>NC_059077.1:16017729-17220586 GCF_020497125.1 Mauremys mutica
CTGAAAGGAAAACTGGCAATGATTGAAAGCTGAATTTAACTGGTGATAAGACAGCAATGTTAATTATAAAAATATGAATTTTTATATAATCCACATTCTTCATAATTAAGTATTGTTTCATAAACATAAGTCTGAAATACTTGTTCCTTGAGGGTTTTTGTAAAAACTGGAAACCTTTGTGTCTGTCCTATTATGGTAAAAACATTATTTCTCCTAGTATTTGCAGTGATTCTGTCTTGATTTCCTAAAAATCAACCTGTACTATCTGTATATAAAAAGTATAATTAATATGCAATTTCTTTGACATTGATGTGCAGTTAGAATAATTAAGTGCAATTGCAAGCTTAATTTACCATGACCTCATTCCTGCCCAGGTGTTCTGTTCCATCTATAATGTGCAAAATCTTTGCTAGTAAATGCTACATCAAAATTTGAAAGCAGAGGCAGTTTTGTGCTCATTTAAGCTCACTACTGACTTCTTACAGATACATAAAAAATACATGGACACACTGTTGAAAATTTAAATTCCAAATACAAATGGCAAAAATTCTAAACCCTTGTCTCTCAGGGTTTTGCAGGATTTTTACTGTCACGTTTCAGTCTGTTCTTTGTCTTCTTTAGCTCCGGAGTACTGGTGTTCAATTGCTTACTTTGAAATGGATGTGCAAGTTGGGGAGACATTTAAAGTCCCTTCAAGTTGTCCAGTTGTTACTGTTGATGGATATGTAGATCCTTCTGGAGGAGACCGCTTTTGCCTGGGCCAGCTTTCTAATGTACACAGAACAGAAGCCATTGAAAGAGCAAGGTATTCTGCATGTCTTCTGGAACACCAGACATTGGTTGTATTTTATATTTATTGTTCAAGCTTTTGGTGTATATACCTTTCTTTTGGAGGTATAGGTGCCATTATGTACATTCTGACTAATAAGCTACTACAGCATGTGCCTTCCTGGGCCTTTGGGTTCACACTTGAGGTATGTTCATGCATCTTAGTAGTGCATCAGTGGCCTAGGAATGTGCCCCTTGATGTGGCATATAGCATTTGTTGTTTAAAATTGTCAACTTTCAATTTATGTCCTTGGGCTTGGGGAGAGAAGATTTTAAACTATTGAGGGTAAGGGTAAAGATTAGACTAAGTGAAGCACACAGGTTCTTTAGAGCATCATAGGCAAATTGAAAAAAAAAGATGCTTGTTTTTCATTCTCACCTCACACTTAAGTTTTGGTGAAGGAGCAGGAAAAGGACTTCAGGAACTCGTTTGATAGTGATAAACTCCTTTCCCCACAAAACAAACAGGAATGCAACAGGACTAAAATAATTCCAAGTGTAATAGTTAATTATCTTAAAATATGGTGCATGATTGTGACATCACCAAGAGATCATGTTGCTGTTTTGGAGCATTGCTTTAAAAGATGTGTAGAATACTATTCTCTAATGCAGGACTGTACACTTGGATGACTTTAGAAGAGCTCTGTGTGGTCTCTTTCACCAACAGAAGGTGGGCCAGGAAAAGATACTACCTCACTCATTTTGTTTCTCTCATGTTTTAATACAGCATGGCTACAGCAATGCTCAATTTGGGACACTTGTCAGTGTGGATTCTTATTCTGCTGAAATAGTAGGCCCAAGTGTTGTTTGCTCAGATACAGTTTTGGAATGCAGGATCTATGTCTCTAGTTACTTTAAATGTTCCTTGACCTACATTGCCTATCCATGCTGCTACTCCCGTAAAGTTAATGTTACATGTACAATGCAGTGTGCTCATTTATGCAGTATGGATGTGATATACCTTCACGCTTTTGTTGCATAGCTTGCAGTTGACTGCTGCTGCTAAGACTTCAACAATCCCAATTCTTTGAAAAATAGTAAATTATTCACCTTCTAGGTAAATTATTTTACAGCCTAGAATTTAGATTATGCTGTAGTGGATTGCTGAGAACTCTTAAGATTTGTGTATGGTTCATTTAACAAGGTTCTAATGTGTAGCTTGTGAACATAAGTACATTGGACCTTTTTCCCTTTTTAAGGTTGCACATAGGTAAAGGGGTGCAGTTGGAATGTAAAGGTGAAGGCGACGTGTGGGTTAGGTGCCTCAGTGACCATGCAGTCTTCGTCCAGAGTTACTACTTGGATAGGGAAGCAGGGCGTGCACCAGGAGATGCAGTTCACAAGATTTACCCAAGTGCATATATAAAGGTTGGTTTGAATATCCTGGATGATAACTGTAGGAAATAACAAATGAATTTGTTCCTTGTAAATGGCAAATTGTTTTATGAAGTGTTGAAAGAAATGTAAACCAAATAACCTAATTTTTTTTTCCCACTAAAACAAAAACTGTTTTAGCCTCTATTAGGCTAACTGGTGCCCAGTAAAGTTTTTTCTTTTATTTTATTGTTGATGAATGGCTTTTTAAATTGGCAGTGTTTGTTTATATGTTATGGTAGCAACCAGCCATTTCATAATTCTGTCATAAGCAATCTTAGCAGTGGTTTTGCATTTTAACAGTTTTTGTTTAAACGACTTAGTACAAAAAGTTGGTTACTTAAACTTATAATATGGTCCAATTGTTTTTCTCATTTTGGAAAAAATTTTTTTGAAATGTAATAGTAAAATCTTGAAAAAATAGCTAATTTTTTTAATAAAAGCATCGGCATGGAAATATTGAACCAGTGAATCCACCAAAAGTCAAACTTTTTATACAAAATCATATATTTTTCTGACAGATTTCAGATTTAACCCACATTAAAATGATAATTTGCTTTACATACATCTCAGGGTAAAATGAGGTTTAAAACCAAACTACTGTGCTGGGCAATGTACCCAGGGCACTGGATTTCTTTCACTCACTGTAAAAACCCTCAGTCTCTGAGAGTAGAATTCTTGTGTATTTCAGTACCCTGTCTGATCATAAAAAAGCATTGTGCCCACAAACTGAAACCTAGCTGTTCTAATTTGAGGCCTACCAGCTGTCAGTATTCTGCGTAAGTAAATTGCCATATTTCAACAAGGGTGTGACAAAAGCAGACAGGGACTCTCAAAGTTTAGGACACATCTCTAATTTTTCATTTATATTCTCGCTTTTTTAAATTAACTACTAAGCTATGACCGTCTCCTGGATTTTGTCAGTTTGTGACAGTCTTAGCCTCTTTAGCGCACATAGATTGAATCAGGGCCTCAGTGTGGTGGGCTTTTTGTATAGCTACTGGTGCTCAAATCTTAGAGTCTGTAAAAACAATGGATAGAATTTTTGACCCCAATAGAAATAAAAAATCAGTTGGTAAAAGTTTGCCTGTGTCTAGGGAGACTAACTCTGTGGTGTTAGGATTTTTAATTTCTCTTATACATAACAGCAGTGATAGCATTGGCTCTTATGAACTCTTTCCCTCAGTGGTTAAGATAAATCTATGTAATGCAGGACTTTATATTTTTTTAAAGGTGTTTGATTTACGCCAATGTCATCGTCAGATGCAGCAGCAGGCTGCCACTGCACAAGCTGCAGCTGCTGCCCAGGCTGCAGCAGTAGCTGGAAACATCCCTGGACCAGGATCAGTAGGTGGAATAGCCCCAGCTATCAGTAAGTACATTAAGTAATTTCTTTGCACTTTTTAAGGAAAAACACCCTACAGTGAATGGGGACCATATAACTATGCTTATTCACGCTTCAGACTTACTCTTATTTACTTGATAAATAAGAGTATCTATTTCTGTAGCTTCTCTGCACACGAAGCTCCCATTGTGAAGTCTGTGGGAATTCCAGGTGTGAACGTGGCTGCAGAATTTGTCTCTCTAAAAGGAGTGAGACAAAGTATGCTGCTTCCAAGGCACAAAGGTCAAACAGTATAACTACTTTCCTCGAAACGAAGTTGTATCTCCACCTCCTAAAACAGAGCTTGAAAAATTTCCCAGAGAGCACTAAATGTACTAGTCAGCTGCAAAAAAAATGAGGAAGGGGTGTGAGACTGGGGCCCATCACTGAGGTCTAGGGGAAACAGCCATGTAAAAAGCTTGTTCTGGAGGAAGGTGTTGGGATCTGTCACTGAGCTTGCCCTGAATTTTGCTAAGAGGAAAGATTTTCATTTTAAAATAGGTGCCCAAGTTTAGGCTCCTAAGGCCATATTTAGGCACCTAAATAAGTAGTCAGGCTCTTGAAAATGCTGGACGCTTACTTAAGCACATCAGTCTTCTCTAGCTTCTGTCTTGCTGTTGGCAAGTAGATATTTCAAGCCATTTCACAGAACATTGAAAATGTTATGGCCAAAATAATTTAACTTGTTAATATTAACAGAAAGCAACAGTCCTATTTAATCAATTGCCATATTCATATTTTCTTCTGTTTCATTAAACATGAACAAAACAATATAAAAAGAAACAGAATAATTTGGGTAAGGGTGGTTGTTGTTGTGGTTTTTTTTTTGTTTTTTTTAAATGGAGTACATTTTTGTCTGCTTTAAAACAGAAAAAATCTTCCTTGAGAAGGCAACCTGTAGTCTGTACCAACTTTCCACTGTTGGGAAATGTTTATTGTGACGCTAAATTCACTGACATAGAGGTTTAAAATGGAAATACAAACAGGTCTCATTAATAGCACATTTCAAATGACAATTATGGCTTTAGGCCCCTCTCTACAATTTGGATTTGTCTCTTTTGGGCCATTTTGAATCAAGATGGCACAGCTATATATTGAATTGTCAGTACTTTCTCATAAGGCTGACCAGTCTACTGGTCACTTAATTCCAGACATAAGTATTTCTAGCTGTACTTAACTTTCTAAAATAGGCTTTTAAGACTGGCTTGCATCACATAACTGTTTTCAGGTTAATTGGTTGTATCTGATCGCTTATACAGGTTTACAAGGATACATAGTCACATAAATCAAAAAGTAGAGTTGGAAAACCTATGTATCTGTAGCACAAATCTATAAATGTTGATTGGTATGGTTTGTGGAGTGGGAGAACTGTACATGGAGGAACAGCTGAGCAAACGGGTTACTATGTAGAATTGGCTAGGTGTTGCGTAAAACTGACATGGTAAAACAGCATGTCTGAGGCAACTAAATACACATGAACACTTACTCAAAACCTCTTATTTAGGTTTGTCAGCTGCTGCTGGAATCGGCGTAGATGATCTTCGCCGCTTATGCATACTTAGGATGAGTTTTGTGAAAGGTTGGGGACCTGATTACCCAAGACAGAGCATCAAAGAAACACCCTGTTGGATTGAAATTCATTTACACCGGGCCCTCCAGCTTCTAGATGAAGTACTTCATACCATGCCTATTGCAGACCCACAACCTCTGGACTGAGATCCTTCTGCGCACTGCTGTGGGCCGTTGTATTGTCGGGATGGTGGATTGTAAAATACAATTCTGTTTATAACCTGAAGATATATTTTACTTTTGTTCTGCTTAATCTTTTAAAACCAGGTTTTAAAAATGTGTTTGCCTTCTTGCTCTTAGCAGAAAGAAACTGAACATGCAGAAATTGGATTTCAAGTTACTTTTTCAGAACTTTACTGTCACAACAGGTGGCTCAGAGCTTAAAGTAAAGCCCATATGGATACTTTCAAAGGGATTCAACACAGTACTGGTAACTTTTATCCGCTCTATTATGGCAACTTGCTGATAAGCCTCATGAGACCCTTTTGTATGCAGAATATATATATATTATATATATTTATATCTGAAAATTCTTTCTAATCACCGTAAACATTTACCTTAAAACTTTATAGTTACTGAAATCTTGCATTTAATTCTTTTAGGGAACAAATCGTTAGCAACAGATATTTCTTTATCTTGATTAATATCTTGCTGTGATTTTTCCAGATTGAAAGGTACAAACTGCCAAAAATGAGGAATATGTTATTGATAATAATTAAAAGTAGCTTGGAAAAAGAAAACGTTTCTTTTCCTTTACTATATTTTAAAAAGATGTGTTAGATTTTTATTTATATATGCACACTTTTTAAAACACTAACAGGAGTGGATACTTTCAGTGCAGGCACTCAGTTTTAAATATAACATGAAATATCCAATCTGTAAAATTGCCAATTAAATGACATAATGAATATCCTAATGGCAGGAACATATTTTCATAACTACTGCTGACTTCTGGAAATACAAAGGAAAAAAAGTCAGACTTGGCATTTGTCTAAAATGGGTAGCTTGATTGTTTATCACTTTTCAAATTAAGTATAACTTGCATATACCATTAAATCACATATATTATGACATCAGTATTTAGGATCCAGTTTTTGTATCTGTTCACCATTTCCACTCAGGGCAAGATGACAAACTTGTTTTTATACCTCTTGGTTATTTTAAGCCTGATGCCATCAGTGACCTCATCAATTGGCAATGACTTTGTATAGAGAATTTAAAGTAGAAAAACTTGCAAATGTATTGACTGTATGACAGTTACAATATGTATGCTTTCTCTCTAGTTAATAGTATAAATAAAATTCTGAAAACCCCAATTTATACAATTGTATTTTATTTGCTTATATTAAATATTTTTTCTTCTCTTTGAGTCCACTAATGTAGAGTAATTGGTCACTTTTCCTTGAAAGATCATCAGCAGCCAATAGCATTAAGATTTATGTAACTTCCACCCTAAATTTTAATGTTTTTCATCAGGGCTCTTCTAGCTCTTCTTTCTTTTCTGTACTTGTTGAGCTGTAGCAAGAGTTATTGTTTCTTAGCGACTGGGTATGGCATTTGTGTGGGGAACTGGAACTTGAAGAAATGGCCCGGAACTACCAAGTGCAAATCCAGTGCTGCATTCAAACACTGTTAATTCAGTCTGCCTGCATTGTTATGTTGAGCCAATCTAATAGAACAGTTTCAGCAGGTAACACAATAAGAAACAGTCTTGAAACAGATTATTCAAGGGTTTTTTTTTGTTTTTTTTGCCACATTCCTTGCATCACATCAAGAATCTGCAGAGGACTATGATAGCATTTAGATAGAGCCCTTTTCATCCATAGAGCTCAAAGTACTTTAGAAAAGTAGTCAGTGGTTGTCATTCCCATATTACAGATGAGCACACAAGTCAAATGACTTGCCCAAATTAGTGACAGCTGGGGTGGTGTTCTTAGGTGGTTGGATGCTTCTAACCATTTGGTCAAAGATCCTGACTCATCCAAAAAACAAACAAACAAAAATGGTCTCTGGGAGAAGGTTTTTTCTGTTGATGGAACTAGTGAAGCCTGACCACAGGCTCTTCTTACCCATCTGGCTGTTGAATTATCTGCTGTGCTCTTAATCCCGGATTCTTGGTTCCTAACCACTTGGAAAATGTACAAACTTTTGACAAGTTAATTGTCGTGGGGCAGTTTGCATGAACTGGATTCTGTGTGGCTTCCCTATGAAGAATGTTATGCATCTCCTAAAGGCACTCATCATTTCAGTTTATAATTGTTGATCTTTGCACAGCTACATAGAAGAAATCCTCCAGAATTTTGCATATACTTGAGTCCCCAAGCTTTCTGCCAGCTTGATGGTGTACTGTAAGATTCCCTCTACCTGATTTAAAATAAACCAAATCAAATACTTTATTGTGGCCTGAAAGGAATCAACAGATGAGGCTGTATATTCAGAGGCATCACAAACAGGAGCAATGATCTCTCCCTTCAATTATTGTAAACAGCATCTGGAATACTGTATTCAGATTCAGGCAAATGAGAGTATTCAGATTAGAGCAACAAATTCAGATGACAGGGATTAACCAAAAGTAAAAATTCCAGGTGTGTGAGTGAAACTGAGTGGATGCCCCATCCTGGAGACACTTAAAACAAATAAGAACAATCTTGAGCTGGCATGGGGATGGACTAGAGCAGCAGTTCCCAAGCTCTTTTGGCTGCAACTCCCTTTCAGAGATTCATGTCCCATGTGTACTCTCCTCTTTCTAAGAGACAGTATTTCCGTTGATGCCTGGAGTCTAGAAGCCCATCCAGGCTGGGGCACCCTGCAGCTCCTAGGCCAGTGGGCATCGTCTTCCCAGGATGTGTGCCGGGGTTGCAGTCTCAGCAGGACACACAGCTGGGCATCACCCCTCTCCTCATACCTCCATCCCTGCAATCCCCTGGAATCACTCTCAGGCTGCAGGCTCCTCTGGTCGTGGCATGATTCCAAGCATGCATGTGGAAGAGCCTGAGTGGGCAGGAGGAACTGCCTACCAAGGGCGTTCATGGACATCGGCCTCTGGAGAGGTGAGCAGGGTGAAATATGCCTCCACCTCCTGTGCAGGGAGAGGCCATGCCCCATTACTTCTCATCCCTTCCTCCTTCTTCCGGCCTCAGAGCAGGAGCTGCAGATAGTGAGAGGATAGTCAGGGCCTCGCATCCCCTGATAACTAGGGCCCTACCAAATTCACAGCCATGAAAAACACATCACAGACCATGAAAACTGGTCTGTTGTGTGCTTTTACCCTATACTGTACAGATTTCACGGGAGGAGACCAGCGTTTCTCAATTTGGGGGTCCTGACCCTAAAGGCATTTGCAAGGGGGGGGTCGCAGTATTGCCACCCTTCTGCACTGCCTTCAGACCTGGGCAACTGGAGAGCGGTGGCAGTTGGCTCTTATCCTGGATTCTTTTCAGAAAAGCACTGATACTAGAAGGCTTGGCACTCAGTTGCATTTAAAGTAGAATGGTTGGGATTATTTCCACCGTATTTAAGCTTCTCCACAAAGCTTAAAATTGAAGTTTAGTTTTACTTCGGCCTCGTCCCCACTGGCATTAAAATGGTGGCATTTAGATGCCAAAGTTAGAGGATTTGGAGATAAACTGCCAATGAAATGATTTTTAAATGGTTAAAAAAACTGTTTAACAATTTTCTTTGCCAGTGTAAATTGGGGGCACAATCCCCTTTGAACTCCTATTTAGGCTTTGTCTGCGCTGTGAACAAGGGGTGTGATTCCTCTGCTTGTGTACACATACGTTCGCTCCTGTTGAGGGAGCGGGTGAGTATAAATAGCAGTAGCCATTCGATAGCATAAGTAGTGGCAGTGCAGGCACAGCTGAGCCGTGTCGAGTACGTACCCACCGGTTTCAGGCATGTTTATTCAGCATGACCAAGCCATGCCTCTGCTGTCATGCTACACAGCTATTTAGAGTCACACTAGCTTGATGAGAGCTAGCACAAATGTGTGAGCATGAGCAGGAGAGTCACACCTCTTGCTCATAGTGTACACATACCCTTAGAAACCATTTACTAGGCTTAGGCTTAGGCTTCAAATGATTCTTCTAGACTTGATTGGAAAAAGTTTCTGAGAATGATCTATCCATTTAGCTCCTTGCATGGCCCTCATCACGGCACTACCTAGTGGCTTTATCATCTGAACACCCCTCTAAGGTTGGGGAAGTACTATTTCCCTTTTTACAGATAGGGATTTGAGTACTGAGAGATGAAATGTCTGAGGTCACAAGGAAGTCTGTAGCAGAGGCAGATATTGAACCTATGTCTGAGTTGTGCTCTTACCTTAACTGCAAGACTGTACTTCCTTAACAATTTATAAGATGCCTATGCTCTGTCCACACTGGCTAGGCAAATATTATTTAAATTATATTACCAGGACATTCAACATTTTGAATTCATCTAGTACTTTCTGGCTCCAGTACGTTTATCCCTCGTGTTTGAGTTTGGTTGCTCTACTAAGCCAAGACACAACTGGATTGGTTACTATAAAGCATACAGAGCCCAAAATGCCCCATGGAAGTTTCCTTTTGAGCACGAAAGCCTAGTGAACAGTAATACATGTAGCCATTGCCTTTTTGATAAATGGTCAACAAAATTCCCAGTAGTTCCTTTGTAGCTTATTGTATGTTTTTCGCTAGACAGTTTGTGGATAATATACTGTAGTTAATTTTCCTGAAAATTCTGTAACAGAGTATGTTTTTGACTATAAAAAAAAAAAGGTAAAGATTCAAATCTTTGGCTTCTTCATTATTTTGTTCAGTGGACAGCTTCTATGCATTTTTATTTAATTGGCTGTCAATACTGCAAATTGAAGCAGTGAGGGAACACCATTTTAGCTAAGGTAGCCATTTTAGGCTGCATCACATTACAGAATCCTGGCTTGGAGTGCATGTAGTTTAATAATATATTTCTGCAAACTATTATTTCATACTATTTGCATTCTAGTATGGTTCAGTGTGGTAGGCACTGTCTGTACATGAGGACAACTTGGGCCTGTATAAGCACAGAAGTTGAACCAGTTTAACCTATATTAGTTTAAACTGCTAGGTCTCGTGTGTGTGTAGGCACATTTATATTGGTTTAAAACTTGTTTTATTGGTTTAGATTATGCCTATAAAGTGTCTGACACAAACTGAATATACGTAAATTGACTGTAAACCAGCATGTTTACCAGTGTAAACCAGAGTGTACACACAAGTTGCACCAGTTTAAATTGGGATAAAATCACACCTTTAATTATATCAGTATAATTCTGCTGATATAGTTTTTTGTTAACATTGTACCTTGAGTCTGCATGCAAGGTCAAGGATAATTCCATAATCTTAATCTAAAACCATGGCAGTTTCTGAATTATTTTGTGTGCGAGGAGAACTTTAAACTGTGTGCTCTTTTTATTCTCTTTGCAAAATGCTTTCCTGGCTTGCCATTCCTCCCTCATCTTTGGCTAGGTGTCCTCCATGAGGACTTCCACCCCTAGAAAATTACGGGGCATAATGTATATGTAGCATTTAATAGGAGTATTTACTGGGATAGAAAAGTTGTGCTGGGGACATCTCAGTTGTGGCATAATTTTTAAATGCCTAATTCTGGGGTAGATGTCCTTCCTTTTGCTTGCAAAAGACAGTCACGGAAAAGGGTAATTGTTATGGGGAAGAGATTAGATGCATTTTCAAAACCTGAATAAAAGTTTGGAAAGCTTAGAATTTTAAATGTTTGGAATTGAACTGAACAGATGGTTGAAGACTTAAAGCTATGGAACAGTTTAATAGGAAGGGCAAAGAACTTTCCCTGTAAAGTTATATTCTAATAGTCAATGCTTTTAGCTTTAGTTCTCTCACTGTTGTTCTTTATATAACTCAAGAAAACACAACTACTTGCTTCCACACGCAGATTATAAATGGAAGGAATATTTTTTTGTCAAGATCTATAGATGTGTACAAGTTCCAGAATAGCAGCAGTGGGACTACCATACAACAGAATGGCAGACAGCAGTGTTATGTTTTAGATGTTGGAACCTTTTAAAAACACATAAGTGTAAGTGTGTACAGCTTAGTGTTCGAAATAAATATTGTCCTGTTAAGTTACCAGTAATAAGTCAACAGCATTTATATGGAATAAAGAATAGTAGCATAGACTTGTCGCTCTTGAAGAAAGACCTGCATTAACTGAGGAAGCCAAATAAACTTTTATAAGTAAAAGGTCATATTAATGCAAATACTTTGTTCTCTAAAGAGATGGAAGGAGGCTTCATGCGTAACGCAGTATGTTAGCGGATGACAGGCCAGAACACTAATGCAAGTTTGTAATCCATTTTACAACAATTAAGATGTCCTTTGGCTGTTTTGCTTGGAACTTACTTCCCCTAGTTCCAGCCAGTAAACTGTTTATCATTCCGATCTGAGGTACTTTTTCTATGGCTGATTGTCAGTATTGAAACACATCCAGATTAAAATTCATTGTCATGAGTGATGTTTTCTTGAGTGACATAACTGATCGTCATCTGTTTATTCCCCAGACCACAGTGACTGCTGCTTAAATGAGTGAAGTTATCATTCTTATTAAGCAGATGAAATCCAGAAAACTATAATTCCATTCTCAGTTTTTATTGGGCTGGTAACACTTGAACTGTGATGCTTAATAAATGAACTAATATGCTAATGATGTTAGCACTCAACTGTTTTGACAATAAGAGGATAACAGATGGACAGTGTATTCAAGGCTGTAACTGATTTGAGGGTGCCACTGACATTTAAACAGTTCATGAACGGCAGCAGTGTCCCATGAGTATGTTCAACTTTGCCTTTACTCATCTGCCCCAAGTCCTTTGCAACAATTCATCCTTTTCTTTCACCTAACTAAAAGTCTATTGGACTCCGCTATAAATATCCTTTATCTTTCCCCTTTGTGTACATACCATTAATATATAATCTGACTATCTGAACTGTGGTTTGTATGTGTATTTTTACATAGGGTGTGTATATATGTGTATATACACATACACACATAATAAAGAAGCTTATATACAACGTATAAATAATATAAAACCTAATAAAAAATATCTGTCCTTTTTCTGTCTGCAATGCATCTAGTTATCATTCCAGAACAAGTCATCCCTAACGTCTGCAATTGCCACAAGGTATTTTTCCTCCAGCATTTTTAATTCTAATTCATCCTGTTTATTACACACGGAAAGAGATCCTTTTTCCATACATCCCATCTGTTGCCCCTTTTATCATTTCTCTTGTACTGTGAACTACCTAAAGGGTCACCAATAGCTATTCTCTTTCTATCCCCATGGATCAGTGTTTAGTCCTTACTATAGGGCTTTGCAAGAAGTCACCCGTCCCCTTATTTCCTAGTCTGAAGAAGGCAAATTGAATAATATCATCCAGGTTGATAAGACTTCTCATAACTGGTAATGGATTATTCTTTTGCCACTGAAGGGGGACGCTGAGCTCTTCCTATATCATTGCTTCAATCTCTGATTTACATACCCAAGCTGTATCAGTTACTTTTAATTCTGACTGGGTAGTAGGAAATTGGATTCTCTTAAAGCAGTTTGCATCACTTAATTTTAAAGGGATGGTGCATAATTCCAACTATCCATTTTGGAACTGTCTTTAACCAGCTGTTCACGTAGCCCTAGATCCAAAGCCGATTGAAATGAATGGGAGTGTTTCCATGGTCTTCAGTGGGTTTTGTATTAGGTTTTTTAATTTCTAGCTATCTAAACTTAGCATACTCATGGCTCCTTCTGAGAAACGAAATTGCCAGCTGCCTTTTATTTTCAATAAAATCACTTTATATGATAGATACATACTGATGTTAATAGAAACCCAGTCTTTTTAGCCACGGTAAGAAATTAAATCCTATTTCTATAATAGCAGCAGGAAAAAAATGATTAAAAATGGTGAAGTGGAAAATTGATATTTGGATTGACATTTGAAACTGGTGCTTTGTCCTTCTGTTGCACATTTGTTACTATTTTAACCATGTGTTGCTGAATGCAACAGCAGTTGGAGGATCTTAATCGAGTACGTTATATACATTTTCCCTCAATCCCTGTTTCCTTGTAAATACATGTGTATTTGGAAAGAATTCCCTACTAATTAGTGTACCAAAACATCAAGCAGAGAGCCCTAAAGCATTATGATTTGGAAGAATGGGACCTGGGCTAGGATCTGAGTTCTAATTCTGGCTTTATCACCAGATCATGCTGTGGTTTTGTGCAAGTCTCCCCCTGCCTCAGTTTCTTCATCTCCAAATTGGGAAATGTCCCTATCTAGCTATCTTCCAAGGGTCTTGTAGGGATTAATTAGTTGTGTAGTGGCTTTGTATATGTAAATCATGAAACGAATGTGAAGTGTTGTTATTCTCCTACTAATATTACTATACTGTTACTGCTTTTGGTGTCTTTCTTGTGCCAGTTGGCTGCATTATTACATCTGATTGAATGGGCAAGGCATGCAGAATTAGATTTATTACCGATGTCACACTTCCACTTAGTGATCTTGACTTCAGGGTGTCCTAATCGTTGCTTCACAGTATCATTAACTAAAGACTAGGAGCTGTGCTCTTTCCTTTGCACTAGAATGATGTGCTATTACATGAATCCACTCTCTGTAAGCACTAGTCGTTTAAGAAGAATTTGAGGGTTCCCATTCAGAAATGTTCTACTTAAAGACTTTTTAAAAAGTATTGTCCTGATATGCATTTCCAATAACTTCACAAGTCTATGGTCCACTTGAAAAGCGACGATTGGCTACTACGCGTAATAATCTGAAGTTTCACAAGTATCTAGAATGGACTGATAGAGAGGAGGAAAAATATTGATCAAAGTAACTTTCCCACCTATCAGAACAAACCCCTCATGCTTGACAGTGCTTTCCCAGACTGGAAAAAAAAAAAAATTCCACTCATCAGTCTGACTTCCAGCCTCACCAACACAGAATAGTCTTGATTAATGAAGCATGTGACATCATTCTGGGGTAAAGGGCAACATACTCCATTGAGAACCGATATTGATGAAGGTCCCAAGAATGATTGTCAAACCTCTCAAATATCTGTTTCTGAATCTGTATGTGTGACGAAGTGGGGCTGTGTGGGTGCCTCAGTTTCTGGCCGACACTCTGTCTCCGTGGCAACTAATGGCCCAGGCCCTTCCCCCCTGCAAGGGGATGCTAAAGGTGTGGGAGAACAAAGAGATCAGGTGACCTCCTGGCCCGGGAAAGAGACAAAGGCCAGAAAGGAGGGGCTGGTGGGGGTTTCAGTTGGGGGCTGGCTGGGGACGGGAAGTGAGGGCAGATGGGGTTGTCTGCCTCGCTGGGCACCAGGATGGACCCGGCTGAGGGGTCCCATTCTCTGTACCTACAAGCTCTGTTTTAGACCGTGTTCATGTCATCTAATAAACCTCTGTTTTACTGGCTGGCTAAGAGTCATGTCTGACTGCGAAGCGAAGTGGGGGTGTGTGCAGGACCATCTGGCTTCTCCAGGACCCCGCCTGGGTGGACTCGCTGTGGGACGCCCACGGAGGAGCATATGCTGAATGCTCCAAGGAGAGACCAAGGAAGTGAAGCCATGTGAGCTTCTTGCCCTGAAAACAGTCTGCTCCAAGGGAGAGGAGGCTCCCCAAAGTCCAGACTGGCTTTGTGGGGAGCAGTTCCAGAGCATCGCCCGGGGACTCTGTGACAGTATGTGACTGACTATCTTCTCTCCAGTTCAGGACTGGTTTCTAAATAGCTCTAGCTCCATTTGATTGCAAATGGAGGGGTCTCAAATAAATAGTATGTGCTGTACTTTCCTTCAATAAGATGGCTCAGCACCATCTAGTCAAGATGGAATAGGAAGTGTTTAGGAGCAAGTCTTGCTATATTCTACAGCAAACTATTGCAGATCTGATTTAGCTAATACCTCTTCTATATTTCACAATTTAAAGGGTTGGGTTTTTTTGTATGATACTACAAACAGATTTGAGATGAAATCATTTGATTTGTCTGTTGCCATTTTTAAAATTACAGGAATTCTGAAATGTCTGAGCAGTGATTTAAAAACAAAATATTAGGAAATAATGCAACTAAATGTTGAACATTTGTTGCCAGTCTCAGATCAATGAGCTGAAAGATGGCCCACTGATTAGAGCATTAAGCTGGGGTATGGGAGACCCAGTTCAATTCCTGCTGTACCATGGACGTCCTCTGTGATCTTGGGCAAGTCAGGTAAGCTTTCTCTACATCCATTCCCTGTGAATAAAATGAGAATAAAGACACTGGTTAACCTTGCAGGGGTGCACGTCAAAGACAGGTGTTCAGATACTGTAATGATCTGTAACAAGCCTTGTCTACATTGAAAAATTAGATTGACCTAGCTACATCGCTCAGGACTGTGAAAAGTGTTGTGCCCTGAGCAGAGCACCACGGTTAGGTCTACCTAACCCCCAGTGTAGATGCGGCTAGATCAACAGAATAATTCTTCCATCACCCTAGCCTACTGCCTCTTGCAGAGGTAGATTAACTACAGCAATCAGGGGAAAAAACCCTCTATCCGTGTAGGAAATGTACACGCTACAGCACCCAGTGCCTTAGCTTCGCTGCTGTAGCGGCTGTAATGCAGACATGGCTGAAGTCAGTGGTTCTCAAACTGTGCTCTGTGGACCACCAGTGGTCTGCAAGCTCCGTTCGGTCTGCAAGTTCCTGGGCGGCCGCACATGAGAATGAAGGGCCACCCACCTAATTAGTGGAGCTGTGCAGGACCTTGGAGAAGACGCACATGTAAGGTGAGCTGGTGGCCTTGGGGGGGGAATAGGGGGTAGGTGGGAGGGAGCAGTGGGGTGAGAAGAGGGGGTGAGGGGAATTTGGGACATGCAGGGCTGTGGCAGCCAGAGAAAGAGGCGACTTTCCCCTGCTGCTGCGGGGGAGAGGGAGTGACCCCCCAGCTTGGGGGCTGCCGTGGTAGGGGAGAAGAGGGCACTTCCATCGCATTAGAAAGGTAAGACTACTGATATTAAAATGTGAGTTGTGTGCTTTTATTTGTAGAACAAAATATATTTTATATGGCGCTTTTATCCAATAGTTAGTGAATGGTATAAATAACATTTGAAAAGATCATTAAGTGGTCCGCCGAGACCCTCAGCAATTTAAAATAAAAAGTTTGAGAACCACTGGCCTAATTATCTTAGACAGTAGAAAATACTTTTTTAAAATAAGCATATGTTCAAATAGTGTGTGTTTTAATTACTATTTTTAAAAATAACATAATTTGCCAGGATTGAGTCTGTAGTGAGAGTATTCACCAATTAATTGATTTCATGAAAAATTACTGAGTTTCTCCTCCCCTTTGATTTTCTTTGTTTTTTTTCATTCATAGAGTTTAAGGCTGGAAGGGACCATTCGATCATCTAGTCTGACATCTGTATCATAAGCCATTAAATTTCACCCACTGACTACAGCTTGTCTTTGGCTAAAGCCTATCTTCCAGAAAGGCATCCAGTCTTGATCCTTTGATAGTTTGTTCTTTCACGGTTAACATTTTTTTGCCTGATTTCCAAATTAATTTGCCCAGCTTTAGCTTCCAGTCATTGGTGGTGATTATGCCTTTCTCCACTCGATTAAAGAATTCTTTAGTGCCAGGTATTTTCTTCCTGTCCACTGTAATCAAGTCACCTCTAACTCTTCTTTTCGCTGTGCTAAACAGATTGAGCTTTTTAAGTCTCTCACCGTTAAGGAATTTTTTTTCCAGCCATCAAATCATTTTTGTGGCTCTTTTTTTCTGCATCATCTCCAATTTCTCAACATCTTTTTAAAATGTGGACCGCAGGACTAGAGGAGGAGGTGGTGGTGGTGGTAGTATTATTATTATTATTATTTTATTTTTATTTTATTATTTATCATTTGTTTTACTGTAATCCCTAGTTATGGACCAGAACCCCATTGTGTTAGTATTCTAGCATTGGTCTCACCAGTGCCATCTAGAGGTAAAATCGCTTCCCTGCTCCTAATCACTTCTTCCCTTGTTTATACATCTGATTAGCTCTTTTTGCCACAACATCGTACTAGATCAGTGGTTCTTAAACTGTTGTACTGGTGACCCCTTTCACACAGCAAGCCTCTGAGTGTGACCCCGCTTATAAATTAAAAACAGTTTTATATTTAACACTATTATAAATGCTGGAGGCGAAGCGGGATTTGGGGGTGGAGGAAGACAGCTCGTGATCCCCACATAACCTCGCAACCCCCTGAGGGGTTAAGACCCCCAGTTTGAGACTCCTGTAATATAGCTCATGTAGAGTTGCTTGTTCACAACGATTGCTTTTGTGTTTGGTGTAGGTGAGGTGGATGTGGGATTGGTGAAGAAGCAGGACTCGCCCCTTTGAAAAGGTCTATTAAGGAAACCCCTGTTGGGGAGATAATCAATTAAAGACATCCAGGTTGGTGATTTCTGGCCTGTCTGAATAAAGCTGATATAGTTGATTATTCTGTTGTGATCTAACTCCAAGACTGGCATGGATGATGCTGCAGGCTCAGTTTTGGCCTGGCTGGTTCTGAGTGATCCACCAAACCCATGCAGATTAATAGGAGTGCAGTGGCTGTGTGGGTTTTTGTGGAACATAAGAATGGCCATACTGGGTCAGACCAAAGGTCCATCCAGCCCAATATCCTGTCTACCAACAGTGATTAATTCCAGGTGCCCCAGAGAGAGTGAACCTAAGAGGTAATGATCTATCTCTACCCTCTGACAAACAGAGGCTACAGATACCATTCCTTACCCATCCTAGCTAATAGCCATTAATGAACTTAATCTCCATGAATTTATCTAATTCTCTTTTAAACCCTGTAATAGTCCTAGTCTTCACAACCTCCTCAGGCAAGGAGTTCCACAAGTTGACTGTGCGCTGTGTGAAGAAGAACTTCCTTTTATTTGTTTTAAACCTGCTGCCCATTAATTTCATTTGGTGGCCCCTATTTCTATATTATGAGAACAAGTAAATAACTTTTCCTTATTCACTTTCTCCACACTACTCATTATTTTATATACCTCTAACATACCCCTCCTTAGTCTCCTCTTTTCCAAGCTGAAAAAGTCCTAGCCTCTTTAATCTCTCCTCATATGGGACCTGTTCCAAACCCCTAATCATTTTAGTTGCCCTTCTCTGAACCTTTTCTAATGTCAGTATATCCTTTTTGAGATGAGGAGACCACATCTTACGCAGTATTCAAGATGTGAGCGTACCATGGATTTATATAAGGGCAATAAGATATTCTCCATCTTATTCTCTATCCCTTTTTGAATCATTCCTAACATCGTGTTTTCTTTTTTGACTGCCACTGCACACTGCGTGGACGTCTTCAGAGAACTATCCACAATGACTCCTAGATCTCTTTCCTGATTAGTTCTAGGTAAATTAGCCCCCATCATATTGTATGTATAGTTGGGGTTATTTTTTTTCCAATGTGCATTACTTTACATTTATCCACATTAAATTTCATTTGCCATTTTGTTGTCCAATCATTTAGTTTTGTGAGATCTTTTTGAAGTTCTTCACAGTTTGCTTTGGTCTTAACTATCTTGAGCAGTTTAGTATCACCTGCAAACTTTGCCACCTCACTGTTTACCCCTTTCTCCAGATCATTTATGAATAAATTGAATAGGATTGGTCCTAGGACTGACCCTTGGGCAACACCACTAGTTACCCCTCTCCATTCTGAGAATTTACCATTTATTCCTACCCTTTGTTCCCGGTCTTTTAACCAGTTCTCAATCCATGAAAGGATCTTCCTTCTTATCCCATGACAACTTAATTTATGTAAGAACCTTTGGTGAGGGACCTTGGCAAAAGCTTTCTGGAAATCTAAGTACACTATGTCCACTGGATCCCCCTTGTCCACGTTTGACCCCTTCAAAGAACTCTAATAGATTAGTAAGACACGATTTCCCTTTACAGAAACCCATGTTGACTTTTGCCCAACAATTTATATTCTTCTATGTGTCTGACAATTTTATTCTTTACTATTGTTTCGACTAATTTGCCCGGTACCGATGTTAGACTTACTGGTCTGTAATTGCCAGGGTCACCTCTAGAGTCCTTTTTAAATATTGGCATTACATTAGCTATCTTCCAGTCATCGGGTACAGAAGCTGATTTAAAGGACAGGTTACCATAGTTAATAGTTCCACAATTCCACATTTGTGTTCTTTCAGAACTCTTGGGTGAATGCCATCTGATCCCGGTGACTTGTTATTGTTAAGTTTATCAATTAATTCCAAAACCTCCTCTAGTGACACTTCAATCTGTTACAATTCCTCAGATTTGTCACCTACAAAAGACGGCTCAGGTTTGGGAATCTCCCTAACAGCCTCAGCCGTGAAGACTGAAGCAAAGAATTCATTTAGTTTCTCCTCAATGACTTTATTGTCTTTAAACGCTCCTTTTGTATCTCGATTGTCCAGGGGCCCCACTGGTTGTTTAGTAGGCTTCCTGCTTCTGAGGTACTTAAACATTTTGTTATTACCTTTGGAGTTTTTGGCTAGCTGTTCTTCAAACTCCTTTTTGGCTTTTCTTATTACATTTTTACACTTAATTTGGCAGTCTTTACCTCACTAGGGTTTGACTTCCACTTTTTAAAAGATGCCTTTTTATCTCTCACTGCTTCTTTTACGTGGTTGTTAAGTTAAGCCACGGTGGCTCTTCTTTAGTTCTTTTACCGTGTTTTTTAATTTGGGGTATACATTTAAGTTGGGCCTCTATTATGTTGTCTTTGAAAAGCGTCCATGCAGCTTGCAGGGATTTCTCTCTAGTCACCGTACCTTTTAATTTCTATTTAACTTACCTCATTTTTGCATAGTTCCCCTTTCTGAAATTAAATGCCACAGTGTTTGGCTGTTGAGATGTTCTTCCCACCACAGGAATGTTAAATGTTGTTATATTATGGTAACTATTTTCAAGCGATCCTGTTATAGTTACCTCTTGGGCCAGATCCTGTGCTCCATTCAGGACTAAATCAAGAGTTGCCTCTTCCCTTGTGGGTTCCTGTAGAAGCTGCTGCAAGAAGCAGTCATTTAAAGTATCGAATTGCCCTCAGTTGCTTTGATTCTTTTCTGTTCATAAGATGAAGATGCATTTATTTTCAGAATCATCCCATCACTTGTCTCTGGATTCTGCTAGTCTGTTAGTCTATAAGGTGCCACAGGATTCTTTGCTGCTTCTACAGAACCAGACTAACACGGCTACCCCTCTGATACTTGACACCACAAGAAATGGTTCATTTGAACTCTTCAGGATAATGTGCAGTATGGAGTCTCTTCAGTGCTTGTCCTGTTGGTGGTTCCTTCATTTGGAACATCAACTCTGTGATGAGTTCATATAACATGGTGGATTTTGAGAGCTTACAGGCTGGCATCCCCAGCTCTTATTACAAGAGCTGTCTGCTGCCAGCAGTCTGTGATCCATTCTTTGAATCTGTCTGGTGCCTGAGGAGGACATCTATGGTTTTGGGTTCTCCAAGGCCCATCAGTAGTGGCTCTTAACACCTTGGTTGCATTTAAGGCAAATTGGGTAGCTGTGGTGCTGTTGCTGGCAGGTATTATCAACACCTTGCTTATTGGCAGGAGGGTACAACTATCCTTTAATATACAATTGTTCATCCCCTTTCTCAAGAAACCATCTTTGGAATGGGCATGCTTGCTAATTACTGCCCGGTCTCAAGTCACCCCTCCTTTAGGGAAGATGAGCGTGTGCTGGCTATTCAGATCCAGGGACATCTGGAAACTCCTGAGTATGTTCCAAGGGTTTCTTTCCTTTGGACTTGAGGAAGGGAATGAAGGACCTTCAGGAGATAATTCAGGGTCAACTATCCATTCTGGACATGCTGGGCTATCTCAGCAGCTTTCAGGATTAGTTACACCAGGAATTGCCTGCAATTGTTGATGCATTTGGAATCACCCACCAACATATTTCAGCCATACTTAGAAATTAGACGTGCGACGGTGAGCGTGAATAATTGTGCTGTTGCTAGTGGATGTGAAATACAGCGTCCCTCAATGTTCTGTCCTGTTTCCTGTGCTGCTCAAAATAGAGAGGAAGACTCTTTGTGAGGAAGAATAATTTCTAAGCATGAGGGTATTATCTATGTTGAAGGGATACAGAGTACAGCTATGTATCTCGTGCTCTGTGGATGCCAGCTCTGCCCTGGTGGGATGCTTGAATAACATGGGTGTATCTACACTTCAGTCAGAGGTGTGATTGCAACTCAGGTAGCTGTATCCCATGTTCTTCATTGTCAGGTGTGCAGTCTGAAAACTCTACCTTGTTAGAGGGGTTCTCAGTCATAGGTAAGGCAATGTTTTAGTCACGGGTGTTTTTAGTAAAAGTCATGGACAGATCACAGGGAGTAAACAAATTCAGTTCTGCTTATATACCCCGACTAAATCTTGGGGATGCTGCAGGTGCTCGGGGGTAGCGGTGGCCCCGTAGGTGCTGGGGGGGGGGGGAAGGCAGTGGCCCCGTGGGTGCTGGGGTGGGGGTTGGTGGGGCTGGCAGGCTCCCTACCTGGCTCCGTGCCTCCCTGGAAGCAGTGACATCCCCCTCGCTCAGCTCCTAAGCGGAGGCTGCTGCTCAGGGCCGGGGTGGGGGTGGAGGGAAGGTGCGGTGGCCGGAGACTGCCCCAGCAGTGACTGGTGCGCCTGGCCCAGCAGCTGCCCGAGCTGCTCAGGTTCTCCCAGGCCAGGCGCACCGACCACTGCAGAAGTCACAGAGTTAACGGAAAGTCACAGAATCTGTGACAAACTCGCAGCCTTAATCATAGGGCCTGATTCTGGACTCATTTACATTGGTTCAAATTCGCTAACTCCACTAGCATTCCTCCTGATTTACAATGGTGTAAAATACATCAGATTTTGGCCCTTTGACTCTAGCCCATGTGTAGATCTCTGCCATATGGATTTGCTTGAATATTTTGTCTGCTTTTATTTTACATTGTGTTTTTAAATATTAAAACTATACATATTCAGGTATACATCTTCACCACTAGCTGTTGCCTTATCAATAAAATTATTATACAGAATTGTGGTTGATCAGTTGTTTGAGGGGGGGAAAAACAGAGATTACAGACTGCAGGGAAGGATGTGACCTGCAATTCAATGAGAAAAATCTCTTTACGTGCACAGAAATGCCTTCAGTGGAGGAAGGAAGAACAGAAGAGTAACTTGGTTTTGAAGCGATGTTAGTGCTACACTGACTAATTTGAGGTTGTGCTGAGATTGGTTTGCGTAACCTGTGCTGATTAAACCAGCCATTTATTTTGATCTTTTCCTGAGATGCCTGCATTTTTTTCCCTGTTCACATCTCTGTACATAAAGGAGAAATTAAAGAGGCATCTGTACCACAGCATATGTAAAAAAGAAACAAAATACCTTTGATTATTTTAGTTTTATCAAGAACGAGCATAACATTCCTCAAGTTTGGATTACACCTCATGCATTGATTATGCCACCTACTGAATCAACGGCACCTAGGTGTTTCCTGGAGCTCTCTCATTCCAGCACTAACTCCACTTAGCTCGCTAGATCTGTGGGGAGCGCAGCATCAGGTAAGATGGCTGTAAAATGGCACCACAAAAACTTGACCCATCTTCTGAAGGCCGTCCCGGCCCATCTTGTGTTAATTAAAGGCAGTCTGAATTCTTTGCAAGGGTAGAGAGCCCTTCCCCTGAGGACCCCAAAGGACTTAACAAATGTTAATTAGAATCTGCAACACCCCTTCATAGCAGCTAAGTCTCCCAGGCACAAAGAGGTTAAATGATGTGAGCGAGGTCACGGAGGGAGCCAGTTGCCGAGCTGGGAGCAGAACTCAGGACTCTAGGCTCCTGCTCTAGCTCCTTGGGGCCGGGCCTCCCCCCCCCCTCCCCGCCGGGCTGTAGCCATGTCAGCTTTGCCTTCAATAAAGGGTCAGACACAAAAAAAACAAACAAAAAAAAAAACCGATCTTCTAGAAAAGTGTCTGTAAGAAAACATGCTGCTGGTTGTTTGCCTTTCTGGCACACGGGCTGTAGGTAGCGGTGTGTGCATTCTGTCACCCAGCAGGGCCGCATCACCCCCTGCTTCCCCAGCCAGAGGCTCTGGCTACTAGGTGGTTCAAGTGAGGCGAGAGGGTTTTTGTCCCCTGCTTTGTCCAAGTCCTACTTCTGCCTCTTTTAGACCAGCCCCTCACCAGCTCTGTCAACAGCACTTGCTCTTCCCATCCCTGCTGCAGTCAAGGGCCTAACAAAGCCTAATGTTGCCTGTGCCCATCCTTTAAGGGATGTTCTGTCCCAGTACAGTCTGGCCTCCTTCCCTCAGACTCTCAAAAGGCGGGAATATCACCCCCTCCCCGCTTGCTCTCCATCAGCACCTGTTGACCAAGGGTTCAAGCCCTCTAGGGAGGAGCACAGCATGAATCAGTGAATGTGATCTGTGGATGCTGGTATATTCTGAATGTTTAGGAACTTATTCCCCTGAAGCCTTTTACTTAAACTCTCTGCAATTCTTTACTGAGCTGAGCCTGAAATGTTCATGTCCATTAGATTTTTAAAGCTCTCGCAGGCATGCTGGTAAGTCTTAGCATTTGGCAGCTGCTTTTACATCAAGACAATGATAGTGCAGCTGCTGCGAAAAAGCAAGTTAAACACTCTGAGTTAAATTCCTCCCTGGTGAGACTCCATTGGCTGCAGGGGATGAATATGGTCTTTTAGTCCCTAACAGTCTGACTCTAGCTTTCCCAGCAGTGCATTAAAATCACCAAACGGGCATAAAATGTCAAACAGAGGGATTTGTTTAAATTTTATTAAACTTTTGAGACTTAAGTTTGGCAAATTAATAATTTATATACTAAGCCAAACCATGTTAACGAATGTTGTTTAGTTTGCAAAGTCAAGCCCTCAAATGTTAGGAAACATTTGAATTAAGGCCCTTGTCATATGCAGTATTAGACAGTCCTTAATTACATGACCATACACCTCTCTCCCTCCCAACCCCCCCACCCCAAACCCTAGCCTGCCTCAGGGCACAGGACAGAAAGTGCTCAGGGAATGAGGCAATTGTTTAATATTTCTTTTTATCTTCCTCTTTTGATGTGTGGCCCCAGGCTTTTCTTGGTTGCCTACCACTCACATTCTGAATATGGAATTGTTCATTTTGTGGTGGGCTTTCCTATAGTGCTCATCACCAATATTGAATGCCCCCAGAATACTGTTGAGCATGACTTCCCTGTGAGTAACAAAGTATGTCTGTCTAGCTCCACTTTATAAATAGGGAAACAGTTTGTGGCCAAAATTTGCAAGTGTCCATTAATTTTGGGAGTTTCAATGCTGAAGTGACCAAGCCGAGGGCCTGATTTTTTTCACCGTATGAAGGCACGTGCAATGCTACACTAGATATGAATCACCAGACCCCAAGGCAGCAGTAGTAGTTTCTCCATTTTACATATAGGGAAACTGAGACTTGCCCAAGGAGTCTGACGGGACTGGGATTAGAAGTCAGGACATCCCAATTCCTCACCCTGTTCTTATTCTTCCTAACCATCCTTCCTGATTGCCATTGACTTTGGTTCTAGACAGGAGTGCGCTGCATTTCTGCAACTCAGCCCCCAGGGTCTCAAAATGAGGCTCACAGTGGCCACCTATGAAAAGTCTGGTTGAAGTGACTGGCCCAGCATCCCACAGGAACTTTGGGGAGGAAGAAGGGATAGAACTGAGTTCTGCTGAGTAGCAGTCACCTGCCTTAGCCATGAGACCACCTTTTCTCTTCCTACTATCCCCTTCTTCATTTACAACACGGCTTCCAGCTTCTTCAACAAATGAGCCTGGGGGTCCTGTAGACAACAGCCTCCTTCACCACACCACCCTAATTCATTTCCAAAGCAGATCTAGCCTGGGCATTGAATGAGGCAGGGATCCTGCGGATATACATTGTATGGGATGATGTAATAGGATTGTATCATAATGCATATGCACAAGCAAGCCCAACTGAGGTTGCCCGGAGAATCTTAATGCTGGCATTTCCTAACTTCTGAGGACTTGACTTTGCAACTTTAGTAACCACCTTTTAACACAGTTGCTTTATATATACTATTATTGCTGTAGTACCCAAACGGCCCAAGCAGGCCAGGCCCGGGTCCCATGGAGTTAGGTACAAACCACAGAGAAAGAGACAGTCTCTGCCCCAAGGATAGCCCAATGTTGTTACATTAACATTCATTCCCTTGGTCTGCCTGGTTATTTTTGTTTGCTTGCTTGTTTTTAAATGAGGGGGGGGGAAGGTACCCAAGGCCCTCCCCCCAAATCTTTCTGCTGCTTTCATTGAGAGCTTCTCCAGTGTGGATCTCTGGAATCCCAGAGTTACAGACTGTGGTGGCGGGAGCTTTCACTTTGAATGACTCATGACCTGTGCTGTTTGCAAAGACTCTTAATGCAAAACTAAACAATGTCATTATACACGTAGTGTCATTACATTGGGTGAGGCTTCAGCATGTTCTGGTAAGACTAGTGCTGGCTGCCTAGAGTGCCGCTGGAAAGATTTAGGGCCAAATTATGGCTGCCTTCCCCATGCTGGTGTGCCGTTAGTCAGTGGGATGACTCTTGTCTGTAACTTAGCAGAGTGGAGGGGAGAGGGTGTCTCTTGTGATTTTTCCCACACACACCCCGAAGACACAAGAGGGTGGAGCCAGAGAAGCCTCCTTGCTTGCTGATTTTAGAAACAAGTTGCATACGCGTGACAATAAAATGTCAAACCAGCTCACTGTGGTTTTGTGTGGGGTTTTTGACACTCAGCGATGCCACAAACCAGCACTTGCAGCCTTGGAGTTCTTTTTCAAAAGATCCTTTTGTGCCATTTGATCCATTTTGCTGTAGCTCTACCAAGGCTGAGCACAAGTCCTCCCTATGTAGCTCCCCTTGGTCTGCAGCAGCTTCTGTGTTTGATGGCACCATAATAAAAAAGGCAGGCACTCTAATCACCTACTGGTTGAATACTGTGCTATCAAGCAGTACAACCCTTGGGAGAATGCAGTCATTGCTTCAAATGAAATGGCTCATTTCACTGCAGAGTTCTAGTCAGGATGGATGCAGCTCTGGGACAATATTACTGCTCAGCTTCTGCAAATATGGTAATGAAACAAAAATATCGGCCTTAAACAATGATCTCCAATCCAGGATGGCTGTTACATTTTTAGATTAAAAGAGAGTTTTATTTCACAGCTTCAATGTGCTTTACAGACATTAACAATTGAATCCCCCCATGAGTGCTACATAGATGAAGAGCATTATCCTTCACTGATCACAGTCTAGAAGTACCTGCATGGGGAACAAAACTTTGATAATGGGCTCATCAATCTAACACACACAGGTAGAACGTGATCCAATGGCTGGAAGCCAGACAAATTCAGACAAAAATAAGGTGCACATTTTCAACAGCGAGTAATGAAGCGTTGGAACAATTTACCAAGGGTTGTGGTGAAATCTCCATCACTGGGAATTTATAAAAGATATGGGCCAGTTCCAACAGGAATTAATTCAAGGAGGGCATGTGTCCTGTGTTATGCAAAAGGTTATACTAGATGAACACAAGGGTCCCTTCCAGCCGATCTCTGAATCTAGTTTACAGCTGGAGGAAACTGACAAACCTTGTCTTCAATAGGGTTTTGTTCTGACAACTTTCTCACAGGTAGTGGCAACAGTGAGCTCACCATCTGAACAGAATGCTGTGCCAGCTAGTGTTAATACCACTGTGTTGTGTAGATCTCCTCTGAGCAGGTGGGTGGAGATGATCTTGTGGTTAAAGTGTTGGTGAGTGCTTGTACTGCTGTCTCAGCAACCTCACCTCTCCTCACCTCATCATTGCTACCCCTAGAGCTACAATAGTATGAAAGGTCTTCACAAAAAGCCTAGCAGAGAGACAGTCAGGAAGGTTTAAGTGACGTTGTCAAGCCATGGATAAGTACCAGTTGAAGGAGTGGAAGCCAGATATCCTGGCTGTCAGCCACAGAGCTATGATCTCCGAAACCAGGTAGGCTGACATTTCTCCTGTGTCTGAGCCGGAGCTAATGCCACCTTCCCTGCCCATCCTATCCCCTCTGTCTAATAAGACTTTTTTAAAAAAGTGTCTCAGCTTGTTGCAACCGCATGGAAACCAGAGCTGGAACAGACTGAGCACCCCATTAGTCCTATTGCAGATTGTTTCTTACAGTGTACGTTCTGCTGAGTTGCACATTCCAAGTATTACGTAGGCCTACCAAAGGGGCTTTCACCATTTCTCTTGAGCCATTTCCATAGGCAGGTCTCACTGGGAGGAAATCTTTCCTGATGCTCAGATTATTCTGACAATGGAACCCAAACCAAGGTTTTCTTACCATATCTATGAAGTAGCTAACAGTAGAGCCCAGAGAACTAGGAACGGCCTTGAGTTAGTTAAATAGGATGTTAATTTTGATGCAAAAACCTTTTAAAACAAAATATAATTCTATTCTGAAAAGTTTCTATATAAAAATGGCACCGTCCAACTCAACAAGCTGCTCCTTGTTTGCTATAGGCTGATACACCTGTGGCCGAGGAAACAAGCCACTAGATGTCCCCATTGCGCCACTTTCTGCTGTGATGAAAACAGCTGCTTCATGTTTAGCAAATGGGAAAAACCCATCTATTTGGCAATTATCTAGCCTGACCTTTCAGCCAGCCCCTGCTGCTGCAGGCACAGGGGGCATTTTTCACTTCCAGTTCAAGCTGACAGGTGCCCGCATCTTCCACAAAGTGAGAGGAGGCGCTGGGACAAAAGTGGTGCAAACGGGATACACTAGGCAGCGTAGAAACATTCAAGCTAAGGCAGTGTCTTTGCAGTAGCAGACCGAGGTGCCAGGATTCTGTGTGGGTCAGACATTAGCATGGGACGGAGGGTGTTGGTTTACGAGAGCTTCCTCATAGGAAAAAAAATAGAAAGTCCATTTCTGAAGCAGCAGTTGAAGAGCAGTAGGATAGGCCCCTACAAAGTTACACCTAGGAGAGTGGCAGGTTACAGGACATCAGCATGCTGCCCTTGTGTATACATAGCATCATAGAATATCAGGATTGGAAAGGACCTCAGGAGGTCTTCTAGTCCAACCCCCTGCTCAAAGCAGGACCAACCCCAACTAAATCATCCCAGCTAGGGCTTTGGCAAGCCTGACCTTAAAAACCTCTAAGGAAGGAGATTCCACCACCTTCCTAGGTAACCCATTCCAGTGCTTCACCACCCTCCTAGTGAAACAGTTTTTCCTAATATCCAACTTAAACCTCCCCCACTGAAACTTCAGACCATTACTCCTTGCTCTGTCATCTGGTACCACTGAGAACAGTCTAGATCCATCCTCTTTGGAATCCCCCCTTCAGGTAGTTGAAAGCAGCTATCAAATCCCCCCTCATTCTTCTCTTCTGCAGACTCAACAATCCCAGTTCCCTCAGCCTCTACTCATAAGTCATGTGCTCCAGCCCCCTAATCATTTTTGGTGTCCTCTGCTGGACTCTTTCCAATTTTTCCACATTCTTCTTGTAGTGTGGGGCCCAAAACTGGACACAGTACTCCAGATGAGGCCTCATCAATGTCAAATAGAGGGGAATGATCACGTCCCTCAATCTGCTGGCAATGCCCCTACTTGTACAGCCCAAAATGCTATTAGGCTTCTTGGCAACAAGGGCACACTGTCAACTTAGATCCAGCTTCTCGTCCACTGTAACCCTTAGGTCCTTTTCTGCAGAACTGCTGCCTAGCCATTCGGACCCTAGTCTGTAGCAGTGCATGGGATTCTTCCGTCCTAAGCACAGGACTCTGCACTTCTCCTTGTTGAACCTCATCAGATTTCGTTTGGCCCAGTCCTCTAATTTGTCCAGGTCCCTGTGTATCCTGTGCCTACCCTCCAGCGTATCTACCACTCCTCCCAGAGGGCTGGGCACCTCCTCCCCATGATTTGGCCTTCCTGATTTCACTCCTGCATGTCTGAACAATATTTTTAGTGTCATCTGCAAACTTGCTGAGGCTGCAGTCCATGCCATCCTCCAGATCATAAATGAAGATATTGAACAAAACCGGCCCCAGGACCGACCCTTGGGGCACTCCACTTGATACTGGCTGCCAACTAGCCATCGAGCCATTGATCACTACCCGTTGAGCCCAACGATCTAGCCAGCTTTCTGTCCACCTTAGAGTCCATTCATCCAGCCCATACTTCTTTAACTTGCTGGCAAGAATACTGTGGGAGACCATATCAAAAGCTTTGCTAAAAAGAAGAAATAACACATCCACTGCTTTCCCCTCATCCACAGAGCTAGTTACCTCATCAGAGAAGGCAATTAGGTTAGTTAGGCATGACTTGCCCTTGGTGAATCCATGCTGACTGTTCCTGATCACTTTCCTCTCCTCTAAGTGCTTCAGAATTGATTCCTTGAGGACTTGCTCCATGATTTATTCAGGGACTGAGGTGAGGCTGACTGGCCTGTAGTTCACCAGATCATCCTTCCCTTTTTAAAAGATGGGCAGTACATTAGCCTTTTTCCAGTCATCCAGGACCTCCCTGGAGCGCCATGAGTTTTCAAAGGTAGTGGCCAATGGCTCTGCAATCACATCCGCCAACTCCTTTAGCACCCTCGGATGCAGCGTATCTAGCCCTATGGACTTGTGCTCATCCAGTTTTTCTAAATAGTCCCAAACCACTTCTTTCTCCACAGAAGGCTGGTCACCTGCTCCCCATGCTTAGCTGCCCGGTGCAGCAATCTGGGAGCTGACCTTGTTTGTGAAGACAGAGACCAAAAAAAAAAGCCTTGAGTACATTAGCTTTTTCCACATCCTCTGTCACTAGGTTGCCTCCCTCATTCAGTAAGGGGCCCACACTTTCTTTGACTTTCTTCTTGCTGACATACCTGAAGAAACCCTTCTTGTTACTCTTAACATCCCTCGCTAGCTGCAACTCCCAGGTGTGATTTGGCCTTCCTGATTTCACTTCTGCATGCCTGAGCAATATTTTTATACTGTTCCTTGGTCATTTGTCCAAGCTTCCACTTCTTGTAAGCTTCTTTTTTGTGTTTAAAATCAGCAAGAATTTCACTGTTAAGCCAAGTTGGTTGTCTGCCATATTTACTATTCTTTCTACACCTCAGGATGGTTTGTTCCTGCAACCTCAATAAGGCTTCTTTAAACTACAGCCAGCTCTCCTGGACTCCTTTCCCTCTCATGTTATTCTCTCGGGGGATCCTGCCCATCAGTTCCCCGAGGGAGTCAAAGTCTGCTTTTCTGAAGTCCAGGATCTGTATTCTGCTGCTCTCCTTTCTTCCTTGTGTCAGGATCCTGAATTCGACCATCTCATGGTCACTGCCTCCCAGGTTCCCATCCACTTTTACTTCCCCTACTAATTCTTCCCGGTTTGTGAGCAGCAGGTCAAGAAGAGCTCTGCCCCTAGTTGGTTCCTCCAGCACTTGCACCAAGAAATTGTCCCCTACACTTTCCAAAAACTTCCTGGATTGTCTGTGCACCGCTGTATTACTCTCCTAGCAGATATCAGGGTGATTAAAGTCTCCCATGAGAACCAGGGCCTGTGATCTAGTAACTTCTGTTAGTTGCTGGAAGAAAGCCTCGTCCACCTCATCCTCCTGGTCTGGTGGTCTATAGCAGACTCCCACCATGACATCACTCTTGTTGCTCACACTTCTAAACTTAATCCAGAGACTCTCAGATTTTTCTGCAGTTTCATACCGGAGCTCTGAGCAGTCATACTGCTCTCTTACATACAATGTAACACCCCCACCTTTTCTGCCCTGCCTGTCCTTCCTGAACAGTTTATATCCATCCATGACAGTACTCCAGTCATGTAAGTTATCCCACCAAGTCTCTGTTATTCCAATCACATCATAGTTCCTTGACTGTGCCAGGACTTCCAGTTCTCCCTGCTTGTTTCCCAGGCTTCTTGCATTTGTGTATAGGCACTTAAGATAATTCGCTGATCGTCCCACTTTCTCAGTATGAGGCAGGAATCCTCCCCTCTTGGGTTCTCCTGCTCGTGCTTCCTCCCAGTATCCCACTTCCCCACTTACCTCAGGGCTTTGGTCTCCTTCCCCTGGTGAACCTAGTTTAAAGCACTAGTAAGGGATCACCACAGGGGTATGGCCCGTGTGGAAAGCATGACGCGATGGGTAAGGCAATAGCTTTTATTGGCCTGTTTGTTGGTGAATGCGACAAGCTTGCCCAGCTCCCACAAAGCTTGTCTTCAGGCAGCAGTTGTTCTAGTGCTGTTTTGTTGGATGCTGGACATACGTGTGGTCAGCGATGGGCCCCATCATGAGGAACTTACACGCAAAAAGCAAAACCAGACAAAGGTGGGATGTTGAGGCACTGGAGGGTGTCAGTGACTCAGCTGAGTTCAGACAGGGCGTCTGTGGCAGAGTCACAGCAATGGGGTGAGCGGGCGCCTCATTAGATTCCTATTTGTAACCTTGGGGCTGGCTTGCTAAAGCTTTGCCTGGCAGCTATTCTAGTGCCTGTTGTGTCACACTTTAGCATTAGGCAATGCCATAATCCCGTGGTGCCAGCAGTGTTTACTATAATGCCACTGCTGAGCCTGTCACAGCCCTGCCAGAATGGGATGGGGAGTGGGTGGACTTCAGTTGTTCTGGCATGAATCTCTAACCATCCCTCACATCCCCCGCTTCCCAGTCCTCCGGAAGCCTTTATGTTCAAATTGGGTCCAGAGGGGCTCCCCTCCCCACTCACCTTGCGCTTCAGAAAGAGCTGGGGAAAGTTGGCAGGAGGGAGCAAAGCCAAAGGGCTGACCACCAAGAAATGAAAATGGGTTTTTTACAAAAAAAAACCTCCGCTTGCGCATGCAGAAATACAGTAACTCCTTAAAGTCGTCCCGGTTAACATTGTTTCGTTATTAGGCTGCTGATCGATTAGGGAACATACTTGTTTAAAGTCGCCCAATGTTCCGTTATACGGTTATTTGGCTCACGCTGCTCCGCCGGCCCGGGGCTCCTGCCGGGGAGCGGGGGCTTGCCTCACTCTGTCCACCCGGCATTGCAGCCAGGGAGCAGGGCTGGGGCACCGGGCACTTGCCCCTTGCCAGCTGGGAGCGGGCAGGCCCCTGACCCCACTCCCTGGCAGGAGCGCCGGGTGGGCGGAGTCAGGCAAGCCCCCATGCCCCAACCCCGCTATGCCCTTGCCTCAACCAAGCTTCACAATCATCATCGGTGGGTACAATATTCAATTGTTTAAAATTAGTTAACACTTATACAGTGTAGGCATAGAATGTCTTTTGTCTGGTGAAAAAAATTGCCCTGGGACCTAACCCGCCCCCCGCATATTTACATGAATTCCTATGAGGGAAATTGGATTCGCTTAACATCATTTCACTTAAAGAAACATTTTTCAGGAACAGAGCTACAACATTGCGTGAGGAGTTACTGTATTGGGCTAAGGTACCACCACCTGCCAGCCGCTGCCCGTCACCCCACGTCTCCGCTGCACACTGGCTTCGGTTGAAGTAGTACGAGCTTAGCTCGCTCCTTCAGCGCACTTCAGTGCTGACAGCAGGGCTGGCTTTTAACCCCGAGCAGGTTAGTTAGGGCAGAAGCAAAAGCCGTTCATTCTACCACATTCACGTCACGCGCCAGACCAGGGTCTTGGCGCTAGGTCCCTTTCTTTGACTTCAGCAGAAAAGGCCTTTGGACTTTATTTACCCAGCATGCCTGCGCCCGTATTACCACAGTCTCTGTCATCGCTACAGTCAGTGAAACTGCTCAGCTTTGGGCGAAAATTTAGTCTAAAGTTTTCCACCATACAGACCTAATGTTAGGTGCCTAAATCCATTGCTAGGCACCTAATTGTCAAAGGCTGGAGAAGGGAGTGTGGGGACTAGACCCAGGCCATGTATTTAGGTGCTTAACTGCAGAATTAGTTGCCTAACTTGAATCCATGTTTGACTATTTTTGGCCCAGGGATGCGACCGCAGAGGCAATTCTGGTTTTGAAAATTAAAAAGTGAATGTCATGTGCACATGCACTGGATGGTCTCAGAACAGCTGAGGGGTGTGTCAAAAGCAGCGCGGCTCAGCTTCTCAAAGGGATTTAGGTGCCTAACACCCATTGAAATCCACAGACTGTATACCACGCATGTGGCCCACATTCGGCCCTGATCTGTAAACTTGTCCCCTGCTCCAATGGAACGTCCAATAAAACGTCCCATAGGCGCCAACTTTCCCCGGCGCTGGTTGGTGCATGTGCCCCCTTCTCCCCCCCCCCACCCCGGCCCTGCCCCACCCAATTCCAACCTCCTCCCCAAAGTCCCCGCCCCCAACTCTGCCCCCATTGGACCCCTTCCCCAAATCCCCACCCCCACCTCTTCCCTGAGCGCGCCACATTCCCCCTTATTCCCCCTCCCTCCCAGCTGCACGAAACAGCTGTTTCGCAGCACAAGTGCTGCGTGCTAGGGGGGAAAAGGGGGCGAGCGACACGCTCAGGGGAGGAGGTGGAGGTGAGCTGCGGGGGGCGGCGGGGAGCTGCCGGTGGGTGCAGCGCACCCACCAATTTTTTCCCACGGGTGCAGAGCACCCATGGAGTTGGCACCTATGGCTCCAGCACCCAGACACGCCATCCGATGGCACCAGCAGCTCCCTGCTCCTCCCCCTGCATGCGGCACCACCGCTGTGCTGCACCCTTCTGGGGCAGTGTACAGCTTAGACAGTGCTCCGATGGCTGCAGGTGAGTTTCAGCAGTGGCTGGATGGGGGAAAGGGCGGCTGGGGGTGGGTCCCTGACATGGTCGGGGGGGAGGGAAGTGGGGGGGCAGGGGAGGCATCTTTGACACGGAGAAGGGGAGGCTGGGGTAGCAACGGAAATGGAGTATAGGCAGGAGAGCTATGACACAAAACACAGTCACTCTGAGCATTAGCTCAAATTCATTTTAAAAATTTTATTGTAGCTATTGGCTTCCTCTATAAAGTCTGCTTCCAGTGCATGGGCCCACATATTATACTGGGTGCCAGGGTAGCGCCATGCGTGTACAGATACGTATTTAATAAAACAGTCTATTCCATAGGCACTGACTCTGCGGGAGCTCTGGGGCTCAAGCCCCCAAGGAAAAAGAACGGGGGGTGCTCAGCACCCTCCATCCACACTGATTCCTGCCCCAAGGCTGGCGGCTGCTCAGCTGTTCAGCGGGTGGGAGGTGCTCAGTGGAGAGGGGGCAGAGAGGCGAGACTGGCAGGCCAGCCTCCCCGGGGGAAGGGACTGGAGCAGTGGGGCTGGAAGAGATGGAGGGGAAGGGGCAGAATGGGGGTGGTGCACCCGTCAGGAAAATACAAGTCAGCACCTGTGGTCTGTTCAATAAAAAAGTTGAGGTTCCTCATTTGACGGCCTGTTGTCCCTCACTTCAGCATCCAGAGGTTGAGGTCTGATGGGCCGTAAGCCCCTCTGTACCTTTACAAAATGGGGTTGTCTTGGTAACAGCTAATCTACTATAGCACAAGTAGTTGGAGTTTCTGCTGCTCCAGGAGGAGGCTGTGCCCTCTATGCTTGTTGCTGCTGTGAAGACTGAGTGGGCCAGGAAGTTACAGGCGACTATGAGTGTGTGTATAGTTCCTTCAAACAGTTTGATGTCAGAGAGAAGGGGGAAAAGACGACAAACTCCTTGGGCCTGATTTCCAATGGGGGCGTGTGTGTGTCCAGCTGCATCTAATCCCTTTATTCTGGGAAAACACTACAGACATTTGCAGTAGTTACGCTCAGGAATGTTTTTCCATTGCCCTATCAGTCCCTCAGTGTTAATGTCACACACTGCATAAGTACAAGAGCATATCCATGAGTGCTTCATTCAGTCACTGGTTAACGCAAGCCATCATTCAATGCCAGCGCAGTGTCAGCAACCAAATCATCTGGATTAAAAAGAAAGTGGCTTTCCCCGAGATGGTGACAGGGTTTAGGCCGATATTAGCTAGAGTTTCATGGCCTAGAGGAAGTTACCAGTTCATTAATAAGAAAGGTAACGATTTTGAATGAAATCAAAGAACAAAGGCCGGGCTCCTCAAAGGTGTTTAAACACCTAACTTCCATTGGGATCGATGAAAACAAGTGGAGTCCGGCACCTAAACATCTTTGAGGAGCTGGGCAAAAGATGTTTGCAGCAACATGCATTTTTTCTGACCTGGGCCATATCCAGTTAACATTTATGTGTGTACATTGTGTGTGGCTCCATAGTGCTCATGTGAATAACAAGAGCAGCTGCGTACGTTGCAATAAGAAGGCAGCACTCTTGTGTTTGTGTGTAGATGTAGTTTGGAAGGGAACAGTCTGAGCTGACAGGAGGGAAGGCTCTTCATATACTAAGTAGCGACGGACTCAAACTAATGCTCCAGCTAAGAACACAGTGAACTTTGGAACAGGTCCATGCCAGACCCAACCTTCACCACTGGAGCTTGTGTCTCATAATAGCACGGCTGCTACAAGTCAGCCCATCTCAGGCTATTGCTAAGATTTCTATGAGCGTCTTACTTAATCCTTCGACCGCCAGATGTGTGGGGCTAGATCTGGGGATGGGACAGAGACGCTTGTTTAATTATTATAGACCCATAGCGTCTCATGAATGCTGGGATGGAAGGGACCTCTAGGAGGTTAGCTAAGCCATCCCCTGACGCTGAGGCCAGATACCGGGACCATCCTTGATAGTTGGCTGTTTAACCTGGTCTTAAAAACCTCCAGTGACAGGGATTTCCCAGCATCCCTGTCCTGTTTTAGGTCTTAACTATCCTGATAGTTAGAAAGATTTTCTTAAAAAATCCAACCTAAAATTCCCTTGCTGCAAACTAAGTCAATTATGTCTTGTCCTGCCCTCAGTGGACATGGAGAACAATTGAGCACCATCCTCTTTGCAAGAGCCTTTTACATATTTGAAGATTGCGATCCGGTTCCCCCCGCAGCATGAGCAGCACATGACTCCTCCATTTGGGGAGGCCCCCTGTGCCTGGACTGTGGCCCCGCTTCGAGGCCTGTCCCCCGCTCAGCCTTCTCCCCACAAAAGCCCCAACCGTGACCCACTCCTGGCCCCACTCAACCCCCCCCCTTCCCCTGGACACCCGCCCACCTGCCACTCGTGCCTCTTCGCCTCCTCTCCTGGCTGCCCTGCACCTGCTGCATACGCCTCCCTCCCCCAGACACCCCCCCCATAACCTGCCTGTTGGCCAGCCAAGCCAGCCTGCTGCTCACATGCCTCTTCACCCCTTCCCCCGGCCGCCCGCCAGCCGCTCACTGCTCGCTGTGCCTCCTCACACCCCCACCCCACAAGGCTCCCCTGGGGGCAGGGTGGGGACAGGCAGAGGCAGAGCCTCGGGCTGTCGAGGACACACGGGACTGGGGCCTCGGGGCGAAGCGTGGGCGGGGCCTCAGCCAGAGGAACCAGCCTTTCGGCAGCGGCGTGCGCCAAAGGCAGCGGGTAGGCTGTTTGGGGAGGCTTAGCCTCCTCGGCCTCTTATACCGGCTGCCTATGCCCCTCCGTCTTCTTGTCTCAAGACTAAACATGCCCAAGGCTTTCAACTTTTCCTCGTGGGTCCTGTTTTCTAAACCTCTTCGCTTTGCTGCTCTCCTTTGGACTCTCCAGTTTGTTCACATCTTTCTCTGGCTGCCCAGCCACTGCTTAATGTGCACTGGGGCTGAGCCCCGGCCTCTCTTTCCATACAGACTAAGCACTGCAGGGACCGGGGAGGCAGCAGGGCCCTGAGGGGTGCGTGGGAGCCCCTGGGAGCCGGGGGTGAGGGAGGGTGGTGAGCCCACAGGGGCTGGGGGTGATGGGGGCCACTGTGCCCATGAGGGCTGGGGTACCAAAATACAAGTTTTCCCACGGTATCATTTTCCCTAAGGCTGGTCCTGGGTAGCTTTTAACATGGTCTGGCTCCAGCTTCTGGCCTGGCTGAGGGTGTGGGCTCAGGAGGTGCAGGGGTGGAGGAGGAGTAGGGAGCAGGGCCCCATGGCAAGGGGTGTGGAACTGGGGGTGTGGAACTGGGTGTGTGTGTGTGCAAAAGTTCTTGGTGCCCAGGGCCCCCAGGAATCTTAATCTGCCTCTGACTGTGGATGCAGTTATAGACTGGCTGTGACTTCTTAACAGCCAAAATGTGTTTATACCAATATATTTTCCTAGCTCTGCTACCGATCTGCTGAGTGACCTTGGGCAAGTCACTTCCTCTCCTTGTGCCTCGGTTTCCCCCTCTGTAAAATGGGGATGATGACACTCCCCTCCTTGGTAAAGTGCTTGGAGAGCTACTGATGAAAAGTGCTATAGAAGAACTAGGTATCATCATTATACCCGTATAAGGTACCTTTATTCTGATACAATTGCAGCCATGCTACAGGTGGTACTTGCATAACTCTATTGGTTAAAAATAATAATAAAATTAAAAAAAACCAGCCCCTCCTACCCAACAGTGCTAGTAGTATAAAAACTGTGTGTAGCTCAGGCCTTCGGAGCACACAGCCCACTGATTTTCCATGAGACTGGTGCTCCTAAGTCATTTTTAGACCCTTTGAAAAACCTCTCTCCCACTGTCTCTAGTTTTACCTGCGCATAGTACACAGTCCCAGCTTCATCTGGCCTACAGACAAATGTAACTTTCTCCTGAGCTAATTCCAATTAGCAAACCAGAACTGGAGACCGGACAGTGAAAAACCAACATTGGCACTCATACCCATGCTTTTGTTAGTGACCATATTCCCACCGCACTGCACAAACATCCACACCTGCACGAGGAGTAAATAGTAACGCTATTGCCGTTCACAAGTTAGAAAATGACAGCAGCCCTTTCAGCATGAACGCGCACACTTATAAATCTGGACTCGGGAAATGTAGCGGTTGCTATGCTATGCTATTACTTAGCCCTAATTAAACTCAAATGCTCAAGCTTGTGGCTAGGTCCAGCATGAGAATATAGACTTCACGGGGACTTGCTTACTTTAAAAGCTAGCACAAAGTGGTGAATGCAAAGTGTAATAAGTAGTACTTAAATTACAGAGATAGATTATGAAGCTGCTTCTTCTTCAGGAACACAATAATTTATAGGCATCTGAGGGCTAATCTGATTATCTTTATGGCTGCTGGAAATTCTAATTAAATCTTTTTTTTTTTTTTGGCAGCAGGCCTGATGCATCCATGTATGTGCTTATTTTATCTACCTAGGATCCTGCTGTCCCATCATACCCCGCCACGCTAGCAGTGGCTCCTACCACAGCATCTCATCTTGGACAACGGCTGCAGTTTGTCTGCAGTGATCTGGCACCGCTTTCCATTCGAGGATTGCAGCATAGAGCTGGCTGACTGCAGCAAGAAGTGTCCACAAAAAAAATCATGCAGTGATTGTTGCCTGTTTTGTATGATTTTGCTCTCTCCCAAAGGTTTGGATTTCCACCTCGGTGCAGGACATGGGGACATTTTTGCCCCCACATTCATACTTGTGATAGTTGAAGAATCAGGAGAAAGTGCTATTCAAAAGTTATGGATCAGAAGATTAACTGGGAGAGGTCTAATTTGCACCTGTCCCTGGCTGGCTTTACAATGCACCTATGAACTAAGTGAAATATCACTGTTTTCATTTATAGACAGGGAAACCCAGGCTAAAGTTAAGGGACATGTTTATGATCAGACTGCAAGCCCATGTCACTACGAGGTTAGAACCCATCTCACCTCCCTGTCCCATACCTAGTCCTCTAGATGTTAGCTAGGGAACCCAGGCTGAGTGATGTACCTGTGATTATGATGCAAGTCAATGTTGCAATCAGAGCTTGGTGGAGAATGGAAATCCAGTTCATGGAGGAGTTTGAGATTTGGTTTCATTCCAATTGCGAATGAAAATGGAGACTGTTGTAATCTTTGGTTAAATGGAAATACTGTCCTCCATCCAGCTGCAGGGTGAGTCCCTGCTCTGGGGCAGTCTGCCTAGGGAGGTGCTACCCCAGACCCTGGATGCCCAGGCTGCTAAGGAGCAATGATCACGAAAGCCAGGACTCCCAGGGCTTTGGGCTCTCAGCTCCGTCAACCCATGATGCAGGCTGCGGAGAAGCTGGGCGGCCAAGCTGGCAGCAAACCAGGCAGGGTTCCCTTGGCAGCATCCCTTGTTTGCATCGGAATTTTGTTGCAATCGACAGTCCCAGGCATGTTTCAATTTTGACTAATCGGCAAATTCAGATGAAAAAAATGTTTAGTCCAAATTTTTCTGACTAGCTCGAGTCACAGCCAGGATTAGAACCTCTCTTGGTGCCCTGTCCTGTAGCTAATCTGCTAGACTACAGCCCCTGACTCCCTGGGGCCTAACGTTCCCTGTCTGGGAAATGAGGGCAATGGTAGCGAAGGGTAATTAACTCAAGCTCGTGAAGTGCTGTATAAATCTGCAAAACAGCATCAAGGAGCATTTTTCAGAGGTGGGAATGGAACATGGGCTCTTCTGCATCGTATCCCTGGGCTGTATTTCCAAGTGAAGGTGGCTTTGAGCTTTTGCCAACCTCTAAGTAATAAAAAAACAGCATGTGTAAAGTTTCACAGAAATTTTCCCAATGTCTTTTAATATTGCTCCAGTTTCACAGAAGTTTTGTGAACTCAAGCAGGCACATTTAAAACAAAACAAACAAACAAACAAACAAAACAACCACATGTCTCTCCCTTCCACCAAACCTAACAAAATAAAAACTTTCCATGCTGGATAGACCACCCAGCTCAGTTTATAAACATTAATTACGTATGGCCCAGCGGTGAGATTCAACTCTTATTCCCATTAAACTGAGACAGAGGGATTCAGTAACTTGCCCCAGCTCTCGCAGGAAGACAGAGCCAGGATCAAAATTCAGCAGTGGCATTTAATTTCAAAAGGGGGAACTATACAAAAATGAGGGGGTTAGTTAGACAAAAGTTAAAAGGTACAGTGACTAAAGTGAAATCCCTGCAAGTTGCGTGGGCCCTTTTTAAAGACACCATAATAGAGGCCCAACTTCAATGTATACCCCAAATTAAGAAAAACAGTAAAAGATCTAAAAAAGAGCCACCGTGGCTTAACAACCATGTAAAAGAAGCAGTGAGAGATAAAGAGACTTCCTTTAAAAGGTGGAAGTCAAATCCTAGTGAGGCAAATATAAAGGAGCATAAACACTGCCAACTTAAGTGCAAGAGTGTAATAAGAAAAGCCAAAGAGGAGTTTGAAGAACGACTAGCCAAAAACTCCAAAGGTAATAACAAAATGTTTTTTAAGTACATCAGAAGCAGGAAACCTGCTAAACAACCAGTGGGGCCCCTTGAGGATCAAAATACAAAAGGAGCGCTTAAAGACGATAAAGTCATTGCGGAGAAACTAAATGGATTCTTTGCTTCAGTCTTCACGGCTGAGGATGTTAGGGAGATTCCCAAACCTGAGCTGGCTTTTGTAGGTGACAAATCTGAGGAACTGTCACAGATTGAAGTGTCACTAGAGGAGGTTTTGGAATTAATTGATAAACTTAACATTAACAAGTCACCGGGACCAGATGGCATTCACCCAAGAGTTCTGAAAGAACTCAAATGTGAAGTTGCGGAACTATTAACTAAGGTTTGTAACCTGTCCTTTAAATCGGCTTCGGTACCCAATGACTGGAAGTTAGCTAATGTAACGCCAATATTTAAAAAGGGCTCTAGGGGTGATCCCGGCAATTACAGACCGGTAAGTCTAACGTCGGTACCGGACAAATTAGTTGAAACAATAGTTAAGAATAAAATTGTCATAGAAAAACATAAACTGTTGAGCAATAGTCAACATGGTTTCTGTAAAGGGAAATCGTGTCTTACTAATCTATTAGAGTTCTTTGAAGGGGTCAAACGTGGACAAAGGGGATCCGGTGGACATAGTGTACTTAGATTTCCAGAAAGCCTTTGACAAGATCCCTCACCAAAGGCTCTTACGTAAATTAAACTGTCATGGGATAAAAGGGAAGGTCCTTTCATGGATTGAGAACTGGTTAAAGGACAGGGAACAAAGAGTAGGAATTAATGGTAAATTCTCAGAATGGAGAGGGGTAACTAGTGGTGTTCCCCAAGGGTCAGTCCTAGGACCAATCCTATTCAATTTATTCATAAATGATCTGGAGAAAGGGGTAAACAGTGAGGTGGCAAAGTTTGCAGATGATACTAAACTGCTCAAGATAGTTAAGACCAAAGCAGATTGTGAAGAACTTCAAAAAGATCTCACAAAACTAAGTGATTGGGCAACAAAATGGCAAATGAAATTTAATGTGGATAAATGTAAAGTAATGCACATTGGAAAAAATAACCCTAACTATACATACAACATGATGGGGGCTAATTTAGCTACAACGAGTCGGGAAAAAGATCTTGGAGTCATCGTGGATAGTTCTCTGAAGATGTCCACGCAGTGTGCAGAGGCGGTCAAAAAAGCAAACAGGATGTTAGGAATCATTAAAAAGGGGATAGAAAATAAGACTGAGAATATATTATTGCCCTTATATAAATCCATGGTATGCCCACATCTCGAATACTGTGTACAGATGTGGTCTCCTCACCTCAAAAAAGATATTCTAGCACTAGAAAAGGTTCAGAAAAGGGCAACTAAAATGATTAGGGGTTTGGAGAGGGTCCCATACGAGGAAAGATTAAAGAGGCTAGGACTCTTCAGCTTGGAAAAGAGAAGACTAAGGGGGGATATGATAGAGGTATATAAAATCAGGAGTGATGTTGAGAAAGTGGATAAGGAGAAGTTATTTACTTATTCCCATAATACAAGAACTAGGGGTCACCAAATGAAATTAATAGGCAGCAGGTTTAAAACAAATAAAAGGAAGTTCTTCTTCACACAGCGCACAGTCAACTTGTGGAACTCCTTACCTGAGGAGGTTGTGAAGGCTAGGACTATAACAATGTTTAAAAGGGGACTGGATAAATTCATGGTGGCTAAGTCCATAAATGGCTATTAGCTAGGATGGGTAAGAATGGTGTCCCTAGCCTCTGTTCGTAAGAGGATGGAGATGGATGGCAGGAGAGAGATCACTTGATCATTGCCTGTTAGGTTCACTCCCTCCGGGGCACCTGGCATTGGCCACTGTCGGTAGACAGATACTGGGCTAGATGGACCTTTGGTCTGACCTGTTACGGCCATTCTTATGTTCTTATGCTCAGTCTTTCTACTCCTATGATCTAATCACTAGACCAAGTCTCCTCTAGAAACCTATTCCTTGTAAACCCATTGGCTGAAGAGCAGTGAACCCAAAACACCACTACTACAACCTGGGTACAAATTAACCACCTTGAATCTGCATAAAACTTCAGCTGCGTGGGGTAACAGAATTTATCATCTGTTCCTAGGCTCATTTTAAATATAGGCAGGTCATACAGGTCTGAAACCAAATGGAACAATGTAACAGGGACACAGAACTGCTAAAGATGCAGATGAAATTGCAGCAAGCACTAGAACTGCCTTACTGGGTCCCCTGTAAACATTCAAGAGATGAGAGATTTCATGAATGTGGGTCAATGTTGCAGATGCTTAAAACAAACAGGAGACCCACACATGTGAAGTGTCATTTGTGATCCTTCACCTTAAGTTTGAGTCCATTTTGCAGGAGACCCCAGCCCTGCATATTTAGATAATTATCTTATCTAAATTTTGTTCTCAAGTCCAGTGGTCTGCTAAGATTCTGGAAAGAAACAGTCCCTTACTGTAGAGAACAGCTGTCTTTCATTAACCACTTGGGAGCTGCAGCCAGACATTACACTGGAGCTGGGTGAAACGTGAATTGATGTTTCTCAGCTGTGAGATTTGCATACTATCCATGGCCTTGCAGCACTGTGTGAGCGTGCTTGCGTTTGTGAAAGATGGCTCCATTTTGCTGGTTGTGAGGACAAGGAGTTAGCTCAGAACAGATTGCCTGAGTAGAGTGATTGCCAGAAGACGAAAATATGTTGACTTGAAAGCTCTGCAGATTCTCTGGCATTGAGCAGGGCAGACACCTGTATTCTATGGTGACAGCACGGGTGGAATAAAGGTTTCTTTGTTACATAAAAAGCTGTGTGAACTGTCTGCCTGCTGCTTTTCATGTAGGTTAACCCCTACATGGAGAGAGTTTTGCAGTGGCACATGTGCTGCACTGGGGTAAGCTGCACCAGTGGAAGTCAGTTTGCATTGCAGTGCAGCTGTACTGGGATTTTGTACCAGTGTAGCCAGACTGATGCAAGACTCCCCCAGTGTAGACAAGGCCTACATCACAACTTTACAGGTGCAGTCCTCTTGCCCGTAGGGAGCAAAGAATCTTCCCATGTTTAAGGAAATAGGTGATGTGTGCCTAGGTTCAGAGCTTCCAGACCAAGAGGTAGATTGTGCGTGTGATTACACTAATATTACTGTCCATTAGTGTATACTGGAGGTTACCATCGTAGCCATCCCTCCTTGCATGAAATAACTGTTGCATCCCATCCCACACATAGCAGCATCTTAAAGACGGACATAGCCATGCACAACTCCTTCTCCCCAAGGATACCACGTTCTGCAGATACAACAGTTTGGGGATGTTCATGAAAACCGGGACCTTTAAGAGTCCACTGGGGGCAGTCAACCAGCCATCCTGAACTGGAAGCTGGCCCCCTCCCCAGTCCAATAGTATTCACAACATGCAGCTCTGGTGGTTTTTCAGCTGTAGGTCTCGATGTATTTTGCAGAGGAAGCATTGTCCCTGTTTTACAGCTGAGCAAAGGGGCACAGGGAGGAGAAGTGAAGTGACTTGTCCAGCAGGTGACCCCCCCCAGGTCAGTGGCAGGGCCAAGGAATAGAAACCACGTCTCCTCAATCCAAGTCAGGTGCCCTGACCATTGACTCAAGCTGCTTCTAATAAGGAGTGTTCATCAGATAAAATACATTGAGGCAACAATCACGCCTGCATATGGTTTGGTCATGAATGAAACATTGTAACTGTTCCCTAAAAATGCCTATGGCCCCATGTCCCACCCCGGCCCAGTTATCCTTTATGTTCCCCATAAAGTTGTTCTTTGTCTGCCTGGCGCACAGATGGGTCACCTGACCATCCTGTTACTTCCTTTATAGTTGACATTAGGTGGTTGCTGCCCATTTTAAAGCAACTCCTCCAGGTACTGCAGTACAGCATCAACTACTTAGCAAAAAGCCTCTTTGGGCAATTGCTTATGCAGCATAGGTGAGTCACTAGTGAAACTGCTGACTCCAAAATGCTTCCCCCGCAGACACCCAGGTTTCAGTCTTCTGCCCAGCACATTGTCCTTTCTGAGGCTGCACCACGCCCTGGAATGTGTTAACGCCCATGCAACAACAACTAAGGGAAGCTCCATGCTGGCTCATAACCGCTTATTTAAAAAAACCCAATACTGTCCCGGACGGGAGTTTGACTAGCACGATCTTTGCTTGAAGTTATTTTTGATACAAGAAATGATACAAACCAAATCTGAGATGGATGTTGATGAATATGCAAGGAATAAGAAACTGCAATGTCTAAGAAGAGTTACCAACAGGTTAGTAGCACCTGATAGGATTCTGTTGGAAATACATATTACACTTTCAGGAATTATTGGCGGTGTTGCCTAATGATTAGAACACGGGACTCCTATTGTGTGATCTGCCACAGACTTACTGTATAATCCTGCATAAGTCACGTAACTTCTCTGTGCTTCATTCATTGATCTAGGTACTTATACACACCCAGCACCAAGGTATCAGAACACCTCACAAGTAGCATCTTCACAACATTCCTGTAAGACCAGGAAGCACTCTCTCTCCTTTACATATGAGGAACCACATCACAGAGACTGAGCAGCCTGCCCCATGTTGTGTTGAATGTTAGGTTGAGTTATTTAGGCCTGCTGCCAAAGTTTTGCTGGCCAACGCAAATGAGAGAGGGGGGCAAATGGTGATTTTTAACAGTTGGCTAAACTTTAATGAAATTTCATTGGATTTCTTATCCCTGAGGGTTTTCTCCCGGCCAGATTTCAAAAGCCTGCAGCAAACCATGGAGGTGTTACAGTGTCTCTCTCTCTCTCTCACACACACACACACGTTGAAAGAAACATAATGGAAGCATTAGGCAACCTTAATATAAGGGTGTCGCAGATCCATAGGATCTGTGCTGCATCCCAGCTTTTAAACAGTCCCTTGGAGAAACACCTTCAGTGTCCCGGGCCCCTAAGGAAAAGCGGGGCCCCACTTTTCCTTAAGGATAGGCCCCATGGCCACACTGCCTCCATGACTGAGCGTCTGGGCTGCAGCACTCGTTTCACCCTGTGAACGCTGCCCAGCAAGTCCCGCTGGGATTGTCTCCTGCTCAGAGACTTTTACACACTCCAGGGACCAATGCACCGCAGTAAGTATTTGCAATAACCCCAGGCAGCCTTTTCAAAACAGAGGAGGATTTATTAGTCAGCTGGAACACAGCACCAGGCAGTTCTTAGCTTAGCACAGAGAAGCAAAAGCTAAGACATAGTCCATGTTGGCCAAGCCAGGTCTCTCGAGCTGTGCTACTGAAGGAAAAATCTTGGTTTCTTCTCTCTGTTCCTTTGTCTCCCAGTCCCAGGTGAGGTCCCGTGTCTCTACACAAGCCAGCTCTTATTCTAGCCTCCTGTCACCTCTTGGTCCCTTATCTTCCTCTTGTAGAGTTGACCTGTTCTACCTGCTGGAGTTTCCTGTTTGCAGGGGTCAGTTGTTCAGTCACTGGGGTTCTCATTGTCTTTCTGGATCCCCTATTGATGCGGGCGGGCTTCAGCCAGTCGATTAACAACCCATTCAGACTGCCCCAGACAGTTACATGACACAAACCCCTCATGCCTCCGGCTCTACCCTGGGAGCAGCTTTTTAACCATTTTGCACCCAATGGGCAGCAATCCTTCAGCAAATAACTCATGGACATGCACAAGGCGTCACTAACTACCAGCTCCCTTTCTAATTTACTCTGCTGGACGTCTCTCACACACGAGCGTTGGTTTAGTGCACATTGGCTGCTTGAGGTTTAACGGTCTATGAAGCTATTTGTACTGCCCCATTAGGGAAAATTATTCCCCTCACCTTACTGCCTGTCTGTACTCAGTTTATTGCTTAGTTTGTCTTGAAAGCAAAGAAAATTAGTTCATAGTCTCTTTATTATCTTCATATTAGAAGCACCACCCTCCCGGGTACCATAAGGTAAACTAATTTACTCCAGTTTATTCAAGCACTAATGAGGAACTAGAAATATCCTACAATGAAACCTTGAAGATGAAATCTACATTAACCACATGCTTACCCCTACTCGGCAGGCTCAAAGGAGTCTCCTCATTGTGGTGAGACGGCGAGCGCCATCAGAAACGTGGACGCTTTCCCTTGAGATTCCTGAGCCAACAGGTCTCACATCTAACCCAGGGCAACACAGGAGTCATAGATCATGCTGTTATTTCCCTGCTGTTCTCTCTGAGCTACAGGCAAAGCTTCATTCCTCTCTGGCTGAAGGCCAAGGCTCAACTCAACTCATTTTTTCCACTCACAAACCACCAGTCGCTCTTGAATGCCTTGAAGTATGTCTGCAATATGCACCCTGCAGCTACCCCGTGGTCTGTGTCAGCTCTAACCTGCTTGGTGCTCACACTCACCAGTAAGATTCTTTACACAGGTTGTTGGGTAAAAACCTCTGCTGTGTATTGACCCACTGCCTCCAAATTATTATGCATCTTTAGCCCCGCTAATTTTATTCATCTCTGTCCTAGCCCCTCCTCTCGGAGTGCAAAGGCAGTTTATGGAGTCTTTTTTCACCTGCTGCTGTTGGAGCAAGTGGGTTCTGTTGGCTAGCTGGTAAAGTGAGCTCCACTCAGAGACTGACTGCTTCCCCTTGTGCATGAATCATCCACAAAATACAAACAGTGTGAAATACACTACACAACTGACCAGCTCCTCAGCTAGTGTCAGTTCTTCAGAGCTCCTTTGCCCTTCAATTGAGCTGGGACAGTTGGAAGAAGTCAAAGGTCTGACCTATTATGTGTAGCATATTTAAGGCTGTTTATTTAGCCTCTGCAAGCAACAGACAGCATCTACTGAATGGAAGCTCAGTCCAAGAAATCCTCCCTCCACCTACCTGACTAAAGTGACCGTTAGATGGCTGATGCTGTGTAGAGTTCTTCTGAAGCGATTCCCTGGGAGATACAACTAGGTGGTTGTAATTCAGTCACATTCAATCCCAGCATAATACTGCTTCAGGCTCCTACATGTTCAAAACAGGGAAGCTTCGGGGTCGTGTGTTCTTCCCTTCACAGGGGATGTGGAATGGAACCCAGGACAGGCAGTTAGTACATTAAACGAGAGCTGGTAGCGTACACAAAAACCGAACATTTTAAGTGCATCATTGGAACAAACCCCTTTTTTGTTTTTCAGAATGTGAGCAGCTTTATTTTGTTGTGTTTTTTTTAAATAACGGGATATAAAAGGCATCAGGCTGAACCTACCTAAAGATTCTGGAACCACAGATTCATTTCCACGCAGGGTTAACACAACAGTGTGCTGTGGACTGGTTGGTTGCCAGATGCATTTCAGCAGCACTTGCGCTTTCCTGGTTGTGTAGCACTTTGGAATGAAAAAGGCAAATGTAACACGTTTACACCCTGCCCTGACACTTCAGAGCCCAATAAGCTGCTTTATTTTCCTTCCTCACACCATGCCCCCCCCCCACCCCTTGTTCATGCAGAGATTTTAATTCTTAACCTACTGAGGCAAGGAGCTGGTTGAAAAGCTCTGAAATTCTTTGCAATTTTTTGTGTGAAAAATATGCCCGTTTTACTTACAGACACTATAGCTGAATGCTTTGAACAGTGGAGAATTTTGCTGCTTACCTGATTTTAAAAAAAGGAATTACTGCCCTTGTGGAAGTAGATACATCAGAAAATTAAGCTAGTAGGATATTAGCTCAGAGTTGGCTGCTGAAACTTTAAAAAAAAATTTTGTTTGGTGTTGCTCCTTTTCTTTGTTAGAGATCAGCCAGTGGTTTATTTGCTCCCAAACCCTGAGATAGCTCAGGGTAATGAACTGGCATTTTGCCTCCCACGCTCCTCCCCAAATCTGTTCACTGGGTGTTGAGAGAGAGAATATTTGGAATTGTGACTAAGCAACAATTGGCAGCACGTGAAATGTACTAACCACTCAAACATCCTGGAGTCTAGCTAGTATTAACAATCTCTCTCAATACTAGCAACCTCAAGCTACCACCCAAGGTCTACCGTGCATAAATACCACAGTAATGGGCAAACTGCAGCCTCCTATCCCGCCACCTCCTCTGAGCTAAATGAAGCTTAGCAAAAACATCTCCAATGCTACCTGTCAATACCCAGGACCTGGTAAATAGCACTAGTGGATGACCTCCTCCTGTCCATAGACAACGGCCATATTCATCTTTGGACTCAGTCCTAAAAAGCCACCAAGCTTCATCTCCTCTGGATTAGTCAGGATCCGTATGAAGGGGATCAGGTGAGAGAACCCCAATGGCAGAGCCATCAGTATTTACATGACACTTAGCTCTATATTACACCCACAGAGCTTCCTTGGGGCCCAGTCAAGGTCAACACCGGGACAAAGCAGAACCAAGGAAGGTGGAAACATTTTAAAGAACTTGTCTCCTTCCCTCACATCCCCCTGTGCTGACAGTAGCTGCTTGCTGTTTCGGGGCTCAGTTGGACTTCTTACTATTGGATGACAGGATGGCCACGACAAATGCTCATTTCCACCTGCATCTGGCAAGAATACCATGCCTCAGCCTATCGGATTCAAACCTGGCCGTCGTGAGTCAAATCTTCATGAGACCTTGGGCTGAACATTGCAACCGATCTCAGAGTGACTGTCTTCAATCGTAGGTAATGCAGCAGCTTATCTATAAGCCACAACAGGGTACCACAAGTTCCTAAAGGATAGACTCCTGTCTAAGCAGCCTGATTTTCAGAAGTTCAGTGCACAAGCAGCTCCCTCTTGACTTCATTAAGAGCTGCTGAGTACTTAGCAGTTTTGGGGAAATCAACCCACTTATTTAGAAGCCGAATTTTAGACTTTTTAAAAAATCTGGATCCAAGTTACATAGGTGCAAGGTGCTCAGATAGGGGCTAGAGATGCTTTAAGAATCTAGATGTATTGAGAGCAGCCCCGCTGCTGCCGCCCCCAACCCCACAATGAAATGCTTTGTTCATCGAGTGCTCGTATTTGCTAAGCCTCCACCAGACCATGTTCTAACTGAAATCGTATTTAAGATCATCCCACTACCAGGCAGACTAAGTGTTCTTGCATATCAAGTCTTGGCTCTTTGTGTAAGTGAATTATAATCTTTACTATTACTTTTGCTTACCTCTGCCATAAGCACTGAGGAGCCCGACATAATTCTTCATGTTTAGGGAGCAGCTTACATTGTGGTTTCATGAAAGCTAAATGAAGACAGAGTCACTATCCCTTGCCCCTCCTCCCCAAGTTTCCCTTTGCTATTTTCAGAAGGGAAAATAAAAGTGTCAATCAAGTTCTGACTACAAATCACTTATGTAAGTATAGAAGCTCATTCAGGTCTTTCATTGGCGATTCATAAAAGATGGTTGCTGACAGCGCTGAAATATATGTATCAGAGAGGTAGCTGTGTTAGTCTTTAGCTCACTTTAAAAAACACTAAATTAATCCTCAGCACCCCTGTGAAGCAAGTATTAGATCCATTATGCCGATGGGAAAACGAGACCAGAGGTAAAAGGAAGAGGCATCTGTGCCAGGGTTTGAACTCTGGAACTAATGGCTCTGAGTTCCGTGGTACGGGATTCATTTTTTGTTCCTCAAATGATTTCCAGGCCAGCAGATTTTTGAAAGGTTAATTCTCATTGGTAGCTGCAGTGTTCAAAACTCTAATCAAAACTTAGGACAAAACTATCCTTTTTTGCCCCCTTCCACACAGAGGAACGGAAGTAACACACTCGCATGTTTACTCAAGTTACAACACACATGTTGCAGCTGGGCACATTTGTGGCACCCAAATGACATGACCAACTCAAATTTGGCTTAAAATTTGCATGACCTTAAAACAAACTTCTACAAAACTTAAGACACATTTAAAATCTACTTTTTTTTTTTTAAACTGACACTCCCTTAATGTTCACAATTTTAATATTTAACACCAAAATCTGAAAGTAAAATGGATTTGACTGTCAATTGCCCAAGCTGAACTGAAACAAGTAGATTAAAAAAAAGTGTTCAGTTTTAATAACCATATTATTATGTCGGTAAACAAAAACTATGGGATTTAAAAAAAAACTGTCAAACACTGACTTGCCAATGAATTATAGATTCATGGAAATTGTTTCACCTCTATCTAAACAGAAGCTAAAATTCTGAACTTTAGTCACTGATCAGAAGTGTTTCTGATGCAGGGAAAATAACGTGTAATACAATAATTATAAGAAAATCAAAATCAGTCTTTTAAGCTAACTCCAGCCTTGTGCAATCTAACATAGCTGGAACACCAACTGGTTAAGAAACAGATTTTATTGGAAAATCAGCTGTGTATTTGGATATTATAAAACATGCCTAATTGTGGCATCTTCTCAAAGCCTGGAAGGTAAATTATTCCCTTGCCATATGACACACCAAAAGAGAGCATGGGGTGAATTCACATTTTATTTGTCCTCTTCAGGGTTCTATCAAGAAAAAAAAGTTACCGAGAAAAGAGGAATCTTTCATTCCAATCTGAAGGTGGACAGCAACATCTTCTGGGTGTTTCACAGCAGGGGGCCTACTGCACAGGACACTTGAGCATCTCTAGAGACGCCGAGGAATACGGAAGTCAGGATAGGCGATGATTAGAGAGTGGCAGGCTGTCTCTAAAATAATCAGGGCCCAGCATGTTCAGAGGCTTGAAGATAAATAGCATGACTTTTATTCAATGCACTTGTTATTGCTGCTGGCAGAGAGCAATCACTTCAACAAAGCCTACTGGATATTGATTACTATAAGAGCTACATTATCATTTCATAAGAGCTTGGACTGAAGTACATCACGGTGCTCAAACAACCAAGTGCTGCAGATTCCAGTCCCTTCAAATGGAGAGGTCAACAGAGAACTTCTTTTCTTTACAGGGACATTTGTCTTCACTCTTCCCTTTTAATCCTAATGCAGCGGATTGATACCCTGAGCAGCAGCAGCCTGCACCAGAGGCATCAGAATCTGGCCGAGTGGTAGAAATCTCTTTACCGGCCACAGTTAAGAGTATACATATTTTTAACACACATACACATGCCTTCTAGTTCTGGACAGTTTCTGAAGGCAATTTAGGGCTAAGTCCTGCACTCTTACTCATGCTGAGTCAAGCTCACTGAAATCAGAGGACAGGTAGCCCAGTGGTTAGAGCAGCAGCCTGTGTTTCAGGAGGCCTGGATCCAATAACTCACACTGCCTCAGGATTCGTGTGTGACCCTGGACAAATAGTTGAACTGCTCTGTGCCTCAGTTCCCCATGTGTCAAACCAGGATCATAGCACTTCCCTACCTCTCAGGGGCGTTGAGAGGATAAATGCATTAAAGTTTGAGATGCTCAAACACTACAGTAATGGGAGCTATAAACTCCTAAAATGGATCAGAACTGGGCGGCTTGCAGAGTGAGTTATGGATCAAAACGGGGGTGAGCAAAAGAATCAGACCCTTAGTAAGAAGAACATGCTTGAGACCTCAACGCATCTGTGTTCACATTCAGTTTAAACACCAAATGCAATGCACCTGATATTGGTTAAAAATTTCAATTAAATGGGAAAGGCAAAAAAAATTATACCTGCAACTTGAAATCAGCAAGAAACTGACACTGCTGAAATAATGAAAGTAAAACACTACTTCAAACAAATGTGATAATTCTCTTCTGCTGCATTTGTGTGTATCTAAGAAGGGAAATATATTTATCTTAGAGGGCTTGGAACAGAAAATTTCTAAATTATTTTGACTATTTGCTCTCAGATATTACCAGTCCTACGACTACCTTTTCTGAAACTTGGTCAGTCATTGCTATTTTGTAAAGATTACGTGTAAAATTAAAAACTACTCATTTGCAAAGCACTTAAGCAATACAACCCCCACGTTTTAAGGGAGGGAAAAGGAGCTAAATCAGATTATAGTTTCCCAAAAGTGGCTTGAAATGAGAACCATGAAAACAGCAAATTCAGAAAACATTCAAGTTAATGGAAACAAGTCTTTATTAAGTAACTTTTAATATCAGAAAAATAAAACTCTTATAATTCTCTTTACAGCAAATATATAATATCAGTGCTTTGGCCATCATAAGTTAAAGGCCCTTTATCATAAAATATATGGTTTTTAAACTTTACTCAAATTGAATTTATAATCCCTATGACCTCCCTACATATACATAACAAAAAGAGTGTAGTAAAATTAGCAAATACTAAACTATATTGATAGTTTGTCATTGTTAGTTTGTGGTTTATAGAAATGGTACACGCACCTAATATCTGTCGATTCCTTGGCTTATTAGTTGCAGTGTACAATGCAATAAAATACAAAATACATGCTTGGTGAACATTTGTTCATATCTACAAGACTGCAGCTAAAGATTAGGTTTCAATACTGACATTTAACTATTCTACAAGCAATTAGCATTAAAGTTATGCATTACATAATATGCCATCAAGGCAATTCTTATACTGAAAAAATCGTAAAATAAAAACCATTATTTGTAAACTTTTATACGAAATGTAACTCTTCAAGTGGAAATAAAAAATAAAATTTCTGTATATTTACTAGTTCAATACATAGAATTTGTTTTGCTATACTGAGGAAAAAAAGCTGTGTGTCTTGGGAAAATAACGCTTAAAAAAATAATAGAAAATTCCACTTTGTGTGTGGGGGGGTTTTCATTTTTTCATATGCCAGCACAGATTTTGGAACATACTGAGGATGAAGAAGCTAGAGACATCCACAGGTTGAAATGTAAGCAGCACATTCGAAACAATCTTTTGTTGTGATTGGAAACAGTTTTGAAATGACGTAAAATGATTGAAGGGCCATGGTTGCAGCTGCTTTCAGGAATTATACACGAGCACATACACACCTCCCCCTTTTTCCTTTACATTACTAAAATAAAATATATATATATATTTATATAATGTGCAAGACAAGTATGGATTGAACATAAAAATGCTTCACATTTTGAACTATATAATCGCTAAAATGTAATTTAAGAACACCTTGATCAGACTAGTGAATGGAATGTTAGCATCCTCACTATTAGCCAAAGTATGTGCACCCCAAAGCCCTTACTGAAATGGGATCATGCCACCGTCAGGCTACTCCACATTCCATTAAGAAAAGCAGTGGGTAGGAATTCACAATGAAGGAGACCAAATCGTTCCTGATCCTCTGAACATACCATTGTTCACAAACTGGGTGAGATGAAGGTCAATTTGGCAGTCCGTCCTGTTTCTTCCTCCCTCCCCACCCCCACCCCAATTAACAGTGATCTATTTAAAACTGCCAACAACCTTATCCATTCAAAAGAGAAAAAAAATAATAAAAAAAACCCCTGTGCATTAAAAAGTTATTTGCAATACTGAAGAATTAGGCATAAGTTGTTGTAAAAATAAAACTAAACAAAACCCAAAACCTATTTCAAAACTGGCAGTGTAAAGAAGGCAGCATTGGAAGTGTTTTTTGATACATCAATCATACCATGAACCCTCCAGTACAGACTAATTCTCTGTTTAGGCTATGGGGTTCATTGCCTCCAGAACATAGACATTACCAACATGAATACAGATCACTAAGAAAACCTGTAAAATTCATTTGTTTTCTTGGTTGTGAAATCGATCTAAAGTTTCCCGCCTACTGTGCCTTAGCCTTATACCAGATGTATCTCTGATAAACATGCCATCTGTTTAAACCAAACCGGACAGAGACCATCTAGGTTTAGTGTTACCGTAGCAGCCTTTTAGAAAGTATAAAAGTTTACTAACAACTTTAGCCTAATCCCAAGAAAGCCCAATAACAGTCAGAATTAATTAGGAAGTTTACTGGGGGGTGGGAGGGGAAGAGACCATTACACCCATGCCTTTAAGAGTTTAAAAAGTCCATATATAATATCTATATATATTTAAGAGTGAATTTGGATTGCCTGAGTAACAGCTGTCTGGCAAACTGGACATGATGGAGTTTCTTTTTCACAGATCTTGTTGGCACATTCCATACAGAAGAGATTGTGGCCACAAGGAACTAGGGCAGCAATAACTTCATTCTCAAAGCATATCACACAGTCATGCTTTCGTCTAGACTCGGGTGGCGAACTGGATGTGGAACCACCATTGGAAGAGGAGTAGCTGTTGGTACCATTAGAAAAAGCAGGGATGTATATTGGAAGGCCAACCTGGTTGCATGTACTGGGTGGGTCACTTCTCACTCTCCTAGCAAGCGGATGTTCCAAAGTTTCAGGAAATGTAGGTGACAGACGAGGAGTGGATGGCTGACTCCCTCGACGCTGAGTCTTCATGTTACCAGTAGGGTCGCTACCAAAGCCAGATAGCGGGTTTACTGGTTCAAAAGGGGTCCAGATAGTTTGGGAAGGCGTTGGTAAGGAGTCATACGCAGGAGAGTCGACTGCAAGATCTTCTGTGCCCACTGAGGGCAACGTTTCTCCAAACCAAAAGTTTCCTGTGCTGAATGGACTTGTTGGGCTGAAGTCAGCCAATCTATTGCTTCCAAAATAGGAATCAGTGGAGCCACTTCCTAAGGAGCTGGAGCTGTCATTTCTATAATTAGAAATCATTCTGGTGCGGCTAGGAGGGACAGGATTGGAAGTAAGCCAAGCAGATCCTAGGGTGCCGCCTTCAAAGCTCACATCTGTACCATTGTAATGGAAATCATTTTCTTCATTCAGCTCAATGTAGTTTCCAGTGCGCATGGCAATATGCATTTCTATTTCTTCACGTGCACGGTCTACATTTTCAGGCATCCCTGTAACCTCAAAGACTGGCTCCTTGTCTCTGCTGGGAGTAACGATGTATGTGTGTGTCTGCTGCTGAATTCTTTTGATTGTAGCTCCTTTGGGTCCAACCACTAGCCCAACTACACGGTAAGGCACCCGGACTTGGACTGTAGTCTGACCTGGCAGGTTGGGAGTACATGGCAACCCACCCAGAGCAGGACCATTTTTGTTGCGTGATGCTCTGATCATGGAGAAGTGTTCAGCTGCTGAGAGAATTTCCCTTTTGGCCATGGCTACATCCTCTTTTCGTCCAGTGACGACAAAAATGGGTTCTTCTCCACGAACAGGGGTCTTAATGTAAGTATTCGTCTTGGCCCTTAATGCTTTTATTTTGCAACCTGTTTAGAGGAAAGAAACACATATTTAGTACAGAATGATTTTAAAAAAACAAAAGAAAAACAAAGAAACAATCTCCTGTTTTAAACTGCTTGCAAGCTTCAAGGAACTGCAAGGGTGAAACCTGAAGCCATCTGGTCTTCTCACAAGTCATGTCAGTGAAAGCAGCAAAAACTTCTCTCTCAATTATTTCCACGCTGATCTATGGTGACCACAAGAGTGAGACTAACACACTGTGCAGTAACATTATTCAATTGATTTTTCTTAATCATTTAAAAAAGTGTTTTTACATTATTCCTTAATACTACAATCTATTCTGAAGGCAACTCCCCTAGTGCTTGGCCTATTCGATGGGGGTGTGTTATTTCTATAGGTTTATTTTTTTTAAAAACACATTATTAAAGATAGCACCTTTCCAATGTTTCCCAGACAAGCAAGTGAAATTAAACTCACTGAGATATCAGAGTTGTAAGTGACGCAATGAAAGTTTTCATCTCCTCGAGCACGGTGTTGACTGCACCATGGTGAATTTTATGGAATGTCAGTTCTAATAGGTGTCAATGTTTAAGATGAAAAGACATTCAGTTGCTTAGATACATGCTAAGGGTTTACCTGTGACAATTTTGTGTGTGTGTGTGGTAGAAATTTTGCTACTTAGCTGTTCAATTCAACTCTGTTCAGCCCCGTCTACATCAGTTACTTTGTGATGAATCTTCAACTTTAGCACTGATAGACCTCCAGGAGTTGTAGTAACAGTGGGAACACCAGGCAAGGTGCTGGCAGCAGCCTTTCAACGCCGTGTAAATCAGGCCTACGTACCTGTAGCCTTGTCTACACTCGTGCTCCATGACTTGTTGAAAATAAATAAATAAAAAATATATATACACTTTGGATAAATGCCCTCATATTACAGAGCAAAAGTCAGGTATACATGGCTTCCCCACCACCACATGGCACTTACTACATTTACCTGCACTGTGGAAATTAACTAGAATTCTGTGTGTTTCTGGCTTTGTGGGTTGTATTTCCTCAATCATTTCAAGATGCATGCAGAACACCTGCAGGATCAAGCTAAACCCTCGACAAACACACAAACAAACAAGGCACATCAGCATGCACTAACACACAGTCCACTGACTTCTCCTGCCTCCCTCCCCCGCATCAGAAGTGTTCAGTATAGAGAAGTCAAACACTGACAGGAGTTAGGGAGCAGACAATGCACACACATACTAGGTACTTTAATCAACATCCTCAAAACATGACATTTACCAAGAAGGGTTGTTACCAGTGAGTACTGGTATAATTTATGCTTTACTCTTGCCTTATTTGATAAGTGGAGACTTCCCTCCCAGCCTGTTGATTAACAGTCTGCCAGTTTTCTCCTGATAGATAATTTGGTATAATCTTTGTACATTAGGTGCTTGCTGGGATTTTCAGGCTGTATTTACATAATGAATGCTGAAGGAGTAGAAATGAATAGTTGAAGCTTTACACTTGTATAATTCAAAGTTTGAGGACAAAATGGCAGGCAGGTCTCTTCCTAAAATATGTGGGGATTTTTAGCATGTTGCACACACAAGCAACTTGAACTCCTACTGCACATCATCAGGACCCAGAAGTAGCCAACAGACTTGGTCAGTGATCTGCAACAGTTCTTTAGGACACAAGGTATGTCTACACTGCAGCTGGGAGCAAGTCTCCTAGCCCAGGTAGACAGACTTGAGCTAGCAGATAAAAAAAAACTAGCAGCATGGATACTGCTACTCAGGCTGCAGCTCCGACTCCCTACCCTAGGTTTGAAAGCCCAAGCCGCAATGGTCACACTGCATTAGTTTCAGCCCCACTAGTGTAAGTCTGTCTCCCTCGGCTGGGAAGCTTGCTTCCAGCTGCAGTGTAAACATACCCAAAGGGGGCCAATTTTCACATTAGCCGCTTAACAGCCATAGAGGGGAAAAAACAATTCCAAGGGCACTTCGGCAAGGGAAACTATCAATTTAAGCTCCCCAACCATTTCCGTCTCAAAACATTACCTACTACTGTTTCAAGTAACACTTCTGATGATTAGAATCAGGTGGGGGGGGGGAGGGGAGGGGATCATTACCTCTTGGGGCTCCTCTGCAGATCCTTTTGAGGAGTTTAGAAGCCCAGGGGATGTCAGGTCAGCTGACTTGGGCTTGTGGGCCTTGGGCCAAAACATTGGTGAGCAGATGTTTGGGCTCAGGCTGTCTTCAAGGGTGGAGTGTCCCAGCCCAAGCCAGAATATCTACCCAGCAATTTTTAGCCCCGAATCCTGAGCCAGCAGCTCACCCTCTGGGGCTTTTATCCTCACGCAGATGTGCCCTAAGAAGCCCTACACTGCAATGCTGCTGTCAAGGCCAGAAAGAAGGCAGGTGAGGAGAAGAAACAGGTACAGATGGTGTGAGTGGCACTGTGCCTGTGCCCAACTGCTCTCCTTTGCTAAGCAGGCCCCTAAGGGTACGTCCAGACTACCCGCCGAATCGGCGGGTGGCGATCAATTTTGCGGGGATCGATGTATCGTGTCTCATCTAGACGCGATATATCGATCCCCGAACGCGCTCCCGTCGACTCCGGAACTCCACCGGAGCGAGTGGCAGTAGCAGAGTCGACGGGGGAGCCGCGGACGTCAATCCCGAGCTGTGAGGCCGGGAGGTAAGTCGGGATAAGATACCGTAGCTGAAGTCGAAGTATTCCCGTAGTTGAAGTTGCGTATCTTACCTCGACACTGCCCCCCAGTGTGGACCAGGCCTTAGTGTCAACCAGAAGCCAGAAAACCTTAGAAAAGGCTCTTTAAAAAAATTAAGGATTTTCTATCAAATATTCCAGGCTATACTACGTACAAGGATACTTGCAGAAAGGGGAATTTTTAATGAATTTAGTAAAAAAAAACAAAAAAAAAAACAACCCCCCCAAAAGTGACAATGTGTCCCTTTCATTTACTTTGTAAAGAAAGATTTTATGCAAGTGATTTGGGAGTGGAGTCTGCTAATATTCAAATCCATCTAGCAGGACAACTGCCACACCAGCAATTGAATGGGAGGACTAAGAAAAAGTCAGATTTCACATGCATTATGGGAGGTTGTAGGGATCAGCTTTTGGAGAAAGGTTCAATTTCTCTGCTAACAACATTAATGCACAGTATAGCTCCTAATTTAGGTAATTTCCGCTTCTCCCTGTACACCCTAGATTGTGTTGTGGGCTTCCCACTCTGAGTAAGTGCCCAGCCTGCCCTTGGTTTTGGATGCCATCACAAACACTAAGTTGACAAAGCAACATGAAATTTGCCTCTGGGGATAAATTAACCCACTGTGAGCTCAATATGCTGCTGCTGCTAAGCTTTTCAATGCAGTAAAGTCTTGTTTATCCAAATGCCCCCAAATTGAAGTCATATCCTCCTCATGTGCACCAACTATTCCTCCCCCTTCTCCCCCCCAACACACACATGCAAGGATTACTTTAATTTCCTTCATTCCACTTAGATAACTGATACTATGTCGTTATTTCATAGAGGGTATGAAACATGAACATTTAAATAAAACTTTAAACACTTTAGAGTAGATCTGGCACAAAATGTGCTTTAAAATGGCAGATTTGAGCCTACTGAATACTAGTTTCCATGGTGCTTTACCAATCTGAATAAGTTACACATTCAAACACCCAATCCCCACAACCTGCAGGGACTTGTCATGTTAGCTGAAAACTCATAAAAATGTTGTTTTTAAATAAACTTCAGTCCCAGTACAATTCACATTGATAAGAAGGTTTCATAACATGTCAGCATTCAGAATGGTGCACTGACCAAGAGGACCATGGCTTTTTTTTTTAAGATACGACTCCTCAGCCTCAAAAAAGCAAAGCCCCAGATCTGCCTCTTGCCAAAAGGTGGCAGAACAATACCTCAGACATTTAAAAACTGGCTTCGCAAGAAAGCGGTTTCCACCAAATCAAAGGTATACTCTCGAACTTTATCTAAAGGACAGAAAGAACTGCCACTGAATGAAATCATTAGGGCCCTACCAAATTCAGTCCATTTTGGTCAATTTCACAGTCATAGGATTTTAAAAATAATCCATTTATGATTTCATGGTGGTGTAACTAGGGGACGGGGGTCCTGACCCAAAAGAGGTCATGGGGGTTCCAAGGTTATTGTAGAGGGGTCATAGGATTGCCACCCTCACTTCTGCTGGCAGGGGCGCTGCCTTCAGAGCTGGGCAGCTGGAGAGCACTGGTTGCTGGCTGGGTATCATACATACATACATACAAGATTAGGGTTGGAAGGGACCTCAGGAGGTCATCTAGTCCAAGTCCCCGCTTAAAGCAGGACCAACTAAATCATCCCAGCCAGGGCTCTCTCAAGCTGGGCCTTAAAAACCTCTTAGGATGGAGATTCCACCACCTCCCTAGGTAACCGATTCTAGTGCTTCACCACCCCCCTAGTGAACCAATCTCTAAAGCCAGTGCCACCACCAGCAGCAGCACAGAAGTAAGGTTCACAGAGTATGGGTGGGGTGGGTTACCAAATGTCCGAGTTTTCCCAGAAGCCTCCAGTCTGGATCAGAGGCTGTCCCAGCCAGCAGCCACAGAGCTTCTTGCAGCCGGGTAAAGTTAGAACATAAGAACGGCCATACTGGGTCAGACCAAAGGTCTATCTAGCCCAATATCCTGTCTTCCGACAGCATCCAATGCCAGGTGCCCCAGAGGGAATGAACAGACCAGGTAATCATCAAGTAAGTGATCCATCCCGTCGCCCGTTCATAGCTTCTGGCAAATAGAGGCTAGGGACACCACCCCTGCCCATCCTGGCTAATAGCCATTGATGGACCTATCCTCCATGAATTTAGCTAGTTCTAGGTTCCCAGAGGTGGGTCTGACCTGGCTCCTTGAGTGGCCCCTGCAGGGGAAGAGGAAGTTCTGTCTTTCCCTAGCCCTGGCCAGGACCACGCCCCACCTTGTCCCTCTGCTACAATAACCAGATTTCACGGGGAGATCAGATTTCATGGTCTGTGATGCGTTCATGGCTGTGAATTTGGTATGGCCCTATTCATCATGTTCAACACCAGAGACCTATGAATGAATCAATCAATACCAGCTCAGTTTAGTTTGCTAGGAAAGCTGGAAGACACCCATAATAGACTATTGTAAAAAGGCAACCATGTCATAACAAAGTCATTAAACCTCATTATATAGTTCTATTAGAACGATTTTTCTATTTGTTTTTACTTGGCTGTTCTGGTTCCCTACCCTCCTCTATTAGTCACTGCAGAGGTGATGATGCACAGCTTGGCTGATTCCATTTCCTTGTACAGTAGGCTGCATCTGAGCACGTTGCCTTCAGTCTGACATGGAATCATTAAGTTATTAAGAGTCATGTGGCCACTGTACAAATCAAGAGGTTTCTCAGCCTTTTGAGTCAGGGACAAGAACGCATATGAAGAACCCCCGCCCGCCCTGGTGTCTCCTAATTCTTGAATTGAATAGCTATTCTGATGCAAGACAATGTAGAATATCCCAGTAACAAAGGTAAACAGACACGAACAGTGAAGTCTGACAGCCAAGGAGTACTGTAGACTGAGGTCTACACTAACTTAGTTGCATCACCGGGGCCATGAAAAAATCTCTCATCCTGAGCACCGTAGTAAGGTTGACCTAACCCATGTGTAGACACAGCTAGGTTGATGGAAGAATTCTTCCACTGACCTAGCTACCACCTCTTGGAGAGGTGGACTAACTATATCCACCAACCCCCCCGCCCCCCCGTATTGTTACTGTAGTGTGAATATATCCGTAACTTGAGTAGTTCCACTGGTTTTAAATGGGCCTACAACTGTGCTTAACTTTACCACTGAGTAAGGCCCGATAAAACTAAGTTTAGATTGGCATAGCTGTCAGCAAGGGGTGAGATTTTGTTTTGTTTAAACTGACATAGTTACGCCACTAAAAGCCTCTTGCAGATGCGGTTACACCAGATAAGTGGATTTTATGCTGGTATAGTTTATTTTGCTTTGCTGAACATGAATAAAGTTATACCAGTACAGTAACTCCTCACTTAACGTTGTTATGTTGCTGATCTATTAGAGAACAAGCTCGTTTAAAGTTGTGCAATGTTCCCTTATAATGTTGTTTGGCAGCTGCCTGCTTTGTCCACTGTTTGGAGGATTCTCTGGAAGAGCAGCCCCTCCTTGTGGGGGATTAGAAATGGGAGTGAGGGAGGGGAGCTGATGGGGGGGGCTTCTGCCCCAAATTCCCTGTAAGATATGTGGCTTGACAGCTGCCCAGCAGCAGTTCAGGTGGTCCTCCCCCGACTGCCATGCTGCTCCTGCCCTGCCCTCTGCCTTGGAGCTGCTCCTGGGAGCTTCCTGCTTGCTGGGGGAGGGGGGGAGAGGGGTGCTGATATCAGGATGTCCATCTGCTCCTGCCCCCTCTCTCCAGAAAGCGGAGGAGGGGGACAGGGCAGAAAGACAGAAAGGAGGGAGCTTGCTAGAAGCTGTTGCTTCCTGCTTGATCTGCTTAAAAGGGCAACATACTTGAAGTGCGGTCAGTGTACTTAAAGACGCAATGCATGGCTCTCTCTCACTCATGCACGCACCCGGCAGCACTTTGGAAAGTCAGCACTTGTGCAGCCGTGCATGTGCTGTCAGGAAGAGGGAGTGGTGCGCTCCAGCTGGATAGCGTGGGTTCATCATCATGTTCAGTTTTGCAGGGAAGTGTTTGCAGCTACTGGCCTGCATCTATTGTGTTTCCTCCCTCAGTCCATGCTGCCTTGTAGAGTGTGAGGCTACATTAACAACAGTGTATTAACCCTTGATGGCTCAATGGAGTGCTAGATCATCATTTAGCAGCAAGGCATTCCCTGGCAAATATCCCACCCTCTGACTCCACCACCTCAACCAAGCTTCACAATCATTCATTGCTGTGTACAACATTAAACTGTTTAAAATTGTTTAAAACTTATACTGTATATTGCATATAATGTCTTTTGTCTGGCGAAAAAAATGTCCCTGGAACCTAACCCCCCCTATTTATGGCACATTAATTCTTATGGGGAAACTGGCTTCACTTGACATCGTTTTGCATAAAATCCCATTAAGTGGGGAGTTACTGTACAAGACCTTTTATATGTGTAATTGAAGGCTTGTCTACATGGTGGGATAATGCACATTATAAAGTATGATTTCTAAAGTGCATGAACATGCTGCACATTAATTGGTTCATGCAGACCTACTGGTGTACACTAAATGTTCTGTAGCGCAGAACAATGTTCTAGTGCTGTTACGCTATGTTAAACTGCGCTAGAAAACTTTTAGCGTGCACTAGCATGGTCAACACAGACCAATTAATGGACAACACATTGATGCACTTTAGAAATCATACCCTTATAATGTGCATTGTTATAAAGCATTGAGAAGCGCTAAGATTTCCGCTCCCTCCTTTATGCTGTCATGTTTAACAAGCATAGACAACACCTAAGTCTTTGAAGGATTAGGGCCTTAACTATTTCCTAGTTGGTTTGTGCTGGTCATACACAAAGAAGTGTGTTAAGCCTGAAGTTGATACTCCAAGGAAAATGAGAACACTTGGTTTGGGTCATCTTTCTCAAACCTCCTCCCCTTTTTCTTAGAAGATAGGACTTGTCTGACCACGAATTTTATAAGCTATAAATATACTTCCCCAAGAAATGCAATTTCCTCCTTTAGAGCAGCTCTTATCTCTCAAATAAATACATGTTTAGGCTCAAAAAAATATCTGAAGGACAAAATAGGTCTTTGGCAACATAAACAGTCTTAAAGCCTAAAAACAGATTTGGAATGTGTGTTCGTTTATCAGCTAGGGCTGGGTGGCTATTACAAATCATGAGTTTAAGAAGAAAAAAAATAGTGTCGGAAACATGGCTAACCCTAATGGCTTCAAGTGAGGTAGCATAGTGCATTAGACAAATATTTATCATACAAGTGCTGATGGCATGCTCAGCCTTATACAATACACAGAGGCACTGGAGGGGTAATATTTTAAGACAATATTGCCCAGGTAAAAGGCCTTAGCTAGCTGCCTGATCTAGTTAGTTTTTCCGTGTTTTTTGTATTTAAAATGCACATGTATTTACAAACTACAACCCAGGGCATTTAGGATGAGGGTTCGGTTCATAAAGGGGTAGGGAAGTTGATTTGTGATAAATAAGCCTGTCAGGATTACACTAAGAATGTCCTTATTTACCGCATGCAATCAATTAAGTCTTTTTAAAGGGCAAGAATTATTTTATAGTAATAGCTCCTTCCAAGATGTTCTGTGTTTGTTTCTACCAGGTTCTGCCACTGTAGATAGGGCAACTCCAGATTCAGAACTGATGTATGCACCTAGCAATTTTACTGAGCTTTAATTTGTTCAAATCGGAATCTCAAAATATGGGTGTGGAGTGGAGATGTCTCAACTGTACTATAGCTAGAGTGATGCCTATGAGCAGCACAGGACAGCAGGGCTTTGAAGCTGTGCTCCAGCTCTAGGCAAAAACCTGCAGCTCTACTGCTCCGGAGCTGCTCCGCTCCAAAGCCCTGCAGGACAACCAAACAAATTTTAATAGATACATTAAATTTCAACTTTCGACTTCAAGTATTTAAAAACAAAACAAAAAACAAAATACCCCAACACTAAATAGTTGAGGAGAAAACACTGAATGTTCCTAAATGTAGCAGCTGAAATGGTAACACTAATGCCGTATACCAGTGGACCCCAAACTATGGGGTGTGCCCCCTGTAAGTGGGTGTAGAGGAACATTTGAGGGTGCGCACACAGCAGGGCCCAGGCCAGCCCCATGGGGGGTGTTACAGAGTCCCCGGGCGATGCTCTGGAACTGCTCCCCACAAAGCCAGTCAGGACTTTGGGGATCCTCCTCTCCCTTGGAGCAGACTGTCTTCAGGGCAAGAAGCTCAAACGGCTTCACCTTCCTGGGTCTGACCTTGGAGCATTCAGCATATGCCCCTCTGTGTGCTTCCCACAGCGAGTCCACCCAGGCGGGGTCCTGGGGAAGCCAGAGGGTCCTGCACCCCCCCCCCCACTTCACTTCGCAGTCAGACGTGACTCTTAGCCAGCCAGTAAAACAGAGGTTTATTAGATGACAGGAACATGGGCTAAAACAGAGCTTGTAGGTACAGAGAATGGGACCCCTAAGCCAGGTCCATCCTGGGGCCCAGCGAGGCAGAGAACCCCATCTGCCCTCACTTCCCGTCCCCAGCCAGCTCCCAACTGAAACCCCCTCCAGCCCCTCCTTTCTGGCCTCTGTCTCTTTCCTGGGCCAGGAGGTCACCTGACCTCTTTGTTCTCCCACACCTTTAACATCCCCTTGCAGGGGGAAAGGGCCTGGGCCTGGGCCATTAGTTGCCAGGAGACAGAAACTGAGGCACCCACACAGTATTCCGAGGAAACATTAAGAACAGCCCCACTTCATCACAGGGGGCAGGGAGGGAGCACCACCTAGCCCAGTTCTGCCCTCTGCTTTGGCCCCAGCCCTGCTCTCATTCCCTCTCCACTTTTAGCCCCAGCTCCTCCCCCAGCCCAAGCGCCTCTGCTGCCAACTGTGTGACAATGGGGTGTGCGCATGTGGACACATTCAATTACTGGTAATGGGGGGTGGGGGGGCAGGAAAAGCTTGGGCACCACTGCTCTAGACAGTTCTAATCTTTTGTTAATAGGCAATAATAATAATGTTCCTATGGACTTCGACATCATAAACCAGATGAGACAAACTGTTACGATAACAAGTTTCATGCACCAAGCTTTGGAAGGGGAAACCTCAAAATGACTTGATAAAAGAACCATCTAGAAAAGCAACAACTACTGGAGCCCCTTCTCGTGCAGCCCGACACTGCGGCCTGGTCTACACTTAAAAAGGAGATCGACCTAGCTATGTTGCTCACAGCTGTGAAAAATGATGTGCCCTCAGCTCTCTAATTGGGTCAACCTAAACCCTGGTGTAGACACAGCTAGCTACTGCCTATTGAAAAGGTGGATTAACTCTCCTGACGGAAGAACAGCTTCCTTCAATATGGGAAGTGTCTACACCAGTGGTCTCCAACCTTTTTACGCACAAGATCACTTTTTTAATTTAAGGGCAACCCAGGATCTACCCTACCCCTTCCCGAGGCCCCGCCCCTTCCACCCCTGCTCCCCCCCCCATCACTCGCTGTCCCCCACCCTCACTCACTTTCACCAGGCTGGGTCAGAGGTTGGGATTCAGGAGGGAGTGTGGGCTCTGGGCTGAGGGGGTCGCATTGTGGAAGGGGGCTCCGGGCTAAGCCTGGGGCAGGGAGTTGGGGTGCAGGAGGAAGTGATGCAAGCTCTGGGAGGGAGTTGTGGTTCAGGAGGGGGTGAGGGATGCAAGCTCTGGGAGGGAGTTGGGGTGCAGGAGGGGGATCCAGGCTGGAACAGAATGTTGGGGTGCAGGAGGGGGTATGGGTGCTGGCTCGGGGACGGGCTCAGGGCTGGGGGTACGGGGTGCAGGAGGGGGTATGGGTGCTGGCTTGGGGAGGGGGCTGAAGGGCTGGGGCAGAAGGTACGGGATGCTGGCTCGGGGAAAGGGCTCAGGACTGGGGCAGGGGCTTGGTGCAGGAGGGGGTATGGGGTACTGGCTCTGGGAGGGGGCTCAGGGCTGGGACAGGGGTTCAGGGTGCAGGCTTGGGGAGCCCTCAGAGCTAGGGTGCAGGAGGGGGTTTGGGGTGCAGGCTCCAGGAGGAGGCTGAGGCTTGGGTGCAGGAGGGGGATCGGGGTGCTGACTCTGGGAGGGGATAGGGGTCCCACTGGGCTGCAGTTACTTGAGGTGACTCCCAATTGGTGGTGCAGTGGGGCTAAAGCAGGCTCCCTGCCTGCCCCGGTCCCACGCCGCTCAGGGAAGGGGCCAACGCTCCCTTCAGGCCCCTGGGTGGCGGGGGTGGGAGACACAGACATGGCTCCAGATGCTGCCTCTCTTTGCAGGCACCTCCCATTGGCCAGAGTTCCCTGTTCCCGGCCAATGGGAGCTGCGTGGATGGTGCTTGCAGGCAGGAGCAATGCACGGAGACCTCTGCCTCCCCTCCCCTGGGGGCATGATGGCTGCTTCTGGGAGCAGCATGGGGCTGGGGCAGGCAGGGACCCTCCCTTAGCGACAAACCTGCTGCACCACCAGACTTTTAGTGGCCAGAGAGCGCGATCGACTGGGAGAGTCTCCAGGATCGACCAGTTAATTGCGATCGACCAGTCGGTGACCACAAGTCTACATTATAGCACCGCAGTGCCATTCCAATGCTGCTATAGTGTAGACACATCCGTAAACATTAAGAAAGGAACTCCAGTCCCAATTTCCCTCAATTATTTCCTTCCACTAAAATTGAAGTGACTCCTCCAAAGTGATTCTTCAGAAGTGGGAAACTGGGCATGGATCTGCAGAGGCAATATATTCAAAGAACACTTACTGTTAAATAATCCTTCGCTCCTTCCAAATGGTCTCAGAACATCCCCAGTGATAGGTGGTTAACAAGCAGTAACTACCCAGTTGTGGGGTGAACATAAAAATGGCCATACTGAGCCAGACCAATGGTCCATCTAGGCCAATATCCTGTCCAGACAATGCCAGCTGCTTCAGAGGGAATGAACAGAACAGGGCAATTATCAAGTGATCCATCCCCTGTTGTTCAATCCCAGTATCCAGCAGTCAGAAGCTTAGGGTTCTGTTCTTTACATGGGTTACATCCCTGCCCATCCTGGCTAACAGTCATTGATTGATCTATCGCCCATGAAATTATCTTATTCTTTTCTGAACCCAGTTATACTTTTGGCCTTCACAACATCCTCTAGCAATGAGTTCCACAGGTTGACTGCATTGTGTGAAGAAATACTTCTGTAGGTTTGTTTAAAACCTGATGCCTATTCATTTAATTGGGTGACCCCTGGTTCTTGTGTTATGTGAAGGGGTAAAAAACACTTCTTTATTCACTTTCTCCAGACCATTCATAATTTTATAGGACATTCCCCTCCTCCCCCATGGGGGATCTGACAGATGTCTATAAAGCTGAACAGTCCTAGTATTTGTAATTTATTCTCATATGGAAGCTGTTTCATACCCCTAATCATTCTTGTTGCCCTTCTTGTAACTTTCCCAATTTTAATACATCTTTTCTGAGATGGAGCAACCAGAAATGCAAACAGTATCCAAGGTGCGGGCATATCATGGTTTTATATAGCGTCTTTATGATTTTTCTGTCTATCCCCCTTTCCTAATGGTGCCCAATATCGTCATCTTTTTTGACCGATCCTGCACATTGAGTGGATTTAAAAAAAACCAAAACTATCCACGGTGATTCAAAGATCTTTCTTGGGTTGTAATAGCTAATTTAGAAGCTGTCATTGTATCTGTACAGTGGGCATTTTTCCAATGTGCATTACTTTGCATTTATCAACAATGAATTTCATCTGCCACTTTGTTGCCCAGTGACCCAATTGTGTGAAATCCCTCTGTAACTCCTCAGTCTGCTTTGGCTTTAACTTTCTTGAGTAATTTTGTATCCTCTGCAAACTCTGCCACCCCTATTTACACCTTTAACCAAATCACTGATTAATATGCTGAACAGCATTGGCCTCACTACAGATCCCTAGAGGACCCTACTATTTAACACTCTCCATTATGAAAACTGAACATTTATATTCCTACAGTTGTTTCCTGTCTTTTAACCAGCTACTGATCCATGAGGATCTCTCCTCTTATCTCATGACTGCTTACTTTGCATAAAAAGACTTTGGTGAAGGACCTTGTGAAAGACTTTCTAAAAATCCAAATACTCTTATTATTCAAACCCAAGTACACTGACTGGATCACCGTTGTCCACATGCTTGTTGACTCCCTCAAAAAATTCTAATAGATTAGTGAGGCACGACTTCTGTCTACAAAAGCAGTGTTGACTCTTCTCCAAATAGTTTGTTGCTCTATCTCTGATAATTCTGTTCTTTACGATAGTTTCAGTCAATTTGCCTGGTACTGAAGTTAGTCCTGTAATTGCCAGGATTGCCTCTGGAGTCTTTTTTTTTTTAAATCAGTGTTATGTTAGCTATCTGCCAGTCATTTGGTACAGTTTGTAGGTCTGCAATTTTATATTTGAGTTCATTCAGAACTCTTGGGTGAATACCATCTGGTCTTGGTGACTCAGTACTGTTGAATTTATCAATTTGTTCCCAAGACTCCTCTACTGACACCTCAATCTGGGACAGTTCCTCAGATCCATCACCTCAAAAGAATGTCTCAGGTGTGAGAATCTCCCTCACATCCTATGCAACGAAGACCAACAGAAAGAATTCACTTCGCTTTTCTGCAATGGCTGTCTCTTCCTGGAGTGCTCCATTAGCACTTCAACCATCCAGCGTTTGTTTGGCAGGCTTTTAGCTTTTGTGGCTTTTACTAGTTGATCTTCAAATTCTTTTTTGGCCTGCTTAATTATACTTTTACACTTAGGGAAAGTTCTCATGCCAACATGGAGCATCTTCACCAGAGACGCGCTGTATGTATAGACATGCCTTTACTCTGTTTAGCTATTTTGGTCCTCTTTGTCTCTCTCTCTCTTTTTTTTTTTTTAAATTGTGGTATACATTTGAGCCTCTATTATGGTGTTTTTAAAAATGTTTCCATGCAGCTTGCAGGCATTTCACTCGTGCCTGTTCCTTTTAATTTCTGTTTGTCTAGCTTCCTCATCTTTGTGTAGTTCTCCTTTTGAAGTTAAATGCTACTGTGGTGGCCTAAATTCCCACACTGGTGCACATAACAAAATTAATTCTGCACATCGGTGGGAAAAATTAGAAGGAACACTGGTGCTGGCCTTTAGTATTTCTTCTCCCCCCACCCCAAAAAAAAAAAATGTTACATTTAATTACGTTACAGTCACTATCATCGAGCAGTTCAGTTATATATTCACCTCTTGGATCAGATCTTGTGTGCCACGTAGACCTAAGTCAAGAATTAGTCTCTCTCCTTGTAGGTTCCAGGACTATCTGCTCCAAGAAGCAGTCATTAATGGTATCTAGAAATTTCATCTCAGCATGCCATCCTTGGGTGACATGCACCCAGTCAATAAAGGGACAGCTGAAATCCCACATTATTGAATTTTCTATTTTTATAGCCTCTCTAATCTCCTGGAGCATTTCACAACCATCACCACCAACCTGGTAAAGTGGTTGGCAGTATAGTCCTACTGCTATACTCTTATTATTCATGCACAGAATTTCTATCCATAGAGATTCTATAGTAGTTTTTGAGTCAAGATTTTTTACTGTATTTGATTCTATGCTTTCTTTCGCATATATAGTGCCACTCCATTGCTCCTTCCCCCGTACAACCTACTCGGTCATTCCTATACATTTTGTACCCTGGTCAGGGCCAGCTCCAGGCACCAGCTCAGCAAGCAGGTGCTTGGGGCGGCCAAGGGAAAGGGGCGGCATGTCAGGCTCTTCGGCGGCGGGTCCCTCAGTCCCTCTAGGAGGGAAGGACCGGCCGCCTAATTCGACAGTGGCACAGTGGAACAGGCACCGATCGTGATGGCAGCTTCCCCCACTTGGGTCAGCAAAAACCCTGGAGCCGGCCCTGACCCTGGTACTGCCAAGTCCCACTGATGATCATCATTCCACCAAGTTTCTGTGATGCCTATATCAATATTTGCATTTAACACCAGGCACTTACTACCATTCACCCATTTTAGTAATTAGACTTCTAGTGCTTGTATACAAGCATTTATACAATTTGTCAACATTAAGTTGTGTGCCTTCACGTGATTTAATTGAATGGGACTCTTTCATTTGACTGTTTCCCCTCAATTCCTACCTGTACTTTATCAACATCTATCCTCAGAGATGTCTCTGCCCAAATAGTGTGCTCCTCTGCACCTGTTGGCTTTCCCGCAGTTTAAATAAATAAATCCAGCCTCTACAACTTTTTTAATTTTACACGCCAGCAATCTGGTTCCATTTTGGCTTAGGTGGAGCCCATCCTTCCTGTATAGATTCCCTTTTCCCACAAAAGATTCTCCAGTTCCTAATAAACCTAAAACCCTCCTTCCCTATACCATTATCTCTTCCATGCATTGAGACCCTGAAGTTCTGCCTGTCTAACTGGGCCTGTGTATGGGACTGGAAGCACTTCAAAGAATGCTACCATGTGGATCCTGGACTTTAATCTCTTATGTAGCAGCCTAATTTTGGCCTCCAAGACCGCTCTCGTACCCTTCCCTATATTACTGGTATCTGCATGTACCAGAACCACTGGCTCTTCCCCAGAACTTCACATAAGTCTGTCTAGAGGTCTCGAGATCAGCGCAACCTAAGGTTATGTCCACACTAGCACTTTTGTTAGCAAACCTTTTGTTGGTCAGGGTTATGAAAACCAAACAAACCACCTCTACCAACAAAAGCACTAGCGTGGACAGCGCTATGTCGGTGGGAAAGCGTTTCCCACCGACAGTTACCGCCGCTCATTGGGGTGGTTTAATTATGCCAGTGGGAGAGCTCTCCCCCGCCCGGCGGCATAGAGCGGCTACACATGAGACCTTATAGACGCACAGCTAGAGCGGTACAGTTGTGCTGCTGTAAGGTCTGTAATGTAGACATAGCTTAAGTCTCCATTTTTAAATATTTTTTTTGGAGAGAAAAATAGAATTAGAACCTCTTCCTCCTTCCCCTCCCCCCAGACTACTGAGGTTCTTCTACATTTCCCATTTAAAGAAACAGCTACTGTGACAGTTTGGTGGATGTATCTGTGTCAAGTGAAATTCCATTTTTGCTTTGTGAAAGCCATGTTGTATTACAACTTCCATTTTCAATGTAACTGTATGGTGGCTGTGAGCATTCATTGTGCTGCAGGAACTTCCTACCCAATGTGTCCGGGAAACTGTTACAGCGCAATCCAGGGGCATCAACCTTGAATGGCTCTGCCTCAGTGGAACAGCGAGTATGGCAGCAGGGCCATGGACGCTGAAGAACTCTGCCCAGAATCTGAGAGGGTTGCAGCCTGGAAACTCCCCAAACAGAAGCACAGAAAGGAATCAGAGGCTGGAATGTTCTCTATGCAAAGCAGGCCATTTCACTGCCAGAAGGCCATGGACAGGGCAAGAAGGCTGGGTCTAAAGGATTCATGGAGGCAGTAAGGTCACAAAGGACTGCATTTAGGAGTGGTGTTGTTTTCCTATACTCTTTAAAGAGTTTGTATGTGTATTAAATTCTTTTGCTAAGTGGTTTCTTGCTTTACTCTCCTGCCACACTGTGCCAGAGTGTTCCCAGAAAACCAGAGCTCCTACAGGCAGGTGGACTCTGGAGGGGAACATGTCTAAGCAGCTAGGAGGAGAGGGGAGTCAGGACGGCAGATGCATTTGTTCCAGGATCCAGGCAGCTGGACTTCGGGGTCTCATTGCCATAGAAAGGAATCAGACAGAGAGTGACTTTGAGACATGCTGAAGCAGAAAAGCCATCAGTCGCTTCAAGTCCCAGAAGACTTAGTAGCACACAGAGAGCAGGCTTGGCACTGGTTGTAGCAGCTACTTTTAAACAATTGTCCAAGTAAGGATAAGCAGCAGTGAGTGAACTTTGTTTAGATTACAGTAGCACAGAGGTGGGCAAACCATGGCCCGTGGGACCCTCCTGCCTGGTCACTGAGCTCCTGGCCCAGGAGACTAGCCCCCGGCCCTTCCCCGGTGTTCCTCCTCCCCTGCCGCCTCAGCTTGCCCTGCCGCCGGAGCAATGCTCTGGGCGGCTGGGCAGCAAGCTCCTGTGGCAGCACTGCTGCAGAGCCCGGCCTGACCTGGTGCTCTGTGCTGCATGGTGTGCGGCTGTAGCGCCGTCAGCCACTGGTTGGTGCTCCAGGCAGTGCGGTAAGGGGAGAGGTTGGATAGAGAGCAGGGGAGTTCAGGGTGGTGGTCAGGGGGCAGGGGTGGGGATAAAGGTCTGGGCAGTCAGGGGACAGGGAAAAAGGGGTGGTTGGATAGGGCAGGGGTCCGGGGAAGGTGGGGAGTCAGGAAGAAGGGGGGGTTGGATGGGGTGATGGGGGCAGTCAGGGGCAGGGGTTCTGGGGGTGGTCAGGGGACAGGGAGCGGGGGGGGGAGGGTGGATGGGGCAGGGGCCCCGGGGATGGGCCATCAAGGGGCGAGAAGCAGGGGTGGGGCATGGATGGGGAGGCACACTCCCTTCCCCTAACCAGCCCTCCATACTATTTCCAAAACCCGATGCAGCCCTCAGGCCAAAAAGTTTGCCCGTTCCTACAGTAGCACCTACAGACCTCAAAAACTGGGGTTTCCATTGAACTAGGGAACTGTACCATCGCATAGTAAGGTTACTGAAAATCTCACAATCTAATCAGACCAGACAAAAGGCAGGAAGGGAGAGAGGAACAGAGAGGTGAAGTGATGTGCTCAAGTTCACAACAGTTTGTCTCAGAACTGAGAACAGATCCCAGGCAGCGACCTCTTTCTGTACCATGCTGCCCCTTGACTGGACTGCATTGTCAGCCTCTAAATTCTAAACCTCAATGATCCACAGCAATTGCACGTCATTCCATATGGATCAGACGGTTCTCAAAAGAAGAGGGAAAAAACAGACGGCCTCTCAGGCCTCCTCTCACGTGATGCTTTAAAGATGGTGCAGATGTTGACAGATTTGAAGGATCAGATAGATGCCTATCTTGTTTTCCTTTATGCCATCATCTACGCTGTTGATTCCTGGTAGGTAGTGACTGAAGACGATGACGCTGCAGACAAATGGCTGGTCCTTTTACCTTTGTCAGCTTCACACCATCACCCATGTCGGCAGTCTCTTTCATAACTTTCCTCTGAATGTTTGAGCCACACAGCCCCAACTGGCAGTGCTCTTCTAGATGGTTCCAAGCTTGTTGCAATGGGGGTATTCACGACTCATGGAAGCAGTTCTTGAGTAATTTATTTTCAAAATGGGTGATGTCAAGGTAGACACATGGATCCCTTTGCCACCAAGTTTGAGGTGAAATTAGGTTCAGCCTGTTTTTCAGAGAGGTGGCTATAGAAACAGGAGATGCCTCCTCTTTTACTTCCAGTTGCAAATACAATAGTACCACAAAGCAGAGCCCTGCGGGAAATTATTTTTAATCCCGCTTCCATCCTGCCCTGCAATATCCACTCCCACCTGCTCCCACATTGTTTCTTGAATTTTTATCCTGCTCCCCATGGCAGCGGGTTCCGCGATACCCCAGCCCCACTGCAGGGCTCTACCATGAAGGCAAACAATACTAGAGGAAAGTAAGTTATTGAATGGTACAACAAAGAGTAAGTGGAGCTCTGGAGGGACCTTTCCAAGTGGGAGAAAGACAATGTGTGGGTCTCGCATGTTAAAAAAGTTAAAATAACTTGATAAAGATGACATTCTGGTCCCTCTGCTCATTAAGTTACCACTGCAATCAGAATTAAGTGTTTAATTACACTGCGTTATCTGGAGTCTTTTTATGGACCTGTGGAACATTTCTATACTGATTCATTCTTTACATAGCTATTTACAACTCTTTCATTATAATTTAGTCATGCTTAGTTGTTTCCTTTTTATAACGCATCAATGTCCACTCTTTTGGACTTTGGCTTTATATTTGAGTACTTTCAGTACGAGCCAAAAATGCATTGGGCCAAAGGGTTTTATCCAAGATTTCAGATTGTAAGCTCTTTGGGACAGGGCTTTTCCTTATGTGCGTATAGTGCCTACTGCCAGGAGTCCTGGCCTTACTTGGGGCCTACAGGTGCTACAAATAAATGAGGGATCTAGAGTGCCGAACTCCCTACTGGTTTTGATGACAACTGAAAGCACTCAGCTTCTTGTAGGATCAGGGATCCTCCAATTCTTAAGACGGACTTATGACAGTTCCTTGCAAAACATCCAAGTAAAAAATTTTGGGGGGGGACAATGGAGAAATCACTGTTATTTACCACGGTAACTGTGATTATTAAAGAATTTTGCCTCTGTGGGTTCACAGTGGTGGGATATGGCCCCAACTCCACTCCTGTCAAGCCTGCGGTGTCTGCACAAGTGCCTTCTCATAGCATTGAGCAGCTAGGGTAAGATGTATGTATTATGCACCAACCACTCTAGCAAGACTAAAGAACACAGAAGACATGATGGGACTAGACAGAGGCAACAGTCTCAGAGAGCCACTAATTACGAACAACAGATTCTTGGAAGGAGCCTCTATTTTCCCCATAGGAAGTCTAGCACAGAGTACAATTCTAGCAATTCAGGAAGGTGTGCTGACAACTTCTAGTTTACACAAAGACAGTAGAACTGCTCTCTGAAAGTGGGCTCTAGGTGCCCAAATCAGGAGAGTAATGCTGGGTAAGTCTGTGTACAGGACAGGTAACAGCCCAGAAGACTGCTATGATAGACATGTTATGAGGTGGGCATTCGATACTGCCTTGCCCTAGAAGTGTAAATTCAAATGTCATGAAGACAGTCCTATACAGGCACTGATTGAATGAAGCAGTTTTCTTTACACTGTGCTCTTTATACACAATAAGTCTTGTGGATTTCCTAACTGACTTAGTCAAATAAAAACTCATTTGACATGTGGGGCATTCACAGAATCATTTCCTTCATGTGAGAATGAAATTTTGGAAACAACTCTACAAGATTAATGGTCTGATTCAGGTTATTTCATAAAGCAAGAATGGTCATAGCCTGGGACTGTGAATTGAACTTGGCCTCCTCAGCTCTGCCACAGACTGTGTGACCTTGAACAAGTCATTTAACCTGTGCTTCAGTTCATCGTCAGTAAAATGGGGGTAACAGAACCTGCCCACCTCAAAGGAGTGTTGGGAAGAGAACAATGAGTGCCTAGACAGAATTCAAACACCACATTTGGTGTAAATCAGGGATGAGGAAAGTCTGCAACTCATTCTTCCCAGATCTAAGTGCAAATGAAAATATAAGCAGAATGATAAATATTCACCTATAAGGTAAACACCTAAACTGGCACCCATCAACCTTGTCAGCACAAGCTGGGGTCCCACTGCACATCAGATTATTTGACCAGTGGGAAGACTAAACCTCTACAGTCATCCCACTACAGATGCCTGAAAACAGAGCTGTCCACTGGCAGACGATATGCTGAAGTGATAGATACCCTTGACGTAAGACTACAAACCCACTAAGCTGCCCAGAATACAGTAACTCCTCACTTAACGTTGTAGTTATGTTACTGAAAAATGCGACTAAGTGAAATGATGTTAAATGAATCCAATTTCCCCATAAGAATTAATGTAGATGGGGGGTGGGGAGGGTTAGGTTCCAGGGCAGCTTCCCCTACTCTGCAAGCACCAGGGGCAGGGGCTCAACCCTCAGTCCACCCACTCCACCCCTTTCCCCAAGCCCCCACCCTTGACCCTCCTCTTCTCCCCCCTCCACCTCCCACCTTTGCTTTGCACGCTGCCTCCTGGATCCTCCCCCCTTCTAAACACCCCAAACCAGCTGTGGCATTTGGGAGGCGGGGGGGGGAGGGTGAGTGAGGCACGTGGAGGCCTCGCTCCTTCCCTCTCCCTCCTGCCCGGGGAAATCAGCTGGCTTGCGGCGTTCAGGAGGCAGGGAGGGAGTGGGAGTCTGTGTGCCGAGTCCTCACGCCTCCTTCCAAAACGCTGCAAGCCAGCTGATTGCCGCAGGCAGGAGGCGGGGGGAGGAGGGAGAAGGTGCTGATTCACAGGGTCTGCCGGCAGGCGCGTAGGGAGGCTGCCAGCTGTGGAGAAAGCAGGCAGCCAAACAACATATGAGTGGAGCACTGCACAACTTTAAATGAGTGTGTTCCCTAATTGATCAGCAACGTAACAACGTTAAGTGAGGAGTTACTGTACAGGATATGGAGGTAGAATGTAGATACAGGCTATTTATAAAAAAAGCCTTTTCCATTTCTGACAGTAAAATTTCAATGAAGATTTTCTAAACTGCAGCAGAATTTTCTGCACTTTTATAAGACATGTCAGGTCAAAAGTAATTAAACGTCCCATGATTCAAACAGGAAGACAAAGCAATTCCAGACTGGGATGGAAGGCAAGATAGCAGGTCTGAAGATAATGGTAAGAAATACTGAGGCTCCACAAAAATATTGTGTAATAATTACATTTGGCCCATGTTGCAGCAACCAGTATATCTTAGGCTCTGTCTATCTTCATGACCAGTGGTGGAATAAATAGACAATCGGCTAAGGACATGCACTGAGGCTCGTCACAAAGAGGGCTATGGCTGCACAGCCCTACTTCTTGAACAGCAGACTCATCTGTTTAATCCATCAACTGTGATGTTCCTGAAGCCTATGAACTGATACTGTGTTCTCTTTGCCTTCCAGACTGAGAAATAGTGGATGCACTTGGGTAGTCAGCAATCCCACAAAGCCAATGTCTCCTGCCAGAGTTGCACCTCCTTTTTTGTTGATGTAATATACAGCTGTAGTTCTGTCTATTTGTTAGCATTTTAACAATGCAGCCATTGATCAGTGGCAACAGAGATTTTGGAGCTCACTTTATAACTCAGCCCCTGAACACTTATATGGAACTTAGTCTCCCACACATTCCATCAACCCTAACTGGTCAGCTTCTGGTGATGAGATCCTCAACCAAGAAACATCTGTTTCAATTACAATAGTTGGGGATGGAATACTGAAAAACTCACTTCAACACACGGTGGCAGCTTGCAGACAAACTGAAGAATAATCACCAGAGCTCCAATGTCATCCATATTTAGAGTGAAATTTGTTGCTAACTAACCTTGCTAACTTGAAATAAGTTTTTATAAAGGTGTCTCACATGAGAAGTGGCCATCTACTCCATTAGCCTGAGGTAAGAGCTTACTGATTTTAGATTAAGCTCTCAGAGGAAGATTGATTCAGGGACACTTAACAAGCTCTATTCTGGAAGAAATGGCCTCGGGCAGTCCATGCTAGCCCTTCTGAAAAGTTATTTGGGTAGGTACAAGGCCCCATTCAACTATCAATACGTTATAAATCTGCAGACTGCAACAGTCTGCAAGTCTCATGAGAAGAATATGCTAATACCAGAGATGAGTGGCAACCAGTGCCAGGCACTCTGAAAACACCTTTGGCCCAACAGAAAAACCAGAGAGCAACACCTTTTATTATTATTTGTATTACTGTAGCACCAAGGAGCCCTACTCACAGACCAGGACCCCACCGTACAGCACCTAGCACCAAGAGAAAGAAGACAGTCCCTGCCCCAAAGAACTTGTTATCTATCTATAAAGGTCATTTTCCACATAAAAACTGAGGTATTTTCTGAGAGTCACTCCAATAACTATACGAAAGTAGTCACCTTTAAGCGGAGAATCTAAATTCGGTCTGGAGGGAAAAGGTAGGTGTAGCGAGTCGGTGTGGCTCCCCTCCGGCCCAGCAGAGGGAGCTCCTTGCCAGACGCCCAAGTGGGCTGAGACACCACTTCCTGTCCCCGCCCCCCGGAAGTCAAGGGGCGGGACAGGAAGTATAAAAGGAAGACGCCAGAGCTCAGTCAGGAGCCAGCAGCCGCCGGGAGCAGACGTGCCGGCGGGAGCTCCTGCCCAGGAGCCTTCTAGGAACCAAGACAGCTGCCCAGACTGGCCTCCGCTTCCCCGCGCCCACTACGAGGAGGAGCCGCCAGAGCCGCCCCGTGACAGGTACTGGGACCACCCGCCGGACCGCCCCTGCGCCCCCCCCGAAGAGGAGCCGCCGGGGCTTCCCCGGCCCTGCTACCCGGAGGAGCCGCCGGACCAGGCCTGGCCGGACTTTCCGGAGGTGCTACCAGACCTCCCACCAAGCCCGGACCCGGAGGAGCCGAGGACCTTTGACTGGCCCGGACCTGGCACAAGTGTGCAGGTAGGCCCCGAGGGGGATATGGAGTGTAGCCCGGGGATAGCCGACCCTTGTCAGGCTACGGACATTGAGGTGCCCATGTCAGTGTGTTGCGGTCAGGACCCCACTGACCAGCGGCCGTGAGCCGCTAATAGGGCCCCGGGCTGGAACACAGTGGAGTGGGCGGGCCTGTGTTCCCCCTGCCACCCCACTCGCGGGTGGCAGTTTCCCCCTCACCTCAGCGCTCAGGCACGGAAGCCTGCAATTACCTTTGCTGTTGCTCAGCCCCTGCTCCAGAGGCCTGAGCCTATATTGACTCTGCTGTTGCTCAGCCCCTGACCCAGAGGCCTGAGCTTATATTGACTTTGCTGTTGCTCAGCCCCTGCTCCAGAGGCCTGAGCCTATATTGACTCTGCTGTTGCTCAGCCCCTGATCCAGAGGCCTGAGCTTATATTGACTCTGCTGTTGCTCAGCCCCTGACCCAGAGGCCTGAGCTTATATTGACTCTGCTGTTGCTCAGCCCCTGCTCCAGAGGCCTGAGCCTATATTGACTCTGCTGTTGCTCAGCCCCTGCTCCAGAGGCCTGAGCCTATATTGACTCTGCTGTTGCTCAGCCCCTGCTCCAGAGGCCTGAGCCTATATTGACTTTGCTGTTGCTCAGCCCCTGCTCCAGAGGTCTGAGCCCAAGGACTGCTGTCCGGCTGCCCGCCCTAACTGAGGGCCGGGGCGTATACTTAGTGACTGTGTGCCTTGTGCAGCCCCTGCCTGAGGGTCTGGACCTGGACTCATATTGAGACTGATTGCCGTTATCCAGCCCCCCTGCTCCAGAGGGACTGGACCTACATCGAGACTGATTGCCGTTATCCAGCCCCCCGGCTCCAGAGGGACTGGACTCATATTGAGACTTTTTGCTGTTATCCAGCCCCCCTGCTCCAGAGGGTCTGGACTTCCCACGTAGAGGGGACAAGGAGCGAGTCGGTGTGGCTCCCCTCCGGTCCAGCGGGAGGGTTGAGCCCCGACGCGCCAGCTTACAGTAGGAAACAATGGAAGCGAGCTTGAACTGCCTAATAAAGTTGGTCAGTTTTTGGAGGCCAACTGCGGGAAGAAGGCAGTCTCAATATGCGCCCTGATTGCCCAAGCAAGAAAACCAAGACACCTCCCAGGTAACCCTTTAGGTCAGAAGGCCCAACTGTCAACACTGTCAGCTGCCCTCCCAACAGCCTTGACTAGTACTGATGTGTTTTCAATTCAAACCTCTATAGTGCATAACTTCCAAGTCGTCAATGCCAAAAAAGGGATATTGCCCTCTTGCATTTGAGGGCAGTAGAGTTTCCTGGCAATTTGCTGCCTAGGACACAGAGCCTCATATGAAATAGCAGTAGCATATGGTTTGGACCATCAACCTAGGAGATTTAAAGTATGCAAGTGTAGTGTATTATGAATTCAAAAAAAGTGTGTGTGTGGTACACACTTTTAAAGAAGTACCTGAAACTTGAAATAGAATTTTAAATTTCCTGGACTTTTTACCCTTTTTTAAAAACAAAAAAGAATCTTAAGCTTCCAAGACCCAACAAGATTTTTTTTTTAAAGTTGCTGATAAATTTACAACCCAATGTCAGTTTAAAAAGTTTATGGGGTCCCTCCCCCAAATCATCATCTTTTTCATCTGCATCTGAGAACTGGCCCTTGACCTTTCCGCTCAATTCTTACAAAATAGGTTTTAAAAAGAGGCACCTTGCTGATCCCGCTGAAGCACTGCATCTAGTGGTATACTAGGGTCACGGTCTTGCTGTGATTGTTAAGTCCATATGTATCATGTGGGGAAACGTTCAAGATCTAGTAGCTTTGCTGACGCAGCTTGTGAAATAGCTTCCCCCAGGACCAGTTAGTCCAGTGTGGTTTAGAAAGTACATTAGTCTGGATTTATGTAGATGTTCATACATGAAAATCCACAAGATCTTTGGCAAGTGATATAAATGGAAAATCTGTACACTTCAGGTGTGAGATGAATGGGAAGGGCTAGAGGTGAAAAAAACATATGTTAACTACTGCAGGTGGTAAAATGGTTCCCACTCTAACAGTGACAACTGTTTGTTTTTAAAGCACTAGCAGTTATATATGTTATTTACTGCCTACACTAGAGCTTTCTATCAGGGGAAGTGTATCCATGGTAGCAAAAGAAGGAAGTTTTAGGAGGTAAATAAGACTACTGTGGACAAAACATCTGTGGTTTATTTTTCCTCCTCAAAATCCTGCATGTCTGGAACATCTGGAAGGCTTCCACCACTGCCCCCTAAACCACATTTTTGTCCTGTTTTTGTTTTTTAAATTCCCACTTCTATTAGCAATATTGGGGGCCCACGTAGGCAGCCCAAGTCAACAGTTTTCTGAGTTTGGCTACAGACTTATGTGACCTTGCGCAAGTTATTTAACTCATCCTTTGTCCTGCCAGCCAGCAGGTCTCTATCCTCCCCTCCTTTCTGCCAGTGCTCAAAAGGCCTCTCTACATTGTGGAAAACTTAGTGGTTTCAGAATTTATAAGGAAAATGTATTGTTTTGGAAAAAAATGCATGAATTCATTGGAACAAATGGGTTATACCTTCCTCCACGTGTTTTCTAATGGGACGTGAATGCTCGCAGTAGGAAGACTAGGACTGAAACGTATACGACTATGTCACTAAGGCCACGTCTAAACTACGGGTCCTATAGAGACATAGTATGGTGCCATCGCTACGCTGCCATAACCCCGTAGGGTAGATACAAATTACAATTGGAGGGGGTTTTTCTGTCACTGTACAAACTCCAGCTCCCTGAGCTATGTTAGCTAGGTCGACTTAAATGTTCTTCCACCAACCAAGCTGCATCCACAACAGAGATTAGATTGGTTTAACTATGGTGCTCAGGGGTGTTGATTTTTCACACCTCAAGCGCAGTAGCTATCTTGATGTGTTTTAAGTGTAAACCAGGCCTGAAGCAGCAGCCTTCAATGAAGCATCATCTACATAAGAGAAGTGCACATTTGCAACTTGCACATCAACAGAACCTCTGTAATTTGCACTTGTGCAGGGTGTCCACACTATGCAACCTCACTAGTGTAAACCTGCTGAATATATCCACACAACACAGCTCCTTCAGCTTGGACTACACTTTAAAATTAGGCCAACGTAGCTACAGCACTCAGGGATGTGAATGCACGGCCCTGAGCGCCACTGCTATGCCAACCTAACCCCTGGTGTAGGCCAAACTAGGTTGACAGAAGAATGCTTCAGTTAACTTATAAAACTTAAAAAGTTATTTTTCCTCCCTTGGTATCCTGCTGTTAATTGAACTGTCTTGTTAGACTGACCTCACACTTGGTAAGGCAACTCCCATCCTTTCATGTATTTATACCTGCTCCAGTATTTTCCACTCCATGCATCTGAGGAAGTGGGTTCCAGCCCATGAAAGCTTATGCCCCCAAAAATGTGTTAAGTCTCGAAGGTGCCACAAGGCCTCCTCATTGTTTTTGCTGATACAGACTAACACGGCTCCCACTCTGAAATCAGTGAAGTTGGCTCCTGTTGCTCAGGGAAGTGGAGTTCTTACAGCGAAGAAAAAAAATCCCTCCCATTGCTGTAGTTATTTATCAGCACTATGGAGTCACAGCAGCATAGCTATGGAGCCGTACCGATGCCGTTATACTGTTCGTAATGTAGACATGGCCTCCAATATCTAGGCATTAAGGATATATGTCAGTTCCCAGCACAAGTCCCGAAAGTGGGAGGGTTGTGGGAATAGCAATCCAGAAGGGTAAGTGCTGTATCAATATTTTAAAGTATTGCATAAATTAGCATTTTTAATATATAAATACAAGTATTTTGTAAGTTATATTTAAACTGGCAAATAGAAGTCAGCTTACACCTTTTTTGCTTTGCTATGGTATATAAAGAATGCCGGCAGTACATTCCCACGCCCCCCATTAAAAATTCAGCTTGGCTAAAGAACATTTTGTTAAGTTCCAATCACCCTAGCTCTTCCTTTTAAATGAATCCTCCAGGAAAACCCACACCAGATTTGACATGCCTGATATTTCCGCGATTAAACAATCAGGAAACACATATTAAGAGAACACCTTCCAGGTCCTCTTTGTACATAATAGAGTACCAAAAAAATATATATATATATACAAAAGGACACATTGTAAGAGCATTCACGGGTCACCTTTAAATTGCATCAGCACTGCATACAAATATTCTTTTTATTAAACAAAAATATAAGAACAGGAGGCCCATGCATTGTGTTATAGAAGCTGTATTAGTTCAAAATCAGAAAGCAACCAGATTTTCAGGAGATATGATGGGATAATCACATTCAACAGTGCAGTTGCAGTGTCCTTACTAATACTGGAATGGACACAAGGAAGGCAGAATTTAGCATCAAAATCAAGAGCAGCAATTCCCAAACTGTTGTGTGTGAGCTTGATGTCCTATCCATTCACCTCAACACACTTTAAGAAGGTGGTACATGAACCAATCAAGTTTGGGATCACTGCTCTATCAACACATGCGTAGACTATCTGCACGTGAGAACAATTCTATTCAATAAACAGAGATACTAGAAGAGTAACAGGTATTTCTAAATAAAACTTTAAAAATTCCTTTGATAAGTATACCACTTTTAAACCAGCTATTTGTTTAGCTATCTGAAGTACAGACTTCCTTTAATGAGTTGCCAATACATCTTTAAGAAAAGCAATACTTTTATGACAGTGTTTTTGGTAACAAAAGATAGTAATGAAAATCCTGAGTTCTCTTTTCTGCTACTTGTCCTCTTCTGAAGCCATCATTCTGTTTTTGGCATGGTCTTCACCACAGCAACTAAGTGTTTTATCACAAACTAAAAAGTACGATGTCAGCTGAGGAATAAAAGGAGGCAGAGCAGATGAACACTTCAGGAACAAAAATCCTGTTTTCATGCAAACTCCATTGTGTGGGTCATTTAAAACAAGAAAAAGTACTGAAGAATATACTATAAGGAACAATCCTAAACTGGTGAAGAATAAACTAGATACCTAATGAGTCTTTCACATCTAATTTCTATGATCTTCTGAAAGAGGAAGAGAAATACAGAAAACAACAATATTTTTCAATTCTGTTTTCCATTACGCATGACCAAGTCTTTACTCACTTGTGTTTATTTCCTGGAAAAGCATTTTCACTTCTGAATACTGAAATTATTTGTTGCTTTCATGGACACGCTTTTAAAGAAAGTCTCAGATCTGTGTAGTCAACCCTGTTGCATGGGGAATCAAGGGGCATATTCCTACTCTAATAATCTGTAAACATTTGATTTTGAAGTTTGTTAAATGAACACTTCAACTACTTATACCACAGAAATGATTAAATAAAAAAAGGTATTTGTGTATAGGCTTTTCACGAACAAATAAAGAGAAAATCCTTGACCTGAGCAGCTTACAGTCCAAACAGATAACAGACAAAGGATGGGGGAAAAGTACACCCAGTGAATGAACTGTGTTTAGAATGCATCTTGTTAGCTCCACTTATTTCGTATCAATTATTTTTACTATTTAGTTAACTTTGTTTTGAGGAAACACCATGGACTGTGTAGTTTAACTCACCATTTGACTCAACTAGAAAATGTAAACAACGTAATACAAAAAGGGAAAGGGAACAGAGTGTTTTGTCTAGGCACCTAACTTTAGGCAACCATGTTTGATCATTTAGGCCCTCCTCCTTTACAAGTTAAAAAAAATGCTTTTAATTTTCTTACCAGAAACACTTGTGCATGAAATGATCTTAAACACCCCCATCTTTCTCTCCCACATTGATACCACAAGAAAGTGACAATACTGAATCTGTGACATCACAAGCATGACCTTATCATGAAAGCATGATTTGAAAAACAAACATGTGACTTTGCAGTAAGATCAACAGGAAGCAAAAACTGGAGTGTGAGGGCAAGAACACTTAGTCAAACAAGCGACAGTTAAAAATAGCAACAAGAGAAATAACACACATTTATTCCCCGTTAAGTTTGCTCACGTGGAAGTCTCATCATCTTATTTGTCTGAATGAGCATGAATGGAAGTTTGTCATAATAAAAAGGACTAAACATGCTATTCTGGAAACATTCAGGCAAGTGACAATCTTCATTCACATACTCAAAGAAGCCAATGAGACTACTCACATGCATGTGTTTGCAGAAATTGGCCTAAAGTTAGTAAATTTCAAACTCAGTTTTACCACAAATTGTATTTTTTTTTAAAAACCACCACACTGAAAGTAAAACAAACTATTTGACCTCAAGCAGATTATATTGAAATTTATGGCTTAAAAAGTTTCACACACACAAACAAGTAATCACCACTAAATGTATGAGCCTGAACTATTCTTGCACTCAGCTCTTTATGCAGGCTTCCCAGGCCATTCCAGTCTCACATTTTATTACATGCAAAGGCCTGTTCCCACCAACCCCGAGCCCCAGTTATTGTATCCCCAAACAAAAAGATAGACTCATAGAATATATGGGTTGGAAGGGACCTCAGGAGGTCATCTAGTCCACTCCCCTGCTCAAAGCACGGCCAATCCCCAACTAAATCAAAGACTGTGAGAGTTAGTTTAAGGGACTGGTTGGAGAATTTACCCCACTGACTGAGAATGAAGAGAGGCATTCATTCAGCTCTTTCATGCCATTATGCAAACCTGAATAGCTGTACCTACTAAAACTGAAAAAAACCTTATCAAGTTTAACCAAGCAGTCTTTGATTCTAACAGCCTGCCCAGAAGAGATTACAGCGCTACCCCTTCACAACCGTACCTCTGCCTCCCTACAGTGGCTTGTGCTGGTTTATTCTCCAGCGGTTGTCCAGCATCCCCTTTCACTGGAGATAAGCTATACTATACCCCTCCATGTCCAGTTAGTAACCTCAGTCTGTTAAGCAGACTCCAGTTTCCCATTTTATCAGAGCTGTCCTGTGCCAGCTCAGTTCTGCCATCCTGCCCCATTGGTGCACCCAGGCTTCAGGCCTCTTGACTGGTAAATTTCACCTTCCCAGAGTCCTACCCTTTTTAGTATAAATACTCACCACCACCTTGCCTCAGCCAGTGATTGTTGTGGCTCTGGCATTCTGCAAGTTTCCCCACCCCAGGCACTACTGCCCATCACCCTGGCAGAACTTGCCTTACCAACCAAGTGCTCACCCCTCAGGGAGCTCATCCCACCCAACTCCCGGCAGGAACTGTGGCCCAGTCCCCGCAGAGCTCAGCTCACCCATCCGGCATGCTAGTGCCTATTCTCCTGGCAAGGCTCAACCCTCACCCTGCTTTGCCTCTGGGGATACCAAGTCTCCTGGCCAAGGTTCACAGCAACACAGGTCCCCTCTTCAGGGGCTGGTCGCCAGCCATCTTCCGTGGAAAGCCCCCCACACCTTAACAGATCCTCATACGGGCATTCACCTCGCTGGGGTGCCCCCTCCCGCCGCAGGCCCAGAGTCCCCAGCCCCCCTTGTAACATCCGCCCACGGTCAGCTGCCAGGCTGGCCACACCTCTACCCATGGCTAACACCCTCCGGGGGCTCCCCCGGGATCACCCCACCCCAGGGAGCCGGCCCGAGCCCTCCCCAACTTCTCAGTCCCAGGCACCTCCCCGCCCCTGTGGAGCCAGAGCCTCACCTGCGAGGCTCAGCCAGGCCTTCTCTCGCACGGCCGGGCCCGGGGCCTCCCCGGCCCCTCCATCCTACCAAGCGGGAAGGCCTCAGCCCCGCATCTCCTGCTGGCCTCGCCCAGGCCCCGTCCCCCTCTCCTCGGTCCCGACTCCCCTTCGCCCGGGCGGGACTCACCCTGACGGCCGACGATCTCGGCCACATGCTCGGAGCTGGGCACCGGGACACACTCGGTGGTGTTGACGCTCTTCCTCCGCAGCAGCGCCGCCTGCTCCCCGTTCAGAGCCGGGGCCGCCGCCGGCCCCCCGCCTAGGCCGCCACCGTAGGCGTGGGACAGCATCGCCGCCATCATGCCCTGGGGATCGTCCGCCCCGTACAGCACCCCGGCCACCGCCGGCTCCGGGGCATCGAAGGCGGCGGCGGGGGAGAGCAACACGGAGCCGAGCCCGGGCAGCAGCGGGTGAGGCGGCGGCGGCCCCCCCGGCGGCAGCTGCGAGGGCGAGGAAGAGGAGGACGAGGAGAGCAGCAGCGAGGCCGGGTCCTCCTCCTCTTCCTCCGCCAGCAGCTCCTCCTCCAGCTCCAGGTCCCCTTCGTCCTCGACCTCCTCCGCCCCGTCGGGCCCCGGCTCCCGCGCCGGATCAGGCAGCGGGGGCAGCCCCGCCAGCCGCTCCCGGGCCTGCTGCCGGGCGGCCGCCTCCCCGCTGCCCGCTAGGCCGTGATCGTGGAGGCCCAGCCCGGCCAGGCACTCCCGCAGGAGCAGAGCGTCCGGCTGCTGGAGCAGCAGCAGCGGCGGCGGCGGGGGCAGACGCTGGGCCTCGGGGGGCTCCTCCTGGGGGCAGGCGGCGGCGGCGGCACTGCCGCTCGGCATGGCCGGGGGCGGGGGGCTCGGCTAGGTCCGGGTCCTACTGCCGCCGCCGCGGAGCCTAGAGGGGCAGCGTCCCCTCCATGCCGCTGCCGGGGACACCGAGTGACGCGGGGCAGGGGGCACCGGGCGCGGCCTGGGCGCTGCTGCCGCCGCCGCGCTCAGCGCTTCTTTTGTTCCATCGCTTCCCACTCCAGAAAGAGCCGCAGGCGGCGGCGAAGGCAGCTGCAGCCCCGCCCTCCCCGCCGAGCGATTGGATGGTGGAGCCGGTGCCGGGGCCGGGGCAGGACTGGGAGAGGAGGAAAGCGCCCTCCTGCCCCACCCCCGACTATGAGCAGGCGCTGATTGTTGGGGCGGCCCAGCGCTTATTGTGACGGCCAGGAGGCCGGGCTGGAGCTCCCTTCCTCCGCCTCCTCCCCCGGCCTGGGTCAGGTCAGGGCGGCCGCGCAAGCGGCGGCGGCTGTGCTGCGAGGGGAGGAGGCATCGGGGCTGGCACAGAGAAAGGGCTCCGGAGCCGCCTGCGAACACGTGCGCGGGGAGCGGCCCCAGCAGAGGTTCGGTCGCCTGAGCATGTGTGTGGCTGGCTGGAGAGCGGCCCGGGGGGGCTGCCTGTGCCCGGAGTCCGCGTGTCCTTAGAGTGCGGCGCTAGGTGTCTGTGCTCGGACTCGTGTGTCCTGGGAGCCCGCCGAGGTGGTGCGTGTACCTGGGGCATCCGGAGTAGCTGCGAGTTTCCCCCGAGTATCTCAGCACCTTTTTATTTCAAATGCGGAATACCTAGAACAAGCCTTTCCAGGCTGTGTCCAGAAAGTCTGAGTCTCTGCCCATGCGGGCTGGCTGCTGAGATACCCAGACCCCAATGCAGTATCATTTGGTTGCTTTTGTGCTCAACCATAATGAGGTTTACTCCAACAGTAACAACACTAACTGTACACTTGGAGAGCGATGTTGCCCCTTTTTGACCTGAGCGACTAGTAAAATTTCAGGACCCCAGGGATGCTCCACTTCAAAGCAGAAATTGATGAAGTCTCATATTCACTTTGATGCATCTGTATTTATTTACAAGGAACTATAAAGTCCTGCTTCTCAGTGCACAGGAGGAACTAAGAACAAAAGGAGCAGTTCTGTAGCTTATACAGACTCAAGCCGCTGTAACCAACAGACTCCAAAGCTCTCTTTGTCTTGCTTTTCCCAGTGTCACACTACTCACCAGTTACTGTTTGGCTTTCTTGCTGTCTACTTCTGCCTCTTGCTCTGTTCTTGTCTGTCACTGGTGTCTGGCTGTGTGTTCTCTTTCCCTCCCCCCCACATGCCCACATGTTTGAGGTGTAGGCCCTTAACCTACTCTTACTATCTTAAATGAAGAGCACGTTCACAGATCAGTTTGAACAAGTTTTTAACTCAATCTATAACAAGGCTTCACCCAGCTCGTAACAGTATTTTCAGCCGTTCACGTAAGCTGTGCGCCAACTTTCGTTCTAAACATAGTTATGGCCATTTTCCTTGAGCCCTCCGACAAGTTTCACAACTCTCACACAGTCCTCTCTCAAAAGTAAATGAAACACCCTGGTTAATATTCTGGTATTTTTCCAGTGGCATTCGTCCCAAAGGGCAACTCCTGTGTAGCTGCTCTATTAACCACCCCCAATGAGCAGTGAGAGAAGTCTTGTGCCAACATAGCACTGTCCACACCGGTGCTTTGCTCAGTGAAACTTACATTGGTCAGGGGTGTGTTTTTTTGACACCCCTGACCGACAAATATTTTGTTGACAGAATTCCTAGTGTAGACAAAGCCTAATGTGTATGAATGGTTGCAGGATGAGGGCTATGATAAGAAATTAATCTCACATAAAAAAAAATCTTGCATTATTATTTTTTTCTTCCTCATTCTGGGCCTTTGACCTGCATTGGGATGTTGACTCAGTATAGAACCAGAAGAGGACCAATTGTTCTTTCCGCATGGATGGAAAGAACAAGCAGTTTTCCTGCACTTTTGTTGGGCTAGTATATGCACCCTCTTCAGTTTTTTCCTAGCACAAACAGTGTTTTTTGTTCATTCCCAGTAAAAGAGCCTTGGTAAATCCACCCTATTTAGAGGCATATTATTGAATACTGCAAAAAAGAAAAAAAGTAAAGTTTATTATTACATTTGCTTTCATTATAGTTTCTAATGCAATAATAGACAGTTGGCATACAAGTGTTGGTGGGTGTACCGTTTGTCGGTCTCTCACATTTGTCCAAACAATTCAAGTGGTTGTCAGCCATTAAAGGGAACCATGCAATGCAAGTCGGAGCTGGAGAACAGAACACACATTCAAGAGTGAAACACCTTCAACAGGCGAGAGTCCCACATCCGAATAGCCTAGTGGCTAGAGCACCATCCCAAGAGATAGAAGACCTTTGTTCAAATCCCTTTTCTCATTAGGTAGAAGTGAAGAATTGAACTGAGGTCTCTAGTATCCTGGGTGAGTGCTTCAGCCACAGGGCTAAAGTTATAAAGGAAGTTTCTCCTCCAGCATTTCTTGCAAAAAACAACTTAAGTGCTTGACTCCAGGTGAGAGTTCCCAGAACCCAAATCTGCCCCCCCCCCTTAATAAAACTCAAGAAATGCAATCACCACTAAGAACTTTTACAAATGGACCTTCCTAGCCTTCTCTGAAGTAATCTCATTAATTACTCATCCCAGTCAATCTGCCTTGCTTCCAAGTTCTATTGAAGTAACTGCCAGATCATTTAACCTTTTTCTGCCCCGTGGATGCTCTTGCTTAGTTTTACCTTGCTGAATCTCCTTTCATTAGCAGCTACAGTTACAGGAAGACCACAAAATTATACAGTGTTGTTTCTTGCATCTAAAGACCTTTTGTGAATGTAGCTAAGGAGATCAACGGGTGCCTTCATTTTCAAGTCATCCTTAACAATTCACTTGCAAAAACTGGTGAAAAGCTCAACCTTGTTCTCAATACTCCAGAGTTTACATCCTCAGGATAGCTGCTTGGTGAATTTTGTGTGTGCTTCTTTAATCTTCACTCCTGATACTTTTAAGTTTCTTGCCCATGAAAAAAAGCAAACCTTCCTCTGACTCTATCGTACTTATGAATGCTATTCTCCAACTGTGTTAATATTGTGTCTATTACGGAGTTGAAAACCTTGCATTCACAAGCTTTTTCAAGATTGGATGACCTTCCATCTTTTGCAAGTTTACATAGCATTACTCTCCTCCTTTGAGATAATTTCTCTTTGAACTGCATGGATATTGCTAAATGTTTGAAAACAATTATCAGCCAAACCAACTGGGAGGAAGAATTTAATAAGAAAAATGTGAATGGTAATTGTTTAAGAAAACTTTACTAGCTGCCCAAAAACACAATCCCACAATTGAGGAAGGCCATTTTTTAAAAATCAATCCGGTTTAGAACGAAGTGAAGGCAGCTATAAAAAAAATGCAACAAATGGAAGAAAGGGGAAGTTGACAGTAATTAAATATAATTCAGAAGCTATGAATTGTAGAAAATTGATAAAGGAAGCAAAGGGTTTCAATGAGAAACCTATGGCTAACAGATTTAAGGACAATACGAAAAAGTTTTTAAAGTATATTAGGAACAAAAAGCATCGTGATGATGGTATTGGTCCATTACTAGATGGAAATGGTAGAATTATCAATAATAATGCAGAATAGACAGAAATGTTCAATAAATATTTCTGTTCTATATTTGGGGAAAAACAGATGTAGCCATATCATTATACTCTTTCAATTCCACAAGTGTTGCAGGAGGACGTTAAATAGCAGCTACTAAAGTTAAACATTTTAAAATCAGCAGCTTTGGATAACGTGCATCCAGCAACTTTAAAAGAGGTGTCTGAGGAGTTCACTGGACCATTAATCTTGATTTTCAATAAGTCTTGGAACACCAGGAAAGTTCCAGTAGACTAGAAGAAAGATAATGTTGTGCCAATATTTAAAAAGGGTAAATGGGATGACCCGGGCAATTATAGGCCTGTTAGTCTGACATTGATCCTGGGCAAAATAATAGAGCAGCTGCTATGAGACTTGATTAATGAAAAGGAGGGTAATATAATTAATGCCAGTCAACGTGGGTTTATGGAAAATAGCTCAAAGTAACCTGATATCTTTTTTTATGAGATCACAAATTTAATGCCATATACTTAGACTTCTGTACAGCATTTGACTTGGTACTGCATGACATTTTGATTTAAAAAAACCAAAACAACCTAGTAAGATATAAAATTAACAAGGCATATATTAAATGGATTGAAAGTTGGCTAACTGGTAGGTCTCAAAATGTAAATGGGGAATCATCAAACAGGTGTGTTTCTAGTAGGGTCCTGCAAGGATGTGTTCTTGGCTCTATGCTATGTAGCATTTTTATTAATGACCTGGAAGAACATGTAAAATCATCACTGATAAAGTTTTCAGATGACACAAATATTGGGGTAGTGGTAAATAATGAAGAGATCAGGTCACTGATTAAAATGACCTGCCTAGTAAGTTGAGTGCAAGCAAACAATATATATCTTAATATGGCTAAATGCAAATGTATACCGCTAGGAACAAAGAACGTAGGCTATACTTACGGGATGGGGGACTCTATCCTAGGAAGCAGTGACTCTGAAAAAGATTTGGGGGTTGTGGTAGGTAATCAGCTGATCCTGAGCTCTCAGTACAACTCTGTGGCCAAAAGGGCTAAAGCAATCCTTGGATGCATAAATACGGGAATCTTGTGTAGGAGTAGAGAAGTTATTTTACCTTGGCATTTGGCACTGGTGCAACAGCTGCTGGAATACCGTGTCCAGGTTTGGTGTCCAAAATTCAAAAAGGATGTTGAAAAATAGGACAAAGAATCACGAGAATGATTAAAGGATTAGAAAAGGTGCCTGATAATTAGAGACTCAAGGAGGTCAATGTATTTAGCTTAACAAAGAGACGGTAAAGGGGTGACTTGATCACAGTGTGATGCTGGTAAACCAAGTGTGAGCTCTGGCCAAGGCTGTAGGCATTAGCTATGATAAAGTCATAGCTGGAAACCAAACCAGCTCACCTGTATGTTAGTTTTGTTCAAAATAGGGAATAGAGAACGCAGTTAGTGATTAGAGTCTATAAAATAGTTATAAGTTACTGCATGCGTTAATCTCACCTGTAATGTCTGTATTCCATGCTGCAAGGTAACATAAGTTTGTTTTATAATAGTAAAGATGCCTGCTCTGCACTTGTGAACTCAGACAGGAAAGTGGTTCCCCCCACTCATCAAGAAGAACTATCAAGACTTAATGGGGCATCTATCACAAAAAGCTTTGTTGATTGCCGCATCCACCCATGAAGAAGTTGCATGCAGGAGCCCTCGTTCCATCAGTTGAACTTGGGGAGAAGATGATGTAAAGATGCTCATAAGAAGAAATGGTTATCTCACAGGGCCAGGGACACTAAACTAAGTCAGAGATCTCCAGGGGTTACCCCTGGGTCTGCCCTGAAAGATATTTTGAAATGACAGACTACGACATCTCTGTCATCGGTAGGAACCATAGATAGTAATTCATTTATGTGTATATGCTTGCTTGATTCTATAAATAACTCTTATTTTTTTTCCTGGTTAATAAACCTTTAGTCAGTTTATTACAGGATTGGCTACACGTGTTGTCTTTGGTGTGAGATCTAAGTTACAAATTCATCTGGGATAAGTGACTGATCTCTTGAGACTGGAAGCCACCTGAATATTTTGTGATTTTTAGAGAAAGGCAGGGGACAGTGGGGAGAGGAAGGGGAAGAGAATGGGGCAGGGTCCCAATGGGGAGAGAAAGGGGGAGGGGATAGGAAAGAGAAGGAGATGGCGGGCAGGGGGCTCAGGAACCCAGCATGTGGCATCCCCTCAGCAGCAGCAGCAGCTGGGGCTGCCCCATTAAGCAGGCTCATCAAACCCCCACCCTGATGAGCCCCACCCCTGTGAACCTGGACCACTTCAATGAGCTCTCCCTCCCCCCCCCACCCAGACCCATCACTCCACTGAGTCCCAACCAGCTGCAACTGGCACCACCCCGCCAAGGCCCACACCCCAGCACCTTAGCCCCAACCACCTTCACCTGGACTCCCCTGCAGAGTCCCATTACCCCTGCAACGAGCCCCTGGGTAACCAGATCCCCCATGGAGCTGCCCACACCCATATTGCCCCACACAAAACCCTCTTACCCCACACCTGGATCCCCCCACACTAAGCCCCTCCACACTTGGATCCTGTTGGGCTGAGCCTGCCAACACCTGGTGGCACCTGGCGCAGAGGGCCGGGCCCTGGGGTGTTTCTGGGGCAGCCTCACCACTGAGTCCATATCCTTGTGGGGAGGGGATGGTGGCTGCAGGATGATCTCCCACCTCCATGCAGCAAGTGGCCTGTGCACCCCACTGCTATGCTGGAGCCTCCACATTTATTTACTGACAAATTAATGTTGCGGAATTTTAAAATACTGTGCAGAATTTTTATTTTTTGGCACAGAATTCTCTCAGGAGTAAAAGTGGGGTGTTTCACTAACATGCTGTAGGAATCATTTTGGGGAAGTTTTGTGGCCTGTGTTGTACAGGAGGTCAGATGACCACAATGGTCACTTCTGGCTTTGGAATCTATGAATCTCATTCTGTGAAGTAGCAGTTTTCTTACATGAAATGAACCCAGAAGACCATAATTCCAGCAAAGCATCTCAAAGGCCACCAAGTAAACTGCAGTAAATGTTTTAATATCACGGTCTGGACTTGGCAATTTTTTGCTCACAACGTTAACTTCTGGACAGAGAGTATACCATGTCTCAGCCAAAATAAGGAATGAAAACTCTGAAATGTTTGTTGGCAAGCTATCAACTTCCGACTTAATTCTGGCATAAGAGCGTGTGAAGCGTTGATCTTGTCTAAAGCATCAAGAACACACTCAACCTGATTCTGAAGTGGAACAAACCTTGCTAACCATCTTGTCATAATTTGGCATTTTAATGTAATGCTAATATGCTTGTTGGAATTATTAATTTTTGAAATTATCAATATTGATATGGGAAACCACCAAACACTAATTTAATATAAATTATTTTATTAAATCCAAAGGCCAAATGGCATTTGTTCAATTGCTCTAAACATTCCTAAAAACCTAAATAATAAGCAATTTACAACACCCAATAGATTAACAGAACATTTATAGGCATTTGATCAAAATACTTACAGTGTGGTCAGACAAGTATTAGAAATGAACCCTTTAAGAGAGTTTACTTTTTTTATACCCCTTAACAAACAAGTGATTCATTGCCAAGTACTGACTTTAGCTAAAAACCATGTCTTAATTCAGATAAGATTTACAACCTCCTTTGTTCCCAAAGCCTTTCCTCCCTTCCTTTTTGCTCCTCCCAGTTTTTCCATCTCACCTGGCTTCACATAGGCTTTAAGACTTGTGTGTGGTTTGGTAAGGGCCATGTTGGCTTATTTTAAGACATATTCTCTCTGTTGTAATTTAAACAATCTGTAGTCATCTGTAGTGGTCAGAGGCCTTCTTTTTAGAAATTTCCCTTCTCATTTAGTTATTCTTTCAACCAGATATTCTCCCTACTTTATTCCTTCTGGCTTTATAAGTTATTATTTTCAAGGCCTTCCTTCTACTTTCTAGTCAGGGGCTGTCTTTACAACACATATTTCATTAAGCAATCTTAAGGTAACTAACTAATTTTTAAGTTCACATTTACCTTACAATGCTTTCTCTACACATCCCCAAAACTAGCAGAAAGCCAAAAACAGAATTTACAATCTTTGAACAGTTCCAAAAAATAGAACAATTTGTGAATAACCATTGCAGCAGCGAGTGTTTGCCTCCACATGTTCTTTTGAATGTTCACATTGGCATACTCGTGCGCTAAAGTGGAAAAAGTTTCTAAACCCAGTTTTATGGTTTGCAGAGGAAGAAGAGGAATTTGACTGGAAAAGCAAATAAGGGAAACAGAACAAGGAAGCAAGAGTCAAACTGTGCTTCTACCATGACTCCTGGAGTAACTCCCCACTAGGAGTTTTGGCAAAGAACCATGCTTTAATACTTGCCTTTCTTTGTGTTTGCTAGGTGAAAAGCCTTGTTCTAAATTAACAACAGGACCATTTTCTACCACCCCCCCAAAAAAAATGTGGCAAAAATTCCACCCCACACTTTCAATAATCAAACCAGTTTCAGTGCCCCCAACCATAACAATTGCATTAGCAACCAACAGGCAACTTTCTGTCCCATAATCATAGACTCCAGGACCCAACAATCCAGTGCCAAGTTCTGTGTCGGAATCAGACTCCAGCACCCAACAAGCCTGACAAACCCAACTCAACGTCCTCACTAGCTAAGGATGGGGCTCAGAAGTGCAAGTAGCAGAACCATCATCAGACTGTTCACCATGTACATGGCCAAACTTCACACGTTTCAAGAAACTTTGCAGACCAAGCCCACTTTTCTGATCTTCTTTTTCATAGGCCTGCTGCAGCTTGTGCTTTTGTAGATATTCATGGAGGAAATTATGGTTGACTATCAGAATTCTCCAACAAATGAATTACTAGGTTTGGAATGACTGTGGTAGCAAGTAGAAGGTGTAACCAAAATTCTGAGAGAAATCAGGTGAAAGGTCATAATATCACTATGAAACTCAGACTTATATCAAGTGAAAATAATGACCCAGAGTTCAGGAATACAGATTAGGTCAATTGAGGTCAAGTGAAGGGAGCAGTTACAGAGAAGGCTAGCGACCAATGACTGAAGAAAAGAGCAAGTAGAATAAAAACAGGGCCCTCTATGGGTCCAGACCTGTTCCACAGGGGCTGTATGAACCCTCCTTTGCAGAACATTAACAGAACATTGTCCTCACTTTCAAGGCCCTTCAGGACTTATTCCCACTCTACCTGTCATCTCATTCAGTATCAAAAGGTTGACTGCCACCTCTGATTGGCCCATGATGTCAGCCTCCATCATGCAGTTGTTAAATTTTTAAACAACCACCTTTGTGCTTCCTCCTGTGCTGACCCAGACACTTGGGAGGAGCTCCCCATAAACCTCCTCAAAACCAGCTCATTCTAATCAATCCTTAAAACTGAAACCTGCAAACATTTTGACAATGATTAGGCTAATGGTGTGCTGAGACCATACTATCACAGTGACCAGTATTGTCTCATTGTTTCTTTGTACTCCCCAGTTGGTCTGTTTGTTGTCTCCATCTGTTGTTTCTTGTCTTATAAACATAGTTTGCAAGTTCTTCAGGGGCAGGGACTGTCTTTTTGATCTGTGTTTGTACAGCACCTAGCAGAATGGGGTCCTTGTCTATGAATGGGCCTCCTAAGCACTCCAATAATATAAATAATATTAAAATAATGATCATTTCACATTCCCTTGTGTATCCATATTCTCACTATAGGAAACACTTCCAATGCCAAAGCTATCTAGCTGCTAATATTTTGCATTTAAGTCCATTGTCAAGTTTAAGGGCTACCACCATAGCTACTTGAAAAATAATTCTTTTACTACAAACACTTTTTTAGCCATGTAGATAAATAATGTCATTACTTATAACAGAAGTAAATTTATAAAAAACGTGTACTACAATAGGTAACTTTTCTTACTCTTCCCACTCAAATCTCCTCCCTCCACCCTTCAATACACGTCAGCAAGAACCATTTCAACACAAACTTTAGAATTCTTCAGGTTACTTTTCAAGTGTACCTGATTAGCAAGGCCATCAATCATTTTTTAAAAAAATACCTCTTGACCACAGATCCCTGCTGAAATCTCCTTGTTTATAGATATAAGTTAGTAGTATTAGAATTACAGAATTATAAAACCAATTGTAACACAACAGTATTTGCTTGAAGCTCTCTGCCCTTTGAACAGGGTGTTGATCCTACGGGGAAAGGGTATTTAAAAAGTTATTTTGACTTCTTGGCTCATTACTCTATTTGAGTATGGCACTATGGGAGAGAGATGTTCTAAGGTGTGGGCTCAGCAGTTATAGGGAGCAACCCTGGGGACAGTCCAGCCTGGGTAGAAGGCATGAACTGATCTTTATCTTATTGTTGCTATCAGTCTTTGTTAATAAAATTAAATTGCAGGAAAGGGATGAATTTGAACATTACATTCTGCAGGGGCTGGATTTGTAGAGTCGGTTGAGAACGGCACCTGCTCACACCAGTATAACATTTCTTCTAATATATTAATGAATCTCACCTAAATTGAAGATTCTCCTTCGAATATTTTATTGTATGCTTCATTTAGTGTCTGTAGTATATATTTTATGTATATGGAACCACAGGTGTGTATTTTCAAAGCTAGAGCAGTGCTTTATGGGGGCTTTTCTATCTGGGTATTCATGGAGGTGAGTCCTAATTCAACAACAAAAAATACACAACCATGTAGAACAACATTTCAGGGCTTGGGCCACAGTTGGTTACCTCCACAGAGCTTGATGTTGTACCTTTACCTGTGATAGGGTGACCAGACAGCAAGTGTGAAAAATCGGGACGGGGTAGAGGGGGTAATAGGAACCTATATAAGAAAAAGACCCAAAAATCGGGACTGTCTCTATAAAATCAGGACATCTGGTCACCCTAACCCGTGGTCACATAAGGACAGCAGCCCAACTGATGATATCATATTCATAAAACAGAGTATGTTTGGGTTTTTCGGAAGCTGAAACTGATCTTGCTTAGTGGGGAACACTTGATATCCTATTATATACCTGCCTTAGCCCGATCATATGTATTTACAAGCAGAGGATTATGAGATTTGCAAATGTCCCTCACCTAGGATGACCTGGAGTCCTGTTCAGATAGTTGCCACTGTAAGCTGGAATCCATGCACCATGTCACTTAAAATCACCAGAATTAGTATAATCACCCTTAGACCATTTAACTTACTCAGGACTGATTCACTATGGCCTTACAGATAGTCATTTGTGAACTGGAGAAATAAGAAACGTATTTGTGCACTCCATTTTCTCCTTTGGGAGGGAAAACATGTAAGGAGGGAAGACTTTAGGAGATGAAACTTGTGATGTTTCCTATGTGTGAGGATAGAAGGGTGGAGTGGTTTCAGATGCACATGAATGGAAGAAGCTGACAATTCTGCTTTCTTTCAACGTCAGGTTGTATTGTGCTGTTTCCCCTGTGAGTTTTGGAGGGAGAGAAGCCTAAGCAGCTACCAAAGGAGCCCGAGACACTTTAATTTAAGCAAAAGACAGACCAGGCATAATACAAACATTTCAAAGGCTTTCATCAGTGCAGAGAGACAGTAACCAGGAGGCAGGTTTCGTTTCCATCCAGGCTACAGGGACCATATGTCCTGTTTTGGCCAGGACAGTCCTCTTTTTAAGCTCTGTCCTGGATCTCACAACTTTTTTGGCAAAACTGGGCATTTGTCCCACTTGCTCTTGCCCTACGGGGGGCACGGAGGAACGTTCGGGCAAGAGCAAATGGGACAAATGCCCAGTTTTGCCAGAAAAGTCATGACGTCAGCTCAGGCGAGTGACACCACCAGGTGGCTTGGGTTGTCAGCCGGGGGGCCTGGAACTGTCAGCCCCACACAGTGGAGCTCGGGCGAGCGGTGACGCCACGTGGTTCGGGCTGGCGCAAGCCACCTGGTGTCACTGCTTACCCAGTGTCCCATTTTCACTTTAGTGAAATATGGTCAGCCTAGTTCAGGCAGGTTTCTCACTTTTTTCCTTGGCTACTTTCATTTTCTCCCCAATTTTGCAGTTCTATCCCTTTTTCTTTCTCCAAGTCATGTTCACATCCCTTTCCCTGTTCTTCTCACATGTTTACCCAGCTTCCTGTTAATTTATCTTCCCTGACTCTGTTTGCCCCGTTTCCACATGGGGTCTCCTCTTGAAGACAACCTTTCTGAGACTGCTCTGTCAGGAATCTAACCCTGCAGAAGAGCCAATCTCTCTGGGCAACCTAATGAGTGCAGCTGGCCTGAAGTAGGCTGCCTGCTTGGCTAGGATGCCTGATTGGTTGGCAGAGTCAGCAGACTGTCTCTTAAGCCCAGCAGTCATTCAAAGCATTTGCCCAGGGCTGTGATAGCACCTGCTCTGGCCCCAGATTTGCTTCGCTGCAAATAATCTGATTCTGACCTTTGGCTTAGATCCTAGTCACTGACTTTGGCTGGGACCCTTGGCTTCGGCATCTGGCCTCTGGCTCCCGCCTCTGACTGTGACCTTTGGCCTCTGACTCTCACCTGGGCTCTGATTCCTGTTGTAACCACTAGGCCTGACTCGTGCTCCAACCACTAGGCATGACCACCCACATCCTGATCACATGACACTTTCCTTAGTGCTATCCAACAGCCCCACTCCCATATGGCATGTAACAATCCATTTCTAATAGTCTAATCTTCCATTTAAAGGGATAGTATCCAAAACATGAGCTTGCTGTTTAAATACCATGCAGAGTGGAGAAGAACATCATTCCAGCTGCACCCTGTTGGCTTTCACTGGGGAAAACGCATCTCTCTGTAGTGGAAACTAAACTTGTATTGCTATTGTATTATAGTCATTTTTTTTCTTTGTAAATTTAAATAAGTTTCTCATTCTCAATCATGTTTGCAAGTCAAGTAAGTTACTATCATAGTGCAACTCTCCACAGACTCCAGCAGTTGGTCATAATTTGCATAATCCTCTAAAGAGAGCTGGTCAAAAATTGGTGACAAATTTGACTTTTTTTTTTTTAAAGTTTAACAGAGAGGGTGATTAACTATTGGAACAAACTATGGAGGGACATGGTAGATTCCGCATATTTGAAGTCTTGAAATCATGACTGGGTGCCTTTCTTGAAGATATGCTTTTAGTCAAAAATAAGTTTTTGGGCTGAAAAAAGGGTGAAATTTTATGGCCTGTGTTATACAGGAGCTCAGAGTAGATGATATTGCATCCCAGAGTTTTAAAAGAGCTGGAAGAGGAACTCACTGGACCATTAATGTTGATTTTCAATAAGTCTTGGAACACTGAGGAAGTTCCAGAAGACTTGATGACAGTTAATGTTGTGCCAATTTTTAAAAAGGGTAAATGGGATGACCTGGGTAATTATAAACCTGTAAGTCTGACCTTGATCCTGGGTAGGATAATGAAGCAGCTGATATGGGACTCAGTTAATAAAGAACTAAAGGAGGGTAATGTAATTAATGCAAATCAACATGGATTTATGGAAAATAGATCATGTCAAATTAACTTGATTTTTTTAAGAGATTACAAGTTTGGTTGATAAAGGTAATAGTTTTGATGTAATAGACTTCTGCAATTTGACTTGGTACTGTATGACATTTTGATTAAAAAAATAGAACAATCTAAAATTAACATGGCACCCATTAAATGGATTAAAACTGGCTAACTGATAGGTCTCAAAATGTAACTGCAAATGGGGAAGTGTCATTGAGTAGGTGTTTCCAGGCAGAGTTCTGAGGGGTTAGATTCTTGATCCTATGCTATTTAATATTTTTATTAATGACCTGGAAGAAAACAAAATCATCACTGATAAAGTTTACAGATGACACAAAGATTGGAGAATTGGTAAATAATGAAGGGGACAGGTCACTGATTCAGTGTGATCTGCATTGTTTGATAAGCTGGGCAGAAGGAAATACACCTCCACCCCGATATAACATGGTCCTTGGGAGACAAAAAATCTCACCGCGTTATAGGTGAGACCATGTTATATTGAACTTGCTTTGGACCCCCCGTTCCTTGTTCTCTGACCGCCCCCTCCAGAGACCCCTGTCCCTAATCACCCCCAGGACCCCACCCCCTACACAAGCCCCCTGCTCCCTGTCCCCTGACTGTGCCGACCCCTATCCACACAGCCCACCCCCTGACAGGCACTCACTGGCAGCGGCAGGAAGCAGAGCAGCCTGGGCCCAGCCTGCTCCACTCTGCCACCTCCCAGCCGTGGCACTCCGCTTCCCGCCGTCGGTGAGTGCGGGGAGGTTGGGGAACGGTCCTGCACTCACCTGTGGCGGGAAGCGGAGTGCTGCAGCTGGGAACTGGCGGAGTGGAGCGGGCTGGGGCCGGGCTGCTCTGCTTCCCACTGCCGATGAGTGCGGGGAGGTTGGGAGAAGGACGCCTCCACACTCACCTGCAGCAGGAAGTAGAGCAATGCGGCCCCAGCCTGCTCCACTCTGCCACCTCCCAGCCATGGCGCTCCACTTCCCGCCATTGGTGAGTGCAGGGAGGTTGGGGAAAGGACGCCCCCCGTACACCTGTGACGGTAAGCGGAGTGCTGTGGCTGGGAGCTGGTGGAGTGGAGCGGGCTGGGGCCGGGCTGCTCCACTTCCACCGCCGCTGGTGAGTGTGCGGTGCTGGGGGGGGGGGAAATCCCTTCCCCCAAAACCCTCCCCCAAGTGACACGCTGGGGACAGGGTGAGGGAAGCAAAGCGGGCTGCTTCTGGCCCCCCACTAATCCCCTGGGCCACTCTGGGACTGCGGGGCCCCCCAAATTGCCCTCCCAACAGCTCCTGCCTCCTAGACCCTGAGGGGGGAGCCCCTGACTGCCCCCAAGACTCCCTCGGCCCTGGCCCGGCACCCTTAACACGTTGCTCAGAGCGGCGTGTCAGAGCTTTACCACGTTGTATGCGAACCCGTGTTATATCGGGTCACGCTATATCGGGGTAGAGGTGTAATATGAACTTTAATATAGCTAAATGTGAATGCAGCTCATAGTTAAATGATAGCAGTCATGAAATAAGAGGGATTGGTAACTGGTTAAAAGATAGGAAACAAAGGGTAGGAATAAATGGTCAGTTTTCAGAATGGAGAGAGGTAAACAGTGGTGTTCCCCAGAGATCTGTACTGGGCCCAGTCCTATTTAACATATTCATAAACGATCTTGAAAAAGGGGTAAACAGTGAGGTGGCAAAATTTGCAGATGATACAAAATTACTCAAGATGGTTAAGTCCCAGGCAGACTGTGAAGAGTTACAAAAGGATCTCACAAAACTGGGTGACTAAGCAACAAAATGGCAGATGAAATTTAATGTTGATAAATGCAAAGTAATGTACATTGGAAAACATAATCCTAACTATACATATACAATGATGGGGTCTAAATTAGCTGTTACCAGTCAAGAAAGAAATCTTGGAGTCATTGTGGATAGTTCTCTGAAATCATCCACCCAATGTGCAGGGGCAGTCAAAAAAGCAAACAGAATGTTGGGGATCATCAAGAAAGGGATAGATAATAAGACAGAAAAATATCATATTGCTTCTATATAAATCCATGCTACGCCTTGAATACCGCATACAGATGTTGGGGGTTGCCCCATCTCATAAAAGATATATTAGAATTGGAAAAGGTTCAGAAAAGGGCAACAAAAATGATTAGAGGTATAGAACAGCTTCCATATGAGGAGAGATTAATAAGACTGGGACTTTTCAGCCTGGAAAAAAGGCGACTAAGGGGGGATACGATAGAGGTCTATAAAGTCATGAGTGATATAGAGAAAGTAAATAACGAAGTGTTATTTACTCCTTCTCATAATACAAGAACAAGGGGCCACCAAATGAAATTAATAGGTAGCAGGTTTAAAACAAACACAAGAAAGTATTTTTTCATGCAACGCACTGTCAACCTCTGGAACTCCTTGCCAGAATGTGTTGTGAAGGCGAATACTATAATGAGGTTCAAAAGGGAGCTAGATAGATTCATGGAAGATAAGTCCATCAATGGCTATTAGCCAGGATGGGCAGAAATAGTGTCCCTAGCCTCTGTTTGTCAGAAGCTGGGATTGGGTGACAGGGCATGGATCACTTGATGATAATCCTGTTCATTCCCTTTGGGACATCTGCCATTGGCCACTGTCAGAGGACAGGATACTGGGCTTGATGGACCTTTGGTATGACCCAGTATGACAGTTCTTATAGGAGAGTCTATCCTGGGAAGCAGTGACTCTGAAAAGATTGGAGGTCATGGTAGATAATCAGTGGAACATGAGCTCCCACTGTGACACTGTGGACAAAAGAGCTAATGTGATCCTGGGATGCATAAACAGGGGCCTCTTGAGTAGGAATAACAAGGTTATTTTATTTCTGTATTTGGTACTGTTGCAAACACTGTTGGAATCCTGTGTCCAGTTCTGGGGGCCAGAATTCAAAAAGGATATTGATACATTGGAGAGGGTTCAAAGAAGAGCTATGAGAATCATTAAAGGATTAGAAAACCAGCCTTATAATGGTAGACTCAAGGAGCTCCATCTATTTAGCTTAATAAAGAGAAGGTTAAGGGGTGATCTGATTACAGCCTATAAATACCTACACAGGAAACAAATAATTAATAATGGGCTTTTTAATCTAACAGAGAAAGAAATAACCTGAGCCAATGGCTGGAAGTTCAAGCTAGACAAAGTGAGACTGGAAATAAGGCATACGTTTTAATTTAACCATTGGAACAATTTACCAACAGTCAGGGTGGATTCTCTATCCCTGACAATTTTTAAATGAAGATTGGATGTTTTTCTAAGAGATATTCTCTAGGAATTACTTTGGGAAGTTCTATGTCCTGTATAACTCAGGAGGTCACACTAGATGATCACAGTGGTCCCTTCTGGCCTTAAAATCTATGAATTTGTTGGAATTAATTTTCCTAGTCTTTATATGAAGTGTCAACAATCCCTAGAAATATTCATATCCCAGGGATATGAATTCCAAAGAGGAACATTGTGGTGGGAAATAACACTGCTACATCCCTAATACACTATTCTCTTTTATTTCAGGCTAGGAAATATTCACAATGGTTAAAGTATGTGACTACCATCGTGGCTGTGTTCTGCCAGTCACATTGTGACCCTGGGAGCCCCTCAATACCAACTGGCAGAGGGCATACCCTACTTGACTCACATCAGGCCTGACACACTCATTGCCTCAATACGCTGTTGTCATAATCTGTATCTAAAAGGTGTCATGTAAAGTATGATATGCAAACTGGTAACACACTGGTCCCAAAAAATAATTATGTGGTGTATGTACGGGGTGTATACAGAGAGTTATAGATGCATGCTGGAAATCTGTTCTCAGAGTCTGTTTGGTGGACAGCGCATAAGCCCAGCCTGCCCTAAACAAAAGAACGTGTATTTACTTGTCTGACCAGCTTGGTCACAGGCTGAGGACAATGTAAGTATATTTACATATAAGGTAGCTTGACCAGATGTCCCGATTTTATAGGGACAGTCCCAATTTTGGGGACTTTTTCTTATATAGGCACCTATTACCCCCCACCTCCGTCCCGATTTTTAACACTTGCTATCTGGTCACCCTAATATAAGGTGAACAAAGACATCAAGCTAACAAGCAGGAGAGAAGAGCATTTAATCATCATGATGAGGGATGGAATCTGTATCCGAGGAAGCCAACCTGGCTCTTGAGACAAACAATGAACTTTGGGGAATATAAAGACAAGCAAAAAAACATTTTGGTTATATATCACTGAGGGCACTGAGGGTTCAGCATCCTCTGAGCCTATGAAAGATGGATCCTTTTTGCCTGGAAGGCAAGAGTAGCTAGAAATTGACTGGGGAGATCCTGCTCAGACAAAGATAATAAATAACTTGCTGAAATTAAGGTTTAGTCACTAGAAAGTGGGTTTGGTTTGGTTTTACTTGTAACCTTACCTGTTTCTTTTATTCTTATTATCACTTAAACTTCTGTTCTTGTTAATAAACGTATTCTTGTTTTATTACAAAACTATCTCAGTGCTTTGTATTACAGTGACTCATAAGTCTTCAGCTAAACTAACAGGCTAGTGTGCATTTTGTCTCTTTGGAGGCAGAGAACTTAATGTCTGTGAATGTCCAGTTAAAGCAGTGGTTCTCAACCTATTTACTATTGTGGGCTGCATGTGGGGCCCACAATGTGTTATGTGGGCCGCATCCGATAATACCTGTATGACCTGAGGATGTCACATGGGCCATAGCTCTGTGCTGACTGGGCCGCAAGTGGCCCGCGGGCTGCAGGTTGAGAACCACCGAGTTAGAGGGACTGGACACTGCAGAGAGATGTCTCTGGGGAAGTTGTGAATTGGGTTCACTGTCACCTGGAAGGCAAAGTTTGTATGACAGCATCCTGAAGAGTCTGCTGTCAAGGAGGATGAGCTAGTGTGTCAGGGAGATGACATCTAGCTTAGCAGCTGCAAAGCTCTCACTTGCTGAGGGTGAAAGGGGTAACATAGTGGCTCACAGTTCTCGGTATCCCAAGCAAGACATCATATGCACCAAGATGTGACTATGCATGTATGACACCAGAATCCTCTGATACTGGTAGCTGTGACCTTGAACCTCATAATGAACGACATAAAAGCTTCAGTTTGAGTGTGTGACTGCATGAGCCTGTTCACCCTTTCAGCAGAGCTGGCTAGATGCTGTTTAAGGCTCCAAGCTTCCCCTGCCCTGCATCCATGTGGAAGGAGCTTGTGCTGGTGGAAAGGGGAATTACGTCACTGCAGAATGTTCTCCTCTCCCCAGGCACCGCTGATGCCCCTTGATGAGGATCCCAGCTCAGCTGTGAAGGAACTAGCTTGGCTTCTTGGTCCCCCACCAAGAACTGAAGGGGCAAATGGCCTGAGGCTATATTAACTACTGCTGGCTGCACTCTAGTCCCCCATTTTGTGGGGAAGGAGTCTGGCAACAGTTATTATAGTCAATGAGTCTCTGATAGCATGGCTCCAATGGGCCAACACTTCCTGGGAGCTAGGACTGAATGGGCAGAGGTTCCCAGAGATGGCACAGAGCCTCCAAATGACTGACCCTGTCTCTGGCAGCCCCCCTGAGATTCGCCCCAATTCCAGAGAATCTCCAGCCAGCACCCTGATGGAAGATTTCCCAGAAAACCATGTGAAGGGCAGCCTGGGGCCCTTAGAGATTAGAATGTGCTCACTGGAGAAAAAGAAGTTATCCTGTTTACACTTTATCGAGCATCATTTCAAACTTGTCCTACGCCAGAAGGGACTCGTGTTTTCAGGCGGTTTCTTGAGTCTGATTCTTTCTCTGTGCTCCCTTTCTTTCCTGACACTGTTCTTCACACCAACACTTTACCCTGCTTCCTGCTAATGTTTCCTCCATACTTTCTTCAGACTTCCCTGTACCTCCCTGGCTGCCCAAACTCAGTTACTATTCCCCTCTGTCCGAGTCCAACAGTCATAGAAACCTCCAGCACTTTCTGATTCCAGCCTTCTGTCCCTTCTTCTTAAAGGGAATAGCAGGAGTTAAGAAACAATGGGCCAGATTCACCTCTCAGGTGCAGTACAGTGACTGGGTGCACCATCTGTCTGCGTCCCAAGGAGGGTGATAAGGTCAGAAAGCCCTAGAACTTCAGACCAGGTTTAGCAAGCAGGGCAAGGAAACAGCTGGAGTCCATTAGCCTTTCTAGAGCATATCAAAGGAAATAAGCCATCAGCAGGGGAGTGCTAGAAATGTCTGAGGAGCCAAGTGTGGCATTGATCATCAAGGACTTGGAAACATTAACCAAAATGGTTTTACAGTGAAATCTGTAAAGACTTTTTCATTTTCCCTTCAGGGAGTAGGGTTCAGGAACTGAGTCTGATTTCCCTCTCCTGGTCTCCCACCCCCCAAGGACTTTTTCAGTTCAACCTTAAAGAGGGAAGGAATTCCAAAGACAGGCTGTGAACCAAATACAGTACAGACTAAAGGGCTGAACTTTACTTCATTCAGAAAAGGAAAGAAATCCCAGAGGCTGGGGCCTCATGCTTTAGAGGCAGAGATTCCAAATAGTTGTTGGAAGTTAGTAGAGAGTTTTGTGAAGCTCATCTTGACTACTGCTTTTGTCCAGAGCCCAAGTTGGGAGCTCTCATGTTCATGGCGGGGGCCCCTCTTAGCAATGAGGGACAACTGCTGGCAACTTGATTAAAAACATTCTGGTATAAAGCCAGAGTCACTCCACTGACATAGGGGAGTAAGTCTAGCTGTATATTGGTGTAAATTGAGCAGAATCTGGCCAAACACCTCTCCATATATATATTCAGTGCTGCAGCCAGACTATTCTCTGACAGCGTTTAGATTGGGAATATGCCTTGGAGCCAGATGGTTTCTTCTGGCAATGGAATAGCACCATATCCCTCAAGATGCTAATTCTCTGTTGTAGGGCACAAGTGCCTAAATCACATTTTTTAAAAAATAAAATGTGAGACATCAAAGCTTGACAGCTGATTTTACTGGAGAAATACAGATAAAATGTTGATAACATTTTATCTAAGTCAACTGACTTCTTATCATGGTCTGACATGTCAAAGGGATTTTGCTTTCTGAAAAAAAACCACACCCCACTGTAAATGGGCTCCCGGAACAGTCAAACATATATCATGGAATGTTCTTTGCAAGGTGGAACACCTGAGAGGTGTTCATGCTACAACCAACCAACAATTTTCTTGCATAAGGAAAAGCTGCTGCATCCTCTTTGCTTCAGAGGAAGCAACAAACCATGCCTTTCACCTGAGCCTCTTGCATTTGAACTATTTCAACAATATTTTTAACACTACTTGAGTCTCTTCATGAGTAGAACATAAACAACAACGCACTACTTTCCTTTGTGTATTGTTCTCTGCCCTGGGTTTTCCTTTGTTCAGGCCCTCTGCCATCAAAAAGACAAATATACAAGAGCAAGTTGTCAGCAGTGTTTACACACAGTCTCCTGATGCAGTACAGACTACTTAGGGAGTGACACAAATCATCTCATAATTCAGTTTGCCATCCTCTTTATCACTGAATTTGATTTCGCATCTAGGGTGCAAGTTCTCATTGGAGCTGGCCAAATTATTCATTCTGGCCTGTTTTTTTTTTTGCTTTTTCTTCCAACTAATGTATCTATAGTTGATTGTTTGAGGAACTACTTATACATTCACCAACCTACAGAATCAGTTGCCACCCAAGCACCCACTTATACCAGAGGTTGCTCTGCAGCACCCTGCATCTGTCTCCCCTCTTGGTTGCCCAGAAACACCACATCCATAGTCCAAAAGGTAGTTAAAACACTCCCCTTTGGGGATCCAATTTATTTAGTCTTTACCATCCATCCAGGCCCCATTTGCAGGTCAGTGTCACTTTCTTCCCTTGGCAGGGGGCCCCAGCCTCCTTCCTACAGCAGGGTCTCAGTTCACCATCTCTCAGGCTTTACCTAGCTGTATCCCTAGCCTTCAGGCTCTGACTTCAAAACTCCCACGGCAACATTTTTCAGTTCAACTTCCTCCTACTTTAGCAAGCTACTTCCAGTCCTCCTACCTAGGGCAACTCCCTTGGTCTCAGGATCTTCCCTGAAGGATCCTTCCCATAATCTCCACCACAGGAAGTAGTTCTTCAAAAAATACACAGTAAACCTGTGGAACTCTGCCAGAGGATGTTGTGAAGGCCAAGACTATAACTGGGTTCAAAAAAGAACTTGATAAGTCATGGAGAATAAGTCTATCAATGGCTATTAGCCAGGATGGGCAGGGATGGTGTCCCTAGCCTCTGTTTGCCAGAAACTGGGAATGGGCAACAAGGAATGGATCACTTGATGATTATCTGTTCTGTTCATTCCCTCTGGGGCACCTGGCATTGGCCACTGTTGGAAGACAGGATACTGGGCTAGATGGACCTTTGGTCTGACCCAGTATGGCTGTTCTTACAGCTTCCTAATCTTCACTGTAACCTCCCGCTGCCTTTTATAGGGGAATGAGCTGTCCTCCATCAGGTCCCATCCAGGCTGTTAATGTGGCTCAGGTGGGCTGGAGCACTTCCTTCAGTAATCAGGGTTGGCTGGCCACAGGCCTCCAGCCCTTAAGGGGGAAGCCACCCTATTATAATGACCTAACTCACTTGCTTTTGCTTCTGCTCCCTGAGCAGATGACTGAGAATGAAACAAAATAATAAACACCCTTGTTTGTCTGCAAATACAAACTAGTTCATGCAAATGTTCATGAACAGTGAATTAAAAAGGGACATGGACTCCCCACCAGCCTGAAAGCTGGATGTGCACCTCTGTTACTAAAATGCCTGGCAGATGTTTGAAAGGGGAGCACCATGTCTTTAGGGATCTAAATAGCCAGTCCCTGCTGCTTCATTTTTCCCACTGGGTGACATAAGAAAAATAGCTTTTTTTCAGAGGCCGATAGGGAACAAATTATGCCATCTGGCTCCAGCAGATTGCATATCTGGCCAGGCTTAGATACTATAGAGATGGATCCTGTAGACAAATCTATGAAATTCAGGACCAGATTCTAGTATGAAATGTCAGTATCCCAGGGTTTCTCAAACAGGGGTGGCCACTTGTATAGGGAAAGCCTTTGGCAGGCCGGGCCAGTGTGTTTACCTGCCCCATCCACAGGTCCGGCCGATCGTGGCTCCCACTTCCCGTGGATTGCTGCTCTAGGCCAATGAGAGCTGCTGGAAGCGGTGGCCAGTAAGTCTCTCAGCCCACGCCACTTCCAGCAGCTCCAATTGGCCTGGAGCAGCGATCCGCGGCCAGTGGGAGTCACGATCGGCCAGACCTGCGGACAGGGCAGGTAAACACACCGGCCCAGCCTGCCAGGGGTTTTCCCTACACAAGCGGCGACCTGTGTGAGAAACCCTGCAGTATCCCATCTGTATGAAACCTTAAGAACTTACTGTCCAGAATTCTCCAACTCCCAGCTCTAGGCCAAGACCTAGAAGAACGTCATGTGCTTTGGCTGTATGTACCAGTGAGAGGTGCATCATAGGATCACAGAAATAAGACTTACTGGGTCATATTGCCCCTCATCTGCCAATGCATTATTGTTCGCTGGTCTGATTTTTACCCCCTTTGGAGCTTTAACAAAAAAAGAAAAAAAAGAAAAAAAGGGGGCTTTCATTTTCGTTGAAATTGTCCATGCAAATTTTTGGGTTTTCCCCTGAAAACTCAAAAGCTGAAAGACGTTTAATCTTTGGCCAAAATCTGTCAGTTTTCAGCAGAACTATTTTGGCAAAAACCCAAAAGTTTTATAGAGAGCAGACACTTTTCACAAAATATTTCATTAAATCAAAAATCCAACTTTCTGTTGTAAAACAGCCTCAGTGAAAACTTTTCAATCAGCCCTATTCCCCACAGCATATTTTCTAGTGTTTTGTCCTATTTTAGGTGATTGGAACAATGGGTCTCCCACCACTTTCCTTGGGAGTCTGTAACAGCCTCATATGTCTCACCAGTAGGAATTTTTTCCTAATAGCCTAGTTTTCCTTTGCTTCATTCCAGGTAGGTGAGTGAGCAGACCCACTAATATACTGTAGAGATATTCATATGTTTAAACCTGCATAAATGATTAAGGCACCTAATTTGGAAACTTCTTGTAGCCTGATAGAGATGGTCACTAACAACTCACATTATACCCAGGAAGGGCAAACATTATAAAGCTTTAAGAATAAGAACTTCCAAGAAAGGAGGATGAATTCCCACAAACTCCGTTCTCTGTACAGAAAATGGCCTCATTCAATTTTCCCAGCCTAGCTCGTGTCACTGAGCCATGATGTTATCCTGACTATACCTGGTATAGAAATAGCAGTTATTTAAAGAAGTTCATAGCCTTTGAGCCAGAAAGGACCACTGTGATCATCTAGTCTGGCTTCCTGCATAACACAGGATTTACCTACAGGCATTTCTATAGCACTCATCACTGTCATAGCCGAGTGCTTTAGTTATGCTGGCTCAAGCACACTTGAACAGGCAGAGTTATGTGGTATGTCAAAAGCAACCAAAGATGGGGAGAAGCTACTCTATCACCCTGAGCTGCTGCAGGTGCTGAATGGGTTGCTGTGAATATAAATAATTGGATCAGCATAGATCACCACTATTTCATCAGGTGTGTATTACAAGCCTGCCAGCTACAGACAATGCATATTAAATGCTTAGAATCCTCTTATAAAACAATCCCTCCAGCCCCTTAATCACTGCGTTGCATAAGGAGTGTGGCTTTTGGTGGGCATATACAAGGGAAAGCTTCCTCCAAGTCGGTGGCCACCAGAGGCTCCACTGAAGCTAGGGTGACGAGATGTCCCGATGTTATAGGGACAGTCCCGATATTTGGGGCTTTTTCTTATATAGGCCCTTATCACCCCCAACCCTCATCTTGATTTTCCACACTTTTATCTGGTCACCCTAACTGAAGCCCAATGCAAGAAAGTGGAGAGCTCCTCCATTCCACTTGGGCAAGAAAGCATTGCCACAGACCCAGACAAGAGCCCAAGATTTTGTCTTTCTCTGAATGGTGGTGAAATAGTGCCTTGTACTTGACACTCCAGCTGCCATTTTGCACCTCAGTGGCTTTAAGCTGATGAATCAACAGCATACTAATTGTTTCAGCTCTCAGAGCAATGGGGTTTGTGAGGCAGCTTAGTCATGCCTGGAATTTGTGTGTCTGTAATTCGCTCTCTGCTGTGGCTTACAGCCGTGTTGCTGTCTGGCTAGTTGAAGTATAGCACATCCCTTGTCAGAAAGTATTCAGTGCAACACTAGAATCTGCCTCATCATTATGCTGTCCGTGCAGCTGTTACAACATTCACTGTGTGAAGCTAGCCCAGAGGCAGCCCCATCACACACACCATAACACAGAAGTCAGAGCTCCTTTTTATGTTTGGCTGAAGCATCTGCTACCATGACTCCAGGCTGGAGGCTATATCTGAGGCCCCTCTGGAATGTGGGAGTGTAGCAGAGGCAAAAGGGAGGGTCCTTCAGGTAGCTTTCAAAGGAACGTTTTCCAAACAAATCAAAAGGTCATGTGTTGGATTGAAGAGATATCTTTGCATCACGTCAACTGAGGGAACCAGTTAGAAATAGACAAAAATATTCCAATCTTAATTGTCTTTCAATGTGTAGCCCAAAAGCAACAAGCGTGTTTCTTGGGATTGACACTACTATGATCTGCTAATAGTGGAGCAGAGAATGGGGGTAGGAGTATCAAGATAACATAAGAGAACCAGGAAGATTTGGAGGGATAATAGTAATTGCAATTAGGTAAGGCTGATTATATATACAGCACGTGAGTGCTTTACAAACTGAAACAGAAAAGAGACGAAGGGACAATTTCAACCATCCCTAAAATGCAGCCACCTCTGCAACCCAGCATCTGACACATGTATAGCACCAATTTAATAGCAAAGAGCAGCACCGCAGAACAGATTGTGGCAAGGAGAAAGAAGAATAATGTATGCACTTAAAATTGTCTCTCTGTCTAGTCTGCATATAGATTTCCCCTGAATTTCCAAGGATAAATGAGTAGTTGTTAGACACCTCCCTGCTACCATTCTTCTCCTTCTTAGTATTGTGACAGATATGGCAATTTCCTGCAATATCCTGGACAAATCTTATTGAATTAAGTTAAACTTTATCAAATTCAGTTTCTGTAATTTAGGAGGCCATTGCTTTAAAAATGCAAATATGTATGTATTATTGTGAGACTGTAGGTAACTTCTCTAGGAGACATAGCCAATGTAAACCTTGGGAAGTGTTATGAGCTTCAAAGGACTCTGACACAATGTGCTGGACAAACAAAGTTAAGTGGGATTCCTGGGAAGTACTTGGAAGGAAAGGAAGGTAACTTCTCACCTCTGCAGCCATCTTTTTGAAGTGGCACCCAGAGGAGGCATCCATTGTCAGCTGATTGATCACTTGTTATATGAAGACAAGAGCAGAGGCCTAAACTGGATAAAAATGTGACTCTCAGATTCATGTCGGTGCTTGTTCTGAGCCAAGGTGGTTATGAACTTGGACCTCAGAAAAATCTGCTGGTGGGGTTTGAAGGACTGCTCCCCTGCCAGAACTCTTGTTGGAGTCAGGGATGATCTCTGGTAACCTTAGCATGTGTGTAGCTTCTTTTATTGTTTTTAATATATTTTCTTTGTAATGCTTTTACCTTAAGAATAACTGTGCTTGCTTACAAAGAGTGTGTGATAACTTAACCGTGAGTAATTATGCTGTTTATAGCCTTAGAAGGTAAAGCACAGCAGAGTCACTGGCCTGCTTAGGCATTCTGTATGGCTTAGGAATAACACAGTGCCAGCAGGGAACTGGGCAGCCTGGAAATACCCTGGTCAAGAGGGAGAGAGACGTGTGTCTCCGGCCAAGAGAGGTGACATCTGGGGAGCTGTAAAAGCCTGAGAGTGGATGCTCTTGCTGGACCACAGAGGGAGAATACGGGGCAGCTGCCATGAACTCTGACATGTATCAGTTCCAACCATTTGATGTCTTCCCCTCTTCTTGTGAAAGCCCACTATCCTCTCCTTAGAACCCCCAGCTTTTGCTTTTGATCCAGACTTTTGTTTATTTGATTTTTATAGTTTATTGAAGTTTTGCTCTAATCCTTCCCCATCACCTTAAAAGAGAAAGATTGCCTAGTAAGAATCTCCCCTCCCATTCACAATTGCATAACATCCCTATGGCAACTACAGTAATTGCTTGTGTGAAAAAGTAACATTAGTAATGCAGTTTAAACTGCCTTTAATGCAGTGTTGTCTCATCTTTGGGAAAAAAAATCAAACACACTGTCTACTTTTGCTGTTCATTTCATCTCTTCCCACCCACCTGTTCTGTTCCTCTCCTTCCCCCAGCTGTCCTGCTCATGCTTCTGGGCCATCTGGTCCTTTCTTTCCTCAGTCTCTTGATGTGCTTTCCTGCTGTCTGCTTCTCTTCCTCTCTGGGTGTACTCAGGGACCCCAGCTCTCTCAATTTTTGTTGTGAGTCTCTTGAGATGTGATGTTTTTCTTTAAGCCCCGGCTCCTGGAGTCCTCTGATTCCACAACAATCTCAGCTTTCATTTATAAAAGAAAGCACATTTCTAGCTCTCATGGCCGCAGAGAAAACATGAGCCCTGAAGGCTTGAACACCAGGAAGGAAATAAGTAGAAGTCCACATTTATTATTTGAACATCTCATGATTTTTAAGTTGATCTAATGATTTTGGGGGACCTGACTCACAATTGTTGATTGCTTAGGGCTCACAATCCTGCCCACTGCCTACCTTCTCTCTCTGCTTCTTTAGACATATTGCCTTGTTCCTTCCTTTCCTGCTCCATTGGACGCGCCTTTCCAAGTGCTGTCTGGCAGCTCCAGTCCCAATAGGTTCTAGTCTCTGAAGGATTTTCCTATTTCCTCTCCTCTTGTTATTTAGCAGTAACCTGTAGTAGGTTAGGCTGCCTCTGCCTCCAGCTGCTTTTATAGGTGGTCAGGCTCCTTCTTGCAGTGGAAAGCATGGACACTTGTAGAAACAGCTGGAAACAAGGAGAGCCAGCACCAAATCACCAACTAGCTCTCCGTGGACTTCCAGACAGCCAGCAGTGGTTCCCAAACCACAGTCTGGGAAACTTTGCTCTACACTAATCCCCTGGAGCCGTTTCTTTAACACTGGAATTCAGTGGCTCACAGCAACGTATTATAAAGTAGCTCTTGTGCTGGTAAATGTATTTGTTTATTCAGTTTGGGATATTTTGAGTCTAGAACCAATTCTGCCGGAGTTTTTAAGAAACCAGGCTGCTTATATGAACTCTGGGGTGGGGATGGAAGGTGAGGGAGCGCAAGAGCTGGACAAACACAGTGTCCTGTCAACTAGGAAAAACAATCTCTACCAAATATCCAGGCCAAGCAAGATGACTAGATCTCGAGGCCAAGGAAACAGATATTTTTGGCCAAGGAGTTCACACTTTTTTTTCTGGGAATGTGATTAGCTCTTGGAAGGCTAATTCAAAGGGAGGCCATCGCATCGCATCCCCCCCCCCCGAAGGACAGCTGCCATCCCAAATCCTTCATACGGACATTTCATTTATGGATGTGATAACTTGTTTTTACAGATGGCTTGAATAGTTAAATCAACTCCACACAATCATGGCACAAGATTCCCCCTTCCTTCTCACTCCTGTGTGTGATCTCAGCTCATGCTATCTATCAGACTTGCCAGTGCACAGACATGATTACAGTCAGCTAACACTGAATGCTAGACTTAAAAGTGACCGCAGGATTACAGTGTCTGTGTTTAAAAAGTCTGCCACAGATCGACAGCATTACAAGTAACAGATCTGGAAACCTTTCAGATCTAAGTGTACTGGAACCTCGATTCTGAGTGGCTGTAAAACATTGCCATTCTGATATAGCAAGGTAGTGGAGAATCAGGCTCACCGTCTTCTATTGGGATCTGGCCTCAGATGAGAGATAACATCACAGGATTGCACATCTCCTGGTGCAAGAAAATATTGGTCTCTTACACGGAAGACGTTTATCTGTCGATAGTATATGATGGGCGGTGACTGGGAGGTAGTGATTGGATTAGGAGCCAAAAAACGATGAATTTAGCTAAGGGTATTGCCAACCTGGGTCTAATGGAACGTGTATATTTGTGCCTCGTTATCAGTGTAAATAAATTTACTCTCTAACTTGGGGGGAGGTGAAAAGGTTAATTGGAAAACAGCTAATCAACAGCTGCACTGAGCTTGCTGATAAAAGTTGATTACTTTGACACTTAATTGGCTCTTTTAAAATAGAGGTTCCAATTTAGAAACAGTTATAAAAATGTATTTGAATATGATATTGATGGTGATATTGCAGGTGGGATGTGTATGAGAGACAGATGATGTGGAAAAAGCTGAAGTACTTAATGCTTTTTTTGCCTCTGTCATCCCAGACAAAGTCAGCTCCCAAACTGCTGTCCTGGGCAACACAGTATGGGGAAGAGGTGAGCAGGCCTCAGTGGTGAAAGAACAGGTTAAGGACTATTTAGAAAAGCTGGACATGCACAAGTCCATGAGTCCAGATCTATTACATCCAAGGGTGCTGAGGGAATTGGCTGATGTGGTTGCAGAGCCATTGGCCATTATCTTTGAAAACTCATGGTGATTGGGGGAGGTTCTGGACAATTGGAAAAAGGCAAATATAGTGCCCATCTTTAAAAAAACAGGAAGAAAGAGAACCTGGGGAACTACAGACCAGTCAGCCTCACCTCAGTCCCTGGAAAAATCATGGAGGAGGTCCTCAAGGAAACCATATTGAAGCACTTGGAGGAGAGGAAGTTGATCAGGAACAGTCAACATGGATTCATCAAGGGCAAGTCATACCTGACCGGCCTGATTACCTTCTATGATGAGAAAACTGGTTCTGTGGATATGGGGAAAGCAGTGGATGTGATATATCTTGACATTAGCAAAGCTTTTGATATGGTCTCCCACAATATTCTTGCCAGCAAGTTAAAAAAGTATGGATTGGATGAATGGACTATCAGGTGGATAGAAAGATTGCTCGATTGTTGGGCTCAGTGGGTAGTGATCAACAGCTCGATGTCTAGTTGGCAGCCGGTATCAAGCGGAGTGCCCCAGGGGTTGGTCCTGGGGCCGGTTTTGTTAAACATCTTTATTAATGATCTGGAGGATGGCGTGGATTGCACCCTCAGCAAGTTCGCAGATGACACTAAGCTGCGGGGAGAGGTAGATATGCTGGAGGGTAGGGATAGGGTCCAGAGTGACCTAGACAAATTGGAGGATTGGGCCAAAAGAAATCTGATGAGGTTCAACAAGGACAAGTGCAGAGTCCTGCTCTTAGGATGGAAGAATCCCATGCATCGCTAAAGGCTGGGAACCAACTGGCTAAGCAGCAGTTCTGCAGAAAGGGACCTGGGGATTACAGTGGCTGAGAAGCTGGATATGAGTCAGCAGTGTGCCCTTGTTGCAAAGAAAGCTAACAGCATATTGGGCTGCATTAGTAGGAGCATTGCCAGCAGATTGAGGGAAGTGATTATTCCTCTCTATACAGCACTGGTGAGGCCACATCTGGAGTATTGTGTCCAGTTTTGGGCCCCCCACTACAGAAGGGATGTGGAAAAATTGGAAAGAGTACAGCAGAGGGCAACAAAAATGATCAGGGGGCTGGGGCACATGACTTATGAGGAGAGGCTGAGGGAACTGGGCTTGTTTAGCCTTCAGAAGAGAGGAGTCGGGGGGGATTTGATAACAGCTTTCAACTACCTGAACGGGGGTTCCAAAGAGGATGGTGCTCGGCTGTTCCCAGTGGTGGCAGGTGACAGAACAAGGAGTAATGGTCTCAAGTGGCAGTGGGAGAGGTCTAGTTTGGATATTAGGAAACACTATTTCACTAGGAGGGTGGTGAAGCACTGGAATGGGTTACCTAGGCAGGTGGTGGAATCTCCATCTTTAGAGGTTTTTAAGGCTTGGCTTGACAAAGCCCTAGCTGGGATGATTTAGCTGGTGTTGCTCCTGCTTTGAGCAGGGGATTGGACAAAATGACCTCCTGAGGTCTCTTCCAATCCTAATCTTCTATGATTCTATGACAGACATGGATGTATTGTTGGTGAGAAACAAGTGGTAATGTATCTAACCACAGCAGGGCTCAATTAAGGAACCATCAGGCTTAGGGACATCATGACAGGAGTCACTATGTAGCTCTCTTCTCACAGCCCTATAGAGATCTCTGGATGGAAGGTGTTATAGAAGTACACAGTATTATTATTACAGAAGCTCCCCGACTTACACAAGCATTCCGTTCTGGAACGCCTTGTGTAAGTCGAGTTTTGCGTAAGTCGGGAACATATCTCCAACAATTACGCAAAAAAAAAGAGGTCCAGATTTCCATAAGTCAGGGTTTGCGCAAACCAGGAAGCGTCTGTATGTACTCTCGAGAGTCAGTTGATAGTCAATTAATTGTCCAAAGTTTTCTAGTTTGCAGGTAATGCAGATTTTGCCATTAACTTCAACATTCCAAATGATGACTAAACCTTCTCCCTCATGCTTTTGAGGAAGGGGTGGTTACAGGTATTGTGTGGAAATCTGGGGTCTTTATTTGTGTGTGTTTGATCTGGTCTTTTATTAATGATAGCTGTCATCAATGTTAATTTATACTGTCATTAGGACACGCAGTGCCCCATATGGGTCCCCTGAGAGTGCTAATAAGATGCATGTGCACTGATTACAAAGGGATTCATGCCCATGTCCAAATGAAGAACTGGATCTTAAAGGAGGAGACTTAACAAAACTAAAGCAAAACCCATTAGATTCCTTTTGTGAGGCTACCTGGGACCAGAACATGGAGAACTAGTTCTTAGTAACCTTTTATATCAGGACACCTACCCAAATCCATATTTTTTCTGCCCTAGAGAACCTGGCTATTGTCTTATGTTTATGAACATATATAAATGTATGGTGCTATATGAATATGCAGACTAATAATAACCTAATATTTTACATCAAAAATGGTGTGTTGTGATGCTCAGTTTACAAAAAATACTGTTTTCATGAAAGAAATGAATAAATAGGTCCTGCACCATTATCTATGTTTCTCAGCCGGGATGTCCGATACCAGGGTATTTTATTTTAAATCATTTAGATACATTTACGAATGGGCAGAATAACCAAGGTTTAGGATGGTTGCTTTACATATGAAATACTAGTTACCATGAAGGATCTAACTCAGAGAGGTAGCTACTACATTTCATTTGGCTATAGTAAGGTTTTGCGTTTCTACATGGTCTTCTTTCTTTGTTTCCTCTCCTCTCCTGGAACTAGTTTATAGGAGCAGCGCAGGCCATGCTCATTGAATACAGAACTCTGAAACCTCGGCAATAATGTTGTGAGATTATTCTGAGAATTCCAGGACATGCTGAGGTGAGCAAGTGGCATGAACAGATGTCCCTGGGAGAGGACTAACAGGGACTTGGGACTGGCCTGTCTTTGTACTCTTCAGCCAGCATGTAGTTCTAACCAACTGGCTAATGCTGATAAGACACAGTGCTGTCCCGGCGTTGCTCATTATCTGCAGGGATTGAACCTGGGAATCTTAACACGCTGAGACCAGGGATGAGCTGGAGCGGGTTCGCACCGGTTCGCGCGAACCCGTTGTTAAATTTAGAAGCGGTTTTAGAACCGCTTGTTAACTAGCTTCCCTGCGAGGGAAGCTTTGATGGGCTCTGCCTGGGAAGCCTGTAATTCTTCCTCCCGGCCGCCGGGGGGCGCTGCGCTGTGCTGCGAGAGCCATGTGAGCTGTCTCCTGGCCCGGTTGCTGCTGCTGCTCTTTGGATCTCTGGCTCTGGGGCTCCTGCTGCTGCCTGGTGAGTCCCCGGCTGCGTCCTGCTGCTCCCAGCCCCCCCCCCCGTGTGAGTATCTGCGCCCCTCCCCCGCCTGCCCTGCTCGCCGCCGCCCCTGCGCCCAGCCACCCCCCGCCAGCCCGTGCCCGCTGCCAGCGCCTGCCCCTCCCGCTGCCCCCCCCTGCCCCGAGCCCCGCCCGTGTGAGTATCTGCACCCCTCCTCTGCATCACCTGCCCACAGCCAGCCCGTGTCACTCCCTGCCTCCAGCTAGCCCTGCCCCATGCCCCTATCTGCAGCCAGCCCCACATCCACTGGTGCCCTGCAGTTCCCAGGGCAGTAACCCTGCACACCTGCTTTAATGAGGGGGGGCAGGGAGCAGCTGGGACCCACACATGGTCCCTGATCACCACCCACACATGTGAAGCTCATTTCTAGTTCAGCCCCATCTTTTTAAAAAAGAACTTTAGGTAGGGTTAAAATACATCTGTATTTTCCTGGACATGTCAGGCTTTTCGGTTCTTAATCACCTCCTGGGAAAATATGGACGTATGGTAACCCTATTGGTACAAAAAATACATGCTGTCGCACATCCCTTAAATCAGAACTTTTTATAGGGAACCCGTTGTTAAATCAGAACTTTTTATACGGAACCCGTTGTTAAATCAGAACTTTTTATAGGGAACCCGTTGTTAAGATTTTGGCAGCTCATCACTGGCTGAGACTCTACTGCCTGAACTAAAACAGGTTTCAGAGTGGTAGCCGTGTTAGTCTGTATCAGCAAAAAGAATGAGGAGTCCTTGTGGCACCTTAGAGACTAACAAATTTATTTGAGCATAAGCCTTTGTAAGCACAGGCCCAACAAAGAAAGTAACAGAACATCACTAGCCGTCACCTTCAGCCCCCAACGAAAACCTTTCCAGCGCATCATCAAGGATCTACAACCTATCCTGAAGGATGATCCCTCACTCTCACAGATCTTAGGAGACAGGCCAGTCCTCGCTTACTGACAGCCCCACAACCTGAAGCAAATACTCACCAGCAACCGCACAACAAAACCACTAACCCAGGAACCTAAAGCTTATGCTCAAATAAATTTGTTAGTCTCTAAGGTGCCACAACTATTCCTGTTCTTTTTTCTTTGAACTAAAACAGCCACCTCTATTAGCTAAGGTTGAAGGAGGCTCAGCAGCCTTGGCCAGAGTGGCACAGTGAGTGGGTGTGTGGGTTACACACACTGATAGGGGACTTTGGAACTTCGCCAATTTAGCATGTCAAAAATCAGTATTTCTATCTGAAACCTCAAGCATCTGCTACATCTCTTAAAGGAGGGAAGCCATGCCTAAATGGGCCTTTTCCATCGGTAACTTCTATGATCGGTATTGCACACTGATGGAGCAGGCCAAAGAATACACTGGGTCAAGGTCTAACTTTAGCAGCTTCCTTCGAGGCAGCAAAGCATGGAAAGGCTCAGCGGCATGACTGCAGAGATATACAATCCTTCTCAGAGCCCTGTGGCATGGACTGAAGAGAAACTGACAGGAAGTGAGCGTGGGTGTGGGAGGGAGACTAAAATGGAATGAAAGAGTTTCTGCTTCTATTGATTTCTTTTTCTTTTCTCCCTTTTTAAGGGAGTGCTTAAACAAACAAAACCCCGCATAGAAAAATAGACATTAAATAACGTTAAAGTTCCAGCTTTAGCTACAAAACTCTGGAGAATCAGATTTAAAAATGTAACATCCCTTTTTCCAGCTTCCTGTCAGACTCCTGTCAGTCTGAAATATCCCCAGTGATGGTGTTAGAGAAATGCCCCAATTTATTGAAATTAACCACAGGTATGTACTTGTTTAAAAGCCTTGTGTCTGCAGTCAAACTTAGTTGAAAAAAAAAGAAATACCCGGTATAAAAATGTGGTTGACAAGACAATACATTAATCAAATACAAGCAAAAGGTCTTTTCATTTCACTTAAACAGCTGAAATTTTTGCATAAAGATGGATCATGTGGGAAGAACTAAGAAAAAATAATGGACATATTTTATAATTATAAGTAGGGCTGGTAGCACATTCTTTATGGAAACAGTTTTTTGATGGAAAATTGGGTTTTTGACGAATTTTTTTTCAAAAAATGTGCGCTTGTGAAAAAAATTGATTTTTGTTTTAAAAAACCCCAAACAACAAAAGAGAAAAATACCCTACTGCCCACCCCTTTTGGATTTCAGCCGGACTATGAAATATTGTGCATTGTAGTTTGAGTGCCTTATGCGCCCATAGGACAGGCTTCTGACTGGTCTACATCTCCCATCATGCATCATGGCCATGAGATTGCTATAATGCACTGAATTCTGGCTTACAGAGGAGGATGAGAGCATGGGGCACCCACACTACAACTCCCACGAGGCACCACAACACCATTTCAGAATCAAAATGTTTCAATTCTTTTGGCCAAAAAAAGTTTTTTTCCATGGGAACCTCCACCACCCCCAATTTTCTGACCAACTGTAATAATAGGCATCCTGGCTGTAACCTATTGCCTTGATTCCATCCACTCTGCTGTATGCCACTACCCTTTCTTTTATTGCTTGTATAAAAAACAATCCCTGTACTGCCAACCTTTCTGTTGATCTATGATTAAAAACCCCCTAACAACTAAACCGCCATGCTCTCCTCATGCTACTGCCTTGGATTTCATCATTTCTGCTCTGCCCACAGGGAAAGATGATATGTTGTAATATCTAAAGATAACAGCGTGCATAAAGGATGAGTTTAAAATAAAACGCAAATTGCACACATTCCTTACGTCTCCATGGGCACAGCTGAGTGTAGCTTCCACCCTGATTTTATTTGCTCAGGTTGGGTTTATGCTCAGCTTGGGCTCATTATCTGAGCTTTTTTTTAATTATTTATTTAGATATAAAATACAGAATGTTCATTGTGGGGAGCAGGGCTTTACCGCAATTTATTTCATTTTCTGCCGCTATTGGTTTGGCCACATTATAACCATCTTGTGATGTGTGTTGATGACATGCTGATATTATAGCTTACCACTTAATGTGTAAGTGTTTATGATATACTGTACCATACAGTGCACCTTTGTACTGCACATCATGGAAAGCATCTCAATCCATTGTATAGTCAACTAAACTAATAAAAATAACTGGGCTAATTTAATAATTGAACTGTAGCACCTTCCATAAGAGGATTTTACACCATTTTAAAATGCTTGTGAGGACATTATTTTAAACATAAAACCACTCTGGGTTAAACTGGAGTTAATGGCAAAACTTTCATTGATGTGAGTGGAACCAGGATCTCACCCTTTGGATCTAATCCTACAAGATAGGGAATTCCAGACCTCAAGGAAACAGTTAAATAAGGCTCAGATGCTTCCTTTTTTTGGTCTGTATTGGGTATGAATGATTTTTAGGCTTAAGGAAAATGTGTGAGCTGGACTATCAAGATGGAAAAGCAATGAAGGACTTCTTAGGATAATAGAAGAATCTGCAGTCCCAGTAGTGTACCTAGACCTGAATCCAAACCACAACATGTCAAAATGAGGGTGAAGATAGTCATAAAGCTAATGGGACATTCTTGCAATAACCTTTCCCTACAATATCAGCAATAGAACGATAATTGCCCAGATCAATGGGACTATAAAGATCTTCTTTTAAATAAAAGTGTCACAGACACTGTTAAGTACAGGTGGTCACTCCTGAGATCTAAGCCCTGGTCTACACTATGAGGTTAGATCAAATTTAGCCACATTAGGTCGATTTTATAAGCAACCAACCAACCCTGTTCCGTCAACCTAAAGGGCTCTTAAAATCAACTGCTATACTCCTCCCTGGCGAGCGGAGTAATGCTAAAATTGACCTTGCTGGGCCGAATTTGGGGTAGTGCATACACAATTTGACAGTACTGGCCTCCGGGAGCTATCGCAGCGTGCTCCAATGTGACAGCTCTGGACAGCACTTTCACCTCTGATGCACTAGCCAGGTACACAGGAAGAGCCCTAGGAAATTTTGAATTTCATTTCCTGTTTAGTCAGCGTGGTGAGCTCAGCAGCACAGGTGACCATGCAGTCCCAGAATCGCAAACAAGCTCCAGCATGGACCGAATGGAAGACACTGGATCTGATTGCTGTATGGGGAGAAGAATCTGTGCATGCTGAACTCTGATCAAAAAGAAGAAATGCTAATATATATGCCAAAATCACACAGGGCATGGTGGAGAGAGGCTACCACAGGGGCACACAGCGGTGCTGCGTGAAAGTTAAGGAGCTCAGGCAAGCCTACCAAAAGACAAAGGAGGCAAATGGTCGCTCCAGGTCAGAGCCCCATGCATGCTGCTTCTATGATCAGCTGCATGGCATTCTAGGGGGGAACCCTACCACCACCAATGTCCATGGACACCTGCAAGGGAGGAGTCTCACACAACAGGGAGGAGGATTTTGTAGATGAGGAGGAGGAGGAGGAGGAGAAGGAGAATGTACAGCAGGCAAGTGGAGAATCCGTTCTCCCTGGCAACCAAGACCTTTTCATCTCTCTGGAGCCAATACCCTCTCAAGGTGGGTTCCTGGACCCTGAAGCCAGAGAAGGGACCTCTGGTGAGTGAACATTTGTAACTACGCTACAGGGTTTAAAAGCAATTGTGTTTAATGTTTGATTTGCCCTGAAGAATTGGGATGCATTCGCGGCCAGTACAGCTACTGGAAAAGTCTGTTAATGTGTCTAGGGATGGAGCGGGGATCCTCCAGGGACATCTCCATGAAGCTCTCCTGGAGGTACTCTGAAAACCTCTACAGAAGGTTTCTGGGGAGAGCTGTCATATTTCGTCCTCCACTGTAGGACACTTTACCACGCCAAGCCAGCAGCAAGTAGTCTGGAATCATTGCAGCGCAAAGCATGGCAGCGAATCGTCCTGGGTGTTGGTCGCATTCAAGCAACATTCGGTTTATATCTTTCTGTGTTAGCCTCAGGTGAGTGATATCATTCATGGTCACCTGGTTGAAATAGCGGAATTTTTGTAAGGGAACAATAAAAGGACCTCGTTCATGCTGGGCTGTTTGCGCTTGGGTAAAAGGGATCATCCCTGAGACTAGCCATGAGGTGAGATAGGGGGAGGGGTGTGCTGCACATCCACCCGAAAACTGCAGCCCCTCCTTTTAGATGGCAAACCCAACCGGCATTGCTTGCTATGGGAAAGGAGGGCGCTGCAGTTTGAAACCATTCCCACATGTTATGGGGGCCGAAGAAGCCAACCCTGCATACCCTTTGGTTTACCATGGCTGCCTGGGAACTGAATTCTGTTGCCCAGCCGTGTGTGATGTGTCATCATACTGGCAGGCGCTCAATATAAAAGGTAAAATGCAACCTTGTACCTAAAGCACAAGTGCTGTCTGCTGTGAATTGCTTGATTCACTGTGAAAGAGTCTCCATTTTGTTCTCAGAAATGTATCTTAAATTCTACTCTCCCTTTTTATCCCCCTGCAGGTGCAAATGTTTGTGCTCCCCATATCAGCTCCGTCCCAGAGGTTATCGCAGATTAGAAGGTGGAAAAAAAAAAAAAAAAAGCACTTGCGATGACATGTTTTCCAAGCTCATGCAGTCCTCCCACACTGATAGGGCACAGCTGAATGCATGGAGGCGTTCAGTGACAGAGGCCAGGAAAGCATTATGTGAGCGCGATAAGAGGCAGAAGGTGATGCTGAGGCTAATGGAGGAGCAAACGGACATGATCAGGAGTCTGGTGGAGCTGCAGGAAAGGCAACAAGAGCACAGACCACTGCTGCATCCACTGTATAACCGCCTCCCCTCTTCCCCATGTTCCATAGCCTCCTCACCCAGATGCCCAAGAACACGGGGGAGGGGAGGGTCCGGGCACCCAACCACTCCACTTCAGAGGATGGCCCAAGCAACAGAAGGCTGTAATTCAAACAGTTTTGATTTGTAGTGTGGCTACAATAAGCCATGTGGCCTTGTCCTTCCCTCCTCCCCCACCCAACCCAGGCTACCTTATCAGTTCTCACTTTTTTTTTAAATTAAGAAAGAAAGAAAGAATGCATGGGTTCAAAACAATAGTGACTTTATTTTCTTTGCCAGTTGTGATCAAAGGGGGGCGGGGGAGGGTGGCTGACTTACAGAGAATTAAAATCAACAAAGGGGGCAGGTTTGCATCAAGGAGAAACACACACAACTGTCACACCGTAGCCTGGCCCGTCATGAAACTGGTTTTCAAAGCCTCTCAGTTGCACAGTGCACCCTGCTGTGCTCTTCTAATCGCCCTGGTGTCTGGCTGCTCAAAATCGGCTGCCAGGCGATTTGCCTCAACCTCCCACCCCGCCATAAACATCTCCCCCTTACTCACAGATATTATGGAGCACACAGCAAGCAGCAATAACAATGGGAATATTGGTTGTGCTGAGGTCTAACCTAGTCAGCAAACAGTACCAGCGAGCTTTTAAACGTCCAAAGGCACATTCTACCACCATTCTGCAATTGCTCAGCCTATAGTTGAACCGCTCCTGACTACTGTCCAGACTGCCTGTGTACGGCTTCATGAGCCATGGGATCAAGGGGTAGGCTGGGTCCCCAAGGATAAGGCATTTCCACATCCCCAACGGTAATTTTTCTGTTCTGGAAGTAAGTCCCTTCTTGCAGCTGATCTAACAGCCCGGAGTTCCTAAAGATGTGAGCCTCATGCACCTTTCCCAGCCATCCCATGATGATGTTGATGAAACATCCCTTGTGATCCACCAGTGCTTGCAGCACCATTGAGAAGTACCCCTTGCAGTTTACATACTGGTTGGCAAGGTGGTCCGGTGCCAAGATAGGGATATGCATTCCGTCTATCGCCCCACCACAGTTAGGGAACCCCATTGCAGCAAAGCCATCTACTATGACCTGCACATTTCCCAGAGTCACTACCCTTATTAGCAGGTCAGTAATTGCATTGGCTACTTGGATCACAGCAGCCCCCACAGTAGACTTGCCCACTCCAAATTGATTCACGACTGACTGGTAGCAGTCAGGCATTGCAAGCTTCCACAGGGCTATCGCCACTCGCTTCTCAAAAGTCAGGGCAGCTCTCGTCTTGGTATTCCTGTGCTTCTGGGTGGGGGAAAGCAACTCACAACATTCCAGGAAAGTGGCCTTAAGCATGCGAAAGTTTCGCAGCCACTGGGAATCATCCCATACCTGCAACACTATATGGTCCCGCCCGTCTGTGCTTGTTTCCCGGGCCCAGAATCAACGTTCCACGGCATAAACCTGGCCCGCTACCATGATGTCCCAATTGCTACATCCCGTGCTTTCAGGAACCTCTGTGTCCATGTCCTCATCACAATCGTCCTCATGCTGCTGTCTCTTAGCCAGGTTCTGCACATACTGCAGTATAATGTGTGAGGTGTTTACAATGCTCACAACAGCAGCCGTGAGTTGAGCGGGCTCCATGCTTGCCATGATATGGTGTCTGCATGGGTAACCCAGGCAAAAAGGCATGAAATGATTGTCTGCTGTTGCTTTCACGGAGGGAGGGAGGGGAGACTGACGACATGTACCTAAAACCACCTGCGACAATGTTTTTGCCCCATCAGGCACTGGGAGCTTAACCCAGAATTCCAATGGGCAGCAGAGATTGCGGGGACTGTGGGATAGCTACCCACAATGCACTGCTCCGTGAGCCGATGCTAGGCACGGTATCAAGGACGCACTCCACCGACTTAATGCGCTTAGTTGGGACATACACAATCGACTGTATAAAGATTGACTTCTATAAAATCAACCTAATTTCGTAGTGTAGACATACCCTAAGAGAGGAGTTAATCACCGCTGTAGGGTAGGCACTCCACGTTAGCACCATTACTTAGTGGTCAAGGACCGATAAGGCAGGTAGTGGCCTGCAATTGCATAGCTAACACTATTACCACAGCTCGTATTCTGATTTATGTCTGCCTTTTAGTTTCCTCAGTGTTTAAGAAACCTTAGCTGCCAGTAAGATCTGAGTAGGCTGTTGTCAACAACATGTGAGCATTTATGTGCTGGAGATGTCTATAAGGGCCTGAGGGATAGACTCCCTTGTGGTTACATTAGTACCCCAAGAGAATGCCGGAAGGAAGTGCCTTTAACTGTGCCCCTGAGGCTTGGCTTTCCTGCCTCATAATATTAAATCCAGAGCTACTGTTTGAACAAACAAGTCACCTGAGAGGAGGTTGTGTCCAAGAAGTCATAAAATTAACTTACTGCACTAACACCTGCTCCCTAACTGCTAATAAAGTAATTAAGTGACATGTGTCCTCCAGACTGCAGAGACTTTGAATGATATTAGCTTCACCTTAAAATCAGACATCCTTGGAGGGTCTAAAAGTAACCATCTGCATAGCTATCCACTTTACATGGCATTTATAAACAAAGACAAAGACTTGTTGCATTTTATCTCCTCAGAGGCTCCAATCATTGGGGAAATGAGTGTGGAAAGAAATCAAAAGTACTTTGGGAACTCATTCACAGCTCATTCAGGCATCCCCCAGGTGGAATACACTAACTATTTTCACAGTGGCAAATTCTGGAGACAGAGTGAAGATATCAGATCTAGCAACAGTGTAAGGTCAGGAGAATAATTGAAACAACAATATAACTTGCAAAATAGACATGGCTCTCAATGACAGGTTTCAGAGTAGCAGCCGTGTTAGTCTGTATCCACAAAAAGAACAGGAGTACTTGTGGCACCTTAGAGAATAACAAATTTAATTGAGCATAAGCTTTCGTGGGTTACAGCCCAATGTTTACAGCTATAATAGTGATCCACAGTTTCTTTCACAAATAACTACTCCAAAGCAAGTGATTATATTATCAGGGGAAAATACTAGCTTCTCTTAGATTATTCTTAACATCTAGACTATTTTATACTTCCGTGTCAAGCTCTCTGGAGAACTGGAAAGCACAACTGGATGTACAGCTATCCTGAAGATGAACAATGTTCACATCTCAAAGAAGAATAATTTCTCCCTGTGTTATCAAGCTCAGACTCTATAGCTATTCCCTTCTAGTTAAAGCAACTTTGTAGTAATTCTGACATGTTAGTGATACAGAAGGATAAGGGCTCTGCAATCCAGCTCATTTGGAATTATCATTAATGACATGATTTTGGGGACAATATATCAAAGTCTGTAAGTGAAATGAGCAATGAAAAAAATCTAACAATTGATCCCTTTTTGGGCCTGTATTAAGTCTCAGCCAGTCTGAGAAAGCACATGGAGTTAACGTAGCTTTTATTAGTATATGCAAGTGTAAGGCACTGTGGTGGTCTTTGTCCCTCAGTAATGGCTGTAGCTGAGTCTAGGACAGCTGTCAGCTAACGGAGTTACTCCTTTGGCTTAAGAGGCTTTGGTGTTGGAAGTCCAGGGTTCAATACCAGCTGATAACAAATGATGGCTTTGGTGAGTAGGGAGTATTACTCAGGGAAACATATTGCATGCCATTAGTGATGTAGCAAGCCCCGGCAGGGCTGCCCCGGGGGGCAAGAGGGGCAATTTGCCCCGGGCCCTGCAGGGGCCCCCATGAGAGTTTTTTGGGGCCCCTGGAGCGGGGTCCTTCACTCGCTCCGGGGGCCCCAGAGCTTCTTCTGCTCCGGGTTGTCGTCGGCAATTTGGCGGCGGGGGGGTCCTTCCGCTCCGGGACCCACCACTGAAGTGCCCCGAGGCGGGGAGGTCCTTCTGGCACTTTGGCGGTGGGTCCTGGGGCGGGTCTTCGGCAGCAATTCGACGGCGGGGGGTCCTTCCGCTCTGGGACCCACTGCTGAAGTGCCAGGTCTTCGGTGGCAGCTCGGTGGCGGGGAAGACCCCAGGCCCCCTAAATCTTCTGGGCGGCCCTGAGCCCTGGTCCACATTAGCTCTGTGTTATGTACTAGAAGATAAAACATATGGGTCAAATACTCAGTCTACTCACTCCTGCAAGCTGTCAGGACAGTGGGAGTTTATTTGCGAAAGGACTGAGTAAACACTTTAAGATCTGGTCCTGTCTGAGACAAAAGAATCCCATGTCTTACTATTTTATAAGGAAATCCTTGACCATGTATATGTAACTTTATGTGTATGTACCCTTCCGCATACCTGGGTAGTGAATCCCTTATAAGTAGAACAAAACCCAGCACATGTACAAAAATGTTTAGGTATCAATTTACCAAGATGTTTAATGTAGTGTATTGGTTAAAGCACTGACCTAAGAATCAAGAGTTGGATGCTCGGCTAGTTCTTGGCTGCTGGGTGACCTGGGGCAAGTCACTTCCCCTTTCTATGCCTTAAATTTGCCCATCTGTAAAATGAAGATAATGATACTGACCTCCTTCGTAAAGTGCTTTGAGACCTACTGATAAAAAGTGCTCTATAAAAGGCAGATGTTATTAACTAATGGGCCTCTACATTTCCATTAAGCAAAGTGCTTGCCATTGTAAATATCACAACACTGAACATGTATTGCTATTTGCTGAAATGAATGGTGCTTTGTGATGTTTCCTTTAGCATTCTCTTTTTCCAGGTTGCATAGTTATCTGTGCAATAATTTTTATTGCAGTGTACTATGCTCTCAGTTACTGTGGGATGAGACACCTCTTGTCGCTTCAGGGAGTAAGAAAATAAAAAAAAGCAGACAATTGTGTCTGATCCAGTAATGATGCTCAGGGAAAGAGTGGGTACTAAAACTCATTTCCAATACCAGAGTTTTCCCTCAGTATACTCCAAATGACAAGCAGAGATAGCCAAATTCCACTCTTTGGATAAATGAGAGCAGAACTTGGTTTGCCAAATTTATCTTTGCTGGTCACAAGTAAGCATAGGGGTATCATAGGATCACAGGGCTAGAAGGGACCGCAAGGGTCATCTAGTCTAACCCCCTGCCAAGATGCCGGATTTGTTGTGTCAGACAGATCATAACTCTGAGGACATTATCCTACTGTTACAATAAGTGTAAGAAACATAATCATGGCCCTGTGTAGTATATTTTCATTATACTATTTAATGTGCATCAGATATTCCCAGAACAATTAAGTCCATAATCCCAATAATGATGACAAAGAAATAAATATTGGTTTATAAATGGTTTGACTATACAGTCTAAATCAGGGCCCAGAGAGATAAGGAAGAGGTGCCAGGGCCGGCTCCAGGCACCAGCTTATCAAGCAGGTGCTTGGGGAGGCCACTGCGGAGCGGGGCGGCACTTTCAGGTATTCGGCGGCAATTTGGTGGGTGAAGGACCTCCCACTGAATTGCCGCAGATTGTGATTGCGGTTTTTGGGTTTTTTTCTTCTCCCCCTTTTGGCTGCTTGGGGCGGCAAAACCCCTGGAGCCGGCCCTGAGAGGTGCTGTTTCAAAAAGCAGTTTGCTGCTATGTCAAAGTTTTCTTTTGACCTTATATATTGCCATGACTAATTGTTGCATGTAGTCTCCTTTTTTCAATTTTCAGACTAAAAATACAAAGGGAAGACTATATTAAAAATGTATTTGTTTAATACTTCAGTTAGTTAGGAGGTATTTGCTCATGAAAGGTATATTTAATCAATGGTGACATACTCAGTTTGACTTGGAACCCTATACCTACCTTTCCTGATTTATAACATCAACTCACTCAGCAATAATTATCTATGCTAAATCTAAAGGGGTTTGTGTACTGCTGGTAGCGTCAATGTATATAATGCTAATTGAAATAGTCAAAATAAGTCTGTTCCCAAGCACAGAAATTGAATGCAGAACTAAGGCCCTGTGGTGTTTAGATGTGCTTGTAATTATTAGAACTGGGAGCACTGGTTGTTGGGAGTCTGAAAGGACAGGAAACAGGAAGGAGGGGGGAGGAGTTGAGGAGGCAGAGTGAGAGTTAGAGGGTGCAGCAGCAGCTTGGTAAAGAGGTTTCCACTGTAAAAAACAAAACAAAAAACAAACAAAAAAAACCAAAACCAAAAACAAAACAAAAAAAGGCCTGTTGAAGCTTGTTATAAGAACATAACAGGCCCCCAGTCCTGGAACTGTTTATACACATGCATAACTTTCCTCCCTTGAGTCATCCCATACCAGTCACTGGGACTGCTTGGGGGAGTGTGTTTTCCAGAAAGGGCCTTAGCTCATAGCAGATGCAATGCCTGCTCTTTTTTGTTAGCAAACTGCATAACAGTTGGAGACTTTTTGCATAGCCCCCACACTATAAATGTAAATTATGTGTGTTAATATAGTGAACTGCATCTCCTGATAGTGAAAAAACTCTCAGCTCCCCCAGAATGAGGGCGTTAACAATGCTGAAATCCCACTGTCAACCACACCACAAGATCAGGTTGCTGCATCCAGTGGCATTGCAGATATTGTGTCACATAATCATGCATATCACACTGTCACTCTGCTTGGCCTGCTGGCTCCCTCCTTGTCTTGAAATTTTCACGTTTCTTGCCTGACACAGGGTGAACTGGCCCTTTAAGAGGGCTGGGGACACAGTCCCACAGGATGTTTAGATTTTGACCTATCAGCACATTCTGACCAAAAAAAAGCTTTGAGTTTTTTCTGAACAGTTCTCAACTGCTGTAACATCACAGCACAAACACGGCAAAGCAACGTCAGGATGTGATGAGCACTCTGCCTGAGACTCAGGCCCCAATCCAGCAATGGATTTACACACATGCTAACTTTAAACATGGGAGTAGTCCCATTGAAGCCAAAGTTAAGCATCTACTTAAGAGCTTTGCTGGATCAGGACCTTCAGTTGCTGATGTGAGTTATCAGCTTTCAGATAAACTAGGCAAAAACATGCAGTTAAATAAACTGTCAGTTTCAAGAAATATTCAAAATATATGAATTGATTTTGTACAGAGTTAAAAGAAAATGTAATTGCCTCATTTTTTAACTTCCTTTATGAGTAATGATGTTCCAGTTTTGCAATAAATTGGATAAAGGTGAGGAAAAAAATAAAGACTTTGACCTTTAACGTTTATAACCAGACATGTACATTTATTCATGAAGCTTTGCATAAGCATATTTTATGTTGGACCTGGAGTTTTGCATTTAGGGGAAATTTTTATTGCCAGTTTCAGGTTTCAGAATTGATTGACCCCAGTTATGCTCTTCTCCCCTGGAGTTCATAAGTCAAGTTGTTGTAAAGTGCTCCTACGACATTTGCTGGAAACTCTGTGACCCAAGAGTGGGAATTTATGTTAGATGTTTACCTTTAGAGAAGGGCTTTATTACAGTACGTGTGTGTGTGTGAGTGTGAGTGTGTGTTGGCGGCGGGGGGTGGGGTGGGTTAACAGGTGACAGTGAGAATAATAATTTCTACCCTTAAACTTCATATGGGGAAAGCAGTCATCCAGTTTTGGTGATGAACATTTTCTAAAGCAGATACATGCACTTATAATTTGTTAGTATAATTACCACAGCTTTGCATAGTATTGCACCAGTAAGTCCTTTCTCAACAGATTAGAAGTCTTAAATAATTCTGCTGTAAGATTAATTTCTCACTCAGGTTTCTGGACTCTTCTTTGTAATGTCTTTGCAAAATTCACTTGGGTGCCATTAACTTCCCTGCATGATTACAATAGTTGCATTGTGATCTATAAATGTCTCTTTGGAATGGCTTCTGCATATCTGTGTATGAACCATAAATCTTCCTTATGCAATTACATTTTTAGGATGGGAGAGAGTCTTCATTCTCTAAAAACAACCAACCACCAATACAAACTAGAAATGGGAGTGAGTTTCATGCAGTTATCAATTCATTTATCTTCTAAGAGGAAAACAATCTCATTCTTCCCAAATTACATTTCTAAAAAGCAGACAGACAATGTAGCTATTATTAAATGTAATGTCCACACCAAAGCGCTGGTAACCTTGTTTGAAACTGTTCTCCAACACTGTTACAGCCAGACACTGCTGTTGTAAGTAGAGATGGCACCCACCCATAAAACTCAGGTCTGAACTATGGATCAAGAGCCCAGATGTGAACTTTCTGGGCCTAATGCTGTTCTTAAATTGGTCTTTGTAACGGGGCAAGGACTCACCGCTGCAGCGCCTCCTGTTGTCGTCCTGGGAATTAGCGCTTTCACAGCCTGGAAGCGACCTCTGCAGGCCCGTCTTGCCTTGCTGGGCCCCTGTGTGCCTCCCAGACCCTAGTGCCCCTTTCCACTGGGGTTCAGCCCCTTGCAGTACCCCCCCACTCTCAGGGGGTCTCCCCTCCCTGGGGAACCCCTACCCCCCTATCCCCACCTTGCCTCAGTCTTGGCCACTTCCAGTCCCCATCTAGCCCTGCTCACTGGGGCAGACTGCAGTATAATTGGCAAGGAGGGTTTGGGCCTGCTGCCTCTGCCTACCCATGGGCTGCCCTCTGCAACCCCAGTACCTTTTGGCCTTGCACTAGGCTGGCAGCCTGGGCAGTTTCCAGGCTGGAGTGCCCCAGCTCCTCTTGCCTTCCTCCAGCTCTGCTCCACCTTAGGTACCCACATACACTCCCCAGCAGCCAGGCCCTTCTCCCTCTAAAGGCAGAGAGAGAGTCTCAGAGTGCCTGGCTCACAGCCCTTTTATAAGGGCCAGCTGTGTTCTGTTTGGGCCATGGCCCCAGCTGAGGCTGCTTCCCCAATCACAGCCCTGTCCTGGGCTGTTCTAAGCCCTTTAAGGCAGGAGTGGGGTGACCACCCCGCTACAGTCTGACATCAGTGTAGCTGCTATGCCTTCGTTGGAGTGACTCCATTTATACCATCTACTCCAAAACCCTATATCTAAACGCTCTTAAAAATGGGAGCTAGAAATCTGGATCCAAATCTGAAACGTCCCATATTTCAGAATACCTTGATTTGGCCCATTATAGAGAGAGGTTGGTGCTGTGAAGGCTCATTTAAATCACCACCAAGGGCTTTGGTTTAGGCCCATCCATCCATAGCTGGAGTATGGCTTGCGGAACAGCTGCACTTGTCTTGTTAGTTAGGGGTGTGTTGCTATGAGACTTAATTGTACAGGATGGTTAACAAAAAACAAACCACCCTCCGGAGCGCACTGTACACTGAGTCCAGACCAGAGGCACATTCCCCAAACTGAGGATTCTGCTTCCATTGTGGACAGGGCCTAAAACTGAACTGACAAGCACTCCATTAATCAAAGCAGAGTCGTTTCCCCAGGTGTTTTATGTAAGACATTAAGGGTGTGTGTGTGTGTGTGTGTGTGTATATAAAATGGGCCAGATACTCAGCTGATGCAAGTACACATAGCTCCTTTAGATCTGGTGCCCAACATTTTACAGTACATCTGCTCTACACAGCTTTGATCTTTACTTCACACTGATGGGATCCACCAATATTGCCACTTCTTCCCAATGAGGCCAGAAGGGACCAGTGTCCAGCTTGGTAGCATGACATTTTGCCTCCCTGAATTAAGAACAAAACTCACCTACCATTTAAAGTCAGAATTGATTTATGCACCTTCGAGTCTCACAGGTCTTACCTTTTGTTCTTTTTAAAAATATTCTCCCCTGTGTCCCAGACCACCCTACATACCAGCTTGCTAGGTTTTCAGCTCTCCAGATCATTTTTTGGCAAATGGAAGAACTACAAAATAATGTACAGTCTTTGTAAGATGCTAAAACCTCTTGGCTCTACACCCGGCTAGATGTGCTGTGCTAGTGTAACATGGATCTTGCACCAGGATGGTTTACCCTTGTTTGAAACTACGGTGATGGAGCTATACCACTGCAAAATCCCTCTGTTTAGCTACGGCCAAAAGCAGGAAATATTAGAACTATAATCCTGTTTATACAACAAAACTCTGCCATAAAGGGGAACCTGGTAGTTTACACAGCTGTAATCGGGTTTCCTGAGTGGTAGATTTTAATTTCACAGGAGCAAGGTGCTTCAACCTTTCATTTACGGAAAGACCTAGAAATTCCCATTCTCTTTTCATATCTTATAAAAGTATCAAATGAGGGGAAAAAAAAGCATTAAGGACCCAGGAGAAATTTCCTTTATTCAGCCTGGGATCCTGCATATTCTGTCTTTTAGTGAAGATCAAGTTATCAATTCCTAGGGACTATGTTCTCCCCTTGCTAGGGGATGGACTTGATGTAATTAAATATTTCCTATCTTTAACCGCTATGATCCTAAGACCCTTTTACAAGCTCAACTGAAGCTTTGAGAATGACTGATCCTAAGCCGCTCTCCAACTTGTAAGACCGGTCTTTTCTTGAAAGATTCTCTTTCAAGAAGAGTAGTTAATATCATGACTTATGTTTTGGTGCCTTTTATATAAGCTTTTTCTTTTTTTTACTGAATTGCATGCCAGTGACAGGTGTAAGAGTGACACCTGTGGAGAATGAATTCCTCCATTTAGGCACAGAACAGCAATACAAGCTTCCAAGCACTATCCCTCACAAACCCATGAAAGGGTCAATATTTGCCACTTCTGGTGATTTGTTATTTTTATAGTGTGGCTACTTGTCTACTGAGAATTGGTCTGAGGCCACCAAAATCTTAGCCAAATGATCATCAATGCATGTCAACTTCCAGTCACTACCAATCTGAAGTGGCGCGGCAGAGGTGAAAGGCTGGGTATCTAACTACTAGTCCTTTGACCTGTCCAGAACCCATCCTCATTTTAAAGCTGTCTGACTCCCTTTTGGTGACTGGTTAGGATTGTAGGCTCTTTGAGGCAGGGGCTGTTTTTTTGTTCTGTGTTTGTACAGCACCTAGCACAATGGGATCCTGGTCCATGACTAGGGCTCATAGGTGCCTCAATAATACCAATTAATAATGATAAATCCCTAAGCCAAAGATGAACAATCTAAGTAGACATTTAATAAGACCTTTTGGGGGGCTGTGGCTACATCAGTTAGAGATATGATCAGCTTTTACTGCAGTGTCAGCATCAGTGTGTTTTATTTTTAAACCATGTTACTGAGTGCAGCTATTCCCTTTGAATGCAAGGTTGCGCTGTGGGGATGATCCTCTGAGAAACACTAACTTTTTAGGTGCATTAGGAACAGGTTTCCTTTGTTTGTATCATCCATGTGCTTTCAGGCTTCTGCACTGACAGCATCTTTGGTGTCAGAGGAAGCCTGACCATTCCATGAGACTGCAGCACAGGAGTGCTGGGACTTATGTAGTAATCTGCTCTTCGGTGAGTCCGTATTGCAAGTTAGAGGGATGGGATCCAACCCCTGCTTGGTTAGCCGGCGGGGTATCTCTGTTCCCGCAGGCACAGCAGAGCAAGAAAACAGAGGTTTCATTTTCTGGTGAATTTTAGCCTTTTCAATTATGGCCTCCCTTCCTCTGTCTCTAGCAGAGCTAGCTGTGCTAACCCTGAAGACCCAAGCCCAGTGCTGCTAGTAGTGAGTTAATGGGGACAATTGTGTGGGTTTTCCTGCTTCAGTTCAGTAATTCTGATAACATCATAACAACTAAAATCTCAGTCTCTGGCCATGTTTAACTCACTGGCGACATTAACCTGAATCTACACCTGTGCCAGAGACTCCTGCTAATGTTTTTATTTCACAAGCCCAATGCTGCTTTATGGCAGCATTCCCCATAGTAGAGAATCCACTCAGCCACCTCCAGCCTGATCCACCTGCCATCACAACACTGGAAGGCCCCGGGCTGCATACTCCAGCTGATGCTCCCCATGGTGGCCCTGGCTCTTTCATCCAGCTCCTCACTCAGTACATTATGGTGTTGTGATCTCTTCAAAATGATACATAGCAACAGTCAGTTAACTATTGGACTACGGCAGAATCCTGATTTAGGACATCCTAGTGGACAGCCAATCAACTTGACAGAAAAGGAGGCATTTCAAAAAAAGCCCTAAAAGCTAATACAAAATCCTGTGCAGAACTTGCATACAAAAACAACACCATTGACTGCATTTCATCATTATTTCTTTTGATCTTTGTTTGGCAGCTTCTGTGTTAACAGACTGGAACTCAGAATGTTGCACATAATATATAGGTGAAGTCCTTTGAATGTTAACTAAAATTTCACTTAATATGGATGCATTTAGGTATTACCATCCCAGTTAGGCAGCAGTATTGCAGTTTGCTATTAGGCTAAATGGATCCCAATTAAGCATCTCCTGTGTTTAATATAATTAGGATAATGATTCATGTTCTTTAAACAAAGCATCTAAGGTCCTCTAAGCACCTAATAGCAGTGGTAGATTTGGGTTCAGTTGCTGGCTTGGCCACTGACTTGCAGTACAAAGTTAGCAAGTCATTTAACTCTGTGCCTCAGTTTCTCCATTGGGAGAATAGAGACATCCCTGCTTATCCATCTTTGTAAATCTGTTTCCAATCTCTGGATGAAGAATGCTGGGCAAATGGTATTTGTTTATAAATTACATGATTAGTTTATTATGTTTTACAGACTATAACTAGAAACATAATATATGTCAAAAAAGGAACATCACCTTATTCTTTCCTGAGCATGTGGGAGGAAGAAAATACATTAGAATACTAAGAACCTCACATCTACTTGCTGCAGGGAGATAAGACTAAGGAGCACATTTTTTGAGGAGCCTTCTCCAGGAAAACAAAGAACCCCCCCCCCCCAAAACAAACCAATCATCTCTGGTTGCACTCATTTGGTCACACAAAATCCTCACTTGTGCATGCAGGCTGGAGTTTGGGTGCAAAAGATTGTGCAAGGTTAGCCAAGATGGTCAGGGATGCAATCGCATGCTTTGGGTGTCCCTAGCTGCCAGAAGCTCAGAGTGGACAACAGGGGATGGATCACTTGATTATTGCCTGTTCTGTTCATTCCCTTTGAAACATCTGGCACAGGCCACTGTTGGAAAACAAAATACTGGGCTAGATGGACCATTGGTCTACCCAATATGGCCATTCTTAAGAACAGGGACACTTGGCTCTTTTTTTGTAGACACAGTTTAGCAGTCTTTGGCTGACAGAGTCTGCAAGGGCTTATCTACACTTAAGTGCCACAGCTGCTGCAGTGTTCATTGAAGACACTACCTCCCATCAGTGTAGGTAATCCACCTTCCCGAGCGGCAGTAGCTAGGTCCACTGGACAATCCTCCCCTCGACCTAGCACTGTCTACACCCGTGCGTTAGGTCAGTTCAGCTGTGTTGCTCAGGGGTGTGGCTTTCTCACACACCTGAGTGAAGTAGTTATAAGGACCTAGTTTCCTAGTGTAGACCTGGCCTAAGTAAAGAGCACCTTTCAGGGCCTTTTGCATGACTTGGTGGAATGGGGTCAGTAACAGGTGGCAGTGCCGGCTCCAGCTTTTTTGCTGCCCCAAGCGTCGGGGAAAAAAACCAGAACAAAACGAACCCGATCAAGGAGCAAGACAGCGAGTGAATGACCCGCCGCCAAATTGCCGCCAATCCGGAGGGGGCCGATTGAGCTGCTGCCGAAGTGCTGCCGCCGCCGACCCTGACACCCCGACAATGGACGGACTGCTGCCCCTTTCTATTGGCCGCCCCAGGCACCTGCTTCCTTCGCTGGTGCCTGGAGCTGGACATGACGGGTGGTATCGATACGTAGAGATTATCACTGTGTCCTAGGTCATTTGCTCAGTACTGAGCCGTATGTGGCCTAGTCCTGCGCTGGTAAGTCTCTCTCTCAAGCCTCTGAATGCCTGCTCACACATCTACAGGCTGGTCTCCACTGAAAGCTTACGTCGGCAGAGCTATGCCTGTCCGCCAGAAAGGTGACAAATCCACACCTCTGAGAGACGCAGCTATGCCAACCTAACCCCAGCGTAGACAGCTCTTCCTGTTGCCATTATCTGTGTGCATGTGAGAGTGGGAGATGGTGAATGCAAACTAGAACTCTAAGCAATTAGTGTCAAGGGTTAGAGTGGCTTTAGGCTCTGATCTTCTCAGGGTGTAGGTGAGGGGGACTCGGTCTTCTCTCTTTGGAGAGTATCTGGCACATTATTGGCTCTAACAAACCTAATGACTCTCTCTCCTGTACCTTTGTCAGGACATTAGCAACTTTGAACCACAAAGCAAGCTGTACGTCTGCAGAGTGAGAGCCCAAACCTGTAGGTCTGACATGAGTAGCCCATCAAGGTCAGAGGGATTCCTCACATGAGTAGAGACTACAGGGTCCTTGTTCCACATTAGTCATGTTCTGCTTTGAGGCTTCTGCTCCATGCATGCTGGGGTCCTGTGGGAGACAGGCAATTGCTTCTTTTGACCTAAAAAAAAAATACACTATAGGAGTCCCAAGAATTCATTGACTACCCTCTATCTGTCTGGGTGTGATTTGCCTTCCTCATATCAGTTACTCTGGCTCCTTAGGCTTGTTTAACTTGCGTGGGTAACATGTACTTCACAGATAATACCAAAAATTGGCCTTGGCAATGTAAATGTAATATTCTCCTCCCCCCGCCCTAGAATGAACTCAACATTCCCCGCCCCCAGTGGGTTAGTTACCTACAGGCTGACCGTTGAGCATCAGCAATGCCACTTTCCTTTTAAAAGTGAGGTTTAAAAACGAATTGCGCTTTAAGCTAGTGTGGCACTACTAGAGGGGCCACTCATTGGCCAGCACGCCCCCTCCTGGCCAAACATGGTGTGACTTCTTTGGATTTGGCTCTCCCAGTCAATGGTCACACCAAGTCTTTTCACGACTCAGCCCTCTGGCCAGATAGCTTATAGTCCCACTGCTTCCAGGAGAAGAGACAGTCCAATCAAGCGGAAATCTAATGACTCTGTCCCAGGCCTTCATCCCCATCTGGGCTTGATAGTCCTCATCCCAATCTATGTCAGGTGTTTTTGCTTCCCCTCGGGGAATCCAGGCTATCCCCCTCCCTTGGGTTCCAGCCCAGGGACCCTGTAATTTAACAGCTAGGGTCTGCCTCCATAGACTCACTGCTATTTTCCTGGCCCACTTCCTGCCTTCAGCCTGATACCGAACCCCCTCAGGTTTGGTGGCAGCATGCAGCCACTTTCAGAGTGAGCCTCTTCCAGCTGTAGGGGAGGTCTCCTCCCTTGGGCCTCCTCCTCGCCTCTGGAGTTCTCCTCGCTGGAAGGTTTATCTTTCCAGGAGCAGCACTGTGTCTCCCAGCTAGGGAAAGAACTGTTCTGCCCATTAAACCACATAGTAGCAGCCATTAAGGGGTTATACACCCCATCACTGGCACACAGGTTTGAGTTCCCTGTAACAGTCCTTCTGTCAGCATTCCCAGGATACTGCAAGGCGGGTGCATGATTTGGTAACAGGGTTACAATACAGTCACATCTGTACTGCAAGGCTGAATCACGTAGGGCAACTGAAGGCTAGGCAACTTCCACTTTTCTTATATATTGCAGTTGCACCTGGGAGCCCCATTCCTGGGCCCGCACCCTATTGCGCTAGGAACTGTACAAATACAAAAAAGACCAAACAAAATGATAGTCCCTGTCCCAGATTACAGTCTAAGCATCAGACAAGAGACAACTGATAGATACATGTACAGGGGAACACAGGGAAACAGTGAGACACTATTGGGCCTGCATGATAGGCTGTGGCCTCGGCACACTGGCTGGCTAACCTAACAGCAGCCACTGGAGTTAGTGGATACTGATCTCTGTCATGTGAGAGGGGTGCCAACCTTTTGCAACGCTGACCCAGGTCAAGTGGCTGGGGGCAGTAAACAGAGACAAGTCTTTTTATCAGCACTCCTGCGAGTCACCCCTTCATTCCAAGTGAATTCTGGTCCCTGTGCAAAGGGCTGGCTTATGGATTTAGGACAGGGTTAGTAAAACAGGACACCCTCCAAGCAAACACAGCAACTATTATAAGCCCAATAGTATGAGGTGTCACATGCTCTCAACTTCTGTTGTCTTTGCAGGATCAGATCCCATGCAAGTAGAATAACTCACACAAAGTCAGATTTTGATCTCAGTTATACGAGTGCAAATCTGGATTTTTAATGCTATTCAGTTTAATGGAGTGACTCCAGATTTACTCCTATGTAACAGTTCTGAATTTGGATCTAAGGCATTAAAACTGAATTGTTACTGAAAGAAGGAATGTTGAGCAGGACAATGGCATGAATCCCTGTGCTCTTCCAAAAACGGCACGGTCCAGCAAAAGACATGGATTTATACAATACCTAGTTATTGTACAGCACTCTTCATTGGACGATATCAAAGCACTTTATAAAGGAGGTCAGCATCACTATCCCCACTTTACAGATGGGGAAACTGAGGCACGGTGGTAAGCCAACTCATCCAGCAGGCCAATGGCAGAGCTGGGAATGGAGAGCTCCTGATCTCCTGAGTCCCAGTGCTGTGCTCTATCTACTAGGCAATGCTGCCTCCCCTGACAAGTATATCTGAATAACCTCTTTCATACAAATTGTATTGTGAAATACAGAATTAAATATAACAATGTTAAATAACAGATACTAGCAGAATGTAAATGAAATTAAGAGATATTGGCAAGGTGGTGAAAGATACTCTTATGCTGAAGTTTGGAATGAGATGGAAAGTCAGTGAAGCAGAGAAATGCAAGCATGAGCAAGAGTGGCTAGTTTGTGTGACAGGACATGGAGGAGGCCAGGCTGTGGTGAGGTGAGGGAGTAGAGAGAGAAGTCATACAGAGTGGCAAGGGCTATGAGCGAGGCTGGATCAGGCTGGTTATTGGTGCACTTTATAAACTGAAAAAAATATAAAGTCCATGGAGAGTATTGGAAATAAAGGAGCTATGTTAAACTGGATAATGAAATGCATAGAGAATCAGCAGAGCTGCCTGAGGATGGGGTGAGAGGTTTAACCTCTCATTTTAAGGGAAGTTACCATTAGCTATTGAACATGGGCAATGCCCATGGATACAATTCTGGGTCCAGGTGTGGGATTTGAACTCATGATCTCCAGGACCATGAAGATGGTATCAAAACTGTGGTATGAACTTTACTCTTGTGTGCAGGTACCTGGGTTCTACAGTATGTTAATAGTGGGAATGAGTATACTTCCTCAGTACATGAAGGCAAATATTCACCACCATTCTTGGTCTGAAGGAATCAGTATCATGAAGCAGCTGGCAGAAACACCGAATGGAGGAGGGGGAGGGATTAAACAGGATCAAACTTACCCTTCTACCCAGTGTAGCACCCATTACAAATTACAAAAATCTGAAAAAAAGAGTTAGCAAAATCCACTTGGATTATCCCAATGGAAGATTATATCCTATTTACACAGCTATACTTAATCCTGCCTCAGCACACTGGGATGGACTAGATGACCTCTTGACGTCTCTTCCAGACCCACATTTCTCTGATTATCCTGTTCCTATTGTCTGCCCCCTTCTTTTGATACCTAAGATACTGTAAAAGCTGGTTGCCTTCTCCCTCTGCTTTAATTCCAGTCAGTTCCTCTTCGCCTGCAATTGTAAAATTAATATTTTCTGTCCCACGTGCGAGGCATAATGTTAGTTATCGGCAGTTAGCATATGCTTGAACTATTGCACCTGCTGCTAACAAAAAGATTCAGTGGGCTTAAATAAATGGTTCATTTGTTCATCAAATTAAGAGGAGAGGGAGGGGAAGGGAAAGAATAACGGCAGAGTGGCTCTCCTCTCCACTGGGATGATTTATCCTTCTTGACTCAATGTGAAAAAGCTCATTCAGAGCTAACAGGGAAAGCGAACACTTAACGAAAAGAGGGCAATGAAAGAAAAATACTTCACATCTGCACTCTGTCACTGGAAAGGGAACCGCATGATGATGAACAGCCGCTAAAGGGCCATCAGAGGGCCTAGCTGTATTAGGTCTTGCTGCCGTGTTTTGAAAATAGCGGTAGCGCGGCTAGAAGCTGTGCTAAACCACCGTGTTCACAAACCTTGCTGACTGTGACTCTGTCAGTGTATGATCAACTCCTGGGCTCCAGGGCCTGGTTCCAATGCTGTAGTGCCCGAGGGAGCCTGCAGGTGAGGGGCCGAACGCCCCGGATCTGAGGGAACTAGGCATACAGAGCATTTGAGCACCTGCTAGGCTTCCTTTGACCAGGGCCGGCTCTAGGCATCAGCAATCCAAGCACGTGCTTGGGGCGGCACATTTTCAGGGGCGGCATTCTGGCCTTTTTTTTTTTTTTTGCGCTTTGGGCGGCAAAAGCCTAGAGCCGGCCCTGGCAGCAGCAGCGGTCATGCATGGGGGGTGCCCTGGGGCCGCTGTGGTTTGTGCCGCAGGGGAGCAGCACCCGCACCTTGTGGCTGGGCTGGCCAGGCCCCGAGTTGGGACACTCGGGCTGGAGGCCGCCCCGCGGGGCACACAGAGCTGCCTGCAGGTGCCGCAGGGCGGCCGCCCCCCAGCGCTGCAGCTAGGGCTGAGCAAAGCGGCCCGAGCTGCCCAGGGACGGCATCAGGTGGCCAGCAGCAGCAGCAGCGGGGCCACAGAGAGTGGGACGCTGCCGTGCGGGGCCCGCGTCCTGCTCTCTGGGGCTCCGCTCCCTCTGGGGCTACCCTGCCTCGGCTCCTCAGCCCCCTGCCACGGCGGTCCCCCGGCTCTGCCCTCCCGGGTCCTGGCTGGTCCTGGAGACAGGAGCCCTGGCTGGTGGGACCCTGAGCTGAGGCGCGGCCTGGGAGCCCTGCTGCTTACCCCGACCCTGCCAGCGCCGGACTGGCTGGAGGCGAGGGGGGAGTGGGCGGAGTCAGCACTGGTCGGGGAGAGCCCAGGGCTGGGGCGGCAGGGGGTGCGAGTGGGTTAGGGTGTGGGGGAGAGCCCAGTGCTGGGGCAGCAGGAGGGTTGCGGGGGGGAAGAGAGCCCAGGGCTGGGGTAGCAGGGGGTGCAGGTGGGGGAGGGCCCAGGGCTGGGGTAGGGGGCAGCCAAAAATTTTTTTGCTTGGGGCAGCAAAAAACCTAGAGCTGGCCCTGTCTTTGATGTTGGCTGTCGAACAGTGATAGGCTCCTGAATCAGGGCTGTGAACAGGGCCGTCCAGAGGATTCAGGGGGCCTGGGGCAAAGCAATTTCAGGGGCCCCTTCCATAAGAAAAAGTTGCAATACTATAGAATACTATATTCTCGTGGGGGGCCTGGGGCAAATTGCCCCCCACTTGCCGCCCCCCCCCCCGCACCTCTGGGCAGCCTTGGCTGTGAAGAGGAATCACAGTTTTTACTTAAAATAATAAGTAGGCTTCTAGCCTCTTTGCCATACTGGCCCTGAACATGTAGATGATCTCTAGGGAGGAAAGCAGCCAGGTTTCACTTCCGCAACGGGAGGATGGCTGGGAGCTAAAGTCTCCCCCACCCCACCGGTTTGTAAAATGTTTCCATTCAAGCACTCTATTATTACAGGCATTTCTATGTCAGCTCTCACTGCAGCATCTGGGCCCTTTTAAAATAAATTACTAGTGCTGAACTCATTGCTTTCTAGAGTGATTTCAGGTACTTTGAGGATGAAAGATGCTAGAGAAAGCCATGGTGTATCCTCCCTGCCCCCTGACAGCAGTGTCTCTTAAACTACGTGCAATGTGTGTGTTTTAGGTTCATTTTGAGCCTATTAGAAAGTAGCCATGCAAAACAATTGCACATTTAAAAGGTATTTTTCCAGAGGAATGTACAGCTCATGAGAGGTTAATTAGCAGTACTAGAAAATGAAGTTCTCCATTTACTCATAGCACTGGTAGCAATAGTGCAGGTGTCCCTCATCACCCCGCTTCAATCCTGATCTGGAGGCCTCACCTTTAGGAGTTCAAGGAGTAGTTCAGTTTAGATAACCAGTCCATTTCTGGCGTGTCTGCTGACATCCCCAATATGTGTCAAATTGTATTCGGTGAACAATTTAAGCCACCAAATGGCCACCTACTGGACAACACTGTTGGTCACTAATGACAGAGCTTTGTCTCTTTCACCAACGGAAGTTGGTCACCCACCTTGTGTCTAACAGTCACATGTAAATTATAATAAACATCACAAATCTGCAGCCACCCAGGACTTCATGATTATCACACTGACACACACCACAGACACTCAGAACTTTAGTATCAGAGGGGTAGCCATGTTAGTCTGGTTCTGTAGAAGCAGCAAAGAATCCTGTTAGTCTATAAGGTGCCACAGGACTCAGAACTTTGTGACAGAAGTAGGAACAGAATTGGCATTATTCTGCATCAAAGTAAAGGCCCCAAAAACCTGAGCTAACAGAGACCCTTCACCAGCTTTAAAAGGCCTGTGGGATTCAGAAATGCTCTGCTATTCTATCTAGCAGGCAGCAGTGGAACACAGACACTTGCCAGTTCATTTATGTACTTAGTAATTTACATTTTCAAAGCCTTAACTAACTAATCCTTACCACAAACTCCTGCAAGGTAGGTCTGTAGGTAAATACCATGATCCCCATTTTCAGATAACAAGATCTGAGAGGCAAACTGATTTCTGGCTGAAACAGGATTATGACTCAGCAGTTCAAGTCCCAATTGCATGCTCATTTCTTGACACCACACACTTTCTCCTATTAGTTCCCTACAGTCTCACTTTATAACGTGCTCTCTTTACAGCTGCAGATGTTGGCACATTTTAGCTTGTTCAAGGATTTGACAGGATGTGTGTATGTCTTTCTAATGAGCATTTTGTTTTCCAGTTTTAGCACAGGAGCTCTGACCCAATGTTAATTTTGATGGCACCTCACAATACCTCTTGCATTTTTGACAGCGATGGTTCTACAATTCTTGCACCTAGCATAGGGGAGTAATTTTCCCCCTCTCCTGTACTTTCTGGCTAGATGAAGGACTTTGAAACGTGCTGGTAAGGCAAATCATTCATGGCTCCCTAGCTGTTCAGAGCAGGCATTACTCAGCAGTGCTTCAAGAGCTGATTTGGTAAATCAGATGATTGCAAGCAAAAGATTAAACCATAGGCGGGTCTAGGTGCTAAGGAGCTAGCGCTCCACCCTGGCATGTGGAAGACTCTCTGAAGAAGCGATTTTCCCTCTGGGATCCAGCCACCTAGAAAAGTGGGTGCTAAAGGGCTGCTCTACCCTCACAAGGAACTGTCCTGGCCTAGCAGGCACTCTGACAAGTGCAGAGCTCTGCAATGCCCACAGGAACCCTGGGGCAAAGTATATTCTGGTCAGGTCAGCACAGAGGGGACATGTCAATGATGAGACGACATATCAGGGCAGTCTTGCGTCTTGCCTTGGTGAATCGCTGCTGCCACAAGAGCTATAAGGGCTAAGGCAGGAGGAGACAAGTTAGGACAGCCCAAAGACTGCTCTAAATTGCTCCAGGAGTTCAATCCAGGCCTGCCAACCCCAGGACAGAGGCGACACAACTGCTTGTTCTTGGTCCCTGTGCCAGGCTCTGCAGCAGTGAAGGGATCAGTTCCCCCGGCAACCTGCTCTCTCTCCTTCTAGACCTGCACTGGGTGGGAAGCTAGGACCATGAGATCATGTCCGAATGCTGTGCCCCACATCACACAAACAGTGACCCCACCCCTGGGAGAACAGAGCCTCTGATGCTGTTGCCTGGAAGGAGTGAGGATAAAGGAGTGTGCTGGGCTGAAGCCAAGAAACTGATGCTGAAAGTTAAACATACTTGGGCATGCTAGTGGTTAGGGTCATGACAGGTCATGGAATTCAGTCCAATCTTACAGGTTAGCTGAAAACATTTCATACTGATAACACCCTCAAGAGAGCACAGAGGGCCAGGTTCAATATATCTAGAGTTAGGGGCAGCAAAACCAGGGGGTGCAGCTGAGCACCCCCATATACCCTGGCGGAGCAGAGGCAAGAGCAGGGCCAAGAAGGGCCGGAGCAGCCACTGCAGAGTCTCGGATCAGGTTGGGGAAAAGGGAGTGGGACCCAGGGGGTTGGAGCAAGGCCAGGAGTAGCTGTGAACCCTTGGGGCACTCCTCAGCCTGGAGCTGGTCGCCTCACTCCTCCACCATCCCTGCAAGGGAACTTCCACCCCCTGCCGAGGGTCCGTTTGGACAAATAACTAAACTGACATTAGCCCCACCCAGAAACACTGGAAAATTAAACACAGCCTCTTGGGATGCCATTAACAGGTAGAACTTCCCCCCCTCACCAGCACTCAGACTGTACACGAACAAGGAAGTCTTTATCAGGGGACTGGGAACACAGTCATAGTCTTGGGAAAAACCACAAAACAGTATTATATATATATACACACACAAACACACACCCCCCCACCCCTCTACCCTGATATAACATGACCTGATATAACACGAATTCGGATATAACGTGGTAAAGCAGTGCTCAGGGGGGGCAGAGGGGGGGCTTCGCACTCCGGCGGATCAAAGCAAGTTCGATATAACGTGGTTTCACCTATAACGCAGTAAGATTTTTTGGCTCCTGAGGACAGCGTTATATTGAGGTAGAGGTGTGTGTATCTATCTATATATCGATATATAAACCACACACATACAAATAAAGAGTAAAATATCCCCCTCCTCACAGTAACTTTGGCAATGGACCATCTAAGTCCCTTCCCACCACCTGTTGGGAATGCCCCTTGGCCACATCACCTAGCCCACTCATCGATCAGCCAGCTGTAAACCAAGTGCCTCTTTGTAGGTCTATCTCCATTCCCAAGGGAAGTGCTTGGCCCTATCACCTATCCCAGCTTAGTTATTTAGTTTTAAAGTGCTGGATAGGCAGGGTCCCCTTAGAGTCCACTGAGCTCTGCAGCTATCCTCTGCATTGCCTCTTGCTGCAAAATTCTTAGTCTTTGTGGTCTCTCCCTATTAATGCCTCACAGGAGGGGAGCAAAAAACATGTAAGATGCTTGAGAAAAGTCCCAAATGTTTGGAAAAAGCTTCTCCACCACACCCACTACCTCCCAAAATCCATAGTCATAATCAGTCATGGTGACTCCCAAGGGTCACTAAAGGAATAGTGGGGTAGGTTGCCTGTGCAAATACAGCTCTGGCATCATTTTTCTTTTTTTTCCCTCTAGATGGGAGTAGAGAGCTGTTTCATCTCTGGAGCTTCTGGCCATAGGGCTTACTTGATATGAGATAGATGCATGATAATGGTGCTAAAGAACCACAGAGAGATCTGTTTCCTTCTACGCCGACCAAGAAACGTTATTAGCTGTGAGAAGCAACAGAGAGTCCTATGGCACCTTATAGACTAACAGACATATTGGAGCATAAGCTTTCATGGGTGAATACCCACTTGGTCAGATGAATGTGAGAGTCCTTTCAGGCCATAATCACAGACCACACCCACCCCAAATCTCCTGCAGCACCACATTTTAGTATATTCATTCAGCAGGCCGCAGCCTGTAGTGTTATTTTCATGTACTTACATTCTACAGCCAGCTTCCCCACTTGCCTCTGGGGAAAGGGATTCCCCACTACCAGCAGCAGGCGGTTCATCCTCTGCCTTCCTTCATTCTCCTTGCTGTCCCACACTTCTTTCCTGTCAGTTTATATAATCCCACCTGCTGAGCTTGCTTCCCCTTCATTAAGCCCTGCAGCTATAGCTCTACTCAGCTAATTGATGCCCTCTGTCAACTACCTATCTTCCAGCTAGGTCCCAATTAATATATACTGGTGGGTGCTGAGTTAGCTCCTGACTCAGCACACACTGTTACACAGCACAAGGCAAACAGTATTATCCCTAACTGATAATAACCCCCTCTGTGTCTACTTCATTGTGGAGCTTCTGCCTGAGACCTTCCCCAGCACCTCCGGCTATAGAGTGAAGGGAACAGTCTACATATTGGCACAGGATGCTCTAGTGCAGGGGTTGGCAGCCTTTCAGAAATGGTGTGCCGAGTCTTCATTCACTCACTCTAATTTAAGGTTTCGCGTGCCAGTCATACATTTCAACGTTCTTAGAAGGTCTCTTTCTATAAGTCTATAATATATAACTAAACTTTTGTTGTATGTAAAGTAAATAAGGTTTTTAAAATGTTTAAGAAGCTTCATTTAAAATTAAATAAAATGCAGAGCCCCCCGGACCGGTGGCCAGGACCTAGGCAGTGTGAGTGCCACTGAAAATCAGCTCGCGTGCCGCCTTCGGCACCTGTGCCATAGGTTGCCTACCCCTGCTCTAGTGTCTAAATAATCAGTGCTGTCCAGGGACCTTCAGAAGTAACTTAGCTGACAACCTAAGGGTGGTTCTTGTTTATAAGGTAACATCCAAATCCTGGGATAAATGCTGTTTCTGATGCTGAAGGTCTAGCTGTTGGTTAGCTCCTAGAATAAGATTATTACTGAGTTTAATGGGGAACATTGTCAAGTTACTGGTATAGTAAAGTATTTCAGTTGCTTAGAATCGGAATTTTTCCCTCAATGCACGAAACGAGTTGCTTAGGCAGACATGTTTGTTGTGGGCATACAGATGGTGAGATCTGAAAGCAGCAGTGAGCTACTATAACCAGATCTTGGGTAATAAATACCTTAGCCTTCAGTCTAGGAGTTTGTTTAGAGTGGGATATGCTTTTTTGGTTTATTTTACATCCCAGAGTTATACAATGTAAATAATATCCAAAACACAATAGCTCTTCATTTAATACCTTTTCTCTTGCAGACGGACTTTGTATACTATCATGATGCATGCTTCAGAAAAGCTATATTTATTGAGCTGCTACATAAAAGATTTTCCATATACCATCTCTTGTAGCTTGATCTCTGTATACAGGGAAACTTTCCTTCCTACCACTGTAAACTTGCCTGCCCAGAACCCAATAGGACTGTAAACTTGCCTGCAATTGTAGTCAATTGTACCATGGACACTTTCCCTCTTTCTGGCTGTAGCAGTTATGAGAAGGCATTAAATATGGTCCTACTTTGGCTTTGTAGTTGTCTTCTAAGAGCTTTAGGAAAGGACTTGCTTTGGAACAGTTCCTGTGCTTCAGATATTGCACCCATTCTATGATTATGAATTCCAATTAACTTTGGTAGTTTGCAGTTACTTGTTTTGAATGTTGCATTGATCTTAATGATGTGGCCTCAGGGGGATTTTGTCAAATTAATTGAGCAGCAAAAATAGTGAAGGAGAAATGTATTTCTTCGTCACCCATGGGATGATTATAAATCTCTCCTTCAAGTGTAAAGGAGAAGTTTACCTGATTTTGCTCTAGAGAAGGTCTCTCACAGCAAGCTTAAAAAAAATGTTACTGGTTGCACCATTCAGGCAGAGCCTTGAAGATTGAATGGTGTGAAGCTGCCCCACACTGGAGGATGCGGCAAGGGTATGTTCCGTTTAATAGCCATCCAGCTTTGCTGGCCAATGTGGAAGACAATGGCCCTATCTTCACCTTGCTCCTTTTGGGAAGCTGGCCTCTCTTTCTGCTGTCTGCATCCCTTCCCTCTTGAACATCCATGCAAAGGCCTAAACTCTTGACCTAAATGTATTTGCCATATTTTCTTTGCAACTATCCATCCCTCTCTTGTTTTGCCCTGTATCTCCTTTCACTCACACTCTATGCATGGAGCAGACTCCTGCAACCCTATATGCCTCCTTCCAACCTCTTCTTTTGGCCATGATTGGCCTCTGCACCTATGCCATCTACTTCTGCCATTGTGCCTAGTATTATCATCCTAAAAGGGAGTAGGGACGAAAATATTCAGAGCAAGACACATGCATGCTCAACCTGACACAACAAACCCATGATCTCTATTTGTTCCAACCTGCCACCAGAAGAAAGAGGTGGATCTCGTGGCTAAAGCACATGGATGGAAGTTTGGAGGAGTGGGTTCTACTGTCTGCACTGAAACAAACTACCCTGGGACCTGCATCAAACCACCTATGTTTTGCAACTTTTGGCATCTAACGAAAAATGGCCTGAAAGATGGCCAGAGCTCCGATCACTCAGCCCCTCTGAAACTCAGGCCATTATATGTCTAGCTGCCCAAATGTAGTCTTATTTGTCACCTTAATTGGGAAAATATTGACCACAGTGACGTGATGAGATTGTCCCTTGCTGCACAAATGGCTCTGAATGGCATCACAAGGTGTCAAGCAGAGCTAAGAGGTGTTACATCATCACCTGAACACATCTGAGAAAAACAAGTGACATTCACTTTGTGCTCAGGTGATTTCTTCCCTCATAACTATCTGCAAGTAGTAAGTGGAGTGTTCTTTTTCTTTTTTGGCTATTTACTGTTTTAATTAAGCCTGGGATGCCTTGCTGTGTGGTTTGTCACTATGTGTGAAGGGCACATTATACACTGGGGGCTTTCCCTGCTGTGACAGGCTTTTGCATCATAACAGAACACTCTTTTATATGGGACTCAGGAGACTTCACTTAAAATCTGTTCCAGACTGGCACTTTCATCGTTGATGTACGGATAGTGGCTGCACTTTAGGACTTTTTCTCACCTTTTTATCTGGTGGTTGTTCTTTTCTTGCTTTTGATTCCCCATCTACTATTGTTCATTTTTAAAGAAGTAATCCAATCTATTGCTTCTCTGTTTCTCCCATGACCCCCACAAATCCTGTGAACTTTGTCTTCAGAAGTATCTTATAACCATTTTCTTTGGCTCAGTGGTTTGCGCATTGGCCTGCTAAACCCAGAGTTGTGAGTTCAATCCTTGAGGAGGCCACTTAGGGATCTGGGGCAAAAATTGGTCCTGCTAGTGAAGGCAGGGGGCTGAACTCAATGACCTTTCAAGGTCCCTTCCAGTTCTAGGAGATTGGTATATCTGCAATTATTTTTGTTTCTTAGTATGCTAATATTAACTTACTATACTAGGAGAAGATAGGTACATTACCACAGGTTGCTGCATGCATTTTATATATATTTAATCCTCATCAGCATAGGCCCGAACACTTCCCAGATATTTATCAATTTAACTTCACATCACATGCGTGAAGTAGGGAGTATTATCATTACCCCATTTTACAGATGGGGAACTCAAGCACAGAGATTGACGTATAGACCACGCAATCCTTGCTCAAGGGTGGTCAACATTTGCTCAAGTTGGTGGAATTACATTGTGAGTTAGGGTGCATAATACAACCTTAAATGATTTACCCAAGGTCACAGGGGAAGTCAGAAGTGCAGCTAGTAATTGAGTCCAGGTCTCCTGAGTCCACCTAGTCAGGGGCGGCTCCAGGCCCCAGCACACCAAGCGGCTTGCCTGTGGAGGGTCCGCTGGTCCCGCGGGACCAGCGGACCCTCCGCAGGCAAGCCGCCTTGCTTGGGGCAGCAAAATCCCTAGAGCCACCCCTGCACCTAGTACTGTGTGAGTTCCAGGTTTCTGGTTGGACTTTCCAACTACCAAACAGGCTACCTGCAAATAATATTTCCTGGTGTTTATACTGAGTCCAATGCACGCTCAGATAGGATTTGGGGAGGGCAGTATGAATGATCTTGCAGACATGCTCAATAAAGGTCATCATAGCTACTCTGTGATCTTCATTGTTGGGTCTTGGTGCTTTAATTTAAGAAATGCCCAGTCACTGGAGCCACAGCAACAGAAAGTCAGGAGATCCTGTCTTTTTTTCTGGGGCTCAGAGCACACACCTAAGCCAGCATCCTTGGATTGCTACACTGCTCAGATGCTGTTCAAAATGCAGGAAAGAACTGAGAGTTCCATAAAATACCACTTATGCTCCCTTTAAGCAAGAAAAAGCTGCTTATCTGCTTTGGGAAATAGGGACCTTAAGATGAAAAGCTTGTTTAGAAGAAACTGTCAAGCACGAAAGCTTTCAAACCCCATTTTCTTGTGAAATTTGTTATGATTTTTTTTACATAGCTCTGTCATTGATTTCCAGCATTCATTTGGTACCATTTACCCAAAGCAGCCATCTTCTACAATATTAAATTCCCTCTATCATGGGAAATAACTTCCCTACTATACAAATGACATGAATACACAAGACCAAAAACACATTCAAAATGGAGCATGCAATGTGTTTCTTCTCTGGAAAGGTAAGGGTGCATATACGATAGATTTATACTAATTATACATATATATATAATTCAAGAACAGTGATTTTGAAATTTCTCACATTTCAAGCTTGAAAAGTGAGCCGGTCACTTTGTGAGGTCTCTTTCTAAGGGTTTTAATCCCAAATTTATATACAATAATTCTTCAAGAGATTAGCAGCTCTAGGGCAATATCATACCTTAGTTCAACTCCCATTAACATCATTACTGATGACAGCAGTAGACTGAATTCTGCTGTTCCATTTGAGTAAGTCCCATTGGCTTCAGAGGAATCTCCTCAAAAGAGACTCACCCACACAAGGGGGTGCACCTGTGGAAACTGGAGGTACTGTATGGTCTTGCATATATAAAATATGGACACTGTATTGCAGTGGAAAAGGTGTATAACTGCTAAGTATGCTCAGCCCAAAGCTTGATCCAGCTGTGCGGGACAAATGTACAGTGTAGCCTTATGTTGGAAAACAAAGCTGAATGGAAGAGACCTATAAAATGCAATAGGGTTGACATCCTTCCTGGTCTATCCAACCCTACTTATCGTCTCTTATACACTATCGGGATGTCAATTCCCACTTCCATTCTCACATCGATGCTAGTCTCGATTGCCTATTTGTCATATGTTCCAACAAATACCATCCCTTTGCCATCTCCTACGGAAGGAAAGCGATCCCTGTAAACAGCTGCACAGCCACCTCATTGTCCTCTTCAACTCCCTCGGCTTTGATGCCTGCAAAAACCCCTCAACAACAGTGAGGCAGCTGCTGTATTGTGTTCACTGCTTCGTACTTCATTTGTAATTGTCTCCTTGTCTCTTTGTGTTTCTTCCGTTTGTTACATCCACTTGTGGTCTCATCTCATGTAAACTCTGGAGCAGTGACTGTTGCCTTATCTAATACACTAGCACCTACTCACCCCCTAGTCTTAGCTAATTTAGCTACTTTGTCACTAGATGTAGTGACTTTTTTGTTTCCCTAGCGAGAAAATAAGTGTCAAAGTGACCAGTGACCAATCTAAACTTTCACAGCCAATTACAATGACATGCAGAGAAAGATGTCATCGATATGTATAGTCACAAAGTCATTCACAAGCAGTTCAATAGTGTTGTTAAAATCCATTCCGTGTTCTGTGTTGGACAGTACTTAGCATGTGTCTCTCATCCCTGATTTGGGCCCCTAAGTGGTGCTGTCTACAATTAATAAACCACCACCACCACAGCAGGGTTATATAGAAATTACTCCAAAAACCTCTACATATTAAATACAATATTCTTTCTATATGTATTTTTAAAAGCATCCTATGGAATTCTATAACAGGAATAATAATGTCTATAGAATGATTCAGAAAATCTATTAAAAAGTGTGTCTGTTAAGGGGGGAGGGATAGCTCAGTGGTTTGAGCATTGGCCTGCTAAACCCAGGGTTGTGAGTTTAATCCTTGAGGGGGCCACTTAGGGATCTGGAGCAAAAATTGGTCCTGCTAGTGAAGGCAGGGGGCTGGACTCAATGACCTTTCAAGGTCTCTTCCAGCTCTAGGAGATTGGTATATCTCCTATTATTATATATTTAAATGCAATGGGATTTTTTCCTTAAGGAAATGCTTAACTGAGCCCTCTAATGCATGGGCAGAAAGAGACACACATCTTGAGAAACAATTATGATACTTTGCACTTACATACTGCAGCATTTTAGATAGCTCTCAAACTAATTTAAAAGCTGGGTGAGCAAGTACTGCTATCTCCATTAGAGCTGAGTGAATAATTGATATTTTGGTTTGCTGGCTGAACTGAAAAATCTGAAACACATTGTTTTGGGTTGACCTGAAATGAAAAATGTTGTTTTTCTCACCAAAACAAAAAAAATGAAAAAAAAAATTCATTTCAGGTTGAATAAAATCTTTCATTGAACCCAACACTAAATGTTTTGTTTTTGTCTGATTTTTTTACCCTTAAAAATGTAAAGTTGGAAAAAAACCTATTTAAAAATCAAAATGTTTTGTTTAGAAAAGGTCAGAATGAAGTGTTTTGACTTTTTCTTCTTCCCCCTCCCCCCATTTTTTGTGAAATTATTTGCTGAATTCAGACTGAATTCACAAATAGTTTTGGTTGACCTGAAACTGCATTTTGGCAACTAAATTATTCATCTGAAAAATTATACCCACCTTTAATGTTGATGTCACAGATGAGTAACTGAGAGACATACAGTTTAAGGCCCAAATTTTCAGAAGTGGCCATTAATTCTGGACGCCTTGGTTGCTGAAGTCCAACTAGAGATACCTTACCATTTCTGACGCTGAGCTCTCAAAAAATGAAGGCACTCACAAAGCAACGGCTACTTTTGAACATTTGTCATCAATCAGGTCACACGGCTAGTCACTGGCAGAGTTCAGACTAGAACCCAGGCTTCCTAATCTCAAGTTTAGTGCTTGGTTTATTGGATCACAGCTGCCTACACAGTCCAACGTACATGCATTGGAGGGCAGAAATGGACCTTAGGGAAAATGGAAGCTCTCTGAGTTATCTTTTAAAATCAATTAGTTCATGTTTGGAAAGAGAATTGCACGTTTTAGAATTAAAGTGAAAAAGCGAGAGCGGTGTTATTATCGGTGAAGTGCTATCCAAAACTGTGACTATGCTATCTCTAGGGAAGGGGTTTGAAGCTGCTCTGTGACCTTATCACTGTACAAATTTAGTTCTCTGTTTTCTCTGTTAAAACTACACCCACACGCGAAAATGCTTTTCCTCAAGTATGCCACACAGATACATGCAATAATTAAATAGTCTTATTATATAACTTTTTTCACATCTTCAAAAATGTAATGTATGAAACTGAGAAAACATGTTTTCAATAAGTCCATCTTTATGAGGTTGCTAACACTTGCATACTTCAGCAAGAGTAAAGAAAATAAGCAGACCTCCTTTGGATAGTAGCTCCTTTCAGACAAATATCTCAAAGGCATCATTCTTTTGTACTGTGAAGTCATTGGAACAACTTTCAGTAGAATCACATAGTAGCATACAGAAGAATGAAGCATGACGGTGTGGTATGAAGGTTTCATTGGCATGAGCTTGGGAGGTGTATGTTGATCACAACTGGGGAAGCCACCAATCAGTTACCCAGGTCATCAGAAGAGTTCCAGTGAAATCTTTTTTAGTTTATTAGAGAGACAAAGTGGGTGAGGTAATATCTTATTAGTCCAACTTCAGTTGGCGAGAGAGACAAGCTTTTGAGCTACACAGAGCTCTTCTTCAGGTCTGGGAAAGGTACTCAGAGCATCACAGTTAAATACAAGGTGGAGCAAATTGTTTAGCATAAGTAATTAAGACCTATTGTAGAAAACCATTACAGGTGTGGTGGCCAGTTAATGCCTTTGCAGTAATAGGACAAAAAAAAATAAAAAAAAGGAGGGGGGATGGGGGGGATTAGTGGGTTAGAATTTTTTTTGTAATAAACCATAAATCCAGTGTCTTCATTAAGACCAGGATTTTTAGTATCTAGCAAAGTTATGAATTGAAGCTCCCGGGCTCATCATTTGAAGGTGTTGTGCAGGTTTCCTCGGAGGAATGAACAGTCACTCCATATCTGACCTCTCAGTCCTTGTGGAGGAGAAAGTCCAGGATTCACGCCTTATACTCGTGGTCCTCAACCTTTTTTGGACCATCAGTGTTTACAAATGGGTTCTGGCCAGTCCCGACCCAGTAAAGTGGCACCACAGCCTGCCAGAACAACAGATGAAAAACCTGCGGACATCTCTCCACTGCTATGATGATCAATATCCCCCACAACACATCTTTCAAGATCCACAGATCCTACACATGCCTACCTCACCATGTAGTGTACCTCAGCCAGTTCACTAAATGCCCCAGCAACCACTATGTGGGTGAAACCGACAATCACTATGCTCTCAAATGAACTCACACTGAAAAATGATAAAATACCGTACCCCTGGGAGCAAACACTCCAGTATCCTGGGGCCAACATGTACAACAGCACAGGAAACTTTAGTTTATTATTTGAGTTGCACTAGAGCCTACAGGCTGCAGTCAGGGATTGGGGACCCCTTGGGCTAGGCACTGTACACAACTACTTTACTGATATTATTCTTACTTCATTCGATTTATAATGATGTCAAAAAGGCACATAACCTACTATCTGATATTCTGTATGCACCACATGATACAGATATGGAATAACCCAGGGTGAGGTGAAAGTGTCACCTCCTTTTTGCTAGCAGGGTGTGAATGCATTTTTATTCTGGCCAATATTGACTGGGATGAAAGGGGTTACAAGCTATTCTTGTATGCTATGGACTAGGGCCATTGGCTAACCCAGCAGAAAGGGGCCTAAAGCTTGGTCTATTGTCTTCATTGGGGTCAGGATTTCACTGAAGGTCCAGCTTGATCCAGATTCGGTTGGTAACCAGTGTAGCGATTGGAGCACAAGAGTAAAGAAATAAACTTGATTACCTGTGTCTGCCAGCAGCTGGGTTGCTGCGTTCTGCACTTGCAGGAGTTACTGTAGTGCCTGAGGAGTCCCTCCCAACCAAAGTGCTTGGCAATGATCAAGCCTGGAGGTTACAAACTGTTAATAATGGTGTTGCCTCTGAAAGTTAGGCCTTCTCTGAATGCACTTCTGTATTGCCCAAGAACCAAGAAAAAATCATGCGGGAAATATAATAAGAAGCTTAAGAGCTTGCATGTACTTACTTGCTTTGGAATCAGTGCTTAGCTTACTGAAAGCCAGATTTAAACATGCAGCAGCTGGACCTTTTAAGGAGGACTGCCTTTATTCCTACCATTAATAAGTGGAGTTTGAGTCATCACCACCTTGTGTTTCCCCACAGCTTCCATGGAAGTGTGGTTTCCACGGATACTAATGTGAGATGATAAATAGCAGCACTGGGAGGTCTTCACCAATGGAGAAAAACGGTTTAGTACTTCAGCTGGTGCATTCCCTTAATAGAAGACTTTTTGGGTAGAGGGAATTTTCAGTTTGTTTGAAAGATGACAAACTCTTCCAGGTGGTGGAGCTGTGTCGATTTTGTGTCTGCCCCACCTTCCCACATGGTCATCCCTTCATTTCAGTAATTCCGCTATCTCCACTTTCAGTGCTACTTATTGTGGTCTGGGATGTAGGCAGCCTGGCCTAGTAGTCAGAGCAGAGTCAAGTCTAGTGGGTGGAGCAGCCATCCAGGTTGGGAAACCAAGCCAAGGGTCAGCACCAGAGTCAACTGCCAATTACCAGAGCCAGGACCAGGACTCAAAGCTGAGGGTCTGAGCTGTGGTCAGATTCCAAATGCCAGGGACAATGGTCGAGTCAGAGCCAGGGTCAGAAGTTGGATGCTCGGATCACAGCCAGGACTGGTCATTGATGATGGGAGGTCAGGCAAGGATCAGGCCTGGAGCAGGAGCACAATGGGAACAGGAGCAAAGGCAAGGGTGAGGCAGGAGCGGAGCAGGAATCAGAAACAGGGTTGGCACAGGAGGCAGGCACAAACAGGGTCCAATGCAGCCACAACAGGAAATCACCTTGTTGCTCAGACTTCCTGTGCCTCCTTCTGGCTTAAATAGTGTGGTTGGACCAATCGGTGAAGCTGGGCGATCCTCCAATCAGGGTTCCTGTGACTGGTGCCTTGGCTGAGGCTATAGTCCTATAGCTTCTTAGCCCACCAGGTTTCAGCAGATGCTGGGTGTGGTCCAGGATGCAGCAGCTGTTTAGGGACTCCTGGGCCTAAGTTCAAGACCTGGAACATCACACTTCCCTTCTCTCTCTGTCACCACTCCATGCATCTTGTCAATCCATACCCATCTGCGTCCTGGGCACCAGACGCCTCTAAAGAAAGTCTAGGAACCATGTGGACTTCCTCCACCACACATTTGGTCTCTCTTTTCTTTCAGTTTTGGCATCACACTTGCCAAAGAACTTCCTATCTCTTCCCTAAGTGGCTTCTGTGCCCATCACCTCTTCACTTTTCCTCCCTTCATTCCCCCTCCTCTCCCCTTCTTCCCCTGCCTTCCTCTGGTCACAAGATCTTGCCAAAATTTTCAGAGACAGGGATGACACTATCAGTGGTGAGCTCCATCCCCCTCCTTGCCTCTATCCTCACTCGGCCTCATTCCCAATTTCTTTCTCATCCACCTCTGTTCCTGCTCTCAGTCGGCACCAGTCTGTAATGAATCCATGTGCGGCAGACAACAGCCACAATCTCTCTCCTCTGCTTTCTCACATATCCAGCTCCTTCAGCTCCAAAAGCATAGGCTTGTACCACTTGGGCTAAAAGAGGTCTTCCACAGTTGGAACGCTTCCCTGCCAGACAGCCGCTAGAGGGCAGCATCTCACTAGCAAAGCCAGTACGCTACATTGCCTCTGCAATGGCTTTTCTCCTTCCGTCTCCTACACTTGGGCCAGTATCTCTCCAAGTTCTGCCATTAGCCCCTCTTCTTTTTGACTGTCCCCCTGGGAGAACCCATCTTTCCCACAGCTTTACCACCTGCCCACCCCCATTACTACCAACCCCAAATGTTTAAAAATAATGAGGTTGCCTTTAAATCATGAGTATTTTTTAACATAATTTTTTTTTTATTTTTTATTTGCCTTTTGCTTTCTGAGCCTCTAAGGTAGAGCTGGGTGGGAAACAGTTTTCCTGTCCCATAAGAATTTTTGAGATTTAAATCATTTTCACAAACCAATAATCTGAAATTTTTTTGATTGGGTCAAACAAAAACTTTTTTTTTTTTGTGATAATTCTGAAAAGTTTCATTTCAATTTAGCCCTTTTTTAATTTTAGTAAACATTTTTTTAGAACAACTTAGCTAGAAATTCGAATGAGAAGTCATTCTGAATAAAAACCAAAACTGTTTGTTTTGAAAATGGGACATTTTGGCAATTTTGAAACTTCCGTCTTCATTTTTTTTCCAAAATGGGAAATTTGGCAAAACCAACCCTTTACCATGAACAGTGTAGGTTTTGATGAATTGGCATTTTCCAATGAAAAAAAAAGTCAGAAAATTCCTGACCAGTTCTACTTCTGCCCTTTCGGGTCCCGGCCAGTCCTGGAGGCAGGAGCTCTGGCTGGAGGGACCCTGGGCTGAAGTGTGGCCCAGGAGCCCCGCTGCTTACCCTGACCCTGCCAGCACTGGACTGGCTGGAGGTGAGGGGGGAGCCCAGGGCTGGGGTGGCAGGGGGTGTGGGTGAGATGGGGTGGGGTGGAGAGCCCAGCGCTGGGGCAGCAGGGTGTGCGGGTGGGGTGGGGGTGAGAGCCCAGGGCTTGGGCAGCAGGGGGTGCAGGTCGGGGGGGGGGAGAGAGCCCAGGGCTGGGGCAGCAGGGGGTGCAGGTCGGGGGGGGGGAGAGAGCCCAGGGCTGGGGTGGCAGGGGGTGCGGGTGGGGGAGGGCACTGGTGGGGGGGGGTGAGAGCTCAGGGCTGGGGTGGGGGGCAGCCAAAAATGTTTTTGCTGGGGTGGCAAAAAACTTAGAGCTGGCCCTGACTTCAGGGTGGATTTGCTTCACACTTTCAAGCTTTTCTCCCTAACCAGAGGGGCCTTTTTCTTTTAAATGAAAACTGAGATTCTCAGGCATTGTCATAGAATCATAGAAATGTAGGGCTAGAAAGTGCCTCAAGAGGTCCTCTAGGGTAGTGACTCTCAACCTTTCCAGGCTACTGTACCCCTTTCAGGAGTCTGAGTTGTCTTGTGTACCCCAAGTTTCACCTCACTGAACAATGACTTGCTTACAAAATAAGACAGAAAAATACAAAAGAGTCACAGCACACTATTGCTGGAAAATTGCCGACTTTCTCATTTTTACCATATAATTATAAAATAAATCAATTGGAATATAAATATTGTACTTACATTTCAGTGGCTAGTATATAGAGCAGTATAAACAAGTCATTGTCTGTATGAAATTTTAGTTTGCACTGACTTCACTAGTGCTTTTTATGCAGCCTGTTGTAAAACCAGGACCCCCTGGAAGACCTCTGCGTGTCACCAGGAGTATACATATCCCTGGCTGAGAACCACTGATCTAGTTCATCGCCCTGCCCTGAGTCAGGACTAAGTATACGACGTGTACCTCATGATTCCAGCCGGTGGAACTTTAAGAACAAACACTAAAAATCTCAAGACTCATGGTAAAATCGTAAGAGCTGACCACACTGTTCTCTCCTCCTCTGTTCAGTCTCATGTCTCCAGTTGTCTCTCTAACAACTCCTCCGCAGGTCACCCTGTGGTGTGATCTTGGACACATCAGTGAATTTCTCTGTGCTTCAGTTTCCCCACCTAAAATTAAGACGCCTATCTCTGTAAAGATCCTTGAAATCCTTGGATGAAAAGTACTAAGTGCTTAGTATTTAATGTTATTATTTGTTCTTTTCCACACACAAACGCACCTCAGACCTCCCGTTCATCCTGGGGGATAATTCCATCATCTCCTGGGTCTGAAACCCTCTCCCACAAACTCCCCTCACACCTTCCCTTCTTGTGGTGGATGATTCCGTCATCTCCTGGGCTTGCAACCCCCATGTCAGCCTCAGTTTTCTCTCTCTCTACTCTACTCCTCCTCATTTCTACATTGGGGCTAAACTCTATTTCTTCCTTTGTGCCATGTCCAAAATCCAGCCTTCCCTCTTCATCTCCACTGCCAAAGCTCTTCTCATGCTTTTGGAGCCCCGACATGCTCCTGCATGGACCTTGACAGCCACTTCCTTCCCTTCCAGTCCATCCAAAATGTTGCCCGTGAACTCCTTCTCTTCCTCTCTCACAATGTCACCCTGTGACAGGTGCAACTCACCACTGTGGTGCCTCTTACCGGCTGTCTTGGGCATTAGCTCTGCGCCCTCTTCTGGTGGTGTCTCGCCCACTGTCACCTCTGTTCCTGGACCCATGTCACTCCCAGGACTGTGGCATCCTGTTCATGACACTGCCCTCCGGCTGTGCCACACTCTGGGTTCTCCCCTTCTGGGGGACCTGCAATCTCTTTTCCAGCCACTACCTCAGTGGCAATTACAGTCCTTTGTCCTGGGGCCACTTCCTATGTGGCCCCAGCACCCTTTTCTGCCCTTACCTCAGGACCTCAGCCTGCAGGTCCTAGCAGCCCACCAGGAGCTTCTTCTAACTCCCCTGGCCGGTCCCTGCATGCAGCACTGAATTGTCCCAGGTGCTGGGGTGTCTTCTTTCTGCTAGGAGCCTGATCTTCTCCCCTCAAACTCCAGTCAGCTACTGAACTCTGCTCTGCCTGTAGCCTTTCTTATATGGGCCTGCCAGGCCATGATTGGCTACTTTTCTCAGCCACTTACTAATTGGTTGCCTCCGGTGCAGCCTCCCTAGGACTGCTTTTAACCCCTTTTCTGCCGGTGAGGGGCAGTCACCCCATCATGCACCCCCTTCTCAGATTTCTTCATTGGCTTCCCATCTGCATCCAAAAATCCCAAACTCTTGGCCCTCATAGAACTCTGCCCCTGTACTCATCTCCTCACCTGCCATTTCGCCAGTCGGGCTTTGTGCTCTGCCTACTTCTTTAAACTTTCCACTCTTATCCTTCTCCACCAAGTACCTCGGTGCTTTCTGCCATCCTTCTCCCTATGCCTGGCGTGAACTCCCTGATCTTATATACCACGCAACCCACCTCCTCTTTTACTTCCTTCTAAAACTCCCACTTCTCCAGCCCTGACCACACTCTCTCACCAACTTTAAAAAACTCAACCATAATAATAAAGGAACTCCTCCTGGGTACAGCAGGTAATCACATGGCCTTTTTATTGTGTAAACCTCCCTATCATTTCCACCCCTCTTTTTCTAGTGGCCTCTCCCCCTAGGCCATACCATGCCTCACATATTCTAGAAGACTGTAGGACCTTAAGCACAGGGACTCTGTCCTTTATGTGATGGAACATGCCATGGACACTTGTGGTACTATATTCATAAGTAATAATTCTAAGGAAGAGGCATTGCATTGGCTTTTAGGTGTATGAGTGAGAGTGTAATATTGTCCTCCAGTGGTTCATCCATAGAAAGAAAAGAGGACCCACTAGCATTAGCAGCAAAGCTCTCCTTTAGTTCAGGTGGTAGAGGCCTATATATTTGGAGCTGAAGGATAAGGGTTCTAGCCCAAGCTACCTGTATATCTGTTTGCAGAACATGGATTCATTATAGCATGAGCCTCATACAGGCCATTAATCAGGTTCCCTCCATGATACAACAGGTAACTTCTCAGGTTTCCCTGGAGGGCAGATTATAATGTGTCGGTGCCTCTGGAATTCACTTTGTAATTTTGCAAGTGTGGTTCCCAAACATCCACTGCCATATACCATGGAATATATTCACTTAGGTCTATGTGAATAGCAAGCTGTTATCCAAGGAACTCTTCATTAGCTAAGTATTATCACACAGCTGACAACTGTTCAAGCTTTTGTTGATGGTGGTGGTAGTTAGAGAGATATACACTAGAATCATAATATGGCAATACTGTATTTTACTCTTATTTTATATCCCTAAAGAGTCTTTCAAGTTATTAAAGATAAGGGTGATTGTCAAAGCAAAACCAATGCAACCTCTTTTTCCTGTTATTATTAGAGCTCTTACTGCTTTCCTAATCTTCACCTCATCTTCACATTTGTATCATATGTTATTGGAAAGGGGCTTGCAGAGAATCAGACTTCACCAAATCATTGGTAGGGGGAGAATGCTATTAGAGTGCATGACAGGGTAAGAAGCCTTCTGCAGTTCGTCACTCTGCATCTTCTAGCTCAGCTTAGAGAGCTCTGCTAAGGATTGTTAAAGGCCCTTCCCACCCAGGGGTATCTATCTATGTTACTGGTAAAGTGCTTGTCAAGAGAACTTAGAAGCTCAATCCTGTAGGGTGCTGAGCACTCTAGCCTGATCTAACAAAGCAGCTAAGCATATCCTTAACCTTAAGCATGTGAATAGCTCCATTGACTTCAGTGCTTAGAGCATTTAGAGTAGTTGCTAGCACATTTTCAACAGTAATGTAGACTACTGCCATAGTGTAGAATGCTGTCACAAGTGCCATTTGAACCAGCAATATGTTAAAGGGATCCCCTTGTTAAAAATGTGCTGGCAAAGTGAAAGAAGAGTAGGTTGCTGATCCAGCCTCCTCCCTAGATAGAAATGAACTGTCCCTGCCAGAGATGAATTATCCCTGGAGCTCCTGGAACAGATTGCAACAAGAGTCTGCTATTTAAAAAGAGCAGAATTTCTGGGGGTGGATACTCCAGGAACATCCTGGAAGGACTAACAACCCTCTATCCAAATCCCATTTCAAACTGCGCAAGTCAAACACTGTGCTACACTAGTAAAATACTCTGTCCATTTCAGGACAGTATAAACAGTTCCAGTGCATTTAATATACAATTATTTGTCATGTGCCATTGTCTTCCGCAATGGTTGTAGTTACAATGATTTGTTTGTGTGTACCCAGCAAAGAGTAGTATTACCAGGTCTCACTCCTTGTTGCGATCAAGTGACTAAAAAGAGGATTGGACTCTGACATGAATAATTGGAACATTCAAAATTACATCAGATAGTTTTATTCTATATTTTTTTTGGTAAACTATATTTCTGTAAAAAGTCTATAAACTTTCATGCGTCAGGGAATAAACCAACCATTAGTGGCAGGGGTTAGGAACATGCTTCCCTTGTAGGCCGGTTCGTCCATATTTGACCACTTGGGGTTTTTTTGTACCTTCCTTTGAAGAGTCTGGTAGTGGCTGCTGTCAGAGACAAGACCCTGGACTAGATGGACCATTGGTGTGAACTGATATGGAAATCTTTATGTTCTGCTTTTAGTACACATAGTTTATCACAGGCTGTTGGAGAAAGTATTTGTGTGTGAGCATCTCACTGGTATGTTGGTAGCACACTCATTGGACACATAATGGCCTCAAAGTGATACCAGAAATGTGTGAAGCTTCTGCTTTATAGGTCAAGACATATGGGTAAACTGGGAAGAAGGAAGTGCAATTTGAGTAGGGCCCAATCCATGCTATGACTGAAGCTGTGCTATCATCAGGCACTCAGATACATGGTGATGGTCATCACATGTGAACCTAGATAGAAATCATTCTTACCTTTTGGCAGCATTCCATGACCCTGGCAGGATCTTCAGCAGGCCAGCTTTGGTATAGCTGTATGTATGAACTCTTCTAATGTACTTTTTTCCTTTTTCCAGTCTGAAACATATAGCGTAAAGATAACAAGTGTTTCATTGATAATTGCTCTTGTATTCTTACAGGAAATTCACCTGAACTTCCAAAGTTGAATCCAGTGATAGATTGCCACATGCGCTACTCTCTCCAGAAGTACTTTGTTCAATTAGCTGCAACAAGTGGACCTTTCATGGAAAATTTATACCTATGTTTCCTTACATGGGACAGGGTGTTTTCTTTAGGATGCATACCAATAGAGTTTTCCTCCCATAAAGTCAGCAGAATAACCTCTGGAGGGCAGTATAGAACATGGATATGATATACAGCAACAGAGCAGGACAAGGAATGAAGAAAATTATTTGTAGCAGATCTGACTAGTGAAGGAAAATTTTTTTTGAATAATTTATTTGATGATATTATTTGACCATTTAGAGACTCAGTCAAATAATAAAAACATTAATTCATAAATATTTAATGAATCATAGACTTGTAGGTCTGGAAGGGACCTTGAGAAGTCATCAAGTCCAGCCCCCTACACTGAGGCAGGCCCAAGTAAACTTTGACCATCCCTGACAGGTATGTGTCCAACCTGTTCTTAAAAACCCCCAAAGATGGGGATTCCACAATCTCCCTTGGAAGTCTATTTCAGACTTTAACTATTTGAGGCCTTGTCTACACCACAGGGGAAATTCGATCTAAGTTACGCAGTTTGAGTTACGTGAATAGTGTAACTCAAGTCGACGTAGCTTAGACCTACTTACTGTGGGGTCCACACTATGCGATCTTGACAGGAGACACTCTCCCATTGACTCCCCCTACTCTTCTTGATCCGGTGGAGTACAGGAGTCGACGGGAGAACAAGCTGCAGTCGATTTAGCGGGTCTTCACTAGACCCGCTAAATCGACCGCCAATGCATCAATTGCCGCTCGACAATCCCCCCCGTAAGTGTAGACAAGCCCCTAGAAATGTTTTTCTGATATCTAACCTAAATCTCCCTTGCTGCAGTTTAAGCCCATTACTTCTTGCCCTACCTTCAGTAGACATGGAGAACAATTGATGAATTTCATCAGGCCCTGCTGACTTGAATACATCTAACTTGTCTAAGTATTCGTCAACCTGTTCTTTCCCGGTTTTGCTTTGCATTCCTTCCCCCTTGTTAATAATAACTGTATCACCATTAACCTTTTTAGTGAAGATTGAAGTAAAATAGGCATTAAAATCCTCCACCGTCTTGATCTAAGTAGAGGACCTACACTTCCCTTTGTCTTTCTCTTGCTTCTAATGTATTTAAAGTGAGCAACAGGGAGACATCCATTTAGTATATTATTTGTGATTATTATTTGCTCAGCTCTAGAAATAAGCCCCTTTCTGTTTAATAAATTTGAATTCGATCTAAAGCTTGAGAGCAGGCATTTTCTTGAATAAATTTGCCCTCCATCCACCATTAGGAATTTGTTTTTCATTTCCATTTTGTTATTATAGCACTTCTTATTACTTAGGGGATACGCTATGATATGTGCCCGATTAGTTCGTTTGCATTACTCCTCTGCAGAGGAAATAAAATATTCTGTTTCACTATGTGAAGATCTACACTTTAAAAGAAAAAGACTTCTCACCAATGAGAATTTTGAGGCACTGCTGTTTTATTAAAAGCATTCTGCAGTGTAGCAACATGGCAGAGTTGAGTAAATAATTCACAGTGAATAACTGAGTCAATTAATTTGACCCCGTTTTTCTGTCTCTTGATTCTCCATAACTGGCTTTCAGTTTTTAAAATGTATAAGCATCACAGGGTGACTGGTTCTTTAAGGAGAGTTGGGACCCCATCCTCCCCTCAGGGCCGGCTCTAGGTTTTCTGCCGCCCCAAGCAAAAATATTTTTGGCTGTCCCCCACCCCAGCCCTGGGCTCTCCCCACCCCATCTGCCCCCCCCCCCTGCTGCCTCCCCACCACTGCTGACTCTGCCCGCTCCCCCCCTCGCCTCCAGCTGGTCCGGCGCTGGCAGGGTCGGGGTAAGCAGCAGCCCAGGGTCCCACCAGCCAGGGCTCCCGCCTCCAGGACTTGCCGGGACCCGGGAGGGCAGAGCCAGGGGACTGCCCTAGCAGGGGGCTGAGGAGCCGAGGCAGGGTAGCCCCAGAGGGAGCGGAGCCCCGGAGAGTCGGATGCGGGCCCTGCATGGCAGTGCCCCACCCTCTATGGCCCCGCTGCTGCTGCTGCTTCTGGCCACCCTGCCGCAGTCCCTGGGCAGCTCAGGCCCCTTCGCCCAGCCCTGGCTGCGGCGCTCGGGGCGGTGGCCCTGCGGCACCTGCAGGCAGCTCCGTGTGCCCCCCAGGGCGGCCCCCAGAACTTAGTGTCCCCCGTTCAGAGCCTGCCTGGTCCAGCCACAAGGTGCGGGCGCTGCTCCCCCGCAGTGTGAACCACAGCGGCCCCAGGGCACCCCCCGTGCATGACGCGCTGCTGCTGCTTTTGCCACCCAAAGCAAAAAAAAAAAAAAAAAAGGTGGCTGGATTTCTGCCCCTGAAAATGTGCCGCCCCAAGCTTGGTTTGGTGGTGCCTAGAGCCGGCCCTGCCTCCCCTGTGACTTCTTGGCTACCTCCCGGCTGAGACTGATCATCCAGGCATCAGGTGACTATAGAAGCGGAAAACAGGCAAGTGGAGGAAGAGCTACAGGGATCAGGAAAGCTCCTGCAGGAGACTCCTAGGCAAGCAGCCTGAAGACTACTAGAAAAGAGCTGCCCAGAGCAGGGAGGCTCTGGCAGGAAGTTGCTGTGCCAGGTGGGAAAAGCACAATTTGTGGATTTCTCTGAGACAGGTGGCCTGTACAGTGGAAAGCTGTAAGGAACAGACAGACCTTGAGTTAGAGCTAAGGAATGATTGATGGGCTGTACTAGTTCTTTATGGAAGAAATACAGCTGAAGCTCCGAGACAAGGGCCTGACTCAGACTCTGCGTGAGCCATGTCACTCCTTCCTGGGCTGAGGCACAGCACAGCAGCCTGCAATTAGTTACCTCACATTTAAATTGCCAGGTAATTTCAGCAAATAATTTGCAGCATGTGGGCTCTTTATAAACAACATGTTGTGAGTATTTGAGCTGTGTTGATTAACAGAATTTGGAGGCAGAGGTCACTTGGCATTGTTTCCGATCTGTGTCTGGAGGAGTAAAGTTTTAGAATCAGGTTTCTGGGTTGAACAATTGTGATTACAAAGTGAAAATGTGCTTCCCATTGATATTCTCCAGTAACAGTTGCCTAAAATGATGTTTCTGTAAATATGTCTAACACTAAATTCACTTGCTCAAATAAATCCTTTAGAAGCTTCTTCTGAATATTTGTCAGCCTTTTTTAAACAGTATTTGCTCAGCTTTGCAAGAAAGCAGTGTCCAAACAGTGTAATTGGAACCCTCGTCTTCTCTTTGCTAGCGTACGGTTGCAGGTTGAGAGGAGATGGTTACTCAGCCTCAAATTAATTTATGGCACTAAATGAAAGACGTAGAAAATATTGATGTCAATGGCCCAGACTGGTTATATGTTTTTAAAATTAAAATTTGCAACAACATATGCAACCAAACACCGATATACACAAAAATCATATGCATTCCTTTCTATGCACAGAGCGGTGCCCTAGTGGGAAACACAGCCCTCAGCCAGACCTCTCCTGTCAAAATCTCCCCAGACTCGGTCTCACCCTCATCCCCTTCTGTCAGACCCTGCCTCAGGCCTTTTGGACTCAGTCAGAATTAGAGCCGGATGGGAATTTTTTGACTAAAAGTTTTTTCCTCAGCACTGAAACTTTTCATGAGAATGTATCCATTTGGAACAGCTTTTGGTGGGAAAGATTTCTCAGATCCGGGGTGGGGGGGGGGAATTTCTGGCAAGAGACCCTTCCCAAAATGGGCAGGAGGGTAGAGGACTCACATGGGATGTGGGACACACAAGTGAGTGCCTTAACTCCCAGGCTATAGAGTAAATCTCTCATTATGGAGCTGTTCCACTTCTTATAAATAAGTGTATGCCAGAGAGAGACTGACTCTACAGCTTGGTTGCTAGGGCACTATCAATCAAGCAGAGCGGGGCCTTGAACTAGGGTCTAGGGTGACCAGACAGCAAGTGTGAAAAATCGGGACAGGGGGAGGAAGGTAATAAGAGTCTATATAAGAAAAAGACCCAAAATCTGGACTGTCCCTATAAAATTGGGACATCTGGTGCCCGTACCAGGGTCTCCCATATCAGCACCCTAACAACTAGGGTAGTGGGTGTTCTGGGATTGGGGAAAGACAGTGTCTGTCTGTATCTCTTGCTTGTGTGTGTGTATGTATGTGTGAAAAACCTTGACAGCTGAGATTCTTGTGTAATCACATGACAACGGGAACAGGTGCTTTAAGAAAAACACCAGGTCTCATGAGACTCAAAATCATGACACTGGGTAATGCAGATCTGCTCATAAAAATGAGCTTTTATTGCTTTCTGGTCTGAAGTGTGCTGAAAAAAGGGCTAAGACAACTAACGATGGACAGCCAATAGCTTGAATTCCCTGTGAATGGGCAGTACCTTACAGGTGAGAGGAAGCTACTTTCTCTCAGTGCTCTCGAGTTCTGAGTTTAATCACTTTCTGCACCAGGCCCTGCCCTCTCCCCAGAGATGGGAGGCAGCTAGCCAGCCAAAGCTCCATGACAATATCGTTAAGGTTAGCGGGGATTCTTTAGGGTGGTAGCTCGCAATAGTACCACCAAGGGTAGCACTGTCCCAAGAGCACACACTGAGTATCGCAGCCTGTGGTGCCTGTCTCATACCAAGAACATTACTGTTGCAACAACACTTCATCAGTGGGATCAAGCTAATTTGGCTCACAAGAGTTTAAACCCAGCTCACGTTCCCTATTAGTGAGGGAACAAGCAAATGGATGGGGAGTTCTGCTTTGTAAGGATAGGAAGGCCTGAAACCAAAGGATCAAACCGTGACATCGCTATGAATTCCTGGCAATTAGCTTCCATTTCTCTGGCTGCCTCTGCTCTTCTAGTTCCCAAATTGAAGTGGAAATGCCAAATATGCCACAAGCAGGACTGCTCTTGGGTTGTTTCTGGCCCAGTTGGAAGCAGGAAATATAGGATAGCTCATGAAAGAGTTGGATCTCACAAGATTTCTGCCTTAAAGCTGCAGCCCCAAAGGGTTTGGAGAACTCTGATAAGCAGTTGAACTTGTGTTCCTATCCAATATTTGCCTGCTGGGCTGAGGTTCACTCATCATTTCATTTAATTGATAACTGTTTCCCATCATCCAGTTGCAAAATGCATCTCCTGTCCCTCTGAAAATAAATGGTCATCTAAGCAGCAGTCAGCTAATGAGATATAAGGTCAGAACCACCCAATTCACTTCATTAGTTGGAAGTACAATCACAGAGATTGTTTTTCAAGCCTGTGTCTCCTAAAGAATTTAATGAAATGTTGATTTTAATTGGGAACTGTGTGTACTGTTTAAATGGGCCTGGTAAATTCCGAAACTAACAGTAAGAAGCAAAGGCCTATGATCAGAGTTAGCACCAGCATCCTCCCCTCTAAGGGCAATGAAGGTACAACCATCTTTCTCAGTCTTTAATGACCGCATTAATCAAAGGAAATGAATTCAAAGAGAATGAAAACAGTGCATGTGGGGAAATCACATGCAGAACACAGAGGGTTAAAACACATTCATCTGACATGAGTTCTGAAGGACAGGTCCCAACAGGCCTTCACATAAGTAATTCTTTCTTCCTCCTTTAATCTTCCATCTCAGTTGACAATTAAGCACATAATCCTTCATTCATTATTTCTCCATTCCTTCCCGCGGCTCCCATTCGTTCTACGGGAGCAGAGAAAGACGAATGCTCCAGGACTGGGTTCCTGCTTTAATAGAACAAAACATGCAGGTGTGCACTGTTCTGATTAGTGCCTGCTTCCTTTGGGCTCAGTCCTATTTTTTGCTGGAGTCAGTCGGAGTTTTGCCATTGATTTCAATGGGAACAAGATCAGGCCCCTAGAGAGCTGAAATGCTAAGAAAGTATAACCGTAAGGAATAACTTCCAATGGGACTTAGGTTCCTAAGTGATTTAGGTGCTTTTGAAAATGTTAACTGACAGATCAGGAATGCTAGGCTGAGAGACATTTGCTTTGGAACCAATGAAAGAATCACACAGGAGTAGTCCCATTGTAAAGTTACTCTTGTGAAGAACTGGGGCCTAGATTTGTTCTCTCATTCTGTAGCTCACAGAACTGAAGCCAAATTCACCACTGGCCTAACCAGGTATAGCTTCACGGATGTCCACTGAATCACACCTCTATCTACCAGCAGTGAAAGTGGCTGCTATAGAATAAATCCTCCAAATATAAGGGAAATTTGTTTAATCCCAGTGGCTGCATGATGGTGGTAAATCATTACTATATTACATTATACACCCCTACCCCAATATAACGTGACTCGATATAGCACGAATTCGGATATAACACGGTAAGGCAGCGCTCCGGGGGAGGGTGGTGTGCCCCCTGGCAGATCAAAGCAAGTTCGATATAACACGGTTTCACCTATAACATGGTAAGATTTTTTGGCTCCCGAGGACAGCGTTATATCAGGGTATAGGTGTATTAAAAGAAAGAATAAAAGACTAAAATAATATTGATCATTCTTTAAATGTCTTTCTTGATTGTAAAATAATTATACAAAACTATAATCCAAAATATGATTAGAGGTATTATGGAGAGAATATGATCCTCCTAAAGCATCCTTGAAAAAACAAACTCCAAACCAATATTGAACTCTCATTTGTAGTGCAGACTATAAGTAATACGAAGCACTCAGACCATCTACCTAAAACTGCATATATTGTGTCCCCTTTTATCTGCTGTAATGAAACACTGTTTTAACAAGACATTTGACTTCATGAGATGACTCTTTCAAACACTTCATTATGATTGTATTTGGCTGTCCAGAGACATCTGGTTGTGCAATTTCCATAGCTTTTAGTACTGGGAAGTTTTATGCACTATGCTACAGATGGTAAGATCATGATTTTGGAAAAGTTCCCTTCCCACCCCAGGCCAGACAGCTCTTTCATGGCACCTTCAAGAAAGCAATGCCTACAACAAAGGCAGGGCTTCCACCTGGAGATGTGACTTGCTCTTTAGATCCTTTCATCTAACCAACCCAAACGTATGACACTCAAAGACCTCACCATGTCCTGTAGCTGTTGGCTATCAGCTTCAGTTCAGCAAAGCGTTTAATCATGTGCATAAATCTATCCCTGTTTAGCAAAGCACTTAGGCCAGATTTTTTTAAAGGTATTTAGGTGCCTAAAGATGCAGTTAGGCACCCAGTGGGCACTTCCAAAAATCCCACTAGGTGTTTATCTGCACCTTTAGGTGGCTAAATACCTGTAAAAATCTGTCTCTTAAACTCACCCTTAAATCTCATTGAAGTCAATGGGATTTAAACATACTCTTAAGGGCTTTGCTGAATAGGGATGGATTGCTGAATTGGAGCCATAATGTATGTGCATATTTTGGTCCCTATCCTGCAAACACTTATGCAGGTGAGTAACTTACCTCACTTGGATATTCTCACTATCTTCAATGGCACTGCTTGGGGGAGTAAAGCAACTCACGTGCATGAGTATTTGCAGGATCGAGCCCTTCAAAAAGGTTTTTTTTTTTTGGGGTAATTGATTGCAAAGACTAAATTCCCACACTAAGATTTTAAAATGGTTAATTCCTGTAGCATCTTTCCACATGTTGTTTCACGCCGATGGGCAATGTAGCGTGACTAGCACACATCAATGCCATCTGCTTTTATAATGTACAGTACACTATCCACCTTCTCCTGTCTTTCTGTATACCACACACAGAGAGACAATGGCCGTTCAGAACATGGGAATTGCTATAGCCCGTCTGATACAGTGTATCCTCTTACCTTGTATCCTATCTCAGACTGTGCACAGGAAGCTTCTGAGGGAGGTGTAAACCCACCACAATGAACATATTCGTGTATATATGGGGAAGTTTCATCTGAACTCCAGGCACTTCGTAGTTAGCCTACACAATGAGGTTTTCTAGCCAAAGCACGAGGTGGTTGTGGATGCTGTTCATATAAATGCCCAATCCTCTCTTAAACCCTACTATGCTCTTTGCCTCAATAATACCTAGTGGTTGTGAATCCCACAGGATAATTATGTAATGTTTAAAAGTAATTTCCTGTTGTCTCTTATAAACGTGTTGCCTCCTACTGCAGCTAAGTGTCCTCATTCTTGTGTCCTGAGAAAATTAACAGGAGCAACCAACTCGTATCTAAATCCATCATTATTTTATTTTATATACATTTATTCACCTCTTCACTCAACTAAGTTGTCCTAATTTTTTTAAAAAATCTTTCCTCCTATGGAAGCCTTTCTATGCCTCTAATTATTTTGAGTGTCCTTCTGTGGATCTTTTCTGCTGAGATGGGATAATCAGAGCAGAACTCAGTATTCCAGGTGAGAGCAGACCCTCTGTTTATATCAATCATATATTATTCTTTATCCCTCACTTAATGCACCAGAGTATCTTTGCTTTTTCGACCACTGCTGCACACTGAGCAGATGTTCTCACTGAGCCAGGTAGAGTCACATCTAAGCTATGTCTACACCATGCACCACTGGTGCAGCGTGTAGGGCATGCGTAGCCACATGGCGCCATGAAAAACAAGCTGCATCCAACTGTGGTGTGTAGCTACGCATGCCAGTGAAAGGCTCTGGCAGCAAGGAGGCAGCAAGAATAGACTCTGATAGGGAGTTGCTGGAGCCTTTCCCCACTGCCTCCCACCATAGAACCTTTCCTCCCTGCTGGAGGATTTACTATAGGAGGGAAAGGCAGCGGGACACTACACTGCTCAAAATAGCAGTGTAGATGGGGGAGGCAATACATGGGTGTGTAGAAAGCAGTGTAGGTTATAGACCCTAAGAGTTCAGATTTCTCTTTACTCACCTAAGGAGGGACTCATTGTCTACATTGCTATTTATACCCATGTTAGGGATTTGTGCAATGGATGTACACTGCACTCTGCAGTAAGGAGTGTGCAGTGTGGACATACCCCTAGATCCTTCTCCGGATTACAGCAGTGGCTGGCAGAAGTCCTTTGGTGGAGACTTGCTGTGATGGGGTGCTCCACTCACTGCTAGGATGGTGCCTCCTCCTGGTCACTCTGGAGAATAGCTTGTCAGGTCAACGCTCCTTCCCCTGGTTGAACACCATACTCAGCTTCTCTCTGTGGGTCTGCAGCCCCTCTCTTACTCCACGGGCTGCTGCTGCCTCTTTGTGACTCAGCCCTTTGGCCAGGTCACTACACACATTTTCCCCTGCCAAGATACCAAAGAGTTTCTCCAGCAATCCTGGTCAGGCTTCCCGTTCACTGCCTCCTAGTGCCACTTTCTCAGTGGCTGGCAGGGGAACCTGTGCCTGCCCTCTACCCTGGTTTCCAGCCCAAGGACCCCCTAGTCAGCAATCAAGGTCTGTTCCCTTTTAGACCTTACCATCTTTCCGGAAGCCCTTTCCTTACCATCTGGCACTCCCCACTCTGGGTTTGCCAGCCTCCGAACTCCCTCCTCTCAGGGGAGTAACCGTAGGCTCCTTGTCTCTGCAGCCCTCAAATGCTCCTCCCTTCTCCCAGGAAGTGGCTGCAGAGTTTCCCAGCCCAGCCCAGCTCATTCCTCCCCAGCTGGGCTCCCTCACTCTGTCAAGCCACCTGATTCCTGTCAGCTCTGGCCTGCTGGGTTAATTAGCTCCCCTCTCTCTCTCCAATAGTTATTTCTTGCTTTATCTCCTTTTTCTTTAGTTGCTTTCCTTCCCCCTACGGACCCGAAGGTGACATGCAGCTTGAAGTTGGGTGAATGGCCATTGAGCATAAGATTCTACAGCTGAACTGAATGGAAGAGAAATCCCAGCCATGGGAAGAGCTCACAATAGGGGCCTGTGTGGGAGCAGGAGGGAAAGATGCATAGTTTACAAGCAAGCACCTGCTCCTTTACCAACAGTCATAGGTGTATCTTTGGGAGCATGAGTTGAGACATTGGCTCTCTTCCAGTACTCTGGTATAGCTGCTAATTTTAATAAGAGATTACATTTTTCCCATCAGCAGCTCAGACACTCAATTCTTCAGATCCTTCATCAATTGTTAGATAAATACCATCTGGTTCCAGTGATTGCAATTTAAATGATCAGTTTGTTCCAACACTTCAGTCCCTGATCATGCCTCACATTTATTAGCAAAGAGTAGCTCTGAGGTAGGCCTCTTATCATCTTTCTTTGACTCAGACATTTTTGCCTTTGCACTTCTATAGGACCTCACAAACAATAAGCCATGTTGTCCTCTCCCAGGTGAAAAGCGTCAGGAGGGGACTTCCGGGGAGGAAATCTCTAAGGATTCCTCCAGATTGTCCAGATGGGGGAGTGGCCTACAGGGACCATAGTGCTCAGGGGGAGGAGGATTATGCAGGAAAGATAATGCAGTTAGGGTCTGTTATCAGAGGTGACACATAACTGTTGATAGTGAGGGGCACAGTTTAAAGGTTCTGGGGAGGCATGTGACCGCCCCACGTGTCGCCTCTGGATCTAGAACAGGGGTTTTGGGGAGAGACCTGTATTGTATTTGGCACTGATCTTCCACTACGCGGTACTGTGTGCAGCACACTTCTAATACTATATATGTTAAGCAGATACCTGACATCTCCAGACAAGCACCCATATTGCCCGGGTCTAAGACTTCTATAATCCCTTGCTATAAGAAACCTTGTCAGTGTAAAAGTGAGCAGATATTGTGGCAGGTCAGTGTCGCCTGCAGTTTCAGAGGGTTTGTCCTGTAGTGTATTGTTTGTATAGCAATGAATTATGGCTAGTTTAAGAGGCTTTTCTCGGGAACCCTCACAAAACGGAGATGTATATTTCCTGAGGGATAAACTTTTGCAAAACTACCTCATTGTCCTTCAAATCTCCCCTTATAATTCTCCTTTGCTGTGATGCCTACAAAAAACTTGACAACAGGTAGGCAGGTGCCTCTTATGCTGACTAGCATCATCTCATTGCTCCCCTGTCTGTATCCACCTGCTGTCTCTTGTCTTGTACTGAGATTGTAAGCTCTTTGGGGCAGGGGGCCATGTTTTTGTTCTGTTTGCACAGTGCCTAGCACAATGGGGTCTTGGTGCTACTACAACACAAATAATTAATATAATATTATTAAATAGAAATAATAATTTTGTAATTAAAAAGGGGCACCGATCTTGTAAAACTCCCATCAAACTCAGTAGGAATCATGGGTACATAAGAAATTCTTGATCGGATTCAAAGTGATCATTTTCAATAGGGACATTTGCGTCTCCTTTGCATATGATTCATTGTTACGGATTAAAAAATATTCCCCTTCCTAAAAATGCCCAGTCTGGAGCAGCATTTGGGTGTGTTGATCACTCAGATAAGGAGTTACTCTGCGGTCGAAGTGATGTGCACAGACTGACTACAGTTACCAGATGTATACACAAATTCCAACCAAAAAAACAAAACAAAAAAAAACAAAGGAAAAGAGGATCAACTAAGACCAACTGGATTACTAATTTGTCCCACTGTACCAGGACTACCTTTTACATGGAACTTGGACCTCAACGTGCTTCCTTACAAGACTGAGGAGAGGCCCAAAAAGGCTTGTTCCCAGTATCCAGTTAGCCAGATATCAGAGGGGTAGCCGTGTTAGTCTGGTTCTGTAGAAGCAGCAAAGAATCCTGTGGCACCTTATAGACTAACAGACGTTTTGCAGCATGAGCTTTCGTGGGTGAATACCCACTTCTTCAGATGCAAGAAGAGGTACTCCCGCAGAGGTACTCTTGTCTTTGTCACCCAGAAAAATGCCAAGAACTTCAATCCATGGCATCACCTGCACAAGGACTATGGGGCACATCTTCAACTGGGATAAATTATGATAGCTCCACTGACTTCAAATACACTATCATAATTTACCTCAGCTTCCGCGCATACCATGAGCCTCCCAGTTTCCTCTATGAGAAAGGTAACAGGGATCCTTTCTCTCTCTGGCTTGTGGTCTTGATGGCTGAGGGTACGTCCAGACTACCCGCCGTATCGGCGGGTAGCGATTGATTTATCGGGGATCGATATATCGTGTCTCATCTAGACGTGATATATCAATCCCTGAATGCGCTCCCCATCGACTCCGGAACTCCACCAGAGCGAGCGGCGGTAGCGGAGTCAATGGGGGAGCCTCAGCCATTGATCCTGCGCCGTGAGGACGGGCGGTAAGTCGGAATAAGATACGTCGACTTCAGCTATGGTATTCCCGTAGTTGAAGTTGCGTATCTTACATTGATACCCCCCACACTGTAGACCAGGCCTCAGGCTCTACTCATGCCCACTAATCTGCTTAAAACAGCAAAAGGGCTTATCAGCCAGGAAGTGGGCAGTACAGAGGCTTGTGTGTTTTCTGCACGCGGAGCCGTATGATTGCTGCCCCACAGACACATCAATCTCTATTTGGTGTCTTTTTAGATTATTGATGTTTAGTACTGGAGAGCGTCATAACATTATGAGATTCTCTCTCAGGAACTGAATGAAATTGGCTGAAACACTGTTGGCAAGTTGGTACTTTTTTTCAGGTTATACACTTAACATATCAAAAGAGAGCGGGGCATGACATGGATAGTTAATTGGCAACTTTTTAAAAAGCACCTAAGTTCTTGGCATCCTTTATGGGCAACGTTCTGTTACTGTCTTGAAGAGGGAACTGATGAAAGAAACTGGAGCAAGAACACATCAAGGACAAAGCCGGAATCCAGATTTTAATGATGCAAACATAACCTTTTACTGTGGCAAACTCACCCTGAGTTTATCACAAACCTGATTAAAGCCCACACAGCTACTCAGTACATTGTTTAATTATAGCAGAGCCTGTGAGCTCCCTTGGAGTTATGGATATTCAGACTTCCTAATAAACTTCTCCTTTTCTCTCCCCAATTTTCAGCGGTTTATAACTTACTTATACAAATGAGCTTCAAGCTGAAACTTGGGAAATATACAATTATAATGTGTTTGGTCTCTGCTTTCAGGTGACATTTGGGGGGGGCGGTTTGTTCGGGGAAGCAGGAGAGCCACGAGTTTGAGAAAAATCTCTGGGAAGAGTGGGAAAAAAATAGTTTCCCATTTTGAAAACAATTCTAATCACAATCCCACTGCCAGCCCCCTAAGGAGAGCAACAGCAAAGATGCTTGAGCTTGTCAACTTGATGTATGTAGTCTTCATTCAGGACATGTGTCTTCTGTGCTGGAAAAACATTAGTAAACGCCCCTCCAACTGCACCCTGTTTTAATGCATTTCAGTTTTCACAATTAAAATTGCAAACAAATTAGGCAAAAAGTTATGGTTCCAACTGACTAGGTTGTATGGGGGCATTTTTAAACCTTTTTTTTTCTGGTTCATTGTGGAAACAATCCTAAATATTAGGGCCCAAATTTTCAGATGTGCAGACCCCTTTTGAATAGGCAGTGTCTGAGTTTCACACGTACATCAAGATTTCTGCATACACGACACTGTTGAGGTAATGTTATTGTTAGAACCGTAACTTTGACATTTCCTGACTCATTTTGATTTTTGATTCTTCAGCCTTAATGTATTGAGTGTAGATGTATTTTATACACACACAAGTTGTGTTTTTCCTGCAAACTATTGGGCTATGTAAATCCTACAGCACAAAGCAATCTCTTTCAGATAAAAGGAGGTTTTTAGATGGCTGTTTCAACTTTGCCACAATTAGCTGTATTTGTTTCAGTGCTTTATAATGTCAATTAATTACCCAGAGCATCTCTATGAAGTTACACGGGCTTCTTCACTGATTTTTTGTTTTAATGTGGTGGAAATTTTTCTTTTCTTTTTTGGAAAAGAAAAAAAGGATCCACCTTTACAACTTTAGCCTGTTTCCTCCTCCTGTCTTAACATTGATTCACTTTTAGTGCCTAGTTTGCTGGCTGCTGGCTCATGTCTTTTAGGGCATTTTTACCGGCTGGCAATTCATCAATTCAGTCACGCCCAAAGCCTCCTCTGTCTGCCCTTTCCAAGTCTCCCTAGGGTGCTCTCCTTCCACTGCTTTCTCCCACTCAATGTTACCAAGTCACTCCACTGAAATTCAGTCTTTAGTTTTCTCTCTTGTCTCACCTACAATTCTCCTGTGTCGCTGGACACAATACAGTGCTCTTCACAGTAAAAGCTTCCCCAAAAGAAGCAGATCACTTTCTGCAGGAAAGGATACAAGTAAAAGCTATTTTTCCTATGGGCTTTATCAAAGCACTTGTGAGCTGTAGTGTGGTCAGCGTTCTCTTCCATAAGGGCCAGATTCTCAAAGGTTCTCAGCATCCAGCATAGAATCATAGAAGATTAGGATTGGAAGGGACCTCAGGGGGTCACCTAGTCCAACCCCCTGCTCAAAGCAGGACCAACCCCAACTAAATCATCCCAGCCAGGGCTTTGTCAAGCCGGGCCTTAAAAACCTCTAATGATGGAGATTCCACCACCTCCTTAGGTAACCCATTCCAGTGCTTCACAACCCTCCTAGTGAAATAATGTTTCCTAATATCCAACCTAGACATCCCACACTGCAACCTGAGACCATTTCTCCTTGTTCTGTCATCTGCCACCACTGAGAACAGCCGAGCTCCAACCTCTTTGGAACCCCCCTTCAGGTAGTTGAAAGCTACTATCAAATCCCCACTCACTCTTCTCTTCTGCAGACTAAACAAGCCCAGTTCCCTCAGCCTCTCCTCATAAGTCATGTGCCCCAGCCCCCTAATAATTTTCATCGCCGTCTGCTGGACTCTCTCCAATTTTTCCACATCCCTTCTGTAGTGGGGGGCCCAAACCCGTACACAGTACTCCAAATGTGGCCTCACCATTGCCGAATACAGGAGTATAATCACTTCCCTCAATTTGCTGGCAGTGCTCCTACTAATGCAGCCCAATATGCCATTAGCCTTCTTGGCAACAAGGGCACACTGTTGACTCATATCCAGTTTCTCATCCACTGTAATCCCCAGGTCCTTTTCTGCAGAACTGCTGCTTAGGCAGTAGGTCCCCATCCTCTAGCAGTGCATGGGATTCTTCCGTCCTAAGTGCAGGACTCTGCACTTTTCCTTGTTGAACCTCATCAGATTTCTTTTGGCCCAATCCTCCAATTTGTCTAGGTCACTCTGGACCCTATCCCTACCCTTCAGCATATCTACCTCTCCCCTCAGCTTAGTGTCATCCATGAACTTGCTGAGGGTGCAATCCATCCCATCATCCAGATCATCAATTAAGACGTTGAAAACAAAACCGGCCCCAGGACTGACCCCTGGGGCACTCTACTTGATACCAGTTACCAGCTAGACATTGAGCCGTTGATCACTACCTGTTGAGCCCTACTATCTAGCCAGATTTCTATCCACCTTATAGTCCATTCATCCAGCCCATACTTCTTTAACTTGCTGGCAAGATACATCTCCAACCTACCTCCCCTTAAGAACAATAGAAATTGCTGAGTGCTGAGAGCACTTTTGAAAATCTGGCCCTAACTGCTTAGCCCAGGCCAGGAATTAGAAAGACTCCAGGTGAAATCCTGGAGCTATTGAAGTTAACAGAACAATTTCCATTGATTTCCAAAGGGCCAGGATTTTACTCCTGGAGCAGCAAGGGCTGTGTTTAGTCAGCTGGAAGCTACAGAGTCAACAGGATCTAAAGAGTCCTGTCTGTGTCCAGTGGCCTCAATAAATAATCTCCATTATATTCATTGCAACAGAACTCTCTCTTCTCTAGCACTGCACGTTTTGGACACAATACACCTGTTAATCCTGGAGAGAGATTCCTGGATTTTTTATGGAAGATGAGATCCCTCACATTTGCTCCATCTTGAATCCATTGGAAAAGAAGCAGGAGCTCCCAAAGGGCCATGGCCCCTTTAAGAGAGTTCTGCATCCCCTTGTTCACTGCAAAGATCCCTGGGTAGCACTCTGCACTCTCCTGCGCTTCAGGGCACGTGGGGTCATGCAGTCTGGACTCCAATGAAAATATCACAACAACATCATGCCTACCAATTGTACGCTCTGCCTTCTTTGCCGAAGTGCTTCTACCCCAGCTAACAAAGGTTTTCTCATGAATCTCCCCAGCAGCTTCCAGCTAGCTCACCCGTGGCGAAATTCAGCCACAATTTCCTTGTGAATCAGGAGCTCAATGGATTCAGCTCTCCACCCAGTGGGAAAATATTTGCATTGTCCCCTCAAATATTTTATTATTATAGCTTGTTCTGAACTGGGCCCAGTGTCAATAGAAAGTCAAACTATCATATTCTGCTGGCCAAATATAGAATACATTTCTGCTTCTTTTGTAGGGAGAGGACGCTTATTGCTTCACACATAAATAATAAATTCCAAGTATTAATAAAGGGAAGAAAGCAAGCGGCTACATTAGGGACAGTTCTGCTGAGTGAGCTAGGAGACAATGTTTAAAGAGCATAATTACACTCATTCTTATTGTAATAGCCCAACTCTGCAATTTGGTGGCTAAGGCAATCAGTGTATTTTTGGGAAGATTTATTAGAGCCAGGAATAAAGGGAATGCTTTACCAGCCCCCAGCCGCTGTGCACAAGTAGCATGTTAATTACTGCAAACTCCCACTTAGCAAATAAATAATGATGAAATTAAAATGTGCAAGAGCCCTTTTTTAATTAAAAAAGTGTCTGTTGCCTTGACACAATTTCAATAAACTTGAAGCAGGTGAATGGCTATGAAAGAAGGGGCCGATGTTGCAACCTTGACTCATGAGAAATGTAAAGGTTCAATTAAGTGTATGTTCGGCAAATATGTGAAGAGTTCTGGTGATTTCCTCCTTCCCTCAATATAGAAGTCTAGATAGGAGCAGAAGAGACAACATCTGGGAGGACTGGAAGATCCAGGGTCTTGTCTACTCTGGGGATTTGCCCCAGTTACGGCCTTTGGTGCCTTGCTGCCAGTGTAACTGCACCAGGACAAACTGCTGTTTGTGGATCAGCCAGCAAAGTCACCCGAAGCCTGAATTTGCACCAGTTAAACGTAACCAAGCTTGAAGTTGGCATTAGCTATACTGGTGCACCTTGCGGGTTACAGCTGCTCTAGCTGTTTGCCCTAGGGGTTTACCCCAAGTCAGCTGGCCACCAGTAACTGAAATCTTTCAGTGTAGATAAGCCATAGACGGAGGGGAAACTGGGGGAAAATGAAGGATCCCGTCAGGAGGATCTAGAGAGATGAATGGAACTAAGATCTCAGAAGGGCAAGGAAGGTGGTTATTTGGTTTTGTTTTTTTATGTAACGAAAAATTTGGGGAAGGGGGGAATTATTGGAATCATGACCTGGACCTATCTCTGGTTGTTTTTTTATTAGACATTTCCCTAATTGGGACAGACACCTGTTTAGTTATTATAATAATTTATTAGTCATCATAATAATTAATTATTGTTTTATTCTAGTTTATGATTTGTTATTAGTATTTATTAGTATTGATTTGCATACACATCGCACCTAGAGGAATGATCAGGGTCGCAGTGTGATAGGGGTTGTAAGTACACATACTAAGGCCATGTCTACACTAGAGACCTTGCAGTGGCACAGCTGTACTGATGCAGCTGTGACACTATAAGATCTCCTGTGTAGCCGCTCCACAGAGCTTTCCTGTTGACATAATTAAACCACCCCCAATGAGTAGCGGTAGCTCTGTCGGCGGGAAAGCGTCTCTCACCGTCATAGCACTGTCCACACTGACGATTCTGTCAGTGTAACTTATGTCCCTCAGGGGTAGGGTGACCAGACGTCCATTTTTAAAGGAATAGTCCTGTATTTAATCCCTCCTGCAGGTGTCCCGACTTCTTTTAAAAAATGGGCAAATTGTCCCGTATTTTCTGTCCCCCTCCTCCCCATTAGTACTGGAGGGTCCTGCTGCTGTCTGGATCCCTGCTCGCCAGCCACCCGCCCACCAGCGGTGAGTGGGAGGGTCCAGTGGCCAATGATGGGGGTGGCTGTGCAAAGCTGGTGGCAGGGCAAAGCTGCAGCATGCAGGGCCAGTCATTCCCCGTGCTGGTCAGTCAGTGCAGCCCCTGCTGTGTGCCAGCTCTCGGCCAGCCGGGCCTCGTCCCCTGTCCCGTTTCCAGCCAGCACTGGCTGCGCGCTGCGAGCTGCGGCGGACACTGAGTGCAGGCAGGTGCCAGGCAGCGGCTGGTTACTTGTCGCCTCTGCTGCCCACCCATTGGCCCTTTACGTTCTCCCCCTCTCGCTGTCCTCCCCCTGCTTTGCCTCGTCCCCCTCCAGCCCCCTCAGCCCCACTGCTCCCCCATATCCTCCCCGGCAGAGCGCGTCCCGCTCCCAGCACTGTGTGGAGAACCAGCCCCTGGTTGGAGCGCTCAGCTCACCAACACTCTGGACGGCAGGCGCCTTCCTTCCCCCACTGCCTCTGGCTGGGCTCCTGGGAAAGCCCAAGACCCTCCAGCTCCGGTCGCTGACCATGAGGAGCCGAGCCCTGCGTGTGCGCTGGCACGGGAAAGCCTCTCCGCCCCTCAGCTACGCTCTGGAGTGGGTGGAGTGGGGGGAGTGATTTCCAGGTTGTTCGCATCCCAACCCTGCAGGCTCCATACCAGCCCCCTGGGCAGGGGCTTAGCACCGTTCACCTCCCAGCGCCTCGCTCTGGGTCCTGCCAGGGCTGCCAGGTCCTGCGGGGCTGCTCCATGTCCTAGGCACCCTTTGCTGCTGAGCCACCTCTCTGGCTGGGTTCGCTGAAGCCCCTGCAGTCAGCCAGGGCCGGCTCCAGGGTTTTTACCGCCACAAGCAGCGGAAAAAAAAAAAGCCACGTTCATGATTGGTGGCAGCTCCACCGTGCCACTTTCTTCTTCGGCGGCAATTCAGCGGCAGGTCCTTCCCTCCAAGAGGGACCAAGAGACCCACTGCTGAATTGCCGCCGAAGAGCTCCTTCCTCTTGGCCGCACCAAGCACCTGCTTGCTGAGGTGGTGCCTGGAGCCGGCCCTGCAGTCAGCTTCCCTGGGCCCTGGTGCACAATGCATCCATAGGTCTTAACACCTTCCTGCCTGTGCTGTAGCTTGGGAACAGGAAGCAGCTGGGTTAAGACAGTGGCCAGCAGCAGCCTGGAGGTGTTAGCTGCCTTTTGACCCTGGCAGGCAGGAAGGTACACGCTGCTTCTAGCCACAGGGGAGCCTGGGTTGGGTGGGGGTGGGGAAGAGATGAGCTCCGCAAAGCCACAGGCTAGGTCATCCCTTCCCCCCCTCCCCTGTGTCTGGAAGCAGCTCCTGTCCCCTCCCTCCCACATAGAGCTGAAAGGCTGCTGCTGGTCACATTCTGGTGTGAACTCTGGCAGAAATCTGAGGAGGGGGGTCCTGTGACCCTGTGTGCTCCTTTGTGTTGCTTCGGGATTCCCGGCACCAGGTACCAGGAGAGGGTGGAGAGCACCAGCAGGGAGGGTCAGGTCGGCCAGTCATCCCTCCGTGTGACAGAGGGTGTACGGGAGTGTTTGTCACCTCTCCCCGTGTGAACCCTAGAGCCTTAAAGATAAGGTGGTAAATACAAAGAATCCAACTATGCAGTATTTCTTTTTAACAGGGCGCAGTCAACTTGATGTTAATTTGAATGTTTGTACTGCATAGTTCTGATTGATTGCCACTGAACTCGCTTGAATACGAGTTAGTTTACTAGGTGTCCCATATTCAGCACAGGGAAATATGGTCACCCTACTCAGGGGTGTGGTTTTTTTCACACCCCGGGGTTATACGAACACAAGGGCTAGTGTAGACATAGTTTAAGAGACAGTCCCTGCCCTGATCAGCTTTTAATCCAGACGGGCAAAACATTTTACAGATGCACAGAGAGATTAAATGACATGCCCAATGTCCCACAGGAAGTCAGCGGCTGACCCAGATATTCTGAGTCTCAGCCCAGCAAGACCATCCATTCTTTAATAGGCTGTCTGCTGATCCCTTTCATTAAAGACAATTCTGCTGTATTAGGTTTCAAATTCATTGGTCATGTACCGGTTTAAACAGTGTGAATTAAAGCCATTCAGATATATTGCTTCAATTACAAGGAGGTTAGGTGGTAGTAAACCACATGACACAGGCCACCTGCAAGTCAATAAAATCCTTTCAGAAATCAGCTATTACAATATGCTCTCACTCCTTTCTCACAAAAAAATATTTCAGCTCCACTACGCCCAAGTACATGGTGGTATTAAAATGTGTCTATTAATTATATTTAGATAATGTAATTAAATGATGCTTACAGAGAGTTAGAAAGTTAGTTTCAGGGTGACAGGCTTGTTTGAGTGCACATGAGAATTAAATCTACTACATTAGCGCCAAATAGCAAGAGAGAAACTGAATCCATGTCACTTCTCATTTTAGTAATATTGAAACTGAGGGCAGCTGCAAAAGCTAAGGCGTGAGATGGCTCAGTACTATGGTAACAGGCGGCATCCCTTCTGTTCAATGGCTCCAGAAAAAAAAAGGGCAGATACTTCATATTTCAGAGGGAACTCATATTAATACTTATTTTTAAGCACTCCACACAATTTGTTGTGTGGGCTAGTGGTGAAAGCAGATGACTGGAGTTGGGGCTTCTAGGTTCTGTTGTGGATTCTGCCACTAACTCACTGGGAAAGTTAGTCAGCCCCGGTGCCTCAGTTTCCCCCATTGCAATATTTAAGCACCTCTGCCTCCCGTGTATTTTGAGACCCTTAATACTGTTATGCTGAAAGGTGCTAATGGCTGCCAGTGCAGGGGTGGTCCTAGATCCAAAGACAATCACAGACCGCATTTCAACCAAAGGAGAAATCAAGCCTGTTTATGTGGTGAAAGCAACTGCAGACAATGAAGGGCATGGACCGCTCAAAGCAATAGGCCGCATGGCAGGTCAGAGCGAGGCCATGCTGACAAAGGGGGTTTCCCTGGTTATAAACACAGGGGCGAGGCTATCAGTTGCAGGCTCTATGGGTTGGAGGCTGAAAAGCCAGGAGAAAGAGTTGTGAGTGGGACCCTGAGAGGAAGGAGCGGGACAGGGCTTCTGTGGCACAGAGCTCGGATGTGGGGATGTCGGAGTGAGGAAATGGCCTGCTGCTGTTTGTTTCTCCGGTGTTCAGGGAAGCAGTCATTTTTTACATTTTTTTATAAACAAACAAGATTACAGGAACAGACCCGGCTCACGTCACCAATTTCTCATCCTAATCGAAACAACCCCACAACGGCCACATTTTGGCTCACTGCTTGGGCCAGAACAGGCAACAATATTAGTAAGACTTAGCAGTTACATATAGCAGTTTTCCTTTTCTAATCATTTAAAAAATCTCAACATTTAATTCTTCCAGCCTCTATAAATTAGACAAGTATTATTCCCATGCTACAGACGAGAAGGAGGAAACAGGTAAGTTATATGATTTGTCCCAGGCCATGCACTGATTCAGTACCAGAGCCCAGGATTACAACGCAGGAGCTCCTGTGCTCAGACTGACACAAACAGCACTTCCAGATTGCACAAAATATTTTTTGACCAGTTCTACCAACACCAATTCCCTTCTATAGCCACTAGGGGGTTCATTACACACCACCTTGAGTAGCTAAGAACACCACCTTGAGTACACAGAAAACATGAAAAAATGAGTGTTGCCATACCAACTATAACGAGAGTAATTAGTTAAGGTGGGCTATTATCAACAGGAGAAGAAAAGCTTTTGTAGTGATAATCAGGATGGCCCATTTCCAACAGTTGACGGGAAGGTGTGAGTAACAGTAGGAGAAAAATTAGCCTGGGGAAATAGTTTTTACTTTGTGTAATGACCCATCCACTCCCAGTCTTTATTCAAGTCTAATTTAATGGTGTCCAGTTTGCAAATTAATTCCAATTCTGCAGTTTCTTGTTGGAGTCTGTTTTCCAAGTTTTTTTGTTGGAGTATTCTGACTTTGAGGTCTGTAATTCAGTGACCAGGGAGGTTGACTGACTACAAGCCTGATTATTACTACAAAAGTTTTTCTTCTCCTGGTGTTTTTCTTCTCCACGTTAATTGATTACTCTCGTTACAGTTGGTATGGCAACACCCATTTTTTCATGTTCTCTGTGTATATATATATCTTCCTACTGTATTTTCCACTGCATGCATCCGATGAAGTGGGTTTTAGTCCACGAAAGCTTATGCTAAAATAAATTTGTTAGTCTCTAAGGTGCCACAAGTACTCCTCATTCTTTCTCCTGCTGAAGAGCATCTAACCTGCTATCAGGATGCTCAAGCAAGTCCAGAGAAAACTAAAACACCAACTCAGCTCATCCCTGGTTACTCTTTTCCACAAGTGACCCTGCAGCTTTTCCCATGCCCCTCGGCTGGCAATATCTCCCTGTGACCATATGCACTGCACGGCCTTGCTCTCCCTTCTCAAGAATCATTTCACTGTTTCCCTTTCAGCACTGATCTCCACACTTGACTCCTTACCTTTGGCTGGACTTCAATTCTCCAAGCCAACATACTGTATTGCCTTGCTGCAAGGAACCAAGGAGATGTGCATGTAACTAAAACATCTCATAATTTGTTGCTGTTGTCACCATCTGCCTGGGTGGTGCTTGCGCTCTCCCCTGCCAGCCATGGGAATGAGAGACTGAGTTCAGGCCCTTTCTTTCTTTTAAAGGGAAATAGGAAGCCTGCACTCCATGCAGTCATTTACACTACTGCCAAGTGGGTGTGAAACACAACCATTGCACCAGTGCACATGACATAATAAAGTGCAGGGTGATGGAGCATCAGCTCTGAAAAATTTAACCGTTAGAGAGCTAAGAGCTTGTCTCCACAAGTTTACCAGCAGAGCTAGACGAGGATATTTATATCACCATGGTTGTACTGTTATATCTCCCCATGCAGATAGTCTTATTCCAGAATGAGAATGCCCTTTCTTGGTGTAGTTTATATTGTTTTCAAAGCAATATAGTCTACATTGGAAAAAAGCATTGTTAGGGCTCGTCTCCTTATGGAAATTGACCAGAATAGCTATTTCCAGAATATCTCCCTGTGTGGATGTGCTTTTCTGGAGTCACTTTTATCAGTGCAGTTAGAGTGGAATTGTGTTCATGCAAATTGTGGACATGTTATGTGTTCTGCTGGCCGATTTCCCTGTGTCGACACACCCTAACGAGCGCTAGGTAAGCCATCAGGAGACTGGCTATTTTCCTAGATGTTTGGGGAACACTGAGTTAGCAGGGAAGCTTCTGGCTTCTGGAAGACAGGGGCAAAATAGGGCTCTAGGATGAAGCAAGTGGCCTCTGCTCACGAAGAACTTTCCTTGCTTTCAGAGCCTGCACTCCGGCATGACATTTCCCTCAGTACAAGGGCCAGTAGGGGGAGGTGGATTGCAGCGACAGCGGAAAAACCAGCCCAGGGCAACTCATTGCGTGGAGACAGAGAAGGGCAGCTGGGCAGAGAGAAGAGGTGAGGTCCCAGGGTTCAGTAAGGGAGTGATGAAAGTGGGAGGAACATCCTTTTGGTTGTAGGATGGAGATGGAAGCTGCGTTGGGCGACAGAGTCTAGTTAATGTATTGAAAATGAGTATATTCAGTGTGCTCTGTCTCTCCAATGTGCATGATGTCACCAGGAGAGCTAAGAGTTAATGTGGACTCATCACAAAGTGTGCTACATAAACACATTGGCTGGCAAGTGCTATCAAATGGTAATTCTTTAGATTTGCATAAATATAAGTGAACTCATCTGGCCCAGCAGCTTCCTTAGAGTCTGAGAGCCCCGGCACAGCATGTGTGTGAGTGAGAGAGAGTGTGTGTGCGCATGTTGCTGAATGGCAATGGAGGTAGGAGGACGATCACCAAAACCTCCTGGATCCTGTAGCTCCAGATTTGTATCCCTAAAATATACTGGTGACATTGGGCAGACAAATATTTCACAAGCACTGAGAGCTGCAGAGCCCAACCATGTGCTCCATAAAAGGATAACAGAGAAGAGGATCTTAGCAGCATTGCTGCAACAACACATCAAAGGGACCGCAGCAATGGCTTCTCAGCAAGAGATGTAATCATTCCTAGAGGTTACGAGGGCTCTTCCCCCGCCACCCCATGCTGGCACTTAAAATAATTTGAGACCAACTAGCTTTACAATGGTAGTTTGGCTGCTCTCAGATGTCTGTGATTGACACATCTCCCATGTCTCTGCCACACCATCATGTATTCCCAGGGCATGTGTTACAAAGAATAGTCCTTACACCGCTGAAGGCAAGTCCATATTGTCTTCATTTGACAGACGAGGAAAACAAGTCCCTGTCCCAAGGCTACAATTCAAGGCATGTGAAGACACGCTTTTCAGGATCAGTTCTTGAAACCTGATCCCAGGAACAAGGTTGTGAGGCTTGTGCAGTTGGGACAAAACTTTGAAAAAGCCCTTGTAGGAAACACTTCAAAGCTAGGTAGTGAGGTGTTTGGCTCTGCCCACACAAGCTTGATGCACCTACATGCTCTTTATTGGGAGAAGAGTGTTGTTGTTTTCCTGGACATTCCTTAATCCATTTTACACTCAAGAAAGGCTGATTTTATGGGTACGGCATTGAGTTGGGATTCCGGAGTGTAGCTAGGCAAAATATTTGGGGGCTGAAACTCTTTTGGCAAAACATGCAAATTTGGCTACACTGAAATATTTTGCGAATTTGTATAGGTTTTGCCGAATTTTTTTGATCAGAAAACTTGCAGTCTATTAATTTCATTGGGTGACTCCTGTTTTTTTTATTGTTTATTCACTTTTTCCACCCATTCATGATTTTATAGACCTCTATCATATCCCCCTTAGCTGTCTCTTTTCTAAGCAGAGCAGCCCTAATCTTTTTAGTCTCTCCTCATATGGAAGCCATTCCATACCCTTGATCATCTTTGTTGCCCTTCTCTGAAGCTTTTCCCGTTACACTATATCCTTTTTGAGATGGGGTGATCAGAACTGGACACAGTATTCAAGGTGTGGGCACACCATGGATTTACAATATTTTCTATCCCTTTTCCAATAGTTCCTAGCATTCTGTTAGCTGCTGCTGTGCACTGGGTAGGAGTTTTCAGAGAACTATCCACGGCGATTCCAAGATCTCGTTCTTGGGAGGTCATTTAAAACTGTCATTGTATATGTACAGTTGGGATTATTTTTTCTAATGTGCATTATTTTGCATTTATTAATGTTGAATTTCATCTGCCATTTTGTTGCGCAGTCACCCAGTTTAGTGAGATCTCTTTGTAACTCTTCACAGTCAGCTTTTGACTTAACTTTCTTGAATAATTTTCTGTCATCGGCAACCTTTGTCATTTCACTGTTCATCAATTAATATGCTGAGCAGATTTTTGAGGGATTCCACTGTTCACTTGTCTCCATTGTGAAAATTTACCATTTATTCCTAACCTTTGTTTCCTGTCTTTTAACCAGTTACTGATCCATGAGAGGCCCTTCCCTCTTATCGCTTGGCTACCTAGTTTCCTTAAGCACCTTTGGTGAGGGACCTTGTCAAGGCTTTCTGAAAAATCCTAGTACACTATATCGACTGGAGCACCCTCATCTACATGCTTGTTGACTTCCTCAAAAAATTCTAATAGATTGGTGAGGCATGACTTCCCTTTACAAAGACATGTTGACTCTTTCCCAACAAATCATGTTTATCTATGTGTCTGCTAATTCCATTCTTCACAATAGATTCTACCAACTTGCCTAGTACTGAAGTTAGGCGTAGCAGCCTGTAATTGACAGAATTGCCTTTGGAGGCCTTTTGAAAAATTGGTGTTACATTAACTACCTTCCAATAATCTGATACAGAGGTTGATTTCAGTGGCTGGATCTAGTTCTGCAATTTCATATTTGAGTTCCTTCCGAATTCTTGGGTGACCTGAAACAATTTTTCCCCCTATTTTTCAACTTGCTAGAAAACTGAAAAATCCCATTATTTCCCCAGCTGTACTCTAAGAAATCTAGGTTCATTTCCAGACCTTAACACAGACATCCTGTGAGGCCTTGGATAAGTCACCTAATCTCTCTGTGCTTCAGTTCCCCAACTTTGAGGACAGAAACATCAATCCTTCCTGTGTCTGTCTTGCCTATTTGTGTTGTAAACTTTTTGGACAAAGCACTGACTCTTTCTATGTGTATATGCAGCACCAAGCACAATGGGTCCCTGTGCTCGGTAGGGGTGTGGAAGGCTATATTAATACAAATTATAATAGTTACAATAACTACACTTCCCAACTTTTAACATCTTCAGGCAAATTTCAGACACCTCTCCCTCTGCCATGCAGGGGGCTAATTAGCATAACTCAGATTTGTTTTCCAATCCAGACCAGCTGGTGGACTTTATACAGTCTAAGAATCTGATAAAACTGCGAGTGATTTGTCCCCTGCTGAGCTGGTAGTAGAGCCGTTAATGGAATCTTAGATCAACATGTCTATTTATTTATTTCATCAAACCTTAACTGAATGTACTCCTAGGTTTTGGCATTTGCTGAGACCATTCCTAATGGAGTGCTGTTGATGCTGTTTATTAGAAAGCTGTGTTAAGTTCATTCATGCTAGAACTGGGAGTTTTCTCTTTTTGATGCATAGACATGCCCTTCTAGCTGCTAGTGAAAGCAGGAGCCAGAGACTACAAATGTCGATGGGTTTTTTTTTGAATTATGTTAAATTTATGTAGAAAAAATTATAGAGTTAAAATATGATCGTTTGAGATCTAAAATAAAGAGAAAGGGAAACAAAAATTTGGCCAGTGGTGACATTCCACCCCATCCCATCTTCCTTTTTCAGACTGCAGCAAAAAGAAAAGCTGCACAATCTTAAAAATGAGACTATGAGTAGCATGATCATTTCCAACTCCGTCATCTAGCAGACCTTCCCCTAGTTTTTTAACAAGTGTACTGCACATATGCACACAAACACACTTTAGGGATAGTGCCAGCTCTTCACATTAACAATCCCCTTCCTTTGAGAAACAGTTATTTCATGATAGGGGGATTGGAGAGGGCTGAGGGTCCGTTTCTCATAATAACAAAGGGGTAGAAAGGAGTTCTTGCTGAAATGATTACTTAATGCCCCGCAGGGCTATATTATGCTGTTAATGAGGCTAGAGCCCTAGATAGGTGTCCTATGATTATTTTCAATTTGAATAAAATAAATACATGTGTTACTTTGGCAAGTTGACTAAATACAGGACAGACTGCTCAGGAATTCCATATGGGATCTTCAGCAATCTGTCTCCTTTTCAGTGGGCAAGTGCCCACATCTCAGAACCACCATCACTACTGGCACTAATTGCAACCCTTGTTGACAGCCCCAGCCCAGAAAGAAAGGATGGAATGGGCATGGAGATCCACGGGTGGTGTCTGCAGGTTTAAGTGTATTGGCAGGGAGGTTTTGGGGGAAGCGTATGTCTGTGCTGATGTCTATGCAATGGCTGGTTTCTGGGCAGATATTTATTTTGATTTAAATAATAACTAAAAAAAGACACCTCTCTGAGGCTCTAGGCGCCCTAACACTGTGGGCTGTAACGGCTTCTGTCTCTAAGGATATGTCTATGCGGAGATATCGGAAGAAGGAGGCATGCGTCAGGACCCTAATGGGGCTCTGGGTGATTGCTACTTCCCACCACCCAACACAGATGTAATGAGGTTAAGTGGTGCCCATATAAAAGAAATTAAAACTACTGATTATTCCTCAAGAAAGGTTTTAAAATGACTTATGACTATAAATGCAACAAAGACAGAATAGGAAAAGAAAAATTAACGACCAGCATTGAATAAGGATTAATATAAATGGCTAGTTATACTGAAGACAAGCACAAGTACAGGTAATATGATGCATTAGTTACTTACTACTATAAAAGCATGTCATTGGAATTGAATATAAATGGCAAGTTATACTGATGACAGGCACAAGCACATGCAAAGCTATTATTACTTTATTAACTACTAACTTTACAGGTACTGTCCCTGCTCTCAGCAAACACGAGTACAAGCAAAGGTAGTAGTAAATTGATTAACAATTTACTACTATTTCTAAACAATCTAATACTATTATTAAGCTTTTACTACTATTTTTAACACTGCAGTATTGATATAACCTGAGTTCAAATTATCCTGACACGACCATTTATAATACTGTAGTGTCAACACAACTGGAAATCAAATCAGCTCGAGCAAACCAGACTTCTTTACTCCGTAACCTTACCCTGCATTCATCTGAAAAATATGTTATCCTTCAGTCGGACGTTTTCCGCACTGGCCAGGTACAGACAGTCGCGAAATGCACATCCCTTCGGTTCAGGGGGTGAGGGTTGGGTTTACCAGCACCCACAGACAAGTTTGTGCCTTCATACTTTTTATCTCATCTGCTGGCCATGTCTCAAAACAGACCAACCAATCAGGTTAGGCCAAATGTTTACTGTGGTGGTTGTAGTAACTTTGATCTCTAGTTTAGTTTTATAAGCGATGCACAAGGAGATAACTTATCTCCATATAGCCCATTGTCTCCACTGTGGGTAATGTGGTTTTATAAGCCATGCCTGAAGGCCTAACTCGATTCACCACATAGGAGTCAGCATAAAGCGTTATCTGGTTGTAGCGTCTCTTGACCACAAGCTGCAGCTTAATTTTGCAAAGCTTGCTTTTTAAAGCGAATTTTACAAGGCTCGCGCTGTAAAACTTCCGGAAGTTTGAGGCTTAACACTGACAATACTATTTTTCATTTCAAGCTTGAGAATACTCTTGTTCAAATTATTCACAGTCTACACTGCAATTAAACACCTGCAGCTGGCCCATGTCTGCTGACTAGGGCTGGTGGGGCTCGGGCCTGTAAATCTGCAGTGTAGGCATTTGGGCTCAGGCTGGAGCTCGACCTCAAGCTCTGCGCCCCCTTGAGGTGGGAGAGTCCCAGAGCCCCGGTGCCAGCCCGAGCCCAAATGTCCACACTGCAATTTTACCGTCCTGCAGCCTGAGCTCTGCAAGCCCAAGTCAGCTGACGTGGGCCAGCCACAGGTGTTCAGTTGTAGTGTAGACATACGCTAAATGGTTTTAAGGGGTAGCCTCATGTTGAGCACAGTACCATTGGCCCATCTTATACACAGAAGGCTCCTAGATGTTCAGTCTGGCACCCTGATTAACATGAAAAACACTTTTAAAGTTAATCACCACAATGTGTTTACTTCTCCTTGCTCTTTATTCCTTTGGCCTGGTCTACACTACGGGAGGGGTCGAACTACCTTAGTTCGACTGACTTACCCGTCCAGATGCGGCGGGGTTGAACTCCGCGGCTCCAAGGCCGCCGTTCGCGGTGGTGGAGTTCCGGAGTCGACCGGAGCGTGTGGGGAGTTTGAACTATCGCGTCTTGATTAGACGCGATAGTTTGAACTCCGAGAAGTCGAACTCACCGCGTCGACCCGCGCGGTAAGTATGGACCTACCCTTTGTTAGCCTGTGGCAGAATGCTAAATTGTATTGCACCAGCATATTGGTTCCTTACCAGGAAAACCTGTGGCAAAACCAGGATGTTGTTAAAGTACTGAGTAAAGACAACACTGGAAGTTTGATTGTATTTAACAAAATTACATAGAGAGAGAAAGAGAATTTTCAAAGGTTTGTCAAAGGAGCTAGGCAGCAGCCAGTCCTTGGGATTTTCTGTAACTCAGGCTATAACAAGCTTGTCATACTGATGGATTAAAAGTGATGTGCAATTGGAATCTCAGGACTGGCTGTTGCTCCTTAGTGATTGTCATGACAATTCGGCTACACTCTAATGAGTTCAATCTGGTTACACTCCATATTGGGCATGTAGCTTCTGGAATAACTTCAAAACTTACACAACAGATGTTCACTTAGTAGATAACTCAACTCAAAGTTTTACTTGTTACCAAAATGGTGGGAAAACAATAACAAAACCCCCAGACCCACACCAAAGTCACCTGATTTCAGCTCTTAATAGGAACTTAAAACTCAACTCAGAGTTCGCCAGTTTGCACAAATCTTTCCAAACTGGCTCCCTGTTTTGTATTTTCCCATTATTTATGTCAAATTCATAATTGTGGATAGGCTCAGCAGGAATGAGAGTGAAACTCACCTTAGAGGTGGTTCCTGTAGGTGTAAGCGCATTGGCAGGACAGTTTGGGGGGAAGCTGGGACTACTGATGTCCATGCTATACCTGGCTTCTGGTTACATTTTTTTTTATTTATTTTGATTTCAATAACTAAACAGACATCTAGCCAAGGCTCTAGACACCCTATCACATCATTAACAACACCATTAAATCTCAGCAACATTAAAACAATCCGTTTGTTCAGTTTGTTGGTTTTCATTACTTTTTGCTTTGAGATTGTAGGTTCCTTCCTACCCAAATCTTGAAGCAAAGTTCTGGGGATCGGAGCAAACCTTTCCTGAATGAAACCTAGGGACCTGTTTGTAGCCGCTCCTGACAAGAAAAATTGCTGAGTTTCGCACAGCTCAGGTTACTACAGATGAGTTGTGGGTCAAGTAGCTCTTGGCACATGACATTCAGTGAAAACATTCCTTCTAACAAGGAAGAAGTTTTAGAGCAAAGGAATCTCCTGCCACTCCATCTGATAACACTGAAGGGCCTCACCTGTATGTTGGGGTCCATGAAGATGGCAGCTGACAACTTTTGTTTGGGAGAGCTGGAAATATTAGGACTGATGTCACCTTTCTTTTTGTAAAGATTGATTTACATGTTCAAGGGTAGTGCTAGGGTTGAAAGTTTGTCCTTGATTTTTCCATGCCTCTGTCTCAGCCACCCAGGATGGGCCTTTGGCATCCATGAAACACAAGGCAAAAGGACCTTCAGATTGAAGGAGGATCCAAAAGCAGTTTGGCGCTCCAGGTGAAAGTAGTGGCTACCACTAATAGCACTAAAGCCACTTCAAACTCCCGCCAAGCCAACTGCTTGCCCCTCTACTGAGCAATGATTGCAAACTCTAGCCGGGAATAGTATGAGATGGAGCATAGTCTAGTGGTTTAAGTACTGACCCAAGAGAAAGGGATTTTGGCATTCCAATCCCAGATTAATGCTGATGCCTTCTCTGGCATTAATCAAGCCATGTACTGCTTATTCCATAGGTCTACTTAGCTACCAGTGGGGATGACTAGTTTTATATATATATAATTATTGTAGTTCCTAGGAACTTTAAACACAGATCAGTGCCCCATTGTTGTCAGATAAATAAGAAAGAAGACAGTCCCTGTTCCAGAGATCTTGAAATGTTGTTAATTAAAGTAATTAAAGGGATTGTAATTAAAATAGTTAATGTAATAAAGTGTTGGTATCTAAGGCTATGTATACACTATAATGCAAGGTATGATTGCAGCTTGGGTAGACATACCTGTGCTAGCATAGCTAAAAACAGCGATGAAGATGTGGTGACAAGGGTCTTAGCACAGGCTGGCCAACCTTGCTGGGACCCTGGCTACCTACTGAAGCCTCTGCCACAGCAGCTACACTGCTGTTTTTAGATGTGGTAATGCAGGTAAAGCTAGCATGGGTTTGTTTACCTGAGCTGCAATTGCATCTTGGATTGCAGGTATACACATCCACAATGAGTCTCCAAATTCACCAGAATACATGTACACGTCTCCTGGATGGAGATGTGTAGGCCACCCATTTATCTGACTAATTGTCCCATGCAAAACATTAAAAAAACATGTTGCCAGCCATGCATAGACCCTGGCACAAGTGGCTTGTGGGAGCACATACTTTTTATATAAACAAATCTGTTAATTCGGAGTATGTCCTAAGGAATCTTCTGTTTCACCCATGTGCACAGTGATGTGCTCATAGTGGTCATGCTTGGAGGAGGGCCTGCAAAAAAGGCCTTTGCAAAAATGGCCAAGGCAGGGTCTGCAACTAGCAGGGAGAACAGTGAAAGTAGATCACTTCCTGCCTCAGTTTCCCTTTCATGTAAAATGGGGGTAATAGTTATCTACCCTTCAGATGTGTTGTGGCAATTAGTTAATGTATGCACAGAGCTTTGACAATATAAAGATCTCTCCAAGTGCCAACTCTTATTAACATCATCAGGCTGCATTTGGCAGAGGGCACTATAACATACTTGAAGGATCTCTGATGTTCCATCCCTTAGAGGGCAGTGTTATCCAGATAAACAAACACTGCATATTATTATAGGAATTACTGAAAGTATGTTTTGATTGCTGCCTTTGGAAGGAGTCATTGTAATCTTTATATGGAGATGGGTAAATTGTTCTCGAGCCATTTCTCCAAGCCATTAGGTACTATATACAATCAGGGATAGGGAGAATAATCAGGCTGAAGATTGAAATATGGAAGATTCAAACCATGTCGCTCTTCTGGTTTTATGAATAATAAGGATGGTAGCTCCTCTTTGCCAGATCAAAAAGTGCAGAACATGATCTCCCCAGATGCTCTACTGTGCTGGACTTTCATACTTCCCATCTTGTGCATTGGGAGTATCAAACTCAGCATGACCTCAGCATGAAAATCCTTTCGCAAAAGGGAGTTATAAATATGTAACTATTTTTTAAAGGAATCAGACCCTTCATGTATATTTCATGAGTCACTAGTATCTAATTTCTTCCATCTAAATAACCCAATTACATTTCAATGCAATCTAAATTAATACAGACTCATTTTCAGTTAATTACCAGTGCCCCATTGTTGGTATGTAAGACATATCACCACATACAAGAGACAAATAGCCTAACGAAACAGTAAAAGTCTACGTTACCTTTTTATAGTAATCCTTCAGTGCAAATAGACTAGTGGAGGTTTTGCATTCTCACTGTTATTTCCACCAAATATTACACTATAAGCACCTTCGACATAATGTACGTTTGGCTATGAAGCAAACAAATGTGTAATTGAAGGCTGGTGTGATAGAAAGGTCACACTATATTGTTTATAAAGAACACAATGAATGAAGTAAAGCACCAACATTAGGATGGAAATATTACAATGCCACATACCATCTAGCTTTATGCAGTAGCTGCATCGTCACGATATAGCTGCTCCATGTACAGAAATCTTAGAATCAGAGAAATGTAGATCTGGGAGGGACCTCAAGAAGTCATCAGGTCCTGCTCCCTGTGCTGAGACGGGACTAAGTAAATCTAGACCATCCCTGACAGGTGTTTGTCCAACCTGTTCTTAAAAACCTCCAGTGATGGAGATTTCATAACCTCCCTTGGAAGCCTATTCCAGTGTTTAACTACCTTTATAGTTAGAAAAGTTTTCCTAATATCTAACCTAAATCCCCCTTGCTGTAAATTAAGCCAATTACTTCTTGTCCTAACTTCAGTGGACAAGGAGAACAATTGATCACCTGCCTCTTTATTACAGCCCTTAACGTATTTGAAGACTGTCATCGGGTCCCCCATCAGTCTTCTTTTCACAGACTAAACATACCCAGTTTTTTAAACCTTTCCTTATAGGTCGGGTTTTCTGAACCTGTTATTGTTCTTGTTGCTCTCTTCTGGACTCTTTCCAATTTGTCCACATTTTTCTTAATGTGTGGCACCAAGAACTGGACACAGTACTCCAGCTGAGGCCTCACCAGTGCAGAGTTGAGCGGGACAATTACTTCCCTACGTACAACACTCTTGTTAATACACCCCAGAATGGTATTAGCCTCTTTCACAACTGCATCACATTATTCAATTTGTGATCTATTATAACCCCCAGATCCTTTTCAGCAGTACTACACCTAGCTAATTAATTCCCATTTTGTAGTTGTGCATTTGAGTTTTCCTTCCTAGGTGAAGTACTTTGCACTTGTCTTTATTGAAATTCATCTTTTTTATTTCAGACCAGTTCTCCAATTTGTCAAGGTCATTTTGAATTCTAATTCTGTCCTCCAACATGCTTGCAATCCTTCCAAGCTTGGTGTCACCTGCACATTTTAAAAGCATACTCTTCACTCCATTGTCCAAGTCATTAATGAAAATATTGAATAGTACTGGACTCAGGACTGACCCCTGTTGGGCCCTACCAGATATGCCCTCCCAGTTTCACAGGGAACTATTGATAACTGTCCTTTGAGTGTGGTCTTTCAACCAATTATGAACCCACCTTAAAGTAATTTAATCTAGACCACATTTCCCTAGTGTGCTTATGAGAACATCATGTGAGACTGTGTCAAAAGCCTTACTAGAAACAAGATATATCATCTACTTCTTACTCCCCATCCATTAGGCCAGTAATCCTGTCAATGAAGGAAATTTGGTTGGTTTGGCATAATTTAGTCTTGACAAATTCCAGCCGGCTATTCATTATAACCCTATTATCTGCTAGGTAATTATAAACTGATTGTTTAATAATTTGTTCCAGTATCTTTCCAGGTATCGAAGTTAGACTGACTGGGCTATAATTCCCCAGGTCCTCTTTGTTCCTCTTTTCAAAGACAGGTACAATGTTTGCCCATCTCCAGTCCTCTGGGACCTCTCCTGTCCTTCCCATATTCTGCAAGATAAATGTTAGTGGTTCCAAGATTGCTCTAGCTAATTCCTGAAGTACTCTAGGATGAATTTCATCAGGCTCTGCCAACTTGAATTCATCTAACTTATCTAAATATTCTTTAACCTTTAACCTGTCAATCTTATTGACATCAATAGCGTTCCAACTGTGGAGTGACTGTGTTGGTTACAGAATTGAACTGTATACAATTTGGCTGCTACAGGGAGCATAATTAGATGTATTAGATGTGGGGCTTCTAAACAAGAAGATACTAAAGCATCATTCAAAAGCACCCCACATTTTGAGGCATGCCAGTCCTTTAATTTGAAAGCTACCTATGTCCCACACAAATTTGGTGTCTTCCTCTCTTACTGTTGAAAATTATCTACATGAGAAAAAAAAGAATTATGAAACTGAGGCTATAAAAAGAATGATTCCCACAATATTTCAAGTTTTTTTGCATGAATAAATTTTTATGTCCCTCAGGAATTGGCAGGTTGAGATTGCTAGAAACACATAAGCAAGATAGAAAGATTTATTATATGTTTAATTCACTTGACTTTCCTGAATTCTGACATGTTCTTAAGACTAGTACCAGAACTGGAGATTTTTTATGGCAGAAAATGTCACAGACTTAAACACAAACTACCTTTGCAGATATTGCCATGATAGGCAACGAAGAAAACTGAACTTGTTCATATGCAGTGAAGAAAAGTAAGAAAAAAACCCACGTCTAAGCACAAGAACAAAAGGAATCAAACAGAAGATGGCAGAGTGGCTCTTAAAACCAAGAGATGAAAGTTGCAATCCACTGACTTTTCCTCCCCCCAAATCAACACCAATATGTTACACCTCTACCCCGATATAATGTGACCTGATATAACATGAATTTGGATATAATGCAGTAAAGCAGCGCTCCGGTGGGAGGGTGAGGGGGGAGAGGAAGAGGAGGGGGGCTGCACGCTCTAGCGGATCAAAGCAAGTTCAATATAACATCGTTTCACCTATAACGCAGTAAGATTTTTTGGCTCCTGAGGACAGCGTTATATCGGGGTAGAGGTGTATTTCATTATCTGTTACTGAATTCTAATGTCTACCATTTGCATAAGACAGAGCTGGTAAAATCATGCAAACCAAATTCTGATACTATTGATAGAAATTTTGAAATGAATTTCTATCAGCCGCTTTTCCACCTATTTTGTGTATACTTTCTGCAAATATTCAAGTGATCGAAATTTGCTCTCTGTGAACATTTGCTTCAGTGAAACAGAGTCTCACAGGCAAGTATTCATATAAAAAATGAGTATATGCTCTTTTGATCAGAGTTCAGAAACAACACCATGTGATGTACATGACCAGTCACAACTGATCGATAGAGCTCAAATTACCACTAAAATCGCTCTGAACCCTTTGGGCTGCTGTAAAGGTCCGGTATGGGGCTCGTCCTTCTCAGGCGCGGCGGGGAGCCAGGGCACCTCCCTACAGGCAGCAGTCCGCCTCGGGCTCAGACCTCTCCGCAAGGGCTGAGCAAACCAATAGTCTCTACACACGGCAGAGTCCCGGCCCTTTAGCAGGGCCCGAGTAAACCCAGTGTCTATAAGCCCGGCCCTGGAGCAGGAGGAGCAACAAGTTAGTTCAGGCTCAGGTCCTTCAGCAGGGCTGAGCAAACCCAGAGTCTATAAGCCCGGCCCTGGAGCAGGGTGGGGCAACAAGTTAGTTCAGGCTCAGGTCCTTCAGCAGGGCTGAGCACACACAGAGTCTGTAAGCCCAGGCCCTTCCGGCAGGGGCTGAGCAGCGAGCTAAACAGTAGCAGTCTATATAGCCCAAGCCCTGGCTCAGGGCGGGGCAACAAACACAGGTAAGGCTCAGACCCTTAGGCAGGGGCTGAGCAGCGAACTAAACAATAGCCAAGGCCTCCTCAGGCTGGGGGGGGGGAGTCTGCCACCCTGGGAAGGGTGGCAGGGGGGACGCAGGCCCTCCCACTCCACTGCGTCCCAGCCCAGGACCCTAGCAGCGGCAAAGACTTGCTGCTGTCAGTGGGGATCCTGGCTGCAACACACTGACATAGGCTCAGGTATATCTGCAGCCTGACTGGGGTTGGCTACCCCCGGGCCACTTCCAATCTCCCCCTCCCTAGGTACCTGTCCATCGCCAGCGTCATCCAGTGGGTCCCAGACCATGGGCTCCTCAGGATACCGGGCGGAGGGGAGCTCAGGCGACTCCTCCGGATACCGGGCATGGGGATGCTCAAGCAGCTCCTCGGGGTACCGGGCACGGGGACGCTCAGGCCAGCGCTCCTCTGGATACTGGGCACGGGGAAGGCTGGGCACGGCAGGAGCTCGAGCACCGGCGTCTGTCCTCTCCGGCTGCCTATGCCTAACTGAGTGCTGGGGCTGGGCTTTTATACTTCCTGTCCTGTCCCTTGACTTCCGGGGGGCAGGGACAGGCGGCGGTGGCTCCACCCACTCCGGCGCCTGGTCTGGTTCGTCCTTCTCAGGCGCGGCGGGGAGCCAGGGCGCCTCCCTACAGCTGCCAATGAGTTTGTACATTCTCTGTCAGATGTGCACACAAAGGGAAACCACAAAACCTAGTGGATTTCTTGATTCCCCGTACACAGAAAAATAGAGAATCATGTCCACCTCAAATTTACAGACAGGGAGTCCCAAGAGCAGAATCATCTCTTGATATGGGATTATGAGGGAGCAGCAGCCTGCCAGCCAGCGCAGCCACTTGAGGAAAGCAAGGGCTCCCCTGCCAAGGGGAGGCTGCAAATAAGCCCCAGCAGTCAGGGCAACTGGACTAGCAGGGCCATGCCCCAAACTGAAGAGTCTGGTAGGAAACAGCCCAGGGTAGTAAATCTTGACTCCCTGCCGGGAGGGAGACCCCATCTCCCCTGTTTTGGTGTTGATATACACAGCTGGGACCTGGTAGAGAGGGAGGGTCTAGGTCCCCCTACTACCCCTTCTGGCCTTACAGTCACAAAGACCAGTGATCTAGCCATTAGGCCGCCTGGCCACAGGTGACCCTATCACAGAGATATTGTATATGTTGTGCTTTTTTTTTTTGTTCTTTGGTACAAATCTTATTCAGTGTTCTATGTGATTGTTCCTTTCTCTTTGTTTGGTTGACATGTTTTCTTGCTTCTATATGAACAATGCCTGTTCCTTTCCCTGACGTCTTTTTCAGTGTGAATTGTAGCTCTCATTAACTTTTCTTTTCTGCCTTTCTCGCCTCTAAAAACCACCCTCTTTCTTCCTCTCTCCCTTAATTCCCCCTCTTCTTTGCTCCCCATCACTGACAAGCCTCCTATTCTCCTTCTGGTATCACTCTATGGGCTCCTCCATTTTTTGTTTTTATGGCTTAGTTATTATTTCCCAATGACTCCTCCTCAACCTGATCAGTTTAGGACTGGAGGGAGCAGCATTAGAGATGTAAGGGCAGTTCAGGCCTTGTCTACACTGAAGATCTCTCTGCTTAACTTGTCTTTGCAGTGTTGCTAAAGGCAGAGAACAAATATTTGTGCATTTTTCCTCCTGCTTTTCTTTGATGAAAAATTACTTAGAGATCAGTAGAACATGCCCTATTTATTGATTTATCTAGAAAGAACAGCATCTTTGAATGCAAGCGAAACAACAGCTAAAAATATATGGCATTGATCAGATTTTGACAGTACAGCCAGGAGACATTGCAACAATGCTTTATTCACAAATAAACAAGTGGGGGAAATCGTAAACTATTTTACAGGAGCAACTCATTAAAACTTCCAGTCTTCTTTTTAGGAGATCAGTAATCATTTTAAATCATTCACCTTTTTATTAGAAAATTATATCACTGTTATGATATAATCAATTTGGAATGGATTGTATTTATGTAAAAACAGCTTTTAGAAAGTAAATTCATAGCTCCCCACAGTGTCTTTCTGTATGAAATTATTGTGAAATTAGTGGTGTGAGCTTTCAATTCCAATCCACATCATTAATCAAATGCTGACAAATGGGTCTCCTAAGGATGCCTTCTCAGGTTGTAAAAAGATACAAGAAATGCTGCTTACTTTTCTTCAACGGGGCTCACTGAAAACTAGGTAGAAATGAACGAACCTGGATAACATATGAGCCAAGCTGAACGTCTGTCCATAATCAAAGAAAACTTTTTTTTTAGAAGAGGCCAGGGGACCTGGAAAAAGTTTGATTACCCACTTTCATCCTATCATCATTTACCCAACTCTCTACATTTCAAGATTTTGGCAGAAAAACATGAACTGAAATACTGCACAAAGCTCTATGTTCCAATAGTATTTCTAGACCAGCAGGAATTAGGAAATTACAGAAATTGTTATGAACTTGACTAGCAAGAGAGAAGGAAAAGACTTCTCTCCTCTCTGTGGGATCTTGTACCCCGTTCATCACTGTAGTATCTGAGCACCTTCCAGTAGTGCTTTAAACAATGTGACAGATACCTGTCATAAGAACATAACATAACATAAGAATGGCCCTACCCGGTCAGACCAAAGGTACATCTAGCCCAGTATCCTGTCTTCTGATAATGGCCAATGCCAAATGCCCCAGAGGGAATGAAAAGAAAAGGGAATCAAGTGATCCATCCCCTGTCGCTCATTTCCAATTTCTGGCAAACAGAGGCTAGGGACACCCTTCCTGCCCATCCTGGCTAATAGCCAGGAACCTATCCTCCATAAATTTATCTAGTTCGTTTTTAAACCCTGTTATGGTTTTGGCCTTCACAACATTCTCTGGGAAGGAGCTCCACAGGTTGATTGTGCGTTTTATTTGTTTTAAACCTGCTGCCTATTAATTTTATTTGGTGATCCCTAGTTCTTGTGTTATGAGAAGTAGTAACAACACTTCCTTATCTACTTTCTCTACACCAGTCATGATTTTATAGACCTCAGTCATATCTCCCCTTAGCCATTTCTTTTCCAAGATGAAAAGTCCCAGTCTTATTAATCTCTCCTCATGCGGAAGCTGTTTCATACCCCTAATAATTTTTGTTGCCCTTTTCTGAACCTTTCCCAATTCCAATATATCTTTTTTGAGATGGGGTGACCACATCTGCACGCAGTATTCAAGATGTGGGTGTACCATGGATTTATAGAAAGGCAACATGATATTTTCTGTCCTATTATCTATCCCTTTCTTAATTATTCCCTGCACTCTGTTCATTTTTTTGACTGCCGCTGCACATTGAGTGGACGTTTTCAGAGAACTATTCACAATGACTCCAAGATTTTTTTCTTGAGTGGTAACAGCTAATCTAGACCCCATCATTGTATATGTATAGTTGGGATTATGTTTTCCAATGTCCATTACTTTGCATTTATCAACATTAAAATTTCATCTGCCATTTTGTTGACCAGTCACCCAGTTTTGAGAGATACTTTTGTAGCTCTTCGCAGTCTTCCTGGGTCTTAAATATCTTTAGTAATTTTGTATCATCTGCAAATTTTGCCACCTCACTGTTTACTCCTTTTTCCAGATCATTCATGAATATGTTGAATAGGACTGGTCCCAGTACAGGTCCCTGAGGGACACCACTATTTTCCTCTCTCCATTCTGAAGACTGACCATTTATACTTACCCTTTGTTTCCTATCTTTTAACCAGTTACCAATTCATGAGAGAACCTTCCCTCTTATCCCATGGCAACTTACTTTGCATAAGAGCTTTTGATGAGGGATGTTGTCAAAGGCTTTCTGAAAATCTAAATACACTATATTCACTGGATCCCCTTGGTCCACATGCTTGTTGACCCCCTCAGAGAATTCTAGTAGATTGGTGAGGCATGATTTCCCTTTATTAAAACCATGTTGACTCTTTCTCAACAAATTATGTTCATCTATGTGTGGTTTCTTTTCTTTTCTCTCTCATCCTATTTAATTATTTATTCACAATAGAACAGCTTCTAAAGGAGAGATTGAGAGAGATCCTTATTGGATAGGGCAGTCTCCTGCAATGTGGGAGATCGAAGTGAGACTCACTTCTCCACATCAGATGAGATAAAATGGGGGAAGGGAAGGAGGGGAGAATTGGACTGGGGTCTCCCACTTCCCAGCTGAATACCCTAAATATGGGGCTAACCCTTATAAGCAAGGCACCACCACCTCCTCCACGGAGTGGGAATATAGATGCAGTTGCCCTGAACAGTGACAAGGATGATGTGCTCGCAGTGGACCCTGTTATGGTGTTCTGTACTAGTTGGAGTTACCTAAGGGCTGAGAGTCAGGGGGCGACGACCATCCTCCCTTTCTCAATGACTAGATGGAGGAGTCTCTTGAACCCTTTTGCTACTGTAATGTGATGTCGTGATAGGGAAAAGGTTGAGATCCACTGCCCTATTGCATGTAAGGCTTCTGTTATTTTCAGACAAAGCCACATTTCAGACCACACCCAGATTTAATCAGATCCACCTGCAGACCCAGATGAACAATGTTGTTCTTTTTCTGTCAAAAGCACTTCCAGACAGCAGGAACATACTAGCTCCCACAGAACTTCAGCCTCGCCTAGGCGCTTCACTTTGAGATGTTTAATCTTTTAGCCTATGGAGTAACATCTAATTCTCTAGACAGCTCTGTTTCTGCTGGATCCTTAAATTATTTGTAAACAGGCTAGCAGCAGTTCCAAGATTACAATTATCAATGGTTGAGCTTGGCTAACAAGTTTGGTGCAGCTCCATGTATGACATTTTATGCAAACTATTCAATATACTAATTTTCATGATCTGCATATAACTGGCTGTAAACAAATTGGGTGAATTTAGTCCTCATGCAGCACTGGCGAATGAGGCTTTTTTAATCTACAGAGGTGCAGTCGGGAAAGCTTCACACACTCACTGCCTAGCCAGCATGGCTGAACCCTGGTCTGTGGGAGAGCTTCCCAGAGGGAGTTCACACAGTCAGGCAAAGCCTATACATTTGTCACTGGCTGACAGAGCCATTTGTGAGCTAGCACTGGAATGATGGATTCCTGAGTTCTGTTCTCGGATCTTGGAGCAGACCATGGTCTCATAGTTAGAAACAGTCAGAGTCAAGGATAACCACAACCCACTTTGGGTTATCTACAGGGATAAAACCTGGGATCTCTGGACCCAAAAACATGAGTTTTTACCACTTGAGCTAAAGGACAGGGGGCCAGATTTGTAAAGGTGTGTAAGCGCTTAAAGATGCAGATGGTGGTTCTGCAAATTCCATTTGGAGCCTAACTCCCATTGATTTCAGTGAGGCTAGGTCTTTAGGTGTTTTTGAAAATCCCATTAGGCATCTAAATTATTTTAACATCTGGCCCAACGCACGTTGCATAGAGATAGTAGCATATTTCTAAACCTCTATGTGTGGTGTATATTTTCATAGACTCAAAGGCCAGAAGGGATCATTAGAACTCCCCCAAAATATTTCCTAGAGCATACAATGGGAGTTAGGCACCTAACCTGTTTAGGTGCTTTTGTAAATCCTAGCCCCCATCTACATCTTTAGGCACCCACAGCCTTTGAAAATTTGGGCTTTAGCCATTAGAAACAGACAAAGACAGAGTCAGCATGGGTTAGACAAGAACTTAATTTGGCCTTTTTCGTCTAAAAGTCCATTTGGCAAAGTGGATGAGACCTGGGTCTATCGTATTAGCAACTTTAGTTCTATTTCCAACTCCTCCTACAGTTGTCCAACCTCTCAGGCTTGGTTTATGCTTAAAAGTTAGGTTGACATAGCTACAATGCTCAGGGGTGTTAAAAATTCACACCTCGAGTGCTGCAGCTATGCTAACCTAACCCCCAGTGTAGACGTGGCTAGTCTGATGGAAGAATGTTTTTGTCGACCTAGCTACCATCACTTACCTACAGAAACAGATAAACCCCTCCCTGTCGCTGTAGGATGCATTTACACTATAGTGCTACTGCAGCAGAACTATGGTGCTGTAGCTGTGCTGCTGTCATGTAGACAGGGGCGGCTCTAGGAATTTCGCCGCCCCAAGCACGGCGGCATGCCACAGGGGGCGCGCTGCTGGTCGCCGGTCCCGCGGCTCCGGGGGACCTCTTGCAGACGTGCCTGCGGAGGGTGCGCTGGTCCCGCGGCTCCGTTGGAGCATCCGCAGGCATGCCTGTGGGAGGTCCACCCGAGCCGCGGGACCACCGAACCCTCCGCAGTCATGCCTGCAGGAGGTCCGCTGGTCCCGTGGCTCCGGTGGACCTCCCGCAGGCATGACTGCGGAAGGTCCGCCGGAGCCGCCTGCTGCCCTGCCGGCAAAATGCCGCCCCAAGCGCGCGCTTGGCACGCTGGGGTCTGGAGCCGGCCCTGCATGTAGATGTGATCTAAGTTACCTTATCTGTTGAATGATAGTTGCTTCTTCTAAGAGTTTGAGTTAATCATGATTGTGAAGTACCCAAAAAGATTAAGAAGAGCTGGGATTAGAACTCTTGGGTTGTAGTTAAGTGCACCTTCCCCTAGGCTAATGGGCCTTGTGTAGGGGCAGGTCTCTTTTTGATTGTCCCTATTATTGGAATTTAGTATACAATTCAGTTGATGATGCATGACAGAGAACAGAATCCAGCTAATTTTTACCACTAATGCCAGCAGGGAGGATTCTGAAACACATAGAGAACCACTATGTTGACTAAGAAGGTGCCATTTACACTTTTCAGAGTGAAATGTTTGTCTCTAAAAATTTATTTAGCTGAAGTGCGTAACTGGCTTTAGATTACATTAAGCCACAGGCCAAGCAAGACATACAAGGTATGTCTACACTGCAATGTAAGCCTAGGATTGGTGGAACTCAAGTCAGCTGACCCTATATTAGCGAACCGAAGGCTTGAGCGTCTACACTGATTGTTAACCCTACGTTAAGAATTTTCTAACCCAGGCCAGAACCTAGGGCCCTGGCATCCACACAGAAGCACGGAGACCCAAGTCAAACCAACCATATCCCAGACTCCTTAGTGCCCTTCCAAAACATGGCCAGTCCAGCCCTTTGACCATGGTGCACTGTGGAAAAACTTGACTGCCCACCCTACACATTACAGGGAGTTTGAACAGCCTGCCAATGGAGCCTGCTGAGCACTCATTTTGGTCTGTGTGCTCCCAGCTACAGAAGCCAGCAACATGGAGGAGGCATCTTTTCACAAACTTCTCTTGTTGCTTTCGCTCCTATCTCAGGAAATGGACAGAGCTTCCGTGAAATGCTGGTGGACATTTCAGCGTTGTTTTCTGACCCACCACAGGCACCTGACAGAGCTTAGGATGGAGCAGACGGAGGAGGACACAGACATGCCAGACTTGAACTGGCTGATGCTGCTCATGACACCCAGTACAGCTGCTGATGCCCCCTAAATAGACTGACACTTTTGGTGCAGGGCCTCAAGCACAGACTGGTGGGGCTACTTTGTCATACAGACCTGGGATGACTAACAGTGGGTCCAGAACTTTCATATGAAGAAAGCTACATTTCTGAAGCTTTCTGAGCTGCTTGTCCTGACACTCCAGCATAAACACACATATACAGGAGGTCACCCCTGCCGGTTTAGAAGCGGATTGCTATATCAATCTGGAAGCTGGCTATCCTAGATTGCTACAGGTCCATTGCCAACCAGTTTGGTGCTGAAAAGTCAATTGTGGGTAAAATGGTGGTGGAGGGCTGAGGCAATCAGGTGTGTGGTTTATCTCATGGTGGTGGGCATAAAAGATATTCTGGGCGTAATTGCTGGATTTGACCGAACGCAGTTTCCCAACTGCACCTGGGCTATTGATGGGACTCATGTGCCTCTAGGATGCCCTCCTCAAGGAACACATGAGTACATCATCTGCAAAGGGTACCACTCCTTTGTTATGCAGGCCCTTGCGGACCACAGAGGGCAATTTATGAACGTCAGTGTGGGTTACTTTTTCACCACTGGGGAATCTATATTCATGGACATACTGGGATGCTATTCCTACCAAACAACAGTGTCATAAATGGTGTTACTGTCCCCACTGTTATTCTGGGGGACCCTGCATACCCCCTTTTGCCTTGGCTTATGAAACTGTACCCTGATTTCAAAGACCCTGGGAAAAGGTGGTTTAATTGCACTTTCAGCAGGTGTAGAATGGTTGCTGGATGTGCTTTTGGCAATTTAAACCTGTTGGAGTTGCTTAAAGACCCATTGGAATGCCAGTGTCATCAATGCTGCCTGCATCCCTGTGCTCTTTACAATCTTTGTGAAGCCAGAGGTGAGCCATTTCCCCCTGAATGAACCCCTGGCAGCGAGGGAACAATTGAATCAGTACCCTAAGCCAGACAGTGCAGCTACCATGGTTGGATCTGGATGCATCAGGCAATAGAAGTCAGGGCAGCTTTCTGCTCCCACATCACGTACTTGCACAGTCCAATGGAAGAGGGATTTTTATGAATATGCTTGTGTGGAGGCGGGGATGAGACTCATTGATTGTGGGGTGTTTCACTGCTTGGGGCAGAAATGAGAGGTTGATTGCCATGCAATGTTCTTATGAAGGACACAACCACTTATCAAATGGTGTGGGGGTTGACACACTGTGTGGATTGCTGTAAAGAAGTGATTGAAGTGTGGATTGATGTAGATATCTGTACTGAGGAATAGTGTTTGCATACTAATTCCTAATTTTCCTTGATCATGTGTTTACTTTCATTATTTTAAATACACGTTGGATGATATGATGCAGTGATAGCAATACACTTTCTTGATTAAAAAAAAAAGCATTATTTTATAAACATTAAACTTTTGCCTGGCTGCCATTACCACACCAACACGCTGGGAACAACAGAACCACAACAACAACAACAACAACAAAACCAAAGTGCCTGAAGAATTGCAAACAGTGGAACCATGTATATGACAGAATCCCCTAACACTGCATGGCCCCTGACCCCTCTTTGTCCTTTCCCTTCTTTCCCTATATGCTGTGCACTTGGCGCTGGGGCGGGAGGCATCCACAGGGGAGGAGGGTCAATAGGAGGACTGTATGGGGCAAACTTGCCTTACCCAGCTGCTCATCGGGCCCAATTGCATGGGCCACCCAGGCATGGAGTTTTCCAAGCTGTTTCTGGACTGCAGCACAGCGGAGGGGACTCCGGCTGTGATGTGGGTGATGCTGCAGGACCCAGTTCTCTTGTGGCCATTAGTGATACAATATGCTTGAATTGTTGTATTTTGCTGAGCGCTGTCCTCCTCCCTTAGCTGCAGTTCCTGAGAAAGAAACTATTCTCATATTGAAATCCTGCATAGTTCGAGGACAGCCAGCCTGCGCCTTTCCTCTTGCCTCTTGCCAGACCTTTTCTCTAGCCATAAGGCTCTCTGTTTTTGGTACTGGACCTGCTGGTTGGCCCTGCCCACAACGTCAACCATACGTTCATCATGGAAAGACTTCCCCTAGAATGGTCAGGGATGGTCTGGTGCTCTGACGGTCTGTGGGTGAGCTGTGGAGGTACTGCAGCCCGTAGAGGCTGGAAGGTTATTGTCTCAAACAGCTCAGTGCAGGAGTGCAGAAAAAATCCTTGTAGAATTTCAAGGACATAAAATGTTACTTTCCCAAACTGAACTCCAGTCTATTGTGGAAGGGATGCTTCAGACCCCAGAAGCTTCCTGGACACAGCCTGGTTAATCGCAGCGAAAAGTGCTGAGAAAATGGTAAGTTAAAAATTCAAAGCTGTTTTTTTTCCTAAAAATTGCCGAACTACACCTCAACCTCGATATAATGCGACCTGATATAACACAAATTCGGACAGAACGCAGTAAAGCAGCGCTTCGGCAGGGCGGGGCTGCGCACTCTGGCGGATCAAAGCAAGTTCGATATAACGTGGTTTCACCTATAATGCAGTAAGATTTTTTGGCTCCTGAGGACAGTGTTATATCAAGGTAGAGGTGTACTTGGGTTGGGGGAAAAGGGGCAGCCGTGGCCATGCTACAAAGGATTCTCTATCATTTCAGCCCTTCCACATTTTGGAGGACATAACAGTCCTGGTCGTGTCCAACTGGAAAAGGGAGATGTTATTCCAAGCTGCAAGTGTATGCAGCCAAAGTAATCAAATGTACAATGATTGAACAGCACATCTATGAGTGGCGTGGGCTGGTCAGTTACCTAGGTGGCTCTGGAAAATACACCCTGCCCTGAAAGGTAACCACCTATCTGTAGTTCCAGCTTCAGGAAAATTTTGGAGCTATTGGCACCCAGGATTGGGTCAGAATTCATGAGGGAAGCAATAGAATGATGTGCCAGCGTCCACATGGCTTAGCTATTATGGCTGCATGCAAACACACAGAACTTCACAGCCATCCTCCTTACTCTTTGCCCTTTCGGTATATTTCTGGACAAAATTTCAAACCCCACTTGAATTTGGCACAAATGGTTTTGTCACCTATGGAGTGCATGGACCACCTCTAACTGAAATGGACTAGATTTGTAAATGGAACACATTTCCACTTCCCTAGCCCACCGTTCACTGTCCCCTGTTGCCGGGCGGTTTGCTACACTGTTGAGTGGCTACAGAGCAGTGTATTTACAGGCAATGTAAGGTTATTATTTTTAAGAAACAGGAATATCTTAGGGGCTGCTTTCCATTTCACTGGGGTTGATTGACAATTCTTGGGATAGAGATGACAAAGGAAGTTGGCCCATGGGACTGGGGTATACTTTTGGCACACTCCAAGGACCCCGAGTTGTGGGGATGGTGTCAACCCTGCAAAGCAATAGGACTCAATCCCTGGCTCCTGGATTGACGTGGGCTTGAACCCTCCTGTCCCACAGGTCCTAGGATCCTAGGTTTGAGCCTGAGTCTCAGAGATTTGTGTGTAGATACAAGGGAGGTTTGGGCTGAAGCCTGAGTCTGAGCCTAGCCTTATATTGCAGTGTAGACATGCCCTTAAAGGCTAAATTGTAAGACTACAAAGTGCATTTGGTTTTGCCATGGCTCAGCTGGTTATGTGAGGACACCACGTCAGAGCAGAAATTCTTTGTGTTTTCAGTATGAAACCATAAATCAGGCCAGGTTTGCTGAAAACCTGGGCCTATGTTCACGCAAGATGTTCACAAACCTTTCAACGAGCCTAACCTGAATTTCAAGGTTATTATAACCAGTGTTTAATTTGAGCCAGGCCTTGCCAGAGCTGAGCCCTGGCACCTCTAGGCTTGCCAGTCCATAGCTTGGCACCGCTAGGCTTGGCACGTCAGTTATGAAAGTAAAAAAAATTGCTTGAGCCCCGGCACCTCTTTCATTAAGAATTAAGCAGTGATTATAACTAACTTGAAACCATGTATGTTTTGTGTTGCTTCTATTTTTATTGTCATCGTCTTGCACTTTTCCAAAGGCTAACACACAACATTTTATTTTATGTACTAATGAAACTAATCCTAGGCTTATAGTCTGAATTTCAGCCCAGAGAAATTCTTTTACAGCGAGATTAAAAAAACGGAGAAAATAAATTTTCTAATAAAATGCTGACAACCTGCTCCTGCTACCTTTTGAACATAAACCAGAAAATGAATCTGAATGTCAGTCTAATTTGTACAACTGAGGAAGTTGTGATACAAAAGTTTTGTTCTTTTACCTTTGATTCTCCATAGTTCAACAGTGAAAATGTATCGTATCTATGGCTTGTGGTGCTAAAGTTTCCAATAAGCATGTGTAACCCCCAAGGAGCTTACTTAGATTCCTGAGGCTCTGAGTACTGGCAGCAAAAGGAGTTCTGAGCCAGGAGTGGTGGGGGAGGCAGCCACCCAGGCTTCTGGGTTTTCTAAGCTGGGAGTCAAGCAGGTGCAGCCCAGCTGGGAGCAGGAAGCCGGGGTGGCTGGGCTCTAGCTGCCCAGCTTTCTTGTCAATTTCAGGGCCAACAGCTGATGTAAATAACTCAGTGTCTACACAGACACTGCGTTGCCCTAACTACACTGACGCAAGCCCTATGCTGCTCGTGGAGGTGGAGTTATTTTGTCGGTGTGGTAGGGCATTTACATTGTCAGGACAAGGCTATAGTGTGCACACTGACATAATTAGGTTCATGTAAGCTGTAGGTGCAGACCAGGCCTCAGCATCGCTCTTCACTGTGGAGGGTATGGGGGAGATCTCCACATCTGAGCCATTCCTTCTAGGTGACAAATCTGAGGACCTGTCCCAGATTGAGGAGTCAATAGAGGAGATTTTGGAACAAACTGATTAATTAAACAGTACTAACTCACCAGGACCAGATGGTTTTCACCCAAGAGTCCTGAAGGAACTCAAATATGAAACTGTAGAACTACTAACTGTCATATGTCATCTATTGCTTAAATCAGACTTTGTACCAGACTGGAGGTTAATGCTGATTCTTAAAAAAGGCTCCAGAGGTGATCCTGGCAATTATAGGCTGTAAGCCTAACTTCAGCATCAGTCAAATTGCTTGAAACTGTAATAAAGAAGAGAATTATCAGACACATTGATATGTGATGAAGAGTCAACATGGCTTTTGTAAAGGGAAAACTTGTCTCATCAATTTATTAGAATTCTTTGAGGGAGTCAACAAGCATGGGGACAAGGATGATCCAGTTGATATAGTGTATTTGGATTTTCGGAAAGTCTTTGACAAGGTCGCTCACCAAAGGCTCTTACACAAAGTAAGCTGTCGTGGGATAAAAAGGAAGGTCCTCTCCTGGATCAGTAACTGGTTAAAAGGTAGGAAAGAAAGGGTAGGAATAAATGGTCATTTTTCACACTGGAGAGAGGTAAATAGTGGGGTGCCCCAAGGGTCTTTACTGTGACCTATGCTATTCAACATATTCTTTAGTAATCTGGAAAAGGGGGTGAACACTGAGGTGGCAAAGCATGCTGATGATACAAGATTATTCAAAATAGTTAACTCCTTGCAGTCTGCTTTGGCCTTACAGAGGGATCTCACAAAACGTGGTGACTGGGCAACAAAATAACAATGTTGAATTTCATCTGCCAAGTGCAAATTAATGCACATTGGAAAAAATAATCCCAAGTATACACACAAAATGATGGAGTCTCGATCAGGTGTTACCACTCAAGAAGGAGATCTTGGAGTCACCATGGATGGTTCTCTGAAACATCTGTTCAATGTGAAGTGGCAGCAAAAACAAAACAAAACAAAATAAAACAAAAGCTAACAAAATGTTAGAAACCATTAGGAAATGGATAGATACTAAAACAAAAAATATCATAATGCCACTATATAAATCCATGGTACGCCCACACCTTGTGTACTGAGTACCATGCAGCTCAAAAAAGATATATTGGTATTGGAAAAAGTGCAGTAAAGGACAATGAAAATGATTAGTGTTATGAAACAAATTCCATCTGAGAAGAGATTAAAAAGACTGGGACTGTTTGGTTTAGAAAAGAGATGACTAAGTGGGGATATGATGGGGGTCTATACAATCATGAATGGTGTGAAAAAAGTGAATAGGGAAGTATTATTTACTTCTTCACATAACACAAAAACTGGGGTCACCCAATGAAATTAATAGGAAGCAGGTTTAAAACAAACAAAAGAAAATATTTCTTCATACAATGCACAGTCTACCTGTGGAACTCGTTACCCTGGGATGTTGTGAAGGCCAAAAGTATAACTGGGTTCCAAAAAAGAATTAGATAAATTCATGGAGGATAGCCCCATCAACAGCTATTAACCAAAATGGTCAGGGATGCAACCTCATGATCTGGGTGTCCCTAAACTTCCAGTTGCTAGAAGCTGAGACAGGATGACAGGGGATGGCTCATTTGAAATTGCCCTGTTCTATTCCTTCCCTGTGAAGCATCTGGCACTGGTTACTGTCAGAGACAGGATACTGGACTACATGGAACATTGGCCTGATCCAGTGTGGCCATTCTTATGTGCTAAACTCTGCTTGCATTACATTAAGTCCAGTTCCCTCAGCCTCTCCTCATAAGTCACATGCCCCAGCCCCCTAATCATTTTCGTTGCCCTCCACTGGACTCTCTCCAATTTGTCCACATCCTTTCTGTAGTGAGGGGGCCCAAAACTCCAGATGTGGCCTCACCAGTGCCGAATAGAGGGGAATAATCACTTCCTTTAATCTGCTGGCAAGGCTCCTACTAATGCAGCCCAATATGCCGTTAGCCTTCTTGGCAACAAGGGCACATTGCTGACTCTTATCCAGTTTCTCATCCACTGTAATCATCAGGCCCTTTTCTGAAGAACTGCTGCTTAGCCAGTCAGTCCCCAGCCTGTAGTGGTGCATGAGATTCTTCTGTCCTAAGTGCTGGACTCTGCACTTTTCCTTGTTGAACCTCATCAGATTTCTCTTGGCCCAATCCTCCAATTTGTCTAGGTTACTCGGACCCTATCCCTACCCTCCAGCATATCTACCTCTCCCCGCAGCTTAGAGTCATCCGTGAACTTGCTGAGGGTGCAATCCATCCCATCATCCAGATCATTAATGAAGGCGTTGAACAAAACCGGCTCCAGAACCGACTCCTGGGGCACTCTGCTTGATACCGGCTGCCAACTAGACATCGAGCTGTTGATCACTACCCATTGAGCCCAACAATCTAGCCATCTTTCTATCCAGCTTATAGTCCATTTATCCAATCCATACTTTTTTAACTTGTTGGCAAAAATACTGTGGGAGACCGTATCAAAAGCTTTGCTAAAGTCAAGATATATCACATCCACTGCTTTCCCCATATCCATAGAGCCAGTTATCTCATCATAGAAGGCAATCAGCTTGGTCAGGCATGACTTGCCCTTAGTGAATCCAAAATGGTTTCCTTGAGGACCTGCTCAACACAGGTCCATGCTGTGTTGATATTTTCCATGCTTTGTTGATATTTCCCCTTAATTTTCTGTTTAAACTTTTCATATATACACTGCAATGTAATCCTTGGGTTAGTAGAACGCGAGTTAGCAGACCCTGGATTTTTTAACCTAAGGCCTTAGCATGTACACTCATTTGTAACCTGGGTTAGGAAGTGTTGAACCCTGGGTCCCAATTTGGGCTCCAGCATCTACGCTGCATTATATGGGCCTAAGCCCAACCTCTATATCCCAGACTTCCAAGTGCCCTCCCAAAATATGGCTGTTCTAGCCCTTTGTTTATGCTGCAGGCTTGGAAAACTTGACTCTCCACCACACTTGGCTGTCTAGAGGACAAAGAAAGTTGGCCAGTGGGCTACTTTGGTAGCCTTTCAGAGCACGAGTCCAATGGGGCTGCATCTACATTGCAAAGCAATTGGGCTTGAACTCTGGGTCCCAGCTTGACTCAGGTTCAGACTCTCCATCCTGTAGAGTCCTGGGGCCCTGGGTTTAAGCCCCAGGTTAGCTGAATTTGTGTGTAGATGAAAGGTGGTTTAGGCTTAAGATTGAGTTTGAACTCTGGGTTTATGCTGCAGTGTAGACATACCCTTCATTTTCAGTATGTTTTTTGTAATTCTAGGATTGCGGTTTTTTAAAGGAAGTATTTAGATTGAAATGAACAAAAATGATTTAACAGTCTCCCTACTGCGTTTCCCCTTCCATCATCATTACAAACTCAATTGGTGGGAATTTCGTTCCATTGTAATATGAAGTTACAGCCTGTGACTGAGTTAAGTCAAGAAAATATGAAGTTAAATTCCTCAGTCTCTGTAAAGGAAGCCAGGCAAGACAGCACAGTAATGGATCTATCGCTATCCATTTGACACCTACACTCCTGTTCTTTTCATTTGCTCTTGTTCCCACACTGTGCCTCCTATAGCCAGGCCATTGTTAGAGTGGTGCATGCAAATGCATTAGTCAGTCACCAATGTGCTATGTTCAATTATTCATTTAATGTGAAAAAATGACACTGAGCAAAACCAGATCGCTTTTCTTCTCAACAGGCAAGCCCTGCTACACGAGTTAGCAGGGCTTCAATTAATGTATTCGATAGGAGAGGAATTACAAAATTTGCTGAAATTCTGTACTTATGTACCTGACATTCTGTACACACAAGCCTATGGGGAGCCCCTACAAGTGAGCTGCTTTCATTGTAAACTCTCTGGGGCAGTGGCCATCTTTCTGTTCAGCACCTAGCACAAGGGGTCTCTGTTCCATGACTGGGGCTCCTAGGTGCCACTACAATACAAATAATGAATAGGCCTTATAAATATTCATGGATATATACGTAAATGGAGTGGGGAAGGAGTAGTGGAGCCACACTTTGGCTATGCAGCACATCCCAAATGATTTATACCACCCAATCACATGCTCGGCAGAAGCCACATATTTTGATGGAAAAATCTATTTAGAAGTGTTTTAGGGAGTTCTGAAAATCTAGCTTGACCATATACAGCCAGATGTCTTAGTATCATGAGTCCAGCTGTATAAACCTTGGAGACAGAGAATATATTTAAGGTTGTAAAACCACAAGAGGCACCCATTTTATGCTCTAGGCACCACTGACAGTTAGTTAAACAAACACAATTTGCATAAGCAGAAGAGAGCCTGCATCATCTGCACAAGGTATAAGAAAAACAAAGTAAACCAAATATAACAACAACCCTTTAAACATTTCACTAACTATATTTCTCATATGCAGTAATAATAGCTATTATATACTATTTGTATTACAGTGGCATCCCAAGGTCCCAATCCACGTTAGAATCTCATGGCAGTAATGCTAAGCACAGACGTAAGTGGTTGCAGGATCGGGGCCTTATAGTCAGATCCAAAACTCATTCAATCTACTGGAAAGGCCCTTGGTTCAGGCACTAGATAGAGACAAGATGTGACAAGTACAAAGGGGAAGAGGGGAAAAACAAGGGTGACGCTAACAGGACACGAGGTTTCATATATTTTAAGCAAAGCCTTGATCTTGTAATTGATTATGCACAAGATCATTCCTGTGCCCATGTGAAGCTCAACTGAAGTTAATGGGGCTCCATATGGGCTCACCTCTGCCACGACATCTGAAAACTGCAGTGTTCTCTAAGCACTGTCTCTAAACTAAAGAAACCACCACATATAGATAGCAATATGGCAACTCCCTCTTTGGTGGAAAACCACCCGAATAGCTCCTATCTTAAAAACATTCCCAAGTCTCTCAGAAATACTGCACTGCAGGCTACAATGGGCAATATTCTCACAAGCACCAGTGTAGATTGAGAGTAACTCCAAAGACATCAGTGCAGTTGCTCTGGGTTTACATCAGCATAACCTGGAGCAGAATTTGAATCAGTAATTCAAATAGCGGGCCAGATTGGTGCAGCTGTGTTGACTTCAACGCATGTTGCCTTTTAGAAAATTTGGCCCGGTATCTCACACACTGACAAAACTCAGGGTATGTCTACACTACGGGATTATTCCGATTTTACAGAAACCGTTTTTTTAAAACAGATTGTATAAAGTCGAGTGCATGCGGCCACACTAAGCACATTAATTCGGCGGTGTGCGTCCATGTACCAAGGCTAGTGTCAATTTCCGGAGCGTTGCACTGTGGGTAGCTATCCCGTAGCTATCCCATAGTTCCCGCAGTCTCCCCCGCCCATTGGAATTCTGGGTTGAGATCCCAATGCATGATGGGGCAAAAACAGTGTCACGGGTGATTCTGGGTAAATGTCGTCACTCAATCCTTCCTCCGTGAAAGCAACGGCAGACAATCATTTTGGGCCCTTTTTCACCTGGATTGCCCTGGCAGACGCCATAGCATAGCAACCATGGAGCCTGTTTTGCCTTTTGTCACTGTCACTGTATGTGTACTGGATGCTGCTGACAGAGGCGGTACTGCAGTGCTACACGGCAGCATTCATTTGCCTTTGCAAGGTAGCAGAGACAATTACCATCCTTATTGCACCGTCTGCCATTGTAAATTGGCGATGCGATGATGGTTATCAGTCATTTTGCACCGTTTGCATTTGGAAATTGGCGATGACAGTTATCAATCCTTTTGTACCGTCTGCTGCTGTCATGGGTGCTCATGGCTGGCCTCGCTGAGGTCAGCCGGGGGCGCGTGGACAAAAATGGGAGTGACCCCCTGGGTCATTCCCTTCTTTATGTTTTGTCTAAAAATAGAGTCAGTCCTGCCTAGAATATGGGGCAAGTGTACTAGAGAACCAGAGAGCACAGCCGCTCTGTGTCAGAACCCCAGAGATCCCGCAGAAATGATGAGCTGCATGCCATTCTAGGGGGTGCCCCTGCAACAACCCCACCCATTGCTTCCCTCCTCCCCCAACCCTCCTGGGCTACCGTGGCAGTGTCCCCCCATTTGTGTGATGAAGTAATAAAGAATGCAGGAATAAGAAACACTGACTTTTAGTGAGATAAAATGAGGGGGAGGCAGCCTCCAGCTGCTATGATAGTCCAGGCAGGACATTAAAGGGTGCGGGGGGGAGAAGAGCGCAGCCTCCTGCTGCTATGATAGTCCAGGCAGTACAGAATCTTTTCTTTAGACATGAAATGGGGGAGGGGGGGCTGATGGAACTCAGCCCCCAGTTGCTATGATGAGGACGGTTACCAATCCTTTTGTACCATCTGCCGGGAAGGACCGGGAGTCATTCCTATTTTTACCCAAGCGCCCCCTGCCGACCTCACCGAGGCCAGCCAGGAGCACTCACGGGCTGATGATGACAATGGATAGCAGTCATATTGTACCGTCTGCCACCAGGAAGGGGATGCTGGTGTTCAGCGCTGCAGCACCCCGTCTACCAGCAGCATCCAGTAGATATACAGTGACATTGAAAAGAGGTGAGAAATGATTTTTTTCCTTTTTCTTTTTGCGGGGGAGGAAGAGTGTAAATTGACGACATACACCCTGAAACACCCGGGAAAATGTTTTTGACCCTTAAGGCATTTGGAGTTCAGCCAAGAATGCAAATGCTTTTCGGAGACTGCGGGGATTGTGGGATAGCTGGAGTCCTCAGTACCCTCTCCCTCCCTCCATGAGCGTCCATTTGATTCTTTGGCTTTCCGTTACGCTTCTCACGCAGCACTGTGCTGAGTCCCTGCTGTGGCCTCTGTCTATCATAGCCTGGAGATTTTTTCAAATGCTTTGGCATTTCGTCTTCTGTAACGGAGCTCTGATAGAACAGATTCATCTCCCCATACAGCGATCAGATCCAGTATCTCCCGTATGGTCCATGCTGGAGCTCTTTTTGGATTTGGGACTGCATCGCCACCCGTGCTGATCAGAGCTCCACGCTGGGCAACAGGAAATGAAATTCAAAAGTTTGCCGGGCTTTTCCTGTATACCTGGCCAGTGCATCCGAGTTCAGATTGCTTTCCAGAGTGGTCACAATGGTGCACTGTGGGATACCGCCCGGAGGCCAATACCCTTGATTTGCGGCCACACTAACCCTAATCCGACATGGCAATACCGATTTCAGTGCTACTCCTCTCGTCGGGGAGGAGTACAGAAATCAGTTTAAAGAGCCCTTTATATCGATATAAAAGGACTCATTGGGTGGACGGGTGCAGGGTTAAATTGGTTTAACGCCGCTAAATTTGGTTTAAATGCGTAGTGTAGACCAGGCCTCTGTAACTCAGACACCATAGAATTCAGCTTTACCAAAGCTGTAGCAAATATGGACTGTCACAAATAAACTATACTTTACACGAAATTCATCAATGTTCATGCAGCTTTTATACAGGAAAAAAATCACTACAGACTTGAAAAAAATCTGTACCTTCCAGAAACCCTTAATGGAAATGTAATATGTACACCAAAATGTTTACTCTTTGAGTTTAAAAAATTGCTTCTGTGATGCAGAAATCTTTAATGGAAATGTATATTATACACAGAACTATTTACTGTTTCATTTAAATAACTGTTTCTCCACTGCAGAACTCTTTAATGGAAATGTACTATACACACAGAGCTATTTACTACTTTATATAAAAATATAAATCTTTTCTGTCCCATCCCCCTCAAGTTCCTATGTAATGAACAATGTCTGAGACATTGATCTTAAAAGACCATTCCTTATGCAGAATTCTTTAAGGAATACCACTTTGTGACAAAAATGTTAATAATGTTTACACAGAACAGCCCTATAACATTTAATTCCACAGGAAATTGAAAGAAATTATGAAGGCTAGCAAAATCCTTCAGTCCAACCATACCAGTGTGCTGGTCTTGGGTGTGTGTGTGTGTGTGTGTTACTGTATGGTTGCAAAGCTCTGGCCAGCACCAACATCAGATGCCCAAGTGTCACATGACAGCAACATGAAGGCAGCTGATCTGGAGATGGGAGAGCCAGGTTCAGGGGAAGGACCTTGAATGGGACTGTTTATACTAGCTAGGTGGAAAATATATGCGTGGCACAGGAGTAGACACCTCAGTAGGAAGCAGCTTTAGAAAAGGCCAGGCTGTGGGACTTGGGTTTGAAAAGGAACTGAAAAGTGTGTGGGAAGATTTGTAGTGAGCTGAACTGTTCTGTTTTGTTAATAAACCAGACTCCAAGAAGGGAATGTATCATAGAATCATAGAATCACAGAATATCAGGGTTGGAAGGGACCTCAGGAGGTCATCTAGTCCAACCCCCTGCTCAAAGCAGGACCAATCCCAGCTAAATCATCCCATGTACTTTAACTATGTGAGTCTATGTGCATTCTCTGGGGAGCTGAGAAGCAGAAACTGAGGCAGCAGTCACCTGACCAGCCAGGCTAAGCTCACCCCCTCCCACCATTCATATTCAGCAAAGCACTGTGGGACATAAGCACATGCCTAAATCAATGGGACTGAAGCACGTGCTTAAAGTTAATTATGTGCATAAGTGCTTTGCTGAACTGGGGCCTATATACCCATACTCATACTGAATGCTACCTTATTCTGCAAGGGGGTCCCCTGAAATCTGAGACATCTTGAAGAGTAAGGTGCTATTCTCTGTGAGCAATGATATCAGACTCTGGCCCAAGTTAAACGTTGACTGGCTTGGAGGGCTACAGAACTAAAGCTAGGCCTCTCTAAGAAAACGTTTTTCTCATCAGATGTGTCATAAACAAAGTGAGGGTGATCTCTGATATCCAGAAGAGGGTAGGTGTTGGAGAGAGTGGCGTCCCCACTTCCTGGCAGTGCTGGGGAAATCAACAGGTTTTTTGTGTGCACTAGAAACAGCCAAACCACCGTTAACTTCTAAATTCAAAATACCGTACAAATGAGCCTCAGCTGGTGCATAATGCCTGGCTGCGACGGTGAGTTGCAGGATAAATTCATACACAAAAAAGGCTGATGTGAAACAGGTAAAGGTTGTTTCACACATAACACGCACTTGACACAAAAACAAGAAAATGGAGTCAAGCCACCTAACAGGGTATCCTCTACACACTGCCACCGGCCACACACCATAACCGTTGTCTGCCCCTAGGGGCACCAGCTTCCCAGCATCCTTTTTACCAAGCTTTTCCCCAAACATCCCTGACCTTGCCCTTTACCACACCATCCCTTCCCAACGCTTTTGGGTATGAATGTTCGGCATAGCATTAGGCAGTTTGTTACAAGGGTGTCTGAAGGCTCCGTTAAAGGAAGAAGGATGGTTTAGTGGTAAGGGTGTTAGCCGGTGACTTTAGACAGTTCCCTGATTTGCTACAGACTTCCTGTATGCCCTTGGACAAATCACTTAGTGTCTCTCTGCCTCAGTTCCCCATCTATAAATATGGATAATGGCACCTCCCTGCCTTACTGGGCTGTTGTGAAAATAACTCTATTAAAGACTGTGCTTGAATACTGAAATGGGTAGGGGCGCCCTATAGGTAGGTACCTCAGATCAGGGGTTCTCAAACTTCATATACCGCAACCCCCTTCTTTGAACAAAAATTACCACACGACCCCAGGATGGGGGCGCGAAGCCTGAGACCCACCATCCCAGGTGAGAGAGCCAAAGCCAAACCCTGAACCTCACCACTTTGGGTGGGGGTAGGGGGGGGCATGTCCCTTTAACCTGAGCCCCACGGCCCAGGGCTGAAGCCCTCAGGCTTCAGCTTCAGCCCAGGGCGGTGGGGTTCATGCTTTGGCCCCAGGCCCCAGCAAGTCTAAGCCAGCCCTGGCGACCCCATTAAAACGGGGTCATGACCAATGGTCCCTCTAAGCTATGCAGCCACGCAAGAGTCAGTCAAGTGCCGCGCAGTTGATTAGTAGAGCCGCGCGCATCCGGTGACTTGTGTTTAGATGCCCCTCCCCCTCGCTGCTCTGCTGCTGCGCTGCTCCTGCTCTCTGCCTTTGAGTCCAGCTGCTCCCAGGACCCTCCTGCTTGTGGTGCAAGCACATACATGCTGTCTTCCCCCTCCCACCACAACTCCCCCACCCATGTATCCCATCTCGCAGAGCGGGGCAGGAGGGGCAGGGCTCGGGAGTTCGATGTGGCTGCTGCGGTCTGAACAAGCCTTCAGACTGGTGAATGCTGCTGTGGTTAAAGAGACAGCACATGGTCTCTCATACACTTCCCCAGCAGCCAGCACACACACAATCTGTCTCTGTCTCTCACACACATACATATACACTGTCTCTCTCTCACACACACACACACACAGTCTCTTTCTCTCACACACATACACACTCTGTCTCTCTCGCACACACACAATTTGTCTCTTTCACACTGCTCTCTGAACACATACTTGTGTTATGTTGTTGTTACTTCTTGGTACTTCCTGAAATGCACATATATTCTCTGTAATTTTATTCTTTCAAAGTGACTCATAGACTCATAGACTTTAAGGTCAGAAGGGACCATTATGATCATCTAGTCTGACCTCCTGCACAACGCAGGCCACAGAATCTCACCCACCCACTCCTGTATCAAACCCCTAACCTATGTCTGAGTTATTGAAGTCCTCAAATTGTGGTTTGAAGACCTCATGCTGCAGAGAATCCTTTAGCAAGTGACCCATGCCCCATGCTGCGGAGGAAGGTGAAAAACCTCCAGGGCCTCTGCCAATCTGCCCTGGAGGAAAATTCCTTCCCGACCCCAAATATGGCGATCAGTTAAACCCTGAGCATGTGGGCAAGTGTGTTATTTTAGTTTTTTGAATGCCTCTGCATTTTGTAATTTTATTTCTCTCTTATGCTCAAATTTAATTCTTTTAGTAGTTAGTTCTAAAATGCCTAACCTGTCCTGGCTGGAGTAATTATCCCTATGGTAACATTTTACAAAAATATATATTATATCTACGTTTTTTTGTTTCTACTGGTGGTGCACATCCACACATTACCTCGATATTGGTGCACATAACAAAATTCATTCCGCACATGGATGAAAAAAATTATAGGACACATTGGGTGCGACCCACTTTGGGGTCCCAACCCACCGTTTGAGAACCGCTGCCTTAGATAGATAGCATTGTTAGGGTGGCTAGTGTGTGGCTGATAGTATATTTTAGTTGGAGCAGTATTTGGGCGGAAGAAGTGCATTTTGAGGCGGCTCGCTTTTCATTGCCTTGTTTTGTGGCTTTGTGTCGAGTATGTTATGTGTGTAGCAACCATAACTGTTTCGAAATAGATCAGAATAGGGCCCTCTGATACCACGGAAGAGACACGGCGGAGGTGAGGGACGCACGAGACAAAATGAAAGCAATCTGTATAACAGGATGTTTTCCCTGTCAGTAACTGTTGTAACTCTTACTCTGTGGAAATGTACAGTAGGTGATGGATTGAAAGTCTGTCCTCTTGAGTGATGGCCCTTGGAGCAGCAGGGTGAAGAGAAGGGCAGGATCACCAGCTGAATCTTTATGACTGAAACATCATGATTGCTGCTGCTGCTGTGGTTGAAAGGGAAACTGGAAAAGGAGGGTTTAAGCTTCTGTGGTGACTATAATAACGTTTCATTGAGTACGCTCAGAAACCTAAACCTCTCTTTAAAGCCTTTCCTCAGCAAGCATTACAGTAAAACAGAACTGTTTGGAATTGCTTTAGAGCACGGTGACAAATCCCAGCACCTCAGATGTAATCGATTTGTCTTGGGTTTGAGGAGCATATTATTTGAGTCTAACTGGAAAAGCTTCATTTATAGCTCCAAGTACACAGCACAACTATGTAAGAAACTAGCCAGTAGTAGGCAATTGCTGGTGGAATGATTTAGATAGCCGCTTTAGTTCGGTGACAGTGAAGTACAAAATGAATGTGAGAGACTGGTCAGCACGTTAAATGTGTATTACATTGCAAGTAGTTTGTAGACAGGGTACTATTTTTTAGGGAGGGTGAGGGAGAATTTAATAAATACAAATATGTATTGTTTTTAAGTGGCTAGTTGAAATGGACAGCACTCTCCTGTCTAATGAGTTTATGAAGCTCCATTTGTTTTGTTCTCACCTCATCAGCACCGTTCAAACTTCAGGTAATATTATTTCCACCAGTCTAAACTAAAACTTACCATTGTTTGCCATCTGGAAAGGTTTACTATGGAGACACCAGGTTTTTCTATATTCATCTAGGTTTGTGTTATAGACGCAACACCAAAAAAATAAAATAAAATTGGGACTGGACAGTGGAACCAGTCCATTTGTTTTTTAACCTGAAAGTTAAGAGGGAGCAAGAAGGGGGCCCATTCCCATGGTTTTACCACGAGTCTTGTGATGATTGGTGTTTTCCTTCAAGCCCCAGCTCCAGGAGCCATGTGAATATGTGAGAATCTCAGCTTTTTTTTTTTTTAAATTAAGTTTATAACCCTCCTGGTTGCAGAGGAAAACATAAAAATGTGAACCCGGCGCACCCTAAAGGATCAAACATATGAAGCAAATAAAAAGACCCCAAAATGTAGTATTTAAAAAAAATCTTGTGCTTTTTAAACTAGTCACATGATGGGGGAGGGACTCATAATTTTTGTCCATTCCTCAGCACTGTATCCCCCCTCCTAGTGCTCTTTTTTATCTTGTCTCCCCTGCAATAAGATCTGGGTCCCCCACCCTTTCCCAAGTTTCGGCAGGTACCCTGTTGCAGAGTGGGAGGAGGAAATGTGGTAGGATCTGTGTCTCCTCTCCCACTGTAGCTTTGTCAGCTGCAGCAACCAAGGAGCAAAAGGAGGCTGTGGGGTGGGGAAACAGAGAATGGTTTGGTCCAGGGGGTATTAAATGGAGATTAACAGCAGCAGTCAGACATAGTTAGGGGGAGGAGGGAGAACCCTTTTCATTTTTCCTCCCTGGCCATAGAATAAGGAAAGTTGAGAGGACATGACTGAGGGGAAAAAGGTGTGTGTTTGCATGTGGCTGCACCGATGGTATGTATCAGAACATGAGTGGAGAGAAAGGGCCTAATTCTATACTCTGTGCACATACAAAGTCTTGTTGAAGTCAGTACTCGCAGATACCATCTTGATGGGCACATTAGAAATACCCGGCTCTCTCTTGATATACATAGATAAGAGTGGGCTCACAATGTTTAACTGAGCCCACAACACTCTGCCACCTTGTAGTAGCCACTAAACTGCACTACAGTTGATCTGTAGAGGTAGGAAAAGGAAGCGATGTTCTCAGGAGGAGAAATCAATTAAACTGAGTGAATGAATAATATTTTCCATACAAAATCTTAATTCAGAACAATATGTTTTCCTGAACAGATGTTCACACATTCACAGTCAGACAGCTTTTATGCAGATCACCTGATTTAAATATGAGTACTGTAATAATTTTCATACATTTTATTGTCTTGTTAATTGTATCTGAGACATTTAAGGCAAGATTTCTATGGAGGACTTAGATGCTTAAAGGGGCAGTTGGGTGCCTATGTCCAACATTTAGATGCCACTGGCATTTGCAAACCCTGTTCAGCTGCTGCCTAGGTCTGCGGGTACCTACATTTCTAGGTTAAAGTCTCCAAGGTGCCTAAATTTCAGCTGCTGGGCATAAGCTGCTTAAATCCTATACCACCCAGCAGCTCAGTGCCTGACTCACAACTAAGCCCCAGTGGGATTCACAAACTAGGTGTTCTTCACGTCCTGTCTTGCCCTGATCCAGTAGACGTGCTCAGAGCACACCTAAACCTACACAAAGTGATGGCAACCATATTCTCTTTCACTTCTGGTTAGAGACCTCACCCAGCCTATAGAAGCCCTAGGTTCAAATTCCTGATGTGGGGCTGGGATGTGAACTTAAGTCTCCTATCTCCCAAGAAAGTGCCCTCACCTATGGGGCATTACAGGGCAAGAATTTTTCCTATTGAGACTGTTTCACGTTGTATAAATATTTAAATAGTCATTGGGACAACCAGTATGGGCTATACTGACTCTCTAGTCTAGGGGTCAGAGCACTCACTAGGGAGGCAGGAGACACAGCTTCCAACCTCCCTGCTCTAATGAATATTTCATTAGTTATATCCTCCCTCCTCCTTGTTTTTCTTGTAAAAGGACTGACCTGATTAGGTGCCTAATTCCAGAAGAAGTTCATGGCTGTGAATCTGGAATGGAGGTAGATGCCTTCCTCTGGCTGAGCTTGCAGTGCCTAAGCCCTACTCATGAATTCTCTCCTTAGGGCCTGATTTCCAGAGGTGCTGACCTCGGAGTGCCAGGTGAAATCTGTAGGAGCTGTAAGATTTATACCTCTGAAAATTAAGTCTAAAGTTTATCTGCACACCAGGAAAGGTCACTTAATTTCTCTGTTCCTATCCAGTCTGATACATTTGTGCATTCAAACTTTAGTAACATCCATAGAACTGCCTGCAAATAATTCCAAAGAGAAAGTTCTGCAGTCAAATTCTAACAGATGATTACCTGTAACAAAATATTGTATATTTGTCACTTCTCCAAAATATAAGGCATATTTTTCTAGCTGGTAAAATGACTTCAGACTGTTACAGTGAAACAAAATGTTTGCAAACTTGACACTATGGATTTTTATTTTACTCTGGGAAACTGCATTGCTATCACATCATATCAGAGCAAAGCAGGTTGTAAGCAACCACTCAGGAGCAACAACAATCAGATGTTTCAGAAAAATGATTTCTAATAAGGGTGAAGCAGGATTGTGTAGGTCCAATTGTGATTTCAATTAAGCTGGTTTTACACCAGTGTAACCTCATTGTCTTCAAATGAGTTGCTCCTGCTTTTCCATGGGTTTGAATGAGAGCAGAACTAAGCTCAACCTATTTGGGGCTATTTAAGTCAGGAGGTTACTTAAAAAGGATATTGTCTTATACAGATTTCATTATACTCCAGTATTTTGATAATCTGTATAATTTGTTAAACCATTGCCCTTGTTTATAACAGGTAGTGTCTCGCCACTGAAGAGATGTAAGCAGCAGAATGATTGCAATTTTCATTTGAGCCTGTTCTCTACTGTCTTGAGGCATCATTTACAGCGGAGCAAGTCAGTGGTAGCATTTTACACCCACTTTGTCCTGGTATAAATTAATACACAAAGTGCTAGGCAGTGGAGAATCAGGCCCATTGATTTTCTTGGAGCTGTTTCAGATTTATGCTTGTGCAAATGCGATCATAACAAATACCTATTGACTTTTGTGATCCAATAACATGATGTCTTTAGGCCTGAATCTCCTCTTACACAGGCTTTACATCAGGGGGTCTCTACTGAGTTCAGGGGAGTTACTCCTGATTAAAGCCAGTGTAGAGAGAGAAGAATCATGCCTCTTGTCATGGCTAATGAGCCATTGCAAACTCTTCCTAGAAATTTACTAGCCCAGGCAAAAAAATCCATTTGCTCACCCTGCCCATAAAGATGATTGATAATGAAGACGATGATGTAAAGACTAATCGTATTTTATAGCCCTTGTCACAAAAAATTACTCACTCAGGGGAATGGGAATGTAGGGGTCAGAGCCTCACATGGGGTAAATTGGTGTAGGTACACTGAAGTGTTGAGGTTCTGGCCCATATAATTTAGTACAGTGAGGCTAATATCTTTCCGGAAAGACTCTTTTTCTGCCTAGGAGAAGGAAGATTTTATTCTTTCTCAATAAGAGTCCAAGGCAATTCACAGCTGATTCCATGATATTTTTCATGTAGTAATTAATAATAACAAAATAATTGTTGTGAACATAGTGGCTTTTATCCTAAAGGACTTTAAACATACACATACAGCACCATCGGAGAGAGAGCTGTACCCATGTAGCACACATCACGTTGCTAAAGAACAGGTCCATGGGAGGTTTAATATCTAGGCAGAGCAAACTTAAGCCAGGTCTACACTACAGCCTAAGTCGATATAATTTACACCACGCAGAGGTGTGAAAAAGCCCCCTCCCCCAAGAGACACGAGTTTTGCACTGTCCACACCAGCGCTGTCAACAGGAGATGCTCTCCCACTGATATAGCTTCCGCTTCTTGCCGAGGTGGAGTAATTATGCTGATGGGAGAGTCTTCATCAGATATGCTACAGTGCAGATGCGCCGATGTAGGACTGTAGTGTAGACTTGCCCAGAGTCTCAGTTTTAAGGTGTTATCTGGGGGCTTGTCTACATGGCAAATTAGTGCATGGCAAGCCAGGGTGCGAATGTACAGTGCACCAGCTTCCTGCAAACTTATTTGCTGTGTAGACAAGCCCTTAAAGACCCTCATCCTAAGCCACATGGGACTCTGTTTCTCTCTGTCAGACACAAATAGAACAAATTGCAAGCACTATGATGGACCGCACAGCAAGTACAAAGGTTAAAACTTTTTAAAATGTAGATGTGTTGTTTCATTAGCATGTCATGAAGAAGGGATCCTGTCTGCTGGGAGAATATTATTTTCTAATCTGAGGTTGTTTATTACCATACCTTCCAATTATTAATAAGTTTAGCTTAATTATTTAATGAAAGAGCTGATCCCTCAACCTTGTGAAACACATGTGTGCAGTGCATTTTTCGGGGACTTCAGTGTGTATGATGAAGGGAAATAACTGTTCACTTAATGACTCCCCATGTGAGTCTTAGGTTTGGTTTACACTTACAAGTTAGGTTGACATAGCTCCACTGGTTTGGGTGTGAAAAGACCACACCCGTTGTGACATTGCACCCCATAATGCTTTATGGGACTATGCTTATGAATGTATATATTACATAACTGGAATATGTTTTATGCTCCATATGCCATGGAACATATCTCTGTAAAGGTTGTGATCTACTGAATATATTTATACTATTTGTATGCATGTGTCATTTTTGTATTCGAAGTTATGAATATTGGCTGTATACTTGTTTGAGTTTAAGTAGCCTTAGTAAAGCATTTGGTCAGTTTCTTGAGAAAGGAATGTGCAAATTAAGTGCCCAGTCAAGAAACACTTAGCTGACAATGGATCTTGGAAGACTCCAATCCACATAAGAAGTCTTCCTGGAGACATTGAAGACAGCATGTGGGCAATGGCTGCTGTCTGTAAAAACTGAGTCATGCATGGACATGTGACTTGCCCATGTGACTCCAAAGCTACATGGAGCTGGATTTTGCATAGGAGAGAGGAGGGGGTCTCCACGCACAGCAGAAAGTCTATTTAGGCTAGGGTGACCGGATAGCAAGTGTAAAAGATCGGGACAGGGATGGGGGCTAATAGGTGCCTATATAAGAAAAAGCCCCCAAAATCGGGGCTATCCCTATAAAATCAGGACATCTGGTCACCCTAATTTAAGCCCCTGGGAGACCCCTCCATTTTGTCTTCAGCTAGCTCAAGAGATAGCCTCTCCACCCCCAAAGGATACCTGAAAGAAACTGGAACAAAGGACAGTAACCATGGGGGTGTGAGTGATTGCTGGACCCAGACTAGAGAGAGGCTAGTCTGTAAAAGAAGCTTACTGGAACATCTCTGAGGGTGAGATTTCATCTGTAATCACTCTCTTACTGTATTAGGTTTAGACTTGCATGTTTTATTTTATTCTGTTTGGTAATTTACTTTGTTCTGTCTGTTATTACTTGGACCCACTTAAATCCTACTTTTTGTATTTAATAAAATCACTTTTTATTTATTAATTAACCTAGAGTATGTATTAATACCTGGGGGGGCAGGAACAGCTGTGCATATCTCTCTATCAGTGTTATAGAGGGCAAACAATTTATGAGTTTACCCTGTATAAGCTTTATATGGGGTAAAATGGATTTATTTGGGGTTTGGACCTTATTGGGAGCTGGGCATCTGAATGTTAGAGACAGGAACACTTCATAAGCTGTTTTCAGTTTAGCCTGCAGCTTTTGTGGGACATTGTTCAGATCTGGGTCTGGGTTTGTAGCAAGCAAGCGTGTCTGGTTCAAACCAGGCAGTGTTCTGAAGTCCCAGGTCAGCAGGGGAAACGGCTCAGAGGTAGTCTAAGCACATCAGTTGGCAGTACCCAAGGAGTTTTCTGTGATGCAACCTGTCACACTCGTAACTGACATGGCTCTGCTGATCTAGCCCCCAGTGTAGATGCAGCTATGTCATGGAAGAATGTTTCTGTCAATGTAGCTAACTTCGTTCAGGGAGGTGCATTCCTACAAGGATGGAATAACCCCTTCTGTCAATGTAGGCTGCACCTACACGATTGAATTATGTAAAATGGCATTTCTATGCTGACTTAGCGATGCTGGTATAGTCTCTCTAGTGTAGAGAGTACTTAATATTCATAAAATATTTCCAGGTGGAGATGTGCCCTTAAGAAGAGTGGTGTGTCACCCATAATGCAGAGAAAACTCTCAAGTGACTGATAATGGTACTATACATGTCAAAGCACTTTATAAGCATGAATTAATTAGGCCTTGTAACAACTCCATGAGGTAGGGATCATCATTCTCATATTACAGGTATGGAAACTGAGGCACAGAAAGATTCAATGGTCACAAATAACATTGACAGCAGCTCTGGGAATTCAGCTTAGATTGCCAAACTCTCAATCCCCTGCTTTGACTATAAACCACATTTACAGATGGTCAAATGAGTCTGGACACCATTTCTCATCTGTCATTTTTCTTTTTCACAAACCTCCACTCTCCCTGGTTTTAGTCATGATTGGAAGCCCAAGTCCCAAACTACTAGCCCGTACAATTTGTAAGGCTTTGAGCAAAATCAAGGTTTGTTATCAAAGGGGACGTTTATTCCCTATCAGAGGGTGTGTGAAGATGGGGGGGCAGATTGAACAGTGAGCTACTTATTCCTCTATTAGTCCCACAGCCAACAGACCAGTCTATGGATTGCTAAATTATGGCATAATCCAGCTCCTGAAGAAGCCTATGGAAAGACTCCCATTGACTTCAACGGCAGTAGGAAGGGACCCTTACCTTGGATGTTGGGATCCCCAAAAATGGTTATTTGTGGCTATCCTTATGCCCAATCAGAGAGGTTGTTCTCCTGGTATCTCCAGCCCAGCTGTAAGCAAAAGATACTGTAGATTTCCCGAGGAAGACAGTCTGTTCTTATGAGATTTCCAGAACAGTCTGGCAAACCCAAGCTGTGGAGATAAATTTCAATTAAGCTTCTAAACTTCGGAATCGTCAGCTGAACTGAAGTGACCTTCTGGGAGTTTCCTATGACTATGCCTAAAGTCAGAGTGTGATTTCACTTTCACAGGGTTGGAGTAACCTCAGTGGAGTGGTACTGCTGGGATTCTGCAGCTAGGGAAGAAGATTCCTACTTCCAGCCTTCCCACATGGCTCCTGAGTATGCTGGCCTGGTTAGTTGGCACAGGGACTTTGGCAGAGGATGTGCCCCAAATGCACAGGATATTCGTACTACAACTCACATTGTGTCTAAGAGATTAGCAGATTTGAAACAAGGGTCAAGCATGTATATAGATAATGAGAACACCCAGAGTTATACTAGACAGGCTAAATATTAATGTATAAGGGATCTAACCCCCTTGCTTTAGGGGATAGAGTCAATCACTTACTGCTTGGGGTTAGTAAGAAACTTCACCTCTGAGCAGTTTATTTCATAATTGTGCATTATGGGTTTTCTTGCACCTTCCTCTGAAGTATCTAGTACTGACCACGGTCAGAGACAGGGCACTGGACGATTGATTTTATCTAGTTTTTGCCATTTTTCTGTTTACAGCTCATTATCTCAGCTATCCAATTTCTCTCCCCCGCCACACACACACCAAGACATCAACCCTCAAAAAAATCCCAAATTGATGGCTGGATTTAACTAATCAGATTTTGAGTTGCCCAAGTGCCAAAAATAAAACAAAATGCAAAAGCCATGTGGGAAGCTTCTTCTATGGGTGTTTTTTTTTAAATGAACTTAGAGAATATGGCCAAATAGATATCTTCAAAAATACTTGTAAAAATAAAGATCTGGGTCCCAACTTGGCAGTTGTCAGCCCAGAGCAAACATTTCACATCCAGCTGTTAAACCTTTCACCCACAAAGAGGGAGAAGACAGGGAGAGTTTTTAATGGATACGTTAACACAACCTTATCTCCAGCATTGTGGATGTGCCACTGTAACATGAGCGACAAGCAGGAGAAACTGTCAATACAAGCCCCAGTATAATGCATGAGCAGTTTCTGACAGAAGAAAGGGAAGGTTGGTTGATCCCTACCCATTTCTTTTGAAGACCTATGTTTGATCCTGAGCAATATTCCTACTGCACCACACCTCCTCATTCCTCTCTAGGGATACTTCTGGAGCTGCAGCACAGAGTGGAGGAGGGTACTGCCACTTCATGTCTATCCAGGGCCGCCCAGAGGATTCTGGGGGCCCGGGGTCTTCGGCGGCGGGGGGCCCTTCCGTTCCGGGACCCGCCGCCAAAGTGCCCCGAAGACCCGGCGGCGGGAGCCCCCCGCTGCCGAATTACCGCCGAAGCGGGACCCGCCGCCGAAGCGCAGCCCGGTCTTCGGCGGTAATTCGGTGGCGGAGGGGGGTCCCCGCCGCGGTCCTTCGGGGCACTTCGGGGCACTTCGGGGCACTTCTGTCCCGGAACAGAAGGGGCCCCCCGCCGCCGAAGACCGGGCTGCGCTTCGTTGTCGTCGTCGTCGTCGTCGTCGGGTCCCGCTTCCCCCCGCCCCGGCCCCAGCCTCTTACCCGAGCGCGTCTCCGGCGGGGCCTGAGCTCCGTCCCGCTCAGAGCCGCGTGTGAGGGGGCGGGGCTGTGAGCTCCACGCCGAGCGGAGACAGCTGCCCCGCCCCCTCCCCACGCCGCTCTGAGCGGGGCGGGGCTCAGGCCCCGTTGGAGCTCCCAGCCCCGCCCCCTCACCACGCGGCTCGGATCGCGGCGGGGCTCAGGGGCTCAGCCGGAGACTTGGCGCTTGATGCGCTGAGGCTCCAGGAGAGGGGCGGAGGCGGGAGCCTCTGCTCTTCTCTTGGGGGCCCCTGCGGAGCCCAGGGCCCGGGGCAAATTGCCCCCTTTGCCCCCCCTCTGGGCTGCCCTGTATCTATCTAAGGTACTTCTTTGTTCCTGCCCTCCATTATCATAGTATCCGAGTGTCTCTCAGTCATTAATGTAATTATCCTCATAACACCCCAATGAGGTAGGGATATATTATCTCTATTTTCAGTGACAGGAACTGAGGCATAGATAGTGAGATTTTCAGAAGTGCCTAGATGCTCAACTCTCATTGGCATTGAAATAGGAGTTAGGTGCCTAGGCATTTCTGAAAACCCCACCATCTGAGGCCCAGATCCTCAAAGGTATTCAGGTACCTAACTCAATGGGAGCTAGGCATCGAAGTACCTTTAAGGATTTGTGCTGAAGTGACTTGTCCATGGTCACATAGAAAGTCTGCAGGGGAGCAGGGAGTTGAATCTGGGTCTCCCACATCCTACCCTAATCACTGGACCATCCTTCCTCACAGTACTCATACAGCCACTTTCCTCTCTCCTTCAGTGACCTTGTAGGGTGATGGCTCCTTTAAAATCTGGCCGATAGAACCGTGAGTAGCTGAGAATCTCAAGAGGCAAGAGAGAACAGAATGAGATAGGACAATGTAGGGCAGCAGAGGACATAGCAGGGTGGATCCTCAAGTCCCATAGTCTACAAAGGGGAAGAGGGAAGGAATAAATCAGAAGGAGAGTTGGAGAGCAGAAGGCAACTAAAGGGAGGCCCTCCATGGCAGGAGCCCTGAGCCCTCTTGCCTCCCTCTCCTCACCACGACCGGAGAAGCCCCGGGCTGGCCCTAATCCCAGGCTGGCCCCACCCACCCGACCGACCTGAGCCTTGGCCTGAGCAGTCCCAGCCATGCCAGCTGGCCAACCCCAGCTCTGGGCCAGCCAGCCCGATCAACCCCAGCCGTGCCGGCTGGCTGACTCCAGCCCCAGGCTGGCTGGTCTGAGCGACCCCAGCCCAGTGTCCTGCGGCAGCAGCTCCAGCCAGGAAAGGCAGATCTTTCACTCCCTGGCCTATTATACCCAACATCCATGAGGGAGACTATGCAGAGCAAGGGGAGCAGAATTTAAAAAATACTCTCTGGGTTATACTTCTGCAAAACGCTTAATGGCTGTTACCTGAGGATATGTCAACACTACAGACGACACAGTTAAGTTGATCTGTGATTTAGGCGTAGACCAGGCCATAATCTGAATCTGTGGCCATGCCCATTACCTTCCAGTGCTTAATCTTTGTGGCAAATTGATAGACACTTTGTATTGAACATTACTATTAATTATTACTATTATTTCTATTCTGGTAATGCCAACAACATGTTAGGCATTGTCCAAATAGATCTGAAGACAAACCCTGCCCTGAAAGTCTCTGTAGCAGCAGTGAAATAAGAGTGGTTTCAGAGTAGCAGCCGTGTTAGTCTATATCTGCAAAAAGAACAGGAGTACTTGTGGCACCTTAGTGACTAACACATTTATTTGAGCATAAGCTTTCATGGGCTACAGCCCACTTCATTGGATGCATGCTGTAGTAAGAGGAGGCTCTAAGATATAAACCTTGGTATTAGAGGCCCGGTATGAGGCCTAAGGCCTGAACTAAAGTAATGGTTAAGACTTTGCTAACATAAAGCAAAGTTAAGCTGTGAGCCAGAGGCAGGCCCTGCTCACAGAAGCTGGCAAGGAAAGGGCTGATGCTGCAAGAAGATACCTACCTAAAAGGTACTGAACACTAGATATCAGAACATTCACATACTTGCACATTCCACACAGATAACAAAGAACAGGCTGGCCCATCCTAATGACAGGGGCAAAAGGGTAATATGATGGATAGAGTTGTTTTGATCAAACCAACATGTACAAGGTGAGAGGCGGCACCTTAATACATAGAGGGGTTGTACCGTGGTACATGGAGGGGTTGCACCCCAATAGGTCAGGAGTGATGTGTAATTTGTTTGTACCTGTGTATAAGAATGCATCCCTGGGGCGGTGTCTTTGTCCAGCCGAGGGGGCAGTGGAAAGTCCCAACACTGACTGAGTTGAGTCAATTGTCAGGGAGTACATATGTACTGGCTAGCTGTATCTTAGCAGCACCTTGGACTACGTTTGCCAGGGAGCTGGAGTCTGTGCTTTTTTCAACAATAAACCTGGCCGACGTGCCTTCGTACCTTACTAGACTCTGTGGTTATTGGGGGTTCTCATCGGGTCTGCTGGGTCAGCTACCTTCGAAGAGCTGGGGCAGCATACAGAGGGAACACACGCATGCAGTAAAGTGATATCAACATTGGAGAAAGCAGAGCACCGCACCGGTAGCACTCTGACAACACTTCTGACAACACATGCAGTGGAAAATACACTAGGAAGATATATATATATATACACAGAGAACATGAAGCAATGGGTGTTACCATACACACTATAAGGAGAGTGATCAGTTAAGGTGAGCTGTTATCAGCAGGAGAGAAATAGAACTGTCTGTAGTGGTAATGAAAATGGCCCATTTCCAGCAATTGACAAGAAGATGTGAGGAACTGTAGGGAGGGAGGAAATATAAGCATGGGGAAATAGTTTTACACAAAGTAAAACAATTTCCCCATGCTTATTCCTCCCCCCCCCCACCAGTGCCTCACATCTTCTTGTCAATTGCTGGAAATGGGCCATTTTCATTACCACTACAAACAGGTCTTTTACTCTCCTGCTGATAATAGCTCACCTTAACTGATCACTCTCCTTATAGTGTGTATGGTAACACCCATTGTTTCATGTTCTCTGTGTATCTATCTAATCTATCTATCTATCTTCCTACTGTATTTTCCACTGCATGCATCCAATGAAGTGGGCAGTAGCCCATGAAAGTTTATGCTCAAATAAATTTGTTAGCCTCTAAGATGCCACAAGTACTCTTGTTCTTTTTGTGAAATAAGAGTGCTATTCATGTAACTAAATAGCTACTTCATCCTTGGAGAAGTTTAATTCTTGCCTGGTGCATGGGAGAAGCAGTTTTCAGAATGTGAATCTGCTTCTTGTCTTGCTTGTGTGACAGTGCAGTGGCAATATGCTGCCTCTTCCTCAGGCTGATGGTAGGGTTACTATTTGGCCTCAAGAGTTGGTAGAATACTATATGTTAAATTAAATTATTTGACATATTTTGCCATTTTTTGCTAAATAATTTATTTGAAGAATCCATTTTTTTTAATCCAACCAGTTTGAACAGAAAGACAAGAAGCAGTGGGAGACCTCGGGTTTGATTTTGCAAAACAAACCACAACTGCTGATGTTTTACGAAACCAGAAACAAGTATTCTCAGCCTCTTTCCAAACACGTTTTCTTTTCTTAAAGAAAGTTGGAGCGTGGATAGAAGTAGCTTGCATTGCTCTCCATGTTACTTGCCACTCTCTGTGGATTTAGGAGCATGGGCTGTGATTGTCAAAGCAGTGCAAGGTGTGTAGCCAAATATTACACATTAGCCTGAATAGAAGACATGTGACTAAATCCCCTGTGTTACTTTGAAAATATCAACTGCAAGATTTTGCATATCAAATCTTTAGCCCATCTACCTTCCAGCAGAAGGCAATTCCCGATGATTTAAAGAAATATAACCTCTCCCACTCAGAATGCATCTAGCCAGCTGCACTGTTGTATAGCAGGTGGGAGGAGGTATAGGGATAGATTCCTTCCTGATTGTAGGTGATTGATTTACACACTTAGACATGAGATTGGATTAGCTTTATTAAGTGATCTTGCAGAGCTGCAAACCTCGTTAGTGGTCATGAAATTAGGTAGTTCCATTTTTAAAATCCAGTCATAATATTTGACTCCATGACCACCTGCGGCATTTCTTCCCATATTTAATGGAGCGGTTTCTGACAGCCGGCAGGCTTCTCAGAAATGTTTTATTTATAATGGATAAGGTTAGCAAATGAGAATCGCTGTTCAGCTGGACGTGCTCTCCTGTACATCTCTCCCATTCCCAAGGAGCAAATGCAACCCCCAGCCAACTGTTTAAAGGGATGAAGGCTGGATTTTCACTGAAAGTGTTTAGTCCTGTTTATGCCAACTCTTGGGTGAGGTGTTGTTAGAAAGCAATTTATGGAAGGTGGAAAGAACAGAGGCAAATAAACACCCCCAAAAGTGACGTCCATTGCTACAGACCTATGTGCTGTGTTATATAAAGGTACTATATGAATGTAAGATGTTGGGCCAGAATCTATGGGAGGAAGCCAGAGGAAGGGAAGTCTGTAAGGGGCCCTTCACAGAATTCCCTCCAAAATCTTTAATTGTTGGGGCAGGTTTTCCCCTCCACGGCCCTTGGAAGAAGCAGGAGATTCAGCACCCCGAGCCATGAGGATCCACTGAAGTACGGGATACCTTTGGGAGGGTGTCTGAGATTCTTCACAGCTTCCTGGTACTGTGCCTTTTTCCTGGCCTTAGCCTGATGAGGATTCTCACAGCAGCAACTGCACCCTTCAAGAGAGGAAGGGGTTCTCCAGAGAACTGTACATACTTTTCAGAGCACTCTCTAAGGGGGGGGATTTCAGAGGAGCCCAAGGGAGTTAGGCACCTAACTCCTGTTAAAATTCCCAACCTAAATCTGCTAAAAATACCTCCACTGCCCCCACCCTCCAAGAAAATGTTATCCGTGTCTCCTCTCCTTAGCTTGTCTGTAATTCTCAAGACTACTCCCTCCTCACATTTGCCCTTTCACTTATCCAAAAAAGCCAGATCTGTGAGGAGGTTTTTTTTTTTTTTTTTTTTTTTTTAAACATTCCATCTGTAGAAAGTTTGTATTTGAGAACAAGTTTATGCCACAGGCAAATACTTACTGCGGTTCTACAACAACAGTATCTCTTGTACTATTTTACCTGGTGTGACAGATACAATTTGTGTCGGATGGAGGCTGCTTTCATGTTTCTGAGGTATGGCGAAATGTTAGAGGTTAAGGTTTTTGTTTTTTTTTAACCTAGTAGGCTCTGAAGAACCATACACAAATAAACCAAATGGCAAATGTTTGGCCAAGTTTTCAGTTTGAAAATTGAGACATGATGTTGTATTATGACACATTGCATGAAAGCTTTGTACAACTGTAAATGAAATACTGTGGTGTGTAATGTCTTTTGTCAACAGCACCTAGAAAATATCCTGCTGTCTTCATGCTAGACTCGTCTTGGTTCTTACAAACAATAAAACCAGCCATGTAGCATTTACTAACTGTACTGCTAGATGGAGCTGTTGCACAGGTTTACAGCTAGGAATTAGCTAGCCTAGTCTTCAGCAGATGGCCCGCAGTGGAGAATTAACAATTATTCAATTAATGCCCACTGTATCAGCCAAAGCCTGAAGAAAATATTTTACTCCAGAAACTACAGAGAGCTGAAAAAGCTCAAAGCCCTTCTGCTGCCAGCTTTCCCTTCAACTAGCCAAATCCATAATCTGATGTAGGCCAAATCTGATCCCAAATTAGCCACTGAAACAGGAAGCATCACTAACAAGTGGAAATAATGTATATGGTCTCAAATGGTTGACACGGCTCACTTTAACAGACAAGCAACATTTTAAACCTTGCAGAGTTAGAGCCACAAGAAAAAGCTGGGGGAATAATGAGAGATTTGGAGAAGAAACGAATTCTGTTGTGCAGCCATTAAAATATTTTTTTAATCAAATTTAAAGAGTGCCTTGGGAGATCTATGAGGTGAAACTCTTCTTCTCTCTTACTTAAATATGATTGGCCAGAGTCTGATCTGAGTGTCTTCAATTTAAAACTGGAGTCTTTTATGGAAGTCAATTTACCTTTGTTTGACATTTACAGAACTCTTTTCTTTGAGATGGATCCCCAAGCAATTCCCATGTTATATCTATCTATCTATGTATATATCTATGTTTATAGATATAGATATAGAAAGTGCCAATGAAATGCAGCTACCTTTAGGGGTATAATGAAGTAGCTAAGTGGGAGATTGCGCAAAAGTGAAGCAGAGGGGAAATTTTGGTCTCGGGAATTGGGGCAAATTCCTACTTTTGCAAAAAAATTGTGAGATCTTTAATGCTCACACATAGCAGAAAGGACCTTGCTTTCTAAGTTCTCATTATTTATTTGTATCTAAAAGAATCATCACATAGTAAAGTATATGGAGCTCAGTTCATGTTTCTTTGGAAGGATGGAGGCTGGAGCTCACCTTGGTGGAATTTAAACCAATGATTTAGGATGACTGTAAACTCCAAGGAGGAGATCTTCAGATCATGTAAATTGTTAAAGCTTCACTGAAGTCAATGAAGCTATGAAAATTGATACCAGCTGAGGATCTGGCCCATTTTTTCAAAGTGATGCATTGTGGGTTAATATTAGTAGATGCTGCTGTGTTTTGAATTATTATTATCATTTTTAATATGGGGACTGAGCACAGAAAGTTTAACGCAGATAATAGAGAGAAACAGAATGCCAGGGTGGGCACCTGGCCAGGGCCGGCTCCAGACCCCAGCGCGCCATGACTGCGGAGGGTTCGCTGGTACCGCGGCTCGGGTGGACCTCCCGCAGGCATGCCAGCGGATGCTCCACCGGAGCCGCGGGACCAGCGGAACCTCCGCAGGCACGTCTGCAAGAGGTCCCCCGGAGCCGCGGGACCGGCGACCAGCAGAGCGCGCCCTGAGGCGCGCCGCCCTGCTTGGGGCGGCGGGATTCCTAGAGCCGCCCCTGCACCTGGCATAGTAAGGGTAATTGCTGCTTATGTTTTTCTAAATGGTTTTGTGGAAGTAACTAAGTTCTAACCCACAACTCCACCTCCTGTTATTCCACCTCTGATTACGGCAATGATGAGAAATAATAATAAGATCTGGCACTTTTATAGACCGAGTCTATTGCTGAGTCCAAGTGATGGGGATGGTGCTGTTGTTTTTGACAGTGATAAAGAAGACATGGGGCGTGGAAAAGATTTGGGAAGGAAGATAAGAAGTACAATTTTGGCTGTATTAATGTAAGCTGATGATGAGACATCCAAGAGGAGATGTCAGAGAGACAGGTGGAGATGTGGGACCGGATGGAAGGAGACAAGTCAATGATAGAGAGATAGATTTGTGAGATTTATCAGCATAGAGATGATAGCCAGAGCTGCATAAGCAGGTGAAACTGCCCAGAGTCAGGGTTTACACTGAGAAGAGCAAAGGGCCAAGGACAGAAGCCTGAGGAACCAGCCATAGACAGTAAGAGAGGAAGACACATCAAAAAAGATGGTGAGGGAACCATCAGTGATGTAGGAGGAGAGCAGAGAAGACAGTATCTCAAAGTATCTCAGAGGTGATCAGATGTCAAGGAGGAAAGGATTCTGAGCCTTACGTACTGCTGAGCTTTTCAGTTACGGAGAAGAGTATGCATCTGTAAAGCATAAAGGAGGCAATATCGAAGAACCATCTGCAGCAGCAGAAAAGAAGCAAAGTCCTTTAAAGACAAGAATCTGTTGGTTTTTTTTTTTGGTCCCCTCTCTCTGGAGACTAGCTTGCCTTGGCAGATGATGAACAGAGTTTCTGGCACTGAATGTTTCCCTGGTTCCCTCTGTGATGGTGAGGATGCGCAGCTTAAATGAGGGCTCTGATGTCTCCTTTATTATTATTTATAATGGATAGCAGCAAAGGTGTGTGTGATATTCTACACACACATATCAAGGCAAAGACCCTGATCTAATTAGAAATCTGTACGTGTGCAGCCATGGATTTGTTACAGTTGGCAGGTTTGTTGTTTACTAGGCCATTAACACATCACTTAGATGTCTGTAGCTATCTGTAACCTGCTGTGTTAGTGATGAGATTGGGCTAAATTCTGTCCCAAGGTGTACACGTACACACACGCACACACACACACACACACACACACACACACAATCTCATTGAAGTCAACAGGGACTGTGGATGCACACGTTAGGGTAAATTTAGCTTATTCTATGTAATGGCATCTTGATTTAGGGCTATGGCAAGACAAACTCTGCCCTCAGCTACACCCGTCAACGTGGAATGGCACAGGAGTAACTGAGGATGGAATGTGTTTAAGAGATAATATATACCTAGGACTAGTTGTCCTCCAACAGAGGGAAATTCCCTTTAAAGAGCCTGCAATGGAGATAGCCCCAAAGTTACATGATTTGCAGTCATGGCATTAAATAAATAAATTCAGTCAGGCAACTGGACAGCTATTGTATATTATTGTATTATGGTAGCACCCTGAGGTCCCCACCGAGTTCAAGGTTCCACTGTGCTGGTTGTTGTACTGGCACATACTAAGAGACTGTCCCTGCTGCACAGAACTTACATTCTAGACAAACAGGACAGACAAGAGTGTGGGAGAAGAAAATACTTCCGCTTCACAGGTGGGGAAGTCAGATACAGAGAGATGAGGGGACTTGTGCGGTGATACACAAGAAGTTGGTGGAAGAGCTGGAAACTGAACTCAGATATCCAGTGAGCTAGTTGCATGCCTTTACCTAAGATCATCCTTCTTCTCTCTCAGATGACCTGAAAAAAGAACTAAGTGTCGTGACACTCCCGCTCCCTTTATGCGCTGCCTGGGTTCATTAGATAATAGCAAGGAGAAATTTAGGATTGCAAAAGTAGGACATTTTAAATATTGCTGCAGGCCTATTGATGAATTTAGCATTTGGGAGACGTGTACGGGAAACCTGATTATTTCCAGAAGAGCAGCTGTCATATCCTCAAAAGCTAACTTTTCTAGCCACTTAGGAGTAACACTGTCATCAGCCAGCTAACCTGAGCAATCAAGCATTTGAGCTATTAGACTGGAATGTGTCATTTAAAGGGGATATTTATAGCAAGAATAGCCACAGACTAGAACAGCTTCATATCAGGCCTCCTTATATAACACTGACTTTACTATCACCGCATGTTTCTCCTGGCAGAGAGTTACATTTAATTCCTTTCCTCCCCACCTAAAGGAAATGAGAGCAGCAGGTTGTGAATTCATTATTCTCTGAGAGAAACTAACAGCAGGAATCAGTGGAGAGGGTCAGCACTGTGGATGGTAGCCACTTAAAAACTTTCTCTGACTCTCCAGTGAATATTGTTATCATGCTGTCTGGAATGGCTCACGACCGGGAGTGCCAACCTCATGGCAGACTGTCAAAAAGCAGGGCAGAAACCCTAAACTGGAGATAGGTTCTATAATTAGCGTTCACCAACCGAGTAACAGGTATGAAATCCTAAAGCACTATAACAATCTTACCCTGGAGTCACAAGCAGTCCCCTTGGGCATTCTAGTCTATCTATCAGGCAAGCTGGACTATGTGATAGATGGTCACTTTACACCCAAAATTGCAACAATATTCAGGTAACTCCCAGTCCCAAAGAACCAGTCACTTACCCCAGGTCAATTGCACTCAGATCTCAAACCAAAGATAATGCCTGTAACCAATACTGTAATAAACTAACTCAAGATTTATTAACAAAGAATAGAAATAAGAGTTATTTACAAGGTTAAAACAGGAAACATACGCACACAGAGATACAGTCTTAGATTAAAAAAAGTAATATAAACTTCTATAATAAGCAGCTCTATAAATCCTTTAGGGCTGACCCATGCCAAGCAGCATGGCGATCTTTTGCTTATGTTTAGGAATCTTTACCCCTCAGAGTGCAAACAGCATAGACCTTGTCAGGGATTTTTTATCCCCTTTACTCCAGATTCCAGGATGATGGGATGAGTTCATGTGCAGGTTCCCCCTTCATGGAGGGAGTTAGGAATGCAATCAACAAGGTCTCCCTCCTTGTAGCATCCTTGGATGTTACACAATGCTTTTAATGGGCCGTCTTGTGTGCAGGATGAGCACCTTACTTTAATTAAACTCTCAATATAATTTTATGCCATGGGATACAGCAGGGGCGGCTCTAGGATTTCCGCCGCCCCAAGCAGGGCGGCACGCCGCGGGGGGCGCGCTTGCAGTCGCCGGTCCCACGGCGCTGGTGGACCTCTCGCAGATGTGCCTGCGGAGGGTCCACTGGTCCCGCGGCTCCGGTGGACCTCCCCCAGGCATGCCTGCGGATGCTCCACCGGAGCCGCGGGACCACCGGCCCCTCCGCAGGCACGTCTGCGGGAAGTCCACCGGCGCCGCGGGTGCCTGCGGGAGGTCCGCCGGAGCCGCCTGCCGCCCTCCCGCAGGATGCCGCCCCAAGCGCGCGCTTGGCGCACTGGGGTCTGGAGCCAGCCCTGGGATACAGATATTATAAGTCAGATTAATATATGCAGCATCCTACAAGCATTCCATAAAGTTTAAACACATTCTTATAACACTAATATCTATTTTAACTATACTAACCCACAGGTAAGCCAGACTGGTTTCCAACTCCACATTTGTCAGTGTTCAGTGAGGCCCTGGGCCTTGGCATGAGTTGGCACCTGGGCTCCAGTGTCACAACTGTAATAATCCTAAAGGCCCAGTTGCATGGGTGAGATGGCTAAGTAATCATAAAAAGTTACATACAACTGTTTGAGTTTGAAATTTCGATGAAGTTAAGTGGCAAGGAAAAGTACTTGAGGAGTTCCAGTGCCATGTCTAAATTATGTAAGCAGCCACACACTGAGGGCTTGTCTTCACTACCAGGGAAGTTGCCCTGATGTAGCTTAGGTCGACTTACCCTGGTGTCTTCACTGTGCTACGCCTATGGGAAATGCTATCTGGTCGACTTCCCTTACTCTTCTCAGAGAGGTGGAGTACTGGGGTCGACCAGAGAGAGCTCTGCAGTCAATTTAACAGGTCTTCACTAGACTCGCTAAATCGACACCCGCTGCATCGATTGGAGCGGCGTCAATCTCCCCCGTAGTGAAGACAAGCCCCGAGAGCAAATTCCAATGTCTTCATTTTTGGACCAGCTGTTTAGCAAATATATTTACAGCATACATTTTAAAATTGACATCCATTGTGAGCATTGAATTATTTCTGAAATTCCCAGCAAGGAGAGAAACTTTACAAAGGTCTCAAAGCTACAGACCAAGGTAAGTAATGTGTGTGAAGTATATTTATCAAATGATCATGAACACCACAGAAAATATATAGTGGAGGATGAAAATGTATTCCCTGCCTGAAGATTCAGAGCCAGGAAACTTATAATTTTGAGGGAGGGAGTGATTTCCCTGACTTTCCCCCCATGCAAATAAATCACCGTGAGGATGGTGAAATTATTCAATTTCAGGAAATAGTTTTTTGAGAATGGATGGGAAGGTGAGGAATAATTGGAGACTTTAAAAACAAAAACAAAACAGGAAGCAGCATAGCTGGGTAGTGAGATGACACGGAAGAAACCCACAGTCACCAGCAGTTAATACATATTTCCGTACTATTCATAGATGAAGGATAGTCTTGTAGTTAAGATACTAGCATGTTCTGTCTACATTTCTGAGTCGCTATTGTCATCTTCCTCCCTCCTAACTTTTGAAAACACCTTCCTATTCTGGAGAGAGAACTGATTATAAAGTAAATTAAACAAAATCAGAGGCAACAATACTTAAAGGTTTCCTTCCACAATTGTTTGCTAGGCAGCAAACCTTTTACTGGGATCACAAGCCTTTAGTATCATAGGCCTGGTCTACACTGGGGGGGGGGGAAATCGATCTAAGATACGCAACTTCAGCTACGAGAATAGCGTAGCTGAAGTCGATGTATCTTAGATCAACTTAGATTGACTTGCTTCGCATCCTCGCGGTGCGGGATCGACGGCCGCCGCTCCCCCGTTGACGCCGCTTCCGCCTCTCGCCCTGGTGGAGTTCCGGAGTCGACGGGGAGTGCGTTCGGGGATCGATGTATCACGTCTAGATGAGACGTGATACATCAATCCCCGATAGATTGATCACTACCCTAAGTAAATTTTAGTGCACCCACCATTTCATTAACTATATACCAGTGCTTTTTTATATTGTGGTGTTAACATTCCCGTAAATGTGGCCAATTTATACTATTAAACTGTACCTCTCCGCTTACTAATATCCAATAAGATGATGAAAATGAAAGTGCTTCAGAATTATTTTCTGTCTGAAAAAGTACACCACTTCCCTTGCACTGCCCAGGTTCAGGGTGGCTTTCACAGATCATATAATAGAATCATAGAAATGTAGGATGGAAGGGACCTCAAGAGGTCATCTAGTCCATCCTACTGTGCCAAGACAGGACCAAGTAAACCTATACCATCCATTACTGGTGTTTGTCTAACCTATCCTTAAAACTTTCAATTAATGGGATTCCACAACCTCACTTGATAATCTATTCCAGTACGACCATCCTTATAGTTAGAAAGGTTTTCCTAATATCTAACTTACATCTCCCTTGCTGCAGATTATATCATTTACTTTGTGTTCTACCTTCAGTAGCCACAGAGAACAATTGATCTCCATCCTCTTTATAACAGCCCTTAACACACTTGAAGACTGTTACCGGTCCCCCAGTCAGTCTTCTTTTGTCAAGACTAAACATATGCAGGTTTTTTTTAACCTTTCCACATAGGTCAGGTTTTCCAAACCTTTTTTCATTTTTGTTTCTTTCCTTTTGACTTTCTCCAATTTGTCTACATCTTTCCTAAAGCATGTGGTGCCCCAAACCGGACAGAATCCACACCAATACTGAGGAGAGTGGGACAATTACTTCCTTTGTCTTACATCCAACAGATCCGTCTTGTGAAATAGTAGCCATCCAAAGATTAAATACAGAATCTATAAAACCTTCTTCCTTTCACAATCTCTCTGACAATGATCCATATCCCCCTGCCAATCGAAGGGCACTCAAATACACAAAATACGTAGGGAAGTAACCCAATGCAAACTGTGAAAACAAGCACCCTCTTACCAAGAGTGTAGTGAATAAATCACAATGAATATTTCATTGGACACCTTCTTCTGGTCATTGAATTTCACCAAGCAGATTGCAGCTTCCTTCAATTATTATATGAAAGCATTTGACAAGTTTTGGGTGAACATTCTCACCTGTATGGATTGATTGCACAGAGTTGTATGTCTTCTGGGTTTCCAATAGTCCCAATGCTACAATATCATTAGCCTTTATCTTGCGATGAGCTCTATGTTGTACTCACCCTCTGCACATTAGCAGGGTGTGGGTTTTGCATAGAAACTAGGAATCTTTGTAAGGGAGACCACAGTAGAAAAAATATTTTCAAAATTATAAAAAGACAAAGAAATCAAAGGTTTTATTTCTAAAATATACACCGTAGTGAGAGATGCAAAGTCAGCATGTTATGTTTAACACAAATGTGGACATCATGACTGCTAATGGGGAGTGGATTTGTTTTAATGCTCACAAAGGGCTCCCTACCTCCCTGGAGGAAGATCCAGTGGAAAGTTGATAGGAGGCTCCATACCCTGTGCAAAATGCAACAACCTACTCTCCAATCTGTTGGGAAGGTTGCTGATACAAATGGACTCACTGCTACATCTTCTTCATTTTGTCCTGAAATTAAAAATAAAAGTTCTGGCAACTAGTTCACTTACACTTGCAGCAAATCTTGACTAAAGACTTCCTATTTAGTACTCCCTTGGCTATATTGTTGGGATGCCCACAAGAACATTGGACAGCAAAGCAAAATAAATTATTAATGATCTTACTTGTAATACATCTTCTCCAAGCTACAACATGCTGCTCTTTTAAAAAAAGAAAAGCTTGTAATGAGGAATAGATCTGTAAAGTTCCAGAATTATCTGATATTGCACAACCAGCAGCTTGAACCTGTAAATGAAATCACTTAATACAGAGCAGTCACCTTATGATGTAGCCACATTACCAAAAAGTGACAGTTTGAACTGGCATTGATCCAAGGCCTATCATCAGCTATCTACCTGTTAATAACATTAATGCTCAATATCGTTGGAGATCTCTCAGGTGCCCTTTAAGCTAGTTTTGTTCACATATGTGATTTAGGGGGTAAATTCTAGCTCCTCCTCCATGACCAAAAAGGACCCCAGTTGCAATAGTACCAATCTGTTTGAGCAGGTTTTTAATCTGAATATGGTTTGTCACTGCCTATACTTATAGCTACACTGTGTTCACCTGTTGTTGACACCCATTGTTAGCAATGAATACTCTTTCTAATATAGAGACAAAGAGTCCTGTGGCACCGTATAGACTAACAGAAGTATTGGAGCATAAGTCACCCGCGAAAGCTTATGCTCCAATACTTCTGTTAGTCTATAAGGTGCCACAGGACTCTTTGTCGCTTTTTACAGATCCAGACTAACCCAGCTACCCCTCTGATACTCTAATATAGAGAAGACTTTAAAAAGATGGTGGAGTATTTTGTCATTTAACATATTCATAAATGATCTGGAAAAAGGAGTAAACAGTGAGGTGGCAAAATTTGCAGATGATACAAAACTACTCAAGATAGTTAAGTCCCAGGCAGACTGCGAAGAGCTACGAAAGGATCTGTCAAAACTGGGTGACCGGGCAACAAAGTGGCAGATGAAATTCAATGTTGATAAATGCAAAGTAATGCACGTTGGAAAAGACAATCCCAACTATACATATAAAATGATGGGGTCTAAATTAGCTGTTACCACTCAAGAAAGAGATCTTGGAGTCAGTGTGGATAGTCTCTGAAAACATCCACTCAATGTGCAGCGGCAGTCAAAAAAAGTGAACAGAATGTTGGGAATCATTAAGAAAGGGATAGATAATAAGACAGAAAATATCATATTGCCTCTATATAAATCCATGGCATGCCCACATCTTGAATACTGCGTGCAGATGTGCTCGCCCCATCTCAACAAAGATATATTGGACTTGGAAAAGGTTCAGAAAAGGGCAACAAAAATGATTAGGGGTATGGAATGGCTGTTGTATGAGGAGAGATTAATAAGACTGGGACTTTTCAGCTTGGAAAAGAGACAATGAAGGGGAGATATGATAGAGATTTATAAAATCATGACCGGTGTGCAAAAAGTAAATAAAGGCAGTGCTATTTACTCCTTCTTATAACACAAGAACGAGGGGCCACCAAATGAAATTAATAGGCAGCAGGTTTAAAGCAAACAAAAGGGAGTATTTTTTCAACAACGCACAGTCAACCTGTGGAACTCTTTCCAGAGGATGTTGTGAAGGCCAAGACTATTACAGGGTTCAAAAAAGAACTAGATAAATTCATGTAGGATAGGTCCATCAATGGCTATTTGCCAGGATGGACTGGGATGGTGTCCGTAGCCTCTGTTTGCCAGAAGCTAGGAATGGGCGACAGGGGATGGATCACTTGATGATTACCTGTTCTGTTCGTTCCCTCTGGAGCACCTGGCATTGGCCACTGTCGAAAGACAGGATATTGGGCTGGATGGACATTTGGTCTGACCCAGTATGGCCATTCTTATGTTCTTATGTTAGTGTTAGCTTTCATTTGTTTCTAACCCCTCAAATTATCTGTATAGGCTTGGACATTTTAGCAGCTTGTATCTCAGCAGTTGCACTTCAGTGTAATTGTGTAGCAAAGGTGAAGAAAACAGGTGAAGAAAACAGTTTAGTCATGTAGTCCCAAATCCACATGAATATTCAGGTGCATAACTCCCATAGGTGCCTAAATATCTTAAAGGATTTTGGCCTTACAGTCAGCAAATTGAGACAGAAAGAAACAAGCTAGCTTATTAAAAGAAGTATACAACTGAAAGACTAGGTGACACAGTGGGGTCACATTTGGTATTGGAAATTTAGTTTATACTGATCTCTACCATGCAAGTTTGGTGGTTTCCAATCAAATGCTGACAAATATTTATCTAAATCATTCACCTTACTGACTGACCGCCATTTATTTAATATACAATAACAAGTTTTCTGGTACAAAAAAGCTCCACTTCCTATTCAACACACACACACTTATTGTTCTATTGACCTACATTTTAAAAAAATGACTGGTGGTGTTGGGTTTTTCCATTCTTGAGATGCCTCCAAGGGGCATGATTTGGTGAGAGCATGTGCTCTGCATTTCCTCAAAATCTCACCCTGTTAAGACGTCTCAAGTTCGGCGCACACGAAAAAAATCACTGGTTGCTTATGTCTAAATGTATAATATAAACCTTGCTTCCTGACACATTTCATTAACATTCATAGACAGTAATTGCCTGCTAATTATTAGATCAGTAATAGGTTTTGTATCGTCATCTATTACACCATGATTCCTAAAACATATATTACTATTCATCCCCTGAAATTTATTGTGTTTAATACACATTAAGTGTCTTTTTTCAATCTCAGTAATATGTCTATTTAGGAATTTTAACATGCATTTAAATTAGATTTAATAGGAGCAGCTTTTTTGAAGCTGAAAGTTTGTCCATTAAGAATATCTCTCAGGCTACAGAAATGAAAGGTATGCTACAGGCTTTCTTAATTAAAACCAAGATGATCTTACAGAACAGGACTGAAGAATGGAGATATCATATTCTAATGGACTGGCAGAACTGGTGAATTTCACCTGGAATTAATTTTACCCAAGATCTTTTGTGCCCCAAATCACACATTTCAGCCTGTCTCAATTATTTCTCCTTCTGGGTAGCTCACTCTCAACTGAAAAATAACATGGAGAAAATGGAACCTCTAATCTTACTCCTGAAACCCTTCCATATTCTCAGTCCCTGTTGACAACACCACCATTCTCAGGCCTGTAAACTAGGAGAACAGTGGCCATTAATGCATTCCCAGAATATTGAACATTCTAGTGCTTCTGGGAATGGCATGGGCCCATCCACACCTGTGTGAGCCTGCCCCTGCTGGCATGAAGGTGTAAGGTCATGCCGCACGGGGGACACTGTTTTGAAGACCATCCCATCTCACCCCATCCCGCACTAGCATGGGTGTGAGATCACGCCATGGGGGGGCGGGGTGGTGTGCTTTTCAAAATGGCAGCCCCCCTCCAATACCTTAGAAAAGCAGGACTGTCCTGTTTAAAACTAGATGAGTGGCCTGCCTAACTGGGAGCCACCTTTGACTCCTCCTTGCTCTGACCTCAGAGAGGATCTGGCATCCAGCTTCTGAAGCTCCTTCCTCCATCACATTTCTAAAAAAATAAAATAAAAAAAAACCAAACTTTTTCTTTCTGTCCAAACAGCTCAAACTCTCTCACCATCACCTCCTGTCTTGTTTCCTGCAATATCCTAGGATTGCCACCTCAAGAAACAGAAAAAAATACCACTGGCCTCCATCCTACATCTCAGCCCTTGAGGGAGCCCCCTACCGTCCCCTCCCAGGATCCCTTGCTTCACCCATCCCTCTCCTCACCTTTCCCTGCTGGAAAGCCTAAGGTATGTCCCACTTCCCGGTGCCTGGGGCTGAGAGGAGCTGCTGCAGTTTCAACAAATTGGAGGCCCCACATGCAGAGCAGGACCTGCGTGCTGGCTGTGCTCCCAACCATGTGATGTGCATGGAAGTTAAAAGATTGCTGCATGGCCACAGGGAACATTGGTTCCCAGTGGGGAAAAAGAGGCACATTAAATCTATTTACTGGCAACCAGCAAGGTAGTACAAAAACTGGCCAGGCAGGTTAAAAAACAAACAGGTGACAACCCTGCAACCTCCTCCTCTCTGGCTTGCCTGACCCCCACTTGCACAATGCAGCTCATCCTCCTGTTGCTGTGACCATACCACTCACTTTTTGGCTCTCTCCACTGGTGATAATATATGTATGTAATATTGACAATGTATGAATAAATTATGTATAATTGATCCTCCTCCATTTCCACCCACCCATCTTATGTTGCTTGTCTTCTTATGCTGTGAGCTCTTCTCGGCAGGGACTGCCTATCTATGTATTTATGTGGCAAATGGGGGGGGTCCCAATCCTGACTGAGGCACTCCCATAGTATAACTACTAAATAATAATAATAAATACTTTCTTAGTAAGACTATTCTTCAGTACATTTTAATAAGGAAATACCAGATGGTTAACATTGAAACAACTCAGTGGGACAGTTCATTTATACAAGGCAAGTAGAATTGGACTCTTTGGGCTACTAGCTTGTAGTTTTCTTAAAATACCTGTTAATGCATGTTATATATTAACTGAGGCAGGTCAGACAACAGTGATTCCATTTTGCAGAAGATTTTGAGATTTCAAAATTTGGTTTTGTTCTGATTTGGAATGAAAAAAAAAAATCAAAATTCTCCATGTAACAGAAATCAAAAAAAATTTTCATTTTCCAAAACTGAAATCTTTCGTTTTGAAACAGAATTCTGCCGGGTGGGCTGACGGGAAGCTGGAAATCCTGGTTCTACAGCAGCCTAAAGCCTGGGACTCTGGCTCAGCTGGGTATTTCACAGGACTTTGACCTCCAGGCCAGCTGGCTCTGTGTGTTACCTGAGTCCCCGGGAAGCTGATTCCCAGGAGTCAGGCAGCCTGGGGAGCCAGCTGGCCCAGAAGTCTTGAGGATGCCCATTCTCAAGCAGTCCATCCGGAGAACTGCCCTAGAGCTGTGGTCTCTGGACACCTGGGCTCTCCAGCAGCAAGTTGGCCTCCGAGGAGCTGGGTGGGCAAGCTAGCAAGTTGCAAAAGCTGGGTTCCACTGGAACACCGATGAAGAAAACCCCTTTTCACGCAAAGCTTCAATTTTGGCAAACTGGCAAATTCCAGTGAAATGAAAAATGTTTTCTTTGAATTTTTCTGCCCAGTTCTAATATTAATAACGTAACAAGACACCTATCAAGCCAGTGAAGCTGATAGGGAAACATCTACACCTCATCCTACTGACTATCTGCAACTTCTTTCTAATGGTCCTCCTTGTTTGTGACTGTAAATTGCCCCTTATGTCATATGAAGCAACGGTACATATTTAGATTCAAATACGAACTATAAACCTGTATTTGCAGGAAATACATGGGTGAACATTTCTGCTTTCTTTCCGGAAGTACTTCAGATTTGTTAAGGCCAACACTTAAATTATTCAGTGTAGCTTTTTAAAATAAGAAATATGAGAGAAATGGGTCATCTCAATTTTGGGTCCCTCCCCCTGAGACTTATGAAACCCCCATGGTTCATGATGATAGCACATCCCAGATTATCAGGCGATCAAGTGCCTTTCAAGATGAAAAACGTACATTCAGGTGGCTACCAGTGTAGTTCTGTGGTTTTTTTACTCAGATACAACTGAAAGAGATAGGGTCAAGGACTTTATCTTGGGGCCCAGTCTTCATACAGTGCATGAGCAGGCCAAGCATGGAAGCTCAGCATGGCTCAGTGAAAGAATCCTTAGCACCTATCTGTGGTTTAGCACCAGGTCACCATGGCAACTTACCAGCAGCCTGGCGTGCCAATTGTAGAGATGAATAGCAGACCTGGCTTGCTGCTTCCCTCTCCTGTATCTCACACATGATCTTGGCAATGCGCGGCCAGGCCAGCTGGCCATACTGTGTCCATTTTACCATTTATTGGTGCTATGCCCATTCCCCACACCACCCCTCACCATCTCCCTATATTTCCCCTGGGAGAATGCCAGTGAAATCTACTTCTGTGGCAGGCAGGGAACATATAACTTAGTGTCCCTGAAGCAGAAACTCATTGTATCCACACTGAAATAAGCACTAGCTCTAGTTATCTTTATTGTCATTGTGCTCTTCATTTGTAATATCTAAGACCTTCAAAATACACAGCCACATTTTCAAAGCCCTGTACAGCTGCTGAGCCATGTGTAATCCACATATAGACCCATGGCATGGAGCAAAGCCTATTTTTTTTACATGAAGGTCTCCAGTTATGCCATTCCCAGTCAGAACATGCCAATACCAATTTGTAGGATTTTGCCTATGCAAAAAGGATACATAAAGGTTACATCCTTCCATTTAGCATTGAACTTTGGCCTGAAAATTTTCCCCCTGCAACAATTCCATCAGTTCCTCCTGCTTTCCTCCTCCTTGTTTTTTAATTATTTAGCACATGAAAAATAAACACTATTTCCTGGTCTTTTAGGGTATGTCTACATGGCACTGCGAGCCCAGGGTGTAGGCTTGACTGCCATGCAATATACTTATGAATGACATGATGAATAATGAATCGGGGGTGGTTTATATATGGAATTCATTGAAGTGTGAATTGCTGTACCTAAGTAAATAGAGGAATAGTGTTTGCTTAGTAACGCACAATTGCTCCTGATTATGGTTTCTGCTTTGTCTCAAACCATGATTGTATCATGCAATGGAGTGATAGCAATAAACTTTATTGATGACATGACAGGCTTCATTTATAAACATGTATTAAAACAGTGCAACAGTCACCCAGTGCTGGGCAGGCCAGCTGCCATGACAGAACCCCAAAATGGGTAACAGAAGAATATTTGCCACCAAAAAAAAAAAAGCGCAGGAAATTTGGAAAACTTGACCCAACCCCCCATCGCTCTATGTACCCAGGTCCCATGTTCTCCTTTTCCCTCTTTCCTAATTTTGAGCACACTTGGTGCTGGGGGAGGAGTGGAGGTATCCCCAGGAGGGTGCTCAAGAAGGCAGGCTGCACGGGGTTTAGTTGCCCTGCCTAGCTGCTCATGGGGCCAGAATGCATGGGCTGCCCCGACGTGGAGTTGTATGTTGGAGGGGGAGGCAGCAGGAGCTGGTGCTTTTCCAGCCATGGTGGAGATGAGTTGCTCAAACAGTTCTCTCTGTTGAGCTCTGGCCTCTTCCCAGGGGCGGCTCTAGGCATTTTGCCGCCCCAAGCATGGCAGGCAGGCTGCCTTCGGCGGCTTGCCTGCGGAGGGTCTGCTGGTCCCGTGGCTTCGGAGGACCTCCCGCAGAGCGCCCCGCTTGGCGTGCTGGGGCCTGGAGCCGCCCCTGCCTCCTCCTCCTCCTTTAGCTGCAGTTCCTGGTCCAGGAACTGCTTTGCAAGAACCTGCTCCCTTCTGAAACCCTGCATTACAGCTGCTCTGTGAGTCTCAGCTTTCTCTCCTGACTCTCAGCATGCCGTTGCTCCAGTCTTGCAACCCTGAGCTCCTGCTATTGGACCTGCTGGTCTACCCTCTCATGAGCTCCCACCATAATGTCATCACAGAAATGCTTCCTTTGGAACAGTCTGTGAAGGTACGTTGGACCAGGGATTGAGTTCTTGATGTATGCCAAGTAGCAAAGAAATAGGCTAAGAAACAGAGGGTTATTGTCTAAAGCAACTCAGCAGAGGAGCACAGAATTAATTCTTTTGGACTCTCAAGGACATAAAAATGTTACATTTCAATACTGAACCAATATATATGGTGAAGAGGATGCTTCAGTCCACATACTCTGTCTGGACACAGCCTAGTTAATGACGGTCACAGAAGTGCAGAGACAATGGCATAGTTACATTTTCAAGTTTTTTCTGTTTTACGAAAATTGTGTAACTATTTGTGATGTGGGGAGGGTGGCTAGTGGCTACAAAAGGTTTTTTCCATCATTTCAGGCCTTTCATATTTTGGAGGACGTAACTGTTCTTGTGGTGTGTGTTGCGGGGTGAGTACACCCCGTTCTTTTGGGGCCGGGCAAGGGCATTGTAGACTCATGGCTCAGTCCTCCTGGTTGCCCTTGGCCTCAGGGTGGTCTGGCCTAGTTATCTATGACAATATGGTTGGCATATCTCACAGGGTGGCATGGCCCAGTGGCCAAGGTCAATATTGCTGCCCTCTTTTGCAGGGCTGTGCCACCTAGTGGCCAGAGTCAATATGGCTTCCCTCCTTGGCAGGACAGTGCAGCCTAGTGGCCAGAAGGGGTGGGCCACCACTCGGGGTGTGTGTGACCAGCATAGGGAGACTCGGGCCCTCCCTGCTTCACTGGGTCCCAGCCCAGGGCCCAATCAGCAGCAAGTGCATTCGCCACTGGGTCAGCAGGGATCCAACTGAAATATGCTGACTTGCTGCTCAGTTCTACAGCCAGATCAATGTCTAGTTCCCCCAGGCTACTTGCTACCATGTCTTCCAGTGGCACAGTCTGAGTCTCCTGGGTCTGCAGAGTATCTGTCCAGTGAAGTTCCCAGCAGTTCTGCTGTCTCCTGGGGATCCACAGGTAGCTGACTGTCTATCCAGATCCTAGTGGGCTTGGTCTCAGGCTCCAGCAGCTCCCAGGCAGGACTCTGCAGCACACATCCTCCCTCCTGGGCCATCAGCCCAGACTAAGCTGTGCTACTCCCTTTTATACTGCTATTCCAACTGGAGCATGCCCAGGGGCAGCTCTACAAATTTGGCCGCCCCAAGCAGTCATGCCCGGGAGGCGCCCCCGAGCCGCGGGATCAGCGGATCTCCCGCAGGCATGACTGCGGAGGGTCCGCTGGTCGCGTGGCTCGGCTGGACCTCCCGCAGCTGCGGGCGGTTCGCTGGTCCGGCGGCTCCGGTTGAGCTGCCGCAGGCATGCCTGCGGGAGGTCCAGCCGAGCCGCGGGACCAGCGACCCGTCCGCAGTCATGCCTGCGGGAGGTCCACTGGAGCCGCCGGCCGAGCGTCCCCTCCGCAGTCATGCCTGCGGGAGGTCCACTGGAGCCGCCGGCCGAGCGTCCCCTCCGCAGTCATGCCTGCGGAAGGTCCGCTGCTCCCGGGGCTCTGGTGGACCTCCCGCAGGCATGACTGCGGCAGCTCAACCGGAGCCGCCGGACCAGCGGGGGTGGGGGAGGAGTGGGAACGTGACGTGCTCAGGGGAGGAGGCGAGGAAGAGGTGGGGCCAGGGCTTCATGGAAGGGGTGTGTGACGGGTCTGGAACCCCAGCACCCCCTTGTGGCAGGGGCGGGCTGGGGGCCTAGCGCCGCGCCACTCACTTGTCCTTCGGTCTGCCCCTGGTAGCCGGCGTATTACGGCCTACCGGCCAGAGTCCATAAACCCCCCCTTTGGGGCGGGGTAGCACGGCCTAGCGGCCAGAGTCCATAGACCCCCCCCCTCGGAGCGGGGTATTAAGGGGTGGGGTAGGGGGACTCGGGCCCGCCCTCTCCACCGAGCCCCGACCCAGGGCCCTGATTGTGGCAAGCTCTCCTTGCCGCCCGCTCGGCGGGGATCCGCCCGCAACACGCCGAGCGGTACTGCAGCTTTAAGGCTGTCAGTCTCGACAATCCCCCTGGGTCACTTCCTACCCTGCCTGGCCGGACGTCTGCGTTGTGGGAGCGGTTCCCCCGTAGGTCCCTCACGGCCGGCGTCCCTCCCCGGGGTCTCCGGGGCGGCCTCTGCTCGGCTGACGCCCCGGTCCAGGCTCATGGGCTCTCCTTCTGCAGGAGCTGACGGTCTGCGTCCTTCTCCCCCGGTGGCCAGCCCAGACTGAGCAGACCTGCAGGCTTTTATACCGGTCTGCCAGTTGGAGCATGCCCAGCAGAGCTTCCTGGGCGTGGCTTCCTCTGCTAACAAAGAAGGGTTAACCCCTGCTGTACCAGTGCGGGGCTGTCCCGCCCCGTCACAGGGTGGAATGGGGGTGGGGCTGGGGGCAGAAGAGGGGGTCGAGCACCCAGGGGAAAAGAGGGGAAGTTGGCACCTATGCTTGGGAGAAATGGTGTTGTCACCTATGGACTGCATGGACTACCTCTAACTGAAATGGACTGGATTTGGAAATAGAACACAGTTTCCCAAACACTCACACTAACGTCACTGTTTCCAGGTGGCTCCGTAGCCTATTGAGTGGTTACAGAGCAGCACAATTTAAGCCATTATTACTTAAAGGAAAACATGAATGACAACAGCAAACATCTGCGACTTTACATGAAAATACTCTTCAAAGCTGTTTCTTACTGTTTGCAATTCCCAGTCAGCATTTTGAACACCATGTGGTGGGGAAAAGGGGGGGATGCCAAGGTGCCGTGATACAATCTGCCATGAGCGGATACACAGATGTTGGTAGCTGGGGCGTCTCATAACTTTTGCACTGGTTCTTAGAGCTACTATTACTGTAGTAATAAATTTTAAATTGGAGTCAGAAACTTACTGGGCTCTGGAGTGGCTTCTGTCTCCACCAGGTTTGCTGCAGGCTTGGCAGCCGGGTGTTCCTCAGGGCAGGGATCAAACAGCTTTTCCAAGTAGGGAGCTAGAATTTGATCCTGTTCCACAGCCTGCTCTGGGACTGGTTTCAAAAACAGTTACTTTAGGCTCCCCATTCAGCTCCTGCTCTGGCTCACATCAGCCCCCATGCTGGATTCAGGGGCCAGCAGCATCCTGGCTGACCAGGTCATCATGCACCATAGTTGGCTCTGTGCTGGGTGTAGTGCCCAGCACCCGGTCAAACTCATAAAATGAGAATGAGATTGGAGAGTTGCCTGAGGTGCAGTTTTAATCTCTGGTTTTCCAGTACTCACTCTTCATTTTCTTAATAGGCTCTCTGCACTGGTCACTGCTCCGGAAAATTTGCAAAGCTGCCAGCATTTTAGCTGTCTGCTGGCACATGTAGTCATTCCTGGTACTTTTGCTAAAGTCCACAGTTTTACTGGCCTCACATCAGAGATTCACTAAAACGTGATTGTGCTCCCATGACCAGGAAGCAGCACACTTTGCAAAAAGCTTGGTCTGTTCAGGCTCCATTGCAAACTCAGGGGGCTCTCTGATGGTGAGTTTGCAGCTTGGTGATCAGAAGACAATGGGTTAATTAACATGGATTCACAGAGCACCTTCTGTACACCAATGGGGCAGAGGTGGCTTCCATTTTCAGTTGAGCTGATTGGAGATTGTTGGGATAGAGGACAAAGGAAGTCAGCCCATGGGATTGTGGGATACTTCTGGCAGACTCCCAGGACGCAAGTCAAGCAGGGCTGCGTCTACACTGCAAAGCAATAGGGCTCAAACCCTCGCTCACAGCTTGACTTGGGCTTGGGTCCGAGCCCTGGGTTAGCGCGATTTGTATGTAGAGGGAAGGGGGTTAGGCTTGAGCCTGAGTTTGAGCCTGGGCTTACACTGCAGTGGAGATATACCAGTATTGTTCTCCACTCAGTTTTAAGTTGAATCCAATCAGGGGCGGCTCTAGGAATTTCACCGCCCCAAGCACGGCGGCACGCCGCGGGGGGCGCTCTGGTGGTCGCCGGTCCTGCGGCTCCGGTGGACCTCCCACAGACGTGCCTGCGGAGGGTCCGCTGGTCCCGCGGCTCCAGTGGAGCATCCGCAGGCCTGCCTGCGTGAGGTCCAAAATGTCAGGGTCCCAGGCTTCTTCAGAATAGCTTGTTATACCAGGGTTTGAGTGAAACCTCACTGAAACTGGTGAGTATAATAGCTGTCCTTCATTCAGAAGGAGTGCAAGAAGCAATTAAACTCCTTTTTGGAGTAAAATAGTTGAAACGATAGAAGCCACCAACCAAAACGCAGGCCACATGCAAGGCTGGTGAGGAACTGAGCTATGTGGGTTGGCGGGGTTTTATTGGGGGCTGAATGCAAATGCAGAGGGCCAGGTATTGTTCTGGTGGAGCTGTGTATGTGTGTGTGCGCGCAGAGGCACGTAGAAACACCCCAGAAGCAGACAGAGAAGGCAGAAGAAAGCCAGAGACAGACAGAAAAGTACTTGCTGTGTGACCCTGAGTGAAAGCTAACAGAGATTTTTGGGTAAGTGCTGGCTAGAGAAAGAGGTTTGGAGTTGTGAGCAAAAAACTGTCTCTTGTTTGACTGCTGCTGTGCTCAGGAAAACAGGACCTTGTGCATTCAGTGTAAATAAACAGGATTGCATGAAATACCCCTCTACCCTGATATACCACGACCCGATATAGCATGAATTCGGATATAACTCAGTAAAGCAGTGCCCGGGGGAGGCGGGGGCGGGAGGTGGTGCTGTGCACTCTGGCGGATCAAAGCAAGTTTGACATAACGCGGTTTCACCTATAACACGGTAAGATTTTTTGGCTCCCGAGGACAGCGTTATATCGGGGTAGAGGTGTACCTCATTCCATCATCAATTTCTCCCCCAATGAGAACAAACCCCAGAATATTGGCTAACTGTTCAGATTAAAACGGGGTAACAGCTTTCACAGTGCAGAGGAACTCCACAGCCTGCCTCAGTACTGTGGTTCTGGAAGCTACACCAAACCCTGAATGGGTTTGCTCACCTTAGGGCAACTGCATACTTCCCCCAACTTATCCCTTCCTGTAGGGCAAGCCTAACTCCATACAATCACCATATAGTATATGGTAGTCAGGAGCTGGAGACTGATGCTGCAGGAGGCACAGAGAATGCTCGTGTCTCTCCAACATCCTAGACTTACTCCCTGGTTTACTAACAGGCACAGAGAAAAGATTTCAAGTATCAGGTGCCCCACAGGCATCACATAAGAACTGCCATCCTGGGTGAGAACAATGGCCCATCCAGCCTGATATCCTGTCTTCCAACATTGGCCAGTACCAATGCTTCAGAGAGAATGAACAGAATAGGGCAATTTATTGAGTGATCCACTTCCTGTCATCCAGTCCCAGATTCTAGCAGTCAGAGGTTTAGGGACACCCAGGGTTTGCGCCCTGACCATCTTGCCTAATAGCCATTGATGGCCCTATCCTCCATGCACTTACCTAACTAACTTTTTTTGAACCCAGTTATACTTCTGGCCTTCACAACATCCCCTGGCAACGAGTTCCACAAAGTACTTCCCTTATGTATTAATTTCAGTGCTGACCCCTGGTTCTTGTGTTATGTAAAGGGATAAGTAACACTTCCTTATTCACTCTTTCCACACCATTCATGATTTTATAGACCTTTATCGTATTCCCGCTCAGTCACTTCTTTTCCAAACTGAACAACCTCAGACTTTTTAAGCTCTCCTTCTATGGAAGCTGTTCCATACCCCTAATCATTTTTGTTGCTTTTCTCTCTACTTTTTCCAATTCTAATATATCTTTTTTGAGATGGGGCAACCAGAACTGCACGAGTGTTCAAGGTGTGGCCACACCATGGATTTACATAGTATCATTAAGATATTTTTCTGCCTTATTATTAAAGCTATGATTATGTCACAGATGTCACAGTAGTCACAGAATCTGTGACTTCCAGAGACCTCCGTGATATTTTCTGCTTCAGCTGTGGGGCTTGAGCTGTCAGCCAGCGGGGGCGCCAGAGCTCTCAGCTGCCAGCCCCCACTGGTAGTGAAGGACCCACAGCTCCCAGCTGCCACGGGCGGTGGGGGGCCCTGCAGTTCCCAGGTGCCTGCCCGAGCTCCAAGCTGCCGGAGCTCTGAGCCGCAGCAGGAGCTCCTGCAGGTCTGAGCTGCCATGGGCAGCCCCTGGAGAATCCCAGCCGTTGTGGCCAGCAGATGGCCTTGGAGATCCCAGCTGCAGGGGACCCTGAAAGCTCCCAGCCGTCACGAGCAGAAAGTGGCCCTGTAGCTTGGCAGGTGGCCCCCAGAGCGCCGAGTTGCCACGATGGTGGGGGCCCCTGGAGCTCCACAGGCAAGGGGGCCCCGCAGCTCCCAGCTGCTGTGAGAAGCAACAGGTGGATGCTGGACCACCCACCACTCCCCATTTTGTCAGGGTTATTTTTAGTAAAAGTCACTACAGGTCACAGGCTTCAATGAATTTTTGTTTATTGCCCGTGACCCATCTGTGATTTTTACTAAAAATTACCATTACAAAATCTTAGCCGTATTTATCTATCTGTCTATCATGCCGCTTGAAAAATCCAAAACAGAGCTTAACTAATGAGACATGATGGGCACCTATAGAATTCCCACACTATTTTTATTTAAAATTATTATTATGAATTATTTGTATGACTGTAGCAACTAAGTCCCTTCTTGCCTTGCTCCCATCTGCAGCCATGTTAGATAGTTACTGTTATCCAGTGAAGGGGAGAGAATGGCTGAGGGAAGGATATGAGCACAATTAGTCAGAAGATAAGGATGGATCTTGTTTACCCGAGTTCTTTGCTCTCTCAGCACCTCCACAACCCTCCCCTGCACAATAGATGCATTTCCCCTAAAGCTGGTGGAAAGTTTTCCATTGAAACTGGTTTTTGATGGAAAGTGGATTTTCAGTTAAACAAATATGTGCATGAAAGGTGTTGGCTTTCTGCAGAAAATTTTGATATTTCATCAAAAAACATAAATCTTTTGGCTGAAAACCAAAATATTTTGACTAAAAGTGATGCCACTATGCCTCATGGTAGTTGTTGTTTTCCTCCATAGGCCGGTCTTTCTGGCAAAACTACATTTCCCATGATACAGCAAGGCCAGGGACTCCCTCTCCCCTTTCCAAGAGGGGGAAGCAATGCATCACAGGAGGTAAAATATGGCCAGAAAGCTTAGCCAATAGAGGAGAACTACAACTCCCAGCAGGCAACATGGCACCAGCTTGAATCAAAATATTTCAGTGTCCAGTCAAAATATTTTGCTGAACAAGTTTAGATTTTTCCATGGGGAGGTGAAACCAAAACTATTTCCCAAACAGCTCTAATTTCCTTTTCTCCCCACAATTTAGTCTTAGCCCTGGTCTACAGTACGAGTTTAGGTCGAATTTAGCAGCGTTAGATCGATTTAACCCTGCACCCGTCCACACGACGAAGCCATTTTTGTTGACTTAAAGGGCTCTTAAAATCGATTTCTGTACTCCTCCCCGACGAGGGGATTAGCACTGAAATAGACCCTGCTGGGTCGAATTTGGGGTAGTGTGGACGCAATTCGATGGCATTGGCCTCTGGGAGCTATCCCAGAGTGCTCCATTGTAACTGCTCTGGACAGCACTCTCAACTCAGATGCACTGGCCAGGTAGACAGGAAAAGCCCCGTGAACTTTTGAATTTAATTTCCTGTTTGGCCAGCGTAGTGAGCTGATCAGCACAGGTGACCCTGCAGAACTCATCAGCATACATGACCATGGAGTCCCAGAATAACAAAAGAGCTCCAGCATGGACCGAACGGGAGGTACTGCATCTGATCGCTGTATGGGGAGACAAAGCCACACTATCTGAACTCCGTTCAAAAGGACAAAATGCCAGAATATTTGAAAAAATCAGAGGTTATAACAGGGACCCACAGCAGTGCCATGTGAAGCCTACCAAAGAACCAGAGAGGCAAATGGCCGCTCTGAGTCAGAGCCCCAGACATGCTGCTTCTATGATGAGCTGCATGCCATTCTAGGGGGTGCCCCTACAACTACCCCACCCCTGTGCTTCCCTCCTCCCCCACTCCTCCCGGGCTACCTTGGCAGTTATCCTCTCATTTATGTGATGAATTAATAAAGAATGCATGAATTTGAAACAACAATGACTTTATTGCCTCTGCAAGCAGAGATCAAGGGGGGCGGGGGGAGGGCGGTTGGTGTACAGGGAAGTAGAGTGAACCAAGGGGGCGGGTTTTCATCAAGGAGAAACAAACAGAACTTTCACACTGTAGCCTGGCCAGTCACGAAACTGGTTTTCAAAGCTTCTCTGATGCACAGTGAACCCTGCTGTGCTCTTCTAACTGCCCTGGTGTCTGGCTGCTCATAATCAGCGGCTGGGCGTTTTGCCTCAACCTCCCACCCCGCCATAAACATCTCCCTCTTACTCTCACAGATATTGTGGAGCACACAGCAAGCAGTAATAACGATGGGAATGTTGGTTTCTCTGAGGTCTAACCGAGTCAGTAAACTGCGCCAGCGAGCTTTTAAACGTCCAAAGGCACATTCTACCACCATTATGCACTTGCTCAGCCTATAGTTGAACTGCTCCTTACTACGGTCCAGGCTTCATGAGCCATGGGAGCAAGGGGTAGGTGCGACTGCGCGGTGCTGCCGACTGGGAGGGCAGCCTGAGGCAGAAGCCTCCAGCTGGCATGATATTCCAGGCAGGACTGAATCTCCATTAGATGAAACTTAAAGAAGAGAATGACCTGGAATCATTCCCATTTTTGTCCAGGCACCCCCAACCGACCTCACTGAGGCCGGCCAGGAGCACCCATGTCTGCCCAGGTGCCCCCGACCAACCTAACCGAGGTCAGCCAGGAGCACCCATGGGACGACTACAATGGCTAGCAGTCGTATTGTACCATCTGCCGTCCGCAAGGCAAGGCAAGGCAAGGCAAGGCAAGGCAAGGGGATGCTGCTGTGTAGCACTGCAGTACTGTGTCTGCCAGCAGCACCCAGGAGACATATGGTGACAGTGAGCTGAGTGGGCTTCATGCTTGCCATGGTATGTCATCTGCACGGGTAACCCAGGAAAAAAGGTGAGAAATGATTTTTTGCTGTTGCTTTCATGGAGGGAGGATGAGAGGGGAGCCTGACAACATATACCCAGCACCACCTGCGACAATGTTTTTGCCCCATCAGGCATTGGGAGCTCAACCCAGAATTCCAATGTTTGGCGGAGACTGCAGGAACTGTGGGATAGCTACCACAGTGCAACACTCCGGAAGTTGACGCTAGCCTCGGCACTGTGGACACATACCACCGACTTAATGTGCTTAGTGGGGACACACACAATCGACTGTATCAAATCAATTTCTAAAAAAAGACTTCTATTAAATCCACCTAATTTCATAGTGTAGACACACTCTTAGACATCAGCCTGTGCTTAGACATCAGCCCAGTGTACAGGGGGCTGCATAACTTATGATCGAGCCCAGAATTTACTCTTTGGCTTGGCTTGTATGAGGTAATTGCTGGGAATTATTACTGTCAACTGCAGCAAAAGAACTAGTTAAAAATAGCTAAATTATGTAACAGATGCCCAGGAGCACCTTGGGATAATGCATTGTGAACTGTCATTCCACTCATCACAATCACATTTGTTTATCTGCCCATGTGGCGCACAGCTGTGGCTTTTTTGGCAGTGAGGGTTTTTGTTGTTGTTGCAGCCTGGGAGACTCATAAGTTCAAAATCTTTCATCTTCATTCTCCAGCACGATTCTCCCGGGTGCCCGTCCCCCAATGCTTTACATGTCTTTTGATTATTCTAATTATTTCAATGCACTCTTTACAGACATGGCCTCAATGGGCCCATAGGCACAGCCCAAAGCTTCCTGTTTGTTCCTAGAGAATACGTTCCCGAATGGTGGTGAAATAGCTATGCTGAGATGCTGGGGGCTGAGATGCAAATGAGCTCTCGTCACTGTGGTCTTCAATGAGCTAAAACTAATACAGGAGGTGAGGCAGATGTTGGAAAACAAGGGTTTGGTGCTGCTCCCATCGAAGTCAACTGAAATCACTTTATTTTGCCTCTGTGTGACTATTTCCTAGATTGTTGTTTTAAATAATTGTATTTAAATCTAGAAAAAAAATCAATCAATGTGGGCTCTTTTCACCAAAGTCCCCTGAACCGTCTAGACCCTAATATTGAGTATACTCAGTACAAATGTGAAAAATTCCAAGAGATGTCAAACATGATCTTTCCACAGTGAATCAGGAGTTACTGGCACAAAGGACTAGCATTCTGATAGCAAGAAAATTCGTAGCCCAAACAACTCACTCCCGTGCGGGTGGCATTTTGATGCAGTGTTGACTTACTGCTACAGCCTCTCTCTGTGACAGCAGTTTGTTGTTTCTCTAGAGGTGTTTCTCTATACTCTAGTTATACTTACCCCAATCTGCAAAAACGGCTTTAAAAGGAAATGATTTCTTCTTCTTTTTTGAAGATGTTAATGATGGAAGCGTAGGAACCCAGAGAAACCAGGCAAGCTCTGGGGAAACTACTGAGGAGAGAACCAAAATAATAGGCGACATCTGAATCTTGGATCTCCCTTCCTTGAGGTGGGGGAGAACGGAAGCAATGACGATATTGTCAAGCAGTAGGGAATAAAAGCCAAACCTACCCCATCGTTTAAAGTGTGGTAACGAGTGTTCTCCTCAAGTTGTGTAACCCACTATAGTAGTAAGTTTATGTAACAGGTCCCCCTGTGTCCAATCCACAGGGGATACGAGACTGTTACAGAGGCACTTAGAGACCTTCAGCTCAAGCTGTAGCAGCTCAGGCTTTTAGCTCTGGAGGTCCCTGGTTCAGTCACTGTTGTGTCAGCTAAGTGGGCAGCTGTCACATCTGCACCTGTGCATTTTCATAGGAAAACCAAGAAACCAAGGGATAGAGCAATTAAGGGATTCCCCCAAGGTCACTCAGGCTGTGGCAGAGCAATGGATAGAACTCAGCTTGCCTAATTCTCAATCTGGTGCCTTAACCACAGGACTCTTCTTCCTTTGGAGTTTTGCTTCTAGTAGGAATAAGGTCCAAGAAAGGCTTCAAAATGGGAGAGAAATACATGGGTGCAGAAACAGAACACTACTGTATATCTGAGCTCTTCTAGTCACAGCGTCACAATCAGGACAAGGGCAATCAGACCTACTCATTGGAGCAGCAGTCGGGAGTCAGGTCAGCGTTCAAGACAGGCCAGATAGCAACCTGAGAGTCAGGCATCAGGAGGCAGGCAGGGCCAGGTTACCTGGAGATCAGGGTTGGGCGACATGTTACAGAGAGCAATCAAGGAGCAAAGTTGAGGACAAACAGGGTCAGAAGCCCGAGTCTAGAGCCTATTGCAAGCAGGGTCTGGAGCAGAGAAGGGCAGGCTCTCTGTGTTGCTCAGACAACTCCCCTTCATGGCTTCCTGGTTTAAGTACTGGTATTGGCCAATCAGCAGGCTGTGAAGAGCCACTCAGGTTCTGCTGGGCGGTACTTCCTGCCAAGCCCAGCCTCACAGGGTCCTCTTATGGGAGCCCGGCCTAAGCCTCGAGTGGTGATGTAGAGGTATCATCAGCCCAGAACCTCCCAGGTTCCAGCCCTGCAGGTTCTTAAACACATGTATTTATACTCCTGCACAGGTACCTGGCACGAATCATAAGACTGGAAGGGACCTTGAGGAGTGACCTAGTCTAGTCCCCTGCATTCGTGGCAGGACTAAGTATTATCTGGACCAGTGGTTCCCAAACTTGTTCTGCCGCTTGTGCAGGGAAAGCCGCTGGCGGGCCGGGCCAGTTTGTGTACCTGCTGCGTCCACAGGTTCAGCCAATCGCGGCTCCTAGTGGCCACGGCTCGCTGCTCCAGGCCAATGGGAGCTGCGGGAAGCGGCATGGGCAGAGGGACATACTGACCGCCGCTTCCAGCAGCTCCCATTGGCCTGGAGCAGTGAACCGCGGCCAATGGGAGCCGCGATTGGCTGAACCTGCGGACGCGGCAGGTAAACAAACCGGCCCGGCCCCCCAGGGGCTTTCCCTGAACAAGTGGCGGAACAAGTTTGGGAACCACTGATCTAGACTATCCCTGACAGGTGTTTTTAAAACCTGCTCTTAAAAAAAAATCTCCAATAAACAGAGATTTCACAACCTCCCGGGGCAATTTATTCCAGTGCTTAACTACCCTGACAGTTAGGAAGTTTTTCCTAATGCCCAACATGAACCACCCTTTCTGCAATTTAAGTCCATTGCTTCTTGTCCTATCCTCAGAAGTTAAGGAGAACAATTTTTCTCCCTCCCTCCTTGTAACAACCTTTTATGTACTTGAAAACTTATCACATCCCTTCTCTAGCCCTTCTCTATGCCAGATTAAACAAACCCAATTTTTTCAATCTTCCCTCAGTGGTCATGTTTTCTAGACAGTTAACCATTTTTGTTGCTCTTCTCTAGACTCTCTCCATTTCATCCATATCTTTCCTGAAATGTGGTGCCCAGAACTGGACACAGTGCTCCAGTTGAGGCCTAATCAGTGTGGAGTAGAGCGGAATAATTACTTCTCGTGTCTTGCTTACAACACTCCTGCTAATGCATCCCAGAAGAATGTTTGCTTTTTTTGCAGCAGTGTTACACTGTTGACTCAATTAGCTTGTGATCCACTGTGACCCCCAAATCCCTTTCCACAATACTCCTTCCTAGGCAGCGATTTCCCATTTTCTATGCGTGTAATTGATTATTCCTTCCTAAGTGGAGTACTTTGCATTTGTCCTTATTGAATTTCATCCCATTTACTTCAGACCATTTCTCCTGTTTGTCCAGATCATTTTGAATTTTAATCCTATCCTCCAAAGCACTTGCAACCCTACCAGGTTGGTATCATCTGCAAACTTCTCCATGCCATTATCTAAATAATTGATGAAGCTATTGAACAGAATCGGACCCAGAACGGATCCCTGCGGGACACCACTCGATATGCCCTTACAGTTTGACTGTGAATCACAGATAACTCCTTCTGGGAAGGGTTTTCCAACCAGTTATGCACCCACCTCATTGTAGCTCCATCTACGTTGTATTTCCCTAGTGTGTTTATGGGAAGGTCATGAGAGACATTATCAAAAGCCTCACTAAAGTCAAGATATACCACATCTACTGCTTCCCCCATCCACAAAACTTGTTACCCTGTCAAAGAAAGCTATTAAGTTAGTTTGACACAATTTGTTCTTGACAAATCCATGTTGACTGTTACTTATCACCTTATTATTGTCTAGGTGTTTGGAAGTTGATAGCTTAATTATTGCTCCATTATAAGCTGACTGGTCTGTAATTCCCTGGGTTGTCCTTATTTCCCTTTTTATAGATAGGCACTATATTTTCCCTTTTCCAGTCCTCTGGAATCTCTGTCTTCCATGACTTTTCGAAGATAATCACTAATGTCTCAGATACCTCCTCACTCAGCTCCTTGAGTATTCTAGGTCAGCTTCCCTATCAGCCCACCAGTGGTTTTCTCTGCTGTTTCTCTCAAAATACTCTTCCCAAATGGTTGTCTCTCACTTAGCTGAACCCATAACACTTCAAAGAGTCAGTGTGTTAATTGTTTCTCAGTCACTACCCTAATCACCAGGGCCAGCAGAAACCAACTCAGTACAGAAATCAATGTGAGTTTCCATTTTTACATAAATGAAAAGGACCTCTGTTTTTGCAACAATAAATGTCAAAAGTAACCCTCCATCTCTTCATTAAGGCAGTGGTCAGAGCTCTCCCAGTTCCCAAGCAACAAGAAAGACCCATCATCCTAATTTGACCATAAAGAATCTGAAATGTCAGTCCCCTGAAGGAGAGCTCTGTCCAGCTTGAAAGCTTGTCTCTCTCACCAACAGAAGTTGGACCAGTAAAATATATTACTTCCCCTGCCTTCTCTCTCTGATATCCTGGGACAGACATGGCTACAACAAGACTGCAAACAAAGTCATTCACAAGGACTCTGACATGTTAGGTACATCAGTTGATGCTCTACTGGAAGGCACCAAGAAACTATAGTAATGATGGCAGTGTTAGAACCTATATAGCCCAGAATAGAAAATCGCCAGCTAATGACATTGGGTTGGGGATATGGCAGGGTGGGATATATCTGTATCACATGATGAACTCCATTTTGTATTACGTCTTGAACACAGGTCTAACCTTGCCTAAGGGCAGGCTTTGAACTGCATGTCAGACAGCCACTCTGCCTCAAAAAGGTTTTGAGGAACTATTACTGAGAGCCATTTGGGGCTATCGACTCTGAATGTCTCTCACTTTTTAACTCTCTCCTCCCACCACCCCGTAACAATGGAATTTTTACACAGGTCCTGTGGGTGGGACAAGAATGGCAAAGGAGAGGGTGGAATGCCCCATCTTGAGCACATAGGGCTGAGACGGAGACCATACTTAACAGCAGAGTTCTGCTCTGTGCAGGGGTCTGACCACTGCTAAATGTAAGATGGACGGGCTGGAGAGAGATGGCAGGTGGGACTCTGCTCACTCTGAAACACTGACAAATCTCAGATACGGGGTGGGTACCTCTCAAGACTGTTGTTTTCAAAGATCTGTAACTCTAAAGTGCTGTCAGAGGAAGCTTCCATGGTTAAGAAATTCCTCTGCTACGCTTGTGTGCCTTGCCTTCCTGCCATGTTGCCCCCGAAGGGGTTAAACTAAAAGCCCAGGGTGCCTACAGCTTAGGTGGGTTCTATCTTCTTATTACTTGCCTGTGCCTAGCATAATGGGGCCATTGCTCCCCAATGGGGGCCCCTTCTACACTACTCTAAGACAATAAATAATAAATGTAAACTCCTAAACACCTTTGTCATAACAGTAATTTAGCATACCCAGGTGCCTGTGGGAAGCAGGTCATTTATGTTACACACAATTACTTGTGCAAACTCTTTGCTACAGTGAAGTATGTCACTGACCACCACAGAGCTTTAATGAAAATCTGGCCATGAGGATAAAAAAAAAATTACTTTCCATTTGCTATGGGTGCTGATGTATTTGCCCATTACTTATACTGAGCAATAGGTCACTTGGGTGTTAGAATCCGCTTAATGTCTCTGACTGTGCTTTTCAAAGGTAGTAAAAAATGTCACACATTTTTTAATGCCACTCAGATGCAGGTAAAGAGCATTGCAGTTTGAGGGAGTGCTAATTAGAGTCAATTATTTCCTGACTGACCTGCCTTGGCATTAAAATGCCTAGGAGAACTCACTCTGTCACTGCAAGATCTAAAGCACCTATCACCTTGGTAGCTAAGCACTTCAATGTATGTGTCTAGTTTAAGTAGTGCATAGCCTTTGCAGTCCTGAGGGCCACCTTGGCAGCTTGCCAGGAGCATAAGGATTACGGCTCATTTTCATAAACATTAAAACCCATTTGCGTCCCCCCCACCTCCAACGAGGCACTTAGAATAGCTGATATATTTAAGAATAAGAAACATACATATTACTAACCTTAAAGCAGAATCCTTGCTCATTCTTTATTCATTATTCCATTTCATAATCCCCTTTTCTCTCCTTTCACCTTCCACTAGGTTTTCTCTGCTTGTCTTCTCCCACCACTCTTTTCCTCTCCAGCCTCCTCATCTCTACCTTCCTTTAATCATGTATCTATCCTTGGCTTTCTCAATTCTGCTCCCATCTCTTCCTACTCATCTGCCCCCATGTTTCTTGTCTCTAAACTACTCTTATTTTTATTACTGTTGTTGTCAGATGTTTGGCTGTGCGTGTGTGTTCTCTCCATGTGCTGTCCCAGCTCTGTGCAAACAGCCAGCACAGCAGACCTCAAGTGAACCACCCAATGATCACAAGATCCATTAAGGTACAAAAGCACCTGGCCAGGTTTATTGTCGACGAAGCATGATCCTACCTCCCCGGATCAATGTCTACAGTTACACTAGCACAATGGATGCACCTCAATGAATGGCGGGACTTTCCATTCCCCCTTTGGCTGGCCAGAGACACTCCCTTTGAGATACATCTTTCTACACAGATACAAAAGAGATGTATTGCCTCTCTGATGTGTCTAGGTGCCACCCATCACCTTCTACATGTTGGTTTGATCAAAACATCTCCATCCATCATGCCGTCATCCTGACCTTATCTTTAAGATGGGTCAGCATGTTCCTGCTATCTCTGAGGGGGGTGTTTGTACCATACTTGGTGTCGGGGTGTTCTGGTACCACTCTTTTGGAATGTGTTTACGCGAGTGTCCTGTGCTTAATACTTCTCAGGAATGTGTGTGTTTTTTGCAATACCAGGCCTGTTCTTGCCAGGTTCTGTGAGCGTGGATGCAGGCAGAGCCTGACTCCTGCTTATAGCCTGTTTCTTGCTGGCTTTGTTTTATATTAGCAAAGTTTTGACCACTACCTCAGCCCAGGCCTCAGGCCTCATACCAGGCCTTTGATACAAGGGCTTATGTCTCAGGCTCTCTTCTTACTTTAACTGTTATTTAGGATTTGTATTACAATAGCACCCAAAAGACTTAATGAAGATTGAAGACCCCTTTGTGCTGGGCAGTGTGTAAGTAACTAGGGTGAGACAATCTTCGGCCTGAGGAGCTTGCAACCTAATTTAAAAGACAAGACAAATGATGGTATCAGTCAGTGGAAGGGAAGAGTGGCTGGATGAGGGAGCAGTTGTAAGAGTGCCATGCTTAAAAAAACTTTCCGTGCACTCAACTTGATGGTTCCAAATCATTTGAAAGTATTGTTATAAAATGAATAGCAGCTCTGCGTCTCAAGTCTCTCCCCACCTTCTTTGCTTAGGTTTTAAAGCTAAGGAAATAATGTGCTTTAGTGGATAACCACTTTATATAACTCTTGTGTTGGGATGGAGGCCAAGTTTGATCAAATATTCATAAACTGAGCTGTACCTAAAAGGATAAAACTAATAAAAATGCATCATTGCAAAATTTGCTTGTGTGAGGTTCAGTTTCAAATAGTGCTGATCTAAGCCCAGCTGTGACCAAAGACACAACTGTCATTGAAGTCATGCATATGCAAGGGCAGAACTGGCCCTTTACTCTGTCCTTGTAGGACTTGCTCCACCTGTCATTGAAATGCCACTACCTCTGGGGTTGCAATACAATAGCTGTCCAACACCACATGGCAGTTTAGGACAGGGAGTGAGGAAGAATTCTCTAGCCCATTGACACTGCATGTTTGAAATTATGGTTCATTTTAAAGAGACAAAGGACATGTTTTAAAGGGAGTAAGCGCATAAAGTCAGTTTATTTGTTAGCTATGGTGGCTATTTATTCTCCTGCTCGGTAGAACTCTCATGGTACTTTCTGAGAAAAAGCCGAACACGGTCGCCAAGGAACATCTGCCAGCAGATTGTGCTACCACCTGCTGCAGTGCTCCTAGGTGTGTGAGTGCTTGCTTTTTCATTCCAGCTCCTGTTGTGTTGCCTGGGTTAGGGAGCCTCTCCTCTTTCCATAATGCACCCACTTAGCAGCAGTGTGGCATATCCAGCTGACACTCAGTAGCACTAGAAAACTAGCTCAGCGACTGCACCCCTAGTACTCAACTGTGGATGTGGAATAGGCCATGGTCAGGTCTCAGGCCACATGCTGTGCTTCCCTTAGTGTGTGCCCTGCTACTGTTTCTCTTAGATTTCCCTGAGCCATGCTGCCCTGTGTAGCTAGCACCACTCCTTTGCCGCATTGTGCTCCAGCCGGTATGGACAGAATTTAGCTCTTTGTAAGTGTTTTGTACTTAAATGCATAAAAAAATTCTGCATAGGAATTACACCAGGTGAGTAGCTGCCCCAGTGAAGTCACTGGGCCTGATTCTAATCTCACTCACATCCGTTTTATACTAGTGAAAGTCTATTGACTTCAGTGGAGCTACTTCTGATTTAAACCAGTGCAGAAGAAATCAGACTCACTTCAGTGCCCTGCTGAGTAAGGTTTGCAGATGGGGATCCATTAACTCATCTTTTTAAACTTTCCTTAACTTTTAAAGTATTAAATATTCATGAAAGTAGGCAATGTGAGAGGGGTTACTACATAGCAATGCTTCTCTCTCGCCTGTGCCACTTTTAAAATCACTATTCTTGGTAACATACCAAAAAGCACATTAACAAAAACAACCCAACAATAAAACATGTAACAAACAAAACTGTGCCTGCCATCACCTGCTTCTTTTGCTTATGTTATACTCTCATTCCCAATCCTTCCTCTGTTCATCTGTCTTTTGGATTGCAAGTACTTCAGAGGAGAATTGTCTCTGAGTGTGTACAGGGCCCAGCACAATGGGATCCTGATCCTTACTAAGGCCTTGAGAAGTTACTGTAAAATAAATGTTTAACGTTAATTATTGGGGCTGGGTGAAAATGTTGCATCAAAACTTGTTTTGATGGAAAATTGGGGTTTTGACAAAATGATTTTTTCCCCACAAAAAGTATCTACTTTCTGGAAGAAAAATGGATTTTTTTCATTGAAAAAGAAATACCAGAAAACCAAAATATTTTGATTTATCATGCTGCCGCAATGCCTCATCGGAGTTGTAGTTCAGTTGCCTCATGCCCCCATTCTCCTCTATGGCCTGGGCTCCTTGGCTGGACTACATCTCCCATGATGCACCCTGGCTTCCACTCTCCAAGATGGACCAACTCTATGCATCCTGGGAAATATAATCCCATCTGGGAGATGAGAAAGGAGACAGGAAGTAACTGAACTCCAATGAGGCACCTTAGCAGCATTTCTGAATTGAAATATTTTGGGTTTTTTTTCTGAAATATTTTGAGTCGTGGTAAAAAAAATTGGTAGTGAATTTTTGCCAACAAAATTGAAATTATTCACAGAACACCCACCTTCCGATTTTCTGACCAGCTCTCATAATAAATACATAGAGAATAATAATGACAACCATCTTTTATGAATTAAAAATATAGAAAAATTCTAGCTATTGACTTTGGGTTCTGTCCTTCTAGTAACACTTTATATGAAGGTTCGCAAATATGCATTTAACCTGACATTTTATAATCTGAATTATTGTCACATCTTGTCTTTGTTTATGTTATCTATCATACGCTAAAAGCCCTTACTCTTTGTCAATGAAGCACCATGCATTTTATGGCCCTATACAAAATTACTACTCATAATACAAAAGCTTTAGGTGAAAGTTGTGTAGGTCTGAAAAGCCTATTAATCTCTATGCCTGTGTTTGAGTTCTGTGTGTAATTACTGCCACATGCGCTTATGTAAAATTCTGCCTACACACTGATAAAGTCCCATGTGATTCTTCAGTTTTTCTAGATGAAGTATTCATAGAATTCACACATTGACTTCCACATTAAAAAGGCATGAGAACAAAGCCAAGGAGGTAATAAGGAAATAGCAGAACTATGGGAGGGGGAGGTATAGTTCAGTGGTTTGCTTGGTCTACTAAACCCAGGGTTGTAAGTTCAATCCTTGAGGGGACCATTTAAGGATCTGGGGCAAAATAATCTGTCAGGGATGGTACTTGGTCCTGCTGTGAAGGCAGGGGACTGGACTTGATGACCTTTCAAGGTCCTTTCCAGTTCTACATTTCAATGTTAGAATTTGACTATTCCATTCCTCAGCCCCCATAAGCTCACTGCAAATTTGGAGTTTTACCTCTTGTTACCTAGCAGGGTTTATATTTTGCTACTCAACCTAGCTGTTTCTGTGAGCCTCATGATGATACCCTCAATGTGTCCCAACAGCCATGCCTTTACAAAGTAGACCCATTGACTTTCTGTGGGAATGCAGCAGTCGATGTATGTCTGGAGCACCATTCTGGCACTTATTGCTAAACAAACCCACAAAGAGTGTACTAAATGTTCAGAGGCTGGGGCTCATTTTGGTGCATGTACCTGATGCACCACAAAATCCCACCCTTGACTGCACAGAGGGACATTGGAATGAGCCAAAATGGGTAACTTAGTTCCTAAGTACTCACTTGCATGTGCAATTGTGTGTACATCTGTGGGGTATTTTTGTGTTAGATACAACGGTTGGGCATGCAAGCTTTGCAGACAAAATTAGGCACTTGTATAGAAAGGTATGTCCCAGTATATTCAGCCACCTGCAAGGTATGAAAAAAATCAATATTGACTTTTCCTTTTTCTGGACTAAAACTACCAAATGTATACTACACATGGACAACTTTGTATTGAATGTTTGATATCTACATTTTGCAGGAAATGAGCGTGAAATCATAAGAAAATATGCACTTTGTTATTCTCCTGTTAATGACCGTAATTCTCACTAGCAATAATAATAGGAATCATATATGTGCCTTGTGGGGAATTGAACCTTGTGTTTGAAAGGATGCATTTTTACTGAGCTATATAGAATACTTTATATGCAAGCAGATCCAAAAGTAAGGGTGGATTGAAATGACAGGGTAGCTAATGGCCTGAGAGACAAAGTTCGGGCCTGAATATGAAGTTCCCCAAAGTTCAGTAGCGGTGAACGATAGTATTTTGTTTTAGGTGCATTTTTAATGAAAACATGCCAAGCAGAGCCAGCACACAGGAATAGCATACTGGACGAGATCAGTATTTTTGATTCATCTAGTCTGGTATGTTGTTTGCAATGCTGTATGCTTCAAAGGATATTATAAAACACCCACAATGCAATACTCTACAATGGAGGAAATTTCTTCTGGAACACAGCTGTGATTATTCTATGGCCTGAAATATGTAACTTGAAAGATCTTTATATAGCATATCATTCATTAATAATTCCACATATTATTTATTTCCTTATAAATATGTAGGGCCAAATAATATTTTCCAAATGTAAAGGTGGATCCCTCATTACTATTGTGACGGGGCAGAGTGGCCCTGCACTGGTACCGTAGGGGTTAATCCTTCCTTCCTAGCAGAGGAAGCCATGCCCCTGGAGCTCTGCTGGGCATGCTCCAAAAGGAGAACAGGTATAAAAGCCTGCAAAGCTGCTCTGTCTGGGCTGACCACCGGAGGGGAAGGAGGCTTGCTGCCAGCTCCCAAGGAGGGACAGCCTGTGCTCCAGGATCTGGAGGCCAGCCAAGCTGGGATGTGCCCTGATGGAGTACGTCACAGAAGGGGAACAGACCAGAGGACCCCCCAAAGTGGAGGACCCAGAGGTTATGGTAGTAAGCAACCCAGGGGAACTTTAGAGGAAATCGGCGTTAACGCCGCACAAAGGCTCGGCGTGGTTTGGGCAGATCCCCGCCAAACCAGTGGCAAGGGGAACTTGCCACTGTCAGGACCCTTGGCACAGCAATCATATGGTCCCTGGCCTTTGGGCCACACTGCCCGGATGTTTGGGGTGAGTTACCAGGACTCTGTCTGCTAGGCGAGGGGAATTGTATGGACTCTGGCCATTGGGCTGCACTGCTCTTGTGCAGGGAGTGATTTATATGGACTCTGGCCATTAGGACTGACCAAGGGGTGGTTGTGTGGAGGGAGGCTATTAGGTCGCATCGGGCAACCCACAGAGAGGCGAGCACGTGAACTTGGGAGTGGCGAGGTTCTGACACCCCATTCCTCTGCCCACCCCAAAGGGGAGGTGCAGTGCCAGGCCCGCCACAACTATGCTGTGGCTGTGCAGTCTACAGATTAATTGTATGTTGAGTAAAAGTGGTTTTTTTAACTCCTTTAAAATTGCTGCCTTTTTAAATTTCGTTTAGAATCTCTCTAGTTCTCATATTATAGAAACGATTAAGCAGATCTCAATTCATTTTCTCAGTATCACTCATTATTTTAGTGGCAAATATCCTCCAGAGGCAAGTACTTAAAAAACAAAATGATGGTGGAACTGCTTTGTTTTCATTGTTGATGAAAAATATAGTGCTGTTAACGAGATCCAGCACTTACACCACACAAATGCTACTGAGTTTAGGGGTAGTAATTTAATTCTGAGCTGTATCTGGGCAGAGAGGTCACATTTGAAATTGCTTTTTTTCAGGTGCTAATGCTTCAGGAGAGAAGGAAAGTGGAAGATAATACAGTGGCTTTGACATGGCTGCTGAGAAGAAGTGCAGGGACTGTAGCTGGCATGAACATTGGTAAATCAGTGCTAACCGTGCGAACGAGGAAATACAAAAGAATGGAGCTAGTGCAAGAGAAGGGACAGCAGAAAAATGGACGTGGGCTGCAATCTCACAGCAGGGTATTACAGTTTATTTCCTTTTCTTTTCCAGTGAATTTAGTGCTCATAAAAGGTGACAGATTGACAGCCTGAGAGACTGAAGCCTTCTATTTATCCACAGATTAAATATAGCCCAGACAGTGACAGTGCAGCTTCTATGCTGACCTAGAGGGGCTACCATCAAGGGGGGGGATGAGCATATTAATCTCCCCTTGGCATTTGCCACCTTGCCCGAGGCATTCATCACTTTGCAGGATAAGGCATGTTGGCCCTCATTTACACTCAGGCCTCTTATCTCATTTACACCCTCTTTAAGGCACTGCCCCGATAGTGTAAGAGGACATTGTGTAAACCAGAATTCAGGCCTTTGAGCACCGACCACACACAGTTTTTTTCCTTGCCATGCCAGTTTTACTCACATGGAAACAGAGGGGTTTGTGTTGCTGGAATGTTGCTAAAACACGACAACTCAAACCCAATCGTTTATTTCCATATTTGTAGTGCTGAGCCAACATATTGCTGTGTCATTCACGACCATACGCTCACCTTTTATAGCCATCTCAAGAGACTCCAAAGCAAAGAGTTGCTTCAACGTTTTCCATAAGTGGGTGGGTACAAGCCGGGGATAAACGGTGCCGGTGCTACTAACATTGGCCTTGGCCCTTGTGTACTCAGTTGCACAGTACCATGCATCAGCGAGGACGAGAAGCTGCCATACCCAACTTGAGGATATGTAGCTCAATCATGCAAATCATCATGGGAACTTTAAAATCGATGCCGGGCTTTCTGTATTAGGTATCTGTGGAGGTATTGCCACATATAATGGGGTGGCCCTCACCTCTCGCGAGCACCCCCTGTCTGAGTGCGTGTGCACTCTCTCAGTTTGTGCTGAATTAATCCTCCTGTCGAGTCCCACAAAGTGTATGTGAGATAAAAATTAAGCCCCTTCTGAGATATAAGCCCAACAGAAGGCCTATCTCAGTGCCCTCTGTTAGGTCCCTTTATCTGCAGCCCTATCCCAGGGCTAACTCCTCAATCAGCCCAGCAGGGCCTATTACAGTACCCTGTTTCAAACTGTCTCTCAGCCCCTTCTGGGCTCCCTTGAATTATCCCTGCTCTTCAAGCAGTCCTGGCTCTGGTGACTGGAGACTCTTTGCCTCTCTGGGTCTTTCTGGCCCCAAATCTGCAGCAGGGCCACTACATGTGTTCAGTTCCCCTTCTGGAGTGTATCAAAGTCCAAGCCACTTTCTCAGTGGCTGGTGGAGGGGATCCAGGCCTACCCTTTAATCCAGGTCTCAGCCCAGGGACCCTAAAAATAGAAGCTGTCCACCATGTCCCTTTAACTAAGCTGCATTGCTGCTATGATTCCCTGGGCCACTTACCTGCAGGCCCAGCTCATTCTTTGCCCTCACCTTGGGGTAAGGTGACCATTTTTTTCAAATTTAAAACCAGGACATTTAAAATTGGTCGATTTTGGCGGGCTCTGTGTGATGACATCATCATCGAGTTCCCACGGTCGGGCTGTACGTAATGCGCGGGAGTATTATCGAAGAGTCGCCGCGGCCACAATATAGTGAGAGTGCGTGTGCTGAATGCCGAGTATTGCCGAGATCCAACGACGAGAACCGTCGTGTAAAATAAAATTAAACTAGGATAAATTAATAAAATTGATTTAGGCTGGTTTATCAAGGATTGATTTGATGTACTCAATCTTTTGATAAATTAATAATTTTTTATTTTGTAGTCCTAAACTGTACTGGTTACATCTCACGACTAACCAGACCAATGTTCAAAAAACCAGTACTGTACTGGTAAAACCAGTACGTATGGTCACTTTACCTTGGGGTCTTGTCCTGGTTGCGTCCCAACAGCCAGCAACTTTGCATTCCCCTCAGAATCTGCCAGCACTTCTCTGACCCGGGTCCTGTAGGTCCCTCAGCCAGCCAGGCACACCACCCACAGTCCTCCAGCTCCAGCAAAGAAGTGATCTCACTCTGGCCCAGCAGCTCTTCTTATATTAGCCAGCTGGGCCCTGAGTGGCTGCTCCCTGCAGCCCCTTTCTGATTGGCTGTGTCTCACACAGCCACTCTAGGCAGCTTGGAGGACCATCTCCACTGCCCTTTCTGGGGCGGGGTGTGGCAGGGGTTCAGGGCCTCCAGCAGGGAGCCTAAGGGTCTGGTCCACCCCATCACACCACAGCACAAGAACTTAAACGTGCTGAAGACTACCCAGAATATCCCACCTGGCAGATTATGGACAACATTTCCCAATAGCAAATGAAATCACAAAAAACACTATGGACCACCTGCAACCAACCTAACGTCTCTGAATCCAGCCAGGCAATGGCAAAGTGCCTGGACCTCATCCACCATTCCAAACAGGCACATTAGCACAGACCCAACCAGCTGTCCTCCTGGTTTTGACTGGCCACACAGACTTTGGACCACACCGAACCACATCTGAACAAACCATGGAAGATGCAGCTACTTTATGCACAAGTGGAAAATCAAAGACTCCCCTTCATGGAACTGTGGTGAGAACATCTAAATCACTGAACACATCATAACACAATGCCCCAAATATAGATTTTAACGGTGAAATGGAGGATATCCACAATGTCACAGAGGAGGCTTTGAAACAGCGTGTGGACCTACAACTGCGTCTATAGAATGTTGCTCTGCAGATGCCATGCATGAAAAAGAGAGAGTAAGAGCAAACAAGCCCAGGAAGACGGGGTGGGGAGAATTCCTCCTGTGTTTGGAAACATTTTAAATGAATAATGAAATATTAAATCCCATGCTGGTGCCTTTTAAAATTAAACCTAGAACCCTTAAAGGTAGACAAAGTTCACTCTACATCGTTGTGAACCTCCTTGTTTAATATTTTTAAGGACTGTGGATATTTGTAACATTAACATAATTATCTATTTTAACATATTGTATTTGCCACCTGCTGGGGATGAAACATTGAAACTAACACTAGTACCTCATTAACAATAACACTACTTGCTCATTAACAATGTTGACCCAATTACATGTTGTGTATCCCAGAGATAAATAACTGTAATTGCAACTCAAAAGTAATTTCATAAACACTAAGATTCCTTTTGAAATGCAAAGCGGGGAGTATTATTCGAATTTTTGGTATAAATACAGGTTTAAATTAAATGGAGCCAGTCAGCCAAACAAAATAAAATTTCAATCTTAAAAGACGCCAGTTGGGATAAATTGGTGCAGGGCTCATTCTGTTCTGCAGGATCAAAACCATTTTCATTTTTGTGCAAAAATAATACAAGTTATAGACAACAAAAGCCAGACATCTGGTAACTGGCAGCTACCATGACTATCAGCAGGTAGCAGTTTTCTTTTGAAACCATTCAGATTATCTAGTATATTCAGGACAATAGAAACCTGATGAAGTCTTTGATATAATCTGCTACGATTTTTTTTTAAAAACCACATGGATGAAACAGACCTGAGGAGATTTGTGTGAAAGATACCCACGCAATCCATTCTTTGCACTCCTACAAACGGCTACTTATGCTCGCTGACTTCGTGATCAGAATGGCAGAAATCTAACATGATGCAATATGATATATTGTTAATGGAACAGAATGGACATAAATGAGGAAAATTACCATAATATAACATTAGCGGAGTCTATGGATCAGAGACGGAGAAGAATGGCAATGTCACCTGCCAAGAGTTAAGATGCTAAGATACAGTGCTTTTGAATGCTAAGTTAACCTGCATCTGTTCATCTGGGGAAGACAATGAGGGAGATGCTCGCTTGAGAAAGGCCTAATTCTATGCACCCACAGGAGCTGGGATCACTGCCAAAGTGATTCTCTCTGTCCACTGGGGAGGCTTAGCTAATGAGAGGCATGGAGGTTATGCTAACTGATTCAAGGGTTTGTTGGGCTGAGTGTGTGAGGAAGAGCAGAGGCAAAAAGGGTGAATCATTGGAGACAGAACCTTGGTGAAGTTGGGCAATTCAGAATAAAAGGATGAATGAGACTTTCCTACGGTCCTTAAAGCTGGATCCCTGCCCTGGAGTGGTCAAAGGCCTTGCACAGAAATAGTTCTAAAGCAGGAGTATCAAACTTATTCTATTCTGAGGTACTGCCTAGGGTACAAATTTAGTATTCCATACTCCCCTCCATTCACAGGGGGGTCTCCCATTGATGTCAATGGGAAGCATGCACAAAGATCAAAGGTAGAATCTAGCTTTTAGATAGTTACTGGGCTTTCAGACAAAGATCCTCAAAGTATTTAGATGCTTAAATCAATGGGAGTTAGGTACCTAAATACCTTACAGGATCAGGGCCTTAGTTATTATAAATTATTTACTATTCAGCATCGCTCATTGGGAAAGGTATGCTCATCATTCAAGGGCCACTGCTATTTCTCAGAGGGGTAGTTAGTCTGGATCTGTAAAAGCAGCAAAGAGTCCTGTGGCACCTTATAGACTAACAGATGTTTTGGAGCACGAGCTTTCGTGGGTGAATATCCACTTCGTTGGATGCATGTAGTGGAAATTTCCAGGGGCAGGTATATATATGTATGCAAGAAGATAATGAGGCTAGAGATAATGAGGTTAGTTCAATCAGGGAGGATGAGGCCCTCTTCTAGCAACTGAGATGTGAAAACCAAGGGAGGAGAAACTGGTTTTGTAGTTGGCAAGCCATTCACAGTCGAATGCATCCGACAAAGTGGGTATTCACCCACGAAAGCTCATGCTCCAAAACGTCTGTTAGTCTATAAGGTGCCACAGGACTCTTTGCTGCTTTTACTACTATTTCTGACCTTCATTTCTCTTTCTTCCCTACATTACTTTCTCTAAGGTAGGGTGACCATATTTCCCTGTGCTGAATATGGGACATCTGGTAAAATAACTCATATTCAAGCGAGTTCAATGGCAATCAATCAGAACTGTGCAGTACAAACATTCAAATTAACATCAAGTTGACTGAGCCCTGTTAAAAAAGAAATACTATGTGGTTGGATTCTTTTTATTTACCTTCTTATCTTTAAGGCTCTAGGGTTCACATGGGGAGAGGTAACACTCCCGTACACCTGTGTCACACGGAGGGATGGCTGACCGACCTGACCCTCTCTTCCTGGCTCTCTCTGCTCTCCATGCCTGTTTGGGCCCCCAGGACAGACCTGCCTCTCCTGGTACCTGGTGCCGTGTCTTCCTGAGGCAACACATGGGGCGGGGCACACAGGTTCATAGGAACCCCCGCCAGGTTTCTGCCAGGGTTCACACCTGAATGTGGCCAGCAGCAGCCTTTCGGCACTATGTGGGAGGGAAGGAAGGGGAGCTGCTTCCAGCTGCAGGGGGGGGGGAGGGATAACCTGGCCCATGCCTTTGCAGAGCTCATCTCTTCCCCACCACCACTGCCCTGTGGCTGGAAGCAGCGTGTACCTTCCTGCCCGCTCAGTGTCGAAAGGCAGCTAACACCTCCAGGCTGCTGCTGGCCACCGATGTAACCCAGCAGCCCCCTGTACCCCAGCTACAGCACAGGCAGGAAGGGGTTAAGCCCTAAGGATGCATTGTGCACCAGGGCCCAGGGAACCTGACTGCAGGGGCTTCAGCGAACCTGGCCAGAGAGGTGACTCATCAGCAAAGTGTGCCTAGGAGATGGAGCAGCCCCACGCTCCCTGGGGGCAGGACCCCAGACTGGGGGGGGGGAGGTGAACAGTGCTAAGCTCCTGCCCGGGGGGCTGGTATGGAGCCTGCAGGGTTGGGATGCGAACAGCCTGGAAATCACTTCCCCTCACCCACTCCAGAGCTTAGCTGAGGGGCGGAGAGGCTTTCCCGTGCCAGCGCACACGCAGGGCTTGGCTCCTCATGGTCAGCGACCCAGGCTGGAGGGTCTTGGGCTTTCCCGGGACCCCAGCCCAGCCAGAGGCAGTGGGGGAAGGGGCTGTTCTCCACACAGTGCTGGGAGTGGGACACGCTCTGCTGGGGAGGATATGGGGGAGCAGTGGGGCTGAGGGGGCTGGAGGGGGACGAGGTAAAACAGGGGGAGGACAGCGAGAGGGGGAGAACGTAAAGGGCCGATGGGTGGGCAGCAGAGGCGACAAGTAACCAGCCGCTCCTTGCCACCTGCCCACACTCACCGTCTGCCACAGCTCGCAGCGCGCAGCCAGTGCTGGCTGGAAATGGGACAGGGGACGAGGCCCGGCTGGCCGAGAGCTGGCACACAGCAGGGGCTGCACTGACTGACCAGCACAGGGAATGACCGGCCCTGCATGCTGCAGCTTTGCCCCGCCACCAGCTTTGCCCTGCCACCAGCTTTGCACAGCCACCCCCATCATTGGCCACTGGACCCTCCCACTCACCGCTGGTGGGCGGGTGGCTGGCGAGCAGGGATCCAGACAGCAGCAGGACCCTCCAGTACTAATGGGGAGGAGGGGGACAGAAACTATGGGACAATTTGCCTATTTTTAAGAAAAAGTCGGGACACCAGCAGGAGGGCTTAAATACGGGACTGTCCCTTTAATAATGGACGTCTGGTCACCCTACTCTTATGCCTTGTCTATGTACAAAAATTGTATATGAATATTGGGGTAGTACAATCCTCCTCTTATTGGCTGGAAAGATATTAAGTCATCTAATTTGTCATCTCTCTCTGCTCCAGACTAAGTCTAACTTTTAGTGATTAACACAGGAGCTTGCACCATTTCCTTTTTCTAGCAGCTCTCGTTTTCAGGAGATTTTTCCTTATATTCTGCTACATTTTCCTTTGCTTAATTTTATTCCGTCAGTCCCCTGTACTTTGCCTAAGACCACTCTAATAAATCCCTCTCCCTCTCTGGTGCTTACACTGTACAAATATGTGTAGGTGGTGGTGTAGGTAGCCAAGTGATACAGGTTTCGCTCCATTAATCCTTCTTAAGGCACTGCAGACACTCATTTTTGTTGCTATTCTCTCTATTCTCTTGAATTTGTTGACACCTTTCTAGTACCCAGAACTGAATATACACTATTCTAGATATGGTTTCAGAGCCATATACATGAAGAGAGACAATCAACTTCATGGTGTAGGAAGAGATTACTTCTTTGAAAGCTGCCCCAAACCATATTGGCTTTTCTTGTGCTGTGTTGCATTGCAAGGTCATATTTAATTTGCCACATCACATGAAGTCGCTCTCATTCCTGCTTTCCCTTTCAATGACTCTCTGTGTTGCACATTATTTCCTCCTACATATACTATTAGTCTGATTTTTTTCCAGGTTGCATTTTTCGGGTTGCCTGTATTTCTAGCACCTATACTGATTGGTTTGCAACCTCTGTAAATAGAAACAACATGCCATTCACCTCCACGCTTCCAGATCATTAGTAAATAAACATAACACTCAACCTTGATCCTTTGGGAACCCCACTGGAGACCTCCCTTGACTTAGTTCATCACTGAACATCACTACCCTTTGCTCACAGTCTTTTAATTGACAGATGCCTGACCGGAATATGATCAACCACATTACTTAATAAACTGTGATACAGTCATACATTCCACAGTACCACGGTGATCATCCAGTCTGACCTCTTGTATAACACAAGGCATAGAACTTCCCTAAAACAATTTCCAGAGCAGATCATTTAGAAAAAAAACATCCAAGCTTGATTTACAAATTGTCAGTGATTGCGAATCCACAACCACCCCTTGGTAATTTTTTCCAATGGTTAATTGCTTTTCCTTTTTAAAAAGTATGCCTTATTTCTAGTCTGAATTTGTCTAGCTTTAACTTCCAGCCATTGGATCATGTTATACCTTTCTCTGATAGACTGAAGAGCCCATTATTAAATATTTGTTCCTCGTGTAGATACTTATAGACTATAATCAAGTCATCCCTTAACCTTTTCCTTGTTATGCTAAATAGATGGGACTCCTTGACTCTATCCTCTAAGGCATGTTTTCTAATCCTTTCATCTTTCTTGTGGCTCTTCTCTGAACCCTGTCCACTTTTTCAACATCCTTCTTGAATTATGGACACCAGAACTGGACACAGTATTTAAGCAGCAGTCATGCCAGTGCCAAATTCAGAGGTAAAATAACCTCCATATTCTTACTCGAGATTCCCCTGTTTATGCATCCAAGAATAACATTAGCCTTTTTAGCCAGAGCATCACACTGAGAACTCAAGTTCAGCTGATTATCCACTATGACCATCAAATCTTTTTCAGGGCTTGTCGACACTACCACTTTTGTCGGTATAATTTATGTCACTCATGGATGCGAAAAGAACACCCCCGAGCAACATAACTTACACTGATAGACACGTCAGTGTGGACCTGCCGCTCGTGGAGGTGGTTTTGTTATGTCGAAGGGTGAGCTCTCTGCATCGGTACAGCTGTGCCACTGTAAGCTCGCTAATGTAGACATGGCCTCAGAGTCACTGCTTCACCAGAGTGGAGTTCTCCATTGTGCAAGTATGGCCTATGTTCTTTGTTCCGAGCTGTATACATTTACATTTAGCCATATTAAAATGCCCACCTATCTAAGGGTGTGTCTCCATTTTGAGCTGGGGGGTGTGAGTACCAACTGAAGGGAGACATACTCTGATTGAGCTAGCACACTAAAATATAGTATAGCTGTTGCAGCATGAGTGGTGGGCTTGGTTAGCCACCCCAAGTACATGCCCAGAGACTTGGATACGCAGGTACTCAAGGAAGCTTTTTAAAATTCTAAATATACTTTTCCTCCAGCTGGGAATTACATCCCCAGATTGAAATGTAGACATACCTGATCCTGCTCTCAGGGGTAAGTCATTGTACAGAACAATTTCATTGAGGAAAAGGTACTCTGGAAAAAAAATCTCTTTTGCTGAATTGGAAGCTAGAATCTTATTTCTTTTCATACAATTATAAAAGCCAACTGAATGAGTCGTTGCAAAATTGAAACGTAATGTTCTGGAAGAGCAATTAATGTTCAGATCAGTGAATACGAATATGTGGAGCCATTTATCTGTAAGGATTTATATTGCTTCCACTAATGTATGCTTCCCCCCTTCCCCTTCCCATTTCCCTACCCGAAACAGTTTGCCTTTAAAAGGGACACACCCTATTAAACTACATTTCTACTCAGTGGATCTGATCCTGTATAAAAATATTTGCCTGAGAAAGGGCCCACTCTCAAAGCTGTAAGACGGGTGGTCCCATGGGGATGGCCTTCTACTAAAGGTTGTAAGTTCCTTGCTGAAGCTGGGGATAGAAAAATACAACATAAATTCTAGAATTTCAGTGCTTCACTACTGAGAGATTGGCTCACTCTCCTTTCACAGAGCCAGATTCTGACACTCTTTCTACATTATTTCACAAATAGTCCCAAAGAAGTCAATGGAACTATGCCTGAAGTAAGATGCCACCCAGCATGAATTAAGGGTACTGGAATCTAATCCATAATGAGCATGCAGTGGTCTCTGTTTATGGGGAAAAAATCACATAGAAAGATGTATCTGTTAGTCTATAAGGTGCCACAGGACTCTTTGCAGCTTTTCCAGATCCAGACTAACACGGCTCCCCCTCTGATAGAAAGATGGGCATTTCCTCCTTATTCCCCCTCTTCCACCCTACTTACAGCAGCAGCAAAGGTAGTGGGATTTTGCAATTTTTAAGACGAGAGTGGAACACATACGACTGGGCAGATCCTCAACTGGTGTAAATGGATGGAGTTATATACACTTTGGGGGATCTGTGCTGATTCACACTGCTGAGGATCTGGCCCTCCATCTCTGTTTCCTAAGTGAAAGTACATTGGCACATAAACAGCTGTCTTGTTTGCTGAGACACAATTACTGCGCACAACCACAATCTTAAGTCATTCCTTTGCAGAGTGCTTCATGATGCCTCTTGGAGTAGGCAACTCTCTCTACAACTCAATAGTGCCCTTTCCTCCTACGCTTATTGGGCTTTTCCCCACTATTTACTGACAGAATGGGAGTTAGTTGAAAAATAAGAGTGGTTTCAAAACCTACAAAGCAATATTTAGTGGCATTACCAAACTGGTTAGAAATGGGTTTTTAAGCCTGAAGAGAGATGACAACCTCCTCACGTGAGATGCCAGCTGATGGGTAAATTGAAATGTCTCATCATTATTTATTGAAAACAGCAGCTAAAACCTACCCAGAATTTTCAGCTTGGCAGGGTTCATTTATTTCATATTTTAAACATTAAAAAAACACAACGGGGGATGCTGTCACTAAGATATCAGTGAATCAACCCAATGGATGAGATAATTGTTCACTAAAGGGGCGGTAGCTGAATTTTTAATGCATTGTCACTGTGACTCAGGGGAAAAGTGGCTGGATTCGAAATGTTTTGAACTGAGTCATCTTGTGAGATTATGACATCGTGTGGCACTGATAAGACTAGTGAACTATTTTTTAATAGGTAAAAAAACAGACAAAGTAAGTGCCCCTTTCCCTTTCAATGCCAGGCACAGCTGGAATAATCTGCTCATGCTTATTTTTCTGTTCCAATCAAGCTGAAGAGCTGTTCGGAGTGGTCAATGGAAGTGGCTGTGTAGGAGAGGAAATTGCTGTTTAAATGAAATAACCGAGGGCGCTAGCGTGAGTGACAAAGCAATGCATTCTAATAAATATGCAACGTAGCTAATAAATAATACACAGACACGAAAACAAAAACATAAAGGAGCAGCTGATGTGCCATGGCCAGCACTGATGAGCAAATGCAGCCTATGTAGCATAGTTCCTTTAGCGTGTTTGTGTCCCCTGAGCTGCTAAGGCTGCTTAGATGAAAACCTGGGTTGAGACTTTCAAAGCAGTCCCGGGAATTTAAACACATAGAACACAGTTTTCAGAAATAATTTGTGTGCTGTGTTTCATGCAGGGCCAGACTCAGGAGGAGACTAAGGTGGCCTCTGAGAACAGGCCTAGAATTTTTTCCAGTGGTTCGCACCCTCTATCCCTCTGAAGCTAACTCCGCTGCAGCTGCAGGCCCCAGCACTGAGCTCATGCCATGCTCAGTTCTTGCTTTCCAGCCTGGCCTGTGTCCTCCCACTGCAATGTCTCTCCTCACCCCTGAGAGGAGAGGTGGGCTGCTGGAAGAGGGGCAATGCCAGGCAGGCCCCCAGAGGCGAGCCTTGCTAAAGGAAATGGCCCAGTGGCAGTGGCCAGGAGGAGCAGTGCTGGCCACTTCACTGCCCACTCAGGTCTGTCTCTGTGGCCCTTCCATCATGACACAGGGTCCATGGAGTCAAACTTGAGAGGGCAGTAGGGTGATCAGTGCCACTCCTCCTTGGCACTGCCAATGGTCCGCATTGTGCATAACCTGCATACGGCTACAGGTGACACTGTCTGAGAATACCATAGAGATTGGGTGCCGCAGGCCAGACAGGCAGGGGGAATGGTTAGTTTGAGGATCCTGCCATGGCTTAGGTCCCAAGCAGTTCAGTGGTTTCAGGATTTAGGTGGTTTTGCTACTGGCAGAAATGCAGGCACATAGGGAATTTAGCCATCTAGAGGGCTAGGCGGTGGCTAAGCGAGGGTTTTGAGGATCTACATTTTGGACTTAGGCACCAAAAGTGGCAGTTAGGTGCCTAAATCCCTTTGTGGCTCTAGCCTAAGTCTTTAAGCTGTAGTACCTGCTTCATTTCAATTAACAATAGAGCTTCAAGAGGCAAGTCAGGCAGCAGATGTTAAACCAGCCCAAAAGCACTGGACTGGCAAGGAACACAGAAACAATGCCAAACGCATATGCACCTTTCTCAGGCTCATGACTTTACATCTGTCTTGTGGCCTGTGGTATAGGAGAACGAGCTCCAGTCTAGTACGTCTACAATGTAATGATCTGACTAGAGTGTATGTCTACAACAGCCTTCTCTACTGGATAGAATCCAACTTCTTAACTATGTGTCATAGATCTTATACTGCAGACGTGTCGCTAATGGACATTCGGCGCCTCTGAGGTCTGTTGATGCTGTTGCTATGGCTTCTGAGTAGCCCTGGCTTGCAGCACAGTGACAGCTGTGATGCCTGATGTGACCACAGATTTGTTTCCCCCAGTGTTAAGAAGGTAACTTAAATCCACCAAAGAATGCCCCTCTTCTAAATCATATTCTTAAGTACTAACATTTGGACTGGGACTTTTCTATTGCTAGCTTTGGGAAAGATGTCTATTATCCATCTATCTCTCTAGTGGTTTCACATCTAGGGAAGCTGCTGAGCATCAATTACTCAACCCAAAGGCAGGAATAACTTAATTTCATTTAGATGGATTTTCATTCCATTAATTCTCAAGGCGGAAAATTCAATTAATGATGCTCTGTCTTCAAAATGCCTATGTTAGCCAAACCAGAAGTTACACCTCCCATCTTTGTCCTCTGGAGATCCTGTAGGCTCAATACAAAGGTAGCATGGAACTGAAAGTCCTTTGAAGTATGGAAAGCCCTTGAGGATTGCTATTTACATATTACAGCAAAGTAGGGTGACCAGACAGCAAATGTGAAAAATTGGGATGGGGGGTAGAGGGTATAAGAAAAAGACCCAAAAATCGGGACTGTCCCTATAAAATCCGGACATCTGGTCACCCTACAGCAAAGAAAATATTTAATTTAACCTGCTTCTCTGGGAGTTGTATGGTAGATCTGTGGAAGAATTTACCCCTTAGAAATATTCAGCTCAGATATCTACTACAGTGGATCTGGAAAACTGTAAGCATTAGTAGATCAATTATCTATTACAAGCCACAAATATTTTTGAATATTGCTATTCAGATAGTTTGTTCCAGCAAGTCTTTCAGTGCCCACTCTAATTCTAAATTGTTATCAGAATAAACTCTGCTCCCTTTATTCTGTCCTTTGTGGTTATTGTTTCTATGTAATCTGACTTGCCAAACTGAAATAGAAACTAAGCAGAAATATGAATGGATTTAGCAGCATTGTGTTTTGGATGTTTAGAAGAGAAAATAGAGGGAAAAACGTAATTAGTTATTTAAAGAAGAAATATGATCATTTACATAATTTTGGGTGGCCGTGTAAGTACATTTTGTCTCTTGTATGTTCATATGCAAGATTTGGTGGGGTATCATCTCCTTTTTGGAGACAGATATGCAGAGCTGTTGAGAGCTAACAAAAAGGTCTGTGAGCGTCCTTCTCTACACATCTGACTTTTGTCACTTCCTTAAGACTCCTGTATTTGGTTTGGGAACAAGTGTTCTACAACCAAGGGTGAATGCTTAATGTGAAATGGGATGCTGACAGATTGAAAAAGGCAGCTACTGACTTATTGATTTTTTCATTTGACATTACATCATAGCTAAAAAGATCTAATCGGTGGCATATTAAGTTGTCTCAAACCCCAAAGGTCTGATGTTCACTGGATTTCCATAACTTCTCTATTCCCTTCCTATTATGGGCAACTCTTTTTTGGCTTAGTCTCCACAATCTTACAATAAATAACAGGGAAGTGAAAATTGCTGCTATCCCAGCAGCCTTATGAAAACCAACTCACTGCGGAGAGTCAAGCTCCCATGCAGCTCAACATACCGTTCCAGCACAGCCTCAGGCAACAAGAGCCACACTATGCCGGAAGGAAAATATCAGAGCCAGATTGAATGTCTTCAATAATTTCCACTTGGGTTTTATCTGTGATTTTTGCAATTCATTTCCCTCCTTTTTAGGGGATCATAAAATTGTTAGCAGAAGAACATATTACTGAAAATATATTTTGACTTTCTCCACCTTGGAGATACCTGAATAAGCAAATTAACTGTTTCAATATCACTTCTTGGGAACTTTCTGAAGCGTATTTGTCAGTCAGGAAACTGGACTACTCCACTGTAATTGGCAGCCATACAAAAGAGGTTACAATAATTAATGAACGGGGACCAGGGGCATCATTCACACGAATCAAGAAGTAGGATTTATTTGGATAGCTGTATCCAGCAGAGGAAGGGATGGGCGAATGTTATCAATATATGTCATGTTCAGAACTGCATGTGTATTGTAAGAAGTCAGCAAAATTAGACTCTTGTCAATCACTATGGTTCCAATCAGAGGTTATTCTCTAGTGTGACAAATGATTATCTAGGCACAAAAGGGGAAGTCTCAATATTAACGCTTGTATTAATATACTACAGTGAAACCTGTATAAGAAACAAGCTATATTAGTCAACTCACTGTCTTAAGAGGACACCCAACATATGCCCAAATATTCTGAGCAGACTTCGGCTACACCATTACTAAAAGGTGACTTCAGTTAAGCAATTGATTTGTCAGTCCCTTGGGTGGTCACTTAAAACAGTATAAATGCCCTTCATATAATGTCACAGTTCTGCATGGTGCTTGATGAACCAAAAAAAAAATCAAATTCATGCCCTAAGGTATTTTCACTGTGAGGCAGACAACACAGCAAGGGATGGCAGTTAATCAGTGGGGATGAAGAGGTAGGTTGGGTGAGGGTTACGGCAATGAAACATCATGAAGTGAAGTTAGTTGCATACAACTATCTTGTTGGTTCCTCTTTGCGCCCTGTTTTGAAAATTATAATATGAAAATCTGTGTACAGAATGGAGGTCGGTGGTGAGAAGTTAAGCAGAAGAAGTGAATTCTGAGGAGTTTACATGATGCATATGGTCATGGAGGTATATAGGGCAGCATGGGGAAAAGTAGGGAAGGCAAGGTAGCAAGGGGAGCATCAGAGTGAGCTGAAATGGTAGGGCTCATGTGGAGGGCATGTGCTGAACTGGTCTCTGGAGGGGCACTGATGTGGAGCTGACGTACACTGCTTTGGAGAATCTTGAAGGTGAGGATGCAGAACTTGACAGTGCTGTGCAAGGAGACAGGTGGCCAAGGCAGGGTCTGTAGGATGGGTGGGTGAGGAAGATTGCTCTAGAGAGTCTATTTTGGATAGATTTCAGGGGTGCAATATGAGAAACGGGGACACCAGAGAAGAGGACACGGCAGATGTTAGGATGAGAGGCGTCCAAGACTTTGGAAACCAGCAGGGAGAAAAAGGGATCGATTTCAGAGATAGATATACAGGGAAAGGATTTACCAATAAACCTGATCTGTCCAAATCAAGCCAAAGAACAAAACATATGTATAGTGAGACAAGGGGGGTGAGGTTATATCTTTTATTGGGCCAACTTCCATTGGTGGAAGGGACAAACACCTTTCCCAGACCTGAAGACGAGCTCTGTGCAGATAGGAAGCTTGTCTCTTTCTCCAACAGAAGTTGGTCCATAATAGATAAGAGACCCAGAAGGGGTCTCTAGCATCCTGGAACCAAGATAGCTATAGAAACACTGCAAACAAAAGTACTTATTACAGAATAAGTGCCTGATCTTTATTTACACAAAGGCAGCTTTATATCCCTGAGGCCTTAAAATGGACGTAAATGATATTTACATTCACTTTAAGGTCGCTTTACATCAGTAATGTAATGTGAAGTGGACTTAGTGTAAATGAGAATTGGGCTCCATGTCCAGTGTGTTGCTAAGAGTTATGTGGGAAAATATCCACCCACATGCACTCAGAGCAGGAATTGGCACGTGGACATTGCCTGTTAGGCATTTAACTATGCATATGCAAATGACTGATTTGCATGAGTATTTTGGGTTTTTGCAGATGTAAGCCATGCACATGCTAATATATGTTTGCAATTGGGCATGGCCAACTTTACCAACCAGGCCCTGTGTCTTGAGGAGAAGAATACATTATGTAGGCAGGGTGCAAACCCACAGGAATTGGCACTATTTAAACTAACGTGTTTTATTTAGACTGTCTGAAATGCGTTATTTAGATATCAGATGGTAGGGAGAGATTCACTGCTGAATAGACATCTGGAGGATGTAAGAGCTGAATTCCAGGCAAATTAAAGAGACTTAAATCTTCTTTGTATATCCTGCAAAATTTTCTCATTTTTTAATAATGTATGTGATATTTCTCAACTGCTGACAGAAACACCAAAAAAGCAGCACTAATGCTTTCTTAGGCCTGTCAAGCCTTATTCCATCTCATTCTTTGATGTCTTAATGGGTGTCTCTAAAATGCATTGAAAGACATCCCAGGACTGAGGATAATCATTGTCTGAAGGAGGATTCTTTGATTGCATATGTCCTATCTGCAACATTTTGACTTGTACTATATTTTCTCTGATGTCTTCAACAATGCAGATAAGATGTTAGGCTTAGAGGGGGGTAAAGAATTTAAATACCAACCATAGATTTCTTGCCTGATAATATAATTAGAGGTGTCAGTTCTTCCACAGGATCAACTCTTATTTTTTTCTCCCCCTCCCAGGGGCGGCTCCAGGCCTCAGCATGCCAAGCGCGTGCTTGGGGCGGCATGCCGCGGGGGGCGCTCTGCTGGTCGCCGGGAGGGCAGCAGGCGGCTCCGGTGGACCTCCCTCAGGCGTGCCTGCAGAGGGTCCGCTGGTCCCACGGCTTCAATGGAGCTGCGGGACCAATGGACCCTCCGTAGGCACGCCTGCGGGAGGTCCACCGGAGCCACAGGACCGGCGACCGGCAGAGCGCCCCCCGCGGCATGCCGCCGTGCTTGGGGCGGCGAAATGTCTAGAGCCGCCCCTGCCCGCTCCTTTACTTTTACAAAAGAAAGAAATCATCTATAAATTATTAGGGCAACACTTCAGATAAACCTGTTCTATACAAAGAGAGGATTCTTCATGCCATATTGCGCTCGATCACTTTAAACAACCCTTTGAAATATTTATAGGTTAAACAATGTGGTTTTCCTTAATATGACTGTCAGAATTAAACTAGCTATTATTGATAAGCCTCACTTGAATAAAGTCCCTTTCAAAGTTTTGATGTTCAAGGAAACTGATGGAGAGCACAGATGTTAGAGAGTGAGAGACAGCGAGAGCGCATATATAATTCTCTGATTAGCAACCTTCTTAATGGGGAATAAGGCATGTGTTGATTCATGCCTCTAAAGCTTTTTATTGGCAGGTAATATACCAATGAAGACAGAAGATTAAAAAAAGCATCTTTACAGGTTCATTCTGTGGAATCAGAGAATCAAGATAGTCTTTTCCACAACCCGTCAACTTACAGTAGAACCTCAGGGTAACAACACCAGAGTTACGAACTGACCGGTGAGCCACACACCTCATTTGGAACCAGAAGTCTGCAATCATATGCAAGCAGCAGCAGATTAAACAAAAAGCAAATACAGTACTACGTTAAACATAAACTACTAAAAAAATGAAGGGAAAGTTTTAAAAAAAGATTTGACAAAGTAAGGAAACTGTTTCTGTGCTTGTTTCATTTAAATTAAATGATAAAAGTAGCATTTTTCTTCTGCATAGTAAAGTTTCAAAGCTGTATTAAGTCAATGTTCAGTTGTAAACTTTTGAAAGACCCACCATACGTTTTGTTCAGAGTTATGAACATTTCAGAGTTATGAACAACCTCCATTCCTGAGCTGTTCGTAACTCTGAGGTTCTATTGTAATTCTGTTAAAGTCTAGTTCTGACAAGAGACCTCCCTGCCTCTGGAGCTTTTAGGCAAGATTTAGATAGTTATCTTCCATTAGTAAAAATGATCTGGCATGAGAATCTTCCTTCACTTCCACTAGCTCCCTTCTGTGAAAGGTTGCTTGAATACTAACTTCCAGAACATTCACATACTGCCACACAGAACTGTGCCTTTGAGAAGAAAACTGGGATTTGAGACTGTAATACCAATACTAGATTTAGGGTTTATCTTACCCATAATATGAATGGGAGGCTACAACAGTAACAGGAATTAGTTGTGTGCAATAGAAGAACATACAATACTTCCCAGATAGATGGCACTTTTTTTCTGTAGATCTGAAGATGCTTCACTGAAGTAGGTGAGTGTCATCACCCGAATCTTACAAACAAAGAAACTGCAGCCCAGTGAAGTAAAGTGACTTGCCCAGGTTCACACAAGTTCATAGAAGAGGTGGGAACAAAATTCAGGCTTCCTGATTCCCAATCTTGTGCCGTATAGAGCTGGTTGAAACGTTTTAATCTAACGTGCTGTTTTTTCGAAGCTGAAATGTTTCATGGACACAGGTAGATTTTGATGAGGTTATCTGACGTTCAAGGTGGATTCCCTGGTCACTTTCAGTGCAAATGGATGTTTCAACATAATTCCATTTTCAAAAAGGTTCCACTGTGGAACAAAACTTTGAAAGTTATTGGGAAACAGAACTATTGCTCTCTAGTGCTTTACCTACTGGTCCATAGTTGCTTCTCATTGTGAGGTTCAGTTGGGACAGGATGAGAACCTGGTTTGTGGGACAGCTGACACCTCCACACTCCTACTCAGCTGCCATGTAAGGCTGTACTCATTACACATAGACCCGGTGGAGCTAAACATCACAGAATGTACCATCTTGGAAGGACAGATTGGCATCGTCCCCTATGGTTGCTGGTTGGTCCAGGTGCCCTATTTAAGACCAGGAGGAGTTCCAGGAAGTGTGCATGCAATGAGGTGGACTCACCTCACAGCTGTAGTGATGGACCTGCTGCTTGGCTTGCCCTAAGGCTGCTGACTCTGGCTCGGACCCCCACCTTCTGCCCTTTAACTACAACCTGATCCCAACCCTTGGCTTGACTTAAACTCTGGCTTTGGCCCTTGGGTTCAGCACTTGGACTCTGACACCAGCTTTGGCCCTGGGCCCTGATACTGGGATGCCAACTCTAACTTTTGACCCCTGGTTTTGGTACTTGAGCTCTGACATCAGTTTTGATCCTTGGCGTCAGTGTTTGAACACTGAGTGTGGCTATGGACCCTGGCTTTGCCCCTGGAGCCCTGCTCCATTCCTGCCCCCTGGCCTTGGTGCTATGACCCTCATCCCAGTCCTAAACCCAGTCTATTGCTCTTAGATTATAACTCTGGTTCTGACCCCAGAGCTAGTCTGCCAGTGCTGCTCCTGACCCCTAGGCATGACCACCCAAGCCCCAATCATGACACTCATGAAAAGCTTGCTTTATTTTAGAAGATGTTAGTGGGCAACTCTCTTATCTAAGACTAATTAACTGTTATTTCCATCCTATTTCACTTCTTTTCAGATGCATCTTGTCACTATTTTCATGTGTGTGCATGTGTGTGTGTGAATTCCCACCCTTACCCCTGTCCAGAATTATTACAATTACTGGAAAATGACCTAATGGTGGTATAAATGATCCAGCTTCTGCTAAACTTTTCTCCTGTCTTTTGGAATTTACTCATGGGAGCTTGAGAGTACCTGTATTACAATTATGCTCATATTGGATAATTAAGAGCTGTCACAACCAGGGAAACCTGAGAGACTTTTTGACCCTATAAAGGTCCATCCTGAGCTTATACAGGGGACTTGAGTTATTATCAGCACTAGCAGCCACAATATATTAGGTTCAGAAGATGACACCCTCCCTATGCCCAAAAAACCAGCAAGCTGAAGTCATCTTCCTATCTTGCATTTTCACTCATTTGCTCCATTTCTTTTGCATCACTGTCTTCTCGTTCCAGAGAAGAAAACTTATTTTTGCTATTAACATTATTTTAAACTTAGTACGCAGAGCACTGGAGAGTTATATTAATGTACGATTTGTCAGTGTGTTTAATGTGTGTTTGTAAAATGGCATAGAGATCACTTACTGTTTCTATTTAATTTTAAATAAAGTGGCTGTTCATTATGCTGTGGGCTAGAGAGGGTTGATTTTACAATGTAGAAACTGTGACCAATCTCTATAATCCTTTCAGTTGTCCTGACATCACTGTTGATATCTTCTGCATTTAGGAATTGCTATTTGTATAAAACCCACCATGGCTTAGGGTCTTTACAGTCATGGTCTCCATCTTGAGGAGCTTCCAAGCATACAGTGAGGTAGGAGCCCATGATTTCTGGTCTGGCCTCTATTGACTGCCATTGATACGTGTGTGCTTTTCATAGTCCCTATTTCTGACCAAGGCCTCATACCCTTATCCAAACCCAACAAAGAAATCAAATATCTGCTCTGATCCACATTTTACAAATACATCTGTACAAGATCACTTCAGGCAGAAGTGGGAATAGCACCAATGTTTCAAATATAGCAAACCCAAGTCTTAGGGCAGGTCTACACTACTGCTTAAGCAGCAAAGAATCCTGTGGCACCTTATAGACTAACAGACGTTTTGCAGCATGAGCTTTCGTGGGTGAATACCCACTTCTTCGGATGCTACTGCTTAAGTCAATCTAACTTATGTCACTCAGGGGTTTGAAAAGGACACCCCCCCGAGCAACGCAAGTTACAGTGACCTAAGCGCTGTCCACACTGGCGCTATGTCAAAGGGACATGGTCTCCTGCTAACATAGCTTATGCCTCTCATGGAGGTGGGGTAATTATGCCGACAGGAGAGCGCTTATTAGGAGCGTTGGTGACAACATAGGATTCAGGCCTGTATTTTCGCCTGATATAGAATTTTGGGTTTTGTTTACCCGTTTGATTCTTGATATACTAATATTCTGACTAATATGTGTGAACAAGGGGATCCTTACTAATACGTGTGAACAAAGGACAAAGACACTGTGTATGTTGCTTCTGCCTAGCCAGATGGATTTGTAAGTATAATGGGAACAGATAAGAACAGTTAACGTGTTACTGGCATGATGGGAGTGCAATATATGAGCGCACACTTTAAGACTGCCTCCACGCCTTTCTCAAGGCAAACTCAAGCAACCAGTTGGGAGGGGCAAGGGGGGGGAGGTCTAAAACACTGTTTCTTCAGCCAGCTGGGAAACTCCCTCAACAGTTACACAGACATACCCAGTCACTGATGGTGTTGCACAGATGCCCTCTGAATGTCCTGCTCATTATGTAGATTGGTTGGTGATGAGGACACAGCATTCAAGGTGGGACAGTGAAAGTTATCTCATCATAGAAGGCAATCAGGTTGGTCAAGCATGACTTGCCCTTGGTGAATCCATGTTGACTGTTCCTGACCACCTTCCTCTCCTCCAAGTGCTTCAAAATGGATTATTTGAGGACCTGCTCCATGATTTTTCCAGAGAAAGAAGTGAGACTGACTGGTGCAGAGTTCCCCAGATTCTCCTTCTTCCTTTTTTTAAAGATGGGCATTTATATTTGCCTTTTTCCAGTCATCTGGGACCTCCATGATAGCTGTGAGTTTTCAAAGATAATGGCCAATGGTTCTGCAATCACATCAACCAACTCCCTCAGCACCCTCGGATGCATTAGATCTGGCCCCAGGGACTTGTGCATGTCCAGCTTTTCTAAATAGTCCTGAACCACTTCTTTCATCACTGAGGGCTGCTCACCTCCTCCCCAAACTGTGCTGCTCAGTGCAGCAGTCTGGGAGCTGACCTTGTCTGTGAAGACAGAGGCAAAAAAAGCATTGAGTAGTCCAGCTTTTTCCACATCATCTGTTGTGGAAAATGGGGTTGTCTCCCCCATTCAGTAAGGGTCCCACACTTTCCCTGACCTTCTTGTTGCTAACATACCTGTAGAAACCCTTCTTGTTACCCTTCACATCCCTTGCTAGCTGCAACTCCAGTTGTGCCTTGGCCTTCCTGATTACACCCCTGCATGCGCAAGCAATATTTTTATACTCCTCCCTGGTCATCTGTCCAAGTTTTCACTTCTTGTAAGCTTCCTTTTTGTGTTTAAGCTCACCGAAGAGTTCTCTGTTAAGCCAAGCTGGTCGCCTGCCATATTTGCTATTCTTTCTGCACATCAGGATGGTTTGTTCCTGTGCCCTCAATAGGGCTTCTTTAAAATACAGCCAGCATTCCTGGACTCCTTTCCCCCTCATATTAGCCTCCCAGGGGATCCTGCCCATCAGCTCCCCGAAGGAGTCAAAGTCTGCTTTTCTGAAGTCCAGGGTTCATATTCTGTTGCTCTCCTTTCTTCCTTTTGTCAGGATCCTGAACTTGACCATTTCATGGTCACTGCTGCCCAGGTTGCCACTCACTTCTACTTCCCCTACCAATTCTTCCCTGTTTGTGAGCAGCAGGTCAAGAGGAGCATGGCCTAGAGTTGGTTCCTCCAGCACTTGCACCAGGAAGCTGTCCCGAACACTCTCCCAAAACTTCCTGAATTGTCTGTGCACTGCTGTATTGCTCTCCCAGCAGATGTCAGGGTGATTGAAGTCCCCCATGAGAACCAGGGCCTGTGATCTCGAAACTTCTGTTAGTTGTCCGAAGAAAGCCTCATCTACCTTAGCCTCCTGATCTGGTGGTCTATAGCAGATGCCCACGACGACATCACACTTTTTGCTCTTGTCTCTAAATTTAACCCAAAGACTCTCAACAGGCTTTTCTCCAGTTTCATACTAGAGCTCTGAGCAATCATACTGCTTTCTTACATACAGTGCACCTCCTCCACCTTTTCTCCCCTGCCTGTCTTTCCTGAACAGTTTATACTCCAATCATGTGAGTTACCCCACCAAGTCTCTGTTATTCCAAACACATCATAGTTCCTTGACTGTGCCAGGACTTCCAATTCTTCCTGCTTGTTTCCCAGGCTTCTTGCCTTAGTGTACAAGCACATAAGATAACTAGCTGATTGCCCTACTTTGTCAGTATGAATCAGGAGACCTTCCCTGTTGCACCCTCCTCCTTGTGTTTCCTCCTGGTATCCCACTTCCCCACTTACCTCAGGACTTAGGTCTCCATCCCCTGACAAACCTAGTTTAAAGCCCTCCTCACTAGGTTAGCAAGCCTGCCTGCGAAGATGCTCTTCCCTCTCTTCGTTAGGTGGATCCCATCTCTTCTAGCTATCCTTCTTCCTGGAACAACATCCCATGGTCGAGGAATCCAAAGCCCCTTCTCTGACACCACCCGCGCAGCCACGCATTTACCTCCACAATTCGATGGTCCCTACCTGGGCCTTTTCCTTCAGCAGGGAGGATGGATGAGAACACAACTTGCACCTCAAACTCCTTTATCCTTTGTCCCAGAGCCACATAGAGATTGAGGATCCACATCTGGAGAGGTACAGTCATTTCTTTAAGTTGTATTCTCAAAGGTGTTCAAAGGTGTCCATGATTTCCCTTCAAAATCAAGGCAGACTCTTCCACAGGGGCCTAAGGGAATTAGGCTTCTTAGTCTGACTGAAAATCACTGAGAGCTGGGCACCTCTCCGCCATTTGAAAACCCAGCCCAAGTTACCAAACTTCAGACTGTTACAATCTCTTTACATAACACAGTTCTTTTGTTCTGTCCTTACAACTGAATCTCATACTTTAAGGATTACTTTTTTTGTAATTTATATGCAAAATTGATTCTTGCAATCAATATCCCCAAGGGCCAAGAACCCTGGGCTACAAGTATAGTTTGACTCTGGCTGTCTGAATTTTAATTGTTGCTGCTGAGGACTATTTGGGCTTAAGATGCAGCACTATTTTTTTGAAGCCTACATTTGGCTGTGTGTCAAAATCTATAGCAAATGGCAAAGTAATTTCTGCCCAAACCCCCAAAATAAAGTGAGATTAATCACATTTGGCTTCCCCTTGTTCACTCCTCAGAATGAGGTTTTATTTTAAAAGCTGCTTCTAAACTTCTAGCAACTTGGAGAGCAATCTGATTTCACTAGAACGTTCCAGCTTAAAGGGTCACACCTATTGTCCACAATGATGACTTTAAATGGTTGCTTGTGTGACCTGCTTAGAATTTGTCCTCCCATCGCAACTCCATGTTAAAAACAAACGAACAAAAAACAAACCAGCCTGAACCAGGACAAACTACAAGACATCGTTCTGTATCAGCATCAATACAGGAGGGTGAAAACCCAAGTCTAGAGCTTTGGGGTCATCTGTCTCTGCTACTAAACTAGGTTTTGAACTTGGACAAATCACATAACTTCCCTGGGTTGGATTCATGTTTGTAGATGCACATGTCCAATGTTTATTGAGAATAGCTCCTTTTAGATATACCTTGGATTGATAGACACCGTACCTACTGCATCATTAAGGGCCTTTGCAGTGTAGGGAGATTCATCCTGAGGAAGAGGGAAGGGTGTTTCCTTTGGTGCCCCTTGTTGAAGTTTACAGCAGGGGAGGCATTAAGTTCCACTGTGGGTCCTGAAAACTCCAATCAGCAATGCTGGTGCTAAATCAGCACATACCCTGGCTGCCTTGGCCACTCTGTTTCTCTTGTTTTATACCTCAGCTGTGTCTGTGGTATTTGAGCTCTTGGATGTTTTCATTCACTTTGGGGGTGAGGGAGAAATTGTGGCTGTTCGTTGATGGAATGCTGTTGGCTAAAGGCCCTGTGCCCTCATTTATTTCAGCAGAGGACAGTATAAATCAGTTGTGAATGTCACTCTGTCTCAGTTTCTCCATCAGCAAAAAAAAATAATGCAGGGGTGCAGGGAGGCAGTGTTCATAAAAAATATGTGGAGTTCTTTTAATGAAAGGCATAAGTGCATAGGCATAAAGATTACTCAGGTTAGAGCCTTAAGCACACTTATCCAGCATCATAAGGCATTAATCATGGGCAATTGTCCTTAATTTTATCTTTCACCTTTGCAACCCCTTCATAAAATATTCCAAGGCCAACATCTGAGTTCACAAATTAAACCACAGAAATACTCCCTGTTCTTGAAAGCTGTAGCCATCTAACTGTTGAAAATAAAACACATAGTACTTGCCCCAAGGAGCTTACGATACAGGTTCAGTTAGTGATTTTTCACAGCTTGAAAATATTTTCTCTCTCTCTCTCTCTTTCTTTTTTTTTACATGGCTGTCAAGTGCCTAGCACATTGTGGTTGCTATGCACATAAATATATATGATGAGAAACTTAGTTTTACTTGATTGATTAGCACCCTTCAGTTGGAATAAAGAAGCCAGATTTTTGTGCTCCTACTGCTGCCGCAATACTAAGACAAATGCTAAGTTCTGGAAAGTCTGCTCTCACTTTCAAGTTCACTCCATGTAAATCTGTGCTTTTTCTAAAGCTATTTGGGAGCATAGGAATGTCTCCAAGGGGAAAAAAAATGTGTGGCTGGCCCAGGGTTAATTGACTCAGGCTTGCAGGGCTTGGGCTGCAAGGCTAAAAATTGCTGTGTAGACATTGGGGCTCGGGCTGAGGCCCAGGCTCTGGGATCCCATGATGGGGCAGAGTCTCAGAGCCCAGGCACCAGCCCAAATGTCTACACAGGAATTTTTCAGCCCTGCGAGCCTGAATCAGCTGACCCTGCCAGTTGTGGGTTTCCCCTCCATGTACACATAGACTTCAGAGACCTAGGTTCTAGTCCCAGCTCTCCTAGCCTGCTGGATAACGTGGGATAAGTCATTTCACTTCTCTGTGCCTTCATTTCCCCATCTGTAAAATGGGGACAATGAATACCCTCCTTTGTAAAGCACTTTGAGACCTAGAGATGAAAAGTACTATAGAAGAGCTGGACATTATCATCATCATTCTGATTGGGCAGCCTTTTACACCCACTCTGCAGAGCTATAAGTGATTCTACAAGGTGTAAGCTAGGGGAAAATCTGATTTCTGGTGCTGCAGGTGGTACAAGGACATCCCAGGTTGGTGCAAGGTATGTTGCCACCTGCACAATTTTTGCAATAATTAAGGAACAAGGATGCTGCCAAGGATCCTAGCTATCATCCTGGAATTCGGGAAGCTGGATTCTGCCCCCTAAAGTTTGACACTCGGAATTCTAGTCCACAAAGATCCCTAATATAAATAATGTGATGTATAGTTTTTGCTATTCTGTATTTAACTGTTGATATTTCTCATTTTGTTCAACCTCTACCAAGATAAATTGATTTTATTGCTTCCATTATTTTCAATAATGGGACCATAATACAAGTGAGTAGAACATTAACATGCAGCCTTTTTATAGTGAACTTTCCTATAGCTCTCTGGTCACTTTAATAGAAAGGGCAAGCCCTATTGCACAAATGGGGAAACGGAATCCCAGAAAGGTGAAGTGAATTGCCCAAGGTCCCACAGAGTCAGTGGCAGAGTTGGGAATAGAAGGAATCTCTCTTAACCCAACCTCCATTCACTAAAACGCAGCTATGCCCTGTTTTCTTACAGAGTTTGCGATCAGCCCCCCTATTCCTAAGGGAAACCAGAGATAAAGAGGGAAACAGACAGCACTGATTGACCCCATCCAGCTGAACTACAGAAAGTGCGAAGAGGAGTCTGCTATAAATTCCAAGCCTAGCAGTCAGGTGTGTTCCAAACTCGATTTGGCCTTTGTGAGGTCACCAATCAGTGAGCTGGACATCAGTAAATAGTCTGTACGTCAGTGTATGTGTATGCCATTATTTAAGAAGAATGCAGGCACTGACACTTGTCTTCCATTGTTTTACTGTAAGTATTGTGTCCTTGAGATCAATCTCTGAGCTGTTTCCAGCCTTGTTCCTGTTAATTTAGCTCTGTACTTATTTAGACACAGCTCAGAAAGATAATGTAATGGCTTCAGGGTACAAATAAATGTTTGGTAACTAATGCACAGCATCATTTTACGGGTATTTTCAGGAAGAAGCACAATTCCTCACCCTACTGATAAAGGATGCCAGAGAATCCTTGGGCTTAGTTAGCATTTGTTACCATGGTTTTCATGGTTGCTGGGATGAGAGATATCATTTAATTGACAAGAAATCTTTGATGGGGTGCAGATTCCAATGTGGGTATTCTCAACTAAGAACAAAATGTTATAATAGGATAGTTGTTTCAATAGGATTTAAAAAGTAACAACCAAAATACTGATGGTGCATACTGAAAGAACAACAAGGAGTCCGGTGGGACCTTAAAGACTAACAGATTTATTTGGGCATAAGCTTTTGTGGGTAAAAAACCTCACTTCTTCCTTGAAAGAACCCACAAAAGCTTATGCTCAAATAAATCTGTTAGTCTTTAAGGTGCCGCCGGACTCCTTGTTGTTTTTGTGGATACAGACTAACACAGTACCCCCTCATACTGAAAGAGGAATGACTTCCTCCTACTCCGAGTCCTAACCTGATCCTCGAAAACCCACTCTCTCCTCCTCCAGGTTCCTCATCAGAAAGTTAGCTACAGAAAAGACATAGGCGGGTACCCACTTCATCACTCTGCCAGCACAGGATTGTCCCCTATGTCTGAAGTGACTTGCTCTATTAAGTTTTAAGTAAGTCAAACAACCTCTTTCTTCAAAAGATTATTCTAAAGCCTAAGAGTCCTCAATGAAATGTCTCCTTAATTTTTCCTGGGTTAATTTTATCTACTTAGTTCTAGATATACCTTCTTCATGCACCCTAAGCAATTCCTCTGATCACTCTGTGTTTGGGGTGAGTAGTTGTAGGCAGTTCTATCCCCCATTAGTTTTTGTTTTGGGTAAGTGTGTGTGTATTTATTTATATGATTATAACTTTAATCTTTTAATCAAAAATCTGATCCCTACAGCCCCTTAATCTTTTTGGATTCTTTTTTTCAAATTACTTCAAATTTCTTGCTGCTTTTCCTCTTATATATTAAGGTGTCCTGTGCTGTCATCTTTGTCATTTATGAATAGTAGAAACAGCAGGAGGTGGATGTGTGATGAGATGCAACAGGTGGATGAAATGGACAAATGGGGGAGGAAGCATAAAAAAATAAAGTGAACAAGTTTTTGCATAATCACTAGTTTCAGATGACACCCCTCCCCCCAGACTGTCAGATGGCAGTATTGTGTAGGCATCAAACAGTGGTGAGGCTAAAGGAGGGTTCTGAAGGAGGATAAGTCAATGGATTTCCCCACCCACAAAGGGTATTATGGGAGAAACATACTAATAATTTGTAATGTTGCTGGCACTCTTAGCAGAGTGACAGTTGCTGACTCTATAAGATAATACAGTGGACAGATAAGATGACTGTTTCACCATGATGCATCAAACATTAGAGCTGATAAGTTCCTATTGCAATGTTCTCATTAGTCTGCTTAGTGTCACAACATTAATAAACAACTTTTTATATCCCTTGCAGCCTGATCTGATACATGGAGATGCGGAATAAAATGCTGAGGGTAATATATGCGGATGCATCAAACCACTGAGTAGCTACCTGGAGCTGTAGATCTATGGTAATGGGTAGGCTTTAACGTGGCTGCGGGAATGGTGAGGAAACAACAATGGCTATCGTGAAAGCTTTAGTGGGGAAATCTCTCTAAAAGATATGCTCTAGCTAGATTAGAAGTTCTGGGCATAATGCAGAAATTACTGGGTGAGGTTCTTTAGTCTATGATATGCAGGAAGTCAGTCTAGATGATCATGATGGTCCTTTCTGGCCTGCAGATCTATGACTCAGATATGATAACGTGAGTAATCCATGAGATTCAGAGAGAGTTATTATACTGGCAATGGAATAATCAGCAATATTATTTAGTATAATGTAACCCTGACTTCTGTGCTATAAAGCTATAACAGTACGTAGAGCTTCTGGATATGGCATGGGCGTGCTAAGTGACAAACACTGTATTGGTTTTATTTCAGAATCTATTTTGCATATTTTACCCCCCCAATCCCAAATTCATGGATTCTTGCTAGTTTACTGACATTCTAGAATAGAGGCTGTACTTTTTATTTTAACGTATAAAAAGGAATTGAGCAGAATGAAGGTGACAGAGAAATTATCTGGACCTAGCACTTTAACTGACAATGAGCTGTAAAATACCCCTCTCCCCCTTTGATTCCACATTCATTGACTTACATTCCAAACATTGCATTGGATCCTGCGAAAGAGGACCATATGGGTGTCTGGTTTGCAGTCAAGTTCCTGGATAGGTCTATTTCAATTCATGTTGTTAAATATTCATGCAAGCAGACTGCAAATAAATTCTAGCCTGACAAACTTTGGAGAAAGGCTATAAAGTTAGAGATTTGTGTATTAAAACTAGAGCTTTAAGGTTTGACAGGTACAGTGATAAATGCCACAGTCTCTAATACCAACCAGTTAGTTGATGTGAGAACTTTGATTGTGTTTTTGCTGTGGGAACTTTGAGTTTTCATATTCAGGATGTCATAAAATGTAAAGGCCAGTTTTCTGCTCGCTTCTAATATGGGGATTGGGAAGAGGGCCCTAAAAAGCACCTACTCCCCACTTCTAACAAATCTATGCAGCAGGTAGCCATCATTTGGAGAAAGGTGAGTAGTCCTGCTTGGGGAGCTGGTGGCTTCAGAAAGGCAAGTGGAGCTGGAGCAGAGAATGCTCAAGGGAGCTCAATCTAGAGCTGTTCTAAGCTAGACTCATTCACCATGTCCCCACAGCACCTCCATGCACTCTTTCATGTGGTGCTCTTCTTCCCCCACAGCTCTGCTAAGTAGAAGTATAATTTAGCTCTAAATTTATTTCCTTTTGTGAAAAAAAGTTTCTTCATATGGAAAAAAATCCAGGCCACTGATCAGTACTCTTGGCTGATGAAGGGTCACAAACACCTGGGAGCCCTGCTACCAGAGACTGTCAGCACCTGAAGAAGGAAACCTAGCACTCACCAGATGGTCCAACTGGTATTATGGAAACCACTGACTGATGTAGCTGACCCTGCAAACTACCTCCAAGTGCCTATCTTCCAATTTCTGAGTAAGCCGGTGAAGAAGCTATTGAAGGTCTGTCTCCTCCTTTGTATACCAGCTGCTAATATCCTGAATCCTTCTCAGTCAGGTTTCCTGCCATGCTAGTACAGAGACAGTACTGATGGATGACATGCTCTTGTCCATAGACAAGGGTCATTTATATCCATTTTGCTACATCTCTCTGAGGCATTCATTACTGCTGATCATCAAATACTGCTCTCTCACCTATGGTAGCCCATACGGACAGTTTGTTAGCTTGCTACATTGCATAATGTGTTTTCCTCGTTGGCTTGATTCATATTATTTTGTTATCATATCCTATTATTATTGAATCATCTTATTTTCTTGGGTTTTGTTTATGTTGAATTCCAGTATATGCTAGTCATATTCATAATAGTTGGCTATAACACAAGCAACCTACAGGCCTGTATCCTGTATGATTAGCTAGAGCAGGTCAGTATGAGTGTTTGTAACCTTTGGCATAGAGAGTTACACCTCTCAACTTTGGGGAACTGTATAGGGGAACCAAACAAAGAACTGAATATGTTTATCATAGGTCTGGAACAGACCGGTAATTGCATGGTACTCCGCAGAACATGGAAGTCATAAGTAAGGCCAAGAATAACGGTTTTGGGGATAATTGATATTAATATGTATGAACATATGTCATAACATGTTAACCTATAGATTAAGTATACCCAAAGTTTTATTTGAGTGAGGAAATAAGATCTGGGCATGTTAGGTTGAGCCTGGATTTAGGCAGTGTCAGGTCCCTTTATAAGGGTAAGCAGCCATACAGGGTGGTCGCTTTCTCCTATTTTCTATCAAGCTATCAACTCAGCTTCGCAATACAGCCTAGCTACTCAACACTCAAACCTAATCCCTACCAACTTGGGAAGCTTGGATCATCACTTCCTCGGGCCTGCCAGAGACAAGGTTGGTCGTCTGTCTCCTACTACCAGGTCTCCAGGGAAGGGTGTGAGTAAGCTAGCTTAAGTAGTCTGTTAGACTAGAGATGTTACCACCAGGGGTCATAGAAACGTATTACTTCTTTGTGACTCCGTGTTTAATAGCATTTATTGTTCTTTCATTTATATTAATAAAGATCTTATCAATTTGTCATTGTCCTCAATGTAAGTGTCCTTGTCACACAACCCGAGAGTCCTCTCATGACTTTGAACTCTCTGTGTTCGCTAACCCTGTAGCCTGAATTGGGAAAAGAACCTAAATATCTTCTGATCAAATCAGTGGTGAGCCATAATAAACTAGCCCATAAATTCAGGTGAACACAGGGGTGGATGGAAATGTCTAGAAATGGCTCCACTCCTTTCTCTATGCCTAAATCCAGAGGGCTGTTATGGAAAATACCCTCCAGACTCTTCCACAAGGCTCAGTCCTTTCCTCCATTTTATTCAATGTCTCTGTGAAGCCATTGTAGGGGACTATAAGTAAGCATGGGATACAGTTCCAGCAGAACGCAGCTGACACTAAGATCTACATTGCCTTTATGTTAAATGCAAATGGCACCTTCTCCCTGATCTCTCAGTGTCCATCAGAGCAAGAAGAGCAGCTGGCTACAACTGAGCCCAGGAAAGACAGGGGGGATGCTGGTGGGAAGAGTGCCAGAAAACTGCCATAGCGTCCTTCACCATCCAGGGCATCTGCCCCCAGTTTGGGCAGCAGGACCAGTGAGGTAGGGCTGAGGCCCAGTTGCCATCCTGCCCAATTCCTCCCATCTGGGAGCCTATTCTGGAGGCTCTCCCAGGTTCCCCCAGCTCCATGAACTGAGGTGGGGCAAAGTGTGAGCTGCTGGGAGCAGAGCCTGTCACCAGGACCAGACTAGCCCCAGACAGGAGATAAGCAACAGCAGGAGGAGAGGGGAGACTCAGCCAGGACTCTCTACACCCCACAGTCTGCACCCCAATATTTTCTGTCTGCTAATTGGCTGTCTCCTATCCCCACAGCATTCCCCTCAGTCACAGGTCTTCAAGGTCAGCCTCACTCTTCCTGCAAGTTTCCTTTCCACACCCCTAACAATATTCCTCTTCCTTTGCTCTTCTTAACTCAGTCTCTCATCCATCCATTTGCCTTCATGCCCCTTCTGCCCCATAAGAAAACAAACATCCTTTCCTACCCCCTCACATTGCTGCTCTCTGGTGCCAGCATACTTTTTGCCTTCTTTCTAAACATAGACCTCTTCAGTATAGGAGCCTTGCTATCTCATATATTCCTAAAACACCTTGCACACTTGGGCCTCTGTCTTAAAATAGATAGTCTCTGGAATATTCAAAGGAAAGGGGATGGTGTGTAATTCTTCCATCTATTTATACATGATGTCACTATTTTAGGCATTTTACACATTGTAATGATCTCTAGATTGTGGGCATTGTGGAGCAGGGAATTGTTCCTTCTGTTCTGTGAAGCAAGTGCTTAGCACATGATAGGCACTACCAGAAAATAATACTGTACAGCTCCTAACACAATAGGGACCCGGCCCTCTGGCCCCTACCATAACACGTGTTAATAATAATGGTGTTTCACCAAAATTTTCATCTAGGAGCTGAGCCTAATCATTGTAAATTATAGGTTGACATAACATACTTAACATTCTGGGAAGTCCAGTGGTTGTTACAGAGCGAGTGAACAGCTGTATAAGTCAGCTCTTGCACCATGTCTCCTTTGAGTTCCTGTTTACCGATCCAGCAAGATCTTACTTCATTGCTAAATCCCAAATCTCCACACATTGCCAAGTGTTCATTTTTCTGGAAGAAAGGACTGAGCTAACACTAGGAAGAGCGAGGGTAAAACTTGAAACTGCAGTTTGGATATTGTGGATCCGTTATTTTAACTTGCACTAATGACCCAACTCCAGGCACAAAAGGACTGTAAAGATTTTATGTTTGACATTCAAAATTCACTGGGCAAATACTAATTGAAATGAAAATTTAAATTCTTTGTTCTGCCCATTCACTGGGCAGATTACATGAGCAATGTTACATTCCACTGCTGGTCAGTTAACTGCTTGGGTAAAATAGAGAAACCTGCAATGAAGCCAAAGAGCTGTCAGAATTATTGCAGTTTGTGATTACCTGTCTGGTTCAGGGAAGCATCTCACAAAGATTTGACTAGTTAAAATCTGTCCTATCTGGAAAAAACACCTGCTAAATTTTAAGTGTCTATACAGATTTATTGTCTAGCTTGAAATAAAATTAATGAGTCTCAGTTGACTGAATTTTGGTAGTATTAAAGATTAACAGGTCAAACCTGAATGCAGATTGGCTGAGCAAAAGAAAAGGTTTATATAATTCCATCCAAATAAAGAGAAGCCACTTGAAATGAAAGTCAGCTGGCTGTCTCCTGGAGCTCTGCAAACCCTAATAAAGCCATGAAGCATTCCAGTGAAGTAGGTAAACAATTACAGATGCTTAAACATAAGCACATAAAGGCTGGTACTTGCCTAGTGAATCCGTGACAGAGCTGGAAATAGGATCTTGGGTCCAGAACTTTGGCCTCATGCTGGCACCTGTGTGCTACTCTAAGGGAATCTCTAGGTGGTGCAGAGCCAGCCTACAGCCAGTGTAGCTGACTCTTATGTGGCTTGCGCTCAGCCCCCATTGAAGGGCATGTGACTAGGAGAAAGGAGGTGTGGCCAGAATGGTTGTACTCAGCAGCGATCTCTTGTTGGTGTCTCAACCCTGTGGGACCATAGCTAGCCAGCCTCATTTAGAGTAGCCTTGAGGCTTCTCTAAATTACGTTGGGACTGGTGCAGAACCTGCTACTACAACAGGGAGCAACAAGTAGTTCTTTTGCAGCAATGCCCCTCAGCTAAAACCCTTGGCTGGTGGTTACAGCTGAGGATTGAGTCTAGGAACTCCAAATTTGAGGGCTGGGCTTTAACCACTAGCCTACACTTCCCCTCCAACGGAGCTGTGCATGGATGAACCACACAGGAGGGGTAAAGAAAGTGATTTTATAAAAGGCAATAGTAACAGTTTAGCACAGCTTGCAATGCCAAATTCAGCACTAGTTGTTACACTTCTTGTTTCAAACTATGGGATAACCAGAGGAGGTGCTGAGCCCCAGTGGAAAGGGTGATGCACAAATTAGATGCAAACCCCCCAAAAGCAGTGAGCCACACAGGGAAGCTCAGCTGCAGGCAATAAAAACCTTAAATCAGCCCAAACTCTTTTGGTATTTAAGAAGCAAAGCCCTGTTTGTTTGCTGTGGTGATACCCAATCATGCAGTTTGCTATGACTCTAGGCCATTTTGAACGGAGTAAATAATGGTTTGTTTTTGCAGTCTGTCATGATGATGGTGTAATAGTCACTTCCAGACAGCTTTTACATGCAATTTTGGGCCCCTTCAGGGTAGTTGCTCAGAAACTAGATACCTGGGGATATGAGTCATTAATGGAAGGACCTCAAGACTAAATAACAACTCTAGAATGTAGAGTAGTTATGTTTCATAGCTTCCAGGACTGGTTTCGCAACTTTTTTTCACCCCACAGCTTCATTTATTCAAACAGGTATAAGGAAAAATAATGCCCAAAGGTCATTCCCCATATATTTGTATTTGATTTAGGAAAGCCATAATAGGGATGAATTTGTACCAGTGATTTTCTGCAGTGTTGGAATAATTCAGAATTTTAGAAGTTTTATTCCATGTTCTTCACCTAAGCTCTTAAACCATATCTGGCAAGGCATTACAGTAGGGGGTCATCCCCCTCCCTTCCTTTTGTGACAAATCTTTGCTGTTCTTTCAGAAGAAATATTACAAAGTTATTAGTAACTCCAAGCCTGCATTTGGAATTAGGAAGAAAGGCATTTTGAATTGACCAAGGTATAATGCCTCTGTGATGCACATCAGCTGCAAACCAACTGAATTCAAGTGGTGAGGAAGAGCAAGAGATAAATGGTGCCCTTGTGTTTGCAGCCCACAAAATTAAGGGTGTGGTTTGAACCACCAGAAAGGGGTAGGGAAAAGTGCTACTTTAAGTCTCATCAAAATTTGTTCTGTGTTTGTACAGCACCTAACACAATGGAGTCCTGGTCCCTGGCTGCAGTTCCCAGGTGCTACCACACTATAGTAAAGGAAGGAACCCCCTTTGTTTGTAAGCAGAGTCAGGATGAGCCCCACCCTGACATCTGGTGGTAAATTATGGGGAGTGCGGAAAGTGTTGCATTGGTATTTCGGTTATTTGCATGGGCACTCCCAACCCACTTAGCATACCGCAAAGCAGCATGGGATGGTTACTTTCACAGCTGTGGGAGCCCCCAATTTCGTTGTTATTGGGGCAGGAGGAATGAAATGTTGTCACCCTGATTGGGTAACTGGGGAACTACAAAATTGTCTTGTGATGGGGGGTTTCATTGTCAGCTGGATAGCACTTGCTAGATGGGGCACATGGGTTCCAAAACCCATTGAGAAGAGAGAGGCTGGGGACAGATATCTGTACTGGGTGGTGCAGGCTTCTTGTGTGAGCCAGATGCACCAGTTCCACCTGTGCCTCTCTCCACTGTGGAATGTCAGAGTTAATGTTTGATTCCCTTAAGAATCTAGATACAGGTTACTGAGCTGAACTCACTGGCACTGGGGCTCCCCTACTATGAGCTGGAATGACTAAGAGCTGAAATCACTAAAGAGCTGAACTTGCTGAGAGCACTGAGTACTGTGCTTATGAGTGGGGGAGCCTGAAGCAATACCATGGAGCAGAGCAGCTGGCAGAACGGAGTGGAGCAGTTTGTGCAGCCCTGGGTGAGTGGAGCCAAGCAGCTCGCGAGGACGGCCGGAGCAGATCACAGGACAGCTGGTGGACCAGAGCAGCCCACAGAGCCAGCTGAGCGGTGGCGGGGACGGCTGGTGGAAGCAGAACCCCACGAAGAGGCAGGGCAGTTGGCCCCGAACCATGTAAGGTGCCCCTTTTCTACCCAGGCTGGGGAGGGGGACCTCTGCAAAGAGACTCTTGAACTCTGGGGCTGCACTGACCCGGGACAGAGACTTTTGGATTGTGGGACTTTTGGGACTGTGGGTGATTTGGGGGGTTGCTGGACTCAAGGGCCCAGAAAGAAGGACACGGCCCAATTTGCTGGAGTGGGTCTTTGCTCACGGTTTGACCCATGATCTCTAGTTAAGGTATTTTCCAAATTTAATGCTTGTTGTTGTTTATCTTATGTAATTAAACCTTTTCTGCTACACCAAGAGTCTGTGCTTGCGAGAGGGGAAGTATTGCCTCCTTGAGGCGCCCAGGGGTGTGTGTAAGATTTTCCCAGGTCACTGGGTGGGGGCTCGAGCTGGTTTTGCATTATGTTGTGGGGAAGGGACCCCTAGGTATTGAACCCGGCCCTTGCTGCTATCGTTTTGGCCCGGCAGAAGGGTTACATGTTAAAAGGATGAGGAAATTGTAAAGCTAACCACAGGATATTGTGGGAGAGAGAAGCAGCCATCCATTACCTATAAGGGGGTTAGGGCTAAAGAGACTTGAACTGGGTCACTTCTCCTTCTGCAATGTATGTGATACAGGAAGTCCTGGTGTCTAGAGGTCTAGAGGAGAGTTGAGGGCCCAAGGGCATCCCCCAAAATCAACTTGAGAAGGGCACCCTCCACGTGAGAGCTTTCTGTTCTGTGAAGGAGGGGGGCCAGCTGCCTCCATAAGACTGACCCACTCCCCTTGCCACAGACTGAGCTCTCTGCAGGTCCAGGGATCTATTTGGGTGAGTGGGTGGGGCAGGGCTATCCTGGCACCCAGCAGATATTCCCCCAGAAGATAATACAGGCCAAGGCTCTATTATACTACATGGCCTATACTGTGCATTTAGGATTCCCCCGCACCATTTTAGATGGAAGTCCTGGCATCAGCTATTTCTGGAAAGCCCGGCCAGCTGCTGCCAGGGAGAGGTCAGAGCACAGAGTCTGCATGTGGATGGCTCTGGAGTTCTTATTGGTCCCACCAGAATCCAGGTGGATCCCAGAGCATCTTCAGGGTTTTGGGCACCGGTCCTCTGGCTTTTTCCATGGAGGGGGAAGGAGCAAACCCCACATCCCTGGGAAAAAGCCTTGCAAAGGAAGCCCTTAGACCTTTCTTCCCCTTATCTTCCACTTGGGGTGGGCTTCCCTAGTCAGAGGTGAGCAGATCCAGACTTTCTGGAATAGAATCTTTAGACCATCCTTGTGCCTTTCAGGTTTTGTTCTGAAAATGCTACACAGGAGCCACTCACTTCTAGGGTCAAATTGGACTCCTTGAAGGAACAATAGTATTAATAATTTAGCTGAGCCAAATTCATAGTGGAGGGCCAGGACTGAATTCAGACCACTGTGTTTATATATGTTCACTATTTTTCTTCTAAAACAATCTGTCATGGTACAGACTGTCAGAGGAGAAGAGTGATTTCTGGGTGCCTCAGTGTTGGGTGGGGTCTGAAAGAAGCCTGGCTTTCAGAGGGGTGGGGTGTAATCAGGCATTCCTAAACATCATCACCTCTGAAGGTGTCTTGTTGGGCTCCGAACAGAGGCATCCAAAATTAATTACTTTGGAAAACGTAGGGCTGTATTTTAAAGAAAAATATCCTAGAATAGCATCCTGGCTTCCAGGAGATGCAATTTAGTGAAACAACATTCCATAGCTAATAAGAAAAGTCTTGTGATTATTTTACATGGAAATGGATAATTAAACTCTGATAAAATGGTAGTTGCCATTGAGAGGAAGCATGACTAGTTCATACACAGATCCTTCAAGTGAGTCAGACTCGCAGCACACCAAGAGCAGCTTGGGTTTTCACACTGCTTTTCACATAATCAAAGATGTTCCAAAGTGCTTTAGGGAGCATTACATTATATACTAATAGATAGGGGATTGCACAGGCCTGGGGCACCCATTAGGTGCCAGACTGCTCTGGGTATTAATGCCAGCTGGGCTGTAGTGGTCCAGGGAGAGAAAGAGGGACTATCAGCCCATCAGCACTAGGATTATCCAGCATTCTTTACAAATTGTGCTGAGGATCTTTTATCTTCCATATGAGCCACCCCTAGATCTGGCAGAAGGGACTTCAGTTCCAAGCTATTTTAGACTGCAGCTGCTGCCATTAGCACCCTGGTACAGTGGTACGAAGTGGGTAGATGACATGTCTTTGATCCTTAGCTGTGACTGGCTCTTTCAGACTCAGAGCCAAGAATGGAACCTACTCAGCTACTAAGAAACACGATGGCACAGGACATTTTTGCATGTCCATCTTCCCTTTTTGCATGGCACTATTGAATTATGGGCACAAATCTGAGCACGAGCCTCTCTCCCTGGCTGCAGGCTTGGATAACTGTGCAAATATACCCACATTCATTGTACAGGTGAAGTTTTTGCCTGCTACAAGTAGGGTTGCCACCTCTGAGGTACAAAAAACAACAAAAACAACAACCTGGGACTTCTAGGCTCTCTTTCCTCAGCTCAGATGAGGGCAGAATTAGAGATGGCTTCCAGGAGGAGGGCCCCACAGATTAGGAACAGCTGCCACCATGATTTCATAGATTCCAAGGCCAGAAGGGACCACTCTTATCATATAGGCTGACCTCCTGTCTAACACAGGCCATAGAACTTCCCCAAAATGATTCCTACAGTCCTTTTTTTTTTTTTAGAAAAAAATCAAATCTTGATTGAAAAATTGCCAATGATGGAGAATCCACCACTACTCTTGGGAAATTGGTCCAATAGTAAGTTACCCTCAATGTTAAAAGTTCACCTTATTTCCAGCCTGAATTTGTCTAACTTCATCTTTCAGCCATTGGGTTGTGTTCTACCTTTCTCTGCTAGGCAGAAGAAACCATTATCTAATATTTATTTCCCATGTAGATACTTAGGGCAGGTCTACACTACCACTTAGGTCGATCTAACTTGCATCACGTCTTTTTGTGAAAGATACTTGAGCAACGCAAGTTACAACCTAAGCTTTCACCTCTCACGGAGGTGGAATAATGACGCTGATGGGAAAGCACCAACGCAGACATGCTACAGCCTGCCTTCAGACTACTATCAAGTCATCCCATAACCTTCTCTTTGCCAAGCTAAAGAGCTAGACTCAAAACTCACTCATGGTATTTCACAACAATTCCTAGAGCCTATCTTCAGATATAAACTTTAAAGATGATGGTGAAGAGCATGACATTGTAGAGCTGCTGCCTTGAACACCTCTCAGTGCTCCAGCAGCTTATTGGTCAGCTAGGAAGTTGCAGCAACTGCTTAATGCTGTCTGTTGGGGAAGCCGTGGAACAGCTTGGAAGGAGTAGGAGCAGCAGCACCAGGAAGAAGGATGTGGATAAATTGGAGAGAGTCCAGCGGAGGGCAACAAAAATGATTAGGGGGCTGGAGCACATGACTTATGAGGAGAGGCTGAGGGAACTGGGATTGTTTAATCTGCAGAAGAGAAGAATGAGGGGGGATTTAATAGCTGCTTTCAACTACCTGAAAGGGGGTTCCAAAGAGGATGGATCTAGACTGTTCTCAGTGGTAGAAGATGACAGAACAAGGAGTAATGGTCTCAAGTTGCAGAGGGAGAGGTTTAGGTTGGACATTAGGAAAAACTTTTTCACTAGTAGGGTGGTGAAGAACTGGAATGGGTTACCTAGGGAGGTGGTGGAATCTCCTTCCTTAGAGGTTTTTAAGGTCAGGCTTGACAAAGCCCTGGCTGGGTTGATTTAGTTGGGTTTGGTCCTGCTTTGAGCAGGGGGTTGGACTAGATGATCTCCTGAGGTCCCTTCCAACCCTGAGATTCTATGATTCTATGAAGAGAGAGGCCGACGCCCCCATTCCCACCCCAGCAGCAGCCTAAAAAGTGACTCAGCCAACAAAAACCCAGACACTGACTCAGCCAACAAAAACCAGGGTCACAGGAAGACATACAGATTTTCCAGGTCAGTTACCTAAAAAGAGGGACAATCTTGGGAAATCTGGACAGGCAGCAACCCTACCTGAATGCTAGGCCTCAGCCATCCTGAAAATTGAACCCCTAAGGAAGTGTCACAGGGCACTCTTCTCACCACTGGACAGCACCTCCTCCTGGCAGTTCTGAGGAATAGCTCTGCCAAGCTGATGCCCCTTCCTGAGGTTGCCCTCCAGCTCTGTCAAACACACACTGCAGCCCTTCTGTCACTCCAGGAGCTGTTTCCTTTTCTTGACTCAGCTTTCCAACCAGGTCTCCCAGCAGTTTCCCATCCTCAGATGATCTTTCAAGGTCTCGCTTCACAAGCAGCATCAGTTAGTCCTCACACCTCCTGCCCAGAATGTCACTTAGCAATACCACTCTACTGTGGGTGCTACTCCCAAGCCTTGTAGCAAACAGTTAAGGGCTGCAGCTATACCACCTTGCTGCTTTCACCCTGGATTCCCCCCCGCATCTTCTCCCATACCTCAGGGAGCAGACCTACAAATTTCCTCCCATTTACTCCCCATGCTATTTTCAGCCTCTTGGCTTTATTGGAGGGCTCCCACTCACCCCTGTTCCCTTACAGGTGAGCTTCCTTCTCATTAGTTCCCTCCACACAGCCTAAATCTCCCATTTGCAGCTTAACTGGTTGATTGGGCCCACTTGGCCTAATTCAGCCCTGTCAGGGCTGGTGTGGGGAGTATGCCCCACCATCGCAGGGAGAGTTCTCTGCTTAAAGGAAATGAGAGCAACAAATCTGATCCAGATCAATTATCAGGCCAGTGGAGCTGTGCTGATTTGCACCAGCTGAGGGTCTGCCACATGGACTTTCCTTTTCAATTAACCAGAGTATGGCCAAGTCTTTCCTCGACTGTGATCAACTGTATGTTAGTGAGAATGATGCATTTAAGAAATTCTTTATCTGATTCTGTAACAATGATGTAGAATTGCTTGTGAATAGGGGATCCCTGACAGATTGTTCCGTTTGCAATCTGTGTCATAATTAATATGTCAAATATAAGGGAAATTGACTCAAATCTAATTTAAATGTCATCTCATAGATGATGTGCATCTATAACAGCCAGCATTTACCAACAGTTACCACACCAGCATCTCTGAACTCTCACAGTTATTTTCTCTTAAGTATACTGTAGGGAAGTAGCTATGATATCTCTGACGCAGTGGGGGGAGAACAGGAATAAAAATTAGAAGCTGTGAATAAAATGGATTGCCTGGAAAGTAATTTCCTTTAATTAAGAAAAATGTTCTAGACTGCCACTGTTTGAAAATCCTCCATTAATCATAGGCTAGTTACTGTGTGTGAGCGCGCATGTGCATACATACAGAATTTGAACTGGATCTCCTCTTTCCTACAGCGTGGTTTTAACTTAAGTCCCACAGTGGGACACCCATTTAATAATACCTAGCTTGTAAAAGGTTCTTAACCCTAACCTCTTTAATAGACATACGAAAATCTGAAAATGTAACACATTTCAATAACAAGGATTAATATATAATATAGGGCTTTCGCTAGGGAGGTGGGGAAAGAAGGACTGGCTAAATTCCAGGGGTTTAAGCGTTCTGGGTTCAGTTCCCAGCTCTGAGCAGACTTCCAGTATGGCCTCAGGCAAGCCATTTAACTTCTCTGTGCTTCAGTTTCCCCATCTGCAAAATCTGTCTCACACTGGTGTAGTTATGCTAATTTAATTAGCATCTATAAAGTACATTGAGATCCCAGACAGCATGTAGAAATGCAAAATGGTTGGTCACTGGTTTCTTTCTAACCTTCCTCCACTCACTTTTGAAAGTTATTACTTCCCATTTCCTTTTCAACAGTCTTGGAAGCTGTAGAGGCTCCAGACAAGGTTCTGGGGTGCTCTTATTTTACTAACAGCAGCTAATGCTGCACTCAGAACCACGGGGACAGACAACTGACTTCTGAGAATAGACTTTTTCGTCTAGCGAAGTAATCCACTATAGGAGGAGGGCTTTTCTTCTTAAAATGGCAGTTTTATTGGAATGATAACTAATACACAAAATTAAACTGAATAGGATTGAGTCTTTGTGATGGAAACTGTACCTTACAATACTTTTCTATTCCTAGAAATAAATAGTCTAATTAAAGTGAGAAATAATGAATGCTAGCAGAGGGGAAAATAAACTTAGAGGTTTGGGCAAGGACAGAAAAGTATTTTCGGCTGAGATGTGAAATGAGTCCGAGTGAATGAGGCTGCGAGATACCAGAAATCTGAAGTGGACTGAGGAGAAGGATCTTGCACTAATCATAGTGAGATTTTGTGGAGTGACACAGAAGAGGCCCAAGTTATATGCTTTCAGGGTACCTCTCACATTTGAAGAGCTTTGGAACTTTGCTCAGCAGTTCCATCCTCCAGATGACTTTCCTAATAATTACCCCAATGACCAAACATCCATTTATACAAGAAGTTGAGGACATGCCAGGCACTGGTTATGTACCATTGAGCTTCAGTTTTAACTATAGAGAAGCAAATTATCCTCTAAATCATGTTGCTGTCTGGGTTGAACATAGAGAAATGAATGGTGTTTCTATTGGTAGATTAACGAAAAATTAATGGTGTTTACACAAGGCCCTTAAAATGAATGATGTTGCATTGTTAGCAAACAGAAAATTAAGCTTGGCTGGACAATACACAAAGGAAGAATGCATTTCCCTTGTCCTTTTTGCTTTTATCTCTTAGCCTGTTCCATATCTGGCTGCTTTCCAGGAGTGCCCACTTGGTTGCAGTAATACTTTGACACCACCAGCCATTGATGCAATCTGGTGTGCTGGCTGCATGCACACGCCGCAAGGTCACTCTCATTTTCTTCTCTCCTGTTACCCCAGGAGGCAAGCCTTTCAAGAAAAGGGATACACCGCTGGGTCCCATTAGATGTGGGAACAGGCTGGTAATTACTGTAGGACCCACTAATGGAGAGAGAATGGAATAAATCTCTAATGCTCACAAATTGCAGATTTATTCTTGAGGCCTGAAAGGAAAGGAAAAGCTGAATGTACCCAAAAAGAAACAATCTGATATTTTATCTCATTTTTGCTTGAAGTATCTTTTAAAAATCCCATGTTTTATTTCAGAAATTACAAAAACCAAAATTCCCTCCATCCAAATGTTGCATGCTGGTCTTGCACCTGACAAGGTATATTTTTAAAGCATGCTCCAAATCTATGACCTTAGATCTGCTTTTCTTCCCCAGCCTTTTGCCTGCCTCTGTTCTTGGGCTAAGAAAAATGTATAATCTGATTCCTAATAGGATTTAGATGTCATTGTTTATAGACTCTGAATATTAATTTGTAATGTGAAACTTTTGCTTGGTCTTGCAGAACGGGCAAATTTGGTTTGATCACCATGCTGGTGATGTCTTGCAAAAATATAGGACTAGAGCACATAATCCTGACAATTTGTAGGAAAATTGCTTTTTTCAGTAGAAGTGAATTCAGACCAATCAGGGGATTGGATTAGTCAAACTTGACCTGCTAAATTGAAACAGACGGTTGTACAGCATCAGATGTTCATGGCATTGACCTTTCTAATGAGAAATAGGTCTATTAGATCTGTTTTACTCTCCTGTAAAATATTTTATGAATCTGAGTGGCACTTTCCATTATTTAGGTACGTATCAAGAGACGGAGGATAGGTTACAATGTGACCCACTAATCTTAACTTTTTGTTGGCTTGTCCAGGTGGAACATGTCTAATTTGTTAACTTGCTGACCTCCTTTCTCGCTGTGCCAAAAACCTCAAAAGACCAGTCATTAGTGAATACCTTTTATGAGGCGAAGAATAAACCCAAAGCTATCCAGCAGAAGTTCTTTTGGCAAATCTCATGAAGTATGCATTCTCTCATGCTGTGCAGGACAATGGCAAAGGGCTGCTTAGCTTTCTTGTCACATCCACAATTCCAGTCTTCAGAGGCAGCTTCGAGGTTGACAGCTGAAACTGACTAGTTAAGGGCAAGAGGGTGGAGGGGAGTCCAGCTGTTCCCATCTTACACCCAGCTGGTGGATGGGGATTTGCCATTGCGACCGGGCAGCAGAAGACCGGAGACAGGTGCTTGGTTGTCTTCTTCCAACATTCAATCTCGGGAGAGCATGGCTGATGCTACCTTGTGTACTGTGTATGCCACCTGCTATCTATGTTTCTGCCGCCTTCCCAAAGGAAGGTAGTTACATGGTGTCACTGGCAATCCAAAACACTTCATTCCTCTGGGAAAGTTAAAAGCACACGGATTTCTCTTTAAGTGTATCTGGAAGTTTTCAGCAAACAGACAGAAAGCAAAGGGTCTTCCCCCTCTTGCAGATCTGTTAGATCACTATGCTGGAGGGCAGAGGAGATTGTTCCCTCAAGGCATATTGGCAGTGACTTTGCAAAGGCTTGCTCACCTTCCTTTGCAACAGTGAGCAAAGTGGATTGTATGAGGGGGAGTTATATATGACTCAGTTTCATGCCACTGTGAGGGTGGGGAGCAGGCAATGTTGGAACAGAGACCCTGTCATCTTTCTGTGTGTCCCAGGTGTATGTGAGAAAAGAAGAGAGTTTTCTTTTGGCTGCAGGCAGAATTTAATTAAAATCAAGTGGTGTATCAGATGTTTCCTTTCTTCATTTTATCTTTCTTTCTGCCTTTCAAGCCGTGTCCCACTGTGATCCCAGCAGATGAACGGGGACCGAGACAGTTGTGCATTTCCAGAACAGCTGGCAAATGCCTACACCTGCCATGATTTTTGACAGTGAAAGTTCTTCGGCTTCTTCCATCCTCTCTGGGGATATTGTCCAATCATTTATCTCTGAAAAAAAGTATCGCCTAGCTGGAACTGCAATTTGGAAACCCAGTGAACAAGCCTTTTGTACTAGCTAGCGCCTTGTCTTTTCACCCTTTTGACTTCTTCTATGGCAGAGCTGCTGCTGAGGTTGGCAGTGAGAGCTGAGATCTGATTGTGACATTGCACTTTATATGATTTTATGAAAATATGCTAATGAGAGTGAATATAATGTAACTGCAATATGCTTCATGCAAAAGGTCTCTTGTAAGGTATCATTACAAAGCTTATAATCTACCGAGTGTGTTCATCCTATTTGTATGAATGTATCCTTCTTGTATCTGAAACTAGAAATACGAAATATAATTCTGAGGGCCTATAGTAATTACGCAGTGTGGGCCATTAATGGTAGTTTGGAATCTTGATGGCTCCCATCAACCAGGACAATTGACTGTAGATGACTCTGTTTGCAGGCAGGTCTTCCTGTGAGTCAGGCTGGGAGGAATGAAGGCTTGGGGTCTTACAGTGACATGTGATGATGTCACCTGAACTGGAATCCATCTTTAACCTGGTGTCTTTCTATTGAGAAGGAGGGGGTGGGAACCCAGAGAGGGACAAAGGATTCCCGCCTTATGCAAAAGATAGATAAGGGTGAAACAGAATAATGGGGTGGCCATCATTAGAAATCCCCTAGCTACCACCTGAGCTGGAACAGGGGCTGTACCAGGGGAAAGGATTGTGCCCAGACTAGGAAGGCATCCAGTCTGTGAAAGAAACTTATTGAAACATCTCTGAGGGTGAGATTTTATCTGTATTCTGTTTTCTTACTGTATTAGGCATAGACTTGAGGGTTTTATTTTATTTTGCTTGGTAATTCACTTTGTTCTGTCTGTTACTACTTGGAACCACTTAAATCCTAATTTCTGTATTTAATAAAATGACTTTTTACTCATTATTTAACCCAGAGTATGTGTTAATACCCCTGGGGGAGGGGAGACAAACAACTGTGCATCTCTCTCTCAGTGTTATAGAGGGCAAACAATTTACGAGTTTATTTGGGGTCTGGACCTCATTGGGAGTTGTGCATCTGAGTGTTAAAGACAGGAACACTTCTTACCCTGCTTTCAGTTAAGTCTGCAGCTTTGGGGCACGTGGTTCAGACCCTGGGTCTGTGCTGGAGCAGGCTAGCATGTCTGGCTCAACAAGACAGGGTGCTGGAGTCCCAAGCTGGCAGGGAAAGCAGGGGAAGAAGTAGTCTTGGCACATCAGTTGGCAGCCCCGGGGGGGTTCTGTGATCCAACCCGTCACACTGGTCTCACAGTTCTCAGGCTGTGATGGTCAGCAAGACAGAATCATTCAAAGATGATGCACAACCTGAACTAGGCAAGCTGTCTCAAGAGTGAAATAGCTAGGCCAGGTCTCTTAATCTCTGTACATCCATTTTACCACCTGTACAATGAGAATAATATTTTCCTCTCTCATGGAATTATTGTGAGATTAAATTAATTCAGTGTCAATGGCCCAGCATATCTAAAAGATCCCCTAAAGCTCAACAACTCCACTGCTCAAACACCGTGAAACTTTCTACCACGAGCATAAAACTCATTTGTGCAGGAAACAGAACTTGCTTGGGGTTTGGTCTCAAACTGTGCAACAAACTCCCGTAGGATCTAAGGGCCATCACAGACCTCATCACCTTTCCCTCCACGGGCAAGGCACACTTCTTTAACCTGCTTTCTCTAACATAACCACAGAGCAGTGTATACATTTAACATAAACAACCCTCCCCCTACCAAACTAAAAAAACTCACTGCATACACAATTCTCCCCCTGGGGAGTGGATGAGAGAGAATGAACCACACATGACAGATGTTTGTCGTGTTACTTAATGCACTATTGGCAGGTGCTCAGCTGCTATGGTGAAAAGGGCAGTCCAGGTACCTATTGAGAATAAACTGGAATTTAGAACCTCAATAGAAATGCAAAATATCATCATCATGTCAGAGTGAACTTTGCAGAGCCATGCTCAAATGCTGAACTTCTGTCCATACTGAAGTAAATTCAACATGCCTGCTTGGATCTGAAGCCATGAAGTGAACCTAAGCCATGGGCCTTTTTAAAATGTACACCATGTAAGAGGATCTTCTTACGGTAACCCCCACTTGTGTGAATATTTAGTTCTCTTCAATAAAGCTTAGTTATTAAAGTCTGAATGATACTTAGGTGGCATAAAAGAGTCATTTTCAGCAACTGAATACTTTTAAATTTCTCTGAAAGAGTAAAAAACCAACCAACCAACCCCCAAACCAAACATACCCCCACAAACAACTCAAATCCAGAAACTTACATAAATTTACTTTCAAGCAAATGTTCTCATTCATTTCCAGTTACAAATCACTGCACATGGTTTTTAAAGATTAGCTGTACTATTCAGGTCATACTTGCACTCTCATTGGAATAAAGACAACACTTCTATTCAATGCAAGTAATAGATTCAGCAATTTTTAACCTATAATAAAAATTGAAATAAAAAATCCACAAGAATTTGCTGATGATTTTCCAAGTCAGAAAATTTAGTCAAGAAAAGTCTCCTAAGTAAATATATTAAAAAAATAAATTAGCTTCACGCGACCTGAATACACTTATAAGAATTTGACCTTCTGTGTGACCCTTTGAAATCAGACAGATTGTTGTCTACAACAAATTAGAATGCTAAGCAATAAATAATGAGCTGACTTTTTCCTAAAAGTGCAGTAGGTTAGGCCCTGGTCCTGTAAACACCTACACCCAGCTTTAACTTTAAACCCGGGCTTAAAGTGCACCTGGTTGCAAGAGTCTCAGACCCAGCAGATAAATCATTACAACTCCAGAGGGGTTACTGTTGGGCTCACACGTCAGCCCTGGCTGGGGGGAAATCCCCCTCTGATTGGCAGTTTTACACACTTCCCCACCTCCTCCGATGTAAGCAGAGAGAGGGGCTCTATTCTCCCTTCCCTGTGAGCAATGGGGACAGCTCCCCCACCACCTCCCTGCAACACCCAGCCTGGAAAAGGGCAAAGGGGACCTTGCTGCAGCCACCCTGCCAAGGCCTGAAAGAGGGGAATGAAGAACCCCTGGAGTTGCAGGAGGAGCAGAGATAAGCCTGGGGAGGGGAAGAATAGTTACTGGGGCAGAATTCATGTGGAGACTGGGGGTGAGTTAGTGGGGGTGGGGTGAAGTTAGATATTCTTTCATTTCTGCGGAAAATGATACCTCCACCCGACACTCTTCTTTCAGACTGCTTTGAGCACTGCTTTAAAGAGGTGAGGAGCCCAACTGACTTCAGCGGAACTATTCACCTGCTAAAAATTAGACAAGTACATGTGCAGAATTAGGGACTTATACAAAACTGAAGTTTACTTAGTGTTCACTTGTGACTTTGATCACACACACACACACAACTTGCTAGATTCAGAAAGATAGTTGATCCTAATACTCTTATTTTTAACTTCATTTTTGCCTCCTGACTTAAATCAATATAAAACCCTTTAAATGCTTTAAACTTAAAGTATGCTGGAATAATAGATCACATTTGCAAGGTGTGATAAGAATCAATTGCTTCTTTCTGCCCCCAATTACCTTTTAAATAAAGATCGTGTAGAGCCTTTCCCTACAATTTGACAGGAGTTCCTATTTGAAGGTATGGTTCCTAGATCTTCTTTGACAAATAAAAAATATTGTCTTTTATAGAAAGTGAATAGTCGATAGTTCATTTTATAGCTGCCATCTACAATTTTCCCCTGACATTTGAAGGCAATTAAGAGGGAAGACTCAATTCGTTATTGCATTTTAAAAATGTATAGGAATTCTTGGGGTTATTATTTTAGGTTGACTCTTCTAATGTAGCTTTTTGTCAAGGATAGGTTAATTTTTTTGGTGAAAGATTAAACAATCGTTTAAGTGGTTGTAATTGGAAACAGGTGTTCCAGCTGATTCATACCAGGGTTCCCTTAGAGCGTCTCCCTTGGAAATGCTTTAATTTTTGTCTTTTTGACACATCAGGCATCAAACATTTCTTCCTGCCTTCCAATGGCAGTCACAAACTTTCTTGTGCAAGCCTCAGTAGATCAATTTCATAAATACCACTTTGTCCCCAATGATTTCCAGGGAGAGGAAAGATGGTCCAGTACTTAGGGCCGGACCCTGGGACTTGAGAGAGTTGGGTTCAATACCCTGTTCTGCCACCGATTTCCTATGTGACCTTGGGCAAGTCATTTAGGGAAAGATGTTAAAGGTATTTAGGTGCCTAAAGATGTAGATAGGCACCTGCTGGGATTTTCAAAAAATACCCAAGGCCCAGATCCTCAAAGGTATGTAGGTGCTAAACTCTCTTGGGAGTTAGGTGCCTAGGCACTTTGGAAAATCCCACTAAAAATCTGGTGCTTAGCCTTTCCATTCCTCAGTTTCTCATCTGTAAAATGGGGATAATAGTACTTCTCTGCCTCATAGTGGTGTTATGAGAGGGGACCAGATCATTAAAGGTAGTCAGATGCTATGTTGCTAGAGATCACAATATTACCTAAAATAGATTGTTGAGTCAATGGAGGTATGGCAGGAAGAAAAAAAATCAATCTCCACAAAGCCAGTCTCCCTATCCCAACATGAAATGACCAGGAAACTCTGAGTGGCAACAATGTGAGGCAGACTGTGTCAGGATAGCCACAAATAATTCAAGCTTTACATTTTGTACCCTTTGTAAGCTCTGTTTTACTGACATTTGTTTGGGATTTACTATTGTATGGGCTAAATTGAAAATTTTAAAACACACACACCAACCCTTGTGCCTTTCAGTTTCACAATTTTAGAATTCCACTTGTTAAAAGAATTAACTATAAATCCCAGCAACAGCCTCGGAATGGCTAATAGCCACTGTTTCTTAGCAACTTGCTTCAGGGGCATTTGACTTATTAGCTCCGTTACCCTTCCTTCTCTAAAAACCTAGTGAAAAGGGCGTCTCTCTCATCATCACTCTGTAAAATCTTTACTTTTGCCATTGTGGTACTTTTGGACATTATGCTATAAAACGTACTGCATTTTTCCTCCAGCCATCAGGTAGTGACAGTCTTATGTATCATATTTTGAGAATTTTTACCTTTTTTGTGTCTGGCCCCAAGGAACACATCTGTAGTAGAGCACATGAAATTGGAATGGTCCCAGGTAAAGGATATGAAATTTCAAGAGTGTCTGGATAAGCCATTTTGCCTGGGCAATCTTTATAATGTTGATGCAAGATAGGGGTGTGTGTGTGTGTGTGCGTGTGCGAATTGCTGCATGTCTACCCTCCTTTTCTACATCCCTTTCTGCTCCTTATACTATGTTTAAACTAACTGCTTTATTTCTCTGTTTCTTTGTCCCTCTGTGCCTTATTCCACACTGTACCTACACCTAGATTAACTTCCCCTCTGCCACACCCCAGGGCTCCAACATCTTTCATTTCAATACCTATGTACAAAAAAACCCTTCTGGGATGTGTTCAGGCTGTAATGGCTAAACCCCATCCAGTCTACCTTTGCCCTGTCATGCTCCTGTACCACGGATGGACTGGCCCCAGAGTGCTTATATACACCACATGTGCTCACCATAAGAACCTTTCATGCTCAAAGTGATATGGTTGAGGCTCATTCAAATAAAGTATTTTGCACACTGAGCTACCTTGTGGCTTAACAGTGTAATATAGTTTGGCAGTCCATTAGTTCTTCCTGGACAGCCTTTTTGCAGTGGCAACTGGTACCCAAAAGAATCATAGAAGATTAGGGTTCATAGAACCCTAGGTTGGAAGAGACCTCAGGAGGTCATATAGTCCAACCCCCTGCTCAAAGCAGGACCAACCCCAACTAAATCATCCCAGCCAGGGCTTTGGCAAGCCTGACCTTAGAGATGTTTAAGGAAGGAGATTCCACCACCTCCCTAGGTAACTCATTCCAGTGCTTCACCACCCTCCTAGTGAAATAGTGTTTCCTAATATCCAACCTAGACCTCCCCCACTGCAACTTGACACCATTGCTTCTTGTTCTGTCATCTGCCACCACTGACAACAGCCGAGCTCCATCCTCTTTGGAACCCCTCTTCAGGTAGTTGAAGGCTGCTATCAAATTCCCCCTCACTCTTCTCTTCTGCAGACTAAACAAGCCCAGTTCCCTCAGCCTCTCCTTGTAAGTCATGTGCCCCAGCCTCTAATCATTTTCCTTGCCCTCCGCTGGCCTCTCTCCAATTTATCCACATCCTTTCTGTAGTGGGGGGCCCAAAACTGGATGCAATACTCCAGATGTGGCCTCACCAGTGCCAAATAGAGGGGAATAATCACTTCCCTCGATCTGCTGGCAATGCTCCTACTAATGCAGCCTAATATGCTGTTAGCCTTCTTGGCAACAAGGGCACACTATTGACTCATTCCAGCTTCTTGTCCACTGTAATCCCCAGGTCCTTTTCTGCAGAACTGCTGCTTAGCCAGTCGGTCCCCAGCCTGTAGCGGTACATGTGATTCTTCTGTCCTAAGTGCAGGACTCTGCACTTGTCCTTGTTGAACCTCATCAGATTTCTTTTGGCCCAATCCTGCAATTTGTCTAGGTCACTCTGGACCCTATCCCTACCCTCCAGCGTATTTACTCCCCCCCCCAGCTTACCTACCTCTTCCCTTAGTGGAGGAGGAGCGTTATTGGCAAGGAAGTGGGCAGAAGAAGAGGCCCATCCTTCCTTCTCACCATACCTGCCCCTTTTCCCAATGAAAAGCTGGAACACTTTACAATAAATGGCAGGAGAGGAGGAAAGAGTAGTTATCCCTCTGCAACCTCTTTAATGTTTACTCCCATTCGGGGCTTCTCTCCACACCTTTTCCCTACCCTCAGGATCCAGCTTTTACCCTTCTGTCTTCCCCCAGTCACAGACACCATTTCCCATCTATCTGTCTTAATGTTTTATACTGACACCCATCACCATAGTATCTGCACCCCTTCCACATAAAAATCAATAGCAAAATCTTTAAGGGACTGTGGAGCCTCTGGCCTCTCTTCTTTTGGGGTGTCAAACTCTGCTTGGGCCAGGGGTTTTTAAGATTGCATTAATTCTCCATACTTACAATCTCATTTCCCCAATCACATCTTTATTTATCCCTTTCATGCACTGAGGCCTTCCCAGTCCAACTCCCCTGGCTCAAAACCCCTCCATGCCCAAATCCCCTTGCATTGCTCCAACCCATCATTCCCTCCTCAGACCTTTCCCTGCAGTCTCAGACCTTCCCAGACATTGGGCATATAACTCAATCCCTCACACCAAACCGCTCCTTATCTCCCAGCTAAATCCTCTCACCCAATCTCTCCCCTACTTCACCTGACCACCCACAGGCTTCACAGCCACATCATCTTGATGCTCAGAAATCCCCCTTTCCTGTCAGACCAGCAGCCCAGCTCAGTAGCTAGAATTGGGGTGAGGGTGCTAGGAACCTTAGTCAAGGGTCCAAGCCAGAGCAAGACAGGTGCTGATGCAGGATCGGGGCAAGGCAAGCACACGGCCAACCACAGCTGCAGGCCAAAGCATTGAGCAGCCCTGCTGCTAATCTTAACAGCCGGCCTGCCGGCTGCCCTCAGCTAAGCAGACAGGCTGGCCAATCAAGCAGTCCTAGTACAACCCAGCTGAGCTCTTTAATCTGCCTGGAGGCTGGGTTGGCTAGTCCTCTAGCTCAGGTGAAGGTGCTCGACCCTGACTCTCCCCAGTTGACTGTTAATCTGCTATTACATTGTTGCCAGCCAGTCAGCTCTGTCATCCCAAGAGACATGGTTTGCACCACACATCCCTTTCAGACTTCTCCAGCTGAGACAGTCAGATGAAAAGAACTTGCCCTCTAGGAAATCAGGAGAGGCCCTGGGTATATTCCTCTGATATAATGCCCAGGGACACTATTGCCATATATGTGACAATTAGGCAAAATGGAGTGAGACTCCGCTCGTTAGAATTTATCTCCACTTAAACAGGGAAAGTAATCTTAAAACAAAAAAGAAAAGCATTTAATTTCATAAATATCCATAGCTATGTGTGATTCAAAATGTCCTATTTCAGGTTAATACCCAAATTGCAGGAAGCAGTGGAATTCCAAGAATCAGAACGTGCTATTTAAAATGGAGTTTGCAGGGGTAGAAATGGAAAACAAGAATAAAATCGTTTTTACATTGTCACATATAATGGGAGAGTGCACTTATATGAGGTAATGATAATAACAACTTCCATGTGCCTTGGGATTTATGTGACTTTTGCACGCACGGGCTCAGGGGATGATGTGCATGTGGACCACGGTCCTGTGCTAGAAGAAATATCAAGGAGATGTGAGGATAAAATTGGGGCTGCTTTGCAGAGGATATAATTCCTAGTACTACTACACCTAGTGAAGTGCTAGTTTATTGTGAATGCTTATGGTGCAGAAAATGAGTTCTAAGCAGAGCATGAAGTGCACAGGTGAAAAGCCTGGCTTAATGAAAGCAATGGGACTTTTGCCTTTGACTTCAATGAGATTTTACTTCATGTGCAAAAGTATTCATAGGCCTGGCGTCATCACAGTCTTTGACCAAACCCTGCTCTAAATGCAAGTATAATTATTTTCATTTGAAATACACCTCTACCTCGATATAACGCGACCTGATATAACACGAATTCGGATATAACACGGTAAAACAGCGCTCTGGGGGGGCAGGGCTGCGCACTCCGGTGTATCAAAGCAAGTTCGATATAACGCAGTTTCACCTATAACGTGGTAAGATTTTTTGGCTGCCGAGGACAGCGTTATATCGAGGTAGAGGTGTACAACCATTTGCGTCCAACAGGCTTCTGACTATTCCCTTGAAGAAGATATCTCACAAGCTAAAGGTTTCCATTGTTGTGTCCTATTGTATTATAATGCTAGAAGACGGAAGAAACCAAACTACCAACCCTCCACAATCAGTTGTGACTGCATATAGAAAACAACAAATTAAGTAAATAAAACCAATATGGAATTATATGAATCATACAACAGCATTTATAATAGAAACAACTTATCCATGTCTAATTCACTAATACATATTCATTCAGATAACAAAAAACATATTCTTGAACAGAAAGCGGCAGATTTGATTTATTTCTCCCAGTCCAAGCAATTTGAAACAAAACTGTTACATTTGCCTTTATAAATCCTGACAATCTCATATTTTCGCCATCTGGATTGGAGAGAAAACTGGAGATGAGAAAACAGTTGACTTTGCCATTACTGTTATTTTTATTGTGCTAGCACCTATGAGCCCCAGTGATGAGCGCATAGCACCCCCATTGTACTAGGTGCTGTACAAATATAGACTATATAGACATGGATTAGATGTTCTAGGGGCTTTGAAGCCAAAGGAAGGATTTTCTTAAAGGTGATACTGAGTATTTGTCTTCCATTTTAAAGTATAAAAATTTGGTCTTAGTGCCATTAAAATGTGATGCTAATCTTGGTTACAAAGACCATTATGTCACTGAAGAATTTGACTGTGTGAAAATAGTGAATATTTTCCTAAAAGGAGATATGAAAACATTGTCAGAGTTTTTTTTGTTCCAGGCCAATATGCAGCCAAACAGAATATGTGTGTGTGTGTGTGTGTGTGTGTGTGTGTGTGTGTGTGTGTGTGTGTGTGTGTGTGTGTGTGTGTGTGTGTGTGACAGAGTGAGAGAGAGAGAGAGAGAGACACATTAGAAGTTTTTCTATCAAAGTACACCAAATTTTGCATATTTCAAAAATACAGATCTTCATTGAAACAAAATTTCCAAATTCAACATTTCTGAAATGTTGAGGTATTTGTTAAATAACAGGACCACTCTGGCTGAAAAACACTCACTTGTGTGAAAAATGGCAACACCTGCACATTTAGTTTCACAAAATTGGTCAGTTTAGAGAAAATAAAATGCAAAATCCTCCAATTCTGGAGGTTTTGCAATTTCATTGCAAAAAACAATTTTTTTGCAGATCCATAATGAGGAGGGGGAAGGAATTGTTAGAAGCAGAACTAAAAGTGAAATTCTGCAGTTTGACTTCCTAGGTGCTCACAGGGTCTCTTTGATTGCACCCGTGTCCCTAAGTTTTGTTTTCACTTTCATTTGCCCTCCCCCAAAAATGTCAGTGTAAAATTCAGTCAAAGTTATTGAATTTCATCTGTTTCACACCAATTTCATATGTAACAAAGGTGGTTGAAAACTTTCAAATATTGCTGAAAAATGAACAGGATGAAATATTCATATATTTTTGCCATTTTTGTTAAAAATGTTCAAAAGTTGACCAATTCCCATTTTTAAAACCAGCTCTAATATGTAACTCAATTTAGTGTGATTTCAAAGGAAAACGAAGCTTTGCTCAGAATTGGGACTGTTTTTTCTTAAAGGCAGTGAATGTTGGTGAACTTTCAAACATGGTCTGAGGGCTTGTCTGTATCAGGGATTTTTGTACTGGTGCATCCGTTTAATCTCCCCCAGCACGGGTGAACTGAACACTAGTTTAAACAGAGGTTTACGACTTACCCAGGGTAAGACAAGTCATGAGTTTTGAGTTTGTAATGACACAGGAGTCTTCGGTTGTGCATGAGAAAATTTCTGCACAGCTTTAGCAAGAAGCTTTTAACATGTTCTCTCATGAGCAATATGAAAGGTCCTGATTCAGCAAAGCACTTAAACACATGCTTAACTTTCAGCATGTGCGCAAGTTCCATTGAAGTCAATACATTTAAGCACATGCTTAAAGGTATTCACTTGCTTAAATGCTTTGCTGAATTGGAGCCTGTGATAAATTAACTCACCAGCCAGTGTGACACGACATGACATATTAGGGTCTCTTCCTCAAGCACAACTCCAGCTGACATCAGTTCCAGTTCTGTGGTGGTTACTTCTCATGACTCAGCACTCTGCTTGGGTTACCTGAGGTCCCACACCTTCAGGAGTTAAACCAGGTCCTGGGTGGCTATGGTCCTGTGCGGCTGTAGTCCAGTAGCTTCAGGCCAGGCCTTTAGCCTGACTTCAGACTTAATAGTGCTTGCCAGGTCTTGATTTGAGGGCCTTCTGGCCATCTTCATTAGTGAGCTGGTAGGGGCTCCCTCTACTCTGGGTTCCAGCCCAGGGATCCTGTAATAAACAGCTAGGGTCTGTCTATTCAGACACATTTTTATCCCTGGGCTTCTTCCTACCATGATTCACCAGCCTCTTCCCAGGTGCACTCCACAGATCCCAAAAGGAACCACAATAGTTCCAGGGAATCAGCACACATAAAACAGTTCTATATCAGGCCTACCTGCCCTTAGAGAGGCTCTGGCATCTAGCAGTCTCTAGTTATCCTTCAACCCAAGTCAGGCCTTTCTTCAAGTAGTTCTGGGGTAAGTGCTGGCCCTAGCTAGGCCCTCTTTCGTGTGGCTAGCATAAGCGATCCTCTCCTTTTCCCAGTTAGCCCCTACTGATATGGGCTTTTCCCCTTTAGCCCCTCTTGTCTCTTCTTGCAGAGGAAATATGTGTGCGTGCGTGCGTTGGTCTGTATGCACGCACTGTTAGGCATTCAATTGGGCAGCACAAATGCATTATTTTCAAGGTATGGCTACACTGCATTTGGGGTGTGTGATTGCAGTTTGTGTAGACACTACTGAGCTAGCTTCAGTCTAGCTAGTACAGGTACCAATGACAGTGAAGACACGGCAACACAGACTTCAGTGTGGGCTACCTGCACAAGTAAGTACCCAGGGTCCTGGATGGGCTTGTGTAGCCCATGCTGCTGCGGCTTCACTGCTATTGGGTCTCATGATAGCTAGATTGAGGCTAGCTCAATAGCTTCTACACATGCTGATGTCACACTTCTGATTGCAGTGTAGACATACCCTTAGTTGCACTAAGACTTTCTACTTCACTTCTGAAAATCAATCTTTCCTTCATAACTGAGCTTGTAATTCTGGTTTGTTAATAGTAATAATTGTAAGCAGTGTTGTGGTAGCCATGTTGGTCCCAGGACATTAGAGAGACAAGGTGGGCAAGCTAATGTCTTTTATTGGACCAACTTCTGTTGGTGAGAGAGACAACAAGCTTTTGAGCTTACACAGTCCTGAAGAAGAGCTCTGTGTAACTCAAAAGCTTGTCTCTTACACCAACAGAAGTTGGTCCAATAAACGATATTATCTCACCCACTGGAATTTCTGTAGCACCTCTTTTCTAAAGTTGACAAAGCACGTCACACATCTTATGGGCACAATATCTCTGGGCGACAGATAAAAATCAATGTCCCCATTCTACAAATGAGGACACTGAGCACAAGGAGGCTAAGTGACGTACCTAAGGTCATACAGATAGTCACTGGTAGAGATGGGTATAAAATCCATCCTTCCTGATTACCAGCCCTGTGAGATAACCACAGGATTGTCCTTCCTTTCTTATTAATGATTACAATTTAGAAATGAATCCTCTTGTTTCTCTTGTTTTCCTTTTTATTGTATTTCAAGATTTCACTGTTAAAGAAAGTTGTTCTTGTCAATTGAACATTTATCATAAAAAAAGAAAAAAAGGAATCAGAGAAATTTAGGCCGAGATTCAGCACAGCACTGAAATGTGCTGAAGTTCCATTGATTGAGGCCCAGATCCTCCAAGGTATTTAGGTGCCTAACTCCCATTGGACTTCAAAGGTAGTTAGGTACCTACATACTTTGGAGGATCTGGACCTCAGTTTTTTGCTAAACAGGAGCAAAATTACTCATGTTTAAAGTTAAGTATGTTCTTAGGTGCTTTACTGAATTGGATGAAGTCTCATTTGCTCAGATAGGGCCTAATACAAAGGCAACAAAAGTCAATGGGAATCTAGTTTGATATGCAACCCTTCTCTATGAATTTTTTCCCCCTTGTTTCGGATACAGGCTTCAGCTAACTTCTGCAACTTTGACTTAAAGTAATTCCAAGCCTCCTCCACATTCAGACCCTTGAATTCTTCAGTCCAGTTCACTTCCAAAATTAATTTACTTAATTTTTTAAAGGTTGCCCTTTTGAAATCGAGGACTCTAGTTGTAGATCTGTTTTTGTTTAGTCTTCCATTTAGTTTAAACTGAATTAGCTCATGATCATTCAAACCAAGGTTGTCCTCTGCAACCAGTTCTTCTGTGAGGTCCTCATTACCCATCAGTACTATATCTAAAATGGCATCACCTCTTCTTGGTTTGGTGACTATTTCATGAAGAAATCTGTTAGCTATTACATCCTGGAAAATCTGGACCCTACCATTATTAGTAACACTTGTCCTCCACTCTATATCTGGGAAGTCTCCCACAATCACACAATTCCCAATAGTATTTATTTAATTAAAATTATTAAAGAGGTCTCTATCCATATCTAAATCAGATCGAGGGGTTTGTAGCATACCCCAAACACAACCCCAAGCTTTCTTCCCCAAAGTGATTTTGACCTAAAAAGATTCTGTTTCTTCTAACTTCTTTACAGTCTACCTCATCATTAATATACAATGCTACTCCACCACTTTTGCCTTTTATTTCTGTCTTTCCTGAACTACACATATCCTTCAATACCTGTACTCTAGTCATGACTACTATAGCATGTTTCTTATTCTGCTTTCATTTCCTGCACCAATAGTTCTAGTTCTTCCATTTGGTTACCCAGGCTCCTTGCACTGGTATACAGACCAGACATCTTAGTTGTTTCTGCTTAGGTTCATCCAGATTCCTCACCTGATTTAGGTGCAGTCATTTTACTACCAGTATCACCTACCTGACTGTTAGTGTCATTGGTATTGGCACTATCTTTCCTCTTGATGTCCATTCCCCTATCCTCTGGTGTTCCTTTCTCCATTAGCGTGTTCTCTCTTTCTTGATTTTCCTCCCACTCAATGTTAGCAGCAGTTGTGGAGATTATATGAGCATCTCCCAACTATCTCCCCCAAATTCCTAGTTTAAAGCTCTTTTAATCAGTTGTGCCAACCTCCATCCCTGAAGTCTATTTCCTTCCCTGCTCAGGAGGAGTCCGTCCCATGAAAACAGTCTTCTGTCTGTGCCTCCAAGTGGTTGAACATCCCAAAGCCCTCCTTATAGCACCACAGCTGAGCCATCTGCTGATCATCATCATCATCTTGTCTTACCTTCATTCTCCTCCTCTAGGGCCAGGTAGAATTCCACTGAAGATCACCTGAGCTTCCATTTCTTTAAGCATGTCCCCCAGCCTGGCATAGTCTCCCTTGATACAGTCCAGCAAGAATCTAGCTGTATCATCATTTATTCCCATGTAAAAGACAATCAGTGGATTCTTTCCTACTTTCGTGGGGATCCTCTTCTGCCTCAGGTCCACATCTTGTATCTTAGCTCCCAGAAGACAGCACACCCTTCTGTTCTCTGGATCAGCTCTGGTGACTCCCTACTGAGAAGAATGGACAGGCCTGTCACCAATTATGTAGATCTGCCTCTTCCTGATGTTGGTGTGATTCTTTGGCCTTCCTCCTCTTCTTTCTGGCTGAAAGTCCTCTTGTCTTTGGTTCTCCCTTGCAGTCTTCCGTGAATTATCCTCTATCCTCTTGGGGCTCCAAATGCTGGCTATCTCCATTGACTCTTCCCCTCTTCTTGTAGGACTAGCCATTCTTCTCTTCTTCCTCTGAGTCACCCTCTTACAAATTCCTATTTCTATCACAAGAAATCTATATCTTTCCCATATGGCTTTTCTTTATTTGCCTGACCTCACAAATGGCAGAATTACTTTAGCTTTAAAGTCTGATGTTACAGTGAACAGTAACAAAGAATCATGTGAAATTGTTGGAGGTGGGTTTTTTGGTTAAAGATTTAAATTCCATTGATTAGGTTTCCCTGAAGGGTTTAGGTGAGAATATCTATATTCGGATTCAAGTTAAATCATGTCTAAAAGCCCTAAATCTATGAAAGGCTTTCTCCAGCCTTCTGTTTTGGAATGGCTGCCCCAGCAAATGTGCTGAATTTAAAGCAACAACGATATCAATTCCATGTACTGTAAATAGTTGCTAAGTATTCACCAGTCTCAGATATCTCAATTCAATAAGGCCCAAGACAAATTCAGATGGTGACATTTTCTTTCATAATCCTTCTATTTCTGTTCTCATATAAGTGATTTTTGAAGACTGCTAAATGTCATCTAAGTCACCTCAAGCCTGCAAAACTATTTAAAAGTTTTCTAAATGCAATTACGTCCTGTTTGACAACACCATCTGGCACCAGCACGTCCATAAAAAATATCTGGTTTAGATATTAACTCTTTCGGTATTTGTACAGATCAACATAAGGAGGATACAAGCCACTTGTGACTGTCCAGATCCTTCACATTGTGCCCATGAGCAGCCACTGGTCATAGTTGATTGCAGCAATAGTGGGATGACAGGATGACCCTTCCTCTCCACATCATAGAACTTGGAGTTAGGCCATCCATAATCACTGAGGCATGGAGAAAAATGGCTGCTGGGCTCATATATGGGGCTAGTGGTGTTACCCGGGATTTTTCAGAACCCCTAACAGGGGCAACTTAACTATTTCACTCCAGGTTGTGTAAGGAATAAATCAACAGGAAGTCAGCGATTCTACGTGATCAAGGATTAAATGCAAGTAAGCATGCTCTTATCTAACACCACAGTTAATCAGATTTAGCACACACAGACGTAAACAAGAGGTTTAGCACATCCCAGATATTTACCTAACATCTGGAATGGTACTGAGTAATTAACAGCAGGTTCGCAGTGCCCAGTTGCTCACCCACTGGGGAGAAAAGGTGTCAGGAAAAACATCTCTCAAAAGGGCTTCAGAGGCCTGCTCCAAAATACACTCTATTAGCTAACCTTTTAAAACTAACTTCTACAAAACACATAAATCATAATGACCCCTACTATAGCATCACTTTTCTAACTTTCAATAAACTTTTAATATCAGAGGCATCTAGACTCAAGATTTTCCAACCACCCAGGTTTTCAGTCTCAGTTGTTTATTTGTCTGTCCCATCCTCCCAATCTGAAACTGTAGTTAGTTTTGACCTGGTTTCTGAAAACCTGTCTCCAAATTAACCCTTTTAACTGTGTGGTGTTCTATTTCATTAATTCAGCGTGGCAGAATGCACATAATCTGGTTGCAATTAGCTTGATCACATTCTGGGGTATACCCACCCCTCAAATCCAGAGCAACAGGGGTGCCAACATTTAAAAAGGGTAAACGGGATGACCCAGGTAACTATAGGCCTGTCAGTCTGATATGGCTCCTGTCCAAGATAATGGAAAAGCTATACAGAACTTGATTAATAAAGGTATAAAGGACAGTAGTATAATGAGTGCCTGTAAACATGGTTTATGAAAATAGCTCCTGTCAAACTAATTTGGTATAAATTTTGTTTATAACATTACAAGTTTGGTTGATAAAGGTAGTACTGTTGATGTAATATATTTATATTACATAATATATAATAGATGTAATATATTTCAAGTCAGTGGGACTACTATGGGTACCCGCATGGCCCCACAGTATGCCAACATTTTTATGGCTGACTTAGAACAACGCTTCCTCAGCTCTTGTTCCCTAAGACTCCTACTCTATTTGCGCTACATCTTCAACATCTGGACCCAGGGGAAAGAGAGCCTTGAGGAATTCCATCAGGATTTCAACAATTTCCACCCCACAATCAACCTCAGCCTGGACCAGTCCACGCAAGAGATCCACTTCCTAGACACTACAGTGCAAATAAGTGATGGTCACATAAACACCACCCTATACCGGAAACCCACTGACCGCTATACTTACCTACATACTTCCAGCTTTCATCCAGACCACATCACACGATCCATTGTCTACAGCCAAGCCCTAATATACAACCTCATTTGCTTCAATCCCCCAGACAGAGACAAACACCTATAGGATCTCTATCAAACATTCTTAAAACTACAATATCCAGCTGGGGAAGTGAAGAAATAGATTGACAGAGCCAGAAGTGTATTCAGAAGTCACCTACTACAGGACAGGCCCAACAAAGAAAGTAACAGAACGCCACTAGCCATCATCTACAGCCCCCAACTAAAACCTCTCCAGTGCATCATCAAGGATCTGAAGGACAATCCCTCATTCTCACAGACCTTGGGAGACAGGCCAGTCCTCGCTTACAGACAGCCCCCCAACCTGAAGCTAATACTCACCAGCAACTACACACCACACAACACTCAATCTACCCTTTGCCCTAGGGGTGTGATTCCCCTGCCTGCGTACACATAGCTGCACTAACTCTCATTAAGCTAGTGCATGGCCACGGGGGCATGGTTGAGCCATACAAAGTATGTACCCACCAGTTTCAGGCAGGTTTATAGTCACCGCAGCCCTGCGCAGGGAGTAGGGTGGAACTGTCCAGGTGGTGCACTGGAGAGATTGGTCTGTCTGAAACTTGGTCTGTCCCAGTGCTGCTTCTTCACACAGAGTGAGCGATCTGCTCCTTTCTTCCCCGTTCAAGGCAGCCTGCTCCCAAAAGGGAAGCAGGAATGCGTAGTCTCTGTGCTCCCCAGGGTGCAGAAAGCACAAGGACTGCTGTTGTGAGACTCCCGCTCTTTGCTCACCTCTCCACCTCAGCATGCCCACACACGGACTGCTCACAATCCCTAGCCAGCAATGCAGCAGCCTTCCTTAGGTGCAGTTCAGAAGATGAGGCCATAAAGCTAAATTAGCTACTAATTTTAGGCCCAGGTTATTACTAAGCATGTGGCTAACTTTAAGTATGTCAGCTTCCATGGGACTTTTCATGCGTGCAAAGTACTTTGCTGTACAAATAGCTATGCATATACAGTATTTGATGAGCTGTCTGGATACATAGGTAGGATGCAACAACATACATAATAAAACATTGCAGCAGCTATATGGATATTTCACATATTGCACTAATTTTATATATCAGCTAAAACATTATTACAAGTGTGGTACTGTATATGCTTCCTACAAGGTTTCTATCCATATAATAAATGTATCAATTATCTTTCCAAGCAGAAAGGTTACACATTTTTTAAAATTATGGCTTAGGTTAGGGAAATCTGCAGGCAGACCTTAAATTCCCCAAATTGTGGGGTTTTCACGCCCATGGAATGTCTGATATCTATAATTATCTATTTTAAAACTCTATTCAAATCAGATGCAGTGTACAAGTGTAGCAATCACCATCTAGGCACCTAAATAATTATCTCAAAAGATTTCCCCACAAAAACCGCTACTACATTTTTCTACATGGTTAATAAAATGCAGATACTTCTTGTAAACTTGAAAATGAGGTTGATTCTACCTTCCGCTACTAGCTCCAGATAATGAAGCTGCACCTTGCAGGCTGTGAAATGTGGCTTCAAAAAAGGTGAAAACTCCATGACAGGCTTGTTTCGATTTTGACTTTAATTTTTTATTATAATTAGATCAAACTTCGAAACAGCCATTCATTACAAAAATATTTAAATGGGGTGTGTGATGGGGTGTACCAGCCCTGCATTGGCCTGCCAGGGGCGGACCAATCATTGTGGACCCAGCAGGTCACGCCCCCTCTTCCCTGCTGCACATGCTCCAAGTGGAGAACTCAGATAAAAGGAGGCAGCCCAGGCCAGTGGCGAGAGGGAGGAAGGGAGTATGCTGCTGGCTCCTGCAGAGGTACCTGCAGCACCCCTGGCATTAAAGCCTGGGGACCTGGACTACCCGCCGGCTGCAGAGACCACCATGGAAGCCAAGCCGCCGCCCATTGAGGAAGCTGCCTAAACTACGCCCCAGCCCCAAGAGACATGAGGACTATAGACTGATCGTTTGCTTTTTCCCACCCCAGTGTTATGGCCTGCTTGCTGCTTCGCTCTGACCAGGGGGCCAATTCCACTGACTGTTTGCTTGTTTTGCTGCTCAGAATCCATGGATTATCCATTTAGGTGACTCCGTCTGGGGGCTGAGCCACACTTGGCAGAAATCACCTGCTTAATGGGGAAGCCCATGACCGAGTGGCGGAGTGGGCCACCCCCCTACTGGACTGATGGGGGTGCCCCAGCTCGAGCAGCAAGACCCCGCCTGTCTAGGGTGACCAGATGTCCCATTTTTATAGAGACAGTCCTCTTTTGGGGGACTTTTTCTTATATAGGCACCTCCTGCCCTGTTTTTTTACAGTTGCTATCTGGTCACCCTATGCCTGTCACAGGGTGTTTCAATGGTCTTTTTTCCCCTCAAATATTATGAAAACCAGGAATTGATTGGAAATGACCCTTTCCCACAGTTTCAGTTTTCATGAATTGGCGTTTTTGGATTAAAACATGTTTTGTTGAAATATTCCCAACCTGTTCTACCTACCGTGCCTGGATGCAGGAATCCCCGAATGAAATTCTTTTAACTTTATGTCCAGTCTGTTTTTTGTACGTTGCTTTGTAGTGCTTCAGTACAATACAAAAGCAAATATTGTACAAAATGTTTTATTCTATCCAATATAAAAGTTGGTTTATTATGCACAGAAAAAGATCACTGCATATGTAAAATTCAATTTTTTTCATGTTCATAACAATCATTTCCAGCTTTGAACCTATTTAGATTATGCTAAATTCTCTTTTTTAATTGTTTAGAAATAGTCAAGGCTTATCACCAATATTTTCTTGTGTTATTACAATTTTGGGCATAACTGAATATATTGAATGAAACATTTCAACTATTGTATATGGAATCATAACACTTTGTAATCTTTGCAATAGTTGTTTAGATTAATTCTTGAAGGACATCTGTTGATGCAGGAAACAATGAAGGTTTTTTCTAGTAGGTCTTTCGTCACAAGAATAGGTAGACTTCTATTACTTGAAATGAAAGAATGTCTAAGAATACCAAATTCCGTTGTCAGTTACTCCCATACAGCCCTACTTCAGTCGATTTTGTTTGCACGGGTGTAACGGAAGGAAGAATGCAGTACTTTATATGTTTTGGAAGTGCCGTTTGATTCATTTTTCCCAGCAATAAACTGAAAAGACGTTAGCTGTGCTGATTTTGAAGTGAAAGTATTGTAAGCCAGTAACATGCCTAAACCACTGTCCGCAGCTGGAATACCAGTTGTTATGCTTATTGCTGAAAGCAGCTAGAAAGGCCTTTCTGAAACCTTAGCACAACTAACAGGCTCAGAGGGAAAAGGGGAAGTGAGTGACCATAAGGAATAAACATGACGCTGTGCCCTCCTGACTTGAGGTTTTTGCTGAAGCATGCAAGAGGGAAAGTCAGGCAATAGTTAACATTGCTATGTGAGATACAGATAGTTAACTGATGGAAAACTCCACACTTTAGCTTCTGCCAAGCATTTGTTTTCTCTCACCTCCCCCCGGCAAAAAAACTAACAAATTGGGTATAAAAAGAGGAAGAAACCTGAGCTCGATGGACACATGACACTTCTCACGTTTCCCTGCAGGCAGAAGGCTGGCCACTGGATGTCTACAGTTATCCACTCGAGACCGCCTCAAGACCCTGGGTAAATATAAATCTGGGAGTACTTTGGGGTGTACTACTAACCTGTGGCAGGTATGTGTAGGTGCTAGAGACTAAATAAAGAAGAAGCTTTGAGTGAAAGCCCTTTTGTTTGCTGCTTGCATCAACTATCTATTGGCTGGATGACCATGTCCCCCACTGATTTATTTCCTGCCAGCGCCTCACAAAGAGGCAAGTGACCAAGAGTTTGGGGCTCAGCAAAACCCCGGGTAACAGTATCACATCTTGGACATTTTACAAATAGGCCATGAGATGACAGAGAGGCGCTATCTCTATGAGTATAATGCTACACATACTACAAATCTAAGACCTTTTTTGTGAATGGGACACTATATGAAGGATAGTCAGGAAACCTGCATTCCATTCCCATTTATTGAGTACAATTGGACTTAAACATGTGCTTAAGTGATTTACTGAATCACCATTAATAATGACTGGTCGAATATGATACATCACCACAGCTGCAACCACCGGCAGCTTTTATACTACCAATCCCTGGTGGGTTTCCGAGGGGATCCTCCCCTTAAAGCTATCCCTGCTGTGGTCAGCAGCCTAACATTGCTTTTTCCCTGAGGAGATCAGGGATTTAAAAGACCCCCCCTGACACTACAAACTTGGAACATCATGTGGTCTCACTGGCAATTGTCTTTTTCTGCAGTGGTTGTGTGCACCTTGAGTGTCGTTTCAGGGAGTTTTGCTCAGGTTTGTTGGAAAGTGATTTGTTTTTCTTCATGACTTATTCCTTTATTTTATTTCTTCTTAAAAAAAAAAGAGCTTTCCCAGATCTCCAGAGCAAACAGGTCTGACATAGGAGGTTGTTACGTCTGAAATTCCTGAGTGGGAAGGTATTAGAAGGAAACTGTGAGTCAGCCGATCTCCCCCTCTCCTGCATTCATGCTCATTAGCTGCCACTACTCATCATGCTGTTCTTTCAGCTGAAAAAACTTTATCTCCTTCTCAACTTTCCTTGAGTAGGATTTCTGACACCCCACTTTGATGCAGCACTTTTCTGCAGTTCATGCCCGTGAGCCATGGTATGATTTATCTGAGACTAGGCTTGATTCATTGGCTCTAAAATTGGTGTCTGGGGAGAGTGGGTGGATGACGTAGAGAAATTCACACAAAAATGGATGATAAGACGCTGGTTTTGCAAGAGCAGGCTGAAAGCATGAAATCACTCACTGGAGTACTTAAAGGTAACACTTCAATCCAGCAAAAAGAATGAGGAGTACTTGTGGCACCTTCTCAAACTCTTTTTTTTTTTCAATAGAGCAGACCACTTCTTAACAGAGAGATGGCTCATGGCCACGTCCCCTCTCATCCTCTGTCTCATGGACTATGTTTTCTCCTATTTGTAATCACATAACATCCATATCAGAACTATCCATTCAGTCACATAGAAACAATATAAGAAAAGTAGCTTTTATATGTGGTTTAGCAGCTGGAATGTAGTAAGAGAAACCACTGGCAAATGCTGTGCGTCTATCGACCACAGTCTAAGAAGTTCTCTCTGCTTTATAGTGGAATAAAAACAATGCAGAATTATATATTTCATATAATATTGGAACAGCTAGGATGAGATGCAAGCATTGAGTCATCTAATAACTTTTCTTCAGCCTTGGAAAATATTCCAGATCAAATTTTATCCATTTGAGATGCTTTGAAATACTTTAAAATCAGTCTGATTTTTCACAGTTGAGTAGAATTCTCATTTGTTTTCTTCATGTCATAAATTGATAAAGGAAGGGTCATGCGGAAAACTGGAGTTCTAAACAATGGAGATCCTGTGTTAAAGTTCCTGCTCTTCCATAGATTTCCTTTATGACCTTGGGCACATTACTTAACCTGTCCAGGGGCATGTACAGGGATTTAAATGTGACTACTTTTTGGGAGGGGGCACTTTAAACATCAGCCTCCCTACCCAACGCCCCTGGGTCCTGCTGCCTTCCCCACACCCCTGGCTCCCACTTCCTTTCCCCCACCCCACACATTGACCTGGGCTCCAAACACTTCCTGGAGGCTGAAAGCAAGGAAGGAATGGGGCTCAGCAGGCTTCCTGGGTCCCTTCTTGCAGAACTGTGCTGCCAGTCCAGCTTCCCTGCTCTGGGTACCATCTAGTGGAGCTTTCTCAGGCACGTCTCTTCAGCCATGCTTAGCCCAACTCCCACCCTGGCAGAAAGGGGGGAGGAGGGGTTCGGGGGAGGGAATCCCAGGGCAAGGACTGGGGCAGAAGCTGCGGACAGTGGCAGAGATGATTATGGGGGGGACTTTGCCCCTGCTTGCCCCCCCTTGTTCATACCCCTAAACCTCTTTGTGCCTCAGTTCCTCATTTGTCAGATCGGCATAATAGCACATCCTTAGCTCAAACGTGTTCTGAGGATAAATATAGTAAAAGATTGAGGTGCTCAGATACTGTGGTAATGAGGGCCTTATAAGTACTGTGGCAGAGCTCTGACCTTGCTCCTGTGGGTCCTGCGGTTCCAGGAGGTTTATGCTAGCCTCAGTAGCTCACTGTGACCCTCCACGTAGCCCTTATCTCTCTAGGGCCAGGGTTACAGTCTACTGAGCCCTTTTCATCATAGGCTGCAAGGAGGTTGGTGAGAGAACTCCCACAGTCTCTGTTCAGCCTCCTGTCCTGACAGGGACCTGACTTCCCCTTCCAAGAGATGTTCCTGTAGTGGTGGGTTGGGGGAACCCGGGCCCGCCCTCTACTCCAGGTTCCAGCCCAGGGACCCTAATGGTAGCAGTTGTTGGCAGCCAACCTTTCACTGCCAGAGTTGCTACATTTCCCTGGGCCACTTCCCCACAGCTCTCCTGCTTCTCCCTTCTTCACCCTTACCTTAGGGCTCCTTTAACAATGGTTTGAGGGTGTCTTCAGTAACCAGCTGCACTTTCTCTCCTCTGACTCCCTGGCTCCCCTGCCTGACTGAAGTGAGCCCTTTTTCTAGTAACAGCAGGGCCTTAATTAGAGTCAGGTGGTCACATTATGGCCTCACCTGACTCTTTGCAGGTTAATTAGAGTCAGGTGTTCTCATTAGCCTGGCGCAGCCCCTGCTCTGGTCAGTCAGGGAACAGAAAACTGTTAATCCAGTGGCCAGTATATCTGCCTTCTGCTATTCTGCTGTACCCAACCGGCCTGGGTCTATCACAGTACCTAAGATAGATAGGGAGATCTTAAAGAGTGTGATACAAACGTACATAGAATCATAGACATGTAGGGCTGGAAGGAACCTTGAGACTCATTGAGTCCAATCCTCTGCACTGAGGCAGGGCCAAGTTAACCTTGACCATCTCTGACAGGTATTTGTCCAACCTCTTATTAAAACCTCCAATGATGGGGATTCTACAGCATCCCTTGGAAGCCTATTCTGAGTTTAACTACCTTTATAATTACAGAATTTTCCCTAATATTTAACCTAAATCTCCCTTGCTGAAGATTAAGCCCATTACTTCTTGTTCTACCTTCACTGGACATGGAGGACAATTGATCACCGTCATCTTTATAACAACACTTAATATTTTCAAAGACTGTTATCAGGGCTTCTTTTCATGATTAAACATTCTCAGTTTTTTTTAAAGCTTTCCTCATAGGTCAGGTTTTATGAAACTTTTATTTGCGTTGCTTTCCTCTAGATGCTGTCTAGTTGTCCACATCTTTCCTAAAGTGTGGCATCCAGAACTCAACATAGTGGCTCCATCTGAGGCCTCTCCAATGCCAAGTAAAGAAGGACAATTAACTCCTGGGTCTTACATATGAAACTCTTGTTAATACACCCCAGAATTATACTATCCTTTTTTTGCAAGTCCATCACATTGTTGACTCATTCAATTTGTGACCCACTCTGATCCTTTTTCAGCTGTCCTACCACCTTGGAAGTTATTCGCCATTTTGTAGTTGTGCATTTGATTTTTTTTCCTCCCTAAGTATAGTACTTTGCACTCGTCTTTACTGAATTTCATCTTGTTGATTTCAGACCAGTTCTCTAACTTATCAAGCTTGTTTTGAATTCTAATCCTGTCCTCCAAAGTGCTTACAAGCCCTCCCAGCTTGATGTCATGTGCAAATTGTATAAGCATACCCTCCGAGTCATTAATGAAAATACTGAACAGCACCAGGCTCAGGACTGACCCCTAAGTACTCCACTATAGATACACTCCCCGTTTGACTGTGAACCATTGATAACTACTCTGAGTGTGGTCTTTCAATCAGTTGTGCACCCACCTTATAGTAATTTCATCTAGACCAGTAGTTCTCAAAGCCGGTCCGTCGCTTGGTCAGGTAAAGCCCCTGGCGGGCCGGGCCAGTTTATTTACCTGCCGTGTCCACAAGTTAGGCTGATCGCGACTCCCAGTGGCCGCAGTTCACCACTCCAGGCCAATGGGGGCTGCGGGAAGCGGCACTGGCCGAGGGATGTGCTGGCCTCCACTTCCTGCAGCCCCCATTGCCTGGAGCGGCAAACCATGGCCAGCGGGATCCATGATCGGCTGAGCCTGCAGACGCAGCATGTAAACAAACCAGTCCGGCCCTCCAGGGGCTTTACCTGAACAAGCCCCAGTTTGCTTATGATAATATCATGTGGGCTTGTATCGAATGCCTTACTAAAATCAAGATCTATCATGTTTACTGCTTCCCTCCTGTCCACTAGGCCTGTATGCCTGTTTCCTCTAATCTTGAAATATCTGCTCAGGCCCGTTTGATGGTTACTGACCTGAAAAACAAACAAACAAAAAAACTACAACCATTTTCAGTGTTGCCAAAGCTAAGGGGATGAACTGATTTGAGATAATGTTGCTTCTGGTGACTTTTACATCCTATTCTTTCTGAATTGCATTAGGCTTTTTGTATATTAGCTGGTATATTGCCCCTATGGTAAAGCCTTATTGTTATATACCTGCAGGCAGCGTTTGCTTTATTTTGGAATGTCTGCAGCATCCCAGAAAAGGAATGCTTAGTTTTCCTTTGGGCTCCTGAATAATTTAGATAATCTGTTGGATGTATTAATGTTGATACAAGACCATACTGTACAGTCACCAAAAGGAAACCAAGAAAGATGTTGCCTGTGAACCTCCCAATTTCCATTTTCCAAATATCTCATAAGCCAGGGACTGTTAATATCCTAGGTGACTTGTTTAAAAAGCTTTGCTAGATGTTGAAGCATCTGATGATCTTTGACTTTGTATCACATTGGACAATGTTAAATCTATGATGTCACCAGCCTTTTCTGACCGTGTCTGAAATATTATTGTAATTATATTATGTAGAAAAGTAGTTGCCATTCTTAAGAAAATGTAAAGTGAGCAACACAAACAGCTGAAAATGAAGCTGAAAATTATTCCTTTTTGACTTGTGGCTATATACATCCAGTGCTATTTAGACTATGCTTTAGAATGACTTTTGTGACCCACCCTCCACACACCCACTAGCAGGCCATTTGGGAATTTAAAAGCCTTGGGTCAATTCTTTCTTAAGTTTATGTATTGGCCAGGCATACATGCAGATGTCAAGACACAGGCTAAATCTTGCCTAGTTCACCAACCAACAAAATCAGATCAGTTAAGCCCACAAGATTTATAATGCTAGTCCTTCCAATTTTTCCATGGGAATTTGCTAGGCCTGGTCCTTTCCCCAAGGTACAGAAGGGAGACAGATTTATATCCTGGCTGGTTTTTAAATAAATAGGTGGAAATTTGCATTGTTAGAGAGGCCACAGCACAAGAAGTAGCAGATAAATTCAGTGCAGAGAGATTATTATTATTATGATTTATTTATTTTTGCACTCCATGGAGCACTCAAACTGCTGGTTTTGCTCCTTACTATCTTGGACTTTAGGGAACTGACCATCATATGACAATGGTGTATCAGCTTGTGACACAATCCACTCCTGTATTCCCACCTAAGCACTATTGTAAAAATTGTTGTACAAATTATGCCTTGTGAGGTATTTGAAAACTCATAATTTGCTGGTCATTATTGTCCTGGTAAAATGTGTGGCAACAGTGTATGTGAAGTTATAACATTCCACTGTACAGTGTTTTAACACATGTTCGAAACAAAAGTTGGCAAACAGGTCTGTCTCAAACAAAGGGATGTGTGCTCTGCTTAGTTTGCATTTAAGCAGTAAAGAGAGTCATCAAGAAGGAAGGGAAACAAAGGAAGCCAAAACAGGCAAGGAAAAAGAGGCAGGGAACATCCTTCTCTATAGATTTATTTTGTCTCCTGGTATCCAGATGAAAATGTCCCTCAAAGCATTTTGATTTCAACAAATCAGCAAATTCTGAGAAAAATCACTGACATGTTTCCAAACAGGTAGGTTCAGCAACAAACCTAAATCTTCCCAACAAAGATTCACAGGTTCTTCAATGCACAGACAAAACATCACCAGTAATCAATTCATATTAAAAAGTATAACATATATTAGAAAAATCAGAAAAGAAGAACCATAGAATCAGGATCGAGAGAAGTTTTCTCTGAGTAAATATGGGCAAGTTGGGATGGAGGAAAAGGATGTATATAGACAAGGTAATGGAAGTACTATGTCTCACAGCATGTTGCCAAAGCTTTCAACAGATTTAATACCCACACTATGCTTGCTTATATTTTGCTCTTTGTGTATGCTACATGTCACTGACATCTCAGCCATCTGGCCCTCATCTTTCTGGACTATCACTCTATCAGAGTGCTATGAAAGAAAGTTTTTACATTTGTGCAAGGTTACAAATAGATTATGAGATAAATTGAATATGCTCAGACGAGGTAGGGATTCATGTGGGGAAAAAATATAACCAATGTTCTTGAGAAAAAGGACTGGTGAGAACTGGATGGGAAATAGAAAATTATATGCAGAGACCCTAAGTGAAAGAAACAACAACCCCAATGTTTGTGGTGCAAATCAGCAAAAGGAGAGAGGGAAGCATGTACTTTTTTGTTACAGAAGTAACATAGCTGATGATATCTCATATTAATGAGCATTTACAAGAAAGGAATTACATTCATAAACTGAGTATTAAAGTATCTCCAGAAATACTGCTGCTAATGAACGTGTTAAAATAGAAGACCTGGTGGTATTTGTTCAAGGCAAACACTGTTCTTGTGGACAAACTCAGAATTTAACAGGGAGGGAGGTAATAATTGATGGGCATTAATGACAAAAAGCTTACAGGTGGCTTACATACGATCACCTGGGACACTGGGGAAGTGAACTGGAAGTGGTGCATACATGTTCTAAGCTGAGACTGAATATTTTCCAGATATTAAGAAGGTGATAAGAATTTGCTATAACAGTTGAGAAGAGAGAACACCGGAACCCTCATTGTCATTTATACTAAGGCCCTTTTACATTACTGGCAGGGTAAAGGGGCTTCACGGTATGTGTAAATGTAATTTCCTGACTGCCACTGGAGTGAAAATGGACCCTAGTGTAAATGAGAATCAAGCTCAGCTGGTGTAAATCAGCATAGCTCCATGGAAGCCTATGCTGGTTTATACCACCGAAAGGTGTACATTTGCACCATTATTAGATTATAAATGTGTCCAAAGTGAAAGCTAGAAAAGGATGTGGGAGTAATGGGAGGTTTTAGTGACTCAAGCTCGCCCTGAAGAGGGTATGTATATTCAGTAGTGGATAAGGCTGGTGCTGTATTTATGTATCTAATATTAGATTATTACTTTTCAATGTGCATCAAATTGCAAATACTAATTTTGGTAATAAGGAACAAATGACCCCCCATTTAAAGGAGGGACTCCAAAAAACAGGGCTCATAGTTTCATTAAGTTGGGATTTGGTGAAAGGGGAAATGACGAACATTAAGTGGTGTAATGGTGATATACGGAAGAAAAAAAAGCAGGGGGTTGCTGTAAAATCTTATTGCAAGTACAACAGTGTATGCATTCCTGCAGGGGAATGAGTTACCAATTATGCAGAGATGGTACAGAACAGGAGCTTGATCTTACAAACTTTTACTCACATGACCAGTCCAATTGCACATAAATACTCCCATTGTCCATTGTTTGCTGATCAGGTCCATCCTCATAAAGGAATGAGGGAAATGTCTACATTAGATCCTTCTCCAGTTTGGACAGAGTACACAACACACAGAGAGCTAGAGCCTTCAACGCCAGCAGCCAGTTCTGGTTACTGTTTCTGTTTGCATTCAGCCAGAAAGTGAGGGGACAGACAACTGTTGCTCGAACCAAGGAGTCCTTTGAATAGATTAGCACCTTGTTCCTGGAGTCAGAGGCACTGCAAGGAGAATAACACTGACTGATTTGTTTAAAAGAAAGGCAAATTCTTCCAGCAGCAGTTGAGTCTGAGACCAGCTCAGAACAACTAGTCCTGTATGATATCTCCCCCGCTCTCCCATAAGAGCTGGTAAGGATGGATAACTTCCTTGGAGCAGATTCCCTCCCCTAGTGATTCTGCTCTAACCTCTATGGGATAGGCCAGTGTCTGCCAAAAATTAGTCTCTTAAAGACTAATGCAAGAAAAATGACTTAGGCCAGCTACATTCACCGCAGTCAGTGGAGTTATGCTAGGGACACGGCTAGAAAAGAACCAAGTGTTAATGGCTATTATTCTCTTTAGGACAGAGAGATACAGGAACACAGTAGCAGGTTGACACAAGCTTTGCACGTTGCCAGGGATGAGGTACTGCAGCCAACCTAAGCAAAATACCAGTTCCAGTAAACAACAACGCTGCATCAGATCCTCAGCTGGTAAATGTAATTCAGCAGAGGTAATGGAACTATGCTGATTTACCTCCACTAAGGATCCAGCCCAAGCATTCTAAAGTATTTGAGTACCATTTCACTTTACCTGTGGGAGCAATTACAAATTGTTACTGTAGAGGGTGAGGCTCTGTAAAGAAAACAATTCCATTGTAACAGAACCACTGCACGTCTGAAGGAACTTAACACTGGATAACCTTAAAGTTTGGGAGGACATCACAAGAGGAAACAGAATTGAGATTATATACCTAGTTCCTGCATGGGCAAATGAGTTCAACAAAAGTGAGGTTTCTATTTTGATAAGAAACTGGACATTTCCCCCTGGACCATATACTTTACTTGACTGTACAATGAAGAATTCACCTGCTGAACGGGAATTACAAGTGGCCAGACTCGCTTACATAGAAATGGTGTGAACGGCTGTCACCATGAAGGCTTTGAACTTGAATGACATGGGACCAGCGGACTGTTGGAAGATACAGTGTTCGAAAAAGGAAGTGTTTATATTGTGGAGACATTCAGCTAACCAGCCATTGACTAATATGGACAAGCGGTGACAGATCAGTAGAAAAAACACAAGGACTTAGAATTGTTGAGTATTCGTGAAATTACGTGGGTTTGGCTTCAGCTAAAAAAATCAAATTAAATTGGTTTTAAAAAAGTTGTGCTGAGTAGCTTCATTACTGTGTAGGCATGTACAAGGTGATGATAGTAGATGGAAACATTATTCTCCATTTTGAAGGTCAGATACACTCTCGCATCCTCTCTCGAGACTAGATCCTGATAACCTGATTCATGATGAAGAGTATTTTACTCCAGAGATGGTCCCATTGAAATCAAGGGAGCAGTTGCTGAGTTAGGAGCTACTCAGCATGAATAAAGGAATCAGACTCTGGCCCAGAATGAATGTGTCATTGAAGCTCAACAGTGACAGGGATTCTGCTCAGATCCTATTGGGAATGAGCACAGTAAAAACTCTTTGATTCTGTTTTATGCATTGATCCTAAACCACAGAATCATTCATAGAACTCAGAGTCTTTGCTCTATTGGAAGGAACAACAGGTGGGTCACAAATTGCAAAGGATAAGGAATCCGCACTGGCAATCTAAACAGGTAAATGCTGAGAGAAAGAGAACAGGAAATGAGGAGAAATAGCAAAATCTTATTGAAATAGATGAAAAGGACACAGACAGGTAGTGTCAGTGTGAGCTTTAAGATACATGCATTAGTAAGAGATGAAACTGATATTGCTGGAAACCCAAATGAACGATTTCCTGGCTATTCGTGGAAGAGGAGGAGCAAGGTCACTTCCCAGAGCTTTGGGATCCAGTGTCCGTTTGAGAGGGGAGGGTGGTAGGAAAGGAAACGCTGAAACAAAAAGAAAAGCCTGTTTCTACTAGAGGAAAGCAGCAATTAACTGGATTAAAAATTGGCAAAGCTCCTCGAGCTCTGATAAATGACATCTGCCAGATTTTGATGGAGGAAACAAGGGGTGGAGGACAGCCTTCAGCCGAGAGCTTTGAAACAGCAGCTCACTGTGAAGAGGGGAAGCATTAAGTACCAGGGGCTTGATCCTGCAAGACTCTGAATGCCTTCCACTTTTGTTTCCTTCACTGGGATTTGAAGGTGCTCAGAACCTCCAGGAGATGCTCAGTATCCTGCAGGATTGAGCTGTAGAGTTGCTAAGGTATTTTCTTCCATATTTAAATAAAGGATTAAGGATCAGGGGACTTCGAAGCAGCATAATGTATTAACACACATACACAACTTCATTAAAAGAATGTTATTAAGGTTGTAAGTCAAGGACTCAAAAGTTAGGAAATACGAGCATTAAGATTGCCTGCTGCCTGAAAAGAGAATTTTGAATTTCTTCATGGGATTTTCCATGGCACTCATCACTGTAGAATGCAAGTACTTCACAAATATGAATTTGTCTGCTACAATGCCCATGTGAGGTGTAGGGCCAGTATTATCCCTATTTTACAGATGAGTAGGTGTGGGACAGAAAGATTAAGGTAAAAAGTTTCCACTAATTTTGGATGTCCAATTTGTGATAACTAGAATCTAATTTTTAAGGGTACCTAGAATCATAGCACTTGATATGTTCAAATTACAGATTTTATGTTTCAAGTGCAGTTATGAGTACTCAGCTCCTCTGCAAATCAGACCCCAGCATCTCAAGTTGGGCACACAGAAAAAGAGGTCAAGATGGTCCTGAATGCCGCTGAAGACCCCGGAGCAGACCGCCCCGGTTCCTAACATTGGGTAACATTTTAATATATTTTCTGATGGCCTCTTACCATGAGAGAGCTCACACCTGAAAAAGTTGCTTGCATTTTTGAAGCAGAAAGTGGATGGACAAAGGGGAAGCAGGCAACACTAGATAGTATTTTGTAACCCAGCTGTCATATACTATCAAGTTGACAGCAGAGCCCATTGAGGAGGAGAATCCAATTCCAGGACTATTAGACCGAATGCTTAGTACTTTATCTCTGCATAGGGTGACCAGATGTCCCGATTTTATAGGGACAGTCCCAATATTTGGGGCTTTTTCTTAGATAGGCTCCTATTATCTCCTACCCCCGTCCCGATTTTTCACCCTTGCTATCTGGTCACCCTATCTCTGCACAAGAGAAGAGTATGACTTACAGAAGCCCTGAGAGACAAGGCTAACCTTGACGTCTTCTATTGCACTGCTCTCTAGGGCCTAGGTTAGCAATTATTCTGCTCTTTCTATAACTTGACTGATTTAGCTTTTATGCTTAGGATACCTGCACCCTTTTATTTTCTACCAGACCTTGTAAATGCTGCAACTTTATTATTGGATGTATTCGTGAGTGTTTAATGAGAATTCACAAGGACTAAAGCATAGGCCCTAGTGTTTGAAAGGTCCTACCTTGCTTTCCTCTGAGCTCATGGTACATTTAACACATACGACTCTGGAGGGTTTTGGTGTCCCACAAGGCTTGCTGAAACACCCTGCAGGGTGTTGCAATATTGTACCTAGATTTTCTAATCTGCCCAGCTTCAAAAAAAGTGGCCAGTCCTTTGCGAAGTGTTTGGAAATGTCCTGGCTCTCTAGGTCAGGCATGTGTGTGTTTGCATACACATACATGCCCCACCCCCCATAACTCCTCAGTGGCCGACTATGATTAAACTTGGGCTCTGAAGCTTTGAACAGTTTTCCTCAGTTCTAAATTTGTTGATAGAAACTTGAAAACAGGAGAGCCAACACCTCTGATGAAGCAGTTAAAGTGACTGAAGGTTAAAAAACCCAGAGCCGTTGTTGGCTAAGAATGTCAAGGCTGGCAAGAGTCTATATTTGGATGCTTTTGAAGTAAATTAGTGCTGTGTGAAATCTGTCTGTCACTCCACTCCAGTCTCTCTGAGTCCTTCTCTTTTTCCTGAATTGGTGGTTGGTAGTAAAAAGAATAAATATGTTCTACAAAAAGGACATAGATTTCCCACCCCCAGACCCTTTTTCTTCCCCAACAGCCAACCTAGTGTATTCCGCTATACTTGTATAACGACCAGGTTAATAAAGGGGGTGTGATTTGTGTTCCAAATGACCCTGAGAACTATGCTGGCAGGAGTTTTAACTCTTGATAGTGCCACCCAAGCCAGACAGGTCAAAGGTTAGGGACCAGAGGAAGAGCAGTCCACTGGTCCTCCACCTTGAGGGTTGAGTGATAGGCCAACAAACTATCCTTTAAAAAAGAAGTGTTATAGAAACACAACCATTCCAGCAAACAGCATGGTAGACAGGGATGGTGGGAGCTTTGCTTGTGCCCTCAGTGACACCTGACGGTGTGGATAAGTTCAGATTCAGACTAAAGCTTTAGCAGCGTGGGCTGCGATCTTGTCAAATCACACAGATGAAGCAGGGTGATTAAGGAAGTGGTATTGGTGATTTGGCAGGTGGTACCAACGTCCTAGTGTAGTCTAAAAAGTCACTGGAGGATCTGTGAGCCGGGATGTAAAACCAATGTCACAACCACTGGTGGCCATTGAGTGTATGTCTACACTGCATCTGGAAGCAGCCCAGCCCAGGTCCACAGACTTGTGTGTCAGTAAGGCTCATGCTACTGTGCAAAATATATCCGTGTAGACATTGCTTTGACTTTGCGATTCAGCTGGAGCTTGTGGTTTCAAGGCCTCCCTCACCCTCCCAGGCGTCAGAGCACAAGATCCAGCCAGAGCTGCAACAGCAACATAGCTATTTTTAGCATTCTAGTGGGAGCCCCACTAACACAGGGGGGGCAATGTAGACCTATATGTCCTATCACACTTCTCAGAATAGGGGTGTTAACTCTGGTATCTAATCTGACTAATTAGCTTCTGCCTACCTTGAAATTCAATTAGGTACATTTTTTACATTCTGCAGTAAACAGCTGTGCAGTGTTGCCACGCACTGTTAAACACCTGCTAGGTTTAATCTCAGAGGTGGCTACATTGCACTGGTATCTGAAGTGAAGCCTGTACTCCTCCATAAAAAAAAAACCTTTCTAAAATACTTAGGGATCTCTGGGATGAAAGGTGTTATATAATTTATTTATTATTGCTTCCTCAGCATTCATTCTTCTGTGGAAATATATCATACAGTAATCAGATCTGGAATAACACTGACTATCATGGACAAAATGGAACAAATTCTTCTTCTAACTCCTAATCCCCTCTATGTAATTAATGATTTTAATGGTATAGAGCAAAAACATAAAGCTGGAGAAGCTATCTACGGCAGTGGTTCCCCCCACCCCCTCTTCTCATCCCATTGCCCCCTCCCACCTACCCCTTCCTCCCCCCCAAGGCTACCACCTCACATGCATCTTCTCCAGGGTCCAGGCACCTAATTAGTGGAACCATGCCTGTGCGGCTCCACTAACTAGGTGGGTGGCCCTTCATTCTCTCGTATGCAGCTGCCCAGGCACGCACATTAGAGGGAACTATCCACATACCACCTGAATGGAGCTTGCGGACCACTAGTGGTCCGCGGATCACAGTTTGAGAACCTCTGATCTGCAGTGTAACAGTTTACAACAGGGTTTCTCAAACAGGGGTTGCCGCTTGTGTAGTGAAAGCCCCTGGTGGGCCGGGCCGGTGTGTTTACCTGCCCCGTTTGCAGGTCTGGCCGATCTCGGCTCCCACTGGCCATTGGATCGCTGCTCGGGGCCAATGGGAGCTGCTGGAAGTGGCGCAGGCTGAGGGACTTACTGGGCTACACTAGCAGGGGGTTCAAACTAAGATATGCAACTTCTGGTTGCATAGCTGAAGTCGAAGTATCTTAGTTCGACTTACCTGGCCGTCCTCACGGCGGCGAGTCGACTGTTGTGGCTGCCCTGTCGACTCCGCTTACTCCTCCTGCTGAGATGGAGTACAGGCGTCGATTAGCGGATCGATTTATTGCATCCAGACGAGACACGATAAATCGATCCCCGATACATCGAACACTACCCGCCAATCCGGTGGGTTGTATAGATGTACCCTGGGTACCGGATACTGAACTTAGTCGTGGGACATTCTGCAAATCTCTCCCATCCTGTTTCTCTGGGCAAAGCAATAAAGTTTACAGCCTCTTACCTGCACTCCTATGTGTCAACCCTGTATTACAGCATAGACACCATCTCTGTCATTTGTGAAATCATTTAAATGCTATTCCTAGGTTTCTCCATTTGTCCAGTGGGGATAAGGTACCAAAAACAACTAGTCTAAACAACTCTATTGACCCAAGAGAAAGGATCTTTATGGGTTGAGAAAGACAGTACAGAGTGAAGTAAGGCAAACTGCATACCAGTTCGAGTCCTGCCTTAACTCTGTCCTGTGATTCACATACATGTATGGATCCTATCACCTACACATTTGGGTACAAGTATTAGAATAAGCAACAAGTTGATATTATATTAGATCATAATTTGTAATGCCTTTAATAGCGGTTATCCTTTTTAGCAGGCATGTATTGCATGCCACTTTCCTTTATGCAATGTGCAACCTGCTACGGGAAGTCTCCAGCCAATCTTTTACAAAACACAATAAACAAAAGCATGCGGTGCTTGAACCAGACTGCTTCAAGCACCAATCAATAGTGTTCTTAAATGCTCTTCATTTTCTTCTCACAGCTACTTGACAGGGTGATGGCAATAACTTTCCACTATACCAGGGTGTACTGCATGCTATATATTAACTACCGAGTGTGTGGAGTTCCCCGCCTTTGGCCCATTGGCATTCTGCTACCATGGTGATGACTGTGGAATAGATGACTAGATAGAAGAATTGGCACCAAACTCGGTGTAAAAACTGTCTAACCAATGCTTGCCTATATATCTATTAGATGATGCCAGAGATTCAAGACTGTATTTATATTGTTGCTAAAAACACAGGATTTTTCTTTATATATATTTAACCTGCAAGTAGATATTTTTTAACAATTAAAACAGTTATACAAGAATCGCTTAATTTAAAAGAGCATGAAATAGATATTTTAGAATCTTATTGTACAAAGTTTATGTACAGCTTGCCTTGTAACTATACATTAGCTTTGCAATGGGGGGAAGAGGGGAGTTAGGGCTACACACTATGGGCCAAGACCCATAGACCTTGCTCAGACTTTTAATTATATGCAAAATTCCTGTTGAAACCAAAGTAGGGACTACAGAATTTGGCCATATTGTGCATGGTACCGATGTCAGTACAAAGGCCTGTGAGATAATGATCCATGTCCATTTAGCCTCCAGCTGTCTAGGATCATGTTACATCTCACATACATAGGTGAGTCACCAGCAGTTAGAACTTTCTGGAGCTTATGTGGTGCATAGGCCTTGGGAATTAAATAGGGCTATTTGTGGATCCTCTGCACAAAGGTGAAATTCATTGTGTATTGTGTCTGTTTATAGCTAAAAATCACCCCCAAATTCCACTTTCCAAAAATCTCTGTTGCCCAACCCTGGAAAACCCCAGGCTTTCTCTGCATTTCAGTTCCTTGCACCATCTAGAAGATTTGGATGCAACCATAGCAATGTCTCAAATTACTGCGTACAACATTAACATGACATTACCCCTAATCTATTGTGCCTTGTCACATGTCTTCTTAAACATTGGCTAATGGAAACTCTTATCATCATGACAATTCGGAAAATAACTCAAGTTTGCACAATGCTTTCAATAATGTTGATTTACTAGCATCTTTAATAAGGTATTGCTGAGGTCTCATTATGCCATAAAACATCTGTGATAGAGAGTGACTTCTGAATATTTTAGATTATTCATCCTAAATGACTCCACCATTAGAGATGTATTCAGATATTAATATAAAACTATAATTCCCCAGGGATATTTGGACAGCTAGTAATGCACATCTCTTGATCAATGTGAAAGGTATAGATCATAATAGTTTTATATGTCTAAATGCCTTGTCAACTCCTAAATTGCCAGGAAAAGAGGCTTGCTCGAATAAATTCCTAGAAAAAGCAATCTCTTAGCTCCTGTATTGTTGAATTCTTCACTAAGAGGGAAATGAAGATGAAAGACCAAACATCTAAGTTTAGTACATGTAACTCGGGATTTTTTCCCTTTTCCCCCGCAGTCCTTAAAATGTGGTTGTGTGTTTTTCTATACAATTGTTTCCATTGATTGTAAAAGACAAAAAATGTACCTATATCTGTCAATTATTTCACACAGGCATAGCTTGCACTGCTAGTGGGGAATTTAATGATCCGAAGTTGGTCAGATAAAAATCTAACATAAGGGTGTAGGAGAAAGCTTACAAGGAAAAGAATCTCTAAGCTCTTTGCCATTAGTCAATACATGGTGTGCAGCCTCTTGTGTAGTCACTTTGAGCCAAATATGATCCTTTGGAAATGGCTCAACATAGCTATTTTCCTGAATGTGTTGTCTTTGCTTATTTCCCATTGGAGAAGAGTATTAGGAGAACATAAGAATGGCCATACTGGGCCAGACCAACGGTCCATCTAGACCAGTATCCTGTCTCTCATAGTAGCTGGTGCCAGATGCCTCAGAGGGAATGAACAGAACAAGGCAATTAGTGGGTGATCGATCCCCTGTCATTGAGTCCCAGCATTTGTCAGTCACAGATTTAGGGACGACCAGCCCATGGGATTGCATTCCTGAGCATCTTTGTTAATAGCTATTGATGAACGTATCCTCCATGAACTTATCTAATTTTTCTGAGCCCAGTTATAATTTGACCATCATATTTCTTGCATGTGTATTCAAGTTCCGGAGGATGATAAACATAAGGAGTCCTTCTTCACACAATGCACTTCCTTATGTTTGTTTTAAACCTGCTGCCTATTTATTTAATTGGGTGACTCCTGGGTCTTGTGTTTATGTGAAGGGGTAAATAAAAGAAAGTCATTCTCCCATAATGTCCTCTTTTCGAAGCTGACCAGTCCTTGTCTTTTAAATCTCTCCTCATATGCAAGCTGTTCCAAACCCCTAATCAATGGGACATGGTAATACCAGATTATAAAATATATAGGAATGACCGATTAGGTGATGCTGGTGGGGAAAAGGGAGGTGGGGTGACACTGGATATGAAAGAAAGCATAGAGACAAATATAGTTAAAATCTTAAATGAATCAAACTGCACCATAGACTCTATGGATAGATTTCAGAGTGGTAGCCGTGTTAGTCTGTATCAGCAAAAAGAACAAGGAGTACTTGTGGCACCTTAGAGACTAACAAATTTATGTGGGCATAAGCTTTCATGGGCTAAAACCCACTTCATAGGATGCATGCCGTGGAAAATACAGTAAGAAGATATATATACACAGAGAACATGAAAAAATGGGTGTTACCATACTAACTTATAACGAGACTAACCATTGTGATATATGCCATCATGTGCCAGCAATGCCTCTCTGCCATGTACATTGGCCAAACTGGACAGTCTCTACACAAAAGAATAAATGGACACAAATCATATGTCAAGAATTATAACATTTAAAAACTAGTCGGAGAACACTTCAACGTCCCTGGTCACTCAATTACAGACCTAAAAGTCGCAATTCTCCAACAAAAAAACTTCAAAAACAGACTCCAATGAGAAACTGCAGAATTGGAATTAATTTGCAAACTGGACATAATTAAATTAGGCTTGAATAAAGACTGAGAGTGGATGGGTCATTACACAAAGTAAAAACTATTTCCCCATGCTAATTTTTCCCCTACTGTTACTCACACCTTCTTGTCAAGTGTCAGAAATGGGTCATCCTGATTATTACTACAAAAGTTTTTTTTCCTCCTGCTGAAAATAGCCCACCTTAATTGATTAGTATTGTTAGAGTTGTTATGGTAACACCTATTTTTTCATGTTCTCTGTGTATATACATCTTCCTACTGTATTTTCCACTGCATGCATCCAATGAAGTGGGTTTTAGCCCATGAAAGCTTATGCTCAAATAAATTTGTTAGTCTCTAAGGTGCAACAAGTACTCCTTGTTCTTTTTTCTATGGATAGAAATTCCATGCTTGAATAATAAGAGTATAGCAGTGGGAATATCTACAGATCACCTGACCAGGATGGTGACAGTGATTGTGAAATGCTCAGGGAGATTAGAGAGTCTACAAAAATAGAAAACTCAGTAAAAATGGGGGACTTCAACTATCCCCTTATTGATTGGGTACATGTCACCTCAGAATGGGACGCAGGGATAAAATTTCTAGACACCATTAGTGACAACTTCTTGGAGCAGCTAGTCCTGGAACTCACAAGGGGAGAGGAAATTCTTAATTTAGTCTTAAGTGGCACACATGATCTGGTCCAAGAGATGAATATAGCTGAGCTGCTCCTTCTGCAATTACAGGCTAGTAAGCCTTACTTCTATACCAGACAAATTGGTTAAAACTATAGTAAAGAACAGAATTACTAGATACATAGATGGACATGATATGTTGGGGAAGAATCAACATGGCTATTGTAAAGGGAAATTCATGCCTCAATCTATTAGAATTCTTTGAAGGGATCAACAAATGTGGACAAGGGGGATCCCGTGGATCCAGTGCACTTACATTTTCAGAAAGACTTTGAAAAGGTCCCTCCCCAAGAGTCTTAAGTAAACCAAGAAATCATGGGATAAGAGGATCAGTAAATGGTTGGAAGCAGGGCTGGCTCCAGGCACCAGCGAAGGAAGCAGGTGCTTGTGGCAGCCAATGGAAAGGGGTGGCATGTCTGGGTCTTCGGCGGCAATTTGGCGGCGGGTCCCTCAGTCCCTCTCGGAGTGAAGGACCCGCTGCTGAATTGCCACCAAAGAATGAAGCGGTGCGGTAGAGCTGCCGCCGAAGTGCTGCCGATCACGGCTTTATCTTTTTTTTTTTCCACTTCGCCACTTGGGGTGGCAAAAAATCTGGAGCCTGCCCTGGTTAGAAGATAGGAAGCAAAAGGCACTCAAGTTCACTTGTCTTAGAATTTAGCGTTCTTGCATTTATATATAAGCACCTACAACATTGGTCAAAATTTAGCTGTGTGCCTTCATGTGATGTAATTGAATGGGGCTTTTTTTATGTGACTGTTTCTCTTGAGAAGATTGCAGTTATCCTGAAGGGAAGACATGGGATGTAAGCAGAGGACAGGAGAGGAAAAGGTGGATTTTAGAGATGTTGTAGAAGAACTACATAGAAGTTTGCAGTATGAAAGAGGGAAAAGAGACTGACAGATGTGACTGTGAATTATTATTCTCAAAACATCAGCGATATGGCTTTCTCATTGTCATTTCTTCTGTGTTCAATTAAATCAAGGCCACACACTTAGAGAAAAGATAACATATTAGGTATTGGATGTGGAACAATGAATATGCCACAACAGAATGTATGGTAAAACTATTCTGAACCCGATATTCAGCACCCTTCAAGATACCTACCCTAAAATTATAGCTAATTTCTCTCAGTCAATGGTACAAACTGCAATCCCCTGTGCTAGCAGGACCTGCTTCACATGTAGAGAGATTCAGCTTTAGGGCAGGGCAGATGGTATTTACACCACTTTCCTGCTCTGAGGGTTTCTACCAGGGAGGGCAGCAGAATCATTCTGTCCCCCAAGTACCCAAACCATGCCCTCTCCCTACCAGCACCACCTATTTTGGGGGCTGTGCTGTCTACATCTTGTTGCCCCATTGGAGCTGAGGTCATTCACGGGCAACTTGTACTACTGCAACCCTCTCCAGGCTGACTTGTCATTCCTGGAAAATAAAGGGAGGCCTATGAATGTAGCCCTCCAAATGCATTCTGACTATAGAGATGATTTTGCTGAAAGAGATGATTTTATTGAATACATTCATTGTGCTGACAAGGACCTGACTACATCATGTTGATTAAATTAGGTTCTACGCTAAAGGAGGCGTATGGAGTGGTTTATTTTTAGCCAGCCTCTGACTCATTGGGGCAGTATCTTTATATACACTTGTATATCCAGATATGCAAAATAAGAATGGTTAGCTCACTGAATTGACAGATGCTTAGCACACTGTGTTAGAAGTGTGACCTTCACAAGTTTAATGGTAGTAGAAGAAATTGCTGAGGGGGAAATGTAGGATTTTTTCAGCTTATCTAGAAAAAAATCATAAGGCAGCATGATATCTTTGCTCATCAGGGTGCAAATCAATTTGTGAGTTATCTGCAGGGGCTCATCTACACAGTAACACACACACACATTGATGGAGGCAGTGATTGTTCATGATGATCACAGACTGGGGAAATGTTATAGGATGTATCAGACCCTTTGAGGCCCTCTTCTGGGGGCCTTGAAGTCCTACCAGGCCCCACCCCAGAAAAGGAGCAGTAAAGGTGGGTTCTTCAGATCTGCCTAGAAGGGCTGCAAGGAAGCAGGTAATCAGAGCACAGTAGGACCAGTTAAAAGGAGCTGCAGGGCCTAAGCAGTTCCTGGCAGGGACCAGGGGAGCAAGGAAGGTGCTCCTAGATGGAACTCAAGGGAGAACCACAAGATGGGTTCTGGTGACACTGGCATTCTATTAGGAGGAACTTCAGCTTTGAGATAAGGGTGAAGAGGAAGGGGCTACATGGGAAGTGGCCCACGGAATAGCAGTAGCAAGTATTAAAGGAAGCAGCACATGGCTGCTATTTGTAGGGTTCCTAGGTCAGAACCTGGAGTAGTGGGTGGGCCTGGGTCCCCCCACTGGCAGAGTGGCCAAAGCCCTGAGAAGGGGACAAGTGGTGTATAAAAGCCCAAGAAAGGTGCTAGAATTTAAAGGGCTCAAGGATGGGGCTGAAGACCCTAGAGAGGGCCAACCATTTCAAAGGCAGTGGCAAGTGTGCTTGCCTCTGAGTCAACAGGAATCCAACCAAAACACGCTGATGCCAACCAGCATAGTGACTACTCCCCCAGGGCTACTTCCTAGCCTGTCCCTGATGCAGTGGTTCAGGCATCTCTAGGGTCTCCGGGCTCCTTGGCCTGTGCAGCTCCCAACAGCTCCAACCCTCCTTGGGCATCCACCTGGGTGTCAGCACCTCTGGTTTCTGCATTCTGGGGCTTCAGCAGCTCCATTGCTGGACCCTGCAATGTACATCCTCCGTCCTTGGTGGTCAGCCCCAACTGAGCCCAGCTGCTTCCTTTTATACCTGGTTTCCAGCTGGAGCATGCCCAGCAGGGCTGAGGAGAGCGTGGCTCATAGGGTGAAGTTAACCCCTGCAGGATTCGTGCGCAGCTACCCCAGAAAGGGTTCATTCATGCATTTGAGTGTGTGACTTAGCCAGAGGGCTCAGCCACTGAAGACCCACCTGATGAGGTTAACAGCTGACAGGGGACACAATGAGAGAGTGCAGATTTGCAGCCACCTGACAGGGTCCACTCACGAGAGGTGAGTGTGCACCGTCACAGGAAGTCACCATGTTTGTGGCTGTTTGTGCTTGAGTTGTGTAGAGCAGTGGAGCTATGCAATCTCTAGTGGTAATTGTCCCATTTACCTTGTTATTACTTTGCAACCAATATATTATTCTCCTGTTGCATTATTGTTGCTCTTTGCTTCACATTTATACAGGAGCTTAGCTCAGGTGCTAGGTGAGGCATATATCAAGAGGGGTTGTCTCTCATCTCCTCAGGACATTTTAGCTCATATTTAAGAGATTTACAATAGCCACTTATTTTGAAATGCAGCTTTTTCCTATTCCCTTCCTCATCTTCTATCAGATGGAAATGGTTTTGCTGCATATTGGAACCCAATCCACACAGCAGTGAAGACTGTTCTTCTCCCTCCAGACTGTGACACCTGCTTAAGATGGCTGGTCAAAGACACTCAGGAGTGAGCAGTGCATTTGTTCCAAGACTGTATCATCTTGATGTTCAGGAGCCCAAGGTTAAGCTCAAACCTGGATCTCCCAGTGCAGCTGTATCAGACATTTTTAAAACCAGAATGCTTCCCTATGCATTTGTTAGTTCCAATTCGTTGGCACTTAACTGATGCTCAGAGGAGTCTTGTGAGTACTATTACCTGATTCAAGGTGACTGATTCAGAAGACGTATCTTTTATTGCAGTCTCAGTTGGACAAGGGATGTGGTGTTTCTGCTTTACCAAGTTCAGCTGAAGTGGGAAGATACTGTCTTGCTAGTGATGTTTTCCAAGACATAGTCGCGCAAATCCAGTAAGATATTGTAAAATATTAACAAGGCACTCTTCCCTACAACATCCTTGATCAAAGCTTTGGGAGACTGAATAACATGATTTTATTTCACAGCAGGAGAATCATGGTTTGTAGCTGTCACTTCCCTATTGAAACCGCACAAGCTATGAGAATTGTTCAATGTATGAAATGCATCCCACCTCTGATTCAGAAATGTTAGAACCATGTATAGCCTTTGCTCCATAGTCCCTATATCCCTATTTGTGAGATTAGAGGTAGCAGATTGAATTAAATATTGAAATAAAAGCTATGGATGAGCCAACCTGTCTATATCTGGATATCTTAATACATTGCTCGTAAATAATCAGACATTACTTTGTGGGGGGCACTGTATTTTTGCATTGATCCTGAAAATGCTGCTTTCAATACAGTGATTTTTTTCAAATCATCATTGGGCAGTGTTTTGATGTTTCTAAGCATAGTAACATATTCAGCTTATTGTTCGACTGTGTTCTTTATATGATGTATATTGGTTGATAGCCGAACACACTGAACTGCATCTCTAGTTAAGTTTGCTTTTCTTCTGTTACTGTATGCCGCAGAAAAATGGCAAGGAGATGCTTTGCAGACACAGAAGTTGATCTGACTTCTGTCCTGGTACCTGTGGCATTATGTTATATAATAAGGGTAAATGAAGTCACTGTCCTTGAGAAGCATGTTGACCCGGGGCTTACTATGCAGTGAGCTTCCTAAACCTGACATTCATCTATAAATGGTGTTTCTTACATGCTGTAATCTGGATTTATCCACGTAAATTATGTGTTAATGGTACAAATGGTTTTGTGTAGCCTTACCAAGACTTGGCTCTATGAATCCTATATCCTGATGTGTTGACTTTGTAGTGGTTATTTCAAATCTGACTTTGAGTTAACAGTGGAGATGGTGCAAACTTCTTCAACAGCAACATCACCTTCACATACATTATCATCACTTCGTGTAGAAGTAGGGAAACTTTGCTGCGTACAAGGGACTTGAAAAGCCAAGGTTTGCAAAGGTTACTGATTTTTGTGTTCTCAACTTCAGATACCTCAAAGGAGTCTGATTATTTTTAGGGGTCCTATTGCTCAATAACAAAAAAAATACGAGGCTTCCAAAATCACTAATCACATTTCAAAGTCCTAGCCTTAGTTGCCTACTGAACAATCCCATTGCTAATTGTTATTAGGGTTACCTTACACTGCATCCTGTATTTGTCAGGCAGACTACAGGGATGTGGAATTTTGTTTTCCATGTGATGTTTTGAGCAACCTCCTCCTTTACCACATCTAATAGAATCTGTCCTTATTAGTAGAATTGCAAAATTTTGAGCAGAATTTGGATTTAGAATTGCATCAAAGTGTTTCAATGGATTTGTTGTACCCATTATAGATTTAGGACCAGCTGCAAAATTTGGTCCTGGATTCAAATTAAAAAACACCACACACACCCAAACTTTGGGTCTAGGACTCTGGTTCACCCCTTCCAGAGAAAGAAGCCAGATGGGAGGGGTGTGATGTGAAAAAAGGATGGGGATGGATTCTTCATCAGTGGAAATTTTTTAAAATCAAGATTGGATGTTTTTCTAAAAGATCTGCTCTAGGATTTATTTTGGGGAAATTCTATGGTCCATATTAGACAGGATGTCAGACAAAATGATCACAATGGTCCCATCTGGCCTTGGAATCTATATCATTTTAACTTTGATATTATACTATATTTATAATATAAAAGTCTAACTATTTTGATATTGGCACATATAAGGCTTATCCCCTCAGAACTTTGACTTGGTCAGATCTAAATGTACAATATAGTAAATATTTCTGAATGTTGAGTGAAAAGTAAAAGTATAAATAAATTTCACCATTGAATTATAATTCTAACTGGAACAAAAGTAAACCACAGGAAAAACTGGTAGAGAACACTGTGTTGCAGAAATGAGACTATAATGCTCTTCGATAACAATATAGCTCTTGTCGTTGACCGATTATAGTCAATTATTTCAACCCTTTTAAGTAATTTAATTCCCCAGAGCTGCACAACCTCAGTCTGTAATCAATTCTTCTAGCCCAATAATTGGAGGTCAAATTATCACAAAGTGACAGCAAGGGACACAGCTGAAAAATAAGATGCTGCCTTTTACACACTCCTCGCTGGACTGGATACAGTACAGTACCTCTTCGTCGCTAGCATTACACAAATGGATTGGATAAGTGTTTTCAGAAATGATTTGGAGCAGCAGGGACATTCCATTCAGTTGCAGACAGGTGAAATGCACCAATTTAAGAGGAGGGAGGATGGTCTAGCAGATAGGGCACTGGCAGGGCCGGCTCTGACTTTTTTGCTGCCCCAGGCAAAAAAAAAAAAAAAAAAACAACCATGGCACAGGGAGGCCGGACCCGGAGGCAAAGCAAAAAAAACCAAACAAAAACCCCAGGGCGCAGGGCGGCTGGACTCGGATGCAAAGCAAAAGCCAAACAAACAGGGAAAAACAAAACAAAACTGGGTGCAGGGCAGCTGGAGCGGAAAAGCAAAAAAAAAATAAAAATAGACCAGCCGTGCCGCCCCTTAGAATCTGCTGCCCCAAGCACGAGCTTGCTTGGCTGGTGCCTGGAGCCGGCCCTGGGCACGGGACTGGGATTTCAGAGACCTACATTCAACTCAACCAGAGATTTCCTCTGTGATCTTGGGCAAGTGACATGTCAACAATATTTTTCCTCTTAAAACTTTTTTACAAAATGGGAAATGGATTGACACTCTTACTGAAAAGTCCCCCCAGTTTTGGCCAACTATAGAACTTGCTGAAATGTCCCAAATTTAAAAATTGGGGGAAAAATTCAAACTCAAATTAAGAAATAAACAAAAGGAAAAAAAATAGAATATTCCCCCCCGGCCCACTTTTTCAACCAGCTCTTGTTTGGACCCCACCACAAGTATGAATTTGAGATGTAACATCATAAGAAAAGTACCCAATGATATGGCCCAAATGGCAAGAAACCACAGGTTTTTACCCCCCCATGAACTTGATGCAAACACTACAAGTTGTGGTGTTCTGCTCAGAACTAGGCTCAGATTTGCTTGATATTTGGCTGGACTTTAGGACTATGTATACGTCACACAGTTTTATCTGTGCATAGTTGTGGTCTGCCAACACCTGTCCCTGTTTATTAAATTGCTTCTCACAAAATCTACTGACACGTCCTCAGTAGAACCAGATCTCTCAGGCAGATTTATTCTATTCAGTCTATTCCTTGCTCCTCTTTCCAATTAGAGTCCATGGGACCTATACATGTAGGTTCTGAAGATGGAACATCTTGAAGTTTAACTCTGTATTTTCCATAGCCCCTTTATTTTCCTCTTTATAAGGAATTTGATGGTGGATTGAATTGAGATACACTTACTCAGCAGATGGGTCTAACAAATCTATATTAAGGCAAAATACTCAGCAAGTAATGATCAGTTACTCATGAGTGGGAAACTCATTAAGACTATCTCATCACAGTTGCCTCCGGCACTGGCCAATACAGCTTCAACCTCCCCGTTATGCAAACTTATTTATACATTTTTGTTATCTTTTTACTCATGTATTAGTCTCTCATTTCCACGTTAACTCTCCTCCCTGTCAGCATAGGTTTCCTGTTAGTTCAGACTGGTCTTTTCAAGCTTCTTTGTTACTTTATCTTTTCTTTTTCTCACAGGCATAATTATTTAGCAATTTCTTACACATGCACACTTCTACTTATCCTGTTAAACACTATCAGAACAAACTCTTAACTTTAACAGCAGGATTCAATATGACTGCTCCCATCAGACTGAATTTTTGGTGTTTAAATGTTTACATGATACGGGGTTAAATGTATCCTGTGGCAGTGGGCCATTGGCCTCAGTGTAGTTCCATCAAGGATTAATTTGTCCCATGATGGCTCCATTTCTGTCTATTGCACTTTATTATTTCAATTAATAAAAAGCACCTGAAATTGTAGGTGTCTTACATTCCCTATAGTACCTACAACTGCTCTATGGGATCAATATCTAGAAAAGGAACTAAATGTGAAAATCCTCCCTCACTAAGTCTGAGGGAAAAACAGTGACAACTGCCAAGCCTTGCAGCAGGTCCTTAAGAACAACAAATCCAGCCTCCATCAAGCCACAGGGGGAAGAGAGTTCCACAGTTGAGGGTCCTGCATTGAAAATGTACTGCCATATCTCCCTCCCCTTTTAAACCTAGGTGTTGTAATATCAAACACCTCTGCTGATCACAACTACTGCTGTATTACATAAGGCAATTTCTAAGGTAACCAGGAACCAAACCATTTAGTGCATACAGGTTAAACACAAACAACCACCCGTCCTCCTCCTCCAAATCTGGTCCAGGAAACTAATTGCATAAGCCCTAAAGGACAGGATTGCTGCCTCCTGTCAAGTATTCATGTTCAGAAGGAAAGGTTGGCTGAATGGTGATGACTGAGGGAAGTTGAGGTGTGAGGGGGAATGTCCCAGGGTGGCTTTGGCTCTTTAAGAGGGAAGAGGCCAGTACACCTGTGACAGGCGTTGGACCACAAGAGAAGGCACCTGTGCCCTGAATTGGCTGCCTGGGTGAGTGATGCCTAAGAGTCAGTTAGGACAGGGACAGATGTGGGGGCTCTCGCTACCTGTTCTCTGGGAGTAGGGAGACAGGCCTGGGTAGTGGGAACAGGAGTAGCAGGAAGTTCCCTGGGAGAAGCTGTCAGAGTCCCCTGGGAGGTGAGCAGTGGGAACCTGCTGTGGGAAAAGGGAGACTCTGGGAGGTGGTGCTCAATTAACTGACCGGGACCCTGGGAGAATCCTGCAATAGGCACTGATGCAGGAGGGAGAGAGAGAGAGGAAAAGGGGAAAATATGCTGGGAGCCGTAGCCCAGGGTGGCTGAGGAACTGTCTGTGGGTTTTTTGCTCATGTTGGAGAAATGAAACTGCCTGGAAAGGAGACCCTGGGTGTGGCAGGGACTCCTTTGTGGGCTGGTGACATGTCAGCACCTTACAGGGTGTATCCCCCATCCTCATTCAAAATAAAGTCCCAGGCTCTTGTCCTCTGGCTGAAGATTCTGCATATATATTCATGAACACCTTCAACAAGATCACCAACTGAAACCAGCAAGGGTTCATGGGTGGGGTTCGGCACAATCTCATGTTACTAACAGGGCCTGAAAGCTAACTGCTGTCTAGCAGCACAAAAAAAGGCACTCTGTTTTATTTCTTGCCTCACCCGGAAGAAGCCAGCATGCAGAACCAGCCTAAGAGCCTTCACTGTGGAAAGAAAACATCAATTTAGTGTCAGCCATGCAGTGTTCATTATTTTAATATAAAATTAGTATACATGATCAGGGGCGGCTCTAGACATTTCGCCGCCCCAAGCACGGCGTCATGCTGTGGGTGGCGCTCTGCCAGTCACCGGTCCCGCGGCTCCGGTGGACCTCCTGCAGACACTCAAACAGAGATAACTTCTCTCTCCCCCTTGATTATTGCACCGGGAGGTCCACCGAAGCCGTGGGACCAGCGGACCCTCCGCAAGCCTGTCGCTGAAGGCTGCCTGCCTGACGCCCTTCCGGCAACCGGCAGAGCGCCCCCCGCGGCATGCCGCCCCAAGCACGCGCTTGGCGTGCTGGGGCCTGGAGCCGCCCCTGTACATGATCAATCAAGGTCATGTATAATGAGCAGCAGCAATACCACAGTTACAAAAAATGTGTGGAAATAAAAAGGTGAAATGCAAAAATAGCCGTGCTTAGGAGAAAATATCAGGCTCATTGAAATAGTTTATTTTTGTGTAAATATACATTTGAGTTTAATGTAAAACTCTCCCCAAAAAGCTATGGAAATAGCATATTTTCAATTAGATGCAGAGGTGGAGGACTGTCCATAGGTTCGGTTGCAACCAGCTTGCATTATTAAGCCCTATTTTAGCCCCACTGCATAAACTGGGCTTGGAAAAATTGATCTGGACTGAAAAGTGCTTTATTGTAAAAGCAATGGAAAATGTTTCTGCACAGTTTTGCACCATATAAAATTCTAGCACACCGGCACTGTAGTCATGAAGGAGGATTTATTTTTCTCCACCATAATATCTGCTATGGTTAAGTCTTAACCAATGGATTTGAGTAGCGGAGAGCTTGGGCAGGTTTGCATTGAGTAGTGGAAGCTGTTTTCAATCTGTGTCTGATAGGAGTCTCTCTCATTCTTGAAAATCTGTCATGTTACTATGCAGACAAAATCAAAGAGAGAGAGATACAGATAGAAGTGTCTGCTTCTGTGAATGCAATAATCAAGGGGGAGAGAGAAGTCATCTGTTTGAGTTTAAGCCACTTTTGTTCACTGGGATATGTTGGGATATTTCATGTCACAACCTGTACTCTAGAAACGTGCCTTCTGGCTGGTGAAGGCTGGAGGAGAAGAAATCGGTCTGGTGCTGGTGAAGATTATTAGTGCCTCCTTTAAAAAAGACACGTTGACAGCTTAAAGAAGCTGCTGTCTGGCCATCATTGAAAAAAAAATCACAATACTAATAGTCTGGACCAGGGATCGGCAACCTTTCAGAAGTGGTGTGCCGAATCTTCATTTATTCACTCTAATTTAAGGTTTTGCATGCCAGTAATTCATTTTAACGTTTTTAGAAGGTCTCTTTCTATAAGTCTATAATATATAACTAAACTATTGTTGTATGTAAAGTAAATAAGGCTTTTAAAATGTTTAAGCAGTTTCATTTAAAATTAAATTAAAATGCAGAGCCCCACCGGACTGGTGGCCAGGACCCAGGCAATGTGAGTGCCATTGAAAATCGGCACCTGTGCCATAGGTTGCCTACCTCTGGTCTGGACAATGACCGTTCAGATGCTAATTTTCCAGTCTTGGTTAGGATTATCCAAAAGATTGTTGATGAGACTACTCTCAAATTTTGTCAATCTGAGCGCAGACCTGGGAGTGTCACAGACAATATATTGGTTGCACTGGGGGTGGAGGTAGGGAGATGTCCTTGTGAAGGACCAGTATGCCGATACTGTTAGGTCTATCACCTGCCATTGATACCACTCATAATGAGATTCATAGACTCTAGGCCTGGAAGGGACCTCGAGAGGTCATCGAGTCCAGTCCCCTGCCCTCACGCAGGGCCGGCTCCAGACCCCAGCGTGCCAAGCGCGTGCTTGGGGCGGCGTCCCGTGGGAGGGCAGCAGGCGGCCCCGGCGGACCTCCCGCAGGCATGCCTGCGGAGGATCCACTGGTCCCGCGGCTTCGGTGGAGCATCCATAGGCATGCCTGTGGGAGGTCCACTGGAGCCGCGGGACCAGCGGACCCCCTGCAGGCACGTCTGCAGGAGGTCCACAGGAGCCGCGGACCGGCGACCGCCAGAGCGCCCCCCGCGGTGTGCCGCCCTGCTTGGGGCGGCCGAAATCCTAGAGCTGCCCCTGCCCTCGCGGCAGGACCAAATATTGCCTAGACCATCCCTGATAGACATTTATCTAACCTACTCTTAAATATCTCCAGAGATGGAGATTCCACAACTTCCCTAGGCAGTTTATTCCAATGTTTAACCACCCTGACAGTTAGGAACTTTTTCCTAATGTCCATCCTAAACCTTCCTTGCTGCAGTTTAAGCCTATTGCTTCTTGTTCTATCTTTAGAGGCTAAGATGAACAAGTTTTCTCCCACCTCCTTATGACATCCTTTTAGATACCTGAAAACGGCTATCATGTCCCCTCTCAGTCTTCTCTTTTCCAAACTAAACAAAGCCAATTCTTTCAGCCTTCCTTCATAGGTCATGTTCTCTAGACCTTTAATCATTCTTGTTGCTCTTCTCTGGACCTTCTCCAATTTCTCCATATCTTTCTTGAAATGTGTTCCCCAGAACTGGACACAATACTCCAGCTGAGGCCTGACCGGCGCAGAGTAGAGCGGGAGAATGACTTCTCGTGTCTTGCTCACAACACACCTGTTAATGCATCCCAGAATCATGTTTGGTTTTTTTTGCAACAGCATCACACTGTTGACTCATATTTAGCTTGTGGTCCACTACAAACCCTAGATCCCTTTCTGCCATACTCCTTCCTAGACAGTCTCTTCCCATTCTGTCTGTGTGAAACTGATTGTTCCTTCCTTTTGTTGTTGACTCACACAAAAAATCTAATGGGAGCAGAGAGGGCTTCCCTTCAGTGACTCCTGTCTCTTGGAGGAATCTCAGAGGGAAGTTGCTCTGAAGGTTTTCTCATGTAAGGTTTGAAAGGGCTCTGTGTTGGTTCACATTCTCTGGTTCACTGTGTGTATAATGGAGCTGGTTGGGTTGGAAAATGGTACATAGGGTTCATGAGAACAACTTTTAAAAAAATATTTTCCTAATTTTTCAATGGAAACATCAAATGAGGAGTTCCCCCACCCCTTTTTTCTCCCTCTCCCCAGCCCCTGTTTCAAGAAGCAAAAGGGTAGTAGAGGTAGGGGGGAACGATTTTTTTTTAAAAAATATTTATTTTCTTTTTGTGTGTCAAAGAAGCCATTCTTCATCACGAAAAAAATTTTGAATGAAAATTTTTGATCAGCATTAGAATATGAGGACCGTTGAGAGGCATGAATTTTAGTGTTTCAAGTACGGTGATGACACCCAACTCTGTGGGCCAGATTCAGTGGTACAACATAGAAACCATGCTACCAACTCCTGTGTTTTTTGGCAAGTCTCACGATATTTGGTATTTTTCTTAAAGCCTCAGCGCCTTGATTCAAGTGATTACATGAAAATTTCCAAATAAACTTCTAGTCATGGAGGTTGCCTAAAAATGCATGAAAACATGATCTGAAGGCTCAAAAACCGAAAGGCAAACAAAAAATACTCCCTTTAAAAAAAAAGAAAAATCTTATGATTTTAAGCTAATCTCCTGCTTTTGGGGGCCTGACACATGATTTTGAAGCAGTGGAGTTGTTGGTGCAGCCCATGGGAAATGGTGCACAGCTGACTTTAAGCCACCTTTCCCCCCTCCCGATTCTGGGCTGCTGCAGAGTTGAAATGGCACGAGGCATAATTTAGGCAGTACCACTGCTCCCTCTTGTCCCTGGCTCCACCCTGACTGCAGAGCTTGCGGAGGGAGGCCACTGTAGGCCCATTGATGGGGTTCCAAAGCAGTGCCTGTGCTGGGAGAGTTTCTCCTGGCTGCTTGCAGGTTGCTTACAGTCCTTCGATGTAGCCAAAGCAGCATCATGGATCTGGGGTGGAAGTCTGTATCTCATCCAACCCAACCAATGCTGTGGAATGCCTTAACCAGTGGCTAAGTGTTTGAAAGAGACTGAGGCATGGATGCCTCTGTGTTTGGATAGCACCTAACACAAAGGGGCCCTGATTCTAATTGGGGCCTCTGAGTGTTACTGTAAAACAACCCAATACTAATGTTACAGTTGTTCATTCTTGAGAATGTTGAAAATTAGTTCAATGGGACAGGTTTCAGAGTAGCAGCCGTGTTAGTCTGTATCCGCAAAAAGAACATGAGTACTTGTGGCACCTTAAAGACTAACAAATTTATTTTAGCATGAGCTTTCGTGAGCTACAGCTCACTTCTTCGGATGCATAGAATGGAATACACAGACAGGAGATATTTATACATACAGAGAACATGAAAAGGTGGAAGTATGCATACCAACAGGAAGAGTCTAATCAATTGAGATGAGCTATCATCAGCAGGAGGAAAAAAAACTTTTTGAAGTGATATGGGCCATCTTAATTATCACTTCAAAAAGTTTTTTTTCCTCCTGCTGATGATAGCTCATCTCAATTGATGAGACTCTTCCTGTTGGTATGCATACTTCCACCTTTTCATGTTCTCTGTATGTATAAATATCTCCTGTCTGTGTGTTCCATTCTATGCATCCGAAGAAGTGAGGTGTAGCTCACGAAAGCTCATGCTAAAATAAATTTGTTAGTCTTTAAGGTGCCACAAGTACTCCTGTTCTTTTTTCAATGGGACAGTTCATTTGACTGAAATTACTCCCTTGCATTAGTGTTCACCTCATCCAGTCTTAAGATTGCATTATAATTGTAGGACTTTACCAAAAATATTCTGTCATTTGATAAATATAACAACTACTGATTGATCATTAACTGTTTCCATTGTTGTAGCTGTGTTTAGTCCCAGGATATGAGAGTGATAAGATGATGCGGTAATATCTTTCATTGGATCAACTTCTGTTGGTGAAGATGTCTGTGTAGATCGAAAGCTGCTCTGTTTCACCAACAGAAGTTGCTCTAATGAAAGATATTACTTCTCTCTCTAATTAACTGATTATTTTCCATGTAACTGTACCCACTAAAAGAAAATACTTTAAGACTGAAATCCAAATATCAGTTATTTTGAAATCCATGGGTCAGAGAGAAGCTGACTGACCTGAGGTGAAATATAAATTTCTTTAGACTTGATCAAACTACTGGGTTTCTATTTGTGCAGGCAGGGTAATGTCATGATATTCTGAACTACTCTAGTTATTTCCCTGTCTTTAAGTGCATGGGTTCTGTAAATGCTACTTAGCAACCGTAACTGCTTTTGGAAACAAAAGGTTTTCTTAATTTTGGAACTATATGTACAGTATAAACATGAATGCTATGTTTTCCATAAACAAAGAGCAAAACGTGTTTCTCAGGTCAGATGACTCATTTTAGAATAAAGAAAACAGAGAGAAAAAAAATTCTCCATGAACGAAAAGGAGCACAGAACCTTAAGAATCTGAAACAAAACATGGGTGGTTATATTGAAAGGTGCAGCACATTGGACAAAATGACCTATTTCAGTTACATAACTACATGTCACAATGAACTTGCTTTTCTGTTCACAAGGAAAAGAAACAAAGTACAGATGCACTTAATACATAATAAGAACTGATTGGGAATTTCTGACAATGTTTTTCCATCAGAAAATGCTGATTAGTCAAAATCAAAAGGTTTAATGGAAACGTATCGGTTCCAATGAAACTTTAATCGGGGAGGTTTCTCAGGTCCAGAATGGAAATGTTAAAACCAGAGATTTCCCTCCCACATTAGACTATTCCTCTGTTTAGGGCAGTTGAATCTCGACATCCCACATCTCAGATGAGACCCCTAACTCTCAGATAATTGGCTGTTCTGGCTCTTTCTATCTCTTTGGGTATGTCTACACTATGGGATTATTCCAATTTTACAGAAACCAGTATTTGGAAACAGATTGTATAAAGTCAAGTGCACGTGGCCACACTAAGCACATTAATTCGGTGGTGTGCGTCCATGTATCGAGACTAGCATTGATTTCCGGAGCGTTGCACTGTGGGTAGCTATCCCATAGCTATTCCATAATTCCCGCAGTCTCCCCCGCCCATTGGAATTCTGGGTTGAGATCCCAATGCATGATGGGGCAAAAACAGTGTCACGGGTGATACTGGGTAAATGTCATTAGTCAATCCTCCCTCCGTAAAAGCAACAGCAGACAATCATTTCGCTCCCTTTTCCCTTGATTGCCCTGGCAGACGCCATAGCACGGCAATCATGGAGCCTGTTCAGCCTTTTTTCACTATCACCGTATGTCTACTGGATGCTGCTGACAGGCGCGGTACTGCAGTGCTACACAGCAGTATCCCCTTGCCTTTGCAAGTTAGCAGAGATGGTTACCAGTCATATTGTACCGTCTGCTGTTGTCATGGGTGCTCCTGGCTGACCTTGGTGAGGTCGGCTGGGGGCGCATGGACAAAAATGGGAATGACTCCCCAAGTCATTCCCTTCTTTAAGTTTTGTCTAAAGGTAGAGTTAGTCCTGCCTAGAATATCACGAAAGTCTACTAAAGAACCAGAGAGGCAAACAGCCGCTGCAGGTCAAAGCCCCAGACATCCCGCAGAAATGATGAGCTGCATGCCATTCTAGGGGGTGCCCCTGCAACAATGCTACCCATTGCTTCCCTCCTTCCCCACCCCTCCGGGGCTACCGTGGCAGTTATCCCCCCATTTGTGTGATGAAGTAATAAAGAATGCATGATTAAGAAACAACACTGACTTTATTGTGTCTGCAATCAGAGATAAAATGGAGGGGAGGCAGCCTCCAGCTGCTATGATATTCCAGGCAGGACTGAATCTCCATTAGACAAATCTTAAAGAAGGGAATGACTGGGAGTCATTCCCATTTTTGCCCAGGTGCCTCCGGCTGACCTCAACGAGGCCAGCCAGGAGCACTCACGGGATGATGATGATGGATACCAGTCATATTGTACCATCTGCCATCAGGAAGGGAAGGCAATGGGATGCTGCTGCGTAGCACTGCAGCACCGCGTCTGTCAGCAGCATCCAGTAGACATACGGTGACATTGAAAAAAGGCGAGAAATTATTTTTTCCCCTTTTCTTTCATGGGGGTGGGGGTGGAGGTGGGGGGCTGAAGACATATAACCTGAACCACCTGCAACAATGTTTTTGACCCTTCAGGCATTGGGAGCTCAGCCAAGAATGCAAATGGTTTTCAGAGAGTGCGGGAACTGTGGGATAGCTAGAGTCCTCAGTCCCCCCTCCCTCCCTCTGTGAGCATCCATTTGATTCTTTGGCTTTCCGTTACGCTTGTCTCAGCTCCTTAAGTTGAGTCCTAAGTTGAGCTTGTCTCAGCTCCTCATGTAGCACTGTGTTGAGTCCCTGTTGTGGCCTCTGTCTATCATAGCCTTGGAGATTTTTTCAAATGCTTTGGCATTTCATCTTTTGAAACGGAGTTCTGATAGAACAGATTCATCTCTCCATACAGAGATCAGCTTCAGTATCTCCCATACGGTCCATGCTGGAGCTCTTTTTTGATTCTGGGACTGCATGGTCACCTGTGCTGATTGGCGCACCACGCTGGGCAAACAGGAAATGAAATTCAAAAGTTCGTGGGGCTTTTCCTGTCTACCTGGCCAGTGCATCCGAGTTCAGATCGCTGTCCAGAGCAGTCACAATGGTGCACTGAGGGATAGCGCCCGGAGGCCAATACCGTCGAATTGTGGCCAACTAACCCTAATCCGAAATGGCAATACTGATTTCAGTGCTACTCCCCTCGTCGGGGAGGAGTACAGATATTGGTATTAAGAGCCCTTTATATCAATATAAAGGGCTTCGTTGTGTGGACGGGTGCAGGGTTAATGCGATTTAACGCTGCTGAATTCGATATAAACTCGTAGTGTAGACCAGGCCTTAGTCACTCCTTTTTCCCATGAAAAACTATGAAAGGTCACATTTTGTTGCAATGTGGAATGAAAACCAATTTCAAATGTTTTCTGGCCAGCCATATACATAACATAGCATGCCTCTCTCTCTAAGTTATGAATAATTGAAAAATCTCCAGGCTCAAAACTTTTTTTGGAAAAAAAAATTCAGAATTGCCTGTATCCACTCCCCATAGGTGTAGCTTAAGTCTCCCCCTTTTTCTCTAGTCCAGTGGGTAGAATCCAGCTCAATAAGTTTATGTTCACAAGGGTTGCACAAAAGATATTTGACACTGTGGGCCAAAATGTAAGTTCATGGGATTGCTGCAGCTGACCAACATCTAAATTGGAAATGCTCTGAGTTGTACTGGCACAAGTTTCCAGGGCAGAATCAATTTAGGGCTTCAGAGATTAAAAACTACCACTGACCTTAATGGAACTGTGTATACAGTTAAGCATATGTACAAGTCTTTGCAGGATCATGGTCCTGAATACCAACAGGAAGCCAGAGCAGACCACAGAACACAGGAGTAATGAGCTTTTGGTGGGCAGCTATATTCTGCTTCGCATTATATTCCTGGGTGATGTCAAGATGTAGCCTCACTGCATTACAGAAATTAATCTCCTCCAGTAACAAAGGCATGGATAGATGTGTCAAAGTCCATATTGGAAAGAACAGGTCATACCCTTCCCACCAGGTGCAGCTGGAAAATTGTAGCTTTGGTCACAGCTACTCCCACTGAAGTTTGAATAGACAGGAGTGATTAAATTAACACCCACGGGGTGTTAAAAGAGTGGGCCAGATGTCAAGGAGGGGTATTTAACCACTGTATTTGCCAGACCCTGAGTTTGCCCTCATTCTGATCCAGCAGCATGGAGCATCTTTTCTCATGTGTGTATGAGGAGGGGTTTGAATAGAAGACGGGGATGCTAACTGTGGAGGCTGTTGTTTTGTAGGGCAATTTGGTGGTGGGATTTTGCCCTGTCTAATGCAGTTATGGATAATGAGAACATTTCCACATATGGGTCTACTCCTTTTCTGAATCCTACTGAGCTCATGGACTCAGTGACCATCTGGTACAAAGTGAAGTCCAAAGGTTAATTATGTATTACACAAAAAATATTTTCTTATCACATCTTTCTGTCTGTCCTCTTGTTCTAGTATCATCCTTAGACCATTCATTATTTATCTATCAAATCCCTGCTTATTTGTTTTTGTCTTTAAATGGTCTAAACCTTCCAGCATCTCCTCCTAAGGAGGTCTGTCTTTGCCCATCTCAGAACCTATTCAGTTTCTGCCAAATCCTTTTACAGGTATGGTGAGCACATCTGAACACAATGTTCCAAGTGAGGTGCACCATTGATTTATATAATGACTTCCAGTGTTGCTTTCTATCCCATTTTTTATGCACCTTAATCTTTCGTTTTGCTTATTTGCCCACTGCTGATTTTTTAATAGAGGGTTTATCTGAGATTCCTAGTGACACCTAATTCTTTTTTTTTCTGAATGGTTATGGTTTAGTTTACAACCCAGCCATGTGTGAATAGTTCAAATCCCTCCTTCCAATCTGCATTACCGAGCATTTGTCACCAGCTGAACTTTACCTGCCATCCAGCTGCCCATTCACTGCCCTAGTTTTGCTAGGTCCCTCTGAAGTTCCTCAGTGTCTTCTAATTCCAACTAACCTAAATATTTGTCATCTCTTCATTTTGCCACTATATTATTCATTCTCTTTCCTGAATAATAAACAAATATTACCAATCCTAGTACAGAAGCTTGGAGAGCACCAAAAGTAATTGTTGATATAATACTTGGACTTCTGTAAAACATTTGACTTAGGCCTGGGTGACATTCTGATTTTTTTTTAAATTAGTTCTATATAAAATCAATGTAGCTAATATTAAACCGATTAAAATGGATTAACTGATCAGAGTAATTCTAAGAGGAAATAGTCATCCAAAAGGCATGTTTCTAGTGGGATCCTGCAGGGATCTGTTCTTGGCCAAATTCTATTCAAATATCTTTATTGGTGGTCTGGAAGAAAAATATAAAATGCCAGTTTCCAGATGACAAAAATATTGGTAGACTAGTAAGTAATGATGGGTTCACACAAGTTATAAAGACCCACCTGGATTGCTTGGTAAAATAAACTCATTTGAACAACATGAATGATATATTTAGCTGGGTTAAAATGCATCTAGGAATAAAGAATGTAGGCTATATATAGTAGACAAGTCCAGAGTCTCCTGGAAAGAAGAGACTCTGAAAAAGGAGTTAGGTGTCATGGTAGATAACCAGCTGTCTCTGAGCTCCCACTGCATTGCTGCAGCTAAGAAGGCAATTCCAATTGCTGGATGTGTAAGCAGAGAAATATCAAATAGAAGTAGAAGTGGCATTACTTCTGAATATTGCATTAGTGAGATCAGCTTGTGTCCTGTTCTCATGTTCACACTTCAAAACAAGATGTTGAAAAATTAGAAAGTTTAGAAAACAGCTACAACAATTATTTGAGGTCTGAAAAACATGCTTATAGTGATAGACTAAAGAAGCTTGATCTATTTGGTTTATTGAAGTCAAGTTTAAGAGGTGATGGTCTCTGTCCACAACAACCTACATGTAGAAGAGATTTGTGATGATAGACAGCTCTTTAATTAGCAGAAAAAGGCATGATGAGATGCAGTGGTTGGAAGCTGAAGTTAGATAAACTGACTCTAGAAATAAGGAACAAATGGTTAACAGTAAGATTATTAAACATTGGAACAATTTATCTAGGGACATCATGGATTCTTCATCTCTTTAAATCTTTTAGAAAGATATTCAGTCTTGATTTAAGATTGAGCTGTAACTCAAACAGAAATTATGGGCTTTACATCACCAAAAATGTCTGCATTTTATGGCCTGTATTATACATGAGGTCAGACTATGATCATGACGGTCCCTTTTGGCCTTTAAAAAAATATCAATCACTGCTAGCTAGAACTAAGGAAAACTTAGAATGTCTGTCCTGTGGGAAACTGACAATTCAACATGTGCTTTCATTGCAATTTAAGGTGAAAAATTGAAATTCTTCACAAAACCAAAATTCTGAAAAACTTCAGTTCCGAAATGTCTCTGTTTTGTTTCGACATTTTCAATCAAACTGAAACATTTGGATATTACCAAAAAAAAAAAATCAGTTCATTGAAATGACCTGAAATGCTTTTAATGTTGAAAAACCTCAGAACAACTGCATTTTCCCATTGTGATAATTTCCTACAGGAACGGTCTGCTGCCCCCATTCTCCCATAGTCTGGCCAGGGAACCTGGTCAATATTTCCCATGAGGCACCCAGAATCATACGACTCCCATGATATACATGCAGGGTTGGGTCAGAGGTAAATCCACGTTGCATTGTGTGAGATACATTCTCCTTGTAGCTCTGTCCATAGGAGAGAATGGGGCCCTGATCTGCAATTCCAATAAGGCAATGCACCGATAGGGAAATGCAGTTTTATATTTTATTGAACTAATTTGAAACAATGTTTCAGGTCAGTTAAAAAAATTGATTTGTGTCAAGCAACTCAAAACAAAGTATTTCATTTATTTTTCTTACAGAATTTTTTTGGGGAAAGTCTACATTTCCCCAGATCAAGTGTTAATTTTGCAAAAATGAAATTTTCTGTTGGAAAAAGTTATTCTGATGGAAAATGTATGACCAGCTCTACTGCTAACCTTTGGTAACACTGAAAATTCTCCATTTATTCTCTTTGTTTTTGGTCTTTTAGTCAGTTTCCATGAGACTACTTTACCTTTTGCCCCAGGACAACTTTTTTTGTGGTTAACTTTTTATTAAACAAACAAAACAATAACTTTTTATTAAACAAACAAAAATACAAAAAGATAAAGGACTTACAGTTTGTATGTTACCAAATACCATAAATTTCACAGGGCAGCCAATAAAATTATGCAACTTTACAACTTGTAATAGCTGCAAGACCTGACAATACAAAATCAGTGTTACACAAACATAACTTGTTAGGGAAGGGATAATAACACTGTTGGGGAGAATATACACAGGCAAAAAAGGGAAGAAGGAGACTGGGGGTGAGGAATCTCAGCATTTGATTTCCAAATGTATCAAGAAACAGGGCTGAAAATTCTCTGAATTAATATTTCTCTACATCAATAAGTGATTCTTTCTTTTGAGGCTAATTCAGACAGGTCCAAATGCCACTGCTCTATTCTGGGCATACGTTTACTTCATTTTTCCAAAATCATACACTTGGGAATCCTTATGGCCTTCAAGAAACAAAGTCTTTGTGGTGGAGCTAAACCCAGTGTAGTAGGTATATAACCTCGGATGTAATTTTCATCTGAAGTTTGAGTCCTGAAGCTAAGCACTATTTTCACTTTTGCACAGCTGCTTGGGAGTCTGACAATCCCATAGCACATGCATCAGGGTTCCTTTTTCTTTATTACAATGCCAACATCCATCAGAGGACTAGGCCCCCATCTTACACCACCTCTGTGGCATCCAACACATTTTGACTAGAATCTTTTGCTGTATTAGGCTTAGCCTGAGATCTGCAGAAGCATTTTTAACATTCCATAATATGCTCTGCCATTGGGGTTCTTTTAAGGGGCAAAGATTCCCAGTAGCTCTGACAGTCCTAGGGCATCCAGACCAGATTGATACATTAGCAAGTGTTTTAGTTATAAGCACTTCCACTCTGCTGAAGGTGACCGGTCACATCATTGTTTTAGTGTTAGAAAAGAGACAAAGCCCTCATTCTTGACTAATTGGGATATCCATATGATAACCTTGCTCAGCCAGTTCTTCCAAATTATAGGATTCCCCCCCTTGTTTGCAAGGCTGAATTACCCCAGATAGGTGTGTTTACATGACAGAGAGGATGAAATTTAGCACCTCTTAGCTAGGAGATCCTTCATGCCGTTACCACTCTAGGCACCTTATTTTTCCCCACCATGCAAAAAGAGGCCTCAAAGAGACCCTCTGGGGGAATTGGATGCATTAATACCATTCAGTTTCCACCCATGGTATAAAGGTGTTGTCAAGTATCATCTGTGACATGATAAAAGCATGTTTTTTATAGGTCTGGTAGTCCAAACTCCCTTTGGCTATAGGGAGGTAGATTTTTTTTTAAGTGATAATCATAAATATTGAGCAGGACCCCACAGAAAAGCTCTGTTATTAAATTTTCTGAAAGAAGATGGAGGGATATATTCAGGTAGGCTTCATAAAATATGAAAGACCCTAGATACAATATAATTTTTCTTGTATTAAACCTTCCCTACAGGTTCAGGGAGTGAGGATGCCCCATATTTGTATCACTAGTTTTATATGAGAATGTACAGGATCCCAATTTGTCTTCACTAGTTTGTTAATGTTTCTTGATACTTTTATAACTAAGTACTTAATTGCATGTGTTGCCCGCTGACTACTTAGTTTCCTTAATAGCTTCTTGGAAGGGAGTTTGTCAAAGGCTTTTTGACAGTCCCAAAATTACCTGCCGTTTACAGGAAGATGTTTTTAAAGAATGAAGCACAGGAGATAAATTAGTTACCCAAAGTCAAACAGCAAGTCAGTTACAGAGGGAAAGAACTCTGGAGTCCTAACTCCTGGTCTGCTGCTCTAAACACTAGACTTCACATCTCTATAGAAACATGAATTAAATAAACCAAATGTGGGTAAAAAATAAGAACCAAATGGGCACTGAGTAAATAGACTCATTAGTTCTTGCTGCTTCCAGTGACTGCAGGGATCAGCAGTCTCCAAGCTGATTTGGAACCCTGTTCCAGCTAACAAATCTGCTATTAATGAGGGACCCGCAGGTAGGTATATCATTAAAGTCAGATTAGGAGTTATTAATGGTCCATGAACTCTCAGTATATTGTATTATAGGGACGGAAATTGCAATCAGCAGCAAGAAGGAAGCTTGAGATGTGAAGGGAGCTGTAGGTGAGGAAATGAGATTGTAGTCAGGACAAAGCGAAGAAATATACAGTGTAGCACAAGCAAAGAAGCAATGCAAACAAGGATAGATGCCCAAGGAACTAAACAAATGAGATGCCTGTCTCATTAGTTACTTACTTGACCTTTATGTGAATAGTAGCAAATTGCATGAGATGTTCTGCTCATAACGGTATGACAACCTTTCCCTATGTGCACTGCACAGCTGTCCCTCTACCCAGGGTATGCACCAGACACCCTCTAGGCTGAGACACCAGGAATTGAACTGGAGAGCTCCAGACCTAAAAATCCTGCACTTTTACAGCGGCAGCTAAAGAGCCAAGCCTGCCTTGTTGGCGCTGTGATGCTCATTTTCTGCGCAGAAGAGGATCTTTAACCCATTCACCAGTGGGGTATAGGTTTCATAGAGCTTAAGGCCAGAGGAGACCATCAGATCATCCACTTTGACCTCCTGTACATCACAGGCCATTGAATTTCACCCTGATAGTCCTATATCAAACCCAAAGACTTTACTTAGATCCAAACATTTCAGTCCTCAGGAAATTTATCTGTGAGCCACAGAAAGGTAATGGGAGAGACCAAGGTGCCACTGTCATGCTATCTGCTCATTACTGTGAGTGCCAACTTCAGGGCAGACTGTCAAACAGGGCACAAACTCCACTGGTTGCGTGGTCTATACTTAGACTTCATCAACAAAGTAACAAGTGTGAACTCCTCAGGCACTAACAGACTTAATAGGGAGCCCCAGAGTGTCCCCTTAGGTATTCTGATCTATCTTGCCAGTCAGGCACATCTGCCTCTTGTGAAACATGGGCTCTTACACCAAAAATCACATTATTCAGGTTACTGCCTGTCCCAAAGGACCAGTCACTTACCCCAGATCAATTATGTTCAGATCTCAAACCAGAGACAACGCTTGTTGTCAATCCTGTAACCAGAGATGGATTAGGGGTTTCTGGGGGCCTGGGCCAGAGCTAGTGGGAGCCTCTCCCCACATCTTTTGCCTAGAGTCCCCTCCCCAGGCGCTCCTGCCGGGGAGCTGGGTCGGAGCATGGGGGGCCTTCCCCCGCCTGGCACTCCTGCTGGGGACATAGGGTCAGGGCGTGGGGGCTTGTTCTGCCCCACCCCTCCCCCTCTGCTGGGGAGTGGGGAAAGCCTCCGCACCTCGACCCTGCTCCCTGGCAGGAGTGCCAGGTGGGCAGGTGGAGTGGGTCAGGGCACAGGGATGCCCATTTTTCCAGGGGCCCCCCAATTGGCTGGGACGCCTGGGCATGGGCCCTGTTGGCCCAGTGGCTAATCCACCACTGCCTGTAACAAACGAACTAAGTTTATTAGCTAGAAAAAAAAATACATTATTTACAAGGTTAAAACAGATAAACATATACACAAATCAGGTACAATCTTAAATTCAAAAAGTAAAAGAAGATTCTATAATAAGCAAGCTTTTATGTCCTTTAGGGCTAACCCAAGCCCAGCAGCTTTGGGATCATAAGCAGGGGTTTTGAGGATCTCGGTGGCACCCAAATGCTTTTGTGTATCTGGGCCTATGTACATAGATGCTCTGCAAACGCATGGGGAAGAGTGGCTTTGGTGTCCACATCTATAAAGCAGTGTTGCTAAATGTCTCAATTTTATTGTAAGTCTTGTGATATTTGGCTGAAAGCCTCAGCTTCTAGAGTCAGGTGTTTACATGAGAATCTCAGCTTTTTATTTAAAACAAAATAAGTTTCTCATTATGGTTGTGGAGAAAAGTATGAAAATGTGGACCCTGAAAGCTCAGACACCAGAAGGCAAATAAAAAGAATCTCATATTTAAAAAAATAAATCTCATGATTATTTGGGGCAGGGAGGGCTGACTCATAATTTCATAAAAATCCTGGAGCAAGATTGAAATGGCGATAATACCATCTACCTTGAAAAAGTGGCATGAGAATTAATAAATGCTTGTCACATGCTCTGAAGATAGAAAGAATTAAGTGCCTTATTATCCATATCACAATTACACCAACTTGTAAATATTTATCAAGGACAAAGACGCATCATTCTAATTCCTCTGCTCCAAGCTAATTGTTCAAAGCTTTTATTCTCACTTGAAGCGAGTGGGAGACAGAGAAATTGCAATCTGGCATTTCACCCTGGAGTTTCTGCTGACCTGAGAGGCCAAACTCAGACTATCAATTGAAGCAGAAAAAACAAATATTGGAGCTCTGCCCTATAGCGCTTGTTACTCTAACTACCACCCCTCCTTTACCCCTGGGTTTCTCTTAACAAAGAAGGAGGCGGATCATTTTCATTAAGCATGAACTTCATTTTATATGTGCTTATTCTCTCCCCCATCATATCCTTTAGAATTTGTGATTAGAATCAGCCAGTGCAATGCCATAGTTGTGGATTAGAGGCACAAGAAAAAGTAAAGGATAGAAAGGAGAAGGTTTAGAAGCTTATTGATGCAGGAGAGGAAAATTACGTTATTAACTGGGAATGGAAAGATTATCAGGCTTTGGTGAACTGTCATCTACTGCAAAGGTAATTTCACTTTATGGTCCACATCCTTTTTCTTAACCATCACCATGCACACTCTGCAGACTCAGAAGGTAGCACAGAGACCTTTGCACATTGCAGAGCTATGGGTTGGCTGGGGGTGGTGCTCCTACTGTGATAGTTTAGAAAGGTTTTTTTTTGCATGGCAAGTGGATCCATGCCTCTGCCTAGAGCCGCTGCCCAAATGTGGAAGGTGCTGTAGCCCAATGGGTACAGTAGCAGTTATAACAGCTATGTTGCAGGGGTAGGTGGGGGTGGGGATCTATCCTTCTATCACAGGTTCCATTAACTCTCATTGCATTTAGTAGGAATCACTTATAGCTACTGGTGTAGTAGAATAGGGAGAACAATTCCATCCAAGCTCCATGGAAAATCCTTGGGCAAGACCTGTTTGCTGATTAGGCTGTATTGCCCAATGGTCTGATATAAATCCCACTGAAATCAATCAATGAATCTATTGACTTAAATGGGTTTTGGATGATCCCCTACTGTGGTTAAACACCAGTGATTCAATGGCCTGTTAGGTTATTATTTTTACCAGCTTTGGAACTTTTCTTTTGACGTTTTTATTTGTCTCCACCTGTTTTTTCCTCCCTCTGTGAAGTGCCCTCAATCTGACAGACTGGGCTGCTGACTCTGGATGTGGCATGGGTCATGTGACAAAACAACCTCTGACACCTCCTCTACCTTCCTGTCATGTGAGTTTGTTTCAGTTGCTGGATGTTTTTTTTTGGAATTGAGCCCTGAGGGAATTCTACAAACTACATTGAAATGAACATGGTTCAGTAGCGTATGCATCCTTTTTGTGCTCGCTTTCCTCACGCAGCTGAGTCATTAAATTTAACTATCGCAAATGTTTGTGTGAAAGCAAATTTCAAAGTTGCATAGGACGCCATTCCCATAAACCAAATATGAAGACAGGTGTTGGTGCTGGATTACGTGCACTCATCCAGTCAAGGAACTATCACTCTCCTTATTTCACAAGTCACAACTAAGCAACGGGGCTCAAGTTTCACACTCAATACCGGCAGTGAAAAGTTCAAGAGGCCCTGTTGAATAAATCCCAGTCACAGGTAAGGTGGGGCATTCCACAAGTGGGAAGAGTGGCTAAACTAAGGCACCCTGTGTTGTGAATTATTTGCTCCAGCCTAATTATGAAGGTGAATTTATTGCTTGAGATTTTCAGGTCAAAGGTGCTATAGATGCATACTGGGACATGCACACAACCCAGAAGACCCACTTTCCTTTGACTACCTAGGTTAGGTACTTACAGTCCTTATTACCTCAGTGCCTCACAATCTTTAATGCATTTATTCTCACAACACCCTTGTGAAGAAAGCTACTGTTATCCTTATTTCACAGACAGGGAATTGAGGCAGAGAGGCTGAATGAATTGCTTAAGGTTATACAAGAAATCTTGGGAAATCAAACCCAAATTTACCTAAATCAGTAGCCTAATCCCTGGACAACCCTTCCTGCCTTGCTACTTATTTCCCCTGGGATAGGATTACCATGTGTCACAAGGTCCACTTAACACTAGGGCACCTCCTCCTGGTTGCTCTGGAGATTAGCTCTGCACAGGTCCAATACCCCCTTCTGTCAGTTCCTCTCCCCATGGTCTCTCTTGGGGATTCAGGGTGCTCCTTCATAACTCAACTATCTGGTCAGATCACTATAGTCCTCCCCTTCTGGGGTATCAAAGTCTCACTATACAAAATGGCAGTCTTCTCTTCACTGCCCTGACTGTGCCACTCCTCTAGTAACAGCGAGGGGAACCTGGGACTCATCTCTAGCAATGGTGGCCTGCTCACTCCCAGATCATGTTGTGCTTCCCCTAGACGCCTTCCTAATTCTCAGCATTACTTTCTGACTCCTCCCCTTCTGGGTTTGCAGCCCAAACTCCCTTCTGCCAGGAAGTGACTATAGACTACTTCCCTTCAGCCCCTTTGGGCTGCCAACTTCCTGTCTTTATCAGCTCCCCCACCCACTCCTCCTCAGCTGGGCTCCATCTCCAATCAGACTTTCCACCCTGCCTCTCCTCAAGTCCAGCCTTTCAAGTTAATTGGCTCCCTTCACAACCTCATTAGCCTTTTAAGTCTGGTATGGGGTGAACAACCCTCTCCCCCCCCCATCACATCATGTTACAGGAGCTTCTTTCTAGCATGCATTTTTCATGGGGTAGGGAGGAGAGCAGTGCTGGTTCTATAAATTTGGTAAAGACAGATAGGTGCAACCCTAAAGTGACCATTTTTCAATGTGATGCTGTTTGCTTCAGCTTTCTCTCTTTCATCTGGTAAGTAAGCTTGAAATTCCTGTTGTTTTCCCTCCTTTTTCCTGAAGTGCTGGTACATTATATCACATGTATTTGATCATAGACTTAGAGCAATCCTCACACCCCATGCAATAACCTGTCTTTCATATGCTGCAGTGGAGTACATGAATGAAATGTTGACACTGCATTTCATTACAGTATAGGTGCAAAGGCTTGGGTGCAAAGGCTGGCTTGTTAAGGCTCTATTCTCCTAGGAAGTGTTTTCTATATGAAAGCAGAGATAATATGATGTGCTTTAAAGGCATTAGTTTTCCACAGGTGCTCAACCCAGTTAATTATCTTTTCTTATTAGTCCATTAAGCAGAACTATTGTTCTACACAATTTCTTCCTTAACACACCTTTTCTCCATGCAGCCTTTCAATAGCAAACTGCTCATGTATGAGGTTTGTAAGGGGTTTTTAAAGAAAAACTAGTTGGACTTTGTCTTGTATAGGCCTTATACGATAAAAGTTCAGTCTTGCTGAATCTGCAGCAATCCCACTCACTTCAGTAGCTTAATTCCTGATCCAAACTTATAGGTGTTGACTCAGTGGATGCTCCAGAGTTGGAGCATCTATGGAAAAAAAATTAGGTGCTTAGCAGTCAAGCTTCTCCCCCTGCCCCCAGTGCCTCCTGCCCACTGGCAGCCCTCCTTCCCAGTGCCTTCTACACGCTGTGGAATAGCTGTTCAGGAGCATGCAGAAGGTGCTGGGAGGGAGGGAGGGAGGGGGAGGAACAGGGCATACTCAGGAAGGAGGCATGAAGAGGTGGGGTGGGGTGAGGGTGGGACCTTAGAAGAAGGGGAGGGGTGGTGGTGGGGTTTGGGGGAAGGGGTGGGGTGGAGTGGAGGCAGAGCCTGGGACAGAGGGGTGATCACCCCCAGGTAAAGAGGAAATTGGTGCTTATGTCCACACTGGTGTAACTGAGTAGAATCTAGCTCTTCTAAACTTCAAGTTGTATTGGCTGGGTCTAATTATGGGTCATATTTTACTGTCCCCTCCCATGCAACCCCACTGAATACAATAGGATAGAAGATGCGAATGAGGAGAGAATTTGGTTCTTATATTTTAAGCTTTTCTGGGCCATGGGCTATTTTCCTCTATGCTTGGAAAGTGACCCAGACTAGTAAATGAAAGATGATGGTGTTGCCAGCAGCAAGGGGCAGGTTCCATATCTAGGAGTTCTCCTTACCATTACACTACAGAATCAGCCTGAGTCCCACTCAGAAATCTGGGAAAACTAAACTATCCCCTGGCACCAAGAGTCAATACTTCCCCACTTGCAAGTGCTGAGTTTGTGTTTAACAAAAGAAAACTTTTTAACAAAAGAGAGAGAGATCATAGCATTAATTTAGGAAAACATGGCAACAATGAATGAAAAATATGCGAACATACATAAATGCTACTCCCACAGTAGAACAGTAGTCCCTTGCCTCAGTTTCCCACCTTGTGGTATGAAAGTCTTAATGGACAAATGTCCCTTTAACACACCACTCCCCTCTCCTCTTGCTGCACCCCACCCACGGTTTGTTTGTCTGAAATCAGCAAAGTCCCAGAATTCAGGGGTGCATTCACATGGGTTCACTTCCCACTTTTGGGAGTGGGAAGCATGGAGCAAAATATCTCTGCAGCTACTGCTGCTCACTTCTGTCTCTGCCACTTCTGCCTGTAGCTGCAATGCTGTGGGCCGAGGTTCCATCATTCAGTGCAGCTTTTCCTGATTAGTGGGGAACCTCTCTGCAATGTCTTTCACCACAATGCTGTCCACACACCTGCTCTAAGGCCAGGGGCGGCTCTAGCCATTTCACCGCCCCAAGCACGGCGGTGACCTAACAGGCCATTGAATCACAATGATGAGCCTGTTAGATAGTGTTGCCACCTTTGGTTGAATGAATTCCTGGAAACTTCATCACATGACAGTCTTTAATTAAAAATTAATCTTTAATTCCTGGAGACTCCAGGACAATCCTGGAGGCTTGGTAACCCTACTGTTAGATGTTAGCAAACCACATTCTGCTTCTGAAAGGGGCGGAGAGAAACTCAACCAGTCGTGGCCCAGTCAGATTCTAAACAGGGGTTTGTTTAGGGGAAAAAGAGTTGAACAGAAATGGTTTCATGGTATCTTATAAACTTTGATAAAGGCAATTTTGTTTTTAATTTAAGCATTAAAGCAAAAATCTTCAAATTTGCCTGTTTTTTCAGCAATACTGACATCCAGAATTTCCACTGAAGTTAATGGAAAGTGTGCAAGCTCAGCACCTCTGAAAACTTGCCTCTCTAAGTTAGGTGCATTCGATAAATCTATATTTTAGGTGACTAATGTTAGACCAGATTTTTCAAATGTGGACGCCTGTTTTCCCATTTAAAGGGATACCCTCAGCTTTAAAACATCTATTGAAATGAACTAGCGAGTAAATGAGTGCTCCTGCCCCATACTATATAGAATTGAAACTGCTCAGCTGAGTATCATAGATGTTATACTGCTAATGGCCAACAAAGATTCTACTTTAGCTCAAATGGTTAGTGTCATGCTGTCTGGAGTGACTCACAACTCTGAGTGCCTACCTCAGGGCAGACTGTGAGAAACAGGGCAGATATACCAAGCTGGTGGTGTGCTCTATAATTAGATTTCACCAAACCAGTAACAAATGTGAACTCCTGGATCACTGTAACAGTCTTACATTGGAGTCACAGACAGTCCCCTTAGACTCTCTTGCCTATCTTGTTACCCAGACAAACTGAACTTTGTGATAATTGTCACTTAACCCAAAAATCACATCACAGTCCCAAGAGACCAGTCACTTACCTCAGATCAGTTGATACTCCAGATCTTACACCAAAGACAATGTTGACAACCAATTCTGTAGTAAACTAAAGATTTATTGGCTAAGAAAAAAAGGCATTGTTGAGAGGTTAAAGCAGGTAAAATATGTACAGGGGAATCACAGTTTATAACTCCAAATGGTTGTAGTGATTTAGGAAACTGGCAGTTTATTACAAGTACTCAGGTTGTCTTTGGGGATTTCCGCTTTGCATCTGGTACACTTCCTTGTAAGAGTCCAAACAGTTCAGAGATGAAGGATCTTGCTTTGAATCCATTCTTCTTCTCCCGGAAGGCAAGCTGACAGCCTCTCTCACATGGGCTTTTTCTTTGATGACCATGAGTGAGGAATGCACTTTGAGTATCTGTCTTCAGGTTATCTCACACAATGGCTATTTACTTTGAATTAGCAACTTTTCTGATGAAATCCTTCATTAGCATTCCACAAGTCATCTTTGATGTCTGAGTTAATTAGTTACAGGGGTATTTACAATAATGGTTGCTATTACGTTATGACAGGATACAGATAAGTAAAAACAATGCATGTAACATCCCACTAGTTTTATGATATTTAAACACCAAATACACTTTTACACAGTTAACAATTCCTTTGATCAATACTAATATGCAGGTGAATTGACCAGAATACATTCTAACATGACCTGGTCTGCCAGCATCAATTAGATCTGTATTTTGGAAGAGGATAATCTGAATTCTATCCCCTTGGTCCCTATGATGTTCTGAGTGGCCATGGTAGCAGCACAGTAACAACTGTGACGTTCTAGAAGACTATGGATTTTTTAGAGCATATTTATGTCACTTGCTGCTTCTGATACACGCCTCAGAGAAACGTTTACTCCACATGAAAAACCTGTCTTCATTGTAAAAAGAGAACACTTCTAGCAATATCAGTCTCTAACTTTTTATTTTAGCATAACCCTACTTTTGAGACTAAACTGTATGTCAAGATTTAATTAATAATTAGCCCATATACAATGCTAGAGCCTTGGGTCTGCTTTTTTGTTGGCCTGGGACTGCTTGAGGTTGGTGGGGGTTAAGGTTTCTTTAAACCACTCGATTCTCAGGCCACCAAGTGCTGGTCTGGTTCCAAAGTACAATTTAGAGCTGCCCAAGTGCTGCTCTAAATTATGCCAACTGCCTCAAATGACCATTCTGGCAGCGGGGATCACCAGGGTAAATCAATCCCTTTCTCCCCAGCCATGCCCAGTGGCCCAGGGAGGAGGGTAACATGAGAGCTGCTAGGGGAATCCTCTCTAGGGGAATCCTCCAGAGGCTATGGATCTGCTAGCTTTAGGGCAGCCTTGTGCTGCAGAACTGGCACAAAGCTACTCTAACTAAGGACAGAATCTGTCCTGTGTGTGTGTGTGTGTGCGCTTTTTTTTTCTTTCATATAGTGCCAGAGTCTTTTTGATGGACACTTGTTTCCACTGGTCACTAAATGAGTTCACCGAGAAAGTGAAGAAACAAGGAGTCAGACATGTTGGAGGCAGCACTGTCCAGTAGTGAGTAAAATAACTTGTCATAGGACCCCAATCTTATCTGGGGCCTCCTTGTGCAACAGTAATGTAAACTAGTAATTGTGTGAATTCTGCAACTTAAAATGGAAACTGGTCCCATGCAAGGGACAAATGGTTGGAAAATAGGGCTTGATGTAAGACATACTGTACATTTGGATCATACTGTGGTTTTTTTTTTTTTTTTTGCAGACTTTAAGCACAGGCAAGGAAGAATAATTCCTACATTTCAAATAACATTACAGCACTGTGACAAATTTTTGGAGGAAGAGGTGATGTGGGAGCAGACATTCAACATTCACTAGCTCCCACTGTTCCATCTATTACTGGCACAGAGGCTAAAAAGATTGGGCTCAATCCTCAGCCACATTCTGCACAAACCAGCCCCAAACCCCACTGGTCTGTATCCTAGAATTGGTGAATCTCCAAGTAGCGCAGAACCAGTTCTATGCTCTTCTCCCCTGCCAGCCCCGCCCAGCACTGGGCATATTAAAGGTAAAAAGGGAATGTGGTTGGATTGCCCCTGAGTGCAGACAATCTCCGTCAACCCGAAAGGCCAAGTCAACTAGACTTAATTTAGAGCAACCCAAGGAGGAGTTAGTCACATTATCTTAAAGCTGCCTTTTCACCATCTACCTCTGCTCAGCTATGCCAAGCATATCTCAGTGACAGCCGAGTATCCGGCTCAGGAAACATTTTGACGTAAAACATTTAAAAAATATATATTCCAGGTCTGTTTCTTTTTTCTCACCTTTCCATCAAGGCACAGCACGCTGCTCATGTACCGTAAATTACAAAACTGTCTAAAATGGTGTCTATTTTTTTCCATGTTGCTGCCTGAGCGGGATGTGGTGCTTTAAGGCCTGATCCTGCCAGATGGTAAGGGCTTTCCCTTCGAGTCGAAGTCAACCAGTGTTGAGGGTCTTCAGCGTTTTCTAGGAACTGGCCCTAATACTCTATGCCAGTTAGAGCTAGGGCTTGAGCCCTCTGCCCTTGAATGAGTATTCCAAGTGTGATCAGGCAATCAGTGTTCCTCTCGCTGTTAGTAACTAGCCCTTACTCTATACATATACTTTTAAAAGAACTTCTAGAAGAAGATGCAGGTGTTAAGGGGCAGTGGCAAGTTGTACCCTCCCTGGCAAACTTCATTCACTGTGCAAAAGGTGTGAGCAAGCAGAAGACGGCCTCTATACCTGTGTTCCCCAGAAGCTCCTTGGCTATGTAGCTGCAAATGCTTTTCTGTACTCTGCCTGGGTACTTCCCTTTCAGCAGTGATGGCCTCCTGCTGGTTTAGGCTTTACACTGCTCCCTCCCTCGCAGTGTGTGCAAGGCTTGATCGCTCTGTGTGGCAATCAGGATGATCAGGGAGTACATTTAAGTTGTTCACATCAGGTGGTGCACTGAGTCTCAGCCAAGGAAGTGGGTAGGCACAATGGGGTGGTGTGGCACAAAGAACTATTCTGATCAGTGTTCGGAACTCAGCCCGGAGGAAAAGAGGAGCTTGTGAAGGACAGGTTTCTTGCTCTGCTTTTCCACCTCCAAATCACATAGGGAGGGAGCATCTTAATTTAAAAAATGGGTAATCTACATACTGGCACACCCCACCAACCAATAAATCCCTCATGAAGGTAGGAAAGAAGCTGGGATGAGGGTATGCAACTTCCCTAAGCAAGCTTCTTGCATCCTGCTTCTGCTGCAGAGTGGAACTTGAGCAATTCAGCTCTGCTGTGCTGGGAGCAATCCGGGTAGCAGTGGATTTTGCCTTTGGTAGCTTTCACTGCCTGGCTGTCTCTTTCATTACAGCATAATCAAGTTGAAGTGACCAGTGAAGTATTCAGGAGCCCCATGAAGTGTGTGTGCATAATTAAATATTTTGTACTGTCACCTTTGTGCTCACCTATCCACAGTTAAGCTGCAGAACGGATTCGGCGGAGGGCGGGGAATGCATTTTCACAGCTCCTTGCAGCTGAGGATCCCTCCATAAAATTACCCCCCTTCTTACTGTGCAGCTGTAGGCAACTGCATCAACTAGCGCTGACCAGGCCTGTTGTTAATGTAATTTCCCTACTACATACAGATGGAATGGTGGTTCCACCACCCTCGGCCCCAGCCCCTAAAAGTCAAAAGCAACTGAACAGGTAGGATTTTAAAAGAAAAATAACTCCTGACAAAAAGACCTTCTGTCTGTATATGCTGATTCATTCCTAGACAAGGGGTAATAATATTATTCAGCTCACAAACTTCTATTCAATTGTTATGTGTTATCTTTGATTATGGATATAACTAGAATAAAATAAAATAGACGTTACCAGTTATTATTAGAGGTGATAATTTGCAGCCTAAGTATGTTACCATGGATACTTAAGAAGCCCCCAAAGAGTCAGGCCTGAGAGTTCAGGCCTAATCCTGAGGTGATTTTCAATAGCACCAGCTGTCCTGGGTCTGAAAGGCATGGCAAATTACACCATTATCGGAGTGAAATGGTATGGCTAAGCTAATTATTCCTGGGCTTTAGACACAGGTGTTCATAAAATAGGGAAGTGCATCCTAATCAAGTCTGACTCCAGCAGAACAATAGCCCGGCGTGACGCTATCAAAGAGTTGTTTGTAGTGTCCTTCATTTAAATCATAAAAGCCCCATTGTATGCCTTCTGTTAGTGGGAGGTTTTTAATGTTGCCGTTAGTTTGTCATTACAGGTAATCACATTTTGGATAAGATCCTTACTCCATTTCAAGCTATTTTTCCCCTTCCTGGTAATATTTGGCTTGCCAGTCATATAATAACTTGGAGTGCCATTGATAGCATCAATGACTTTATAAGAACATAAGCTACACTTCTGCAAACAGCAGTTGGGATTCTTTAAACCCTATATTTGCACATTCCTCTGAAATATTGTACAATAACAATATTGTTACTTTCATGTTATAAATTATTCTTTCATGTTCTAATCATAAGTATTCATTGCAAGTTGTAAGCAGGGGCGGCTCTAGAAAATCCACCGCCCCAAGCAGGGCGGTGCGCCGCGCCGCTCACGTCGCCCTTCCCCGGTTCCGCGGCCGGGGCAGAAGTGCCTGCGGACCATCCAGTGGTCCCGCGGCTCCGGTGGAGCATCCGCAGGCATGTCTGCGGGAGCTCTGTCCGAGCCGCGGGACCAGCGCACCCGCCGCAGTCATGCCTGTGGGAGCTCGACCGCATTTGTAAATGTACAGATGCAAGCAAAATGAATATAACCAATTTTAAACCAGTATAAGGAAGTCCACATACAAAAATGGGAGTGGCTTAGCTAAGGTGGCTCAAGCTAAACCAGTGCAACTTCTGTGTATAGACAAGCGCTGTATGGGAACACACACACAATCAAATTCACCTCCAGGGTGATGAACCAAGCTAATGTATTTTTGTTTGTTATAAACCAGAATTTCCACACTTTAGAAAGTCAAGGCATATCTACTTAATGTTTATATTGCCATAGTATTCATGGAGGTTAAGGAGGAGAGCATTAGATTATCTAGTCTGACCTTGTATTACAGGCCACTGAATTTCATCTAGTTACTCCTGTACTGAGCCCAATAACTTGAAGGACATTGAGCCTGAGTCTCCATAGTGCCCTAACCACTGGGCTATTCTTCTTCTCTATAGCTCTCAATAACAACCTACCACTATGCTGAAAAGGTGTAGGGATGGTGGATCCCGATGCAGGATCGGGGCCTAAAAATGTTATGTAGTGTGTGAAAAATTGTTCCTGTATTAGAGAGCATTATCATAATAATAGCTCTATTATTATTTAGAAGTTCGTTATATGGCCATGCAAGTTAGGATGCTGATTATACTGTAAATTAATCAGTGAGATTATTTTATATTGCATCTTTAACTGTATCTTAACATGACACTACAGAATTGATGCAAGGTCAGATTTTTTTTTCCAAGGGCAGATATTGTATTTATCACCATAAGTCCATGCTGTCCTCTGTGTATTTTTTGAGAGAGGAATACTAAATCAAGTTTGATAGATTATTCAAATTAACTATTCAGGACATGATTTCTTACATGTTGTAGTTTTATAGACTTTAAAAAAGAAATGAAAACATTGCATAGTGCTAAATGTGACAGTACTGTAAAGGAGTTTACACTCAATAGCTTCTAATGTGCGAGTGCAGACTTACATGGCCAATTACTTGGCTTCCAAATACGAATACCATAATGGATTCATTACTCTGATGCTGCACAGTAATGAAGAAGCAACTAGATTGTAGACTTTCTCCACTGTATAACACAAATATATTCACAGTGCAATAAGCTTAGTACTGGTAAATGCAAGAATACAACATATACACACGCCTCTAGCATTTCATGATGAACCCGTAAAGCTCTGTTGCAAATGTATGCAGCTTCATAAAAAAAATTACAAATATAGCTAACTCTTAGAGGTGGTAGCCTGAGTTTATAACACAATGGGGAGAGGTTTTTTTTCTTCATTACTGATTTGTAGTATTTTCGCAGTGCTTACATTCTGCAAAGTGCTGTCAACACCAAGAGGGAAAGTAAGTGTCCCTACCCTGAAGAGTTGGCAATCTAAGAAGCAAAACAACCTGCTAAAAATGAGGGAAGAGATAAAAGGAGGATGGCTGAATTTCTGGCTTTCTGAGAGACTTTAGTGTAATGCTTAACCTCTCGCTGCCTGAGTTCCCTCATTTGTAAAATGAGGGTAATAATGAATTTATTTCTAGCGTGGTAGCACCTAAGAGCCCCAGTCATAGTGTTAGGTGCTGTACAAACTAGAAAAAAAGATGATTCCTGCCTCAAAGACTAACACCTAAGTAATCCCTTCCTTCTGTCATGTCTTTCTGGTGAGAGCTTTGGGGTGGGGACTGTTTCTTTTTATGTGTCTGTACAGTGCCTAGCACAATGGGGATCCCACCTTGGTTGGGGACTCTTGGTATTAATGTAATACAAATAATACCTAATAATGAGATAAGCAATCCCCAAATGGCCCTCAACCGAGCCAATATTAGCCTGCCAACCTGTAAATGTTGCTGTTGAGTTGGTCTTTAGGAGGGATTTGAAGGAGAGTACAGTGCTCTACAGGTCAATTAAGGGAAGGTGCTCCATGCATAAGGGGTCACAAAGAGGGCTAACAGCTATCTTTGGCAACAATGGTATATTCTGCACACTGTTTTGTGTACAAAGATTACCAAAGGATAGTCTCCACCCTTGTGCTTCTGGGTTTTTTGCATTTAATTTGGTATATTTTTTTTTCTCTGAGAAATACCTCACAAAAAGTCACTGGAGACTGCAGGGACCAGGAGACTAGGATTCACTGACTCAGATGCAATACCAGCGTGCCACAGATGGATGCCCAAAGAAGCAAGGAGAAGGACATTTAAGAGCCATATGATGGGCTAGAGCAGTCATACATCTGCTCTGCAGCATTCTACCCCCTGTACCATTCGTACAGTGAAGTATTAATTACAGGCTCTTTCAGAGATACTATGTATGAACAGGTGACAATTGTCAGACAAAAGCAGGTGTGCCCCTCACAAGGAGCAAAAATGAACAACCTCATAATGCATTAATTAAATGGCTTGTTGCGTTGCATTGCGGAGGTGGCTGTATTCCCATGAGATGCTACAAGGAAGTCACAATATCGTAAAGGGGGTTATGCAGAAGCACATGACCCCGTGGGAGCTTGCAGAGGGATTGACTGAGCCATATTCAGTTCTCTGCATCCACACAGGGATGAAGGTTAATCGTGATATGAAAGCTAGATTTCTGGAAGACCCTCCCATCCAAGTTAAGGTGCACCTTTGACAAGGTGCAAGTCATGGCAGTTCTGTGCTAAATTTGTGTGGCTCAGGGGTGAGTTACAAGCATCCTCTCCCACGGTGTGCCAATCCAGATGGTTCCCAGCTAGAGAGTCTTGTTGCAGCTTGTGCTTTCAGGTCTGGAGGTCTCTGGCTCAGTCCTTGGTGATTGTTGCATTTTCAGGCTAACCAGCATAGCTTCCTGCAGGGATGAATCCATCCAGCATTAACCCCTGGGAAAGGCAGGCAACCAAGGAAGGAGTAACTTAAGAAGACAAATGCCCTGCTGTCCATTGAGCCCTGCCTTGCCCTGTCTGGGAGCCTTGCATAGTACACCAGCTATGCGTACTATGTCCCGCTCCAACGGGCTGGTGCACACAGTCAGTAACTGCCTCCTGCAGCAACCAGTAAATGAAGTTCCTTTAGCTTAAGAGGTAAAGGATTTTGCTTTGAGGAAAGTCCCTGCTGGTGATCCATAGTGATGTGGAGTTACATCAGCACAGCATAGCTCTTGGCACTGCAACTGAATTACTTGAATTCAATAGTATCAGGGTTGCCAGTTGTCTGATTTTTTTCGACTGGAGCATATGGTTGAAAAGGGACCCTGGCAGCTTCAGTCTGAAACACTGATGGCCACTAAAAGTCCAGTTGGCGGTGCAGCAAGGCTAAGGCAGGCTCTCTACCTGCCCTGACGCCGCATGGCTCCTGGAAATGGCCAGCATGTCTGGCTCCAGGAACCCCACCCCTGCCCTCCTGCACCCTAACTCCCTGCCACAGCCCACACCCTGCACCCCTAGCCCCCTCCTGCACCCTAAACTCCTCATCCCAGACCTCACCCTAGTGCCTGCACCCCCTCCCACACTCCGAACCCCTTGGCCCCAGCCTGGAACCCCCTTGTTCACCCCAAACACCTCATCCCTAGCCCCACCCCAGAGTTGGGAGTGGGCTCCAACTGGAGCCCTCGCCCCCTCCCATACCTCAACCCCCAGTCCGGTGAAAGTGAGTGAGGGTGGGGGAGAGTGAGCGACAGAGGGAGGGGTGATGGAGTGAATGGGGGTGGGGCCTTGGGGAAGGGGTGGATAGCGGGTGGGGCAAGGGTGTACAGTTTTGTGCAATTACAAAGTTGGCAACCCTAAATGATAGTGAGTCTGTGCTGGGCTGATGTCTCAAGAAAAGAGCATTGTGCAAATGAAAAACTGTCCCTTCCGCTACCGAATCCCAAGTGTTTCATCCCCGAAGGCCTGGGGCTAAGATGTATTGGCCTCTTTCATGCTAATGTTAAAACCACCAAATACCACCCTGTCCCCAGCTGGCCTTCATCTGCAACCTCAATGACGTAGGAATTATGAATGAAATTGTGGCTTCCATTAAAAATATCCTTGCAAAGACCAGATTGTGACTAATTTGCCTTGTTAGACAGTGCAGCACAAGGCACCGTCTAGCTCAGTCTGTTCAGTGTTTGGGGATTCTTTGAGCTGAAAGGCCTGATTTAAATCTAATTCATTGTATTGTTATTGTTGTTATTGGGCCCTTTGCTGGCTACATTCAGTCCAAAGCACAATTATTGTTAAAAAGGGGCCACAGAAAACGGTGCATAAGTGCTGCCCAGTGTTTGCATGTGGCCTGCAAGCCTGCGGTACTGGGCATTCTGTTTGTATTTTATGTGTCTTTCTGAAATGTGAATCGCTAATACTACTCATGAGACTGCTCTGCCTTTAGTCATGCTTTCAGTTCATTACTTCTCTTGGTGCAGTGCGGTCCTGTTCCTATTTCAAGGATGAATCAATCGACTAGTGCTGGTTTTTGTTTCCTTTTAGTACACGAGCAGCTCCTAAGGACACTGTCTATTTAATTGTTATGTTGTAGGAAGATCTGAGAGGAGAAAACACTTAAGACTTGAACCTGCAAAGCCCTACTGCCTTTTCTGTAGTCATTTACACCTGGGCAAAGTGGATGTGTAATGCTACCCTTCTGATCGTGCGTGGGTGTGTGAATGACAACACAGGGTACAAGTGAGTGGAGAATCATGCCTCTGTTTGCGCCCACATGCCTCGTCTTTGGGGAGAGTTGCACAGTCAGAGGGCTTGCGTGATTTGGCCCTTAGATTAAATAATTTTCATCACTTATTAAACTAGCCTCACCAGTCAGAGTGGGGGTGGGAACCTAAAACCCTTGGAATTTTGTGCTCCACTGGTCAGATCAAAAGACCACGAACAAGGAGGATCTAGGCTACTGATCTTGGCCGAGCCACTAACTGCAAGTTGTTTGCCCTCCTTGTGCCTAGCGAACCCAGCTAGAAAATTTTGGTAAAGAAGGAACCTCAGTGAAACCCTGATATGGCATCTGAGTTGAGCTCTCCTGGGGAAAAAGATTTGCAAAAACTGTGGAGATTGCATGTTTGTCCTTTAATCAAGGTACTTCCTCACACAGTAACATGTTCCTACTCACAGCTAGATACTATTCTTACAGCACAGAAAAGGACAGGGGCATTTTAAAATAAACCTCTGTTCAGATTATATCGGAGCCACTACCCAGTTTTAGTTTAGAAGGATATCATTGCCTGCTTGAACTACTTACCACCTCTAGCTCAAAACCAAACCTAGGGGGATCTGCAATTGATTGAACCTACCACATGCATGTGTTGCACTCATATTTGACACAAGATTGATTATTTTCAAATTTACATCTAGAAAACAGCCATTTTCTGTAATTCACTGTAAGCGAATATATCAGCCCTGGGACTGGCTGCCATGGCCATTCGTCTAGGTCAATCTCTAAGCTTTTTGTGCATGCATATGTGTGTCCATAGGGAACTGAAAATAATGACAGCGAAACTATAGCCTGTTACAACGTTTAGTGGCTCTTTCTCACCCTCTTGCCTCAACCAGCCCTTAATAATGGTTGCGCTTTATCTTAAACCATTTTGCTTCACATCTAGTTTTAGATGATCGCTAAAGCTATCGCTAATGACACAATGTTATCATTCAATGATAGTGAGTCCGTATTGGGCTCATTTCCCGGAAATATTGAATTGTGTGCACAGAAAGCTATAGCTGCTGTTACTGAATCCCAAGTGGTACATCCCTAAAGGCCTGGGGCCATGGTTTGTTAGTCTCTTCCCATGCTAACAGTAAAACAATGTAGCTCTGTCCCCAGCTGGTCTTCACCTGCAACCTCCCTGATGTTGGGGCTCAGAATGAAGTTGCAGCTTCCATTAAAAATGAAAAGGGCTCTGATAATTAATGAGGCGGATACAGCTCGGGTTCTAACATTTGTTTAAAGTAAGCTCCCAGACAGGCTGAAATAATGGCAGTGAGCAGAATACTCAGTGCAGGTCCCTTCCTTCATAATTTGCATAAAACAATGATCTTTGAATCCCAGCTAATGCTGGTATCTTAAAATTAAGTGACACCCTAATTTAAACTGTAGCCATTGGCATTAATACTCAAATACATTACAGAAGTTAAAAAAAGGGTACATTTTTACATGGTAGTGAAGAATACAGTTGTCCCTAGCTATTGATGGAAGTTACAAACGATTGTTTTAGTTAACTTTATTTCCTCTGTTACTAAAACTTTACTATTTATTCTAAGTTTCTGTGATTGCTAGGAGTAGTTTGTAGCCATACACCTTAGCTCTATTTCTTTTTAAGCAAATAGATTTCTAAATGGACAGATACCAAGAGCCAGATTATTCCTGGGGACACGAATGAACACACGCGCACGCACGCACACACATGCAACAGGAATGTGGCAGAAGGATGCCCCTGTACTTAGAGCACTAGTTTAGGATTTGGGAAACCTGGGTTTAATCTTCTGTTCTGCTGGAGATTCCCTGAGTGAGCTTGGGTAACTCTCTTGGGGCTTGCCTACATTTCTTCTGGATCAGGTCTTTCTGAATACTCTGTGGGTTAAGCTAACAGGAATTCTTATTCTGGAACAAGTGTCCACATATGGAGTGATTCAGGAGTAGCGTAGACAAGCTCATAGTGTGTCTCTGCCTTTGTCCCCCATCTGTAAAATGGGGGATGATAGCATTTCTACCTCAAAGGCTTCAAAGGCATTTTTTGAAGATAAATCCTTAAAACTTACGAGGTCCTCAGTATTGCAGAAATGGTGTGTGTATATATAAATGGCTAAGCTATGTGGACAGCTTGTCCACAGATTCCTACTCTGTCATGCCCCTTCCCAGGCAAACTGGAAAAGGGGCCAGCCCTCTTAAAACCACAGAGATCAACATTGCAGAGTCCAGGGCCATCAGCATGGAGATTCTGACCTAGATCTAGGCTGTGACGCAGCCTCTTTGCATTGTATTACTGGTGTAATGGCCCATATACTCCCCACAATCTTAGTGGCCAGATCAAGAGGATGTGCTTGGTGGGATCCTAATGCACCACTGATTCCTTGGGACTAGTGGCAGTCAGGGCTCGTTGAAATAACCAACCAGCCCAACCAGAGAAGCACGAGGGCTAAGTGCAAAGGTGTTGTAAAGGCACTTTTGCGCCCCCCCCTTTCAACTTTGATGCAGCTAAAAATCTGTTTCTTGAGTCCCTGGCCTGAGTCCCAGCCCTTGGCCTCATTGCTGTTGCCATGGTTTGACTGCTTATGGCTGTCCTTGCTCCTTGAAATGGGAGTGTGACCCACATATAATGCAGAACCTGTAGGGCTATCACACAGGAATTGCTCCCATCTCTGGACTGGGGGTAAGATACTGAAGAAGCACTACTTCATCCCTTCCATAGAAACAGGAGCTCTTCCGGTTCATTTTGCTCCATTCCATATAGTAGAAGTGAGCATGTGGCCCCTAGAGCTAAAACCTCAGTAGTGCTGAGCAACTGCAATTGGCTGTTGATTTTAAGATGTGGCACAATGCTCATAGCAACATCCTAGTGCACGGTTTTGTGCCCCGCACTACAAGAAGGATGTGGAAAAATTGGAAAGAGGGCAACAAAAATGATTAGGAGACTGGAGCACATGACTTATGAGGAGAGGCTGAGGGAACTGGGATTAGTCTGCAGAAGAGAAGACTTTGGGGGAGAGGATTTGATAGCTGCTTTCAGCTACCTGAAAGGGAGTTCCAAAGAGGATGGATCTAGGCTGTTCTCAGTTGTGGCAGATGACAAAACAAGGAGCAATGGTCTCAAGTTGCAGTGGGGGAGGTCTAGGTTAGATATTAGGAAAAGCTATTTCACTAGAAGGGTGGTGAAGCACTGGAATGGGTTACCTAGGGAGGTGGTGGAATCTCCTTCCTTAAACATCTCTAAGGTCAGGCTTGCCAAAGCCCTGGCTGGGATGATTTAGTTGGGGGTTGGTCCTGCTTTGAGCAGGGGGTTGGACTAGATGACCTCCTGAGGTCCCTTCCAACCCTGATATTCTATGATTCTGTTTATTGTTGTGGGTAGAGATGGGTGAATAATTGATTCAATGAATTTTACCTCTTGTTTGAATGTATTTGTTGTTTTGAATACTCAATATAATACATGAATATACACTGTTTAGTCTGTTTTGACTGGGCTCAATGGTCAATGATATGTAGCAAACTAAAATGATCTTGTGGTTAAGATACTTGCATGCTTGGGGCCTCTAATCCAAATAAATAATCGTTTTGTGAATGAGTCTCACTCTTAGAATCAAGTTTTCAATTTGTATATTCAGAAATGCAAAAGTTGCTTTTTGTGACTATTGTATTTTCTGTGTCTACTAACTTACTTATTTGAGAAACAAATACAAGAAGGGAATAAACACCTCTGAAGAGAATTTCATGTACAAATGCAAACAAATATCCGTAAAATTTCTTTGCAATATTCCCCCAGCTCTAGATATGGCTGACCCTTCGGATCATAATACTGATTCTGCAGTCAGAATATGTTTCTCTAATCCTGAACTTGTTCATCTCACTTGCTGAGTACACTGGAATCCCTCAATAGCAAATTCTTACATTTTTTTTCAAAAAACTGCTTTGCTCAGAAAGGAAGTTCCCTATAACTGGAATTGCATTTTGCATGTTACAGTGCGCTGTAATGATTCATATTTATTATTTTAATACAGTAGTGCCTAAGGACCAACACAGAAGAGGGTCTCATTTTCCTAGGCACTGTATAAACAGAGTACTAAATGCTGCTAGTCCATGCCCAGTAGACTTTACAATCTGTCAGTCAAGATGGGCGGGAAGGGGAGAGAGGCTCAGTATAATAGTGGCAAACATAACATCCACGATGTTTTTTAAAAAAATTTGGTTCGGTTCAGTTAGTCAGGGATATACTATATTCTAGTTCACTATCCGCTTGTTTCATATTGCTAGCATTCATAAACTACAGTGACCATACAATTGGAACAAACCATTGTCACTTCTGCTGGTCAACACAGCTTTGCATAGCAAAATTTGGTGAAATTCTGGAGAAATGACGACAGGTAGAAGTGACTTTGCGTCAAGAATGGGCTCAGTTTTCTGCCTGCCAGAATTACACTTTGTTTACATGGAGAGGAGGGAAAAAAACCACCCTGAGGCAAGCATGAAAAATGTTTTTATTAACCTATGACAGCTTGATTTTTTTTTTTTGCTGGTAGTAAAGCTGTTGGGTTTTTGTGTGTGTGTGTTGTTTTTTTTTAAATACCCATTGGACAATATCTGTTGGGAGAGAGAAAATCTGTAAAATAGGTGGTGCTGTTAGCACGGCTAGTAGTTAAGGTTTCCCAATGCTGCCCATTATAAGACCCTGTGTGGTTTTTTTTGTGTTTGTTTGTTTGTTTTTTGGGGGTTTTTTTGGTTAAAAACAGCAGAGTCCTGTGGCACCTTATAGACTAACAGACGTATTGGAGCATGAGCTTTCGTGGGTGAATACCCACTTCATCAGATGCGTTTTTTGTTGCATCTTGTAACTTTTGCTAAACTGTAACAGTTTGGGTTGAAAATTTTTGTGCCATGTGTACACTTTGGGCTGAAATTCTCTGGAAAGTTTCAGCAAAAAATGGTTCAGGCATTTCCAAAAATGAGCTAAGAGGAAAATTGCTTTATCCATGTTAAATAAAATAAAATTATATCTTTTTTTTTTCTCTCAACCCCCTCCCCCCTCTTATTAAGTTTACCATTGTAGTACCTAGCAGTCCCAGTCATGGATCAAGACCCCTGGGTGATAAGTTCTGTACAAACACAAAAAAAAGACAGACCGTGCCCCAAAGAGCTTACAATCTAAGTAGAAGACAAGAGACGGCAGATGGATACAGACAGATGGGGGGAAGACAAGGAAACAATGAAACAATGCATTCTAGGGACTGGTCTCAGCACATCAGCAACCTAACCATTGTCAAGTTCTTTGTAGGCTTCGTGGCCAAAGAGAATTTGAAGGAGAATAATGACTTAGTTGTGTGCCTCGCAGCCATGAGAGGCAGCATGGGAGAAAGCATGAAGGTGCTTTGTTTGAAAATATCAACAGTAAGTGATGGAGGATGCATTTTGGGCTGATCGGAGGTGGGATTTAACCTTATGATAGTGAATGAGAGGTGATAAGTAGAGTGGGGGTAGGTTGTGAAGACATAACATTCCCATGTTTTGGAGCATGAGTAGTGAATTATCAGATCCTAAGTGTTTCAAATTGGACACCCCAAATTAATGGACACTTTGGACCTTAATCTCTCTGCCCCTCAGCTCCCTGTCTGTAAAATGGGAATAATTATAGCCTGAACCTCATATGGTGTTGTGAAAACTAACTGTTTGTGTGAAGCACTCAGATACTATAGTCATGAGGAAATCAATATTTTGTCTTCAGAGCAGGGCTTGAAGAGTGTGCAGTAAATGAGGCCTAGGGCCACACGCTGAGGGTAAAACAAAATATTCAATAGCTGCTCATTCAGTTCTGTCCATGCAATGAATCAGGTAGGGGTCCTGGGGAAAAAACATTATGTTCACATAATTAAAGACTGTATCATAATGCATATGCGCAAAGGGTCTGCATTATTATGGTTGCACAAACAACCTTAACATGCATCCGACGAAATGGGCATTCACCCACGAAAGCTCATGCTCCAATACGTCTGTTAGTCGATAAGGTGCCGCAGGACTCTTTGCAACCTTAACTCTGGCATTTCTGAACATTCGAGTTGTTGATTTGTGACCGTAATGTGTTTTGTGTGTAACTGATACTAAATCAGAGGTTTTTCAAAATACAATAAATCATTTTTTGCCTTTTCCAAAATATTTATTTTGTTTCCAGTAGAGCTGGTTGAAATATTTAGCAATTGGAAATTTCAAAATATCATGTTTCAAGGGGGGGAGCTGGAGGGGGGAAATCCTCTGCACATTTGCATCTTCCCATGGGGTCTAGTTTCTCAGAATGCCCACAATGTGCTAGATACAGAACAAACATACAGGAAGGCACAGATACTCCCCCAAAGAGCTTACAGTCGAAAAAGACAAGTAAAGCAAACGGTAGGAGAAAAAGATGGAACACCCTAGGAAAGTGTTAAACGAGATGTGTTGATATTTACAAAATAAGAAATATTAAATAAACCGTGAAACTAGCCTAAAGGGAATAGCATGAGAACTGGAATGATTTGCAGTAGGAGCTAATTTTGTTTGTTTGTGTGGTTGTTTTTATGACTTTTATTTGAACAAAATGTTTAGTAGTAATAAATAAATGCCACGAAAGGCAGCACTGGAGCAGAAAAACCAGAGTACGTTGCAATAAACAGTGGTAGATCTTTGTCGGGTACCTCCCTTTTATTAATCAAATAACTTCATGGAGCATGGGTAGCGTGTTCTTTGTTTAGCTTTACATACTTTCCTTCCTCGTATCTTATGCAATCAATCAATGTTTAGATGTCTGAGTGCGCTGCTAAGGAGGGTGGTAAAAGGAGAGGCATTTTACATACATTTTTCAATATTTCTTTTGAGAACTATAGCATTAAAAGGACAGAAATAATAAGCTGCCTGGGTTCCACCCACAGACAGCTTTGACTGTCTCACGCATCAAGTCACAAATATATGTTTGGGGGGGGGCGGGGAAAGAGAGACTTCAATAAAAAAAAAATTGTAGGCAAATGCACACAGAACGGTAAACAGGAGGGAGCCAGGACTGGATTAAATAAGAGTAACAAATTTATGTTATGTATTTGGGATCATTCCATGTCAAAGATGGCTGACACTTCTCCTTTGACTTTTATATGATGCTGTGCTGAAAGACAGCTTGTGGGTGTATTAGCCAATAAACAGGAAATGCAACACTCTCTTAAGCTTCATGCTATACGACGTGTAACAGAACAAGATTGTGGCAATTCATAACTCCCTGCACTGATAGTATGTGAGAGGTGACTGCTCGCAGAGCTGGGGTGGTTGTGGGAGCACTGAGGAAGCTCACAACAGATCTGGTTTCAAAATTTTTCAGCAAGTCTGTTTTTCTGTTAAACAAAATTCCTCATGAGAAGTGTCTGCTGCCTAAACACAATGTCGATTTTTTTTCATAGAAAACCCCAACACCTGATCCTTTTGTTTTCAACCATAATTTTTTCACAGTTTTTTCTGTAGAGGAAAGGCATCAAAATCCAGTGCTAGGGTGGAATGAAAAGAAGATATGTAATGAAAGGAGTCTGAAGGAAAATGGTACTTCATGGGATTGCTCAGGATGTAAACTGGAACTTAAAATAAGGTTGCCTCTTTGCTCCAAGTGCTTAGCCAAAATTCAGGGCCTTGCAGGATTTTCTGTTTGGATGAGATATTGCTAATACAAGTCAGGTATATTCTTGGTGTAAACTTATCATAGGACTGGAAGGGACCTCAAGAGGTCATCTAGTCAGTCCTTCCTTGAGTGCAGAGAACTAAGATTCTACAACCTCCCTAAGCAATTTATTCCAGTGCTTAGCTACCCTGACAATTAGGGAGTTTTTTCCAATGTCCAACGTAAACTGCCCTTGTTGCAATTTAAGCCCATTGCTTCTTGTCCTATCCTCAAAGGTTAGAGAGCAATTTTTCTTTCTCCTGCTTGTAACAACCTTTTATGTACTTGTAAACTGTTATGTCCCCTCTCCTTCTTCTCTTCTCCAGACTAAACAAACCCAATTTTCCCTCATAGGTCATGTTTTCTAGACCTTTAATCATTTCTGTTACTCTTCTCAGGACTATCTCCAGTTTGTCCACATCTTTCCTGAAATGTGGTGCCCAGAACTGGACACAATACTCCAGTTGAGGCCTAACCAGCATGGAGTAGAGTGGAAGAATTACTACTTTTGCTAATACACCTCAGAAGGATGTTTACTTTTTTTGCAATAGTGTTACACTGATTCATATTTAGCTTGTGATCCACTATGACCCCATAGATCCCTTTCTGCAGTACTCCTTCCTAGGCAGTCATTTCCCATTTTGTATGTGTGCAACTGATTATTTCTTCCTAAGTGGAGTTCTTTGCATTTGTCCTTATTGAATTTCATCCTATTTACTTCAGACCATTTCTCCAGTTTGTCCAGATCATTTTGAATTTTAATCCTATCCTCCAAAGCACTTGTAACCCCTCCCAGCTTGTTGTCATCCACAAACTTTATAAGAGTAATCTTTATGCCATTATGTAAAACATTGACGAAGATATTGAACAGAACCTGACACAGAACTGATCCCTGCATGACTGCACTCGATATGCCCTTCCAGCTTGACTGTGAACCACTGATAACTACTCTCTGGGAACAGTTTTTTCCAACCAGTTATGCACCCACCTTCTAGTAACTCCATTTAGGTTGTATTTCTCTAGTTTGTTTGAGAAGGTCATGTGAGAACATATCTAAAGCCTTACTAAATTCAAGATATACCACATCTACCACTTCCCCCACTATCCGCAAGGGTTGTTACTCTGTCAAAAAAAAAAGCTATTGAGTTGGTTTGGCATGATTTGTTCTTGACAAATACATGTTGACTGTTACTTATTACCTTATAATCTTCTAGGTGTTTGCAAATTGATTGCTTCATTATTTGCTCCATTATCTTTCCGGGTACTGAGGTTAAGTTGACTGGTCTGTAATTTCCTGGGTTGTCCTTATTTTCCTTTTTATAGATGGGCATTATATTTGCCCTTTTTCCAGTCTTCTGGAATCTTTCCATCTTCCATGACTTCTCAAAGATAATTGCTAATGACTCAGATATCTCTTCAGTCAGCTCACTGAGGATTTTAGGATGTATTCCATTAGACTCTGGTGACTTGAAGACATCTTACTTGACTAAATCTTTAACTTGTTCTTTCCCTATTTTAGCCTCTGATCCTACCTCATTTTCACTGGCATTCAGTACGTTAGGTGTTCAATTGCTACTATCCTTTTTGGTGAAAACTGAAACAAAAAAGTCATATAGTACTTCTACCATTTCCACATTTTCTATTACTCAATGAAGTGGGGGGAAATAGTAGTGGGCCTACCTTGCTCTTGATCTTGTTCATTCGCAAAACGTATACTAAGTCCTGTTTCCTCGAATACTGTGGAAACAAAAGCAGGAATTTGGTTGTTCAGAAATCCTCAAGACTGCCATTCCAGTGAGCTCTATGCCCAAGAACAGAGCTGGATGAAATTTTCTGAGCAAATGATTTTTTTTGATGAAAAATGCAGATTCAGGTCAATCAAGATTTTTGTGAAATCCTGTTGATTTCCCCAAATTATTTCCCTCAAAAATTAAAAAGTTTAATTTCAGTGTTTTCAAAATGAAACATTTCAATTTTTTAGTTTGAAACTTTTGTTTAGAATTACCTTTTTTATTTAAAAAAACGATTAAAAATATTAAATACTGGAAAGCAAAATGATTAAACTTTTCACTGTTGAAAATTTTAAACATAAACTCTCACACACTGGAAATTCAAAAAAATAAAGAGAACTTAAAAATTAATTGTTCAAGCAGCTCTACCCAAGAAACTGTCTTCTCCCTTTCAGGATCATGCTCACACTTCCTTCTTCTGGTGTTCTTGCCTCCAACATACACAGGCTGCAACCCAATGTGTTTGCAACCAGTCTGTATGAGTTAGCCCTGATCCACCATGCAGCCTAGTGTCTTGTGTGGTAGTCTCCATTGTTTGCAGCTGTGCCCTTATTACATAGAGGGTTTTGATTGCTTCTTCTGTTGAGCATGAAGAAGGGTGCTTGACACACCGATTGTGCATAATGAAGTCTTTGGGTCCAAGGCTTTGTGGATGGCAGCCATTAGCAGCTTACAGCTTAACAGTGTGAAAACCCTTTTTCAGTTTTCTAGGGATCAGTACAGTTATTTAGTTATCTCTTACACTGATATTGATACAACTAGGAAGTTATCTTATCATAATGACTTATTGGACTAAATTCATCCCTGATGTACTCTCATTGATTTCCTTACTTTCTTTTTTTAGTGTGTTTGTATGGATGGATCACCTGGCAGAATTGGCTTCCCAAAGTTTTAGATGCTTTTCCAAAGTTTAATGAATCTGTCTGAATCTCTCCTTGAGCCTGGAAAAAATTGGTTTGGAAATGTCCCAAGAACAGGCTTTTGCATGAGATTACTAGCCCTTCTACATCTTGTCACGAGCCAGAAATTAGTATTGCCAACTCTCTCATGTTGTTTTTGGCAGTGATTGTAAAGCTCCAGCTCCTGTAGTCCAGTGATTGTGAGAATCTCGGTTTCTATTTTTAATAAAATAATAATGTAATAAACCATCTAGTGCTTTTTATTAACAGTAGATCTCAGTATTGCTGATCTCAAGAGATCAAAAATAAGTCAGTTTCCCCCAAAATCATGAAATTAGCCCAGAAAATCATAAGGTTTAAAACAAACAAAAAAACTATTGTGGGTTCTTGGTTTGTCTTTTGCTGTGGGGTGTGTGTGTGTGTGTGTGTGTGTGTGTTTTGTTTGTTTTTGTTTACCTCCCCCTACCTGTCCTGTTTGTGTGTATTAGTGCTGGCCACTGTCCTGAATACATTGGGTAAGGTGATTTTGGCCTCTGCTCCCAGATCCACAAGTCCCCTGCCCAGCCATTGATCCTGTCCCACAGAACCTCCCCACCTTAGCTTCACCTCTGCTGCTCCTCTGGTTCTTCATTCCCCTCTCCTCTTTCCCAGGCTGCGGGAGGGGGAGCCCCAGGAACTCTTAACTCCCCTCAGCCCTTTCCCAGCCCAGGTGCTTCACGGAACAGAGGTGCTATCCTGCTCCTGTTTCTCACAGGAGGGAAAGAGCATGCAAGTGGAGTGGTTCTGGACTGCTGAGTAATCTGCTCCCCCTGCTTGATGTTTTTACAGAAGTGGGGGAGGGAGGGAGGGGAGAGAGAGAGAGCAGGGCTGAACTTTGAAAGGGGGCTGGAGCTTCTTGCATCATTGTGAAAGGAGCCCCAGGACCCTCTGAAATCCCTTTACTTGCAGAGAAAAAATTCGGGAGATGGCAATACTGAGATCTCAAACAGCTTTGCTAAGGAGGCAAGTATCAGTCAGTGTATATATTTTTAATGGTGAGGGTAATTACCCATTGGAACAGTTGGCTAATGGGTGTGGTAGAATCTCCTGGACTGACAATTTATTAAATCAAGATTGGATTTTTTAAAAAAAGGTGTGCTCTACTTCAAAAGGAATTCCTTTTTTGGGAAGGACTGTGACCAGCGTTCCCTTTAACATCCTTTTACATCCATGAGCAGAATCAATTTTATGTGCATATGTGCGTCACCAATAAAACAAAACATATATATTTTTAAAAGATGCCATAGGGATAATTACTCCAGCAAGGACAGGTTAGGCATTTTTTTAGAATTCACTACTCAACATAATTAAATATAAGTGTAAGAGAAATAAAAATTATGGAATGCAGAGACCAGCCAAAACACTAAAATAACACACTTTGAAAGAATAAAATTATAGAGAATATATGTGCATTGTAGGAAGTACCAAGGAGTAACAACAATACTACAAATATGTGTTGGGAGGTGAGTGTGAAAGAGACTGTGCGTGAGAGACGCCCAGAGACTGTGTGTGCTGGCTGGCTGCTGGGGAAGTTTGAGAGCTGCTGTGCACTGTCTCTTTAAGACTCTTACTGAAAGTTCTCCTGCTCTGTCCTGAGCCCTGCTGTCTTCCCTCCCCAGCTCTGCGGAGATGGGGTACATTGGGGGGTAGGGGGGACGGGGGAGAGACTGTGTGAGCCAGTTGGGGAAATCTCAGACAGTGCACTGTCTCTTTAAGAAAGGCACTCAGTCACTCACCGCTTGCTGCAGCAGCTCTGAGTTGTGAGCCAGGCTGTCCCCCCTCTGCTCTGCTCTGTGGAGATGGGGTACAGGGACAAGGGGACACCCTGACAGCAGCACCCTCACCCCATCCCCGCTCTGCGCAGCCAGCAGGAGGTTCCTGGGAGCAGCTGCAGGATGGAGCAATGTGGGGGGAGGGGCACCTGAACACAGGCTGCCAGCTGTGTGTTCTGCTAATCAGCTGGGCAGCATTTGAATCTCTCCTGGGCAGCCGCTCAAGCACACAGCTTACAGGGAACACAGTCTGGGTAATACAGGAGGTCAGCCCATCTCCGGGGTAGGCAACCTATGGCACGGGTGCCGAAGGTGGCACGTGAGCTGATTTTCAGTGGCACTCACACTGCCTGGGTCCTGGCCACCAGTCCGGGGGGCTCTGCATTTTAATTTAATTTTAAATGAAGCTTCTTAAACATTTTAAAAACCTTATTTACTTTACATGCAACAATAGTTTAGTTGTATATTATAGTCTTAGAGAAAGACCTTCTAAAAACGTTAAAATGTATTACTGGCACATGAAACCTTAAATTAGAGTGAATAAATGAAGACTCGGCACACCACTTCTCAAAGGTTGCCGACTCCTGGCCTATCTGATCACAATGATCCCTTCTGGCCTTGGAATCAATGAATCATTCCCAGATTACAGATGTGGAAACTGAGTCACAGAGCTGAGTGATAGAACTAGGAATAGGACCCAGGTCTCCCGAGTCACGGTCAAGTGCCCTATCCAGTAGGTAGCACTGCCTTCCAAGCACGTAAGTGTCTAGTGAAACTTACGACTGTGGAGAAAAGCTTGAAAATCAAATGCTCAAAAACCAGAAGACAAAAAAAATCATAAGCTTTTTAAAAAGCTTATGATATTTAATCCAATTTCATGATTTCTGGGGCCTGACTCATGGGTTTTTTTTGTTTGTTTGTGTTTTTTTTTAATGCTTGCAGTTGGCAATACCTAAAATACCATTAGGATGTTTTTTCTTGTGGAACTGATAAATTGCTGGTTGGAGGGGAAATATCTGAAACATTTCTGAAGCTTAAAGCAGGTCCTGCATAAGTCTAGTTCTGGAAAGTGGGGACTGTTAAGGAGTGGGCAAGTGGAAATAGCACTCAGTTGCCTCCTCAACCAGTTCACCATGCTTAATATTTAGATTGAAAATAAATGGCAGATACAAGACAGATGCTAAGGGAGGGAAAGATTGTTTGGAAATGAAATCAGTCCAATGGGTCAAATTCATGCCTGGTGTAACTACATTGTAGCTCATCTGTCCAGTCCACTGTCTGTCATTCATCTTTGCAAGCACATGAGAAGTTAACAAAGATTCTAAGAAGTTTTGGAAAAGCATCCAAACCTTTGGGACTCAATTCTGGCCGATGATCTGTACAAGTGATGGCACAAAAAAAGAATAAGTGAGCCTGTGTACAGTGGATAAAATCTGACAGAGCTGTTACTGCATTGTGGAAATTAAGATGCCACATATTCAGCTGTTCCTAGAATCAGAGGCAAATGGGACAGGATGGTGTAGATCTGGTTTGGTTGGCAATGGATGTGATCAGTTTACAAACCAAGTGGGTATTCACCCACGAAAGCTCATGCTCCAATACGTCTGTTAGTCTATAAGGTGCCACAGGACTCTTTGCTGAGTTTACAAACCACCTTTCAAGGATCATGTTTGGGGCTGAAGGAGTAAGGGAAACTAAAGCTTTTTTTTAATGCACTCATCTCCATAATATCTAGGTGCCATGTACCCTGATTAAAAGCATCAATTCTGAGTGAAAAGACCTTTAATCCCCTTGTCTCCATAATGTCCCTGCATTCAGTAGGATGTCCTTGTCTTTCTCTAGGATGGATGCTCCTGGCCACTCGGCAGCCATCGCTACTGGGGGTCTTTTCCAGACCATCTGGCATTCCATCCCAGGAAGAGGACCTCCTCACTCACATCTGCTGCTCTTTACTTCACTGCTCTGTATTAAAGTCAGGGGTGCTGGACCCCCTCACTTTTTTCCTGCCTTAAAGGTGAGCGACAGGGGAGGGAGAAGGGCCAGAGAGAAGAAAGCGGTAGCTGGGGCCACAAGGGAATAGGTGAGGAGGGAAGAGATGGAGCAAGGGTGGGGCCAGGGGAAGATGCAGAATAGGGACGGGGGATTGGGGTGGAGCGGGGTTGAGTACAGGCATGGCCTCGAGGTGAGGGGCAGAGCAGGGAGAGAGGGCTATGGTCCAGGTGCTGATGGGCCCTCTGACTTCTACGGAGCTTGCAGCGCTCCTGACTTGCTTTCATAAACCCCAGGGTCCTGCTTTGCTACTTTAATGCCTCAGCAGCTCTTTCACCAGGGAATCCTGACCCTTCCTCCTAGGATTCCTGTCAGAGTTCTACATCCCTCAGGCAATATGATAGGAGGTTGAACATTTATGACCAAGCACCAACTTTTTACTAGAACAGACTCCGCCAAATGTTTCAGTGCTCTTCCCTCATAAAGTGGCCTTTAAAAGTAAAACTAGGTAAAAGGAAAGGAAGATCTCGTGGCAAAAGGTCGGCCTATTCCAGAGGCTCATTGTGATATTTTCCATAAGACCAAGAAAACAAACTGTAGTACAGAAGCTTTTAGCCCCCTCTTTGGATGGGGATCTCTTTGAGCCCCAGTGATTCTGCATCATAGCTTGTTTGTGCTTGTCCAATGTAAGGTACTGCACTATCTATTCCTTCTGAGGAACTAAGCTGGGAGATGGCAGGAGGAAGTGGAAATAAAGCAGATGGAGCGGATGGGGGAGGAGGAGAAAAACAAATCAATGTGTGTTTGATTGTAACTAGAGATTTAAGATAGTTACAATAAAATAAATGAAGTGAATTAATATGAGATCTTGGAAGTGCATTTCTGGTTCACAGTAAAGTCTGGCAGTTAAGAAAGCAGAGCACTATTAAATTAAATTTACTTTATCTGTCATTGGCCAAATTCTGCTCTTGCTTAAGTCCCTGTGAATCTGGAGGAATTCCACTGAGGTCAGTGGAGTCATTCCAGATTTACCCTAGAGTAAGAAGAATTGATTCTGCTTCTAACTGGCCTACAGCGGTATCCCTATGAAGTTGGGTGGGAAACTCTTTTCCTGTTCTGCAGGAATTTTTCCTATCCTAAATTTTTTCCTATCCTAAATTGTGATATAACTTTAAAATCTCATATGCATGCAACATTCATTTAAAAAAAAAACCTGATTGGGTCAATTAAAGTGCTCCATTTTGATTTGGACCATTTTAATTTTAGAACTTTTTTTAGTATAAATTAACTACAATTTCAAAATAAAAACTTGCTTTAAACCAAATCTGAAACGTTTGGTTTTGGAAATGTCAAAAGGGAACATTTTGACAGTTGTAAACCGTTTTTTCAAAGCTTCTTTTTAAATCAGGAGATTTGAAACTGACCCTTTCCCATAAACAATTTCAGTTTCTACAGAAAATTCCCAACCAGCTTTATATCTATATCTTGAACTGAATAGATTAGTGTTTAGGAAGTCTTTATATGTCGAAGTTCCTTTTTGCACTATCTAGAAGAGAAAATAAAACGTATAGTTAATTTATTTCCCATTTTAAGTAATTATGTCTCCACTAACTTGAATCAATTTGTAGGGATTTGGGGAGGGTGACTATGAGTATGTGGGGAATTATGGGTATAAAATTAATTCAAGATTTTGCCAGTACGAGCATTATAGGTCTTAGGGGTCTGAGTCCCTGGTACACAGAGTGTACAAACATTCCATTTTGGCAATGTCAGAAATGTAACTAAACCACACCTAATGCTGGTACAGAAGGGTCTTGATGTGAAAGGGAATAGTGTTTCTATCTAATCTATTTTAGTTGTTTCTAATGCATCCATCACTGTAGTACCTGCTGGCACAAACAAGGTGCAGAATAAGTAATTGGTGTTCCTGCTGCTAGGAGAAAACGGGATTTTTTTATTTTTAAAAAGTAAATGGCTCAAGGTTTGTACTAAAGGGTCTTTGAATAGAACTTGAACAGTTGATACATAAATGGTATCACAGGCTTTGATTGGATTTAAAATTCATTTAATGACCATTAATAAATTAGTGGCTATCCAAGTTAAGATGGTAATTAAAGCAATGAAACCTCTTGTCTCGGGGCATAAACTCAGTCTAAAAAGACTTATTCCCATCTCCCCAATGTGCAGTTGGCTACATTTACTATAGGGAGACTGTGGAAGAGATTAATTTTCCTCTGAAGGATCAATTATTGGCCACTGCAAGACAGTGATTTAGACAAAACAATGATTTCATTTGATGTGACAGGTCATATTTTCCTACTTAAAATTCAGTGAAAATATATATCTGTATATGATGGGTTGGTGTGTGTGACAGCAGGCATTTGTTAGGAGACAATGGTCTGAAAAACCGCATCTTTATAAAGTCCAAGGTTGCTGTGTGGAAAGAGCTGCATAAAGTCATAGGATTATAGGACTGGAAGGGACCTCAAGAGGTCATCTAGTCCAGTCCCCTGCACTCATGACAGGGCTAGGTATTATCTAGACCATTCCTGACAGGTGTTTGGAGATTTTTTTTTTAAAGAGCAGCTTAAACAATGATAGAGATTCCACAACCTCCCTAGGCAATTTATTTCAGTGCTTAACCAGCCTGACAGGAAGTTTTTTATAATGTCCAACCTAAACTGCCCTTGCTGCAATTTACGCCCATTGCTTCTTGTCCTATCCTCATAGGTTAAGAATAACAATTTTTCTCCCTCCTCCTTGTAACAACCTTTTATGTACATGAAAACTGTTATGTCCCCTCTCAGTCCTCTCTTTTCCAAACTAAACAAACCCAAGTTTTTCAATTTTCCCTCATAGGTCATGTTTTCTAGACCTTTAATAACTTTTTTATTAAAGTCCTTCAGATTCTTTAGTTTGTAAAACACCTGCTACTAAACTTTGACTCAAATCTTTTGACCAATTAAACAGGAATAGGCTTATGGCAACACACACAGGCGTAAGTCTCTTACTAGTGTCAATGGTAGATGCATGTGTATATACACATTTGCACAATGGGTTCCTGGTCTGTGACTAGGGCTTCTTGGTATTACTGAAATACAAATAATAATAATGCATTAAAGATTGCAGTTTGGCTGTTGGAGCCAATATAAACTGCTAACATTGCACACTGGACTTCTTAGCATATTTACCTCATGGTGGAACTTGTGCTTACAGTCTTTTTTGCTAGACACATCATTCAAGTAACTCTCTAGTACCATGAAGCTGTACTTATTATAAAAGCTTTAAAATATGGGCATTATAACAAGTGCTAAAATATCATGAGTCATAGCAATAGTGTCCCAGGGTAAAGTGCTCTAAATTTACCTTCCATTTTGTCTTTGTGCATGTTGAATTTTGCATAGGAAGTGAAAACCGATGCTATTCTTCACTATTAGTCTACTGATATTTTTGGTAGCTTACACTGTAACCACATTATAATTCCATATTATTTTTAATGCTGCAGTAAAGCCATCGGTAATGAACAATGATACCAAGATTACAAAAATAGTCAAGCATGATATGATATGATAGATATGAAAAAAGATATTAGAAACTTGTATCCTTAGTATCAGAGGGGTAGCCGTGTTAGTCTGGTTCTGTAGAAGCAGCAAAGAGTCCTGTGGCACCTTATAGACTAACAGACGTTTTGCAGCATGAGCTTTCGTGGGTGAATACCCACTTCTTCGGATGCAAGTCTTGCATCCGAAGAAGTGGGTATTCACCCACGAAAGCTCATGCTGCAAAACGTCTGTTAGTCTATAAGGTGCCACAGGACTCTTTGCTGCTTGTATCCTTAGAGCAGTCTTCAGTATCTGTAATAACCAAAAAAAAAAAGAGTAAAACCACTTTTCAAGACTCAAAGGATGGTAAAAATATTCACCTATCTTGGATGCTGATGCTGCTTTAATTTTTAAAAGTCTGGGTAATTAACGACTGGACCACTTACCAAGGGTTGTGGTGGATTCTCCATCACTGACAAATGAGCAGCCAGCAGCCAGAGAGATATCGGCGCTTTCCCCTTCAAAGAGCCACTTCTCTTTGGCCGGCTTTGAAGGGGAAAGCGCCACTGGCTGCGCGGCTGCCCCTGCTCCTCCTGAGTCCTCCAGAACGTGCTCTCAGGGCCACATTCTGAAAAGGGCTTTAGAGCTGCAGGCCGGGGCCCCCTTAACCCAGGGTCCTGCTGCCCCTAAAGCCCCTGCGTTCCGGGTGGCCCTGCCTGCCGGAGGAGGGAGGGGGACAGCTCCCAGAATCGCGGCCATGGGGGCGGTGCTGCGCTGCGCAGAGCCACCTGCATACCCCCTGCACCAAACAAGAGCTGCCCCAGGTAAGTGTTCTGCACATCCTGTCTGCCGCAGCCCTGAGCTTCCTCCCACACCTCCACCCTGAGCATCCTCCCACACCCTAACTCCCTTCCAGACCCTGCACCCCCAGCCCTGAGCCCCAGGGGTAAGCCAGGGCACCTCCCCACCACAGTACAGTACTGTACAGTATATAATGATTTATGTATGCCCCCCAAAAATTTCCTTGGAACCTAACCCCCCGCATTTACATTAAATCTTATGGGACAATTGGATTCGTTTAACATTGTTTCACTTAAAGTTGCATTTTTCAGGAACATAACTACAACGTTAAGTGAGGAGTTACTGGAGTGTTACTTTGCAACTTTCCAGAAAAAGTATTTTATGTTTTTATCTATCCTCACTGCAGGAGCAGCAGAAGGTCCCTAAAAGTGGGGGCCACCAATGCATGAACTGAGGTCCTACCCTCATGGTGTCTCTTTTCCTCCCAAAAGAAACCTTCCCCCCCACTCTTCTCCACCACGTACCCCTGTATTCCTTGCCCTTATGGCCAGTAAAAAGTAGGAGGGCATAGTCATGGTCCCCTGAGTTCCCCATGTTCTGGCACCCCTGACTCACTGTTTGTGCGCTATGAACGTAACAGGTGCCACTGCACACTGAAGCCATGTCTCTGTTATGGATGCAACAGCAGCCCAGTTGTGGCCCTGCAGCTGGACCACTGTAGCTAGTGTAGACGTTTCCTTCAGCAACAGAAGGGGTTTTTCCATTGACATAGGTAATTCACCTCTGAGTTGTGGTAGCTCAATTGACAGAAGAACTTTGAAATGTAGAACAGGTCTTAGGCGTGATCTGCCAGGGTGCTGAAAACCTGTAGATTTCTTTGAATCATCAGGCCTGGTTTACATTGAAAGGTTAGGCTGACATAGCTACGGAGCTAAAGGGTGTGAAAAATTCTCCTCCTTGAGTGCCATTGGTATGCCAGCCTAACCCTTGGTATAGACATGGATAGTTAGATGGAAGAGTTCTTCCATTGACCTACCTATTGCCATTTGAACAGGTGGATTACCTACAGTGACAGAAAAATCCCTTCCGTCACTGGAGGAAGCCTCTAAGCTACAGTGCTGCTGCAGCGCCGGAGCTGTGTTGCTGTCGCACCCGTGGTATAGACATCACCTCTGAAAACCCCTATAAGCCCCTGGTGGAAATCAGGAACAGATGTGTCCCTCCAGGGGCCTGACTGCAGATCCAGCTGAAATGAAATGTGTCCTCCTGAGCTTTGTCTTGGAAGTTTCTCATGTGCACAGCTGCCTTTTAGCCGGAATGCTGTCATATGACTAAATGAAATATTGCTGAGCCCCACACGGCAGCGTCCAGTGCTCCTTTTGTTAAAATAACAGAAACATAAGCAACTGTGAACAATCCAATAATTTCAGCAGATCTACTCAATTGATATGCACAGCTGCTGCTACCTCCAGCTAACCGAAGTTCACTCTAGCAGCATTAAGGAGAGACCAGAGAGGATGGCACAGGATATGATCAGATGCTGATGCCAACAACCTGCAGCAAAAAGAGGCTTAACCAATGGAGCTAAAAGAGCAGCTCTTTAAAGTGGCTCAGCAGCAAAAACAATTTATTTCTATGGATATGGACAGCAATTGTACCTTCTAGGAAAATAGTATACAATAGTAAAAACAGCAAATATGTTACTTACAATGGGCTAAATCACCCCTATGTTGTGAGGGCTGGCTAAGTGTTTTCAGGATGCTATAATTTTTAATATATCTACCTTTCATGGAGGTTAGGTCCATCAATAGTTATTAGCCAAGATGGTCAAGGATGCAACCCCAAGCTCTCTCTGCACAAGCTGGGCCTAGACACCAGGGGATGGATCATTCACGGATTGCCTTGTTCTGTCCATTCCCTCTGAAGTATCTGGTACTAGCTACTGTCAGAAGACTGGATAATGGGCTAGATACTCCTATGGTCTGGCCCAGCATGGCCATTTTTATGTTATACTATTGTGGAAAAATGATGTGGAAAAAGCTGAAGTGCTCAATGCTTTTTTTTTCCCCCTCGGTCTTCATAGACAAGGTCAGCTCCCAGACTGCTGCACTGAGCAGCTCAGTATTGGGAGGAGGTGAGCAGCCCTCAGTAGTGAAAAAACTGGTTAAGGACTATTTAGAAAAGCTGGACATGCACAAGTCCATGGGTCCAGATCTAATGCATCCAAGGGTGCTGAGGGAGTTGGCGGATGTGATTGCAGAGCCATTGGCCATTATCTTTGAAAATTCATGGTGATTGGGGGAGGTCCTGGATGATTGGAAAAAGGCAACTATAGTGCCCATATTTTAAAAAGGGAAGAAAGAGAACCTGGGGAATTACAGACCAGTCAGCCTCACTTCAGTCCCTGGAAAAATCATGGAGCAGGTCCTCAAAGAATCCATTTTGAAGCATTTGACAGAGGAAGGTGAGCAGGAACAGTCAACATGGATTCACCAAGGGCAAGTCATGCCTGACCAACCTAATTGCCTTCTCTGATGAGATAACTGGCTCTGTGGATATGGGGAAAGTGGTGGACGTGCTATATCTTAATTTAGCAAAGCTTTTTAAATGGTGTCCCACAGTATTCTTGCCAGCAAGTTAAAGAAATATGGATTGGATGAATGGACTATAAGGTGGATAAAAAGATGGCTAGATCATCAGGCTCAACTGGTAATGATCAATGGCTCGATGTCTTGTTGGGAGCAGACTGCCCCAGGGGTCGGTTGTGGGGCTAGTTTTGTTCAACATCTTTATTAATGATCTGGATGATGGGATAGATTGCATCCTCAGCAAGTTCGCGGATGACACTAAGCTTGGGGGAGAGGTAGATACCCTGGAGGGTAGGGATAGGATCCAGAATGACCTAGACAAATTGGAGGATTGAGCAAAAATAAATCTGAGATTCAACAAGGACAAGTGCAGAGTTCTGCACTTTGGATGGAAGAATCCCACTTCTGCTACAGGCTGGGGACCAACTGGCTAAGCAGCAGTTGAGCAGAAAAGGACCTGGGGATTACAGTGGTGAGATACTGGATATGAGTCAACAGTGGGCCCTTGTTGCCAAGAAGGCTAAGGGCACATTGGGCTGCGTTAGTAGGAGCTTTGCTAGCAGATGGAGGGAAGTGATTATTCTCTTCTATTCAGCACTAGTGAGGACACATCTGGAGTATTACATCCAGTTTCTGCTCTCCCCCCCCCACATCAGAAAGGATGTGAACAGATTGGAAAGAGCCCAGCAGAGGGCAGTGAAAATGATTAGGGGGTTGGGGCACATGACTCACAAGGAGAGGCTGAAGGAACTGGGATTATTCCCTCTGCAGAAGAGAAGAGTGAGGGGAGATTTGATAGCAGCCTTCAACTACCTGAAGGGGGGTTCCAAAGAGGATGGAGCTCGGCTGTTCTCAGTGGTGGCAGATGACAGAATAAGAAGCAATGGTCTCAAGTTGCAGTGGGGGAGGTCTAGGTTAGATATTAGGAAACACTATTTCACTAGGAGGGTGGTGAAGCACTGGAATGGGTTACTTAGGGAGGTGATGAAATCTCCTTCCTTAGAGGTTTTTAAGGCCCGGCTTGACAAAGCCCTGGCTGGGATGATTTAATTGGTGTTGGCCCTACTTTGAGCAGGGGATTAGACTAGATGACCTCCTGAGGTCTCTTCTAACCCTAATAATCTATGATTCTATTAACAGTAATTTGGGTTCAGTGTTTTGATGCCAAGCATTTGGTTTTGCCTGCATGCCAGAAAATGAAAATACATTTTTAAAAAGGTTTGTTTTTTAAACCATTTACTTGAAACTGAGTTTTAATTTTAACAATTCTCCTTTCCGCCTGCTCTTTACTTGTGTAGTGCCTTTGAAAGAAAAAAGCCCTTGCTTGATTGTCTCTGATTACGTCCAATGGCCTTGTTCTATGGATCGGAAGCTCTTTGGGGAATGGATGATCTCCCCCCGCAATCCCACCCTTCCCCCCGCCACTACCTAGCACAGAGGAGGCCTGGTCCATGCCTGGGGCTCCTAGGCATGACTGCAATATATCAACAATAGTTGGGGAGAATAAAAAAGGGTCAATGCACATCATAATCTGGCCTGCAGTTTGATGGATGATTGTAGGAATCTGATTCACTCCTTGGTATTTTCTCAGCACACAGCCATGAAGATGGCTGTGCTGGTGACGGTTGGGTTTGGTCAGGATCAAGAAACAGTATCCGTGGTGGTGTGATGGCTAATTCCTCGGTCTCAGTATTCATTGGTGTTGATGATCGCCATGGCAGTAATACTGGTTAATGCTCCCTACCACTCTGACAAATAGCCAAATGCTACACAGAAAAGCAGTGTCTGATGGGGTGACAAATTCATCCTAATAAATTTGCCAAATCAAAACAAGTTTTTGATTGTCCATATGTGCAGACTTCCTCTAATCTTGAGAGAATCTACAGGAAAATCCCATAGATCTCAGAGCACCTGTGTTCTGTAGCCTCTCTCACGGTAGAGGAGGGACAGGACTCTGATGCAATGCATACTAAGAGGGTGTTTACGGAGGCTGCTGGTGGTTGCCTTTGGCTGTCTTCCTCCCAGATTGCAGCACAAGCTTTGTTAATCGTAGCGATGACCTGATGAAGAGCTCTGTGTAGCTTGAAAGCATGTCTCTTGGTCTAGGAAAAATATTACCTCACCCACCATGTGTCTCATAGTGATACCACACAGATCTTTGTAAGATCTGGCCTGGACAGTAAAGCAACGGAAGGGAGTCTGAAATATACTATAAGGCCAAATCCCTCTACATTGCTCCCTCCTCCATAGCACTGGTGTTGTCTCCTCCTATGCACTGCTCCGCTCTGAGGCAGAACAAAGCACAGGCAATATTTAACACTAAAAGGAACAGCATTAGCTTACTGAAGTTTCCTTTGGAAGCTCTGAGTTTGCTGGGAATTGATGATGTACTCCATCTGACCCTTCCTCCACTCAACCACTGCAGCTCCAGAGGCACTGATTTGATTGCAGAAGAGCAATCTCAGATGAGGGAAGGCGGGTTGCTGCCTCTTGAGTGTTATTCTTTCCTTGCACATGTACCAGCCAGATTTGGCTAGTGTCTTCACCAGAGTTGTGTGGAGAAGAGTAATTCTGGTGGAGGATTTTGATACTTTAAAATTTGTTTTTGTTCTAATTCAGTTCAGAAACCAAAAATTTCAAAATCCTCTGTGAAAAGGAAAGCCCCAGTCTGCCTGGCTGGCTGTCCCAGGCTGCAGGTGCTGGAAACCCTGGGCAGAGGTGGTGCTGCTAGCACATTTGGGGCCCTAAGCAGGAATATTTGTGGGATTCCCCCACAACACATAATAAAAAGCAATGAGGGGTCCCTCTGGAGCTGCTTGGGGCCCTAAGCAATTGCTTATCTGTTATGCTTAGCGCCAGCTCTGGGCCTGGGATCCCTGACTCACAGACCATCTGTGTGCCAGGGCTGCCCTGACCTGTGGATTCTGGAAGCCTGGGCAGCCCAGGATCTGGGTGGGCAAGCTGGTAAGAAACCAGGCAGGTTTCAAAGCTGCTTGGTTTCTGGAGAAACCTCATCAAAATCAGGGAGCATTTCAGGTCTGATGAATTGGCCCATCCCTATTGCATAGGAATTCATGCTTTCTGTCACCTCCACTGGAGAGAAAGGACCTTATCTTCTAACTGTGAGCAGATCCTCTCTGCCCCATGCTTTCCCCCAAAGAGCGGCAGAGTGCGGGGTACATGAATCTTCCCCCTTTGCTCAGAAAGGAGCCAGGCACAGTTGCAGTTTTTGCACTTTCCTGTGCACAAGGGCTGTTCCCTGCTAGCATTCACTGGAGCACAGCCTACATTAAATGGGAGGGACACACAAGAGGCAAGGACATGGCGGGGAACTACTACTGGGAATAAGAGCAGGTGGCCTTCCGTTATACCTCTGGGTGCTTTCCAGTCTTCCTGCTAAGGGGGATGGAGGGTGCTGTGCAGGGCTCTTCAGAGAAGGCAAGTGTAGCTTAGCTGATAGAGCTCTTTCCTGGGACTCTAGTCCCAGCTCTGCCACCAGCCTGCTGGGTGACCCTAGGCAAGTCACTACAACTTCTCAATTCTGTGTCCATATCTGTAAAAGGGGGATATAATGATGATGATTATCCTTGTAAAGTGCTTTGAGATCTATGGGTAAAAAGCACGATATCAGAGCTAGGTGGTGGCATTATTCCCCTGGAAGGTACTTGGATATTATATTGATGGGGTGCTGTATAAAAACTTGTCCTGCATTCATTCTACTTGCCCAGGCTAGGGAAGCTATTGCTTGAAAGAGAAGTGCTGGTTCTGGGCAGTAGCCCCCACAACTGCAGAGGTTGCTACTTAGTGTGAAGACTCCTAAAAAGTCAGTGCACAAATGAAAATATGTAAACACTGAATATTTCTCTTAGGTCCTGATGTGACCAAGCAGACATCATGCGATACCATTTAAATTTTTAATAAATCCTTGTGGAATAAATACAAGCAGCTCACCCATGAATGATTTGTTTTCACTTCTGAAGAGACCTTGATATATTAATGAGCAACACAATACTTACTCTTCAAGGGTGAGAGATCCAATATTGCCCCATAATGAACTTTGGATAACTTCCAGATATCTTCACTCCATTCCTAGATATGTTCCATTTCTGTTTGCCTGGTGTATGTTTGCATTTACACTATAAGGTAATAAATAAGTGTCTGGAGGTTAAAGACTTCATAAGTGTTGCTGATGAATCAATTAATCAGCTACCATTGATTTACCAGTGTGTACTATTAATTTCATTATGATGCCTAAAGGGTAATCCATAGTAATTACATAAAATTAATCGGATAGTTCATGGTAATTGAATTTGTAAATGTATTAGCTTACATTCATTTACTCTAAATACAAGCAATTAATATTTTATACTACTGTTTTGAAAAATGAGAATTGTTGTGAATTATTGTAATTGAGGTAGACAGATTTTTCTGTTGGAACCCACAAAGCTGAGGAATGCTGATAATCAGTAAATATGAGGGCCTCTCTTCAAAGTTTCCAACTGTGTGTGTGTGTGTGTGTGTGTGTGTGTGTGTAAAAAGAGCAATTACTGATTTCCAAAGATTTTCAATTACTATAAACAGCTTAAAGCTTGTTTCTGATGAGTTGGGTTTGACATACTGCTGAAGCAGTTAATAATCAAAAAGGTATTTGTTTTGTGGAAAACTGCTCTAGCACAATTGTGGTTGCACAGTGTGAGTTCTGTTGCAAAAAAACCCTCCAAGTTGGATGTAAAATGCAGGATTTGAAAGGGGGGACAATCAGATCTCTAGAAATTAGGTGCACTGTCCTTTAATAAATGCACAGTGAGAGAGATTTTCAGCAGCAACTGTGGCTTCAGACAGCCACGCTGGTCCTGCTGAGAGATGCACTATCATTGGAAGTAATTATTCCTTAAGATTGTGTCATAAATATTACGCTTGCTAGGTGGGAAAAAGAGAATGCTGTCTGCCTGAGAGTTTTCAAAGAATCGTTTCTAATTTTTTGTTTTCCTTCAGGAAGCTAAGAGTATAGAGACAAATGCAGACATTATCAGGCCAAATTGGGGTATAAATCACCCAAGGAAAGAATCTCTTGGTGTGTGTGTGTCTCTCAGCAGCAATCTGGGAAAATCTGATTTCACACTTGGCATTCTGTTTCATGTCTGTAATTCTGTCACAGACCATTTGTCTCCCATCCCCTACGCTCCATTCTTCTTTACTCGGGCATGCAGCTGATAAGGACAGAATAGTTTTAGTGGTATCAGAGGCTGTGTCTACACTAGAAAATTGAACCACTGGTAATTGAACTGGTGGATTTTCTCTGGTGCAGGTACTGGCTGTACACAGTGTCCATGCAATTCATGCCATTTTGGTTGCAGTTTTGCCTCACGTCCATACTGGTATTCTGCTTTGCCTATTGTAGTTGCACTGTCCTCTGGGTATCTATCTATTGCAATTCCTGGGGAAGCTCTGCGAAGCAGTGGCTTCTGGGAGATTTTAAAATGACTTCTGGGTGCCCCCAAAAGTGTGGCAGAAATCAGCAAGCTCCCATGCTTCCTTGGAAGGGAACTCCTATAAATCCCTCTTTAGTGATGCCCTTCCCTATGGGTTTCTCAAAATGGAGACCAAGAGGAATGAGAGAGTGCTTCTAGAGCTCTTGGAGAGACGTAACGAGGCCTTTTGAGGCAGTGAAGGATGTTCCAACAGCCCCTGTGAAGAGAGACTGACCAGAAACTGAGGCTGTTACTGCTTCAATGGTCAGGTATATTCTCCCCCACCCCATCACCCCCCTGGAATAGACAGTTCTTTGCAGTATTTGGTGTGATCTTCTCTGAGGCTACGTCTACACTACAGCCAGGATCGACGCTGTTGATTTAGCGGGCCTACTGAAGACCCACCAAATTGACAGCAGATCACTCTCCAGTTGACCCCTGTACTCTACTCCCGACGAGAAGAGTAAGGTAAGTCGATGGGAGAGTTTCTCCCACCAAACCCCCGTGGTGTAGCCCACGGTAACTTCACCTAAGGTACGTTGACTCCAGCTACGTTATTCACATAGCTGGAGTTGAGTAGCTCGACTTACCACGTTAGTGTAGACATAGCCTGAGTGAAGGGCTGGTTTTGTGACCAGTCCACAACCACCGATCGATGGTACTGTTGTGCTGGAGCCCAAGGACATGTAGCAGTGGCGGCATGCCTCAATGAGAAAAATCTCCAGAAAGACACACTCTGCTCACAAGGGAAGAGTGGCCTGTGCCCTTTGGAAACTTCCTGTCAGTTGGGCACATGGGTAAGGCTGGGAAGTCCTTGGTGAGTGCCATTGTACTGGAGACTAACCTGGCTGTACACAGTGAGTTGCAAGAACATGTGACCAAGGTGGCCAGTATGCTACAGATGGTTTGTGATTTGGTGGTCTGTAGCAGACACCAACTACCACCTCATCTTGTCCTTTATCTGTTAGGACACTTATCCATAAGCATTCAAGATCATGAGTTGTCAGAGACTCAAACAGGCAATGCCATTTTTGACATACTATTTTACACCTACTCCCTTCCCTTTTACCCTCACAGATCTTGCCATTGATGTTAACATTCCAGTCATGCAGATCTTCCTACCAGGTTTCAATAACAGGTAGGTTGGATTTATGTTCATAAATGAGCAATTAAAATGTCTCTTGTTTATTACCCCTTCTACTAGCACTAGTGTATAGGTAGTTAAAACATTTCTTCTCTTCATGTTCCTTGGAGCCTAGATTAATTTTGTTCTTGACATCTTGATTTTTGTCCTAAATGAGTGCTCATGTGTTCCCCCTTGTGACAAATGAAGTGGGGGGAGGGTAGCTCCCTTTGATGGACACCCAGCCAGACAGTTAGCTGTAACATCCCTCTTGGTAGCTGTTCTCTGCTTGCTTTACCTGGAAAGGGTTAAAAGTCTCACAGGTAAAGAAAAGGAAATGAGCACCTGACCAAAAGAGCCAATGGGAAGGTAGAACTTTTTAAAATTGGGAAAGAAACTTTCCTTTTGTCTGTTGTTCTCCAGAGAAGGAGACGGAGCAGCAATGCTATAAGCAGGAATGCTGTGTGAACCAGGTATAAAAATTCATCTTCTATACCTAGAAGAAATCATTGGACAGGGCATGTTTAAATAAATGCAATTAGGTTTATTTTTTTTATTTTGGCTTGTGGATCTCCTCTGTGCTAACCCCAGATGCTTTTGTTTTGCTTGTAACCTTTAAGCTGAACCTCAAGAAAGCTATCTTGGTGCTTAACTTTTGTAATTGTTTCTTTTAAGATCTAGCAAAAAGCCTAAGTTCCAAATGTATTTCCTTTCTTTTTGTTTTTAATCTTGCCTTTTTTTAAGAACAAGATTGGATTTTTAGTGTCCTAGGAGGTTTGTGCATGTTGTTTGAGTAGCTGGTAACAGCTAATTTCCTTTGTTTTCTTTCTCAGCTCTTCCCCGGAGGGTGTGTGTGAAAGGGCTTCAGGGTACCCCACAGGGAAGAATTCCCAAATGCTCCTTCCTGGGTCCAAGGGGGTTTTGCATTTGGTTGTGGCATAATTTACCGAGCCAAAGTCAGAAAATCTGTAACCTTGAGGGTTTAATACAAGCCTGAAGTGGCAAGTATTAATTTTTAGAATTCTTGCAGGTCCCCACTTTCTGCACTCAGAGTGACAGAGTGGGGATTCAGCCTTGACACCCCCTTTTTACCTTCCTTTTTTGTTTTTAGTTTGTAATCTAGCAAATTTGTAGCAAGCCTGTCCCTGGGAAGATTGGTTCCCCTTCTACTGAGAGGGAGGCCATCCAAAAGTACAGTCCCCTCTAGTTATAGTGGTTTAGTGAAACATTGGTCCCAAAACCCTGTTCTTTATACCACTTACATAGCCAGTGGTTTGCTTCTGGAAGCTTCTGCCTTCTCTCTTCCTTTGCTTGCAGTACAGGAAGGATCTCAGAGATCACTTGGACTTTTTTCCTCCAGCATCCTTCCAAATACCCTGAAGTCATCTATAGTCTGTGAGAGATCCCACTAAGCAGTGTTTATGCTGATATGCACCATCACCAGCAGATTGTTGCCCTCTGACTTCAGAAGATCTGATCCTGGAATCAGATCCCATGTCTTGGCTGCAGGCAGAGAGGACATTGTCCTGTTGTCCTGTTCTTGCAGAAAGTTCTTTCCATTTTTAATTAGTATAGACTCCGCAACTAGGATAGTCTGTCTTCCTTGGGCAGATTGATTCCTGAATTGTGCAGGAGCCCATGTGCTCATTCTGTGCCTCCCCCAACCAAACCCAAGAATATGTTTCCAGGAAGGGGTACTAATTAATGCTGATTAGGCCTCAATGGATCGTCATGGCAAGTTCCTGTATGCATACATAGGGTAACCAAGCAAGATGCATGAATCCAAAATTTTCAAAATATTTGGACTTCTAAGAGAGCAGAGAGAGGGAGTGGGGGCTCTATTCTCACCCAATAACATAATCACTAGGGGGTGTTTCCATTTCCATGGTGATTCTGGGTGACATTGCATATGCCTGCTTTTGATAAGGCTCAAGAAACCATTCTGAGAAGACAGAAACCTGAAAAGAAGTCAGTTCAGCTGTACACTCAGCAGGAGGTGAAATGTATATTAAGGAAACTGTTCAACAACCTAAGGATTTGCCCAATGACTTAAATCCTATATCAGCAAACAGTGCCAGGCTCCCAAATCCATTTGCACATATGGCATTTGTTCAAATGTGTATAAAACAGCCTATATGTATAAAAATTAACTTACCATCTAAAAAAATAAAAGGTGAACTAAATTATAATAGCACTGGAAGGGACCTCGAGAGGTCATCTAGTCTAGTCCCCTGCACTCAAGACAGGACTAAGTATTATCTATACCATCCCTGACAGGTGTTTGTCTAACCTGCTCTTAAAAAATCTCCAATGATGGAGATTCCACAACCTCCCGAGGCAATTTATTCCACTGTTTAATCATGCTGAGAGTTAGGAATTTTTTCCTAATGTCCAACCTAAACTTTCCTTGCTGCAATTTAAGTCCATTGCTTCTTGTCCTATCCTCAGAGGTTAAGAAGAACAATTTTTCTCCCTCCTCCTTGTAACAACCCTTTATGTATTTGAAAACTGTTACTTCCCCTCTTAGTCTGGAGAAAAGAAGACTGAACAAACCCAATTTTTTCCATCTTCCCTCATAGGTCATGTTTTCTAGACCTTTAATCATTTGTGTTGCTCTTCTCAGGATGCTCTCCAATTTGTCCACATCTTTCCTGAAATGTGGTGCCCAGAACGGGACACAATACTCCAGTTGAGGCCTAATCAGCATGGAGTAGAGCAGAAGAATTACTTCTTGTGTCTTGCTTACAATACTCCTGCTAATACATCCCAGATTGATGTTTGCTTTTTTTTTGCAACAACATTACACTGTTGACTCGTATTTAGCTTGTGATCCGCTATGACCCCAGGATTCCTTTCCACAGTACTCCTTCCTAGGTAGTCATTTCTCATTTTGTATGTGTGCAACTGATTGTTCCTTCCAAAGTGGAGTACTTTGCATTTGTCCTTCTTGAATTTCATCCTATTTACTTCAGACCATTTCTCCAGTTTGTCCAGATCATTTTGAATTTTAATCCTATCCTCCAAAGCACTTGCAACCCCTCCCAGCTTGTTTTCATCCGCAAACTTTATGTCTGCAAACTTTATAAGTATAGGCTCATAAGTCTTGATTGTGCCACTTGAATGATTAGATTTATTTTTTTTTACAAATGATGAAAAAAGGAAATTCAGGGGCATATCTCAAATCAGATGGCATAAGGGTTTCATGGATAAAGCTGTGAGGGCCAGGAGGAATAAAGCTTGGTCTACTCATTTTCACACTATAAATGAAAACTGCCAATTTTTTCTTTGAAGATTATATATATTGAACATTTTTATCTTAAATGAAAGACAATAGGTTAAAGGTACAAAGATTACAATCTCCTGCCCCCATAATGCCCAGCCAAAAACCTCATATCCAATATTGCAAATCTTTTTCTCTCTCCCAGAAAGATCAGACATGTCTACAATTTCAAATGTGAAATGTGTGCATGTTGGGATGGCAAGGGAGAAATACAAAATTATCACAGACCAAATTTTCAGTTGCTCTTTGCTTGCCCCATATGTCGAACTGAAATTAATTCATACACGACAAGCCTGATCCTATGGAAATCAAATGGCAAAATTCTCATTGGCTTCCATGGGAGCAGCGCTGGACCCTAATGCAAGACTGAACAACTGTTACCAATCCTATAAGAATAAAATGTTTACACTAAAGATTTGGTCAGGAATTCATTTTTCACAGCTTAGGGGCATCTGGATAAGCTGCCACCTGTGGTCCATGCTGTCTTGGTCAAAAGACTTCAAAGCAGCATGGGGGAGAATATCTTGCTTTTTGCATGTATGCATACAGAGACTGAGATTAGCCTATTTGCAAAATCCTTTTAAATTCACTTCCCCCCACCCTCTCCTTTAAAGACATCTGTTAGAAGCTCTGCTTTTAAGACGCACAGGGGCATCTTGATTACACAAGCACCCTCATTGGCTCGCAAATATATTCAGCCAATTAAGGACTTGGATTGCTAACATTACCATTTTAATGCTATTTATTGGACAGCATTATTTGCTGCACGTGAAGAATAGAGTTCATGACAGAGTATTCACAAAGTGGCTTATTTGGCACATTTGTAATTGAAGAAATCTTTTAATTAATGTCGTCCTCAGCATTTGTTTGCTATGATAGGAAAAAGAAGAATGGAAACAAGAGCAAGAACCTAAATGGAATAAGGTCAAATTGCTTTTTCTATTCTATATAGGTTCTAACACTGTGCTCATCACCAGAGCGTTTGAACTAGTTTGCTTTCTTTTCATGCCTTCCATGGGCTCTGTTAAAAACACCGTCTGATTTTTTCCAGAGTAAATCAGGATTACTCCTAAGAAGTCAATAGAATTACGTTGCTGTGAAGCTGCTGTAAATAATGAGGATCCGCTCCATCGTGCCTTATTTTTCTTACCAAAATTAAAGTAGAATTCACTCATGTCTTAGACTTAGGAAGATAAATATCTTATGGGGGTTAAATTCACAGCATTTTGGAATTTAGAAGGATTGCGAGGAGTTCAGAGAAGAATCCTGTGGCTGGAAGGATTGGGTTATGAGGAAAGAATTTTATAGGGTGGCTAAACTCTCACTTGAGAGAGTAGAATAGCCTGCAATTGTATAAGGATGTAAATGCAAATAGGTGGTCAAGGAGGTGTAACCGCTGTAGGTGAAAAGAGGTAATCTCTTAAGAAAAGATTAAACTTGGGCTGGATAGTAGGAAAACTTCCTAAATGAAAACAAGGCAAAGGCAAAATGCGTAGGCTCACGTGACCTTAGAAGTAGGGTTCTGAAATTTCTCCTTTTTGGTTTCTTGCAAGGCTACATGTTAGCTTGTCGCTAATCTAGTCCACAATGGAATAATACTATAACATTCAATCAAACTAGCATCTTGATCTTGCATTTATGAAGTTTCTTCCGTGGGTTAGATTTTTTTTCTTTTAGCTGGTGCAAATAAGCACATGTCCATTGGTGGAGCTATGTTGACTCACACCAGCTGGAAGACTGGTTCCATACGCACATTTCCCCTGGTGAGAGGAATGGAGAAGGAATACCATATCCTTTTGCAAAAAGAACAGGAGTACTTGTGGCACCTTAGAGACTAACAAATTTATTTCAGCATGAGCTTTTGTGAGCTACAGCTCACTTCTTCGGATGCATAGAATGGAACACACAGACAGGAGATATTTATACATACAGAGAACATGAAAAGGTGGAAGTATGCATAGCAACAGGAAGAGTCTAATCAATTGAGATGAGCTATCATCAGCAGGAGAAAAAAAAATCTTTTGTGCAGTGATGGAAGTTACTCAGTCCAGTAATGGATGTGCTACTAAGAACCTAAGTAGACTAGCATGGAAAATGTCTTAAACTGTTGAATAATCTCCCAGTGGAAGTGGTTTAGAATCCTACTGCCTAAAACTGAACTTCTAAATGCACTGGAAAAAATCCGATAGGCAGTCACTGTTACTGGCAGTAGGCTAGGCTAGATAAGTGAATACATCTTTCCCTCTTTAATTGCTATGATTTTAATGGAACAATTCTTCCCATTAAAGTTGGTGGGTGTCAGTCAGTAAAATCGCCTCTTCATCCCCTTATTTTAATGACCAGTTTGATTGTTGAAAGAAAGCCAGGAAATCCTAATTATTTATTATTCCCCCGCTATGCCAAGTGGGTAGCCAAGATTTGGGGCTTTGCGGGGCTGTTTCCATTAAGATGAGAAATCAGTGATATGAAGCAGGTATATTCTTTGTATAATCTTCTTTATTTTGAAATAATCTACATTGTAGAAATAGGCAATCTTCTTGCTCAAAACCCCCAAATCTGCCACTGCAATGAGCTCTCTTTGCTTCCTTTCAGTGTCACACTTGCAACTCCTTCAGCTGGCTTCCTGCTGCTTTTAGCACCCACCATAGCCTATAACCAATCATTTTACCCCACGCCTATGCACTGGCAATCAGGGAAACCCCTCAATCCACACAGTTTAGCTGTGACCTGCCATGTGGCCTATTGCCTCAGGCAGTAGCCCCATTGTCTGCAGCTGTTTTTACTCCATAAAGGGGCTTGATTGCTCCTTCTTTTGAGCATATCCACTGGCTTTAATGAGGTCCCTGATTGTCTTTGAATACAAAACCCACCTGATGGCAGCCATTAGCACCTTTCAGCATAACATCATTAAACATTTATTCAGCACTAGCTGTCTTAGAGTTCACAATACACATAATGGGCTCTTCCCCCCAAAGGAGTTTTTATAATCTAAGAATAGACTAGTGGTGACAGACAATAGGCAGGATAAAGCAATGAAACAAGGGTCAGCTCAATAAGGTCATGTTGTTGTAGGGTGCAGAGGGGGAATGTATATACCTCATGGAAGTAATTTTTTTTTTTAGCTCTACTCAAGCAATATGTGGGTCTCTTGGTTTAGGGGATTGGCTGTTGAAGGAGGAGTAATGGGTAAATAGGAAGAAATAGAGGATGAGATACCAAAGGAAAAAGAGAGGGGAGAGAAAATGGGGGAGGGATTAGGAGAAAGGCTTAGAAGGAGAACATGGAGGATACAGGGAATTTTATGGTACAAATTTTTACACATACCTGGATTACAGGTTTTCTGAACATACAAATACCATTGCAAAGAAGGCTCAATTTCCCTTAGAGTTCAGGCAGTAGCATATTTCTTAGCATATCATATTTACTGTTCTTTAGATGGATTAATTTCGTTCTAGAATGGCTAGCAGAATGGTATGCACAATGCCATTATGAAGTGTAAATCAAACTAAGGCCCAGTCCTAATACAAGTGAGTAGTCCCAGGAAGGTCACTTTTCAAGATCCATGGGTCCTAAACATGCCTATCAGAACATGTGGTGTACCTCATCCAGTGCACGAAATGCTCCGGTAAAAACTATGTGGATGAAAGTGGAGATGAATGAACTCACACAGAAAAACGATAAGACCAAAACACCACATCACCCATGAGCAAACCTTTTTCACAAAACACATCACTCCATATCTGACCCCTCAGTCCTCATCCTCAAAGGAAACCTGCACAACACCTTCAAAAGATGAGCCTTGGAGCTTACATTCATAACTTTGCTAGACTCTAAAAATCATGGTCTTAATAAAGACAGTGGGTTTATGTCTTATTACAACACTCTCTAACCCACTAATCCCCCTTTCTTGTCATATGACTGCACAGGTATTAACTGGCCATTTCACTTTGAATGCTCTCTTACAATATCTGTTAAGTATTTATGCCAAACAATCTGTTCCATATCGTATTTAACTGTCATACTCCAAATATGTTTCCCAGACTTGAAGAGCTCTGGATCGCTTGAAAGCTTTTCTTTCACTGACAAAAGTTGGTCCAATAAAAGATATTAGCTCACCCATCTTGTCTCTCTAATATCCTGGACCAACGGAGCTACAACAACACTGCAAACATAAATGGAATTATGTCAGTTTACACCATTTTAGTGTCTTGTCCTGTTTGTTCAACACTGCAAGACTCAGAAAGGCACTGCATAGTTCAGGTCTTAGTCTAACAAACAGAAATATGGTTTTTGCTTTGAGCTGAAGAGCTGTTGTGTGACTATAGTGCTGCTGTTGCTGTCAGTACAGCTTACATAGGGTGACCAGATGTCCATGATATGGTTGTAATATGAAATCTGTGCTTAATGTGACCAAAGAGAACATTACAATTCGGAGAAAAAAGTGAAATAGATCTAATGGAGGAAACTCCATAAATGCAAGAACAATATGCAGTGGTGTGCTGTGACAGTTTTAGTAAGGCATACAACAACTGATTGCATGCCTTAAGCAATTCAAAATGGTGTCTCCATATGGTGTGACCTCATACTGTATGGTGCATGTGAAATCATGCTGTGCAGAGGGCACCATTTTGTTCTACAAAATGGCAGTGTCCCTGGCGGCCTGATAGAATCATCTCACAAGCCAGATCCAGCCCATGGACTACCAGCTGGATAACTAAAAGCCAGTAGTGCATGCTTTGTCTAAGGGGGCTACTCGCCCCTTACTAAATCTTAGTGGGTTCTTTGGTTGGCCATGTCCCAATACCAAGAGAAAAGGGAAGGGCTGACTGACTGGTCCCCAGGGCCAATAGCGAGAGACCAGGACTCCAAGTCACTGGACTGACAAGGTGGGCAGGCCAATGAGTACCCTTAAGGGCATTCTGTGCCAAAAAATAAAAAATTCTGTGCACAATATTTTAAAATTGTGCAAGTTTTATTTGTCAATAAATAAATGCAGAGGCACCAGCATGGCAATGGGCAGCACAGGCCACTGGCTGCATGAAGGTGGAAGAACACCCTGAGACCCCCCACTCCCACCATTAGGATGCGGTCTCAGCGGTGATGCTGCACTCGACCCTGACACAGCACAAGGCCTGGGCCTGCCCTGGAAACACCCTGGGGCCCTTCCTCTCTGCACCAGATGCACCAGGTGTGGGGCAGGCAGGCTCAACCAGGCAGGATCCAAGTGTGGGGGGGATCCAGGTGTGGGGTGAGAGGATTCTGTATGAGACAATCTGGGTGCAGGCAGCTCAGTGGGGGAGTCTAGGTGTGGGAGGATCTGGATGCACAGATGCTCATTGCAGGGGTTCCAGGTGCAGGGGACTGGGACTCTGCAGGGGCTTCCAGGTGAAGGTTGTTGGGGCTCAGTGGAGGAGTCTGGGTGTGGGGGTCTTAGTGAGGGTGCTGGGGGAGTGGGGCTTGGTGGGTGGGATTCTTGGTGCAGCTAGTTGGCGATCAGTGGCATGGGGGGTTCTGGATGGCATGGGGCTCAGGGTGGTACAGGGGGTGGGGATTTGAGTGCAGGAAGCTCAGTGAGGCATCTAGGTGCAGGGGTGGGGGTCTGGAGACAGAGGGTCTGGGTGCAGGGGTTGAGGTTCGGTCAGTTGGGGTTTGGGTATGGAGAGCTAGGGGGGTTCTGGATGTGCCGGGTGAGGCTTGGCAGGGGTGTCTGGGTATGGAAGGTCTGGATTCACAGGAGTTGGGTGGATGGGGCAGCAGCTCCCCTGACAGACAACCCCATCCCCCCACAGCTAAGGAGTGATGGGGGCAGGAAGCAGGGGAGGATGCTGAGCTTCCTGCAGCTGAGTGAGATTTCTGGGGGTGGGTCTGACACAGCCCCAGCCACTCCTTGCAGGGGAAGAGGAAGTGCCGTCCTTTTCTGCCTCCAACCCAGCTGGGACTAGCAGCTGATCCCAGCTCTGGGTAGGAGCCATTGGCTGGGGCGTCCCCAGCCCCATGGTGTTTTACCTGTCTGCCAGCTGCTCTGGGTGCCTGAAACATTGTACCTGCACTGTTAGGGAGTGGTGTGTGACTGCTCTTGCAGCTTCCCTGTCAGAAAGTCATTTTTCTGCAGGGAGCAAAGAAATCTGTGGGGGACATGAATTCTGTGCATGTGCAGAGGCACAGATTTCCCCCTGGAGTAAATGAGGGAGTTGAAAGCCCAGGGCCTGTCCTCTATGTGAGCTGAGGTTGCAAGAGCAGAGTAAGGCAGAGCTGGGAAGAATGCAGCAGGCCAGAGCATCAGTCTGGAGCTGGAGGAGTGGAAACCAGCTGCACCAATGGTGAGTCAGGACAGAGTTACAGTGCAGAGCTATGGGACCCGAGCTGGGATTGCAGAGACGCCCATTGTGCTGCAAGTAAACTGGAGCAAGGTACAGTGACTGGCTGGAGAAAACGATGCAGGTACCCTGCATAGAGAGGACCCAATAGAGGGAGACTTCTCCAGACAAGACAAGAGGGCCTTGAAGACTGGACTTGGAGGGTGGGGATGTGAACTCGATGGGAGGGCTGATACAGGGGTGCCGGAACAATTTGTACAGTGGGGGTGCTGAGAGCATTGAACCAAACCATAAACGCTGTGTATAATGGAAAGCACTTCAAGCTGGGCGGGGGGGGGGGGGGAATGGGGTGCTCCTAGTTCCAGCACCTATGGGCTGATATTGGGGAGAAGGGTTCCACTGTCTAGAGCCTGAGGGTGTGTAGCCACCACTGGAGCAGGTGTCTTACCTGTGGTATCAGGTGTGAGGAATAGGCTGTGAATTTTCCTGAGTCCCAGAGCCTGTTGTTTATGGTGTTCCCTGTGCCCAAAGGGTACGGTTCCTTCATCCTTTAATCTTTTCAGTTTTTCCCTTCTGTTTTTGCAATGGCTGTCTAATACATTTTGTATGTGATTTAAACTCAGTGTAGTGATCACTGGGTCTGGGAAGGGGCTGGCGAGGAGATAATACGCTGGAATGCGGACACCGTAGCCCATGACCTGAGCAACCCATGATGAGAATGCGGGTTAAGCCCCCCCCAGGGATCCTTGGCCCAGCGTTATTGGGGTTATGAGGACTCTGCCCCATGGGAGAGAGGAAGAGGAGTCCTTGAGGTCAGGCAGGCACCTGGATAAAGGGAGCTGGGGAGGAGGCTCAGATCCTTTTGCTATTCAATACCATCAAGGCAGTATAGAAACTGAGAAAATTCCCTGGGATACCATTCCATTGCTTACCTTTGCATACATAGATGTCAGGCTGCTGGCAATATGCTATTGACTGAATTTTCTACTGTATCATTCCATTGTAGGCTAGATTAGTGACAAGCGCTTGTATAGCCACATGACTTCAGAACACCTATTTCTCAGGGCGAGGGAGACTAAGCATGTCAGATGTCTGGATTAGGTAGAGTTGAAGCTGTAGTTCTTTGGAGGGATCCTGTTTCTTCTGATTTATGGAGTAAGGTTGCCTAAACCTCTGATGTGCTCTGTCCTCCTAAGTGGAGTGAAATGTGCCGTGCTTGCGTTTAATGGGGGCTGAAGAATGACAAGGGCATATTCAAACACAAGTGATAGCAAGCATATCTGGGCAATATGACAACATTGACAAGTAATCCAGGTTTGGAGTGCCAGGACCATGGGATTTTAGTTTGACATGAGGCTAGTTAGACACATGACAGGGGTATGTCAAAACATGTGGGAGCAGAGATGTCCCCTGAGAATACAAGGATAATATTGAATGGATTCTTCCACTGCAGATGACGGTAGTGGCTGGACACAGAACAGGAATGTATTCAAGGCCTCCTCCCTTAATAAATGTCTGTGTGTATGTGCCTCCAGGAGGAAAGGGCTGTGGTGTTCAGTGATCACTCAGTACATAACATGCTTGCAAAAGATCTGCTTTATTCTGTGTCTGGTTCCTTCCAACTGTGTATATAACAACAAAAGCTTCTCTATGCTCCACCTAGGCTCTCCTTCTGGGGAGCTCAGCCCTTAAAGCTACACTCCCCAAGCACAGGGGCTTCTGTCAAATCACAAAGAATCTATAAAATGGCGGTGGATTAGCATGCTGAGTTCTAAAATGAAGCTTTGAGAGGAAGAATGACGTGGTGGTTCTTGCTTCACACACTGTTTGTAATTAGTATTTCAGACTCAGTCTACTTCACTTGAAACCATAACAAAAAATAGTGGGAGAAAGTACTCTTACAGCTGCATACGTAAGTACGCAAGTAATGCTTCTACTGAAGAACAGGCTTAGATGTGAGCCTTTCAAAGAGGTGATCAAAATGCAACTCACTTTATTCCAGCAATTAATTTACCTTTTAAAGAACCATTTCCAAAATGGTAGAGTGAATTATGAGAACAGCATTTTATGGCTACACGCTAATGACTGAGAATCTGATTCACAAAATAATTACACTTACCATTCCCTTGGGTTTATGTATCTTATTCAGAATACATTTCTCAGTAAATTATGACTAATTTGAATGCATTCATCTCATTTTCCCTGTGCACTGGCAGACAGCTGCCTGTTAAGTGTCTGAGGGGCTGCAGTCCAACCGATGTGAAGTCAGGCAAAAGGGAGTCAAATCCCGCTATAATCCTTTTCTCTTCATCGCTGTTTGGAATCCATTGTCCAGGAGTTATTGGCAACTAGGGCTATAATCACATGATTATTTTTTTAATTGTGCTGTTAAACAGTAATAGAATACTACGTATATTAGGGCTATCGATTAATCGCAGTTAACTCAAAAAAATTAATCACGATTATTGCAGTTTTAATTGCATTGTTAAACAGTAGAATACCAATTGAAATGTATTACATAGTTTGGATCTTTTTCTATATTTTCAGATATGTTGATTTCAATTACAACACAGAATACAAAGTGTACAGTGCTCACTTTTCATTATTTTCTATTACAGTATTTCTATTACAAATATTTGCGCTGTAAAAATGATAAACAAAAGAAATAGTATTTTTCAATTCATGTGGTACAAGTACTGTAGTGCAATCTCTTTATCGAGAAAGCACAATTTACAAATGTAGATTTATTTTTTGTCATATAAGTGCACTCAAACAAAACAATGTAAATCTTTAGAGGCTACAATCCACTCAGACCTACTTCTTGTTCAGCCAATCGCTAAGACAAACAAGTTAGTTTACATTTGTGGGAGATAATGCTGCCAGCTTCTTATTTATGTCACCCGAAAGTGAGAACAGGTGTTCACATGGCACTTTTGTAGGTGCCCTGCAAGGTATTTACATGCCAGATACGCTAACCATTAGTATGCCCTTTCATACTTTAGCCACCATTCCAGAGAACATGCTTCCATACTGATGATGCTAGTTAAAAAAAAATGCATTAATTAAATTTGTGACTAAACTTCTTGGGGAGAGAATTGTATGTCTCCTGCTCTGTTTTACCGGAATTCTGCCATATATTTCACGTTATAGCAGTCTCAGATGATGACATAGCACATGTTGTTCGTTTTAAGAACACTTTCACTGCAGATTTGACAAAACACACAGAAGGTACCAATGTGAGATTTCTGAAGATAGCTACAGCACTCAATCCAAGGTTTAAGAATCTGAAGTGCCTTCCAAAATCTGAGAGGGACGAGGTGTAGAGCATGCTTTCAGAAGTCTTTAAAGAGCAATGCTCTAATGCAGAAACTACAGAACCCTAACCACCAAAAAAGAAAATCACCCTTCTGCTGGTGGCATTTGACTCAGATAATGAAAATGAACATGTCGGTCCACACTGCTTTGAGTTGTTATCGAGCAGAATCTGTCATCAGCATGGAAGCATGACCTCTGGAATGGTGGTTGAAGTATGAAGGGACATATGAATCTTTAGCGCATCTGGCACATAAATATATTGCGACATGGACTACAACGGTGCCATCTGAACGCTTGTTCTCACTTTCAGGTGACACTGTAAATAAGAAGAGGGCAGCATTATCTCCTGCAAATGTAAACAAACTTGTTTGTCTGAACGATTGGCTGAACAAGAACTAGGGCTGAGTGGACTTGTAGGCTCTAAAGCTTTGCATTGTTTTATTTTTGAATGCAGTTTTTTTTGTACGTAATTCTACATTTGTAAGATCAACTTTCATGATAAAGAGCTTGCACTACAGTAGTTGTATTAGGTTAATTGAAAAATATTTTATTTTTTACAGTGTGAATATTTGTAATAAAAATAAATATTAAGTAAGCACTGTACACTTTGTATTCTGTGGTGTAATTGAAATCAATATATTTGAAAATGTAGAAAAACATCCAAAATATTTAATACATTTCAATTGGGATTCTATTGTTTAACAGTGTGATTAACACTGCGATTAATCTTTTTGAGTAAATCGTGTGAGTTAGCTGCAGTTAATCGACAGCCGCAATGCCAATATTCACCTACATGTAATGCCATTACTTGGATTCCAAAGGTGTTTCATGGTATAAATGGATCTGATTCCTGACCATGCTAGGTCTTGTCCACATAGGCCAAAGCCTGAGAGCTGCTACCCAGATAGCACCCATTTATCACAATGCGTATTGAAGGTGCTCACTTCCTTGCAAGTCAGCATCAAACACTTTTTACCATATGAGGCTTAGACACAGGATCTGGAATCAGTAAGATTTTTTTCCCCCCACAGTGAAGACATTGAAGGGATTCAGGCCAAGGTATCTTTCACAATCAATTTCAGGAGGTGGGCACTGGTAGATGTGCTTTCCCAGCTACCACTTTGTGGTATGACTCAGCAGAATCCACAGGGGCGCCTGAAGTAAATATTCATAAAACACAAACTTGTAAGCAAAGGTTACTTTCAGGTACCTGCAATTTACAGTGGTTTTACAAGACCCATGTTTGTTAATACTTGCAACTTTCAATGATGGGGGGAAAATATGGTTCATGCAGGTGTTGCCGGCACAGAGGCCCGAGGCGACAGCAACAGTGGTTCGTTGCCTGGTGTGCTTCGCTTCCAATAAACACACCAAGGTGGAGAAGCAAAAAAAAGTTTATTTGAGCCCAAATAAGGTGCAAGGGAGACATAGCAATCTCAAATCTTGCACACACATACAAGTGGTTTTTCTCTCTTTATACATAACTTCAGCTAAGCATTCCCATCACCCCCACACTCCTCCTCTCCCCCCACCTTTCATTCCCATGCAGCAAATACACTTTGCAATGGCAATTATATTAAGCAGTTAAGTCATACTTGGCAAAAACCACTTTAGCTCGTTAGTAACTCTTCTGTGAACAGTTATCTTGTTTTACTTTCCTGGATCTGTTATTCTGCCCCCCCTTAGCCAGGTGTAAGCAGGCTTCATCATTATCTCCTGGCAGTACCACAGTTGAGCTAGCTGTTGTACATTCCATTCTCGGTTACTGGCCTGCTAGGTTGATTAAAGTTCAAACATAAACATGGAAGCGCTTTGGTCAGACATGGAGTGACTTTAGTTCATTCAGGCCTACTACAGAAGGCTTTAATGACACTTATGGCTTTCCACCCTCCTGAGTTACCTAGGGTTATGCCTAGTGACACCAACACAGGGCAGGCATGAAGGTTTTGGCAAAGAAACATCTCTCATGACTGAAATGGTTTAAAAACTGTAGTAGGCTTTCATGCTAGGGGAGCCCCTCCCCCATCTTTCAGTACCAGCCACAGTTCTGCTCTATGGGATAAAATCTGACCCAGGTTTACACAGTAGTATGGGCCAAAAGTTCTGTCAGGCTCTATGAAACAGCTGTGTCGTGGGCCAACCAAATGTGGTAGCGGTGGGGCTGTTGCCCAAAAGGGGGCTATGATGCAGGTATGCTAAACCCACTCATGACCCGGAGAGTGGGGAAGCTCACGTGGAAATGCTCCTAACCTATCCCTGTCGTCAAGAATTCCTGTGGATCCTAACCTGCCCCTAACTCCTGTGCTGGGACCTCAGTACTAAGTCTTCTCTAATACCTACAGGGGTCCAGTCTTCCATAGGCTTAATCTGTCCAGTCCCTATCACTCACTTGATGTCATATCCATATATGGCAGTTGGGATGGGGTTTGTCAAACTCTACCCTTGTCAAACAGCATTATAAGTATTAACTGGCTGGCTTAATCTGGGGAGGTGGGTGTGTAAGGGCTACTTCCTTATTTCCCCTCACCTGCCCAACCATGCTGTGGCTGTAAAATCCTTGTAGGCAGCACAGCTCCTATAGACATCACAGGCAGACATGGGTTACATCTAGGTTTAGTCCGCATCTGCTTGTCTTTCCATTTTCCCATCCCTTTCATTTTCACTGTGAAAAATCAGCTTGTTCCAAGGGCAGTAAAAGGGTTACACTTGAGTGAATAGAGGAGTGATAGGAGCTCAGGGAGAACAGAGTGTGTCAATTCACTTCTTTGCCACATTTCTGTTACTGCTCTGGGAATACAGCAAAAGATAAATGCTACCATATTGAGTAATAAGGCACCAGATAACAGGGTTTGTGTAACTACCCGACTACACTTATCTGAATGTATAGGGAGATCGGTAGGAACAACGTTGGGTCTAATTTTCAGACTCCGCTTGCATGTATGCACTTTTGTGAACTAACACAAGCTAAATCCCATTTGGGCAAATGAGCTTGAATGGGAAAATTCTGCCAGAATCTAGCACATAAATGTGCACCTATGGATGTATGCTTGTTGAAAGTTGCACATACTGTACACAAGTAAAGACTATGGAGGGCCCACTGAAAATCACTCATGATAAACTCATAGCATACTTGGGCCAGATTTTCAAAAGTATTTAGGCACCTAAAGAAGCAGACAGTCACGTAGTAGGATTGAAAGGCATACGGATCAGATGCCTAACTTGCTTAGGAATGTAGTGGGATTTTCAAAAATACATATCTGCATCTTTGAGCACATAAATACATTTTGAAAATCTGTCCTTTGTGCCTTTCAGTTTTGGTAACATGCAGAATATTGTAAAAGAGTGACGTTAGATATTTACATTCCTTTTACTTCACATCAGACTAAATTAGCATTAGATTAAAACATTGCTTTTCTACCATAGTGAGGGGTGGAGAATAGCTGTGGCACTTCTTGAGGAGCAGAAGTGGGGGGTGGGGAAATTACTACAGGCCCATGCTAGTAGCAGATTACTTCCTCCCTTATGCTTGAAGAAGCTGCTAGTTGGCATGTTGGAGGCAGAGCCAGGGCTCTGACCATTCCCCTGCACATCTGCACACATAGGAGAGTAGCATCATATGGAGACTACTCTTCAACACATTTATAGACCAGTGATGCAGGTAGTTCATAGAGGGAAGCAAGTGGTGCCTTACATCCGTTAGTATCCAGCTCAGATGTGTAGATCAAGTAACAATCTTGGCCATAATCAGATCATTCAACTAAACACCCAACTAAACTAATGAACGTTCCAAGTTTGAAGTCCATCTTAGCAACAAAAGGTGCTTTGTAAATCAGATAGTCTTTGCTGTTTGCCACTTTGTGTTTTAGCCTAATGTATTTGTAAGGCTTTTTTCTCTGTAGGGAGAGGGGAATAAAAAGTAGTTGGTGTCCTTCAAAGTAAACAACGTACATTTCTCCATGTTGCTAGCAGAAAGGGTCACGCTATTCTAAAATTACTCAGTTGAGCTAGAAATGACTTGATGCCAATGAACCGAAAATATCTCCTCCTTTTATGCACATGTAGCAATGCAAATTTTTGGTAGAAACAAAATTCTCCCTTTTGGTTGTAATTTACTATCCCTAGAATAACTAGATTTGCTTTAATAGCCAGGCAAAAATAATAAGCCTTTTGATTAAGACATGCCGGATAAGGGCCAAATACTAATAAAATCAGAAAGAACGGGGCCTCTTCAAATTAAATGAATTGTCTTTATAATGAGGAAAAAAGGTTAAATTAGCTACCCAGGGCACCAAAATGAACCATTAGTAACCTTTATTACTGGAATCCTGCAGAATCAGAAAACAAATTGTTCTATTATTTTTCTTTAATGCTTAATTTAGCTGATAAACATAGAGTTGCAAAATAATTTCAGGGAAGGAGAGTTATTACATGAAATACATTGAATCTGCCCCATTAGCACTATACTTTTTAGTGTAGCACAAAATTGTGATCACTGATAGCAGTTCCCAGACAAATGCTCCTTAGGGAGTCATCTGAACAACCACAACTCTGTTTCTTTAGTGGGACTTTCAGAGTGCTGAGAAGTTCAGAGAATCAGACTGTCAATGAGTCTGGTCTATTCAGTAGGACAGTTGTCACATAAACTTCACTACCAGGCAAATTGGTTGAAACTATAGTAAAGAACAGAATTATCAGACGCTGGTGAACACGATTTGTTGGGGAAGAGTCAACACAGCTTTTGTAAAGGTAAATCATGCCTCGCCAATCTATTAGAATTCTTTTGAGAGGGTCAACAAACATGTGGATAAGGCTGATCTATTGGATACAGTGTACTTGCATTTCCAGAAAGCCTTTGACAAAGTCCCTCATCAAAACCTATTAAGCAAAGTAAGCAGTTGTGGGATAAGAGAAAAGGTCCTCTCATGGATCAATGACTAGTTAAAAGATCAGAAACAAAGGGTAGGAATAAACCATCAGTTTTCACAGTGGAGACAGGTAAGTAGCAGGGTCCCTCAGAGATCTGTACTGGGACTAGTGCTGTTCAACATATTCATAAATGATCTGTCAGAAACTTGGCCTGGATGACAGGGCAGACGCGCCGACTTTCTAATGTGCTGGAGGGTGCTCGACTCCCGGATCTGCCCTAGGTCCTGTCCCCACTCCACCCCTTCCCCCAAGGGTCCACCCCACCCTGCCTCTTACTGCCCCTGCTCCACTCCACCCCTACTCCATCCCTACCCTGTCTCTTCCGGCCCCCTTCCTGCCCCACCCTTGCTCCTTCTCCCCACCAGCGCCTCTTGCACACCGCAGATCAGCTGTTCCGTGGTGGGCGGGAGGCATTGGGAGGAGGAGGAGCTGATCAGAGGGCTGCCAGTCGGTGCTCAGCACCCACTATTTTTTCCCTCGTGGGTGCTCCATCCCCAGAGCACTGATGGAGTCGATACCTATGTGACAGGGGCATTGATCACTTGATAATTGCCCTGTTTTGTTCATTCCCTTTGAAGCACTTGGCATTGGCCACTGTTGGAAGACAGGATTCTGGGCTAGATAGACCATTGGTCTGACCAAGTATGGCCTTTCTTATGTTTTAAAAAAAAACCTTTTAGGTAGCTGTGTACTTGGCATAGCTCAAACAAATGTACTAATGGCATTTTTTTTGCTAACGTTGACCAAATAATCCTGGTATAGAAGTTGGGATCTGTCACACTCTCCCCTTAGTGAATATCTATTAATAGATTGCACTTCGCTAGTGCCTTCCCATCCAAGGATTTTAAAGAGCTATATGTGTATTGAATTCAGTTTTGCAATACCTCTATGAAGTATAATCATTTTATGAGTGGGAAAACTAAGGGCAGGTCTACATTTAAAACAGTGCACCGATGCAGCTGCACTGCTGTAGTACTTAAGTGGAGACCTTACTTACGCCAACAGACGAGCTTCTCCCATCATTGTAGTTATACCACCTCTCAGGGAGGTGGAATTATGTCAGTGGGAGACGTTCTCTTGTCAACATAGTGCTATCTATATGGGGGAGTTAGGTCAGTATACCTATGTCACTCAGGAATGTGGATTTGTAGTTATATAGGTCTGTAGTGTAGACCTGGCCTAAGGCACAAAGAGTGAGCCCGTGATTTGCCGGTGGTCATGCTCAAGCTCAACTTATACCAGCATAGCTGTGTCAGTCAGGGTGTGAAAGAAAACACACCCTGGTTGGACATAGATGCATCTACAGGTTTTGTCAACATAGATATGTAAATAAAAAGGAATGCTTCTGTTGGCACAGCTAATGCCTAGGTGGTGTTCCTACAGCAGAAAAACTCCTGTCAGCGTAGGTAGCATGGACACTGGGGGGTTATGCTGGCATAGCTATACCAACATAGGCTGTGCAGCATGGACATAGCCTGAGATGGAGAGAGCAATAGAACCTAGACCTCTTGGCTCGTGAGACTCTTTCTTAGCCAGGATGAAGGAACGTGTTATGGCTATGGGCTCATCACTATCTGCTCTCTGGATTAATTCAATGTGCATTTGAAGTCAACGGGAGTCTTGCTGTAGTGTGCTTTGGATCAGATCTTCTGTGTGTGTCATGGGTGTGTATTCTGTATTGGTACAGTAGGTATTCATAGGCTATAGAGCCTTCCTTTGATTTAAAGCAGGGATGTGAATGAAGCCTAGAGTTTGTATTTGTGTCTGCTAAATAAACCTTTTATATTGTGTTTTTTTTAAATTGCTACAGGGAGGTAAGGCAGAACGTTGTAATCCCAGGCAAAATTCAATTTAAGTAATTGAATATCTTTCTCTCAGGAGAGGGATGGATTGTTTCTTGCTTATACAACAAAATACATTTTAAAAGGTAATTTAAAGATAATCATGTTGATTGTAATAACTGCCAATTGTATGATGATCTGGAAAAATCAACTAAATTCTACTCTAGTGATAGAAGATTGTGCTTGATGAAAACAAGTTCCTTTAACATTTGGTTTCAAAATGCAGCTGTGTTGCTTTATGATATCACCTGCTGCAGGAAACCCACAGTGCCTAATTCAGCCCTGGTGTAACTCCTCTGAAGAGATGAGATACAGCAGGGGTGCACTTGGCCCATGATATGTAGTACTAGGGCTTGGAAAACATTCCGAGTAAAATCCTGGCCCCACTGAAGTCAGTGGGAGTGTTGCCATTGACTTCAGTGCAATCAGGATTTCATCTTCTCTTTTGTCTCTACCCTAATATATTCCCTAAACAAATGATCCCCCGTATATTCCCACTAATGTTGTCATTCTTAGAGAACTGGCTAGTGGTTGGCTACAATTGAAGTGTGATTCTTGCCTGAAAAGTGGCTATGTGAACATGGCACTTTCTCATTTAACAGATTTGCTCCCTGCTTGTGTTCAGAATTGTATCTACCCACATTACTGACAAAAATAAATCTATAATTTTTACTCCTGTTAGCCCTACGGAGTGGCCTCAGCTAAGGGAGAGATAGCTGGAGTCTGTTATTTTGCAGTGCATTGACATCACAGTCTTCTAAATTCCAGTCAATGATACCTGTGCAAAGCCATTAATGGCAGCATGTTTGCTCAAGTATTACTGATAGTATAATTGGCAACAGGGTTCAGCCTTATGAGACGGTGGTAGCAGGCAACTGCTGAAGCCCTGAGGTAAGTCCCAGGTGTTACCTGTAAAAGGAATGGGGGAGTATGGCAAGATAAGCTTAAGCATTTCCACCCCCAAATCCTGCATTAACTGGGGGTGGGAGAAATGGGAGCTGGAGTTCTCCTTTTCTCCTGTACTCCCCATATTCCAGCCGCCATAATACAAAATAAAGGGGCTTATTCTCCACTGCCCTGCCTCTCTGGAATCATTTGCATCCATGAGAGTACCCCATTCTTATTCAGCAGGGTTTTCCAGCCTCTTTGCAGCAGTGTAAATAACCACATTACTGCAGGGGAACGGAGCATCTGGTTCAGGGCTAGGCAGCTGGTGTAGTGTGGCCACAGATCTTCATGCTGGCTAGGACTTTTTCATTGTTTCCTTGCGTTCCCTATCATAACGATCCATTCTGGCCTTGGAAGCTATGTTGTCTACACTAGTCATCGATGGTCTTATGCTTAGTCCCTGTCCTGAAAAGCTTGACCTCTATCTCTTTGTTGTATGTTTGTACAGTGCCTAGCACAATGGGATCCTGGCCTCCAGGTGCTAAATTAGTACACACACATAAGAAAACTGGAGTGATCTGTCTGTTTTTGGAGTGGGGAGCTATCTGGGCAGCACTGAGCTGGATATCAAACAAGTCTTTTATCACAGTCCAAGTCCACAAAAACTGTTATCAGAAACTAGCAGTGAATACTTGAATTCTGAAAACAATACTATCAACAGCTAGGAGTGGAGTGAGATTTTGATTTAGCTTCCTCGCACCAGTATAGCCCTGGAACAAATTAAAATAAGACTTGATTGTGTTAAATTACAGTTTTAGGGTGGGGAGGAGGGGGTAAGTCCTTGCTATTGCATCTTAAGTCTTGATGAATATTACTTTGATTGATATTTATTTATATAGTTCTACAGGGCTGGAAAAAAGCTTTGGTTGCCGTGTTGTTCGCAATGCTGGTTTCAATTCTTCTGTGTCATTATATAGTTACACCTATCACCAAACAGCACCTGAATCAGGGATGATGGTTCTGAATAGGAGAAATTTCTATGCGGCAGAAAAACAGGCAAGAGTGACAGAGAATTCGAAAAGTGAGTTCATTGCCTATTGTCCACAGCAGCACTTTTTTCTTCCTTAGATGTTCTGGGGGAATTCAAGTTCCAAATCCATCAAGCTCCATTTACTTTTGCATGATGTATTTCCAGTGCATGCATGGAAAAAACAAACAAACCCAAACCTCACAGACCTGCAGCTGTTTGAAGTTCATTTCCAATGAAAGCTTTACAGATTATCAAAGTACTCTGTCAACTTCTGTTTAATTCATCCGTGACTTGATTTCCAGGTTGAGATTTTTTTTTTGGCATATACTTTTTAAATTACTTTTGTTTTGGCTGAGTTGCATTTTAAATGCATACACACTGTTAATTACATTTCTATTTCATCCCTTAATTGTGGCAGCTGCTCTCCCTGAATGTATATGTGATACCCACTGTGCTTCATTGAATATCCTGAATGGCTAACATGTGCAGCTTACGGCCATAGCCATACAAGCACCATTTGAATGGTTACGTCTATAAAGCAGTGAAAGGGTTAATCAGCATCTCCGTTTTTCTTTATCTCCCTGCTCCAGACTCTCCCCCATCGCACACACCGATTACATGCAGGACTAAGTTGGATCTCTGATTTTATTTGTTGATTGATTGTCAAAAGTTGGGGCCTGATCTTGCTCCCATGAAAGTCAATGGGAAGTTTGTTACTGACTTCAGTACCACCTCATGAAGGGATGGGGGTGTAGTGCCTGCCAGTGAGAAAATTGTCCAGGTTGTTAGCTGCTAGCAAGTTGCAGATGAACGAGAAAAAGACCCCACTCTAGGGAGCATAGGGAGATGTGCCCAGAGGGGAGCCCAGAGAAGGGTGATGGGATCTCAGAAACCACTGAGGTGGGTGAAGGTTCCTGTGACTCTGTAACACAGGGAACCAGTGTGCTTCCAAGTATGGGAGGGACTAAGAATGGCTCCTTTCCAGCAGAAGGCAACATGTTCTCAGGATCAGGGGCAGGAGAGGTGTTGTCAGTGATTAAGGAAACTGTCCCAGTTGTTAGCTGGCAGGGTTTTGCAGATGAACAAAGCATGGACCCCTTCTCAGGGAGCACAGAGAAATGTGTCTTAGAGGGTGGCCCAGAGGAGGAAACTGGGGAAGGAATATCTCCTCACTGGTCACTTGGGAGAGGATGCCCAGGACTACATGGGTGAGTCAGCATCTTATCAGCCTGTGGCCCAGGTTTTGAGAAGGAACTGTGTAACTGACCTCCTGGAGGGGAATGGTCACACAGCTGACTTCTCAGGGACAGAGAAAGGGGTGGCAGAGGGTACCCCAATCCAGGTCCCAGTTTTTCAGGATGCTATTTCTGATAAGTTTTTGTTAAGTAACTATGTCTCTTTAAATCAAGATGCAGCTCCAATGCCTGTGATAACAGAGGAGTTGAGACCAGGAAATTGCCACACTGTAGTTTGTGAAAATACAAATGACCCAACTAACAGAGGGAAGGGATGTCTTCCCCCAGGCTGGTGAGATGTAGAAAGCAGCTGTGGAAAAGCTGCTGCGAAAAGGTACATCTGATAAGAGTAAACACACCTAGCCCAGAGAGCACAGATCACAGCCCTCTAGAAAAAAGGGGCAGGGAATGACTCAGTGCTGGGAGGGAGAAACACAGGGTAACCCCAAAAAGGGGGCTGGATTTTTTTGCCTATGTACAATCTGGGGTTGGGAGACAGCTCCCCAAAGGGCCAGCCAATATGCAGGATCCCCCCGGACCCTGAGGTACCAAAATCCCAGAAACATGATTATATTAAGAACCTAGGCAGAAGGGAACACTGGAGGATAAAAGAAAAGAAAAGCCAGTGTCTGATTACATGGAGGGAGTCAAATGACACCATGGCTAATGAACAAATCAACCTCAAACCAGATTCTCTCAACCGAGGGTGTGGTATTGTAAAGATACTAAAATTGTGATATTGCATATAAAGCATGCCATCTGAGGTATCATGGGAAAGGTTATGATCTGCTGAAAGCCATTGTTCCAGCTAAATAGGTGCATAATTAATGCATATAAAATTATAACAATTGTGTTGTATGGTTTTCACTAACATATGCTGTGGGTTTGGGAGGTGCCCAGATACAGAGACTCCAGAGACAACGACAAGGGAAGAAGTAAGCAACGCTCAGATGGGTGCTGAACAGACATCACCAGCTACTGTCCAGCAGAGGAGTTACAATTCCATGACTCACTCACAGGAGATATGGGGGTATTGCTTCACCTTGTGACTCAGCAATGCTCACCAGACATGCCTGGACTTGTTCTCCAAGCACACGGGACTACTAAGGGTATAAAACAGAACACAGGGGCCCTATGCTTGGCCTTTCTCCTTCCCCCACCTAGGCTGCAAGCAACAAGGACACTCAGGGTTAGTCTACACTAGTAACACTAAAGCGCTGCCGCGGCAGCACTTTAACATGGCTTGTGTGGTTGTGGTTGTGCTCTAAGAAAACCACCTCCACAAAGGGCATAGCTACCAGCACCGGGAGAATGGCTCCCAGCGTTGGTTCACTGTCTATACTGGCATGTTACAGCACTGAAACTTGCAGCACTCAGAGGGGTGTTTTTTCACACCGCTGAGTGAGAAAGTTGCAGTGCTGTGAATTGCCAGTGTAGACAAGCCCACAGTGAGTTTACCTGAAGTGTTTGGTAAGGGTGTTTGCTCGGATTTACAAACACTGGTGTATGTCCACTTTCCGTTGATGAAGTGGTAAACCAATTAATAAATTTGCACTGCTCAAGGTGAGCAGTGCAAGATGGTACGGTATATTCCTGAGGTACAAGCTAGTAGTTGGGGGGATTTGGCTGGTGTCTTTCTCTGTGTGATTCATGAGTGGCTCTGGGAGCATTCATGCAATCTAGCTGAGTGTGGGACTCCACATGAGTTTGTGCTGAGTGATAACAGCACCTGGAGGGGTTTGCTGCTGGTCACTAGCAAGGCAATGTGAGAGACAGCCCAGGCTGGAGAGTTAAGGGGGCACAGCGGTCCCACAGTCCCAAGCTGCACCCTGGGGATCCTGTCACAGGAAGTTTGTTACTGACTTCAATAGGAGTAGAATTTAGGTCCCTAATCTGTGGTTCAGATCAAAAATGTGCTCCCTTACACACTTACATTGTGTTTGTAGCACAGTGAGTTGATGGTATCTGTAGCTGTGAAGTGCAAATAACATGTAAGAAGTCTCATTCAACAAACAGTCAAAATCTTAAGGGGAAAGAGAGGAGCAATGGGCAAAGTACACAGTCGTAATATTATGTGAGAGCCTCTAGAAAAGATAGCAATCAGCAAGGTACTCATCTGTCAAATTGGCATAATCCTGTATTGCATCAGACCATTGGTACATCTAGTGTGGTAGCCTGCTTTGGGCAAATAACAACTACATTCCCTCCCCACTCATGATGCACCAAGCCGATGCCCTGATCCAGACCAGCAGTTAGGCACATGCTTAAATCCATCCCTTTCAGGACAGTTCTTAAGTATGTGCTTAAGTTCCATTGAAGTCAATTAAAAGAACAGGAGTCCTTGTGGCACCTTAGAGACTAACACATTTATTTGAGCATAAGCTTTTGTGGGCTACAGCCCACTTCATCAGATGTACAGAATGGAACAAATAGTAAGAAAATTACACACACACACACACACACACACAACATGAAAAAGTGGAAGTAGCCATACCAACTGTAAGAGGCTGATTAATTAAGATGAGCTATTATCAGCAGGAGAAAAAAAACTTTTGTAGTGATAATCAAGATGGCCCATTTTAGACAGTTGACAAGAAGGTGTGAGGATACTTAACATGGGGAAATAGATTTAATATGTGTAATGACCCAGCCACTCCCAGTCTCTATTCAAACCCAAGTTAATGGTATCTAGTTTGCATATTAATTCAAGCCCAGCAGTTTCTCGTTGGAGTCTGTTTTTTAAGCTTTTCTGTTGCAAAATTACTACCTTTAAGTCTGTTACTGAATGACCAGAGAGGTTGAAGTGTTCTCCTGGTTTTTGAATGTTATGATTCCTGATGTTAGATTTGTGTCGATATATTCTTTTGTGTAGAGACTGTCCGGTTTGGCCAGTGTACATGGCAGAGGGGCATTGCTGGCACATGATGGCATATATCACATTGGTAGATGTGCAGGTGAACGAGCCCCTGATGGTGTGGCTAATGTCCTATGATGGTGTCATTTGAATAAATATGTGGACAGAGTTGGCATCGGGCTTTGTTGCAAGGATAGGTTCCTTGGTTAATGTTTTTGTTGTGTGGTTGCTGGTGAGTATTTGCTTCAGGTTGGGGGGCTGTCTGTGAGCAAGGACTGGTCTGTCTCCCAAGATCTGTGAGATCATCTTTCAGGAGAGGTTGTAGATCTCTGAGGATGTGCTGGAGAGGTTTTAGTTGGAGATTGAAGGTGATGGCTAGTGGCGTTCTGTTATTTTCTTTGTTGGGCCTGTACTGTAGTAGGTGACTTCTGGGTACTCTCCTGGATCTGTCAATCTGTTTTTTCACTTCAGCAGGTGGGTATTGTAGTTTTAAGAAAGCTTGATAGAGATCTTGTAGGTGCTTGTCTCTGTCTGAGGGATTGGAGCAAATGTCTGAGGGATTAGATTGGATGTAGACATTGGATCGTGTGGTCTGGATGGAAGCTGGAGGCATGTAGGTAAGTATAGCGGCTGGTGGGTTTCCGGTATAGGGTGGTTAAGTGACCATCACTTATTAGCACAGTAGTCCAGGAAATGGACCGCTTGTGTGGATTGGTCTAGGCCGGGGTCGGCAACCTGCGGCTCCCGGCTCGCCCGGGGAAGCACCCTGGTGGGCCGGCCCGGTTTGTTTATCCGCTGCGTTGGCAAGTTCGGCCGATCGCGGCTCCCACTGGCCGCGGTTCGCGGTCCCAGGCCAATGCGGGAGGCAGGAAGCGGCGCGAGCCGAGGGATGTTCTGGCCGCGGCTTCCTGCCTCCCGCATTGGCCTGGGACCGCGAACCACGGCCAGTGGGAGCCGCGATCGGCTGAACTTGCCGACGCGGCGGATAAACAAACCGGGCCGGCCCGCCAGGGTGCTTACCCTGGCGAGCCGGGAGCCGCAGGTTGCCGACCCCTGGTCTAGGCTGAGGTGGATGGTGGGATGGAAATTGTTGAAATCATGGTGGAATTCCTCAAGGGCTTCTTTTCCATGGGTCCAGATGATGAAGATGTCATCAATGTAGCGCAAGTAGAGTAGGGGTGTTAGGGGACAAGAGCTAAGGGAGCGTTGTTCTAAGTGAGCCATAAAAATGTTGGCATACGCAGGGGCCATGTGGGTACCCATAGCAGTGCCGCTGACTTGAATGTATATATTGTCCCCCAATGTGAAATAGTTGTGGGTGAGGACAAAGTCACAAAGTTCAGCCACCAGGTTTGCCATGACATTATCAGGGATACTGTTCCTGATAGCTTGTAGTCCATCTTTGTGTGGAAAGTTGGTGTAGAGGGCTTCTACATCCATAGTGGCCAGGATGATGTTTTCTGGAAGATCATCGATGGATTGTAGTTTCCTCAGGAAGTCAGTAGTGTCTCGAAGATAGTTGGGAGAGCTGGTAGCGTAGGGCCTGAGGAGAGAGTCCACATAGCCTGACAATCCTGCTGTTAGGGTGCGAATGTCTGAGATGCTAGGGCATCCAGGATTTGCAGGTTTATGGATCTCAGGTAGCAAATAGAATACCCCTGGTCGGGGTTCTAGGCATATGTCTATACAGATCTGTTCCTGTGCTTTTTCAGGGAGTTTCTTGAGCAGATGGTGTATTTCTTTTGGTAATCCTCAGTGGGATCAGAGGATAATGGCCTGTAGAATGTGGAGTTAGAGAGCTGCCTAGCAGCCTCTTGTTCATATTCCAACTTATTCATGATGACGGCAGCACCTCCTTTGTCAGCCTTTTTTATTATGATGTCAGAGTTGTTCCTGAGGCTGTTGATGGCATCGTGTTCAGCCCAGCTGAGGTTTTGAGGCAAGTGATATTGCTTTTCCACAATTTCAGCCCGTGCACATCGACGGAAGCAATCTATGTAGAAGTCCAGTCTGTTGTTTCGACCTTCAGGAGGAGTCCGTGCAGAATCTTTTTTTTTTGGTAGTGTTGGTGAGAAGGTTTCTGTTGGTTACTATGTTGTTCAGAGGTGTGTTGGAAATATTCTTTGAGTCGGAGACGGTGAAACCAGGATTCTAGGTCACCGCAGAACTGTATCATGTTGGTGGGCCTGGAGAGACAAAAGGAGAGGCCCCTTCTCTTCTGTCGGAGAGGACAGACTCTTCTCTCAGGCTAAGAGTATAGCTGGAAAGATTAACAATACTGTGGGGGTGGGTTAAGGGAACCACTGTTGTGGCTCCTTGTGGCATGTAGCAGTTTAGATAGTTTAGTGTCCTTTTTCCTTTGTAGAGAAACAAAGTTTGTATTGTAAATGGCTTGTCTCGTTTTTGTAAAGTCTATCCATGAGGAAGTTTCTTTGAAGTCAATGCTTAAGGACTCGCCTGAAAGAGATGGTCTTCTCGCTCAAGCCCAGATATACAATTCTATACATACTGGAAAAATTCTATCTTAGCTTCTACCTTAACGCATGCAGTGGAATTACCCCATTGGCTTATTACAGGATGTTGACTTTGTGTTACATGGAATTTGTTCCCCAGTTTCAGGAATTAATTTCTCTCCTCAGTGCCCTTTGATCTCTGGGATTCCCCCCACCCTTCCCTTCTATCCCTGCTTAATCTCTTTCTCTCTCACATACCAAATTTTACAAATTGGTGGCCATCTGTCCAATCAATGAAGGCTGGATGGAGTTCTCTAGTAAATGCATGGACTCTGCTCTTACACTGGTGAGAAGGATCACTGCAGCAAGAATGCAAGATGCTCCATCTGTGCCTGCTGGGGTTACTGCACTTCCCCACAGCTTTCCTATCCCACCCAAATGTGAGCATCCAACCTTGTGTCCCATTTTTGCCTCCCCCAAACACATACACGCTTTATGATAATTGCTAGAGGTTATCTAGTCTCTTTAGTTTTTACTCTAAGGAAGGGGGCACAGGGATTGCTTTGAACACACACCCACCCACCCCCATTGACTGTGTAATATAATTCTGAAGGAATTAATAAAACATAGGAGTGGAAACATTTATCGGAGTATCTCCCAAATCAGGTATTGCCAAGTGTGTGGGTGAGAAAAAGAAACCAAGTTTTAATTTCCTCCCACTCTATTTTTTCATTTTTTGTTTGAAGGTTGGTTTGTTTAAGCACATCTAGCACCTTTATAGAGCATTTTTTTCTTTTCCTACTGGAGAGACAAATATTTAATATGGACTGTCTTCTCATCTCACTGCTGCAGGGAGATACGTTTAAATCCCCCACATTCACATGAGACAAGGCTCTAAAGTGATGGCTGTCAAGCTGTCTGGAGTGGCTCAAGAGCATGTGTGCCTACCTCAGGGCAGACTGTTCAGAAGCAGGACACAAACCCCAAACTGGCTGTGAACTCTATACTTAGATTTCACCAACCAAGTATCAAGTATGAACTCCTCAGGCATGCTGACAGCCTTAACATGGAGTCACAGATAGACCGGAGCACCCCAGCAGACTTTCTTGCCACCTAGGCAACCTTGCCTTTGTGATAGATGGTCCCTTACACCCAAAATCACAACACTATTCAGGTTACTCTCAGTACCAAAGGACCAGTCACTTATCCTAGGTCAATTGCACTTTAGATATTACACCAAAGGCAATGCTTGTAGCCAATCCTATAATAAACTAAAGCTGTATTAACCAAGAAAAAGAAACAAGAGATTTATTTACAAGGTTAAAGCAGGTAAACATACACACACAAATGAATTTCACTCTTAGGTTCCTAAAGGTGGTAGAAGCTTCTATAATAAACAAGCTTTATATATCCTTTAGGGCTACCCAGGCCAAGCACTGAGGACCTTTTGCTTAGTAATCCTTGCCCTTCAAAGTCCAAGCGGTATAAAGATCATTTCTTCCTGGCAGGGATTTTTATTCCCTTCCCGCAGAGTTCAAGCTGATGGGATGAGTCCCCTTTGCACATCTCTTCTTCATGGGTGTGGGGGGAGCAATCAACACACTCTTTTGTCCTCTGATGTCCCACAATGGCTTGTCTGGTGTCTATGGGCCTTCTTTTGTTGGGCAGGAAATAGCATCTCCCATGGTTTACAGCTTCAGAGCCAACACTTAAATATCACCTTATAACATGGGACTTAGATATTATAAGTGAGAGTCATTCATGCAGCAACTTATGAACATTTTATAAATTCTAAACACTTTTATAAATCTAATACCTATTTAACCAATACTAACACACGGGTGAGCCAGACTGGTTTCCAGCTGCGTACTTGTCAATGTACAGTTGAGGCTGCGGGGCCTTGGCATGAGGTGGCACCTGGTCTGCCAACATCACAATGGGTTCAATAGCAAAAAGAATCTATTCACTTGTGAAAGGGGTCTGTAAAGAGTGAGTGGGGGGGAAGGTGGAAAGTAGCCCTTTCAGTCGGTGTCTACACTTTGAGCTAGGGTTGTCAGTCCCACCTCACACAGAAATACTTGCGCAAAAGTAGTTGCCTAGCTACAGATGGCTGTGAGCAGCAGCACGGGCTTGCTGTGCAGAGTACGAACCTGCCTGAACCCTGTGGGTACATCCTTGGCCTGGCTAGCTTGTGCTGCTGCTTGCCACCAGCTGGGATACACTGGCTACACTTCTACTTTTAGCACACTAGCTCAATGAGCCAGCGCAAGGATGTCTATGCGACCTGGGAACCGCAGTGCTAGCTCCAAGTGTAGACCCAGCGTGCTCACCAGCTCCTAAATACAAATCATATGTCAAACATTTTAGGAATGCGTTTTCCCATCCATGCTACTCACTGGCAGCCCTCCTGGATTTTATGTATAGATCTGAAAGCATTTATAAGCTATTACGTAATGAAGATAGTATTTATCTATTCTTAAGGTTAAGATTCTGTCATGGGTATTTTTAGTAAAAGTCAGGGACAGGTTGCAGGCAATAAATAAAATTCATGGAAGCACCGTGACCTTTCCCTGATTTTTACAAAAAATATTCTAGGGGAGAGGGGGACAAACAGAGCACAGCCGGGACTTGAAGCTGCTGCAGCCCCACTGCAGGGTCTGACAGCTGCTGATCCAGCCCCAAGGGGATTGACCCAAGCTCGGCCGCTGGTCCAGCGGTGGGCGAGGGGCCACCACTCTGGTGATGGGCCAGGGCTCACAGCTGCTCTGGTCCTGCCCCAGAAGTCATGGAGGTCCTTGAAAGTCATGGAATCCGTGACAGAATCTTATCCTTATCTATTGTTGTTTATATAGCTCCATTAAATGTGCACACATCATAATGAAGCTATTTCCTTTCTGAGTTGTAGATATGCATACTCTCTCCTGGAGGGCATAGCAGGACCCTTAGCTGTATTTTTGAGGACAAAATGTCATGACTGCGGGCACAGTGCTAGATGACAGAGATGTTGGCAGCAGATTGGCTGTGTCAACGTGTTTTCTAGTATTTCTCTCTGCTTTCTAGTGGGGCTTTATGTACTTTGTTGCATTTTTATAACCTCTGCTTCTGCAGCTCCTGATTACCATTGCAGAATATAGGCATTGCCACATGGGATCAGACCTGTAAGATCATCTAGCCTACTGTCCTATCTCTGAGAGTAGTTGGCTAGTACCAGCTGCTTCAAGAAACCCTTCAGGAGGCAGTTATTGAATGAAATTCCCACAGGGAAAATTACTTTCCAATCCCTAGGCAGATGTTTGCAAAAATGTCTGTGGTGGATTATGCCACCTGGGAACATATTATAACCACTCAAATAAAGGAACGTTCTTAACAAACATTGTCACCCAGCTGGGAGAATCCTCATCACATGGCAAACCTGTCTCTTATCAGGCCTTTGGCAAGACATGGGAGCATCAGCAGCATTAGTAAGAAGAGGAAAACAACAAGGATGAAAGCAAAACAGATTTCCCACCTGGCTTTCCCACCTTGGTTTTTGAAAATTCATTTATTTTCAATTTAATAGCGCTTTTTGACAGTTGATAATAACGACACACTAACAAGAGAGCTAAGTGTATTTTGAACAGCTTGAAAGGAAATTCAAAATAACTTAAAAATCAAAGGAAAAAATATTAGCAAAATAGATTTTCATCCACAGCTCTAGATTGTGTTCATTGCATAGTCTGCCCCATGGCAGAGTCAGCTCTGGTTGGCATTGTGTCACAATGGGAACACCTGGGTACCAAGCAATTCTGAAAATCCAGCCTACCTCGGAGCTGAGATCTTCAGAAAATCTGGCCCCAGTTGTGGGTGCTGAGCATTTGAAAATCTGGCCCTGAGCTCTCAGGGAGGCAGAATGCCTCCTGGAGTTCCCAGTTGTGTAGTGGGAGCCCACAGTCCCTACATTCCTTCATGTGGTGCAACATATTTCCCTTTAGTGGAAAAAGATCTTTGTTGGACAGCATGTAGAGGGGCCCGAGCCATGCCCCTTCCTTCTCCGTGCTCTTTGGGTTGCTGTCGGATCCAAGAGCTCGAGGAAGGGAGCAGCCCCTATAGGTGCAGGGACTGGAATCTTGCCTAGCCCTTATTTTGGGGTAGGTCTACACTGCATTGTAAACTTGAGCTCGGACTCAGGTTTGAGCCCAAATCCTCCCTTCCATCCACACGCACATCTTCTAACTTGGTGCAGCAAGCACTCCGGAGCTGGATCTTAGGATCCACCTGAGAGGAGGGTCTGAGCCAGAGTCCCCTGTGCCTCAGGTTGAAGCGTTGTCATTTTGAAGTGTGGAAGCAGCTCAAACTGCAGTCCCAAGCCAGGAGGTCTGCATAGTGCAGTATGGATGTGCTAGCATGGCTGTGAGACCCAAAGTCAGCAATTGTAAGCCCGGGCTTACAATGCAGTGTGGATGCTCAAGCACTGGCTTGGAAACAGAGTCCACAAGCACAGGTCCCACAGACCTGAGTTTACAATGCCGTATAGACATACCCATGCAGTCTTCACCAGGTGAGAAGGGGAGTCTCCTTGCACCGTTCCCTCACTCACCATGTAAGAGCAAGGCGGGATCTGTTCCCTAGTGATTTTTACACTTTTAAAGACTGGTGGCCAAATTCTGCTCTCTATTGTACCAGCATGTATCTGAAATGACTCCCCTGAAATCAATGGGCTTTGTCAGGAACCAGGGCCTTCAGCAGAGCCAGTCTGGAAGCAGGGTCTGCAGAGCTAGTCCCCAGGCTCCTTAACGAGCACAGCTGGCCTGCAGTAGGCTACCTGATTGGTTGGAAAAGTCAGCAGGCTGGCTCTTACGCCCGGCAGCAGTGGCTGCTCAGACCATTTGCCCATGGCCGTGACAGTGTCTGCTCGCTCCCGCCTTGGCCCCAGCCTTGCCCCTGTCTTCCCTCGCTCTAGGGTAACCCAGTCCTCACCCTCAGCTCTGATTTCTGCTCTTACCTTTTAGCTCTGGCATCTGACCTTGGGCTCCAGCTCTGCCCCCTTGGCTCAGATTCCTGGCTCCTGACTCCTGCTCCACCCACATGCCAGTCTCTGACGGGCGTACCCTGGACTGTCAATGTGGATCATAGTTAATCAGGGTGAGGCAGTTGCCCGTGCATTTTACTTCGTTGTAAATCTGGTGATGATCGTACGGTGGATTGATGGTACAGGCTAGAGCCGGGCGTAGGCTAGGGTGCCATTGTGCTAGTTTCCCCCAACATACACTAACTGTATCCCGCAACATCACTGTTCTAAAATAGACTCCATATAATTTTCTGATGCAATAACTAAGCTGTCACCAACAAAACCCATTGGTCCAACATCATCCCTGGTTTAACTCCACTGAAGTAATTGGAATTACGCCATGGCCCATTTAGTATTTACTGTGACGTGCATAGGCTCCGGCTCCATGGATCCTCTGGGGCTCAAACACCTACTGAAAAAAATAGGGGGTGCTCAGTACCCACAGGGCCGGGTTAACCTTTTGTGGGCCCTGGTGCCCGGACCGTGTCCCGTGTGCTTGCATGGGTGGGGATGGGGGGCAGAGAGGATCACCCACCGGCAAAACAAAAGTCTGCCCTTGTGGTGACCAGAATCGGTTACACATCCTAACATGCCCATGCAACCAGTAGCCTGGGACCAGCTCCCATCATCAGTTCAGCATCTCAGTTCAGCAGACATTTCGGAATCATGGAAAAGTCTATTGTTTAAGTAGAAGACAAATGTCTGCTAGGGTCTAGGTTATTTATTATTCTTGTTGATTACAGAAGTACCTAAGGACCAACCAAGAATGGGGCCCCTGGTGGCAGGTGTTGTACAGAGTAGTAGACTGTTCCTGCCCCCACAAGCTTAGCTAGGGGGAGGGATAGCTCAGTGGTTTGAGCATTGGCCTCCTAAACCCAGGGTTGTGAGTTCAATCCTTGAGGAGGCCACTTAGGAATCTGGGGCAAAAATTGGTCCTGCTAGTGAAGGCAGGGGGCTGGACTCAATGACCTTTCGAGGTCCCTTCCAGTTCTAGGAGATTGGTATATTTCCAATTATTACCTTACCTTACAATCTAACCAAACAAGACAAGCATGAGGTGAGGGGTATTACACGCAAGCAGAATGAACAATGTCAGATTAGTTCCATTATATTCAGTGGGGAGGGAATGGATTTAGTTAAGATGGGATACGCTAAATGGGAAGAAAAGTGGAGAGTGAACAGTGGAGGGAAGGACTGTGTGTGAGGGGCACAGGTTGGGGAAGATGGAAAAGAGGGGTATGCGTGGGCTGAAACTGTGGTGGAGATCCCCTTCCAAACTGACTCTTCACTGTAACAGAAACATGATTTTCCAGGTGACAATATAGTGCTTAATCTGTTTTTAGTGATATTATCCACTGACTGTTTTTAAACAGTTCTCATGCTAAATGTATTCTCAGCAATGATTTTGTAACACTCACTGCTAATTATGAAATGTAGGGCCCACTGCTCTAAACAGCTGATACTCTAACCACTCTATCTCGTTAGCTGTAAATAAATTTGCTCTGCAGCAACCAGGCCACCTCGGGTTTTGTATCAACTGGTGTCTCCTTCCAAAATGTTATATACTTCTGCAGTTAAATAGAACGGGAGCATTCCTGTAAAGGTCAATTTACATGAATAAGAGTTAGCAGGACAAGGTCCTTACATTGTAGAGCTCTTTCTTTACAGAATTTCTTGATGAGTGTTAACTCAGACATTCATCGGAATTCAGCTTCAGAAGGGAGCTTTTGTTTTCAATAATATAAATGCACTGGAAAAAAGAAAACCCCCACAGTTCATTGATTGTGTATTTCTTACATGTATAATACTCATAATGACATGTTATTACTGCCAACAAAATATGGCTTGACTTTTATTTTAAAATATAACCATTAAGCCCCATCTCTTTTGTATAATTCTTTCTGCAGCAGCTTCCAGCTCATAACTATCATGCAAACTAAACATGGAAGAAGTCACCTTGTCCATCCACTAATGAGACAACATTTCTCCTATCATAATTTTTTTCAGTGCTTTCTCCAGCTTTAGTTTGAGATGTCTCATGTGAGGAGGCTTTTGTCATTTCCCTTGGAAAATATAACACCTATTTGTTGTGGTTGTTTGTTGCTACTGTAGCATCCAGGGCCCCACTCCTGATAGGGGTCCCCCATTGTATGTTTTATTAGTAAAGACAGATGCTTTTGGAAATGGCTTGTGTTGACTTAGAATTATGATAAATGCATCTTACAGCTAGTGCAATTGTGAAGGAACCTGGAGGGACCAGAGGGACTATCCACAATTCAGGAGAGGTACAAGGGGAATATAGGAAGCTGGTAGGACGATGGAAGAAAACTCAAGTTAGAAGGAGTATGTATGTGACCCACGAAGGAAATCTGGCCATGAATAGCTGTAAGCACAAGGAAGGTGGCCCGAGTTAAATATCATTCTGTGTTCATGTCTTCATTAAAATGGTGTAATATTGTTCAACTCCCATGGATGAAAGGAAGCCCACCAATACTTACAGATATTTCATTCTTTTTAAAAGTAAAACAAGAAAGGAAGAATTGCCTCTGATCAGTTCAGAGGCCTGACCGCTTAATTGTGCGGAACAAACAACAATTACATTGCCAGTAAGCCAGTGTGCAAAATCCATTTGCATGTATGAAGTTAGCTTTGTCATCTGAACTGTATGTGGTAAGGGAATCACAAGAAAAGAACGATGAGAAATTAGGGTGTTAGAAAGGCCCAACACATGGTCTTTAGGCAAAAAGCCCTCACCCAAAACCTCAAAGGGGAGGATTTACAATGGACAAATACTCATTACCCAATGAGAGATTGTTCGGTTGTTACAAAAGTAAAAATAATATGGGAGAGAACAAAAACTCCAGAAGGCAAATAGAAAGAAGGGAGAGTAAGAGTTGGAGTGAAATGTTAGAAGACCAAGAACAAATGAACAAACCGTAAGTTAAGAGTTTGAAAACTGATAGAAAATAACATACTTCTCCTTTTGAATGGATGGATCAGATTTTAAGAGTTCAACTGTCAATAGATAAATTAAAAAGAAACATTATCTAAGTCAGATAATATTTTTAGGCTCTTTGGTCTTGGCTCAAATTTTCTTTGGGCTGCAAACTGTTTTGATAACATTAATTACCTCATCTGGTTCATAATAATATACTCTTTTTCATGAGGTTTTGAGAATGCAGATATATGTATTAAATACAAAAAGCTTAAACTTTTTTTTTGATCTGCCAGAACATTTGCAACTTCCTTGTTAACTTCATGCTTGGGTGCAAAATGGATTTTGGTGTCTACCTTAGCTGTGGCCAGACTCTGCTCTCAGTTACATTAGTTTAAATAAAGAATATTTCCATTGGTGTTAATGGAGCCAGATTTAAACCACTGTAATTGAGATCAGAATCTGGCTAGCGATTTCATTTTTGTTGTTAGTGCTCCACATATAGTCTCCTTACCTTGAAAATGAATCCTGCAGTCCTTATCCAGGCTAAATGACTACTGCCGCCAATGGGAGTTTTGCGTGAGAAAGGATTTGAGTACCCTGCAGGATTGGCCACAAAGAAAGGAGTCAGATTTGCTTATGGATACTGTGAGCTGTTTCCCATGTAGCTAGTCATTCCTTTGACCAATATTTGGACAAGATGTGGACACACATCATTGGCTGCTGCAAAGATGAGCCATGATCAGAACTCTCTCTGCCTCCAAGGAACAAGCCCACCATACACTTATGCTCTGGTCCCAGAAGCTCATGAATACAACTGAATTATAAAACAAACTTACTGAGAACAATAGCCAACAGTGATAGCAGCCGATCAAGGAGATGTAAATCTGGAGAGTCATATGACCAGACACCTGCTACAGTGAGACACAACCTGTCCAAAATGTTGGATTTGTACTGATCACTGTTCCTACAGACTTCCAGAGCTCTTGGATAATCATAATTGGAGATATACCTATTTCCTAGAACTGGAAGGGACCCTGAAACGTCATCAAGTCCAGCCCCCTGCCTTCACTAGGAGGACCAAGTACTGATTTTTGCCCCAGCTCCCTAAGTGGCCCCCTCAAGGATTGAGCTCAGAACCCTGGGTTTAGCAGGCCAATGCTCAAACCACTGAGCTATCCCTTCTCCCTTGAGAATGAGCCTCAGAAGAGGAGAGAGGGGTAGAAAGAAGAATGTGAGTGGCCGAAAACTCCTGGTGATATCAAAACCCAAAGAATGTCCAGCAGGTCTATACAGAGGCCATTTTGCATACTAAGAGATCCCTTTTTCTCCTTCTCAGTAGCAGCCTCCTGAACATACCCCAAAGAGCTAACTCTTTCACTGACACAAAGTGCCTGTCTTCCACAGTAGAACCCAGTACCCTGCTGTGAGGAGCTTTTATCTTGGGACACAGAAGATCATCCCCCTCGGGTTTGTCAGAACACTTCTCCCTGCCTTAGTGCTGCTCTCTCGGAACTTTTTATAAAAGTTGAGTACCGCTGTAGCATCCTTCTGACTAGCAACTCTTCTGAGGAAAAAAATAACCACTGAGAGGTGGCTCAGACTCATGGAAGTGTGTTTAAAAAAGAAATCTAGCATGTAATAGATCTTTGCTTATGTCAAAAGGAGAGCTCTAATCCCACTAATATTTCACTCACTAAGGTTAAAGGCTACACACCAGTGGGTTTGACTGACTTGCCATAAAAAATTCCCAGTAAAATGGTTTTTTCCCTAAATCATTTCTGTGGATTAGTCTTATACCTGTGGTGTTTATTTCCTTTGAAGATGTGCTATGGTAGTTATCTCTGAAATTTATTATCAAGGTTGCTTACTCACTCTAGAGTAGGTCTCTTTTTGATTGCTTCCGAGTTGTCTAGGTAAGAATATTTCCCCAGGAATAACCGTACCCATAATGTTTCATTATTTCCAATTGTGACTAGGGACAAACCTGAGCTGCAAAGTTTTCATGAGATAGTGGGTGTTTAGAAATGGATTTTGATTGGCACCTGTCTGTCCTTCTGGCTCAAAGCAGGAACAGAGATGTGGGAAATTGATCCAAAAAAACGTAACTGAACTTTAAACTCACAAACAGAGTTTCTGGTTTAGTTGAGTTTGTTCTGAGTGAGATTTGAGTCTCTTCATACTTTATCCAACCCAGTTTGGTTTTTATGGGCCATATTCTGCTGCTCTTACACACCCTGAGTGGAAAAGTTCTATATGAAGAGTCCTATTGAAATCAGGGGGACTACATATGGAGTATGAGATATTAGTCAGCATGACTAAAAGGTGGCAGAATTTGGCTTCATGTTCTTATACTTATACCTATGGGCATTCAACCCATAACATGAAACCATGATAAACAGGAATATTTTTCCAGTTTCGGGAAAAAAGAAAACTCCTTGTCAGTTATCCATAACAAGAATCCAATCCAAACTAAGCCACTTGAAAGGTTCTGAAATATTCACTCATCTTTCCTACTTTTCACTTCCATGCATCTCTGAACTTCTCAGTTGCAGATGGTGTTGGAATCTGAAGTGGTGAAATACACACAAGGCTGTTCTTTGAGGGCCTACTGTCCTAGTGGAGAGCAGGAATTACAGGAAAGCACTCGAGAACCTGCAGTATCGAAACAGATCTTTGGCCACCTAGTATTCCTTGGTTTTCATTAAGCTGCACACTTTAGCTGGCCATACTGGACAGCATGGATAGACCCAAATCTTCCTGCTCCAAAAGCACAAGAGTTAAAGAAGTCCTTGAGTTAAAGAGGGATTTTCATTAGGTTTAGCAGTTAGGGACTATGACACACAGCTGGGCCGTTCTTATTCTCTCTCTAGTAGAGAGGAGTTCTGCACTATCCAGTTCATGGTTAACTCCTTCCCACAAAGCAGAATTTGAGTGTGCTGCAGTGTAGATCACTGATAAACACAATTCCTCCTCTTACAGATGGAGTTGTGATGATTCATTGCCAAGAATAAGGCTTTCGAGAGCCATGCTGAGAGGCAGAATTAGTTATTTGGGAAGTATTGAGCTAGATACAGTCTGGAGTTCACTCAGCTGGTTTTGAGGTATATAGCTTCCCCTTTCTTCTTTGGCGGGGAAGTAGGAACCCCAGATAGAATAGGAACTAAGAGAGACTAATGAGGGAGAATAACTCCTTCAGAGTCTTTAAAGGAACTGGAACTCCTACAGCCCTCTGCTCTGTGCTTGTGTGAACCACATTTTTGTTTGTGTGAAAGCTGTATTTCCCTTGACTGAGAAAACACTGCCATCCAACTGCCACTTTTCCAATTTGTTCCCTTCCCCCCTCACAATGACTCCCTCTCTGGGACATCATGGACTCCAATATATACCCCCTTTGAATGAAATAACGCAACAACAATGGGAGGTGAACCTGAGCCACATAGTTCATTACAAGTTTCTGATCTAAACAGGGGCTCTTCAGATCTCAGGTTTTGGTCTGGGCCTGACCATCCTGCACCATAAAACTGCAGAGACAAAAGCATAGTTTGGAAATGTTTAATAGTTGGGAAAAGTTCTCTTTTGATTTGCCCCAAACTGCATATATTCCCTGTGTCAAAATCACTTCTTGTAGGAAGTAGAGAAGTTAAAAGAAAAAATATACTGTATAATGATACACCTACACACAGACACACTCACAAAAGCCAGCTCATTCCTTGTATCAGTGAAAACCTGCTTCCAATAAACATGTATTTGTGACACGTAACTATTAGGAAAGCTACATGTTGAAAACAAGATGTCAAAGGGATGTGTCCGTTTTCAGGTCACCCACGCATACAAGGAGGAAGCATATAATTAAGTCTTTAAAGAAACCCACACTTGCAGTCTGACATCACATGATAGCAATTGTAAAATGCTTGAGCTACAGTACCTCATGGTGCCACCTCCTCTCTTCCATAACGTCAAGAGGAATGTTGCACTGTAAACTAAAACCTTTGCATTGTCTGTTTCCCACCTCCCTTCCCTTGCTTAACATTGTTTGCTTTCCTTGTGTTTCAGCTCAGAAATATTGAAGAGTTCCTAATATAACGAGTGCCTCTTATATGAATTCCCAGAGCATATGAAACATGTGTTATTGAAACCTATTTTTTCCTTGATCAGTGCGGTGAGACAGAAGTGGCAAAAGCCTAATTTTGCATCTTGACAGTCATTCACTGAGGCTGTATTATTTTAGTCTATAAGGTCATGATGCCTTTCTGGAAGATATGCTTTAGTGAAACACCAGTTATTGGGCTCATTACAGGACTAACTAGATGAAATTGTAAGGCTTATGTTATACAGAAGATCAGACTAGATGATTTAATCGTCTCTTCTGCCCTTAAAATGTATGTATCTATGACAAGTGGATTATCCCATCCATAGGGTGACTGGGAAGTGGTTAATTACCTGTTGAGTTCAGGGATTTGCAAGATAACAGAGCTGGGCTGGGCCAGCTGTGGGGAACTTATTTTCACACAGACACAGATGAGCAATATGCTTTGGGGTGATCAGACCTCAGGATCAGGGAAAAAGATCTAGACCAGGGATCGACAACCTTTGGCACGCGGCTCCTCAGGGAAATCTGCTGGCAGGCCAGGCTGGTTTGTTTACCTGCAGCGTGCATGGGTTTGGCTGATCACAGCTCCCACTGGCTGCAGTTTGCTGTTCCAGGCCAATGGGGGCTATGGGAAGTGGCAGCCAGCACATCCCTCGGCCCGCGCTGCTTCCTGCAGCCCCCATTGGCCTGGAATGGCGAACCGCGGCCAGCGGGAGCTGCAGTCGTTCGAACCTGTGGATGCTGCAGGTAAACAAACCAGTCCGGTCTGCCAGCGGATTTCCCTGATGGGCTGCGTGCCAAAGGTTGCCGATCCCTGCTCTAGAGAGATCTTCTACCTGAGTGGAAAAGTAGATTGGCTTTTGTCTTGCAACTTGGCTAAATTAAACCATATTTTACACCATGATATATCTTTGGCCCTTAAAGGGGTAGGGAATTATTGAGCTTTGGTTTTGTGTTTGATGGTAAAGCACAGCACAAAGATATATTGAACACTACCTTTGGGTACAGGCTCTTTTCTTGATCACAAGTAGAACTGACTGGAGGACAATTCAGTTTTGTGATAACTTTCGAGTCTTCAAAATCTGTTTTGGTTCTGCATTTGGAGTGAAGACCACCCCTTTCAAACATTTTCTTAAGTGGAATTGTGACAAAACATACATTTTTGGATTTTAAAAGGTCAGGTTTTCAGTTGCGGCAAGGGGAGTCTGTCTCTCTCTTAACCAAGGAGATCTGGATCTCAGAAAGCTGCCCATTGAAGACTTTTTGTTGAAGTTGATACATTTCCACAAAGCATTTCAGCTTTGATGAAACAGCATCTTTCGAAAAAAAATTCATTTAGTCAAAAATGTTCCAACCAGCTCTACTCCTGAGGGTTTATAATTATTCTAAGATGCTTAATGAATAATCAGAAAAACTTCTTCACTCCTGGTGTCTGCCTATATCAGATTGTGGGAGTGCTGAAATGCTATCAGTAAACCATATTTACAATCTCAACTGAAAACCAGGTGGCATGTGTCTACAACTCCCATTGGTGATCTCAGTGGTAGCCAGCTAGGCATCCTTTCACTGTGGGAGGAAACAGAATATGGGTGGCATGACCACCATCTTGAGCAACACTGGGGTTGAACTATGGCCCTACAGAGCTAAAAAAACATAAGCTGTTACAGCTTGAGCTAAAGCTTTCTGTCATCTATGGATCGGGCACAGACTCACCAGTGGGTTACACAGAATCTCTCTCCAGGGCTGATTGGCCTTCAAAGAAGTGACTGCCATCCAGTTCACTGCCCTCAGAGACCTGAAGTGTGCAGCCCACATCCAGCCTTGGGGAAGCAGCCATCAGATTTTACTGTGTTCCAAGCTTTGAGGACCGATAGAGCAGAGTTCTCCAGATCGGATCACTCATGGACAAGCTGTTTGGCAACCCTTAAGAGCAAGGGAGCTGACTGGCACACCTCGAAGGCTCCAGGATTGTGATTCAGAGCTGGGAGCTCTAGATCTGTGGTCCCCAAACTTTTAAGGGTCACAGCCCCTGTTTGCACCCGCCCCTGCTGCCCCCCAAGCTGGGTCAGGAGTGTGGCCACAGCTCCTGGGGGGAGGTGGGATGCAGAGAGAGCAAGGGGGCCAAGGCTGGGGGGTGCAGCTGGTGGTGAGTCTGGTGCCGGGAGCAAGGCCAGAGCAGGGAATGGAACCGCAGCCGGGGGTTGAGGCTGGAGGCAGGAGCGGAGCTGCAGCTGGGCTGCAGTGGGGGCTGGTGGCTGGGTGTGGCTCCGCCCGTGCCCCCAGCCTCAGCCCTGGGCCAGTAATGCAGCCACTGTCAGGGGTTGAGGGTGGGGGTGGGGATGGGACTGGGGATGGGGCCACAGTGGACGCTGGGGCCAGCAGCGAGGTGCAGAGCCGAGCTGAGGCTGGGGATGGGGCTAGGTACAGGGTCAGGAACCAAGGCCATGGCTGGGGGTAGGGCCAAAGCAGGGCTGGGGGCTGGGTGGTGCTCCCTCACTGGCCCCCATGGGGGCTGGCCCACCCTGAATGTTCCTCCACACTCCCCACAGTTTGGGGACCTCTGCTCTAGAGACTTCTCCTCAAAGCCTACTGAAGTCTAATACAGACATCTTATGTACACTGCAGGGTCTTCTGGGCATCTATGTAGTTTTGTCCAAATTCTGCATGCTTTCTCTCCCCCATCCACTTTAACCAGGATCCTACCAACCACAACTTGGTGGTGGAAGTTCACCTTCCATTGCCATCACAGGGGAAGGTGGGTGTAATCTCCTAGACTGCCATCCCTCAGCACCAGCCTGGGATAACCCATTTTAGCCAACGGCACTGTATACAGACATTCAAAGATTACTGTAAAAGTCACCCACTGATACAAAACAGATACTCAAAAGAATCTGCAATTACTACCTCCCCATGCACCTGCATTTCATCTTTATTTTACCTGACAAAATGTTCTTAACTGGTCTAATTTAGATTGACAGCACATGGGCTGCAATTCTTCACAGACAGGAAAATAAATGAACACACATTTATTTATGTATAATAAGCAATACGAGCACCTTGTCGCAATACGAACATGTCAGAATTCTGAAAATAGGACAGCTTTGTCTTGGGGGACAGCCAAAACCTTCAAACTAGAAGCCAGGCCTTCAAGGCTTTGAATACTGCACTCTGGATCTCCAAATCTCTGCAACATGGGTTGTTCAAAGCCTGCTGGCCAGCTCCCTGGATTGCAGTGAAGACTGGCTCTAGAGAAGAGTCCTGCTCTCCCAGTTTTCAAAGCCCAGAGCGCAGGGGGGAAAAAAAATGACAGCAAGCTGCTGGTGGAAGCAACTCTATGTGTTAAGTCCTTGAAGCCCATAGTGTAGTGAGGTGGATGTCAACTGTTTTTTCCCGAGGAGCAAGTTCTGCTTTCCCTAAGTCTGGACGGTTGGCCACACCTGATGGTAGGCTGCACTCTGGATCCAAAAAGACCAGCACAAAGTGAGGGGGAGACCAGCTGATGCATAAGGCCAACCAAAACTGGAGAAGAAACTTCTATTGGGGGAAGGGAAACAAAGAAGGCAGTGAAATGGATTCAGACTGGCTTCCTCCCAGTGGGCTAGCACTGGAAGAAGCTAGATGGCTTTTCCAAAAGCAGATCATCACTGAGGACAAGTGGGGAGACATGGAGCATATATCAAAGTAAATGCAGACTTGTTGGCTTGTGAAACCAAGTGAGAAGGTCCTGGACTGCCTACGGTACTGGGTGACACAATTGGACTTTGGGTAATGGGCTGTTTTGGTTGATGGGCTTGTACTGTATACTGTTTAAGATGGTGCCAGTAGTGGAACTCATCACTTTGGAACCTGGAATGAACAGGGTTTGTGGAAGAGTTGTTTCCCCAACCATCATCTTGGTCATCCATAGAAATGCAAAGATCCTGAACAGTGTTTCAGTTGATCATCTTTATTGTGATTATAACTAGCCAGATTCTCAGCTCATGTAAATTGGTGTGGCTCCATTCAAGTCAATTGAGCTGTGCCCGATATACACCAGCTAGTATCTAGCCCCAGAGGGCCTGCTTAAATTCCTTCCTACTGCTGACTGTTTCCTCTCTCTATTTCTTCTAGCTTTTATCTCCATCAAATTCTGTCTAAACCCCAATGGAAAGTTTGAGAAACATTACACAGTCGTCACAGATTATACTGGGATGGAATCACACATTTTTCTTCACTTCTCTCCAGTTGTTCTTTAGATTGTTGGAACATTTGCATGAAAACAGGATCTTTGTTCCTTAAGGGTCCATCTGCTCCTGCTGCTTCTTTTCTCCACCTGAAGTCATAATCCTTTGTTTTTGACATGACTTTGGTTGCTGGAGAGAAATGATAGTAATGGCACAGACAGAGGATTATGGTGCGTTCAGGTGCAGGAGCAGATGGACTCTGTATAAACAAGGATGCAAATGTCCTTAGTCATAGAAAGTGAAGGAAGAGTGGGGGAGACAAGAAAATATACATGTGCTGTCTGAGTGGATCTGTGAGTGGAATGTTTTTCAAAATGCTCAGGATACATTTTCAGAGCTTGAGACCTAGTGCTGAATAACAGACATAAGACTTGCCTCCTGCTTACCAAGCTGCTGTTTTACAGCATATTCATGATTTATATTACAGTAGCACTCAGGGGCCACAAGTGAGATCAGGGCCCCTTTGTATTAGGTACTATGCATATTCCTAGTACGAGAAAGTTCCTGCCATGAAGAGCTTGCTTCGAAATAGATGAACCAGAGAGAGGCTTGCAGGAAGAGTGGTGTTTTGTTGTTTTTTTAACTAGGGAACTGAGGCACAAAGAGATTCTGTGGGGGCAGGGGAGGAGAGGGGATATTCAAGACTACCTAAAGCTTATGTCTACACTGCTTCTCAGAGCAACCCTCCTAGCCCGGGTCCACAGACTTGTGCTAGAGGGGCTGGCACTAACACGCTAAAATAGTTCTGTGGATGGTCCTGCGATGTTGTGTCTCGGATTCTCAACTCCCCATTCCCACCCCACCAGGCTTCAGAGGCTGAATTCTGGCTGAGCTGCAATGTCCCCACAGCTGTTTTAGTGCGTGAGGACAAGACCCGCTAGCACAAGTGTGTGGATTTGGGCTGTGAGGCTCACTCCCAGATGCAGTTAGACATACACAACGTGACTTATGAGCAATAGTCATTGGGACTTATTCTTCCAGTTCACTTAAGTGCTTTTTAAAATCTCACCCCAAGCTACTTGCCTAGGAAGGAAGGCTGGGATCTGTATCCGATAGCTTCTAAGGTCAGTCCAGTGCCTTGAGAATATGACCATCCTTTCTCTCTACAGTACTTCTCTCTCTCCCCATCAGTGTCTGTGCCAGGGGTGGGCAAACTTTTTGGCCTGAGGGCCACATCGGGGAACAGAAATTGTATGGCGGGCCCTGAATGCTCACAAAATTGGGGCTGGGGTGTGGGAGGGAGTGAGGGCTCTGGTTGGGGGGTGCGGGCTCTGGGGTGGGGCTGGGGATGAGGAGTTTGGGGTATAGGAGGGTGCTCTGGGCTGGGACTGAGGGATTCAGAGGGGGATCAGGGTGGCAGAAAGGGGTGCAAGTTCCAGCTGGGGGTGCGGGCTCTGGGGTGGGGTGGGGATGAGAGGTTTGGGGGGCAGGAGGGTGCTCTGGGCTGGGCTCAAGGGGTTTGGAGAGCAGGAGGGGGAATCAGGGCTGGGGCAGGGTGTTGGGACAGTCTCCGGGGTGCAGGCTCCGAATCATGCTTACCTCAAGTGGCTCCCGGAAGCAGTGGCATGTCCCTTCTCCATCTCCTAGGCATGGAGCGGTCCGTGACCCTCAGAGCGGGGCCATGCCACGGCTTCTGGGAGCCGCGTGGTGGGGCCCCCATCCTGGGGTCCCAGCTGGAGAGTCTGAGTGGAGCCAAGCTGCATGGTGGGGCCCCCAACCCGGTGCCTCAGATGGAGTGCTGGAGCGGAGCTGGCTTAAAATGGCGCGGGACGTAGTTTGCCAACCCCTGTTCTATGCTGAGGCCAGTTCTCTTCTGACACAGATCAGAAGTCGATGGAGCAGTATAGAAGCAGCTAAACTTCATTCCCAGTGCTTCAGGCTTTCCTTGCCTTTTGTCACTGATGCCAGCCGTTATGGGCAGGCACACATCTTTCTCCCCTCAGTCCTGATCTTCTTTTTATATTTATAGATGTCTTTCATTTGTTATTGCCGCGTGTTGCTTATGAACTAATTAGCCCCAGAGCAATATTTTTGACAAACACTTTTGACTTTGGTATTATCTGCTCTCAGTACAGAGGGAAGGAAGAGCCATTGCCTTCGATTTTGAAGGATGGTAGTTGTATTAATCCTGAAAGCACACAAAGGTGCTTGCTCTGTTCTAGACACTCCCTTTGGTCATGGTTACATTCTGAAATCAATGGGCCTCATTCAGCCCTGGTGTAACTGAGATGATCCCATGCCCTGCTAATTTCTCAGTGGCATTATTTTCCTGTCATATCCCCCACATTGCGACAGTAAACTCTTCTGCCTCTGTATCTCACAATCTTACATTTTTCTCATCAGTGGACCCCATGAAAGCATGTCCTTAATCCTACCCATCATCTAGCCCACCACAATTTGCTCACTTTTTCCTTAAAGCAAACAGAAGAGCAAAACTATACACACAATCAAAATAAGGAGGAAAAATTATATGAATAAAACTTGCAGCTGTAATGGACACTAGCTAGGATGAAACCCATAAGGGCTAGCATGCTTCAGGGCTTAAAATGAATTGTCAGGAATGGGTCAGGAAGAATTCTCATTCAGGAGATAGTGTTGCATAATTAGGTTTAGACCTTCCTGTGAAGCATTCAGGATTGGACAGTGTCGTAGGTAGGATACTCAGTTTATCATTAGGCAAGTCCTATGTTCCTTTTAATAGACTGTAGATTCATCTAATATATGTGGGAATACTCATCTAGTCTGTTTTGTCCTTCTGACCCCATCACCATTCCTCTATCCAAGTCTGCATCACTGGTCATATGTTCTATGGGTAAAATTCATGTTGGGAGATGACATCAGACAGCAGCTGAATTTACTTATCTACCTTCAGCACCCAATTCTCACATCCCATCATGTATGCAAAGATGAAATCTGTGCAACAGAGAATTTTGAAAAGCTGAACCAGGTGGAAAAGAGGATCTTCTTTCTTCTTCTATGCATAAATGCAGCAAAATGGTGAACTCTGGCAGTCCATCTCTGAGCATGGAGTGCGTCTGACCTGGCTACATCTTATTACACTCTGCATTACAAAGGTGTATTCACTATGCAAAGGCAAAACTAGCTTTAGAGAGAAGCCATTTATTGTTCTTTACATTTTTTAAGAGAAGAGGAGAAATGGGGGACATTGTGTAACCCTAAAGAATATAGAATAGTTAGTGTGGCAAAGCGCCGACCTTGTCTCAGTGGGTCCTGCACTTCCAAGCATATTTACACTAGCCTCAGAGGCTCACTGTGACCTTCCATGTAGCCTCTCTCTCTCTCTCTCTCTCTCTCTCTCTCTCTAGAGGCAAGGGTCACAGCCTACTGAGTCATTTTCATCATAAGCCAGCAAGGGAGGTAGGAAGAAGCAACCCTCCCTCGCACAGTCTCTGTTGTTTCACAGTCTCTGTGATTAATCAGGGAGAGTGGGGGATCCTGGGCCCTCTACTCCAGGCTCCATTCCAGGAACCCTAATAGTAGCAGCTATTGGTAGCTGCCTTTTTGAAACAGAATGAGTACAATTCCTTGGGCCATTTCCCCACAGCAGTCCCCTACTTCACTCTTACCTCAGGACCTCCTTCCTTGTGCCTGATAGGGTTTGTGCTACTCAGTTTCCCCAGCAGCACAGCTTCCTCCTACAGCTCCTGACAAGCACCCCTAACTGACTAATTAGGAGGCTTTTAATTAGTTCCAGCCAGCCCTTGACTGGCTTCAGGTGTCCCAATCAACCTAGCTGTCTCCACTGCTTTCTAGAAGGATCTTAATTGGCCCCAGGTGTCTTGAATAACCTGGAGCAACTGCCATTTGGTTACCATGGTAGCAGGGATTTGCTTAACCTGGGGCTAACATACCTGTTTCTCACTACTTTCCTATAGCCATGTGGCCTTGCCCCATCACATATCCCCCTCCCCCTCCACTCTGCTCAACACAATGGAGTTGGGCAACTTGGGACGCCAGGCAGTGTATTCGTGACAGGCCATCAGCGTTGCCATGGTGGCTTCCAGCCCTGTCCCATATGTGGAACTGGAATGGTTGTAGGGATAAGAACCACCTGGTGATCCTGGCATTCTTTTCCTTATTTTTCTGCATCCACTGGAGGGGTGCATGGTCCATCACAAGAGTAAATCGCTGGCTTAAGAGGTAATAACAGTGTCTCCATGGCCCATTTGACAGCAAGACATTCTCTCTTGACTACTGCCTGTATCTCTTGGGAGAAGCTTTCTGCTTAGGTAGAGGATTGGGTGTTCCTCTTCTCCCACCATTTGTGACAAAACAGCCCCCATCCCCACCTGAGAAGCGCCTGTTTGTAAAATAAATTCCTTGTTTCCTCTGGGACTGTGAGTACGGGGTCATTGCAGAGGGCTGTTCAAAGGTCTGGGAATGCCACCTTTGCTGCGTCGGTCCACTTCACCATGTCTGGACCTCGGGCCTTTACCAGGGGACTGTTAGGGGACTTTCTTTAGTGGCGAAGTGGAGAATAAAATGTTGGTAATACCCTACTATGCCTAGGAATGTGTGGACCTGCTTCTTCTGGGTAAGCCAGGGCCAGTTTTGAATCACTTCTAGCTTTTTCATTTGAGGTTTCACTATGCCCCTTCCTACAATAGACCCCACGTACTTAGCCTATGCTAGCCCTGTGGCACATTTAGCAGGATTAGCAGTGAGGCCAGCCCGCCTTAAGGTGCACAGTACTGCCTCAGCTTTCTCCAGGCGGGTTCCCCAATCTTGTATATGAATGATTACATCATCTAGGTATGTCTAATTCCAGAGGCTGTTCACCATTCAAGGTTGCGCAGCCATCCAATGAACTCTGGCACTAGATATCTCACAGGCTTGATATTTTCCAACTGGAAAGATATAACCTGTGAACAAGAGGCAAAGAAAAGTCAGTAGACAAGATGAAGGTGGTCAGGGAAAGTGTGGGACCGTTCCTGAATGATGGAGGCAACAGATGATGTGGAAAAAGCTGAAGTACTCAATGTCTTTTTTTTGCCTCCGTCTTCGCAGACAAGGTCAGCTCCCATACTACTGCACTGGGCAACCCGGTATGGGGAGGAGGTGAGCAGCCTTCAGTAGTGAAAGGACAGATTAAGGACTATTTAGAAAAGCTGGACGTGCACAAGTCCATGGGTCCAGAGCTAATGCATCTGATGGTGCTGAGGGAGTTGACTGATGTGATTGCAGAGCCATTGGCCATTATCTTTGAAAATTCGTGACAAGTGGGGGAGGTCCCAGACGATTGGAAAAAGGCAAATATAGTGCCCATATTTAAAAAACGGAAGAAAGAGAACCCAGGGAGCTACAGACCAGTCAGCCTCACTTCAGTCCCCGGTAAAATCATGGAGCAGGTTCTCAAGGAATCCATTTTGAAGCACTTGGAGGAGAGGAAGATGATCAGGAACAGTCAACATGGATTCGCCAAGGGCAAGTCATGCTTGACCAACCTGATTGCCTTTTCTGATGAGATAACTGGCTCTGTGGATACGGGGAAAGCAGTGGATGTGATATATCTTGACTTTAGCAAAGCTTTTGATATGGTCTCCCACAGTATTCTTGCAAGCAAGTTAAAGTAGTATGGATTGGATGAATGGACTATAAGGTGGATAGAAAGATGGCTAGATCGTCAGGCTCAACAGGTAGTGATCAATGGCTTGATGTCTAGTTGGCAGCCAGTATCAAGCAGAGTGCCCCAGGGGTCGATCCTGAGGCCAGATTTGTTCAATGTCTTTATTAATTATCTGAATGATGGGACTGATTGTACCTTCAGCAAGTTCGCAGATGACACTAAGCTGGTGGTATATATGCTGGAGGGTAGGGATAGGATCCAGAGTGACCTAGACAAATTGGAGGATTCGGCCAAAAGAAATCTGATGAGGTTCAACAAGGACAAGTGCAGAGTCCTGCACTTAGGAAGAAAGAATCCCATGCACCATTATAGGCTGGGGACCAACTGGCTAAGCAACAGTTCTGCAGAAAAGGACCTGAGAATTACAGTGGATGAGAAGCTGGATATGAGTTGCCAAGAAGGCCAACAGCATATTTGGCTGTATTAGTAGGAGCATTGCCAGCATATTGAGGGAAGTGATTATTCCACTCTATTTGACACTGGTGAGGCCACACATGGAGTATTGCATCCAGTTTTGATCCCCCCCACTACAGAAGGGATGTGGAAAAATTGGAGAGAGACCAATAGAGGGCAACAAAAATGATTGGGGGGCTGGTCACATGACTTATGAGGAGAGGCTGAGGGAACTGGGCTTATTTAGTCTTCAGAAGAGAAGAGTGAGGGGGGGATTTGATAGTAGCCTTCAACTCCCTGAAGGGAGGTTCCAAAGAGGATGGAGCTCAGCTGTTCTCAATGGTGGTAGATGACAGAACAAGAAGCAATGGTCTCAAGTTGCAGTGGGGGAGGTCTAGGTTGGATATTAGGAAACACTGTTTCACTAGGAGAGTGGTGAAGCACTGGAATGGGTTACCTAGGGAGGTGGTGGAATCTCCTTCCTTAGAGATTTTTAAGGCCCAGCTTGACAAAGCCCTGGCTGGGATGATTTAGTGGGTGTTGGTCTTGCTTTGAGCAGGGGATTGGATTAGATGACCTCCTGAGGTCTCTTCCAACCCTAATAGTCTATGATGGGCTAAACAGTTAGGGTGCTAGTCTGGGCCTTGCATGGTCAGTCATAGGCCCAGGATCCAATGAACCCAAACTGCAAGGACAGATATCACCACCAGCTACCATATCCAGACCAAGGTCATTTGTCATGACACAGGATAGTTTTGGGGTATTTTTGTTTAGGGTTTATTCTGTTGGAAGTTATTGCCAAAGGGGGTGTGAGGGACTAGGCTTCACACCTACCATTCTGGGCAACCACAATTGCAGGTTATCACTTTTATCTAGATTGCTATTCCCCTTTTCCCTCCCTTAATAAATCTTCTTTGTGTTTTTGAAGAATATCTCTGTCTTTTCTTTATTAAAGTTAAGAGGGCAGTGGAAGGAACTGACATCTCTACTTCACAGGTGATAGATACTATATGTTACCCGGGGTTCTTTCAACCTAAAGCTCTTGGTTACTTTTACTCTGTGCAAGGTGGTGTCAGGAAATAAATCAGGGGAGACATGGCTGTCCGACCGATAGATGGCTGGCACAAACAGGACAATACTAGTGCTTTCACTTAAAGCTAAACTTTACTTAGTCTCAAGCACTTACACACATCTGCAACAGGTTAGTAAAACACTCCCAGCCCTTGATAATTACTGAAGCTGAGTGTGGCTCTTGAGTGGCACAGCGGCAGCCCGTCTGCCGCTGAGGAACACAAGATGCATTCAGAGGGAGAGTCTAGTCCCAGTACCTCAAAATTTCCCCCCTTATTTTACACATTAGTAACACAATGACATGTCCTTTAAAGAAAACTTGTTAAGCAAACAGTTTCACTGGTCAAGCAAGAGGTTTTCTTCTGATTATTGATTAACCAGGTGTGTTTTTTTCCCAGAGCTGGCAGAATGTGGCAGACACATTCCTGAGGGCACATCCTGCTCTTTTAAAATGCATGTATCAGAAACTTCAACACAATTCTTATCAGGAAGGACGTGGGGTCAAGCTGCCCTTTCTGTGGCACCCCAAAATCCCTCTCCTCCTGCCTTGGTCAAGCTGAAGCTTCTGCATGGCCACTTTACGGCCAGCTGACTTGTTTGCTTTTAGTAATAACCAGTAGTAGTTTCAGGCACTTTACTGGTTTGCCAAAATCTCCCTGTACATATAGGCCAGCTCAAGTACCTGACCAGGGCCGGCTTTAGGAAGTGCGGGGCCCAATTCAAATAGTTTCGACGGAGCCCTGGCAGGGATGACTCACCCGGCGGTGCTCTGGGTCTTCGCTCTGGGTCTTCCACAGCACTGAATGACCCGCTGCCGAAATGCCGCCGAAGACCTGGAGCGAGTGAAGGACCCGCCATCAAAGTGCCGCTGAAGACCCAGAGCGCCACCGGGTGAGTAAAAATTCAAAAGGTGCCTAAGTTCGGCGCTCTTCTTTAGGGCGTGGGGCCCTCTTAGGCACAGGGCCCGATTCGGGGGAATTGGCCTAAAGCCAGCCCTGTACCTGACCTCTGTCTACTAGTTTGAACGTAACACATGTCAGTGTTGTGCCTAGTATAACAGAGGTTGGGGACCACAGGCATTATTGTAATACAAATAATAATAAAGGACATAATTTAACTACTTTTGGGCACCATTCAATAAAGGGGACACTAGGAGAGAGCTAGCAGAGGTCAAAGAGAAGGATAAGAGTGATGGGGGGCTATTGAAAGGCTAGGAATACTGGGATCATAGTTGAAGGAGAAAAGCTGCAGTCAACAACCACAGGAGACCTAAGCTTTTTGAATTAACAATGCCCGGGAATTCATGGAACTTGTCAAAAAATAAAGGAAATACAAATTGAAAAAAGGTGAAGATTTAGTCTAACTGAGCTGGCTCTGGGATTCAGCAAAGCCGTTTAAGCAAGTGTGTAGCTCCACTGATTTTTAATGGGACATGTTAAAGTTAAATGTACTTAAGTGCTCTGCTGAATCAGCACCTTAATGTAATGTAGTAGGTGATAAATTGTGGAGCACCCTCTGCAGGGCACCAATTGAATTGCTGTTATCGGCATGTCTAGGAACAAATTAGGTGGATACTTGGCTACAAACATTAAAGTTCTTGGTGGTTCTCCTCAGGCTTCCTCTTGGCCTGTATTATTTCTACTTTTCTTGTTGCAGAGGAAAATGGTCATGCCGGGTTCCTCTTCCATTACTTCGCCATAGTAGATACCACTCGTAAAATAAATAACTCTAGTTTGAGTCGGAACATTCAATCTGATGTTCTCTTTAAAAGAATATTTCAGCCTTTTCTGGAAAATATTCACTGAAATAGAACAGAAAAAAAAAGCATTAAAAAACCACCCTCTTCTGGCAAAAGTTCTGACTATTATGTGTCTGTTAAAGTGCTCTTTTCCCTGATGGTATAACACTACAGAACATGGCTCTTCAATGGTATGCTTCTCTTCCACATGCTTTAGAAAAATCTGTCTCTGGAGGATTTGACGTCTGTCACGCTTTGGGGGTTTGAAGCAAGAATGTACAAAAGTTTCCATATCTGAAATTATTGGCTAACTTTTTGTGTTTTGTTTCTTAAAATGCTAATGTCTTTATTCAGTGCAATGGAATGAAAGTGTTGAAAAATCCAGCAGGACTCTCTGCATAGTGAAGATCCCACTGCGGGGCACAGTAGAAAAGAGGGAAAATAGAGTACTGTAAAGAAGACTAAAGGAAGCTTGTTTTACCAACTGAGCCAACACAAAATCCCCTCTGTGTCTCACCAAAGAAAACAGGTGGTAAAAAAAGGGAAGTGAATATGATAGAGATGTTGCTCTGAAAGACCAAATAAGTTCTCTTACTTGCTTATTTATTAAACAAACAGTAATCTCTGTCTCCCAAGAAATCAGACACTAGAGGTAACAATTTTCCATCTTCCTGGAAAAGTTTCCCCTCCCATTCCCTGCTCTTTAGCTTTATCTAATTAATTATTCCAAATACTAGGGACAAAGGGTAAAATTTTCAAAAGTAGTTAAGTGACTTAGGCTCCTAAATCCCATTTTTCAAAAGTAATTCAGGCACGTAAGGCTAGATTAGCACTTAGGCATTGCAATGCCTAACTCCTAGGAGCCTGGCTGCCTAGTGAATTCTCAGCCCAGAGTTAGCACCTAAGAAAAGGATTCTCAAAACCAGCAAGCTGAGCAGGAAGTTGCCTAAACTAGCCAGGAGTGAAATGCAGAGGAAAGGGGCTGGGTTTAGTCCCAGATCCTCAAAGGTATTTAGCATCCGACGAAGTGGGTATTCACCCACAAAAGCTCATGCTGCAAAATGTCTGTTAGTCTATAAGGTGCCACAGGATTCTTTGCTGCTTTTAAAGGTATTTAGGCACCTAACTTCTATTGATCTGGATCTTAGGCACCTGACTGATGGGCTGGAGACAGGGTACCTGTCTCCACTTAGGGTTTTCAGCTGTGAACCCTCTCCTGGAGTTAAGCACCTAAACCAGCTCAGTCCTTTCTCATAAGAAAACACAAGAGCAGTGCATGACAGAGTAACCTGTAGTCCATTGGTTTAGGCATGCGTCTGGGACACGGGAGAGCTAGATTCAAATCCCTGCTCTCCCTGACTTGAACCCAGGTCTTCCATAGTTCAGGTGAGTGCACTAACCACTTGGATACTGGGTATTTTGGGGTAGAACTTTCCAGGTCTCCCCTATTGAAGTTGTTCAACTTTATATAAACAATTAAATATTCATTAGGACAGAAAACAAGAGAGTGACTCTATAGCCTGCTTGTGAGGGCACTCAGCTAGAATGTGTGTGTCACGACCAGGATGTGGGTGATCTGACCTAGTGCTCAGAGAAGGAGTCAGACTGGGTCAGATACCAGGAGATCAGAGTCTGAGACAGGCCAGAGGGCAAACTGAGTGCCAGGTGCCAAGTGGCAGGCAGGGTCAGGTTACCAGGAGATCAGAGTCAGGTAGCTGGAGCAGGTAGCGCAAGAGAAGCAGCCCTAAGTAGGGGAAGCCCAGTTGCTTGGACAACTTCCTGTTCCTGTGCTTGGTTTAAATAAAAGCAGGGAACCAATCAGACCCCAGTGTTCTGCCAATCAGATTCCAGGACTGGCGTCTGCTGTCAAGAGTTGAGTTTCCAGTTCTAGTGACCGTTAGCAGGCCACAGGGCTGGCAGGTTGGAACTTAATAGCACCTAAGAACCTTGTGGGCTGGCATTGAGATCTGAAGTCCTGACAATGTGAGAATAAAAACATATCCTCCATGTTGACATGTAAAATCTCAGAGGACACTTAGGGAAGGTCTACACTGCAATGAAAGACCCATGGCATGGCTGAACGTACCCTGGGCTCAGGAACCCCATGAAGGGCATGGGTGTCAGTGTCTGGTCTCCAGCCCAGGAGTGATCATTTACACTGCAATTTTTAGCCCCACAACCCAAGCCCCGTAAGCCTGAGTCAATTGCCCTGGGCTCTGAGACTTAGTGCCGTGGGTTACTTATTGCAGTGAAGACATATCCTGAGGACCATTGGGCCTGATGCTGTGAGGTGTCAGCATGCCCTCCCAGCATCAGGGAACAGCAAGTACAGTAACGCAGAAAGGAATAAAGGTATTTGAACCTAGATCCTCAAAGGTATTTAGGCACCTAACTCCCATGGATTTCAGGAGGTGGGTTTTAGTGCTTGATCCTGCTTGTGTTTAAGTTAATGGCAAAAGTCCTATTGACTTCAGTAGAACAGGATCTGGCTGTTCATGGGTAAAGTATGACCCAATGAAAGATAAAGCAGGTTCTTGAGAGATGGCAGAGCAAATAAACTTCTCTCTCCAAAGGTGTTCTCTTTAACAAATTTTCAATAAAGCATCAAATAATTGGTCCAACTATACCAATCTGCTACCTCCGACTGTAGCCCAGAAGATGCACTTTCCACCTGCTTCCATAAAGGATCAGGTCAATGGTGCTTTAATGGGGACTAGTTAGGAGATGGAAATGATCAATTTGTGCTTTTGAACAGAAAATGTGATTATCATTTTCATTATAATTTTTCTTAACACACAGGTGATGAGACATTAAGTTAAACTGAAAGGAAGCACATTTAAAAACTGATTAAAGGAAACAATTTTTCATGCTACAGATCCTATGAAACTCGTTGCCACAATATATTATTGAGACTAAGAGCTTACCAAGGCAATGTTACTTAATTGATAGAGCTCTGGACTAGAATTTGGGACCCTTGGTTTCTATTCCCAGCTCTGCCACTGGATTGAAAGATGGCCTTGGGCAAGTCACTTCACCTCCCCCGGGTCTCAGTTTCCTCATATGTAAAATGGGATAATGTTGTTGACCTCTTTTGCAAAGTGTTTTGATATCTGTGGCTGAGAAGCACTAGGTTGGATATTTATATGGGTTGTCAGAATATCCAGAATTAGAATAGTAAAGATTACAAAGGTGTTTTGGAAGGGGTATAAACTCTTCTGCTTCAGGGCATAAGCCTACCTATTATCAAAACAAGTTAGGAAGAAGCTGTCGCTGGGGGCAGGTTATCCCTCAACTGTCTACTGCAATGTTTCTTATACTTTCATCTATAGCAGCTGATGCTGACCACTGCTGGAGACATGCTATTGCAGTAGAGCCAGTATGGCAATTCCTCTGTTATTACCTTTAGTTTGTGTAACTGTAGAGAGCAGAGGAGGGGAGAAGAAGTGATCAGTATGTCCCAGGGCTGGACAGGGTTTGCAGCAGATTAGCAAACAAATTGAACCTGGTCTGTTGCTGCATACTATGATTCTCCCAAGGATGTTACATTAACTGAGCAATGACATTCTCAGCACCTCCTGCATGTTTGCAGGTTAGGGCTGAAATCTGACAGAGAATTGAAGGAAATCTGGTGTATGTATTATTTAAAAAGGTAAAATGAGTTACCAACATCTAGTTTGACTCCGTTCAAGTACAGCAGTGGAGTCGGTTAGTGGGGAAGGGACTGTGCCATGCTTAGCGGAAAGTGGGATGCTGATGAGCAGGTTCTGTCCCGGAGTCCCTACAAATAAATCTTGTCGTCTGACTAATCTGATACAGTTTTTGGATGTAATAACTGAGTTCACAGATGACAGATGAGCTGCTGATGTAATCATTTACCAAACATGTTGCTGAAACTGAGATAAATCCAAGAAGCTAGAGAATAAAGTGTAAAAAAAAAATGCTGGGCTGGAGAAATATACTGACTACTGGCAAAGTGCAGAAGGTCATATTAATACTTTGCTCTCAAAGGAATGGATCCTGCCACCATTGAAGTTAATGAGAGTTTTTCTATTGACTAAAATGAGTGCAGGATCAGGCTCATAGACAGCAACATATTTATCAGAGAATCTCAAAATGTGTTGCTGTTAATAATTGCTACCTTTGATCAACAGCTGGTAGAAAACTTTCCATTTGTCAATGGAAAATGACCTTTTTCTTGAAATGAAAGTTTTTGTTTCTTTAGAAATGTTGGAGTTTTTGACAAAAAAGGGGAAAAAACCTCCACCCCACAGTTAGTGATGTTTCTTCAGACCGCTTTTGCCATTGGAAAATGGGTAGGAGTATTTGTAGGGAAATCAGATTTTTCCCCGGTAATTTTTGTCTTAAATCTTGTTTTTTTATCAAAACAAAAAGAGGTCATGGGAAATTTTGAAAATTCCAAAATATTTTGAAATTTGTCACGAAAAAATTGGTATTTTTTGATCAGCTCTACTTACAACCTTTGTGAGGAGTATTATTTGCACTGTACAGTTGATGATACCGAGGCAGAGAGAAATTACGCTGTTTACTCAAGGTACTTCAAGGGCCATGCTGAGCAGTGACTTTATATCCAGTAGGGCGGTAGATGCAGGGCTAACCACATCTGAGCTCCCAAAGCTGAACAGCTGAGAAAACTTGCTGTAGAGATGGGGAACTCCTGGAGTCTATGATTTTGTCAACGTGCACACTTTTTTTTCTTTGCTTCTCTTTGAGCCTCTCTTTTCCATCCCATAAATCTTTTTAATCAAGGGTGGTGCAAGTCTTTAAACTATGTTTATTCTTCTATCCAAAGAGAAATCTGTTATTTTATTGGGGATGCAAAAATAGGTCAGAAATTAGTGAGGAAGGAGAGATTAGAGAGGGGAGGAAGGAAGGAAAAATTGAGGATCTGGAGACAGAAGGAAGAAGACATGGAGAGTGGTACCCTAACAAAGAAAAAGCTAAAGGGATGAAGGAAAGTGTGAGAATAATTATTAAATAGGTGAATCTAGACAAATTTAAACAGGAAATAAGACACCTTATTTTTACAGTGAGGATAATTAACCACTGGAACAGTTTACCCTGGAATGCACTAGATTCTCCATCTCTTGGAGTTTTGAAATTAAGATCAGATGTCTTTCTAAACGATGTACTCTAATTCAGCCAAGAGTTATTTGGCTTGACACCAGAATCATAGAATGAAACTCTATGGTCTATTTTATACAGGGGGTCAGACTGGATGATTACAATTGTCCCTTCTGGCATTAAACTCTATCAGCAATGATAATTTAAGTCCTTGTATTCTGTGTGAGCAATGATAATTTAAGCCCTTGTATTCTGTGCCAGTCTGAACCTAAATTGTGCAGCAAGCTGGAAGGTCTGCATTAGCTTTAGTTAAACGTAAAACACAGATTTTTAAAAAATGAATTAAATACTGATTAATACAAACAGTGCAGTAGCCCCTATTTACTCAATTTATTACGCTCTTGTCTCCCTACATTTTCAGTTTTCAATACGCTAAAGATTCTTGTATTGACAACTCATAACTGAATCCTGGCAGCTGTCAAGGGGGGAAAGCTTGAGGGTTAGGAGGTGGGTAAGGGAGAGCTGGGGCTTCTGGGCACCTAGGCAGGCAATTTGAGATTGTGGGGAAAGTATGGTAGCTAGATATTTCTGCTAAAATCCTCATCAGTGAAATAGTAAAAAAGTGTTGGCCCTTCAATTGTTGTCTTTAAGTTTCAGTGTTAACAACCCATTAGGATGACTGAGACAGTTCAAACCCTTCTGAGGTATCATTTAAGAGAGTCTGCAAACTTAGGAAGACAACTCTCCATTGTTGAACTTGTTTTCACGGTTCTTTTGCAACCATAAAGGCTTGAAACACTTAAAAAAAAATAAAAAAGGGGAAACTTTGACTCTGGGGCACAGTTTTGTAGCAAAGGGTGGATTCCACAGCAGATTCCACAGGCACGAATCATAGTGCACAAGGCCCTATACAAACCTACTGCAAAAACACTGGGGAAAAAAATGGGAGAAAACATAAAGCACACACTGAGTAGAGGGAAGGGTAAAGGGAATGACCTGGAAGAACAAAATATAGGGGAGCCTCTGATGGGGTGTCTACCCCACACAGGAATTAAGGTGGCTAGGAAAGCCTATTAACTCCACAGGCTGAACCTGGAGGAAGAGCCAGGGATCAGGGAATTGATTGCAGGCAGATTAAGCTATGGAGGAACAGGTGGGGTCTATAAAGCTAGGAAGCTGGCAACAGCCAGGGCCTACTGGTGGGAAAGGGTCTGTTACTCCCTGGGAAGAGGGAGGAGTGCTTGGAGCTTGTGTACCCAGGGCAAGGAGGAGAACCAGGACTTTTAGGAAGCAGTCAAGAGAAGGAGCAGTGAGGGCTGGGAAAGGAAAGCCCCGTACTGCTGGATTGAGGGTCCCTGGAACCTGGAGTAAAGAGCAGGTCTGTGTTACCCTACTCACCACTGGGGAAGTGGCACCGGTGGGGCAGTGAACTGGAAGACTCCTGGGGTCGCTGTGGGAGCGATGGAGAATTTGGAGGACTATACGCCGAAATGGGGGAAAACACTGAGTGATCTAGCTAAAGGGCTGAGTCACAAAGAGAATGCTGCGGTTCCTGGGACAAGAGAAGAGCTGCAGACCTGAGAGAGGGATGGCATGTGCCCACGGGAAGGGGCATTGGCCTTGAGAGTTAGTGACCACGAGGAGGCACCAGACCAACAGTGAGTGGTGCGCCCTATCACAGAGCCACACTAAGTCCTCTTTTAAAGCTTTGCTATGAATGCCAAAATGTACTAAAACATGCACAATATTTGATTATCTATATTATACAGCATATGGTTCTGGCCAACTGAGGGGATTAAAATTTAGTAGCCTGCTCAAAAGGGATTACTTGGGACACTTGAATCTACCAGTCCAGCCCTATCACACAGAGAGTCCCTGGCAGATCCATTAATAAAGTCCAAAGCCCTGACCTGCAGTCCCTAAAAACATAAGAGCTGCCAGACTGGGTCAGACCATGGTCCATCTTGCTAAGTATTCTGTCTCTGGCCTGTACCAAGGAGCTTCAGGGAGCGAGTACAATTCCATTCAACCCCCTAGTACATACTTAGGTAGCTAACCTGAGCAACCACCTGGGCCGCCATGGGCATATTGCTGTTTTTAGGCACTAGTTCAAGCAGAGCTAATAAGTGTGTGTGAATCACACCTCCCAGCAATGGTGCAGATGTACCCTTACTGTCTGTAACTGTGAGGTGAGGCATCTGCCGATGGCCAACACGAAGGCAAAGTATGCCCTGAATAATAGACTCAAGGAAACAGCCGAGAAAAGAGACTTAGGGAAAAAAGAGTAGGATAATTAAAAAGTAAGATGCCCATTATGTGGCCAGTGCAAAAAAGATTAATCAGGTCTTAGGGTGCATGAGCAAGAGGATTAGTTCTAAATCAAGAGAGATGATGATTCCATTATACAAAGCAATTGTGAAATGGCATTTGAAATATTTTGTCCAGTACAGGGCAATGAGTTTAAAACCAGATATTCAAATTTTCTAAAGAGTGCAAAGGAACAGCTACAAGGCTTATCAGGGAATTAGATGGGTGATCTCCCAAAGAAAGATTTCAGAAGAAGCCTTAACAAAAGAGGAGGGAGAGGGGATTTGCTTAAATTCCTTAAACATTTTAAACTGCTCAGGATCCTAAGAAAGGGTTGCTCAAATTGCAGGGCAATGGCAAAATGAGAGGTCAGCTGGTAATGAATATTTTAGAACTGATAGTAGGACTAGTTTCTTCCCACTATCAAGTTTACATTCACAGTGGTGGAGCATGCAGAATGGATACATTTAAGAACGTAGATGCACTTCTCCCAGTAATGTCACCGGTTATATCAGGCTTTCCTGGAAGGTAGTTGGGAGCTGGATTGGAGTTCTCTCCATCAATAAACTTCAGTGTCTCTATACATGATTGAGAATTGAAGCTAATTGCTTTAAAAATAGAATTAAAATGTGACATTGTATGCAGTGTTGTTGAAGCTGTGTTGGTCCCAGGATATTAGAGAGACAAGGTGGGTGAGGTAATAGCTTTAATTGGACCGACTTTTGTTGGTGAGAGACACAAGCTTTTGAGCTTATGCCAAACTTTTTCAGGCCTGGGAAAGGTACTCTAGTGAATCCGTTCCACCTTAGCCATGACATTCAGTGCATTTCTAAGACCTGAAGAAGAGCTCCCTGTAAGCTTGTCTCTCTCTCACCAACAGAAGTTGGTCCAATAAAATATATTACCTCACCCACCTTATCTAATAATCGTATCTTTCATCTGAAGCCATTGAAGTGTGAATGACCACAGGGTAGGGTGTTGGTGTGAAAGATAGTGTAACACTGACAGACCCTGGTCATCGGAGGACAGGATGGGACCTCTGGAGCTTAGTGCATGAGCAAGAATTTTTAATGAATCTGTAAACTCAGGGGTTGACCGTATGACTGGAGAATTGCTAACATAGTTCCTATCTTTAAGAAAGGGGAAAAAAAGTGATCTGGGCAACTATAGGCCTGTCAGTTTGACATCTGTAGTATGCAAGGTCTTGGAAAATTTTTTGAAGGAAAACGGAGTCAAGGACATTGAGGTCAATGATAATTGGGACAAAATACAACATGGTTTTACAAAAGGTAGATCATGCCAAACCAACCTGATCTCCTTCTTTGAGAAGGTAACAGATTTTTTAGACAAAGGAAATGCAGTGGATCTAATTTACCTTGATTTCAGTAAGGCATTTGATACGGTTCCACATGGGGAATTATTAGCTAAATTGGAAAAGATGTGGATCAATATGAAAATTGAAAGGTGGATAAGGAACTGGTTAAAGGGGAGACTACAGCAGGTCATACTGAAAGGTGAATTGTTAGGCTGGACGGAGGTTACTAGTGGAGTTCCTCAGGGATCAGTTTTGGGACCAATCTTATTTAATCTTTTTATTACTGACCTTGGCACAAAAAGTGGGAATGTGCTAATAAAGTTTGCGGATGACACAAAGATGAGATATTGCCAATAAAGAGAAGGACCGGGATATCATACAGGAAGATCTGGATGACTTTGTAAACTGGAGCAGGTACAGAGAAGGGTTACTAGGATGATCCGAGGAATGGAAAACCTGTCTTATGAAAGGAGACTCAAAGAGCTTGGCTTGTTTAGCCTAACCAAAAAAGGCTGTAGAACAAACTCATTTTATCTCTCTCTCTAGGTGGTCTTGGTGCCACTAGATGGGACAGAACACCACATCCAGGAGGTGTGTGGGTTACAATAGCACCTCTACCAGCCCATTGCGTCCTAATATCAGACAGGGTCATAAACTCACTACATTAGAAAGACTCAGCAATCTGCCCTGTAGCTTTTACAGGTAAGCAGTGAGAGATGTGGCTTTCCTGTGTTTCCAGGGAAAGTGGCTTTGGCCTGACACTAAAGCCGCCTCTTCATTTCTAACCTTATGCAATTGTGTTGGAGCTTTGCTTGTTTGTGCGCTGTTCCTCGTGCCTCTCACATAACCTGACAATCAAGCTTATTTATGAAGCTGCAGGAGGTGGGGGCAGAATCATTACCATCTCTATGAGGTATTACAGTCCTTCTGATCAAGCAGCCTGTTCAATTCTAAGTGGTAATCAGAATGTGTCTTTCATCCCTTCACTCTCTGCTTTTATCATGATCTATTGCTTGCATGGTTTGGACATGTAAAACACAGAATGAGCAATTAATAATTTACATTAACTTGGATGCCAGCAGTATTAAAGGAATCTTCATATGCATGCTTGGAAGTGCCTGTAATTGGGATATTTGGCAAAACACCCACCAATGGGATCCTTCTTCTTTAAAACAAAAGCATTATTTTAGTGTTTCCTATAGGATCAGTCCAGAGGGCAAACCCCATCTGTCTAGAAAAGTCACCGAGGTCATAGTGAATAGCTTCACAACACCCAGTTTTTAATGCTAAACATAGAGAAATACCAATGGTCGAAACACACCGGTAAATCAAACCTAATACAAAGCCTTATAAAATGTCCTGTAATGCAGTTTTGTCCTGTAACGCAGTATCAGTCCAAGCACTGCAATGACGCTAAGTTATGCATTTTGTACTATTACTGCAAAGCACAGTAGTAATTTTAGAAGAAACTCAGACAGGGCTGGTTCAAATTAAATTTTGACCCCAAACTGTCCAGTTGGGACCCACATCTTCAAGCCTTAGGCTTGTGTGTGACCCTCTTCTTTGGTCTTCCCCCAAGTCCCATGCCATGTAAACATAAGAACGTAAGAATGGCCATACTGGGTCAGACCAAAGATCCATCCAACCCAGTATCCTGTCTACCGACAGTGATCAATGCCAGGTGTCCCAGAGGGATAGAACCTAACAGGTAATGATCAAGTGATCTCTCTCCTGCCATCCATCTCCACCCTCTGACGAACAGAGGCTAGGGACACCATTCCTTACCCATCCTGGCTAATAGCCATTAATGGACTTAACCACCCTGAATTTATCCAGTTCTCTTTTAAACCCTTTTCTAGTCCTAGCCTTCACAACCTCCTCAGGCAAGGAGTTCCACAGGTTGACTGTGCGCTGTGTGAAGAACTTCCTTTTATTTGTTTTAAGTCTGCTGCCCATTAATTTCATTTGGTAGCCCCTAGTTCTTATATTATGGGAATAAGTAAATGACTTTTCCTTATTCACTTTCTCCACACCACTCATTTTTTATACCTCTATCATATCCCCTCTTAGTCTCCTCTTTTCCAAGCTGAAAAGTCCTAGCCTCTTTAATCTCTCCTCATGTGGGGCCCATTCCAAACCACTAATCATGTTAGTTGCCCTTCTCTGAACCTTTTCCAATGCCAGTATATCTTTTTTGAGATGAGGAGACCACATCTGTACGTAGTATTCAAGATGTGGGTGTACCATCGATTTATATAAGGGCAATAAGATATTCTCCATCATATTCTCTATCCCTTTTTAAATGATTCTTAATATCCTGTTTGCTTTTTTGACTGCCACTACACACTGCGTGGACAACTTCAGAGAACTATCCACGATGACTCCAAGATCTCTTTCCTGATTAGTTGTAGCTAAATTAGCCCCCATCATGTATGTATAGTTGGGGTTATTTTTTCCAATGTGCATTACTTTACATTTATCCACATTAAATTTCATTTGCCATTTTGTTGCCCAATCACTTATTTTTGTGAGATCTTTTTGAAGTTCTTCACAGTCTGCTTTGGTCTTAACTATCTTGAGCAATTTAGTATCATCTGCAAACTTTGCCACTTCACTGTTTACCCCTTTCTCCAGATCATTTATGAATACGTTGAATAGGATTGGTCCTAGGACTGACCCTTGGGGAACACCACTAGTTACCCCTCTCCAGTCTGAGAATTTACCATTTATTCCTACCCTTTGTTCCTTGTCTTTTAACCAGTTCTCAATCCGTGAAAAGATCTTCCCTCTTATCCCATGACAACTTAATTTACGAAAGAGCCTTTGGTGAGGGACCTTGTCAAAGGCTTTCTGGAAATCTAAGTACACTATGTCCACTGGATCCCCCTTGTCCACATGTTTGTTGACCCCTTCAAAGAACTCTTAGATTAGTAAGACATGATTTCCCTTTACGGAAACCATGTTGACTTTTGCCCAATAATTTATGTTCTTCTATGTGTCTGACAATTTTATTCTTTACTATTGTTTTGACTAATTTGCCCAGTACTGACATTAGACTTACTGGTCTGTAATTGCCGGGATCACCTCTAGAGCCCTTTTAAAATATTGGCGTTACATTAGCTATCTTCTAGTCATTGGGTCCAGAAGCTGATTTAAAGGACAGGTTACAAACCCTAGTTAATAGTTCTGCAACTTCACATTTGAGTTTTCAGAACTCTTGGGTGAATGCCATCTGGTCCCGGTGACTTGTTACTGTTAAGTTTATCAATTAATTCCAAAACCTCCTCTAGTGACACTTCAATCTGTGACAATTTCTCAGATTTGTCACCTACAAAAGACGGCTCAGGTTTGGGAATCTCCCTAACATCCTCAGCCGTGAAGACTGAAGCAAAGAATTCATTTAGTTTCTCCGCAATGACTTTATCGTCTTTAAGTGCTCCTTTTGTATTTCGATCGTCAAGGGGCCCCACTGGTTGTTTAGCAGGCTTCCTGCTTCTGATGTACTTAAAAAACATTTTATTACCTTTTCAGTTTTTGGCTAGCTGTTCTTCAAACTCCTTTTTGGCTTTTCTTATTACATTTTTACACTTAATTTGGCAGTGTTTATGCTCCTTTCTATTTACCTCACTAGGATTTGACTTCCACTTTTTAAAAGATGCCTTTTTATCTCTCACTGCTTCTTTTACATGGTTGTTAAGCCATGGTGGCTCTTTTTTAGTTTTTACCGTGTTTTTTAATTTGGGGTATACATTTAAGTTGGGCCTCTATTATGTTTTCTTTGAAAAGTGTCCATGCAGCTTGCAGGGGTTATCTCTAGTCACTGTACCTTTTAATTTCTATTTAACTTACCTCATTTTTGCATAGTTCTCCTTTCTGAAATTAAATGCCACAGTGTTGGGCTGTTGAGGTGTTCTTCCCCCCACAAGAATGTTAAATGTTGTTATATTATGGTCACTATTTCCAAGCAGTCCTGCTATAGTTACCTCTTGGACCAGATCCTGCGCTCCACTCAGGATTAAATCTAGAGTTGCCTCTCCCCTTGTGGGTTCCTGTACCAGCTGCTCCAAGAAGCAGTCATTTAAAGTATCGAGAAATTTTGTCTAGGCATTTCATCCTGAAGTGAAATGTTCCCAGTCAATATGGGGATAATTGAAATCCCCCACTATTATTGAGTTCTTTATTTTGATAGCCTCTCTAATCTCCCTTAGCATTTCATTGTCACTATCACTGTCCTGGTCAGGTGATCAGTAATATATCCCTACTGTTATATTCTTATTAGAGCATGGAATTACTACCCATAGAGATTTTATGGAACATGTGGATTCGCTTAAGATTTTTACTTCATTTGATTCTACATTTTCTTTCACATATAGCACCACTCCCCCTACCCCCCCCACACGACCTGTTCTGTCCTTCTGATATATTTTGTACCCTAATGATTATGTCCCACTGATTGTCCTCACTCCACCAGGTTTCTGTGATGCCTCTTATAGCAATATCCTCCTTTAACACGAGGCACTCTAGTTCACCCACCTTATTATTTAGGCTTCTAGCATTTGTGTACAAGCACTTTAAAAACTTGTCATTGTTTATTTGTCTGCCCTTTTCTGATGCGTCCGATTCTTTTTTATGTGAATGTTTCTCACCTGATCTGGCCCATACTTTATCCTCTTCCATCCTTTCCTCTTGACTAAAACCTAGAGAATCTCTATCAATAGATTCTCCTCTAAGAGAAGTCTCTGTCCAATCCACAAGCTCCTCTGCAGCAATCAGCGTTCCCCCATCTCTTAGTATAAAAACTGCTCTGCAACCTTTTTAATGTTAACAGCCGGGGATGAATCCCTCTGGGAATGAATTAAGGGGATAAATGGTTATTATGTATTAATTATCTGTTAGGTGGTAGCACGTGGGGCCCTGCAGCTATCATGGCCCCATTGTCCGAGGTACTGTACAAATCTAGAGTAAGAGACTATCCCTGCAATGAAGAGCTAAGACTAGAACTGGTTTGTGGAGGAAACTTAGAGTACAGAACAGTGGTTTCCTGTTAAAAGGAGGACAGGGGAAACATGCAATGTGCCTGGTCTATGATAAAGCAGGAGATGTCTTGACGTGGAATGGAAAGGTAGTTGTTCCCATAAAGTGGGATTTTCAAAGGAACCTAAAGGAGTTAGGTGAATTTTAAAAACTCCCTGTGCACTGAAATTCAAGTCCTAACTCGTGAAGGCTTCTTTGCAAGTGCCAGCCCTAGAGTTGTCAGCCAGCATGAAGTGTCTTGGGGTACGTCTACACTACGGGACTATTCCGAATTTGCATAAACCGGTTTTGTAAAACAGATTTTATAAAATCGATTGCGCGCGGCCACACTAAGCACATTAATTCGGTGGTGTGCGTCCGCGGTCCGAGGCTAGCGTCGGCTTCTGGAGCGTTGCACTGTGGGTAGCTATTCCCTAGCTATCCCATAGTTCCCGCAGCCTCCCCCGCCGCCCCTTGGAACTTCCAGGTTGAGATCCCAGTGCCTGATGGGGCAAAAATCATTGTCGCGGGTGGTTCTGGGTAAATGTCGTTAGTCACTCCTTCCTCTGGGAAAGCAACGGCAGACAAGCATTTCGCGCCTTTTTCCCCTGGATTGCCCTGGCAGATGCCATAGCATGGCAATCATGGAGCTTGTTTTGCCTTTTGTGACTCTCACCGTATGTGTACTAGATGCCGCTCACAGAGGCGATTCAGCAGCGCTACACATAAGCATGCTTTTGCTTTTGCATGACAGCAGAGATGGTTACCAGCCATATTGCACCATCCAAACCCTTCCATAAATTGGAACTAAGATGATCATGGCTACCAGTCCTTTTGTACCATTTGCTGCTGTCATAAGTGCCCCTGGCTGCTCTTAGCCAGGGGCGCAAAAGCCAAAATTGGGAATGACTCCCTGAGTCAATCCCTCCTTTTTGGTATCTAAAAATAGAATCAGTCCTGCCTAGAATATAGGCAAGTGTACTAGATAACCACTGTATCATAGAACCAGAGAGCACAGCTGCTCTGTGTCAGATCCTGCAGAAATTATGATCTGTATGCTATTCACAGGGGGTGCTCCTGTAACAACACCACCTGTTCATTCCGTTCTTATCCCAGCCTTCCTGGGCTACCATACCATTGTCCCCCCACTTGTGTGATGAAGTAATAAAGAATGCAGGAATAAGACATGGTGACTTGTTAGTGAGAAATGAGTGGAAGGCAGCCTCCAGCTGCTATGATAGTCCAGACAGGACATTAAGCAGTGTGTAGGAGAGAAGCCCAGCATCCCTCTGCTAGTCCAGGGGCAACTGAATCTTTTCTTTACACATGAAGGGTGGGGGCTGATGGAGCTCAGCCCCCTGTTGCTATGATGACGATGGTTACCAGCCATATTGCACCATCCACCACCAGAAAAAATTAGGGCCAGGCGCCCTTGATCGACCTGACGGATGCTAGTCAGCATGGTTACTGCCCCATGTGCCAATAGGCTGATGACGAGGACGGTTACCAGTCCTTTTGTACCATCAGCCACCCATGGCAGGGGGGGAGTGATGATGTTGGTGTTGACGGCTGCAGCATCGTGTCTATCTGCAGCATTCAGTAAAGATAGGGTGACATGTAAAAGAGTCAGAGGATTGTTTTCCCTTTCGCTTCTGGGGGTGTGTGTGTGGGGTGAGTAGATTGCCAAGCTATGCCCTGACCCACCGCGGACACTGTGTTTGACCCTAGAAACATTTGGAGCTCAGCCAAGAATGCAAATACTTTTCGGAGGCTGCAGGAACTGTGGGATAGCTTCAGTTCTCCAGTCCATGAGCGTCCATTTGATTCTTTGGCTTTCCGTTACGCTTGTCACGCTGCAGTGTGCTGAGTCCCTGCTATGGCGTCTGTCTGGAGATTTTTAAAAAAGGATTCTGAATTTCATCTTCTGTAACGGAGCGCTGATAGAACGGATTTGCCTGCCCTTACAGCGATCACATCCGCATGGTCCGTGCTGGAGCTCTTTTTTTATTTTGATTTCGGACTGCATCGCCACCCGTGCTGATTGGAGCTCCACGCTGGGCAAACAGGAAATATTCAAAAGTTCGCGGGGCTTTTCCTGTCTACCTGACCACTGCATCCGAGTTCAGATTGCGGTCCAGAGCGGTCACTGGTGCACTGTGGGATAGCTCCCGGAGGCCAATGCCGTCGATCAGCGTCCACACTAACCCTAATCCGATATGTTAATACTGATACTAGCGTTACTCCTCTCGTTAGGGAGGAGTACAGAAACCGGTTTAAAGAGCCATTAAAATCGATATAAGGTGCCTCCTAGTGTGGACAGTTGTGGCGTTAAATCGGTTTTACGCTCCTAAAACCGGTTTAAACGCCTAGTGTAGACCAGGCTTTGTATTCACCTCTGACCACTGGACCAAGAGCAGTAAACCTCTCAGTAGCTCTTATGCACTCCTGTGACCTGCTACTGTAGGTTTGGCAGCTCTGTCTGAACTGATCCTCTTTGCAAACACTTATTCATGTCAGTCGTTTTTATGCACATGAGTATTCTGACTGAAGTCATGGGTGAGTCAAGTCCGCTCAGATAAGCATTTGCAGTGCCAGCTCTGTAATTCAGCTGCAATACAAGTGCCAATGTTTCCCAGTTATAATTAAGTTTAATTTTCCCCTGTGCCTTACTTGACCTTGCATGATGTATTTTCCAGCAAGAAAAGAATTCTCTTTTTATACTGAATCTTCCCCCCATTCTCGTGTGTGTGTGTGTGAGTGTAAAACAAAACAAACACACACCAACAACAAAAACACTAGTGAGAAACAGTTTGCCTGAAATGAGGGGGACTTAAAATATTTCTTGTGATGTTTTGTGGCCCTCAGAAGAAAATCACTGGGATTTTATTCATGCTGAAATACAAGGCTTTTTCACATTCATGTCTGAGCCCTATTAAACCCTGATGATAGGTTTTGGGTAGGTGGCAAGGTAAACTACAGAGTGCAGGCTAACTGACTGGCAGATAAATGCCAAGATCCCCTGCTGAACTAATCTTGGAGTAGTGTCGGTTGCTTCCTGTTTTGAATTGCTCGAGACTATATGCACCATACTGACTGCTCTTCTATAGAAAGATAGATGTTAAGATACACTGAAGAAGCTGTTTCTATCAGTTCCTTGGATTCATCTTTCTGGTATTATTGGCTGTCTTCCAATGGAGATCCCCTGCCTCGGAGGGTACAATTACGCCATAGCTGGAACTGTGCTTCCAAGCTCAAGTAAACAGACATGCACTAGCTCTGCTTGAGCTCGCATGCTACAAGATCCTGGGTACATAGTTGAGCTGCTAGTCTGAGCTGGAGCCCAGACTACCCCTGTCTACATTGCTGGTTTTGGCATGCTAGCTCAAGCACAGCTAGCGCATCTGTCTACTTGAGCCGGGAAGCATGTTTCAGTGGTAGTCCAAACATACCCTGAAACTTGTGTCCTTGGGCAGAGTGCACCTTTAGTTATCTTCAGGGTGTATTGGGAGATTATATTTATTAGGCTTGGCTGTTTGGCACCCGTTTCTTCCTGCCAATGTGTTGCTAATATCTGTGATAGTGGCAGTAGCAGCAGTAATGGTCCTATACACTGCTGCCCGTCATGGTTCGTTTTTACGTAATACATGTTTAAATTTTGTAGTAAAGGCCAAAATGTTCTGTCATGCCTCCCTAAAGCTAGGCACTGAAATTCATATTTAAGTAACTAAGAACCTTCAGCTCCCATTGACTTTGATGTAAGCTGCGGTTTCGCATTATCACTGAAAATCACACCACTTATTTAGGTGTTTAAATATAGAGTGAGGTGCCTAACTTTCGGCACTCAAGTCTGCAAATTTTGTTGTGCGCATCTAGTTGCCATAGTAACATGCACTGTAAATAAAATTTACCCATTTGTTCTTACCCAACATACTTGTATGGCTCCCCCATTAGCACCTGAGCATCTCACAGTCCTTAATGTATTTATCCTCTGTGAGGTAGGGAAATGCTCTTATCCTCTTGGTACAAATGGAGGACTGAGGCACACACAGACTAAATGACTTGTCCAAGGTCACTTAAGATGTCTGCAGGTCTCCAAGGTCCCAGGCTAGTGCTATGAACACAGGACTATCCTTCCTTCTCAACTCTTACACCTCCCCCGCGTATATGTTGCCACCTCTTATCTGTATCCTAACTTGTGGATCTACTGTGCCTTGTGTCGTCAGATGTTGGTTGCGTGCATGTGTGTGTTCTCTCTGTGTGCTGTCCCAACTCTGTGCAGACAGATAGCACAGCAGACCTTGATCAAACCACCCAATAAAAACGACAGAGTTGATTTAGTAGCTAAGGCACCCAGCCAGGTTTATTGTTACTGAAGCCTGGTACTAGTATCCCGTAGAAACTACAGGACCACTAATGCATATGTATGGCCATTACAATGGACCAGCTCAGTCAATGGCGGGACTTTCCACTGACCCTTAGGCCAGCCAAAGACACTGCCTTTGAGATACCTCTTTGTACACTAATACAAACAAGTATTAGCTACCACCCTCTACTTTGTACATGTTTGGTCTATTAAAACATCTCTATCCATCACAGTCATTCTGACCTTATCTTTAAGAGAGGTCAATGTGTTTGTGATGGTCCACACCCCTAGGGTCAGGTCAGCATGGGCTATCCATCACAGTTCACAAAGCAGCCCTTCGGTGCAGGGCTGCGTGGCCTAACAGCCAGAGTCTATAGCGCCCCCTTTGGTGTAGGGTGGCACAGCCCAATGGCCAGAGTGTATAGTGTTGGGGTTTGATAGCCCCGGTAGGGGGGCTCGGGCCCACCCAACTCCACCAGGACCCGACCCAGGGCCCTAACAGTGGCGTAGCAGCTTGCCACTGACTCAGCGGAGGGGTCCTACCGAAACACGCTGAGTTTCACTGGGCAGTGGGTACCACTCTGGCACCCTCCCTGGGTCACGTCCTACCACAGTATGTGTTGAGGTTTCCCATGGGACATTGGGTCCTCTGTGTTTGGCAGGTCCAGCCATCTCCAGGGTCTCCTCCAGTCGCCAGGGTGCAGGCAGGCCACAAACAGCTTCAATGCCCAACATAGTCAGAGGCTGTGGCTGGCCCTCCACAGGTACTTCCCAGGCAGGTCCTTCCTCTGCAGCCTCCAGCCCAGAATGAGCTGGTCTCTCTCCCTTTATACTACTAGAGCACTTGGAGCATGCCCAGTCTTGCCAGGGAGGCGGGACTTCTGCTGTCAGTACCTGGGGCTTAACCCTGTCTGGGCTAGTGCGGGCTAAGCGGACCCTGTCACAGTGTTCTTGTTATCCTTGTGGGGGAGGGGGAAACTGTTGGTATTGGGGTGTTCTGGTACCACCCTTCTGGAATGTGTTTGTGAGAGTGTCCTGTGCCTTGCGCTTCTCAGGAATATGTGTGTGTTTTTGCAGTACCAGCCCTGCTCTTGCCAGGTTCTGTGAGCCTGCCCGCAGGCAGAGCTTGACTTCTGCTCACAGCCTGTCTCTTGCTAACTTTGTTTTATATTAGGAAGGCAGGGCCTCTGATACAAAGGGTGATGTCTCAGGATTCTTTCCTACTGCATTCCCCCACATTTTTGTCTTTTTATAGGGAGTATGTTTACTCATCATCCCGGAAAAGCATAATGCATGAAGATGACCCAGTGGGTTAAACTGGGGTGGTTCAGCACTTCAGTCCCCCAGTGGTAGCTCCAAGAGACATTGGCGCACTCCAGTGCATACAGGAAGCACAGCCATTGGTTCACCCCTTCAGGTGGTGCAGCATGCACTCTCCTCTGGAGATGGCCATCTCCTTGGGCTGGTGAGGAGGAGGGTGAATTTATGACTCTGCCTTATCCTCTATCGCCCCCGCCCCTTTGACATGATTGGTAGGGCAAGGTGTGCTAGTCCCACTCAGCGAGTGCAACAATTATGATTGTGACTAATCCACAGCATGAGGAAATGGAATAAACAAACAGCTCTGATAAAGATCACTGTCTACATTGGTGTCTGGAGGATATTGTTCCTACGGAGGTTAACTTACTGTTTTAGTTATTGCAGTGTCTGGTATTGTATTCAGTGTATTACTTTAACTATTTTCTGGTCAGATGGAATAATACTCACTAGTATTAACCCCTACTGTTCCTGTGCGTGTTGGAAGGACTCAGTGGGCAGCAGGACAAAGATCTGGCATGTGCTGAAAGTTTGAAGCTATTTCCAAACTGCTTGTAACAAACTTTTTTTGGGGAGGGGGCGGGGGGAGGAGGGGAAATGTCATTGCTCGTTATCCAGGCTTCTACTTTTAAACTTATCCTGCCAGTGTCGCTCAAACATGCAAGTCTACCCTGACACGGTCTCTCAACTTCTCTTGGAGAGCTGTGTGAGTGCAATTGGCAATGAACTAGACTTTTCATCTTCCAGCTTGTGCAGATGAATTAAATAAATTGTTTGAATGTTAAATTCACCTCTGGACCCCTAATTATCATCACATCTAACATGATAGAAACATTGTTTCAACACTTATTGGTTTAACACAAAAATTGCTATAATGATCAGGCACAGAAGTGGATCCAAGTTCTTGAGGAGGGTTGTATGGCTTAAATTCAGCAATGATGGTGCTGTAAGCAGGACTGGCTTTTATTGGAGTACATAGACGAGATGAGAGAGCCAATGTTTAAAATGCTTTCAGAGTTTGGAGGCACAGTAGTCTGTGGGTACTAAAATGTCACACTGAGATTTTACTTTATCTGTTGGTTAAAATAATAGTTTCTTTGGCGATGTGAAGAAAATAATCTCTCTTCTCACTAGTCATGGGTGAAAATGAATAACTGACTTGCAGCACGTTATGTTAAGTGGTTCCTCCTGATTGAAATACAGGTCAACCAGCAACTGATTCGAGAACAACACAAGCAAACCCTTCATACCAACTTCCCTGAAATCTCCTATTGTTCAAACATAATCCTGGTATTTTTCAGGCTGCATGGTGGTAACATTTTGCATACAGAATCAATGCATTCTGTAGCTCTTAACCATGAAGGTTCCTCTATTTTTTTTTCTTTCTTTTTTGAATGTACACTATATAAAAATACTCGCCGCCTGGAGTTTTGAAAGTTGGATCACAGAGACATAACATTGAACTTCTTTCCTTACATACTTCTATAGTCTGGCTGATTGAAGCCTTAACCACTCCATTTCCTGTATTGTTTAAGAAAAAATTGTCATGGAAACTTTTACAAAAGAAAATTTTCGTTATCCTGGAACAATGTAGTTGGAGAAATAATCACTGGTAATTAGCGCAGAAACCTTGCTAGGAAACATAATGCAGCAGTTTATTCTCTCCTACACATCATACATATCACATGATTCCTCATACTCACCTTAAAGCCAATGCAACAGAGTGGCCTAAAAGAAAATAGGAAGTCTAAAAGGGCCAAACAGTGAAAACTAGGAGACCTTCCAAATTGAACCGACGCCTGTTTCCTTTATACTAGCATAGAAAGACTTTGTGATTCTTATATGTATAATTTTTTTTCAAAGCAAACCTTTCCATTCTCTTTTATTCTAAAATATCTGTGCCAGAAACCCTAGAGCACAAAGATGGTGCTGCCAATATTTTAACAAGGAGCTTCAAACAAAAGTGTTCCCCCCACAGCCTGCGATAAATCCCTGTGTGCTCCCAGGGCCAGGGAGCTTGTTTCCCCTCCATCTAAACAAAAGCCCTTTCTCCTAGGGGGATAGTGACACCACTGGGCAAGCAGACATATGTTTAACAGACTTGCTGGAAATATTCCCACCTTGTTCTTGAAAAATATAGTGAGTATACTGAGGATACCCCACAGTGTTCAGTTGTACCTCCGGGGGTCCCATAAATATCCACCCTGGGAAATCATTTGCAAATACCCGCCATTTGGTGCAATCTGTTCCATTCCAAAAGCAATAGAAAATTTGCTCTTCAGAGAGAATCCTAGGAGCCTCAGGGATAAGCCATCTCTGGCAGTGATGAATTGGCAATATCTATGCAGGGAGGATTAATTTCATCAGGAGCAGGGAAATCAACCCAACCTTACTAATTTGGTGGTGGGAGTTGAATCAGGAGTTCCCAGGAGTCTCCTCCTCACATCATCCCACCAGGAACAAGCTGGAGAAGAGGACATTGATCATACTCAGCGAAGGGAAAAGAAACGACTCTATGTTTAAAATAAAAAAACTCCTTGATGATGTCCTCTTAAGTGTTTTGCATAAACACAATGGAGATTATGGCAAATTATGGTGAGAATGACACTGTACCACTTTCATCTTCCCATTTGAAATTTGGTGCTCATCTTTGATGGGAAGACACTTCTCTGCCATAGTTAGGGCCCTACTGAATTCATGGTCCATTTTGGTCAATTTCACGGTCAGAGGATTTAAAAAAACCATAAATTTCATGATTTCAGCTATTTAAACCTGAAATTTCATGGTGTTGTAATTGTAGGGGTTCTCACCCAAAAAGGAGTTGTGGGGAGGGGTCGCAGGGTTATTGTAGGGAGTGTTGCGCTACTGCTACCCTTACTTCTGTGCCGCTGTTAGTGGCAGTGGTGGCTGCTGGCTGGGATCCCATCTCTGAAGGCAGAGCCGCCACCAGCAGTGGCACAGAAGTAAGGGTGACATGGTATGGTATTGCCACCTTTACTTCTGCACTGCTGCTGGCGGGGCGCTGCCTTCAGAGATGGGTGGCCAGCTAACAGCCGCCACTGTCCGCTGCTGAGCTCTGAAAGAAGCACAGAAATAAGGGTGGCAATACCACAACCCCCTAAAATAACCTTGCGACACCCCCCCCCAGTAACTCCCTTTTGGGTCAGGACCCCAATTTGAGAAATGCTGGTCTCCCCCATGAACTCTATATAGTATAGGGTAAAAGCACACAAATGACCAGATTTCTCAGGGGGAGACCAGATTTCTAGGTCCGTGATGTGTTTTTCATGGCTGTGAATTTGGTAGGGCCCTAGTAATAGTCAGTCTAAGATGTTTTCTGGTGATAATGCTGTACAAGCAGGGGGAAAAAAGGCATCATAATGAAATCCATTGATTGGAAGATGAAGCTAGACAAATTCAGACTAGAAATAAGGTGCACATTTTTATTACTGAGTGTACTTTACCATTGGGATGACTTATCTATGGACAATGGATTCTCTTGAAGTCTCTAAATCAAGACTGTATGTCTTTCTGAAAGATGCTATAGCTCAAAGAGAAATTATGGGCTTAATGCAAAAATGACTGAGTGAGGTTTTATGGCGTGTGTCATACTGGAAGTCAGACTACATGATCATGGTCCCTTTTGCCCTTAAAAACTACATAACCAATGGACCACTCTATTGACACATTTGGATTTTGATGTAGTGGATCCAGACATGCTCTTCTTCTGTTTCCTATTCACAAGACACTTTGGTATACCGACCACCCCAACAAAAGAAATGGATGGAGCAGAGGTTCGAGCACTTGTGTCGGATATGCTCTTGTGAGTCAAATTTAGGGCTTGTCTATATGGGGAAGTTATTCCAGAAGAAGGTAGTGTGTGAATTTAAAGCAAAATAGCTATTCTGGAATACCTCCTGGTTTGAACACTCTTATTCCAGAATAACTGTGTCCACATGGAGAGCTATTACAGAATAGCTATTGTGGAATAGTTTATTCTACAATAGCTATTGTCAATTTCCCCATGTAGGCAAGCCCTGAGCGAGACTGAGTTTTTGAATTTCACAGATCTCTTTAGTGAAGCAGATGTTCTCCTCTATGTTAAAATCTGCAAGGTCCTGCCAAGAGAAACTGTTTTGATTTTTGGACAGCTTCACAAATCTGGGCTGTCATTTCTTTGAAACAGAGCTGAATGGTTCTTGCTGCAAAAGCAGTTTTCTATTTTTCCAGGAAGCCTTCCTTCTATTTTGATTGGACTGGCTGTTTCCACAGGCTGGACTTACATCTTGAGACAAACCCATGGCCAGCTCCATCTGCCAGTTTTGCTTACTGAGGTGCCAGAGGGAAAAATCCAGTCTGATACCTACAAGTAGGACTCCTGCTCTTCATAGTTATTGAAAATGAGTGCAGAGGTATTGGGTACAATTGGTGACAATGATTAATGTTTCCTTAAGGGAGGACAGGATGCCAATTTCAGACTAATAAGTAAATACAGAATTAGGGTTTTGCTCAAGAAACCCCCTTGACACGGTTATTCACACCAAAATCAATGTCTTTATCCCTAGTCTGAGTCTTTTTGAACAAGGCAATTGATATGGCAGCCAGTGCAGGCATCATCCTGAATCCTGAGGTTTTCTTGATCTTTTCTGGATGGGTTTAAGGCCTGGGTATAGTAAAGACACTGAATTGGTCCCTGAGATTGATCTTCTACTGATGGATGCAAATCAGAGGTCTATGCTGGTTCTTTTAAATCTGTCAGCAACCTTAGATTTCACAAACCATGCAGGGGAGAACAGGATTGCAGTTAAGGGATTCCATTCCTCCCAGAGGGTAAGGTTAGTTAATTATGATCCATCTAAAGGGAGGGATCTCATGCAGAGTCACCTCCTCAGTACGTTCAATGTATATTTGAGAGGGCTGGGAGAGAGTGAGCTGGCTGTAGACCAGTGGTTCTCAATCTGCAGCCCACGGGTTACTTGCTACCCAATCAGCACACAGCTGTGGCCCATGTGACATCCCCAAGGCCATACAGGTAGTATATATATTGTGTGGATGTGGTTCATGTACCACACAGAAAGCTGCCTATGCGGTGCACCATTGTCAGTCAGAATGAATGCACTGAATGCTGGAGGAAGGAGGGACAGTGTTGTCAGATCAATTGCTTGTGGACCAACCAGTTCATTTTAAGCTTAACTGATGTATTCAGGTCAATGCCCAAGAAACTATGTTTCTGCCCTTGCCTAGCACAGCTAGTCTTCATTGTATGCCATTTACCCTGATGGTGGCTTACTAAGAGCTCAGATACAGTTATTTTCTTTCTTTATTAGATCAAATAGACTTAATTAGTTTGTATAAAATGCACGTGACTATTTTTTAAAAAATCATTTCCACACAGGAAAAAAAAGCACAGTTTCAACATTTCACATCTGGATGTAGTGGGTAGCCTTTGAAAAATTCGACAGTAGTTATTCTGAAAAATCAGTCTTCATTTTAAGTTATTGGTTGTTGACATTTCAAACTATGGCCTGCAGACTTGCTACTAGAGCGGGGCAAAAAATGTTTTTTTCAGTTAATTGGCAATTATGAAAAGGCAAGAAAAAAAAGAAAATTAGCTTCAGGTTTAAACTGAACATTTTGAAATTTTTGGCAAATTGAAGTAAAAAAAATGTTCATGTTGGGTTGAATGAAACTTTCATTTCAGCCTAACTTCAGTATCTGGGAAGATACTGGAACACATTATTAAACAATCCAATTGTAAGCACATAGAAGATAATAGGATGTTAAGTAATAGCCAACATCGATTAGTCAAGAACAATTCATGCCAAACCAACCTAATTTCCTTCACTGACAGGTTTACAGGCCTAGTGGATGGGGGAAAGCAATAGATGTGATATATCTTGACTTTAGTAAGGCTTTTGACACAGTCCTATATGACACTCTAACTAGGGAAATGAGGTCTAGCTGAAATTACTATAAGATGGATTCATAACTGGCAGAAAAACTATATTCAAAGAGTAGTTATCAGTGGTTCACTGTCAAATTGGGAGGACCTATCTAGTGGGGTTCTGTAGGGCCCTGTCCAGGGTCTGGTACTGGTCAATATTTTCATTAATGCCTTGGATAATGGAATAGAGAGTGTGCTTACAAAATTTGCTGAGAGAGGTTGCAAGCGCTTTAGAGGACAGGATTAGAAATTAAAATCTTCATAAATTGGGGAATTGGTCTGAAAGTAACCCAATGAAATTCAATAAAGACGAGTGCAGAATACTGCATCTAGAAAGGAAAAATCAGATGCACATCTACAAAATGGGGAATAACTGGCTAGACAGTAGAACAGCTGAAGAGTATCTGGGGGTTATAGTGGATCACAAATTGAATATGAACCAACAATGTGATATAGTTGCAAAAAAGGTTATACTCTAGGGTGTATTAACAGGAATGCTGTATGTAAGATATGGGAGGTAACTGTTCTGCTTTACTCAGCACTGGGAAGGGCTCCGCTGTAATATTGTGTCCAGTTTTGGGTGCCGTACTTCAAGAAAGATGTGGACAAATTGGAAAGAGTCCAAACAATAAAAGGTTTAGAAAATGTGATCTATAAGAAAAGTTAAAAGAAATAAAAAGGGCCTGTTTAGTCTTGAGAAAAGAAGACTGAGGGTGAGGGGAGCAGATAACAGTATTCAAATATAGTACGAGCTGTTCTAAAGAGGATGGTTTCTCTATGTCCACCAAAGATAGGACAAGAAGTAACTGACTTAATCTGCAGCAAGGGAGATTTAGATTATATATTGGGAGGAAAACTTTCCAACTATAAGGATAGTTAAATACTGGAGTAGTCTTTCAAGGAAAGATGTGGAATCCCCATCATTGGAGGTTTTTAAGAAGAAGTTAGACAAACACCTGTAGGGGATGGTCTAAGTATACCTGGTTTGGCCTCAGTAGAGGGGGATAGGCTATATGACCTCTCATGGTCCCTTCCAGCCCAACATTTCCTATGAGTCGGTGGTTATAATAAATGTTTCATTTTCACAAAATCAAAACGTTGTTTAAATTTTTACCATTTTCAAACATTTTTGATTTTTTTTTAAATGAAATTTAAAGAAAAGTTAAAGGAAAAAGTCATTTCAAATTGAGTATCAGCCGTGTTGGTCTGGATCTGTAAATGCAACAAAGAGTCCTGTTCCAATACGTCTGTTAGTCTATACGGTGCCACAGAACTCTTTGCTGCTATTTCAAACTGAAAAATTGAAATATTTTATTTAAAAAATGTAAAACCTTTTGGAATCAAAATTTTCACCCAAAATCTCCAGTCTGAAAAATTTCAGCCAGCCTTTTATACCACCAGGTTTTGCGTCAGAACTCCCAAGTAAAGTAAGCCAGGGCCACCTTAGTGCTTGGGTAGCAGACCTCCATGGGGAATCTCAGGATTCTGCAGGAAGCAGTGTGGATAATTCTATGGATAGCAGTCTTCTCTTCAAGTTGGAGTAGTGGCCCACCTAATGCTGCATCAAGTCTCTGATAGTAAACTGTGTCAGATGCTTTGATACCATAGAGAAACCCTGTAGTGAGCAACCTATCTATTTGGGAAATTTCTTCCTATACCCCAGCTTATGCCCTGAAGCATGATGGTTTATATACCCATTATTTTTATGTTTTATCCTATCTAGCCAGAGTTAGATAGGATAAAAGGGTAAGATACCCACATATTTGTCATTGGGACATTAAGTTCACTGGATGAGGTGCAACACATGTTGTGATAGGCAGGCATAGGATCCATGGATCTTGAAAGGTGTGTTGTGGGGGGTGTTGACCATCAGAGCAGTGGAGATATGTCTGCAGGGTTTGCATTTCTTGTTGTGGCAGGGTGTGGTGCCACTTTGAGTTGGTGTGTCCACTTTGAGTTGGCTGTGGGGAGCTTGCTTCTGGTGAGGTTGGGGGTTGTTTGAAGACCAGACAAGGGGGTTCAGGACAGATTTCTTTCAGGATGGGGTCCCCATCGAATATGGGTTTTAATTGTTTAATGATATCCATATGGATTCTAGTATGTTGTGGTAAGTGACAACTAGGGGTGTACAGTCAGATTATTTTTTTGTATTGAAGCAGGTTCTCTCAGGGTATTTGGGTGGCCCATTCCATAATGTGATCTACTTCTCTGGTGGTGAGTCCTTGTTTGGTGAAGGTTGTTTTAAATGTGTTAAGGTTAGGGTTGTCAATTTTGGTTGGATGTGTTCCTGGAGGTTTCATCACATGGCATAATCTTTAATTCCTGGAGACTCCAGGACAATCCTGGATGGTTGGCAACCCTAGTTAAGGTGTATATCCCAGACTTTCTCATCGGAGCATATTCTGTGCTATCTGAGCACCTGGCTGTAGATTTTTTTGGTGTTTGAGATGGTTACTGGATGCGTTAAGTGTGGTGATCTGAGGGTTTCTTGCATATAGCTGTCTGTAGGGTTCCATTGCTGAAGATTGTGGTGTCCAGGAATTTGATGCTGGTTCAGGTGTGTTCTAGAGAGAATCTGATAGATGGTGATAATTGTTGCAGTTGTGGTTAAAATTGATGAGGGAATTCAGGTCATCTGTCCAGGAGATGAAAATATCCTAGATTAATCTCAGGTGTATTATTGGTTTCATGGTGCATTTGACCAGAAATTCTTCTTCAAGGTGGCCCATGAAGAGGTTGGCATATTGGGGAGCCATCCTAGTACCCATTGCTTTCCCCATGGTTTGGACAAAGTGTTTGTGGTTGAATATAAAATAGTTACGGGTTAGGATGAAATGGATGAGGTTAGTGTGGATATCAGTGTGTTGTCCCTTGTCTTGTAGATAGTTGAAGCAGGCAACAATGCCATAATTGTGAGGGATGTTGGTGCATAGGGAGGTAACATCCTTGATGGCAAAGATGGTTGTTAATGTTGCAGAGTATCTGGAGGAAGTCGGTTGTGTCCTGGACAAGCTGGCCCTTTGTGTGTTGAGTGGATTGAGGATGATTTCTAGTGTCCTGATATTCCGTCAGTAAGAGTGCCATGACCAGATACGATAAGTCTGCCTGAGTTCTCTTGGGAAGCATTTAGATGGTGCTTTGGGTGGGTTTGTGGGGGGTGAGATTATAGAGTTTCCCTTGAAATTGTTTGGGGAAGGGTTTGATGATATCCTTAAATCCTCCTGGAGCGGGTTTGTAGGTGGTTCCACTTTTTGATTTTTTGTGTTGGATGGCTATCAAGTTTTTTTGTATAGTTGTTTCAGGTTTCTTGCATACTCTCCAAATACAAAACCGGCAGACATATCTCCATTGCTACAATGATCAATACCGCTCATAACACAGCTTACAAGATCCATGGGTCCTATACATGCCTATCACAACATGTGGTGCACTAAATGCCCTAACAACTATGTGGGTAAAACTGGACAATCAGTACACTCCCCAATGAACTCTCACAGAAAAATGATAAAAGCCAAAAACAACATAAAACCTTTTGCTGAACACTTTTTATTCCATAACTGCCTTTCTCAGTCCCTGTCCTCAGAGGAAATCTGCACAACACCTTCAAAAGATCAGCCTGGGCGATCAAATTCATAACTTTGCTAGACTTTCAAAATCATGGTCTTAATAAAGACACTGGGTTTATGGCTTATTACAACAACCTATAACTCACTAATCCCCCTTTTTTGTCCTATGACTGTGGAGGTGTTAACTGAGCACTTGAACTTGAATGGTCCCTTAGAATACTTATGCTAAACAATCTGTTCCACCTTGTATTTAGTCGTGATACTTTGAGTACCTTTCCAGACCCAAAAAAGACCTCTTTGTAGTTTGAAAGCTTGTCTCTCACCAACAGAAATTGATCCAATAAAATATATTGCCTCACCCACCTTGTCTCTTTAATATCCTGGAACCAAGTGAACTACAACAACACTGCAAACAACAAATATTTTGTAGTTTTTGTTTATGGCCGTAGTTCATGCTGGTATCATTTGAACTGAAATGTTATTTTTGTAGTTGGTTTGTTTCTTTGCATATCACAAGTGTTTATGTAACCAGTGTCTTTCAGGGAGACATAAGTATGAACTGGCCCTAATGCTTTATCATTATTTATTAAGCACCCATCTGCTTGGGGCTTTTCAGGGCCAGAAGACACTTGGTGGAATACACAATGGTATTTAGGCACCTAACTCCAATTGAAATCAATAGGAGTTAAGCTCCTAAATAACTTTTAGAATCCTACCCACTATTCCCACTGGAATGAATTTCTAATATAATGGCCCCATTCGTGTTTCCCTTACACTGGAACAACTAGCATAGGAAAGAGGCAGTTTGCAGCGATTCCTACTTGTCCTTTCACTAAGGATGGCAAGGCTTATCTTAAATATATGCAGGGAGCCAAGAACATTTTAATGTGTACCCTTTGCCTATGCTCTGCTGCCCAGTTCCACTAGCTCACTCTGTCCCCTAGACCAGAGATTCTCAAACTTTTTTGTTGATGGACCCTTTTTCAAACACAATGTTAATCACAGATACCCAGCTGAGAAACTGATTGACAAAAGTATATACTTCATTATAAACAGGTACTCCTTGTAATGCTTTAAGAAAAAAAAAAGTATAAGAGTGAGTACGGAGATCAGGGAGATATGAACTTGCTTCTTATTGCAGTCTATCTACCCTTGGTGTGATGGTTGACAAGCAAACTCGTAAATCATTCTCCACTTCCAGTCTTCTTTGTCTGAACTTTGTCTTCATAGCTGTCATGGTAGATAATGATGCTTCGCATATATATGTTGTTGGGAAAGGTAGCAACACTTTCATTGCTTCTGTAACTAAAACTGGGTACTCTGCAGTCACAGTTGGCCCAAACTGGCAAGGTGTGTGCTCCTGAAACTAAATTTTCAGTGTGTGGTCACAGGATAGTGGGAACAGCTGCTTTTCCACTCAAGAAGCAAGATGACATGGCAGAAGTTGAGAATGGATCTCAAACCCAATCATTTTCTTCCATGTTTACTTAAGAGTTTACTTTAAAAATATACTCTGACAAAGTTGAAAGGTAAGCAAGGATCCTCTCACCCTCACAGTCAATTGCCATGCTGTTAGTATCCAGAAATTCTGTCAGTAGCAGAAACATATCTGAGATTCTGCTGCTCTGTCTAGTTTTCCAAATCTCTACTTTCTTCTGAAGAAAATAGTTTCTTCTCAAGTATGGTGTTATCACCCATTGGGTGGACAGGTTCAGCACATTCAACAAGTTAAAAATGTCTATGAAGTATGCAAGCTTCATGATTCATATTGAATCAGAAAAGTTTATGGTGATCTTGGGATTACGTACAGAAAGAAAACCCAGCAGCTCTTTGCAAAGCTCAAAAACTCTTTCCAGCACTTTGCCGCAAGATAGCCAATGCACTTCCATATGAAACAATAACTTTTTGTGTCCTATACCCATTTCTAAACACAGCTTTGCAAAATGGTGGGAGTTCAAAGGCCAGGACTTTACACAATTAACTGTCACAGCTGCATTTAGCACATCATGTAATTCAGGTTCCATTTTCTTTGATGCAAGGGCCTGGTGATGCAACATGTGGGTTTATGGCTTGTATTCCTGATGAAACTGCACTCCTCCTATTGCCTGTCATAGCGGCAGCACTGTCCATGAAAACAGCAATACACTTCTCCCAACTGAGCTTTCATGAAATCATCCTGTAATTTGAATATTTCCAGCCTATTGTCCATTCTGGTAACTCCTGGGAAGAAAAAAAAAAAGAAACTCTTCCAAAATTTCCCCCAGCCAAATATAATGAACAAAAACTAATAATTGTGCTGCATTTCCAACATCAGTTGTCTGATCAAGCTGAATTTCAAACTGTTCAGACTGGTTGGCATTTTACATCATTGAAAGCTCTTCAATTTTCTTACTGTCGTTAGAAAGTGGTATGACCTTATGTTTCTTCACTGCATCTTCACTTAACCATCTCTTTGCACATTTCTATAGCAGCTGGAAGAATCAGTTCTCCAATGGTATGGGCTTTTTCACTTTTTGAAATCCGAAGCACTGTTAAGAAAGATGCTTTCAGAGGTTTTCCAGAACCAATGTTACATTTGTTGTTTAAGTTTTCTGTTAATTATATTCTTTCTGTTGCTGAAAAAAGTCTCTGGGTTTATCTTTATACTCCAGGTGTCTTGTTGTGAGATGTTTCAACTTTGCAGGTTTCACTGCTTTGTTTGATAGGATTTGTAAGTATATAACACATTGCAGTTGTCCGTCACTAAATTCCATAAAATCAATACAACTTTGGTCAAATTTTCTGTTTTTCATTTGTTTCTTAGTACTTGACTCTGCATTGTCCATGGCTTCAGCACAACTAGCAATACGAATATGAGGACATTTAAAAAACTTACCAATTTTCAATATAATTTGCTCACCCACTGTAAAAATGTATTCCACTTCCACCTGCTAAAATCATGTCATCAAAAAAAAAAAGGACATCACTTTATTTGCTGTCACAAAGCCATGAGATTTTGTTATGTTGATGCTTATGCAATATGAATATTATGGTGTTGTTCATGCACCATGGAATATGTTGTGTAAACACAAATAGTAGATTTGTCGGTTTTAATTGTTAGGCAATGCAGACATGTGATAAGACTTTTTTTGTACTATTTTGTGGACCCCATGTGCAGTCTTTAAGGACCTCCCTTGGGTCTCTGGACCCCAGTTTGAGAACTGTTGCCGTAGACACCATCGTTCATTGAGGTTGAAATCTGTCTGATTTAATACAGTCTCAAACTGTATTAGCTTGTACAGGCTTTCCCTGTGGGTCTGAGGAGGGGAGTGCATGGAGGAACCTAGTTAACTTCCCAACCCCTCTCCAGGCTCTAGCACCAGAAGCCTCACAGAGGGGCTTCTGCAGGAGACAAAGCATTATAGTGATAGATTTAAGGAACTCAATCTATTTAGCTTAACAAAAATAAGGTTAAGGGGTGACTCAATCACAGTCTATAAGTTATCTAGGTGGGGAACAAACATGTGATGATGTGCTCTTTAATCTAGCCAAGAAAGATATAACACGATCCAATAGCTGGAAGCAGAAGCTAGACAAATTGATTAGAAATAAGGTGTAAAATTTTAGTAGGATGGGTAATTAACTATTGAAACAATTTACCAAGGGTCGTGGTGGATTCTCCATCACAGGAAATTTTTAATCAAAAGTGGATATTTTTCTAAAAGGTGTTTGCTAGAAATTATTTTGGGGGTACCTCGATGGCCTGTTAGACTAGATGACCACAATGGTCCCATCTGGCCTTGAAATCTGTAAATAGGTGCGATTACAGCATTTTCTATCTGTACGTTTTATACACGCCTTCTTTGAACACAAGAACTTTGTGTGAACAAGGGTATAAAACCCTGAAGAAATAACTACTGTACATAGTTTTCTTACCCTTAGAACGTCGGCATCATTTTTCTGACTCATCTGAACTTAATCTTAAAGAAAAGAAATGGCTCACCAGGTAAATGTAAAGAACATAGCACCAGACTGGGAGCAAGTGGGGATAATATAGCTGTAATTCAAGTAACAGTGGATGAACAACAGTCTAAAACAAGATAAAGATAGGACAGATACAGGTGTTCACATTCTTCACTATCAAGATATCAATAACAATTTGTCTACTCTTGTGCTTGGCTCAGAGACTCATGAGAGATGAGTTATGGCTCCTGTCTTAAGCTGCAGACAGAAACTCTTCTCAATACTGTAGTTACTATTCGTATTCCTTATGATTACATTCCTTTAAAATAAAAAGACATTTTGAGGGAACTGGCTGACTCAGGGAATTGATAGTGGAATGCACTTCACCTTGAGGTTTAAAATCCCTCCCACAATAGTAGTGCACAGAAGTTGTTAATGAGCTGGCAGACCCAGACCAGTCCCTACTGAACAGGTGTTGGTATCTCCAAAGTCACTCTTGCAAATGATTGTTTGGCCTCTGTTGGCAATATAGAGACTGGACCACCCAGTCATTTCTACAAATGGTTTCTGCAGGACAGTATTGAGACACAAGGAGAGGGTATTATTTAGAAGCATGTGATGCCTGTTCTGACTCTCTTCTGTAGATAAATAAGAATTCGCTCTTTGCAGATGTCAGGGCTGTATTAATCCTGTGTTCTGAGGATTGCATTCATACTTCATTATTTAGCATCACCACCACCACACTGCAGCCTTTGCAAAAGACAGAATCAGCCTGCAAGAATGTAGCACCCACTAGATCTTACTCTCATACCTTAGAGGCTGTCTGTCACTCCCTTGGAATACATAATTGGTTCTGACAATTATTTTATAGAGATACAAAGAAAGGCATTTTCAGCTATAGTATTTAAGGCCAACAGCAAAATGTCACTGAACAAAAATCTTCTTTGTAGACTAGTGAGAGAAGCACCATCCTTGCTTCCGTCTGGAAGTAATTGCTTTAGTCTGCATGTTGGTGTCACGTAATCCTTTCAAACATAAATTAACTGCAATGACAAGGTGACTTGTGCAATGGTTTCCAGTGTTAAAAGATCATTCTCATATTTCTGTGCAGAATCCAGAGCAAATAGCTGCAGTGCATGAATTTCAATAATGTGTAGTTGAAAATTATTACTTGCAACCATTACATTTTCTTTTTGTTGACCAAGGAGATAAATGTGGTCCACGGCTTGCATGACTAGAATGAAAAACCGTATTCTGATTTAACAGGCGCCTCATGATTATGCCTTTTCTGTGCTGTATTTGATATGGAATTCCAAACAGTGTTCTGCTTAGAATAGAAATGGCTCCTTATTTAAAACATACTCTTCCTTGAATTTTTCTGTGATTAATTTCCATTACTGATTAAAACACACTAGCCAATACTGTGCTTTCACAATAGCTTTGGAAATGGCTTCAGAATATTCAGTTGCTTCTGAAGTGGCTAGCTTCAAACTACTTCCCTTTGAGACAAAGCGCAGTACTGAGTCTTCCAAACATTCCAGACTTATGCAAAATAAATAGATGTGGTTACTTGACTATCTGCAGAATTCCCTTCAACTTCTGAGTACTGATGGTAAGAAATACCATGAATGTTGTAACTACTGAGGTTATCTGATTGCACATAGTTATTTAGGAGGAGACTTTTGAAAAGATTTTGGGATTGGCCTCGTTTTGCTCCTATTGAAGTCAATAGGAGCTTTACTCTTGACTTCAATCGGACCAGGGTTAGGCCAATATTGAGTGCTTTGGAAAACGCCAGGCCTAGTAATGAAAGGCAGTTGGCATTAGGGATAATAAAAGATGTTGCTCTTGGCACTTGTCTAGTGCCTTTTATCTAAGGATTACAGGCAGCTTTGCAAAATAACCATGAATGACATCTCAGAACTAACCCAGGGAGTTAAGTGTTCCTGTTAAACATTTTCCCAATAGGCAAACTGTAGAACTGCTGGTCCAGCCCAGAGTCCAGAAAGAAGATCCCAGGAAAGGAAAGGCTAGAGGATGAATAATGTTAAGGAGGAGAAGAACCTGGATCTTCAGAGTTTTCTTCCAGGTTCACCTCAGCCTGACATTTTGGGGGCCAAAACCTGAAATCACACAAGTTTTTGTTTTGGGCTTGGATGTTACTCAGCTCTATTAGCTGAAACACAGAGCAAACTCCTTGCCTAAGTCATGAAAGGTGCCCGGTGGTGGTGCCAACAGAGCAGCAATAGGCTAGTAGAAAGTGGGGTTTCTTACTAGTGCAGAGAAGGGTGGCTCCGGGGCCCACGGGGCAATGCAGTCTGCCACACTCCTTACTGCTCCTCAGCAAAGCCGCACTCCCTCTTTTCCACAAGTTCAGCTTGTGGAACAGGGAGCTTGGGTTCTGGCCACATCCTCAAACTAGCTTTGTACCCCTGCGGCTCTGCCTTGTAGGCAGGTGCACTAGGGTTGTTCAGATCTGGGACTGTGGCTCAGCCCTGTCCTTAGTGTATGTATCTCATGCACTGCCCTGGTAGTCCTGGCGGGACGCTCACCAGGTAGCTGTGTTTGGGGCCTGTGTGCTTTAGGTTTTCCTTGAGCGAGCTGCAGCATTGTCTGGGAATTTTCCACTCTCCCCTGTGGAGAAGTTTGAGGAACTAATTCTGCTAGCTTCAGATAAGGCATTCTCCCTAGGTGTTTCCACCTGAATAGGGGACCCGTTAAGATTTAATGACCATGAGTGTCCCTAGTCAGGGAGGGATGTGCTATAGCACCTATCAATTCATGGCTGACTCAATACATATTGAGGCATTCTGTGATACAGCAATTTCATAACAAGAATTCATAAATTGTGCAGACAGATTCCCATAATCATCATGCCAAGTGATTAGGAAAGCTGTCATTTCTAATAACATACCTTATTTTTTTTTAAATCTTTTTTTTAACCCATCTCAGGTTCTATACTGCTTGTTATGGGGTTGACAAATGAACTGGAAGTGGCTGAGCTGTGGCCCTTCCATTGTTCATTGACCTACCCTGTCTTCTCTCTGAAGAGATCCTAAATTACAAATTACAGACTTGCTAGGCTGCTATTTAGTTTAATTGGTATGTTCATTTAATATGAAGCAGGTTACAGAACCCTCAGGGTTGTAGTGTCAAAAATCTACAAGCTTCTGACACCCAAATGTCTTGGCACAAAATGAAAAGTATAATCCGCTCCTTACTGTGCTGCTAACATTTAGTGTCACTCGGGATTGCATAGCTCCTGAAACTCTTGAGTTAAAATGCTGAAATGGGGATGTTTACAGTTTTTAATGTTTTCTGCTATGTAAATTGCTATATCCTCTGTCACAGAAACAAATGATTTATAAGCACAATCATGCACTTTCACTAGCCAAGTACCTCATTAGCACAGCGGACTGTAAACTGCTCCATCCCTTATTTATAAGCGTGTTCTAATAGTCTTCCTTAGAACTTAAAGTACATTCATGTTAATCAGCAAAGTAAGTATTCCCTCTTGACACAGGATTGGGAAAATGCTCTCAGGTTCACTTGTATTATGACCCTTTTCTCATTGCCAAAAGAAAACAGTTGATGGTAAATTTTGTATGGATCAGTTTGGCTTAATAGACGAAGGAGAAACCAGTTTTTCTGTTGAAGACTACTTTGCAAAACAATTAACTGTGAGTAGATGGTCTTGTTATCTGTGTTAATAGTTAAGATTATTAAGAATGAGAAATGTTGCAGCTTTGCCTGGCAGCATGGTCTGCTGGTGAGCGTACAAGATGGGCAGTCGGGAAATCTGGAGTCTGTGCCTGAATATGTGGTTGCACTTTCTGCATGATCTTGAGGAAATCAGTAAGGCCAAAAGTGGTCACTGATTTTGGGTGCCTCATTTTTGTTTATCGTACTTTAAACACCAGGAACCTCATTTTGCTTACATCATCAGGGGCCACCATTTTTGAGGGCAACTGACTTCACTCCCACTGGGAACAATAGGAAGCTGTGACCACTTTGAAAGAATGCATCTTAGTTGAGGGCAGCCTAGGAGGCCCTCAGCAACATTGAGAATAATAAGAGACCACAGCCATTTTGATACAAATTGGTGACTGAAACTCATTGAAAAGACTGAGTGCCAAAACCACACTGAAAGTAGCTTTCTGTGTTAAAAATGTGCAACACGATTCACTCTGAGATGTTGTACTGTAAACTTGACCACACCCTCTCCTTCCATGATCATCTTGAGAAGGTAGCTGCAAAGATAAAAACGAGAGCCAACATAGTCCAGAAACTAGCAGGTACAACCTGGGATGCATCAGCATCAGTGTTGCAAACATCTGCAATAGCACCTGTATATTCAGTAGCTGAATATTGTACACCGGTATGGAGCAGATGCAGCCACACATGACTTGTGGATACACAGATGAATACAGTGATGTGGTGCATCATGGGAACCCTTAAGTCAACACTAACACCATGGCTACCTGTCCTGTATAATGTCACTCACATCACCGATATGATGAACTGCTGCAACATTCCGTGAAGCTCAGCGAATCCAGGAAAACAGATGCCTTCTTTTGACTTTGGCAACATTGTCCCCCCTCGCAACATCTTAAGTCCTGCAAGCCTTTCTAGGAACATTCATTTAGCCTCATGCAAACAGGCTTGGAAGGAGGCTTGAGCTAAACAAGACTTTGAAAATAAGCATCTTGTGCCAGATCCCACGCAGAAGGTTCCTGGCTTTGACCGTCCATGGTCATCTTGGTCAACGCTGAACTGAATTCGAACCAACCATGGTAGATGTGGACGTCTAATGCGCAAATGGAAAATCAAGGACTTGGTGTGTGAATGTGGTTCCCATGACAGACCATCAAACATATCGTTACCTACTGCCCAATATATAAATATAAAGGAGGCATTACTGCAATAAATTCTGCTATGCCTGATGTAGCCATTTAGCTCGATCAACTTCAGGAAAAAATTGTAGATGCTCTCTACACCAGCCATATGAAAGAAGAAGAATTTAAGACTTCTTTACATGTGTTACATTTTAATGAACTTTAAAATATTTCTTCTGTAAGTTCTTCTCCTTAGGACTCATCCACCTTGCATGTGAGAGAACCATTTTTATTTGCTCTTTTCTTAGAGGAGAAAATTATTGCTATGTTGCATGGTCTGTCAGCTATTTCTCAGTCAGCTTCCTAATGTCCTGATTATAGAACAAAGGATACAGTACAGCATTTGAAGGAGAGGCTGTGATGGGGTATGCAAACCAAACTGGGAAGCAAGGGGTTAAGGACAATTCAGGGCCCAGCCCTGCCCAGCCATACCTGCAAGCTGGAGACAGGGCTTTATAAAGGGGAGCAGAGCAACTCAGTGGAAGGTAGTAGAAGGGAACAGAGAGCTGCTCTGAGGTGAACGTACTGCCCAGGGGCTCCTTGCTTGAGGCCTGGCTACTCAGACCTATGCAACCTATGAAGGAGAGAAGTGGCTGTGCAGGTCAGAGACTTGCTGGGAGTGATTTACTCTGGGAAGCTAAAGGAGATGGGGTAGGAAGTGGTCGGGGGGGGGGGCGGGGGCTGGCTGAGCACCCTGAGATGTCCAGTGGAGCTATCCACCATTGGGCTACGGACTGGAGCCCAGTGAGGAGAGTGGGCCTGGGCTCCAGTACCCAATCCTAGAGGCCATTACAACACTGAGGCCTTCATCTATGGGGAGAGGACTGTTCAAGGGCCCTCCCTGTTGTAAAGCACAGGACTGGAAACTCTTGGGGTGGGGGCACTCAAAGGCAGGACTGTTTTCTCTATGGGGAGACAATGTGCCTGGCCACTAGGCCACACAGTGGGTGATTGTGCAGCTTCTACAGAGACTTATATATATTTTTAAAGGGGACAGGAAACAGGACTAATAAAATATTTTTAAAAGCATTTTTATATTAAGTTCTTGAAAAATCCTTTGAAATCTATTTTGGGTAAATATTCAGGTTGCAAGGGAAAGCCCTCTGTTTGGATGTATCCTGGGAGTAAATGTCCTGTCAAGGGCATTCACCGTTGGCTTGGGCATTTGGTCTCTTTGGCACAGAGAAGAGGCTGCTGTTGATTAATCCCTGTGAACTCGTCTTAGTTTGTATTTCCTGAATTTGTACTTGTGATAACCGATATTCTACCTGGCTAAGGCCAGAATTTCCAAACTAGAAGCCTAACATTAGGCTTTTAAATCTATATTCAGGCTTCCAGGGTGAAATTATCAAAAGTTCCTTAGGCACCTAAGTACGTCCCTTTGACTATCAGTGCGACTCCTAATTCACTTAATAGCATTTGAAATTTTACCCCAGCCTTGTGTTTAAGTGCTTTGCTTGACAAGCATGGACTTAGATATGTGCCTAAACTTATGCGTGTGTTCAAGAGTTTTGCTGAATTGGGGCCCTCCATAGAAGATGCTGAGCACTTGTGCCTCCTGTTGACTTCAGTGAGCATTCTTGCTGCTCAGTGCCTCTGCCTAAATACAGATTTAGGAGCCTTATTTGAGAACTGCAAGCTTGGAAAATTTTGGCCCCATCTTTGTATTGGTGAGTGACTCTGTATGCAGCTATGGAGTGTTTGTGCATATCCCTGTTTTCCCAATCCAAAAATGATAGACAATGAAATGACTGAATATTAATATAAAACAATTGAACTTTTTGCCTTTACTCCGATCTTTCATCCTTTAGGATCCCAGAAAGTATCACAACTTGGGGGTCAAATTTTGCGCTTCCATATAGGAGTGCAATGTCAATGGAAGTCAATGGCAGTTGGACATGTGTGTCTGAGGACAGAAGTTGGCCCCATAGACTGGACATATGGTACCATTGAAATACAGCCATTTGGGATAGAGGACAGAAGGCAGATGGGTTAATGGTGCACAGCAGACTGCATAACTGCACAAAGAGGGAAAATGTTGGCTGAAGACCCTGTAGCAATCTTTTAAAATCCACAAATAGCAGAGGAGAGTCTCATTTGTTAATATTTCTCTTATGGATTCAGTGACCTCGAAGTATCTGTATTGAGGTTACAGAAGGACTTGTCCATTCCAGACTCCTGCACAGTACCTGACACAAGGCCCCATTACTTGAGCATTATGCAGAGTGTGGGTATCTGAATTTCACTCCGAGAGGCTGATTTCAGTGTTGCACTAATGTATCTGAGAGCAGAGTCTGGCCCAAAGGGTCTAGGTTTATAGATATAATTGGTTTCAGTCTGAAAGCTGGGCATGAGCATTTCACCTTTCAGTGGTCAGCTCTGTATGCTCTCATCATTGCAGAGCAAACCATTGCTTAGCAATATACTGCACAGCAGAGAGAGGGTAGCTTTGCATACAGAAAAGGCAATATCAGGGCTTAACAAGTCCCCTCCACCTTACACATGAATTTATGATTTTCAAGCAATAATAAAACTGCCACTGCAAATGAAATGATATGTTGAGCCAGGAATAACTTGTGTGTTTGACACTTGTTTAGGATCGTTAGCAAGAAGCAACAGAACACATAGGCCTTTCTAGTAAAGCTGTCTCAGATGTTACTTTTTTAAAAAAGCAGGAGTCTTTGGGAAATTAAAGTTACAAGTAATAAATGGTTTCATACATAAACATTTTAGTTTCCATTTCGAGTAGCTCAGAGAAAGTATTTTGGAGGCTGGTTTGTGAATACTTAGGCACAGCTATATTTATGATGCTGCCCAATCTTGTATTGGGAGAGACAGGGAGGCAGAAGTAACACGCGCTTTTCACTTCTGTGATTCTGGAAAGGTCATTCCTGGCATTTGTCAAATACGCCAGGAGCTGCTACGGTGGCTTTGATTCTGTAAGATGCTCTGGATTAAAAGCATCTTTGCATTTGGGACTGTCACATCACCGCGGTACAGTACCTAGCATGATGGGGCCCTGATCTCTGCTAGGAGATTTCTTGGTGCTGCTGTAATACAAAAAATACTTAACAGTACAAAGGGCCCCCTAACAGACTCTCAAACGGTATGAATTTAGTGCACATTAAAGGGGCTAGACTAACAGCCCTGGAGAGTGAAATCCAGGGCTACTCACTGTTCAGCATCACCTATGACTCTTGTGCATTTGACTGCTCCAGTGCCGTCTGCCCACAGCTTGAGTGTCATGTCCCGGGGAGAGCTGTAAGCCATGTTTGTAGTTCTTCCTTGTGGCCACTAGATGCTGCCATGAAGCTCAGCTTCTTCTGCTAGCTGGACCCCAGGCTCTCAAAGAAACCACAGCCAGATCCTCTTCTCTTAGAGTCCCCTTTGTCCAGACAGCTTCCCACCAGAGACAGCTTAGCCAAATCCCAGACCTCTGCTCTCCAGAGACACCAACCACCAGTTCCCCAAACAGCACCCACCCACGTCTCAGCACTCCCGGGCACCCCAGTTCTCTACCATGCCTGACATCAAGCACCCACCTTCCTACCCCAGCCACTGACAACAGCACTCAGACTCAAACCCCTGGCAATCCACCCAGCAAACTCAGACACCCAGTAGCACTTCTTACCTCAAACCCCTATACAGCCACCCACCCTCTCCCAGGCTCATAGGTACCAAATCTTCATGTCCTGTGTCCTCCACTGCTTGAGGATGGGTGTATTGACTGGGTTAGATAGCGTAAAAATTCTCCTTGTGTAGCCATGGTGGCCTTCTGTGGCTTTTCTTATATTTCCTTTGCATCAAAATAGCTTGATGTTGAGCCTCTACTATTACATCTTTTAAGAACTGCCAGCCCCCTTCGACTCCTTTTCTTCCTAATTGATTGTTCCGTGGGACCTTGCCTACTAATTCTCTGAGTTGGTTGAAATCCACCTTTCTGAAGTCCAGTGTCCCTTGTTTTACTGTTCTCACGTCCTCCTTTCCTTAGGATCTTGAATTCTGTCAGATCATGATCATCTAGTGAGTCCCATACCACTCTCTAACTGCTTTCACTGTCATAGTCCTCCCACACACCTGGCCTTTGTAACTTACCCCTCCTATTTTGTCCCAGAATACCCAGGAACATGGCGGGAAAGAGCAGCATCAGAATTGCTCTTATCTGATTTGCCACACTGCCCTCTGTTGCCAATCACGGCTTGGTGGATTCATCACACATGGCCTTTACTTGATTTTCAGCACCTGTCCCATAATGGGATGGTGCTGTTTGTGATGCTGAGGGCTGACCTAAATCCACCAAACTCATTTGAAGTAGACTTCTGAACAGCTGGGGAGGGAAGGGGTGGAGTGGATAAGTTTAATTTTCTACTGGCTTTGGACCAAAAAGTGAAGATTCATTCACACAGTTTCTCTTCTCCCCTTTAGACAGATTTTGTAACTCCGTTTTCTACCAAAAAGCACTACACAACAACCAACAAAAATCCTACTTGATCTCCCTGCAAAGCAGGGCTGCCCCGGGGCGGGGGCAAGTGGGTCAATTTGCCCCAGGCCCCACGAGCCCTGGCCCAGCAGCAGTCTGGGTTTTCAGCCAACATTTCGGCGGCAGGAGGCCCTTCAGTGCTGCTGAAGATGCGGAGCGACTGAAGGGCCCCCTGCCACTGAAATGCCGCCGAAGACCCAGACCGCCGCTGGGTGAGTACAAGCGCCACAGCTCCCCCAGACTCCCAGAATCCTCTGGGCGGCCCTGCTGCTAAGCTCAGCAAAATCTATTCTGACAAATTAGCTTCACGCATTCTTACCCTCTCTGGTCTTTCTCCTTCTCCAGACCCATATTTCTCCCTAGGTTTTCTGATTCTCTGGTCATTCTGTGTCTCTCCAATTCCTCTCCCCCCGTGCCAGGTATATGCAGGTGCAAAACTGAGCCCAGAGTGTGGAAAGCTCTGAAGTACATGCTTAGTTCCCCCAGAGGAACTTTAGGACATGCCTAAAGTTAAAAGATCTCTTCTGAACAGGGATACTTTCTTGCATCAGGACCCTGGTGACCTTTTAAATGTATTTGTTAAAGGCAAACCTGATTGTCAGGTAGGTTTGCCAGTTCAGATTTGGATTAGCCCAACTTTATTTTCTATTGCACTACAGAGTGCAGAATCACTCACACTTTTGCTGCATTAAGTAGGGATTTAGTCCCAGAGAGAGAATATTATTCAATATTTGAAACCCTGCAGGTCAGGCTTCAGCCTTAAAGCAGGATTCTAAACCAAATTTAAATACACCTCTACCCCGATATAATGCGACCCGATATAACACAAATTTGGATATAACGCAGTAAAGCAGCGCTCCGGGGGGCGGGGCTGTGCGCTCCGGTGGATCAAAGCAAGTTCAATATAGTGCGGCTTCACCTATAACGCAGTAAGATTTTTTGGCTCCCGAGGACAGTGTTATATCGGGGTAGAGGTGTTCAGGGATATTTGTTCTTTTTAGGTGCTTCAAGCATAGGGGGAAAAAACCTTTGCCACCAGCATTTTGCTCATTACAACAGGTATTAAAATGGTTTCCCATGGAAGGGAAGAAACTGTGAGCAAGGAAAGCTTAAGTAATAAAATCCAAAGAAAATGAATGTAAAAAACCCACATGGTTTATAAAATCAATACCTCTTGCCAAATTTCATAAGTCATCTAATTAAGGCATATTTGTAATTGTTTACATGAGATCCTGCAAATAAGCTGAATTAATACTGTGAAAGGAAAAATGAAGCAAAACAATGTGACTGAAAAAAGACGTGCGGCCTTGGTGGAGTGGTGAGCTCGAAAGACGTCAGTGCTGACTGAAATGAAAGGCCAATTCCTGCTGTGTCTGAAGTTGGCAAACCACTGAGCCAAGATGTCAGAGTTGCTCTTGCTCCCCTTGGAGAACCCACTGTGTTTGGAACTAAAAATTAATAAACTTTATGAATAATGAAACTACATGAGGGAACGCAAAGCATGTTTAGAGAAGGAGAATAGGCCTTAGGCACTGTGTTCTCTCCAGCTAGCAGCTTAAGTTTAAGCCACTTGTAATATAATAAGGGACCTTTTTGTAACTCCCTGTTCTAGATAATCTAATCTAACCTCAGGGCATAGTCTAGTGGTTAAAAAACAGGCCTGTGAGCCAGAAGAGTTCTAATCCTGACTCTTAAGTCAGGGGAAAGCCAGTGCATCGTCTTGGGCAGGACATTTATTAGTGCCTCAGTTTCCCCCAAGGAATACTTATGCATACTTGCGTTACAGGAATGTTATTGAATGTATTAGTGAGTGTGAAGTGCTCTGAGGACAGAGTTATTTTTAGCGATGGGCCTGAGACATTACATTATCATCCCAATTTTGGACACAAAGTTATGGAGCAGTCTGATCCAAGGTGCTGGTTTGATCCATCATACAGAGAATGTGCTGGGATAAAATTTAGATGCAGAATCAGGTGGGTTCTAAATCCCACCTATGTTTGATACTATATGGATCTGGAGATAGATTTGGTTTGGAACAGTTTCTTGTTAAAATCCTTGGTTTAGAAAGTTGTATTGTGCTTTCTCTATGGGGATACTACTGTCTATGGCAGTGGTCCCCAACCTTTTTTGTCTGGCGAGCGCCAGACGATGAGCCACGGAGGACCGTGGTGGCAGACGAGCATCCGCCAAAATTCCGCCGACAAGCGGCAACGTCAATAGAAGTCGCTGCTGAAATGCCACCGACAAGTAGCATCATCCAGAGGCGTTGCTGCCAAAATGCCGCCGAAAGTTGCAGCTTGACGAATGACGCAGCTTGTCAGTGGCCTTTCGGTGAATGCTCGTCCACCAGCCTGTACGCGGGTGCACTTAAATGCTCCGTCGGGCACCGCATTGGGGATCCCTGGTCTATGGAATGCTCTCACCTCATTATGTCTCCATACTTCTTTTCTCTCAGTCATTTAGGGATGGGGCAGCTATGGGTAGAGGATAAAACTAGGGGGTCTTTATTTTGTATATATTTGACCTGGTATTATGATGACCATATTCTTCTTCTTTAGTTGAACAATTGTGAATTTGTTATTGTCAGCATGCACAGGGCTCTTTTGTAATTTAGAAATCTGTGTAAATAAATACCCACTGCACTGGGAAATACTGATTCATGGTGCTAATGGGTTTATGGCTTTTAGCACTTCCCCAAATATCATTCTACTGATGTGGCAGGAACAAAGCTCATGGTCATTTTTGTGAAGAAAACCACCTAACATCAGACCTAAAAGGTTCAGTAAATGACACTGCAGAAATAGAAAACCAGATTAACTGTCATATCTCATCATTGAGCCTGCTTTGGGTTATGGAGGCAGATTCGATCACGCTTAGGTTTCTCTACCCCAACCTAAACAGGCCTCTTGGCCAAAATATTGCCTCTAATTTCATTTTCAATCCCTATTGTGTGTTTTACTAGTCTATAGTTGGATGCATCCCTAGTTCTGATTTCATTATGATGAAGTAATTGATATTGAGTAGCCTACATTGACCATGACATGATTGCTATAATATTATGTGATAAAATGGCTCACAGGACTATAATAGATTGTGGAGCTTTTCATCTCTCTGTCTTAGATACAAATCCATCCTAGGTCAACAGTAACTGCATTTTTTTCTGCAGTTTGAGTCTCGTGCATAGATGCCCTTCATAAAAAACACCATTGCTATTGGTTGCAATTTACACTTGTTGCAAAGTCAATCCACAGTTCATGGACCTGAACAGACACAAAAACAGAAATTGAACTTCCAGCTCATCCCGATAAGAGGTCCAAGCCAGTCATAAACGAGTAACGTTGATGGGACAGTGTAGGAAAACTGGTATCATTGCAGCCCAGGCTGTAAATGCACTACAGCTCAATGAGGATTTCATTCTCCGGGGGCTATCAATCTGACACCTAGCATAGCACTAAATGCTAACTAACTAACTTTTTATTATTTCTAATGTAATATAATATCTAGCTCTTACATAGCACTTTTCATCCACAGATCTCAAAGTGCTTTACAAAGGTCGTTGGTACCATTACCCGCATTTTACAGATGAGCAAATTTATTACAAAGGGAGATGAAGCAACTTGCCCAAGTTGATGTAGCAGGCTAGTGGCAGAACTGGAGATAGAGATGAGGTCTTGAATCCTAGCACAGTGCTTGATCCACTAGGCTGCACTGCAAACCCAATGTTTAATTTGGCTGTGAATATTGAACAGTGAGATACAAGGTGGGTGAGATGATATCTTTTATTGGGCTAACTTCTGTTGGTGAGAGAGACAAGCTTTCAAGCTTACCCAGAGCTCTTCTTCATGTCTGGGAAATGTATTCAGAGTGTCACAGTTACAAACTTCACAGTAATCTGAATAAATCAGATGTACCGTAAAACATCTTCTGATCCTGTCTTTTTTTAACAGATATAAACAAATCCATTGTACTATGTAAGCATCTTTAGATTTGTAGCTCTTTGGGGCAGGGATTGTTTCATACTATGTCTTTACATAGTGCCTCGTACAACAAAGCCCTGACGTCAGTGGAGACCACTAGGCAATACAGCAGTACAAATAACTGCATACTCAGTTACTTATTCTTATTGAAGTCCTGTGGAGCAATAGGACTTCCTACTGAAGTCAATGGGAACAAGATCATTGCTCAACTGAACTTGAAGCAGGAATTAATACAGGGCAGTGCTATAGCTTGTGGTAAGCAGAAGGTCAGACTAGAACATCATAATGCTTCCTTCTGTTCTTAAAATCTATGGATATGAACAACAACAGAACTGCTGATTTTATATTGGTTGGCAACATTGTTTCATCAAAGCAGTTTTTGCAGATTTTCAATTATTTAAATTTGTAAGGGTTTGCAGGGTTTTATAGTCAAACCCACAATCTCAAAATCAGTTGAGATTACTGAATTTCTTCTCTTTATGTGTCAAAATGCTGCAAACCCACACATTTCACATGTCTGTGCAGATTCCTGAACCAGCCCAGTTTTGCTTGAAAGTTTCACTACAACCTGTTGCATCTTATTTGGGTTTCAAGTTGATACACAGTCTAGAAGCAGGTGAATTGTAGGTGACTTTAGTTTCAATAGCTGCAATAATTTTCTAGTGCACTGATTCAGTGTCCAAAAAATTACTTTTTGTTTCTCTGAAAAGAGGAAAATAACAGGGAGCTTAAGTTTAGTTCAGGAGATGGACTCCCTGTCAGCCAGTGGTTGGTGCATGGGAATGGGAATCAGTGGGACTTGATATATTGTGTCACCCATAGACAAGTCACTTGATCTCCCTTTGCTTCAGATTCCCCCATCTGCAAAGTGGGGAGTTTGATGCTTGCCTCTATTTATTTGGGAAGTGCTCTGAGATCTGTAGATTAAAAGTAAAGAAGAAGGACTCAATAATATACATTATAATATGAACAAAAACTTTACCCGCAATCAGCAATCTCCAGGTATCAACCCACCAAATTCTATCTTGGATATATTTTTATCTAAATAGAGGTGGCACGAAGTCACAAACCACCCACCCCATCCAGAAACCACATTTCAGTCTGAGCATGTCACCCACAGGCCCTATGGATCTACAGATTACTTCCCCTGCAGGAAAGTCAGTTGAGTAGCCAAAAGGGTGAATTAAATCTGCGAGGGGGAAAAGATGTCTTTATTATTAAATGACTATTTAAAGCAAATAACAATAACAGACGATCATGGAAGTGTAGGGCTGGAAAAGACCTTGGTCCTGCACTGAGGCAGGACCAAGTGAACTTAGACCAACCTTTCCAGGCGATTAGTCTCACCTGTTCTTAAAAACCTCCAATGAACCACAACGTCCAGTGCTAACCTATTCTAGTACTTAATTATAATTATAGTTAAAGTTTTTCCTAACATCTAACCGAACTCACAGATGTATCAGATTAAGTTGATTTTTTCTTGCTCTTACCTTCAGTGGATGTAGAGAACAATGAATCTCCTCTTTGTAACAGCCCTGAATTAGGGCTGTCGATTAATCGCAGTTAACTTACACGATTAACTAAAAAAAATTAATTGCGATTAAAAAAATTAATTGTGATTAATTGCACTGTTAAACAATAGAATACCAATTGAAATGTATTAAATATTTTTGGATGTTTTTCTACATTTTCAAATATATTGATTTCTGTTACAACATAGAATACAAAGTGCACAGTGCTCACTTTATAGTATTATTTTTTATTACAAATATTTGCACTGTAAAAATGAAAAAAGAAATAGTATTTTTCAAGTCACCTCATACAAGTACAGCAGTGCAATCTCTTTATGGTGAAAGTGTAACTTACAAATGCATAACTGGACTCAAAAACAAAACAATGTAAAACTTTAGAGCCTACAAATGCACTAGTTCTACTTCTTGTTCAGCCAATCGCTAAGACAAACAAGTTTGTTTAAATTTATGGGAGACAATGCTGCCGGCTTCTTATTTACAAAGTCACCTGAAAGTGTTAACAGGCGTTCGCATGGCACTTTCGTAGCCAGTGTTACTAGGTATTTATATGCCAGATATGCTAAACATTCATATGCCCCTTCATGCTTCAGCCACCATTCCAGAGAACATGCTTTCATGCTAATGATGCTCATTAAAAAAATAATGTGTTTATTAAATTTGTGGCTGAACTCCTTGGGGAGAGAATTGTATGTCTCCTGTTCTGTTTTACCTGCATTCTGCCATATATTTCATGTTATAGAAGTCTTGGATGATGACCCAGCACATGTTCATGTTATGAACACTTTCACGGCAGATTTTGACAAAACGCAACGAAGGTACCAATGTGAGATTTCTAAAAATAGTTACAGCAGTCGACCCAAGGTTTAAGAATCTGAAGTGCCTTCCAAAATCTGAGAGGTACGAGGTGTGGAGCACGCTTTCAGAAGTCTTAAAAGAGTAACACTCAGGTGTGAAAACTACAGAACCCAAACCACCAAAAAAAGAAAATCAACCTTCTGCTGGTGGCATCTGACTCAGATGATGAAAGTGAATATGTGTCGGTCTGCACTGCTTTGGGTTGTGGTTGAAGCATGAAGAGACAAAAAAATCTTTAGTGCATTTGGCACATAAATATCTTGTGATGCTGACCACAACAGTACTATGTGAACGCCTGTTCTCACATTCAGGTGACATTGTAAACAACAAGCTGGCAGCATTATCTCCTGCAAATTGTAACCAAACTTGTTTGTCTGAACAATTGGCTGAAGTAGGACTGAGTGGACTTGTCAGCTTTAAAGTTTTACATTGTTTTATTTTTGAGTGCAGTTATTTTTGTACATAATTCTACATTTGTAAGTTCAACTTTCATGATAAAGAGCTTGTACTACAGTACTTGTATTAGGTGAATTGAAAAATACTATTTCTTTTGTGTTTTACAGTGCAAATATTTGTAATCAAATATAAATATAAAGTGAGCACTGTACACTTTGTATTCTATGTTGTCACTCAAATCAATATTTGAAAATGTAGAAAACATTCCAAAATGGCATTCTATTATTTTTTTAATCGCTTGACAGCCCTACCCTTAACATAGTAGACAGTTATCTGGCCCCTACTTTTCCCAACACTAAATAGGCCCCGTTTTTTAAGCTTTCCTCACGTGTCATATTTTTAAATCATTTTTTCTTGCTCTCTTCTGGATTCTTTCCAGTAAATCCACATCTTTTTTTAGTATGTGGCACTGAGATCTGGAACAAGTACTCCAGTGGAGGCCTCACCAGTGTCGAGTGGAGTGAGACAATTACGGACGATACTTCTGTCAGTGCACCCCCCCAATGATATCAGCCTTTTTTCGCAACTGCATTTAAAAAATGAAAGTTGGAAGACAAGGGAAACTACTATGTAAATGACACACTTGGAGCGATGATTCATAAAAAATATGCAAATTATAATAGAAAAATGTCTATTATAAATGATACACTAATTTCCGGAAAAGCTACAAGATAGAAATAAGGCCTCCCCCCTACCCAAAGAGTTGGCACAATTAAAAATGTATATTATCCATGATGGGCAAAGGAAGCCTCCTTGGAAAAGAAGTTATCCAAGAATGTTAATACCCCATCATTATGCCCTTGGAAGTGTAAGGGGGGGCATTCTCCAAGGAGTAATTTGGTAGGAAGGGGAATGTGTGCAATCTCTGGACTGTGTATCCACTCCAGGACCTTGGACAGAGCTTTTCCTCTTCAGGGCTAGACACTAAGAATCTTAATAAAGGCACTGGATTTAGGGTTTATTATAAGAACCTGTAACCCACTAACCCCCCTTTTTTTGTCCTATGACTGCAGAGATGGTGTTGGGCCACTTCATATTGAATGCTCTCTTTGCTTAGAATACATGTTATTTACTTCAGCTATCTGCTCCACCTTGCATTTAGCTGTGACAGTCTGAGTGTGGCAGACCTGAAGAAGAGCTCTGTGTAGCTCAAAATCTCCTCTCTTTCATCAACAGAAGTTGGTCCACTAAAAGATATTACCTCACACACCTCGTCCCTTTTCAGGGCAATGAAGGATATGCACAGAGAGGAAGTTTCAAGAAGCTACAGGTGATACATGTAGCTACTGTAAATTTGTAGCACACTGGCTGATCCTTTGCTACCTGTAGTATACCCATAATCCCCCAAGGTATGCATGGTATTACACACTGGGGTTATTACCACAGCAGGTACAGTTAGACAGAGATATCTAGCAGCACATTAATAACAGTCATGATAAAGTGTGAAATAAAATCTCTCAGTTGCAATAAGAATTGTTGCTGCCTAGAAATGAAAATCTGTAGCTTGTAGCTTATATAGCGTGTGCCTGTCTATCCCTGTGCTGTACTGTAAGCTGATGTCATCTTTTTCTTTAGTCCATGAGTGAACTGTACATAATGTGTCACAGTTTACACGTTGCCCATAATGGGTGGGATTGTAGCTGAGTTTGCGGGGAGGAGGAGCTGTGTGTGAAAGTCCGTAGGGAGCACTGGGGCTGGGACTCTCAAAGGCATCTAAGGGAGTTAGGCATAGAGAGTGAGATTTTTCCAAAGAGCCCAGCATTGGCCTAACTCTGGTCCCATTTGATATTGACTTCAGCGGGAGCAGAGTTAGGTCAACAGTAAAGACTTTTGAAAGCCCCACCCCAATTCCTAAATCCATGGGATTTGCGCACCTAATTCCTTTAAGATCATTTGAAAATCCTAGCCTGGAAAAGGAGCTCCTCTACCTTCTGAAAGGGATCAGTGTGGCCTTCCCTGACCCCCTTTCTTCTAATGTTGGCCCAGCACTAACTGCCTCCTTCCTGGCACAGCTAGCAAGGTTTGTGCTCCACTCTGTGATTGACTGATCACTGCCCAGAGGGACAATGGGAGAGAGGAAGGCTCTTTGCACTGCTTGTTCCTCTACCCCTGTGTGCCCACACAGAGACAATCACTTCATAGGCGTGCATTACTCCCATTAGTACTGATAAAAGCTATGATTCATATTATCTAATCTGATAAATCCCAACTTTCTGCAAAGCTTTATTGGTTTAGCAGCCTCAACAAATAGATGATCTTTGCTAAACCCTACTCCAAAAAGCCTTTACATACTGGCTGCCACTTCAACAGAGAGTGGAGCTTGAGCATTGCCTGTGCACAATGTCACAATCTAATATCTGGCTTAGAAAAAGAACTTGCACACTACAGGGCTACTGATGTAATTCAGGTCCATGGCAGCATAGCTGTGTTCATAACCCAGCATCACCATAACAGTTAGATCAGATCTTGAGTTAAATACATGTTTACTGCAATTACCAGCTGACAAGTTGCTGGCAAATGGAACATAATATACAGAGGACAAGTAAGACTTTGTCTAAGGCATGAGAAATGTTAAAGTAAATGGTTTTGCATGTGTGTGTGTGTGTTATGTGAATGTGTATTTGGGAAGACCTTTTTCACGGGCCATCTATGTATCATTTTTATATCTCTATAAACTTTCACTGTGGCCTGTAAACTCTATCTACATCCACATAGTTAGAGAAGAGCTTTTGCTAAGGGGAATGATTTGTATGCGATTATAGTGCTCCAGGCTTTGACAGAGACATTAAATGATTTTCCACAATGGGTGACTGGGGGAAAAAAAAAACTAGCCTTGATAACATGCATTGTAAGAGGGCTATACACGAACATAAACCACAAGGCTTGAGAGGACTCTGTTCTGAGAAGTATTGTGCACGGTCCTATTTAAGTGCAAATCGTTTCAAAGGAGAGTGTATGCCAAGTGGATTTTAAGCCTGACATTTTAATAAAGCAAATATCTCATTTCAACTGTCTATAGATTATCTTCTTCCTCCCGCATCAGCATGCTGCTGCCTGTTTTTTCTAATAAAGGAAGCAGATGACCTATCAGTAGCTGCAACATGGGTAGATGACATTTTAAACCAAAACTACTATGGTATAGTGGCAGGAGTTTGAGAAATAAAGGGTTTACTTAGCATTGTATTATATAAATACACACTTTTTTTCATACCTTGTACCTTAGGGGACTTAGCCAAACAATGAATTTCAGTGACAGAGTTAGTACAAGCATGAGGTTGGTGTCCTTTTACAACAATGCATCATCTGAACAAAGATGATTCCTCAGATGATCAAGCCCTGTACCACCCCTCTTACTAATGGGGATAGTTGCACCTCTTTGCCTGCCTTAATCAAGTAAACTTGTGATTTAAACTTCACTTCCTACAGCTAAATATCTCCTCCTTAGAAGTGCCCCTTCTGTGCCCCACTCTATCACCCAAGTCCAGTATAGGGTTGCCATCTTTGAGGTATAAAACACAAGGACATCCGGAATAATACAGAGCCCATAAAAATGAACATATAACAGTGTATACGAAACCCCCTTATAGATTTTCCCAGGACAGTTACGTCAATAAAAGATATAATCCTGGGAGAACCTGGACAGGTAGCAACCCTAGTCCAGTTATCAGATGCTTCAGAGGAAGGACTGATGATTTAACAGAACCCTGCAATAACCAGTTATGGGATAATATGACCCCCACATAGGGCTGAAATTGATCTAACTGATCTCTACATGCATCTGACGAAGTGGGTATTCACCCATGAAAGCTCATGCTCCAATACGTCTGCTAGTCTATAAGGTGCCACAGGACTCTTTGCTGCTTTTACAGATCCAGACTAACACGGCTGCCCCTCTGATACTTGACATCTCTAACTGAGATTGTCTTAAGCCGTGAAGCTTGAGGTTGAATATACTGTATCTCAGGAAACTTATTTCTTCCAAGGCTCATTCAATGACTAGTCATAATTGCAGTTCCATGCTCGGGGGAAGCTTCCGTCTGCTTCCGGTTATTGCCAGACAATGCCAGCCTCTCTAAAGGGGGCATGGAAGAGAGGGACTCTAGATTCAAAGGCCATAGCAGGAGAAGCTCTGTTCAAGGATATAACAGGACAATACTTCTCTATTCTTGTACCAGTCCTTACTGAGCTCCATCCATTCTCAAATCCTATGTGAAAGTTTTTCTTCAACATGGCCTAGATCTTTAACCATTGTCCTCATTATTAATTTTTTGTTTGAACTCTGTAACTAGAACTAGTCAAAATTCTGACAATTTCCAATGACAAAAATTATCAAATCTTTTCGGGGTTTTTTCCCCTAGCAAATCAAATTTTTGATGAAAAATTGCATCAAAAATTGAAATTTGGAAAATGTTGACCCTGTCTCTGTGCAACTGGCTGAAGAGTTTGGAGTTTGAACTTGCATGAATGATGCTGTACATAATAATGTACCATGTTGTGGTTTGGTTTCTACATCCTAAAGGGTATATTCTGCATCAGAGCACATGCATAACACTTATGAAAGTTCTGCACAGACGTTGCAAAGGGAATGTGTTTTGATAGTGACCCAGACCTTCAGAGGTTAAAAAAACCCTTTGTACATTAATCCATTATTTCACTTTACTCCCAGACCATAGCTGTACATCTTTTCTGAGATATTTAAAAAAACGCTCTCAAATTTCAGTATGAAAGATGGATTTTATACTGCATGGGTTTTAGTTACTCAGATGGTATGCTCAAATATTCAGTAAGTAATCTGTTACTTTACACTTTAACTTCCTTGAAAGAGTTACTGCTTTGTGATCTAGAGGATTTGCCAATGGTTTACATGTGATGGATATCACAGAGGGGTGGGGGGTTTTTTGGGGTTTTTTTTAGCGCCTGGTTTGCAGAATTGATTATTGTACTGAACTGATTATTGGGCATTTGATAAACCTATTAAAGTATTTGCCATGTATTCTGAGCATTACAGAAAATAGTTTAAGCCTGCAATCATGAAATGATAAGCCTGTTTCTTAGAATTGGCCTGTAAATTGAAGCTATGTACAAGCTACTGAAAAGACAGAATTCTCAAGCAGGCATGGAAGAAACCCATAACCATGTAGCATGAATGAAAATGCTCATCGACACTTTACTAGCCAATTTCCATAACCAGAACCTTAATTGAGTTGATGATGATGATATGATGATAATTTGCACTTCTATAGCAGAACGTTCACCTCTGCTACACCACTTCTACCTTCTTGCTGGAGTTAGCATTCTCAATCTATTATATTAATACAACATAAAAATGCAGAAAGTATGGGCCACAATCTCAGTTGGTGTAAGCTGACCTCAGTGGGGCTCCACTGTTTTACACCCATTGAGGATGTGATTCTAAATACATGCTAAAGAAAAAAAGGGAGCTAGCCCATTTTATATGCACATATTGTTATCTCATTATCTTTTCCTTGTCCTTCCCATACCATTTCCCACCCCTGACATACTGGTTTTCATTCCTTCATATTCTGTGTCTCACTTAGATTGTAAGGGACCTGTCACTTTTAATTTTCTGTAAAGTGCTATGATGCTGCAGACATAAATAGTGTTATAGGTTGTATTAACCTTGTTGTTATGGGTAGGTGTAACTCTTACCTTACATTCAGGATAAATGTAAATAAGTGGCTGAAACAATAGCAGTAGCATACAAAACACAGACATGAAAAAACTTGAGTAGAAGCTGAACGATTTGGCCCAAGGGGTGTCATATACAGGTGCTGGTTGGGATCCCCAGGGGCCATCTTCCACTCAGTTCCCCAAAACTCAGTTCAACCTCGGACTTTGTCAGTTGGGTATCTTTGTTTGGCAGACACTAACAGTACCCTAAACTGGCCAGGCTCCAATCTGAGGTACAGGAGGCACCAGTGCACCTAGAATAGAGCATCCATAGGGGGACACATCTTGAAGAACCGCAGTTACTGCACAGGGTGAGTAACCTTCTCTTACACCCTGGAGAGAAACTGCAGCTAGCGTGTTCTTCGCTTTTGATAGCGAAGACCAAAGTATATTGTCTCTTGAAACTACTGTGAACTCAGTTTAGTATCTTATTAGACGCTTAATCTGTGTACGTAGGGGCAAAATGATTTGTTTAAGGCCAAGTGGATATGTTAGTTTTTAATAAATAACCAGACAGTTTATAATCAGGGAAAGTAAGCAATCTGAACTAAAGCCTATACAATTGGGAAAAAAAAATTTAAATTAGTTACTTAGAAGAAGCCATTAAAGAAGCTGTCTCAAAACAGGCCAATTAACCAATATTAAGTATCTTAAATCCCATTAAATCCCACTATTTCTCTGTTTACCAATGTTTAGTCCCTGTCTCCTGTCCAGCAATATATGGGTTAACCTTCTGGAGATCAATAGTTGGTAATTTAAGTTACGACAGTATTTTCTATCCCAATAAAATCATTACAAGAGTATAAACCTAATCCATTGGGAGTGTTTTAGCAACATCCTCTCACTAATTCTTGTTGAAGTTGTGGGGAGGTTTTCCTTGAGCTGGTTGCTTATTTATCTGTGGCAGCTTGCTTATAGAGATGGATAGGACAAGTTGTGAAGTGCTTATTGTCTAAGCTGAGTATCTGAGGGTGTGTGTATGTGGGATGCTCACATTAGAGTCATTTATAACCTTTGCCTTCCTATTTTAATGAAATGGTAGGAAAACATACTTCTTTCAGGCTTGTTTAGAGTCAAGTTGATGGCTTTCTCTCTTTTGCTGGCTCCATGACTTCATGGGTAGTCTTTAGGAGCATCTTCATCTGCAATTTATTAATAATATGCAACATTTCTTGATTTGTCGCTGTTCTTCTTGTGGCAGGAAAACATCAGATAACTTTCAAAGCTAGTTTTTTAACTTTGTTTTTATTCAGTCTATTCTCTGAGATATTCTTTCAGCTTTATTAGAGTTTGATAGGAAATAAAAACCTGTTTTAAAAAAGTCCAAGTACTTCTATTCCTCCTGCAAATACTATGTCGTCTTAAAAGTTTTTCGTTCTCAAAACTGACTTTCAAAATTGAATAACTTTTAGAAAGTCTTTAGCATAATTTGTGGATTCTACACAATCAGGGGAGGCTCTATGTTTTTTGCCGCCCCAAGCACGCAGGTGATCTGCCGGTTCCGTGCCTTCAGGGTACTCGCTGCCGAATTGCCGCCGAAGCCGCGGGATCGGCGGACCTCCCACAGGCACGCCACCCTCACAGCGACCGGCAGGCTGCCCAACACGGCTTGCCGCCCCAGACACACGCTTGCTGCGCTGGTGCCTGCGGCCACCCCTGTACACAATAACTTTCAGAGCAATGTTTTTCTTGTCTTCCTGAATTGGGTGAGGGTTTTCTTGTGCACTGCCAGTAATTAATTAATCAATCCTCAATTAATATAAATATTGTATACTTAAATTGCCCCTTACACTTGTCTAGTAAGATCATTAAGTTCCTTGTTGGTACATAAAGAATTTTACCATTGACATAGCAGCGATATTAGGAACTTTGCGTTTAGCTAACATATTTGCAAGTATGAATTTCACAAAGACGGTTTGTCATTTCAGTATTTAAGAAATAAAGAGAAGTTTCCATTTTAACTATATGTTTTCCTCTCAAGTTTAAGAACATAGCAGGTTTTCTTGCAACAGGGTGAGGTAGGTAGGCCCCGCTTTACCTAGGCTTATCACTCTGATAATACACCCTACATTCCTTTCAAAATCAGGCCTCTTCCTAAAACATGAATGTTTTACATGGTTTGTAATTCTTAATATTTGCTTGTCCTTGAGAGATACAAGCAGAGACGTTCTGGAATTTCTTTGATTAGCTTTAATATATTATAACTAATTAGGGTTGTCAAGCGATTAAAAAAATTAAGCATGATTAATTGCGTGATTAAAAAATTATTCATGATTAATCACGCTGTTAAACAATAATAGAATACCATTTATTTAAATATTTTTGATGTTTTCTACATTTTCTACAATGTCAAAATTTAGAGCCTACAAGTCCAATCAGTCCTACTTCTTGTTCACCCAATCACTCAGGCAAACAGGTTTGTTTACATTTGAAAAAGATAATGCTGCCTGCTTCTTGTTTACAATGTCACCTGAAAGTGAGAACAGGCATTTGCATGGCACTATTATAGCCGGCACCACAAGATATTTACATGCCAGATGCGCTAAAGATTATGTCCCTTGATTCTTAATCTACCATTCTAGAAGACATGTGTCCATGCTGATGATGGGTTCTGCTCAATAATGACAGCAGTGCAAAGCAGTGCAGACCGACGCATGTTCATTTTCACTATCTGAATCAGATGCCACCTGCAGAAGGTTGATTTTCTTAATGGTGGTTAGGGTTCTGTAGTTTCCACATCAGAGTGGTGCTCTTTCAAGACTTCTGAAAGCATGCTCCACACCTCATCCATCTCAGATTTTGGAAGGCACTTCAGATTCTTAAACCTTGGGTTGACTGCTGTAGTGCAGTTATGTAACAAAAGAATCTACATTTGTAAGTTGCACTTTCATGATCAAGAAATTGCACTTGTATGTGGTGAATTGAAAAATATGATTTCTTTTGTTTATCATTTTTACAGTGCAAATATTTAATCAAAAATAATATAAAGTGTATTCTTTGTATTCTGTGACGTAACTGAAATCGATATATTTGAAAATGTAGAAAAATTTCCAAAAGCATTTAATACATTGCCGGTGGTATTCTATTGTTTAACAGTGTGATTAATCACGATTAATTTTTTACTTAATCACACGAGTTAACTGCGATTAATTGACAGCCCTATAACTGACTAAACATATGTACTGTATTGTTATATTTCCAAATATCCTAGGGTATGTCTTCACAGCAAACCTAGGTCCACCTATATTAGGCTGACTTACAGCCACAGCAGTAATTACTGCAGAAGTGCATGTCTACCTTACCCTACTTGGGTTGGTGGTGTGTGTCTTCATCGGGAGTCTTTCCACTGTCCTAAAGGGGGCAGTGTGGGGAGCTGAGAGCCTGGTCTTTCAGCTCTGCTGGCAGCTCCCTGCTGCCCCGCAGGCTCCCCGTGGGCTGCCCCTTCCCCGCTCCTCATTCCCCACCAGGAGTTGGTGAGACCCCCTCCTCCCCCCACACACATTGCCAGCCAGGAGTGGAGAGGAAGCTGCCTGGGGCTTCTCGCCCTCCCACCTTCAGTTCCTTTCTGGGAGTTGGGGGAAAGCCACCCAGGGCTTCTTGCCCCCTCTTCCCCGTTCCCCACTGGAAGTGGGGCTTCTCAGGGCTTCTTGCCTCCCCACCCCCTGCTGGGAGCAGGAGGCAAACTGCCTCGGTCTTCTCACCTCCCGTTTCCTGCCACGAGCGGGGGTTAAGCCGCCCAGGACTTTTCAGTTTTCCCACCCGCTCCCCACAGGGAGCTGGGCAGTGTTGTCAATTTCATGGCTCACCCAGCTGTGAATTTGACAAGGATGCCTGGCTCCCATCAGGGCAGGGGAACGGCTCCTCAGGCTTCTGCCATGGCTCCCACCCAGCTGGGAGTGGGGGAGTGTCTGTTAAGTTGACACTTCTGTTAAGGTTGTATTTTCTTAATGGTAGTTAGGGTTCTGTAGTTTCCATATCGGAGTGGTGCTCTTTCAAGACTTCGGAAAGCATGCTCCACACCTCATCCCTCTCAGATTTTGGAAGGCACTTTAGATTAGATGTTTGGAAAAATTTCTGACCATAAGGATAATTCATTACTGGAATAGGCTACCAAGGGAGGTTGTGTAATCCCTGTCACTGGAGGTTTTGAAGAACAGGTTGGAGAAACACCTGTCAGGGATGGTCTAGGTATACTTAGGGCTTGTCTTCACTACCTGGGAGATCAACGCTGCTGCAATCGATGCAGCTGGTGTCAATTTAGCAGGTTTAGTGAAGACCCACTAAATCAATGGCAGAGCGCTCTCCAGTTGACTCTGGTACTCCAGCCCTCCCGAGAAGAGTAAGGTAAGGCGACCGGAAAGTGTCCCCCATCGATGCAGCGCCATGAGGACACTGGGGTAAGTCAACCTAAGCTATGTTGACTCCAGTTATGTTATTAATGTAGCTGGAGTAGCGTAACTTAGGTTGATTTACCCCGGCAGTGAAGACAAGCCCTCAGTCCTGTCTCAGTACGGAGGGCTGGACTAGATAACATCTCCAGGTCCTTTCCTGTCCTATGGCTCTATGAGCACCCACTTGCAAGGAACTGTGTTTGTTTAGGGCACTCGATATATTTTGGGATTGGGAATTAGGGCCTCAAGTCATGAAAGCAATTAAGCACATGCTTAATTTTAACCACATGTTTAAGATCTACTGATATCAATGGGACTTAAGCACATGCTTAAAGCTGAGCTTTTGCTTCAGTGGTTTGCCTAAGCAGGGATAAGAAGGCCAGTAAAAATATATGAATTCTTAGAACTTACACTGTCTAGTGTGTTGCATTTCAAAACACTTTACAAATATTAATTAACCCTTATCCTACAGGAATGTTGTGATGACTCCTGTAACAAGTGTTGTTCCCATTTTTCAGAAGGGGAAGCAGAGAGCAAGGAGAAGACCAAATTGTTTAGCAACTTGGGTGCTAAAAGCTAGGCACCTAAATCCATGTTGAGACATCGAAGTAAAGATCATTTAATTTTCAGAGGGGCTGAGGACACACACCTCTGATGTGAGCTGAAGATACTCAGTACCTCTAAAATTCAGGCCATTTCTTTAGGTCCTTAAATAAGGATTTAAGCACCTAACACTTGGTACACTGGTTTGAACAATTTGCCTTACCTAACTTTCTTTAAACCACACTGAAAGTCAGTGGTGGAGCCAGGACTCTGCCCTGTTGTCCAATTCCTGGTCCTAAGCCCTTGCTACAGTGTCTCAATAATGAGTTTCCAAAAGAAAGTGTGAAAACAAGAATAGTTTCAGGGTGAGAAATGCTGTCTGGAGCACATGACATGTTTCAGTAATCACAGCTGTCATACAGACTGTCAGACGTGTTACACCTAGGGATAAAAACATGACAGTTCCTGCCAATGCGGATTGACCAACACTAAGTTGTCACATCCAGAACTATCAAAAATCATGGCAGTCCATAGTAACCAACAACTACAAGTATTGGATTTGATCTGGAAGCATGGGAGAGGAAGTTGTAACTCTGGCCACCTGGATTGCTAATAAACATGTTTTGTTGTCAATCCAGTAATGACTCCAGTGAGACTAAATGATTTAATGATGTCCACCTGCAAGTATTGATTTAGTTTTCACTTAACAATAAGGCTATTTCAGCTCCTACAGAAGCTTTTAAAACTGAAACATGGTCCTGAAACCAACAGGGAGTGAATGGAAGTGATTGTAAACTGGCAAACAACTACTTACTAGTATTTGAACTAACATTAAACTATTCAGCAAAAAGAACAGGAGTACTTGTGGCCCCTTAGAGACTAACACATTTATTTTGGCATAAGCTTTCGTGGGCTACAGCCCACTTCATCGGATGCATGCAGTGGAAAATACAGTAGGAAGATATATATACACAGAGAATATGAAAAAATGGGTGTTGCCATACCAACTCTAACAAGAGTAATCCATGAAGGTGGGCTGTTATCAACAGGAGAAAAAAAAAAACTTTTGTAGTGATAATCAGGATGGCCCATTTCCAACAGTTGACAAGAACGGGTGAGTAACAGTAGGGGGAAAATTAGCATGGGGAAATAGTTTTTACTTTGTATAATGACCCATCCACTCCCAGTCTTTATTCAAGCCTAATTTAATGGTGTCCAGTTTGCAAATTAATTCTTATTCTGCAGTTTCTCGTTGGAGTCTGTTTTTGAAGTTTTTTTGTTGGAGAATTGCGACTATTAGGTCTGTGATCGAGTGGCCAGGGAGATTGAAGTGTTCTCCGACTGGTTTTTGAATGTTATGATTCTTGACGTCTGATTTGTGTCCATTTATTCTTTTGAGTAGAGATTGTCCGGTTCGGCTATTCATTCCCTTTCTAGTTGGAAACCATAGCTCAGCTGGAGAAGTAGACCACTGAGTATTACTTTTTTGGTTTCAATGTAATTCTGTCTAATCTTGAACACAATACTTGAGAACATTTCTCAAATTTGAACAAATTGCCTTTCAGACCGCCTGGATAATCCAGGACAGGGGAAAAAATGACCAGATGTTCCCACCTTTCCCAGAGGGGCATAGTGGTCTAAGCATCAGGTTTGAAATAACTAAACTCCTAGAAAGCACCAGTACAAATCCCTGCAGAGTCAACCCAGCCTTTCATCATTCTGAGGCAGATAAAGCAGACTTGATTCAGAGGCTGGGAAAAGGATGGTCTAATGAGTTTGACATGGGTAAAGTAAGCCACCTGGGGGAAGTAAGTGAGATGGAAATTTAATTTGCACATCAGTGTCATTCATTGCTCATGTAAGTGATCTAAATCCTTTCAGCTGGAATTGGGGCAGAGGTGCTCAGGAACCTTAATGATGTGTGGTATAAATGCCTAGCAACACAAGAAAGAGAGCTTAGTTGATGCTACCGGTATTGCTCATTCAGAATGGGTGTAAGGACAGCCAACCCTACAATAAACTAGTCCCCAACCCTGGCTTAACTTTGACCAAGTGCTGCCTTCCAGTATCTGTGTCTGTCCCAAATCAGTCACCTAGGATTTGCATCAGGCTCTGTAAGAGTACTGGTGTCTCAACAGTAATCACAGCATCATGAGAGCTTACCAAAGAGGTTTCTTAAAGCAGGCTGGTAAAATACCCAGTGACACACAACCACTGCAGCAGGCAGAGGTATGACCTCCAGATGTCCACTGTGGTGACCAATGGCTTGTCTAGCCTTAAAATGCCATGGTGGCACTGCTGTGGCGCTTCAGTGAAGATATTACCTATGCCAATGGGAGAATAGTTAATCCACTTCCCTGAGAAGCTCTGTCCACACTGGGAGCTAGGTCAGTTTAACTGTGTCACTCAAGGGTGTGGATTTTTCGCACCTCTGAGCGATGTAGTTAGGCAGACCTAACTTCCTAGTGTAGACCAGGCCCAAGTCTTGGCTGTCTAAACTCCTTTTTGCTCTCACCATTGGCACAATAAGGGCCCTGATCCTGCCCCACTGAATTAAAAGGGAACATTTCCCCGACTTACATAGGAGCAGGATCAAGACTTAAGTAAGTGTCCATGGTCACCAGCTAAACTATGCACATGTGGCTTCAGGAAGAAAACCCTTGAACAGAGAGCTAAGAACATAGGCCACTAATATTTGAGCTAACAGAAGACCTTAAATAGTAACAATAGTAAAGCTTTTATTCTTTTGGTAGGCCAGACATTAAAGGACAACGTGATCACACTAATTTGATCAGATTACACTACTCACTTAGATTGGATATCAAAGAACTGGATTTAATGTACCATAAATCTGTGTCTGGAGCCACAGGAATTATGATGTGAACAAGCGCAACTGTGCATCGAAATGAGTAGCTGTGCTGAGCAAATGGGTCTTGGGGCCTCGTGAGCCCACATACATGAATGCTGAGGCCATCAAAGATCTGGTAGTGAAGGATTTCTGTCATGTGAACTATAAAATAAAATCAACATGATCTAATGTAAGTCTTTTCTATCTCTAATGCATAGGAGCTCATGGACACTTCCTTCAAAAAAATCTGTAAAATGTAACTTTAGTTATAGTAAATACTTTTCACATAGCTCAACATTTGCTGTATTGAAATTCTCTTACATCTGCCATTGACTGAAGACCCTGATTCAGCAGAGCAGCTAAACTCTCACTTCATTTTAATCATCTGAATAATCCTTTTTAAGTCATTGTAAAACCAATGGGACTACTCCTATGCTTAGCATTTAGCATATGCCTACACGCTTTAACGAATAGGGATGGGATTGCTCATGCACTCAGGAGTTTTGTGGAATTGTCAGAAGAACTCTTGGAACAAAATTCACAGCTATACCTTGACCCAAAATCTATAAATGTTTGCTCATTTGAAGTGTGGGGCGAGCAGGAGAAAGAGTCTTTACACTAGGATTTATGGGGACATAGGATTTGCCATATGATATTAGACCATAGGCCCATCAAGTTCAGTATCCTGCTTCTGACACCATTAATCCAACAAGCCCAGTCCTGCCACAGAGGAAGTTTCAGAGAAAGGTGAAACCACAGACTCCTGTCTCCTCCCAAACATGTACTCTGGAAATTATGCAGTGTAAAATAGCTGCCTATCCTATTGAAGCAGTCAGCTTACCCCCTGCAGCATCAGGTCTTATCTAATCTAACAAGTCAGCTAATTAGTGCATTAATTAGTTAATGTTTGTACAGGGCTTTGAAAAGATAAAATGCTTTGTGAAAGATTATTATTGTGAGTTGACCAGATTCTGCTCTTACTTATGCTGGAGTAACCCTGGAGTAATTCTGTGTAAATCAATGTAGCTGCTCCAGATTTACAACAGTGTCACTGTGAGCAGAATATGGGCAAAGGAGTGAATGTCATTAATTGCCATAAAAAATGTCTAACCCTTTAAAAAATGTAGCCATTATCTCTGACTCCAGCTATAATAGATGAACTCCTGTGACAATAAGTTCCACTGGCTGGCTCTCTGCAGAGTTTTGTTTTGTTTGTCTGTATTAACCAGCCATTAATATCATTGTGGGAGTGTGACCTCTTCTTATATTACAAGACAGGATGATAAGAAATCAGAGAGTTTAAGGCCAGAAGGGACTACCAGATTATCTAGTCTGACTTCCTGTCCATCACAGACTAGCAACAACACCCAGCATCTGCACATTAAACCCAACAGCCAAAATTAGACCAGGAGAATACCAAAGGATGGGGTAAATTCGCCATCACTTGGAGTCCTTAAATCAAGACAGGAGGACTTTCTAAAAGAGATGCGCTCATTCAACCATGAGCTGTTTGGCTAGATGCAGGAATCAGCTGGTGGAATCTATGGCCTGTGTTATGCAGGGGATCAGACACGTGATTATACTGGCTTCTTCTGAGTTTAAAATCTGAGGGATTTACCATCTTTCACTATATTCTTCCTAAACCTGAATACTTTCAGTCCTCTTTACCTTTCCCATTCCTCCCTTCTCCTTCTACCCTGCCATAAATTCAATCCTATTAATTTCCCTTCCCTGGGCCTTTTCAGTCTCAGCAATCAGTAGGGGCTTTTACATGGCAGTCACAGTTTCCCAGAGCTTCTGAGGATGACTCCTCAGGCCTTGTTTTTAAGAGCAATCTGCATGTTCGGTTAGTTGTCAGAATAACCGTAAGACTTTTTCCTCTTTATTGTTAATTATTTTATTTGTTTGATTTGATTTTGTGATATTTACTGAATGTCTGCATGTATCGATAACTGGAATGTCAGGTCAGGAATATCAAACTGTGCTGCAACAAACATATTTGCACATTCTGGTTCTATATAATAATGATAATCACTAGAAACTGTTGCACCTTTAACAAGGAAGCGCTAGGACCTATGATCACCTCTCCAAAAAGAAGATCGTATTGTAACTAAAGCTTTACACTCACAAAACATGAAATATAATTATATCTGTAACGTGAGATTGGGGGCCCATTATATTATGTGGCAAGAGCTGCACTGGTGAGTTCCAACTCCCAGTTTTCATATTGCAATGCAGGGCTTTGTGAATGCTGAGCAGACAGATCTGCAAGCTGCAGCTGAAATCAGGCTATAGTTTCTGCGGAGTAACAACTACACACAAACTTTCCTTGTATTAATGTGAAGAACAACACAGGCACTGTACAAACACATAGGTAGAGACAGTTCCCTTAGCTGCTGGAACTAGAGGTGCTAGGGGTGCTGCTGCACCCCCTGGCTTGAAGTGGTTTCCATCATATACAGGGTTACAGTTTGGTTCAATGCTCTCAGCTCCCCCACTATAAGCATTGTTCCAGCACCCCTGACAGTTCCTGCCCTGAGGAGCTTACAGTCAAAAGCCCAAGTCAACGAAGCACTTAAGTACATGCTTGACTGTGAGCACTATTAAAATTAAGCACATGCTTTCCTGAATCAGTGGCCAGCATCCTCCTCCTGTAACTTTGTGGCTTGTGGATGGACTGCTGCGACTGTTCAGAGTCCTGTGGACTTAAATGTGGAGTCAGTGGGGTTCAATGTAGGTTTGTCCACACATGCACAGGGCCTCAGTAGACAAGGCCCACAGAGCCCGGGAGAAAGAAACATGACACACACAGTGAGTGCTATGATGGTTCACAGAGGTCATGTTGTTGCCATAACCTTTAAATGTTTGTCTCCTTTGGTTTTGCTTTGGTTTGTGTTGCGCCTTTCTATACAAAAATGGATTTGAACCAGTGAGTAATGTGCTGAGGGAGAAAGACAAGAGGAGATGGATTATTCAGAACAAGGGACTGGGAAAGACAAAAGAGAGGGAAGAGAAGAGGAAAGGGGCAGAGAGGGCTGAGTTAGTGAGACTGATAGGGAAGGGCAGAGTTAATGGTGGAGTTGCTGTGGAACCTTGCACCTCTGGCACGATCCAGGCAAGAAGCCAGTGTCATCCTAGGGAACCACACGGGGTATCTCATCCAACAACGAGAATTGGTCAAAAACCAGGAAAAAAATGTTGGAAATGTTTTCCTGTTGTCTGTTAACATTTAAAACTGCAAAATTAAAAATGTCCTTGCACTCCAACCAGCTTTATAGTTAGTGTGTATGTGTGTGTGTAACTTCCCCTTTTCCCCCATATTTTTCCCTTGAAATATAAAATTTGGATAATATTTTTCATTTACATTTTGACATTCGAAAACTTTGACTTGCTCATCTGAGAATGACAGGACTGCAGGGATCGCTGAAGGGATGGTGGAGCGATTAGGAGCCAGGGGGAGAACCTTGATGGAAGCAGGAGTGCAAATATAACCCACTGGTCAGTGTGTGTTACAGCTCATGCTTCCAGCTCTGGAGATTCTCTGGTTCCTTCCCTAGTGTGTCAGCCAAGAGGATGGTCATCACACACAGGCCTAGGAAAGCGAGCTAAGTGAAACCACCTTTGAGAAAACCCTATGACCAGAAGTAATGGGATGTCAGGACCTGAAAGAACTGGACAAGATATTAGAGGGAGCAGGTAGTTGTTAGTGGGTGAGGAAAAAAAGAGAGATTGGCTTCAATGGAAAAAAACCAGAATTGCACTGAATCTTAGTTTGACATACCCAATTTTCTAATTATGTTTAAATGACATTTAAGCGAAGTATAGTGAAATTAGATGTTCTGATCTACAGCATAGCTGGATGAATTCATGAAGATGCATAAAATATTACCGGGAACAAATGAGAGGGGAGTGGTAATTCTGGAGAACAAAATTACTTGAGAAGGAGGTAATTGCACATAATCCTAAGGTGTATAATGGAGTATTACATATGCTTTATTGGAATGTAAAAATGGGTGAAAGGAACCTTCGTGTTCTTAGAGGTCTGTTCGGGTAAAAGAAATTAGAATTCAGAGAAGTGCAGTAAAGTGTTTCTATGTGCATGCTGCAATTGTCCAACTAAGAAGGTCTAGTGAGCATTGAATAATGTCATGGAAGTCAAAAAAGCACAGTACTATTTTAGTACCAGTAGGCATATCTGTGCTAGCTTTAATCTAGCTAGCATGGGTAACACTAGTAATGGACACGTGGCAGCATGAACTAGCAACCTTCATACAGACTCAGGGGGCCCAGGGGGCTTGTACTCTGGTAAATAGCCTCCATGTTGCCATGTCAGCACTACTATTGTTACCTGTGCTAGCTAGGTTAAACTAGCACAGATAAAACCACCTGTGCTACAGTCACACCTTCACTTGCAGTGTAGACATGCATGCCCTAAATCCATCCATGCTCCCCAGAAGCTGATGCAGGGCTGATTTCTAATCTCCAAGGCTTTGCCTACTGCTGTTTTTAGGACCCAGTCTTGAGTTGAGGGCATGCAGCACATCTCAGGATTGGGCCCTTAAGCACTCAGTTGCTTGGTGAGACTATTCTATAATCTAAGAAGATTATATCTAAACTTCCCTAATCTAGAGAATTTCGAAGCACCCATAACTCCCACTGATTTCAATCACTCGTTGCATGTAGTTGTCCAGGCACAACAGAGTGCTCCTCTTACTCAACTTATTCAACCACAAGTGTGTGGTCTGCAAAACGAAAGGATTCACATTCACTGATATTTTTGTGCCATGTGCTCCTTGCTGAAGGACTCAAAGGTCAGATTCACTAAAGAGAAATCTTGTAGTGAATCTCAGTATTTAAAGGGTCTTCATGTCAGCATGCAATGTCCCACTAGCCATCCTGAGACCAGGGAGAACCAGAAATTTGATTTTTGCATCATACTTGCTTTCTGAAAAGTAGAACATATTTGTTTCTATTGAGTCTGGTCTTTGAGGCATGCTCCAGCCTTCCATGCTGCAGGATCTGTGTTCAGTCTGAAAACAGAGATGTGTTTGGTGGTGAAAACCTGTTCACCCATTTGTGCAGCTCATAAACCTTCAACGCGCAGCACAATTGACAGTTGGTTCTCAAAGAGGCTCAAGGCAAAAATAAGAGAGATCTTGTGTCAGGAGACAGCACAGCGCCTCTCTATTTTGTGCTTTGCTCACATCAGTTCTGTTAGTTTTCCACTAAAATTCACTCACAATTTGAACCAGGTGTTCAAGTGCCATATAATTCTATTCAGGAGCTTTGGAAAGGAAGGGTTGATTCCATTGTTCTGTCTTTACTTAGTCTTGATATTTATTTTTATAGGCATCTCAGCAGGACTTATTATGTGTCCACTGTTAGAACAAATACAAAATTAAAATCCCAAATCAACATATTAAATCTCCAGCTCCTAACACAAAAATATTTGAACTCTCACTAATATTTTGAAATGGTTTATGCTGTAATTTATTAGCAACACTTTTAAAATGACACTGACTTCAATACTCACCATCATATTTACTCTTTTAGCTTGAGAATAATTGACCCATGTTTCAGATTGCCTTTGTATAGATTAGAAAATATACCTCCATGAGCCCTGACTGAGAGACAGTCTTTGGGCTTCAAAGAATCTACTAATAACATTTGATTAAGCCACATATTCAGGGCCAGATGGTGATATCCGTACTTACACTAACTAGTACTTTATTCCAACAAATAGCCTCATTGACTTCAGTGGACTGCTTATCCGATAAGGTATTATTCAGCACCCTCTAGTAATAAAGAGGCCTGTTGGCTATCTAACTGCAAAAGACTTGTTTCTGTTTAAAACTGGAGGACTGGGTTTGAACTAGCCATTCCACTGCCTTCAAACATCAAATCAAAGCAGCCCCAAGGTTAGAACTTTTATCAGAAAACTGAATTGTTTCACGCATTTGGAGCACATGCCCACAAAAAGGTTAATTTGGGAAAGGCAGCTTCCAGGAGCTGTTGGAAACATTTACATCATCAAGATGTGATCAGCCAATGAGAGTTACTCTAAGGATGTAATGCTTCTCATGAGTGTGTCCTTACTGAATATCTTCCTGGAGGGTTTTGGGAAGGGGAGTCTTTAAAAAAATCCACTAGAAATGTACACCACGGCAATCTATTCTTATTAATCACAGCAGTTGGTCTTCTGGGGAATTAATTAGTGTGGGAACAGACACAAAAATTAATGCAGCTATTTCACAATGCGTAGCAGTTATTACAAATAGAAGGGAGCGTAGGCAGAGACAGCAGGGAAGGTGGGTCATAGAGATCTCCTCTGTGCATATATGGTAGTCCAGCTAGTTGACTATTCTACCACCCAGAAGAAATTAGTCACTTTGAGAGCTATGTTGAACACATTGGGTATAATTTTCAAATGTAGGTAAGGGTGAGAGCTCATAGGGCTAATGTGAGGAAAGAGACAGCAAAGATTAAGAAAGAAACAGATGACAGAAGAATGAGCAGAAAAACCAAAAGAGAAGATACAAAGAATCAGTCAGTTGCAGGGTATAGGACTGGAAGGGTCCTCCTGTGTCACTGAGCCAGGTCCCCTGCTACCACAGGCAACCCCTTCATGTGTTCCCATTCATAAACTTATCAAATTCCATCTTAAAACTAGTTAGGTTGTAGGCCCCCACATGCCTACTGGAAGGCTATTCCAGAATCTCCATCCTGCCAGAAACAGCACCCTCTTCTCAGCTGCAGACCAGTAACGTTGCTTCCCACAAAGCCAATGCCGAGCCCTGAAGATTCCTCTCAATGCACTAAAACCCTCTGGAAGCACTTTGGGGCTGTTTGTGAAAGCAGGAAGTAGCAGGAACAATAGGAAAAGGCCCAAAGCATCCTAGGATAAGAAAACTGGAGGAAAAGATGGGATAGTATCTTATATCTGTGAATACTAAGGAGGCCGGATTCTCCACTACACTGGTGTGTTACTACAGTTGTACATCATTGTAGCTCCATGTAAGTCAATTACATTCCATCAGTGCAGAACTGATGTAACGCTGGGAAGAATCAGGGCCTAACATTATTCCAAACTGTACTCGTCTATATCAAATTTTCAAATCTCCTGTTCCCACCCATTACCAGCCTAGGATTTCCCCACCATACAAGCAAACACTGATTTCTCTGGGCCTGATTTTTCTCTCACTCACACTAGTGTAAATCAGGAGTAACTCCAGTGAACTGACTGGTATTACATCAATGTAAAACCAGAGTATGTGAGAGGAGAAACAAGCCCCTTGTAGCTGGCAAAGGCTGCCTTTCTTTGGTGCTGAACTTATTAGATTCTAACAGAAGAAAACACAGTAGCACCACAAGAATCACTTTGGTGAGGGACCCAGTGCCACATGTACCTTTCATAGCCATCAAATCATCTTCTCAAGTCAAATAAAAAAAGATCTATACATTCTCCTGCCTGTCTCTTTAGGTGAGGGTCCTCCAGTTTGGTTTCAGCAAGCTTTACAGGGAAATGTATACTCTTGGGATACTTCACAGGGTAACAAGGGCCTCCTGTCCAAACTCTTCCCTGAAGATACCTGATTCCAGAGCAGGGCAGTGGACTGTCTGGTTTCTACTGTAAAGAAGAAGATCACCTGTCAGGTATCAGGGAGCCACTGGTGGCTGAAGGTGGTGGGTGTGTTGGGAGTTAGAGGGCTTTGGGACCCTGGTGTTTCAGGGTGTCCACAAACATTCAGATAATTTAGATCATCATCATTCTATTGAAACTAAGCCCAGCCGCTAGAGGTTTATTCAGAAGTAATTTAAAATAAACTGTTTCATGCAAATACAGTTGTCTTAGGTAATCAGCCTTCAGCTCCCTCCCCAACACATGCTTTTCCTGCAGCTAAAAATCTGCTGAAATGTATGTAGCAGGTCTTTGTGTTCCATTCCAGGCAAATCAAGCAGATGGCAGCCAAATAAGCAGCAAGGGATGGTTGGGGTTTCTCCGCACCTGATAATGTTTTCACCACTGTAGAGACCACAGTCTGACCTAAGCCATAACACACTCTACTTAAGACCAAAGAATGACTACAGACAGAGCATGCTGGTTTACTGGTTATCTTGAATTACTCTCATGTAAGATGATATGAAATTAGAAAGTCAGAGTTTCACAGCAGAACAACATTTCAGTCAGTGTGATCTGCTGCCTTTTGTATAGTATGGCCAAAGCTACAAAGTTTGAGCCCAAACTTCCCTGAAGTTCAGAGAGGTTTCGATGGTGGAATGGTGGAGATCTGGCCATCATAGAGGTAGGCTCACATCACTCTTGCTGAAAGGGCTCCACTATTGTTAACATCATCCATTGCTTTGCTGGCGCCCAAGCCTCACGCTACCTTCCCTTGATGACAAATCAAGGCACATAAGCAATATAGCAGCAGAGAATTCTGTTTGCGTCAGCCGTACTAACCCATCTAGCAGCGGCACCTATGCAAGGCCTCAGGGCCAGATTTTCAAGTTCTTAGTGCTCAGAATTGGGACCAGATATTTAAAAGTGCTCAGCACCCAACGTGCAACCCAAATGCTGATATCTTTTGAAAATCTGACCATTTGTTTGGATGACTAACTGGGAGCTGAGCTTTCTCAAAAATCTGGCTCTAGTTGTAGGAGCTGAGCCCTTCTGAATAATACAGCCCAAATTTTTGGATTTTTGGAGCAGCTTTCATCATTGTACCTCCCAACTGGCCTAGCATCCATCCATAAAGTTTAATCTAGTCTGCGTGAGCCCCCTTTAAATCCATAGCAACTGAGATTTCTTACTCTGAAGGTACTGGGGCTAATCCTCAGCTGATGTAATTTATTATAGCTCCATTGATCCCAGTGCAGCTATGCTGATTTATACCAGCTGAAGCTCAGGCTCATTGTCACTTGCAGTTTCTTTGAAAGAAACAAGTGAACTTGGTGTATTTTGTATCCCAAAGTCCCTTATTTAGTTTTCATAAGGCCAGGGCAGTGTTATGAATAGTCCCATCCTTCTAATCCAGTGGTCCACAAACTTTTTACATCACATTCCCCTTGCCCTCTTTCCCCGCTCCCCCGAGCCAGGACTGGGAGCAGAGCTGTGGCTCTGGGAGGGTGAGGGGAACGTGGACAGGGATAAGAGGGCTGAGGCTGGGACCACAGCTGTGGGCAGGCGCGGGGCTGGCAATGGAGCTGGGTGGCATGACTTCCAACCCTCCGGGAGGGATGGCCTGGGCTCCAGCTGTGCCCCTTCAAATGTTCCTCCATGCCCCCTAGTGGGGCATACTCCACAGTTTGGGGTCCTCTGTTCTAATCCAATAGGTTTTTGTGAAGAAGTGCAAACACAGTTTGGCTTTTAGTTTTGCTAATTGTTCTGTACGGTGGTGGAATAGTCAAGGGGCTATTTGGGAAGCTATATAATTATATGAAAATGAGGCTGGAAAGATGGGGAGAGGGGTAGACTTGTGAATCATCCACAGAAAGATTGAATTGAAGTTGTGGGAATGGGAGAAGTCCCCAAGAAAGAGGGGAGGGAAAAAGGAAGGAGTTTTGAAGGATGCCAGCAGGTAAAGGGAGAGAGAAAAGTTATCACACACGGAATGACTAGTCTGTAAGGTAGGAGGGGAACCAAGAGAGTGTAGGGTCATGTAAGCCAAGAAAAAGACAAAATAAAAAAGGAATTTAGTGATCAACAGTGTCAAAGGCAGCAGGCAGAGAAAGGAGAAAGAGAAGAAAGACGTACCTCTTTGACTTGGCTAGTAGGAGGTCATCAGTGACTTTGGTTTCAGTGGAGTAGATAGTGTGGAAAGTGGAAGGTGACTGGGGAGGGTCAAGGGTAGAATGGGACGTAAGGAAGTCAAGATGTAATTTTGGGTGAATTCCACAGTTTATATTGGTTTGGAATTCATAATAAAACTTTAATCAGTTGGTCATATGGGAAGTCTTCTGGGTCAAAGCTCCCACCCATATCCAATGCACAGAGCTTAAATATTGTAATATTGCTTGTGACAGATAAAGGGCAGAGCAAAGGTGTAACAAACAGTATGTGGATTATTTTTTGAGGCTTTTGGACACCCACAAACCCTATGGCTCCTACTCTCCCCAGATTGCAGACTGAGAACTTCAGCATGGGCTACACAATATTACCACGCATGGGCTACCTTTGTCCTGGCCTGGATTGGGTAATCATGAAATGGATTGCTGGATTAAAAAAAAGACCAGTTTGGTATTGCCTTTCACCTTCCCAATAAATAGTTCAAACTAGGGTCTAAGTTCTGAAACCATGACTCTCAGGTCTGAACCATGCCAACCATACCTCCCATGAAAAAGCTTGTGCAAAAGTCAACCCAGTCAAGCCATCACTGACAAAGTTTTGCATTGCTGTGCCTAGGAGACGTTTAAGGTTGAATTTGAAGTTTCTGCCCCGTCATATGAGACTTTAGACTTCCATGGGAATTTTGCTCTGGTAAAGACTCCCAGGTTGGAAATGTTGTGCAGGACACAAGAGTTACACCCTACTCTTCTCAGGAAGTGCTGTCCTGATCACCATCCCTTAAATGTACAGCCACCAGAAAGGGATGTGTGAATGTCAGACTGTAGGTAATGTTTCATCTGAAGGACAATGCCTCTCACAATGTAACATCCTCCCTTGAGCTGCTGCACATTGTCTATCGTAGTTCTTGTAATGGACATATCACATTCTGATGTGGGTCTCGAGCACAAGCCCTTATCGTCCAGTAGTGAGAGTGCTGCCAGCTGAACTAGGCTGCTAATAGTATTAGGGATCCCAGCATCTCAACTGATTAGTGCATATCATCATATAGCTGGCTCATTTGCTCCGCTCTGTTGTATTCATTTAGGTGGAATATATGGACCCAAAGAGTCAAAAGTAGACATGACTCTGTCACTGTCCAACGTGGAAAAGTTTTAAGCAAGAGACTTTAGCCTGTTCAATCCCATGGCAAACACACCACTAGCAGTCTTTTAAACTTTTTAATAAAGATACGGAAGAGGAAGGAAAGACAGTGAAAGCATTTGAAGGTAAAGTATTAAGTAAGGTTTTTATTTTCACACTATCTCTTGTTCCTTTTCCTGGGAGTTCAAGAAAGTCTTGAGAAAGAGAAGGAAAAAAAAACTTGTTTGACAGTCTTTTACATAGTAATAATTGTCCCTTTGGGGGATAAGAGACAAGATGGGCTGGAATTGTTGTTGTTGTTAAAGTCCGATCTCGTTTTCTAGAAGAAAACACACACAAGAGGGTAGAAAAGAAAAGTAAAGGGAGAAAAGGCAGCTTCTTTTATGTTAATACTGAGTTGCAACCTTGCTGCTGGAAAAATACAGGCACAGCACATGGTCTGATCAGTCACTCCAAGACCTGGCAAACTTGTACCTGTATGGGGTTGTTTAGGCCAGTGCTTTTACTTGCCTCTGTGTTCACAGGCTTACAGCAGTGTTGCAAAATATACAGTTTGGTCAGCTAAGTCAGATTTCTATAAGGAGAGGGATAGGAAAAAGAAGAAATTAAGTGGAGAAGGGAAAGGATGCATGGGAGAGGGGATGACAGGGGCGGTGACACAGTCTCACATTCCAGAGGATATTCGTCATTTAGCCAGAGCCCGGTGGTGGTGTCATCTGGGTCCCTCTCTCTGGCCTGGTCTAGTCAGAACATCTCTCATGATCAGGATGTTGAAGGTACAGGAGTGTCATGCTGGATCTCAGGGAGATAGTTGTTGGTGGCAGGGGGCAGCCATGATTCCCCTTCTTTCAGTCAGCCAGTGTCACAGTAGCCAGTTTTCCATCCCAAAATTTCTTTTTAAGGACCCCAAAAGGGAGTGATGGGGCACAGTAGCCCATCTTATTAGTCAATCCTCCAATTAGGCCTAATTCCTGAGACACAAATTTTGGCCCCACATTTCTTTTGGTTACCAAGTGTGGTTTTAGCACAGTTCTTGAATTATATTAGTGGGCCTTTTTGTTTTGACTAATTTAGGGCATGTCTGCACTACAGTGCGACATCGGCACAGATGCACCAATGCAAATGTGCTGCTGTAGCGCGTCTGGTGAAGACGTGCTATGCCAACGGCAGAGCGCTCTCCTGGTGGCATAATTACTCCACCTTGGCAAGAAGCGGAAGCAATGTCGGTGGGAGAGCATCTGCTGCCGACATAGCGCTAGTGTGGACAGTGCAAAACTTGCGTTGCTTGGGGGAAACTTGTGTCACACCTCTGAGCAACATAAGTTAGATCGACTTAAGCGCTAGTATAGACCTATCCCTAGTCTTTTTGTTTTCTTTTTGCACCTTTTCCCATCAACATTTATTATTACATGTGAGTGGAGCATTTTATAAACTTTTATTCACCTTTTTATAATTGAGCTTACAATTAGGGTAAGTTTCTATGCTCAATTATTACAACCTCCCTTTTCCTTACCGTGTGAAAGGACAGAACGGTGAGCAATACCAGCAGAAGATGATGACTAAGTACTGGCAGCCTAGAGATGCTGGGAACTAGAGTGAACAAATTAGTTATTTGACCCATCCTATATGCCAGGGTGAATATTGCAAAATAAAAGAATATGGTGAGGATAAAATCCGTGTTGCCATCTCTTGTGATTTTATCATGTCTCATGATATTTGGTGTTTATCTTAAAATCCAGCTCCCAGAGTCATGTTGTTTTGTGGAAATCTCAGCTTTCATTTTAAAAAGTAAGTTTCTTGTCCTCACAGTAGCTAAGGCAACGTGGACCCTAACATTTCAAACTTCAGAAGATAAATGAAAATAACTCATTTTTTAAAAAAAATCCTATCATTTTTAAAGACAAGTTTATACTGTAATTATTTGGGGTATAACTCCTGATTTTTGAATGCTTGGAGCTGGCAGTACTATGAGATGGACAAATCAAGGCTGATCAGCTTTAAAAAACAGCATGCTTTTGTTAATGGTTTAAACTCCTGTCTCTGCAGACCAGACTCCTAGGAGCAGATGAAACAAACCAATCAACCCCCATGCAAACCAAAACCGGGGAGCTTTACACTGACAGGAGGTGAGCTAGCTACATAAGCAGGGACATGCACAGTATTAAATAGCTCCATTGAGGAAAAGTTACTTCCCACGCTTTACCTACAGAGGGCGTCCCAGCTCATTCATATGTAGACCCAGTGAATGCAGCTGCTGGAAGCAGCAGGGCTCAGGGTATTTTTTTTTTCCAGTGGAATCTTTTCCGTGATCCGGTTGGTTTCTCTCCACTTTCCACGTTTTCCCTTCCAGCCCTCCGCTTCTTCGGATCAATGGATGTTACAGCTCTAACTCCCATCTCACATACTGCTGGTGGACAGCTCCAGTAACAAGTGAGAGCTTTACCTCCTCCTTTTCTTTCCCCTTCTTTTCCCCCCACACCAACATCTGCCAAGAAGGAAAAACCCCCACAAGCTTTCCCTTTTGTATTCTTCTGATTTTTTTTTTATTTTTTATAAATACATATATATTTTGTACTTTGCCCAGCTGTGGAAATGGAGCAACCTCCAATCTTTTGATGCACCCTGGTTCGCTTTTTTGCAGTATTTTTCCATGTATGGTTTTCCAGCAGTGGGAGCACCGTTCCCCACCTTTCCCCCTTTTCCTTGAGTTAGTTTCCTGACATCATCTGGAGGCTTGGCGGCTCTTGAACTGAATATAACTTTTTTCCCTCCACATCCCCCAACTCCCCCTTTGCTGAGCCTTGTCAGTGGGAACTGGAGAAAAAAAAAACAGAAGAGGAGGAGGCAGAAGGGGCTGTGTGTGTGATTGTTGCTGGTGCTCAGGACCCAAATCTCTGTAGGTGCGTGCTGAAATATGGAGAATAGTCTTGGATGTGTTTGGGTACCAAAGCTGGCTTTTCTACTCTTCGGATTTTCTCTGATCAGCCTGAATCTTCAAGTCACCGGTAAGTGATCACTGCCTTATTTGTCTTTCGCACTCCATGGAGAAGGGTGAATTTTGCAAAACCCTAAGGAATGTGCCTGTCTCTTATATGTTATCAGACTTCCCCCCTCTTTTGATTTTGTTGTTGTTGTGGGTCGGTGTAGGCTTTTGCAGGTAGTTGACAGAGATTTGGAAAGGAGTGAGACGAAATCTGGTTTAGAAGCACCCTGAGCAGCCTTTGAAAAAGGAAAACCAACTGAAAGGAAAGAAACCCATAAAAATAAAGGAGAAATGTGGGAGGAGGTGGTGATAGCGTGTGTGTGTGTATACACTGGTTTGTATTTTCTTTTGCACCTGACCACTGTTGCAATTGGATTTATTTGCCTGTGGCTTTTTTTTTTTTGGATCTTCAGGCTGAGATGGGATCTATAGATTTATTTATATTTTTCAGATGGCAGGGGAAGGGTAAATGATGAAAAGCAAAATATTAGTTTGCAAGATGGAAAATGTAGTTATTTGCAGGGTGTCTCCAAACTCCATTTGATTGATATTCTTTGGGGCTGCCTCTCTCTCTTTGCACTTGGCAGGCACATTTTCTGATTAAAAATGGCAAAACTGGTGTGTGTATTGAATTAGGATAGAGAAGGAAAGAGGGGGTATTGATACTGTGATGCTCAGGAGCTGTCCGTGTTGGAGGCAGAGAAAAGCTGGGAATTAGAGATTTAAAAATATATAAATCAGGAATTGGAGTATTACGAGAAGTGTTAGGAACTAAGAAAGTGCAGCTTCAATTTGTAGGTGACTGTGTGTGTGTGTGTCTCTGTGTATGTGTGTGTGGAGAATGTATGTGGGAAAATATTATTCTCCAGTGATCGTTTTTTCTCCAGAAGAAAATGAGCTGTGTTTCATTAGGAGCAATCTTAGAAAGAGAGAGGCATGACAAGCAAAAATAAATAAAATAAACACACACAAATTGCTTCCACACCAGCTGCTGCTGAACAATAGAAACCGATAACACCCCCCCTCCACACACACACACACACACGCCACTAAAGCAGCTTTTTTTGTGATTGGGAAAGTGCTGCATATGAAAGCTTTTGCAAAAAGATCTTTACCCTACGCTAGTATCATTCAGAATATCAGCTGTATGCAAATAAAAATGCCTTAAATTGTTCATATAGATGATGCTTCCTTTAAATATATATATATATATATATATGTTATGTTTGGCTTGTTTTGGAGAGCTAGTAAGTGAATTGGGAAGATGCTTCTGTTAAATACAAGAAGGTTCATTGTGTGTGTCTGTGTCCCTCAGCAATGTCCTCTGCAATTGCTTGCATGGAAAGTGGGATTTGGGCAATCAGAGTAGGATAATAGGCGTCTCTCTTGAATTTCCACCTTAAGGGCTAGTAGATGGGAGACATGTCAGTGATCCTCCTTCTGGACCGATGATTGACTTGCAGACTTCTTTGCGGGCATATGGCGAGTTGGGGTCGTGTGTGCGTGCGACAGAGGAAGGGAGTTGAGGATACACACTGCCTTAATGATGGGGGGGCGGGAATGATGTTTGATATTATGCAGAAAACTCATTACAGGAGCAGGTTGTTTCCTAGCTGTACATTTTGGTTGTGCATTTCACTCTCTATGTATAATGTGTATTTATTGCATTGCGTTTTGAAAGGCATGCATCTCTGTGTTGTACCAAGTTCCCTGATCTGTCCTTTGCAAGCTAGAATTGTGCAAAGTTTTCCCTATGGTTAGCCTCCAGATCCTTCCTGAGATTGTTGTTTTGAGCCCCCTTTTCACAATCTCTGGATTCAACTGACAAAAGAAAAGAAAAGAAATCCTGCGTCTTTAAGTTGTTAAGTGGCTTTGGCCTCTGCTCATTAATCTCTGAGTTTCCACTACTCTTCTTAGTAGCTATTTTCTCTGTTCAGAAACCTAGCAGGGGACTGATAGCGAAGAAAGCATAATTCACTCTATGAAAGGACCAGTAGGAGGTGCCCTTAATAAGGCCAAGTAGCTGGTTTGCTGTTTGGCACAATTCCCATTCGGCAGGGCATTTAAAGACTTTGTTGACTAGTAACAAAGGGCTTATAGAGATGCAACACAATAGGACTGTGTCCTTTCACACTTTCTAACTAAACCCCAAAGCTGGTTTGGAGATGTAAGAATTTGTTAAAAACTTTAATAACAAAGAGCAGCGTTGCACAGTGTCAACATATGAGGAGGAATATGCTACTTTTGTGCCTGAATGAAGTCATTCAAGTCCTTTCCATTCACACTTCCATTGTCTGTAAGATGCAAAACGTTATGTGATAGGCGATCAAAAGTATAATCCAAGAAAGAAAGGTTCTTTTCCCTGCACAAAATATGAATGCACAGAGGCATATGTTACTGACCAAGAATTGATGGGCAATGTTCACTGTTTTGGAAAAAGAACAGGAAAAGACATTATTAATTAGAACTAGATCTCTGACTATTTAGGACTTAATACTGGAAAGTAATCACATACATGATACTATATAGTTTGCTTGCCGCTCATAATTAAGTAAATGCAAACTACTCTTTTGTCTGGAGGGGGAAACAAAAACCAACATGATTATTTATTACTTTACTCCCACATCTGGGTATGCTGTTTAGCATGGTACAACATGTCAGAGCCTTGCGGTGCTTGGGCAATATGGCAATCCCTTTCTCTGTGAGTGGTGCAGTATAAATCGACAGTGACTTGTCACAACATCCATTTCACATGCAGCACAGTTGCCCTCTGTGTTATGACGCGTGGGTTATACGAGTGTGTTAGGTTAGGCTTAGGGCATATGGTTACATATTCTTAGAAGTTGTGATGGTTATGATTGAGGGGAAGCATTTCAGTCTATATATTTGCAGCTTTGTCTTTTCATAATTACTTGATTTATGTGTACGCAAACACTATTTGCCTTCTGTTTCTCTTTTTACTTCCTTTCCTCCCCTCCCAGTTTGTGCAGCATTAAGGCCAAATCTTGCTCTCAGTTACATGTGTGTAAATCTGGACTAATTCTTTCGATGGAGTGTCTCCAGATTTGAAGTCAGAATTTCATCCTCCGTTTATTTCTCATTCCTGAATTCCCCTCCAATGTACTTCCCAGCACATAACACAGCACCAGCCGTCTATTCTGGAATCCAAGCCATGACAGTGCCACCTCGATATAGACAGCCATACTAGTCAGACGTAAACCAAGTCTTCTGGAGTGAGTGACTCCAAATACCCACTTGAGGTCCATGTGGAGTTTTGTCTGAGTAAGACCTGCATAATTGGGTCATCAGTTTAAGACAAGAGCTAGTACACTGACAGAGTAGTCTGAATTTCCCAATGGGTCCTTTCAGGGGTGGCTCTATGTTTTTTGCCGCCCCAAGCACGGCAGTCAGGCAGCCTTCGGTGGCGTTTCTGCGGGAGGTCCACCGGTCACACGGATTCAGCGGCAGTTCTGCAGGTGATCTACCGGTCCCATGCTTTTGGCATACCCGCCGCCAAATTACCACCAAAGCCGCGGGACCAGCGGACCTCCCGCAGAAATGCCGCCAAAGGCTCCCTGGCTGCCGCCCTCACGACGACCGGCACGCCGCCCCCCGCGGCTTGCCAGCCCAGGCACGCGTTTGCTGCACCAGTGCCTGGAGCCACCCCTGGGTCCTTTATTTGTAACTGACCCCACCCTCTGCCACCACACCAGCATCGTTTCCCTCTGCTAGGGGGAAATCTAGTTTTGTATCACCCGTCCTGCCTCATGAATTGATCAGCATTAGATTTGTGCAGTGTGCATGTGATATGTCACTGTATTCTCTTTGACTTCACTTTGCAATATTGCTTGTCACTTGGGTTGTGCTTTAACCTAGTCTCCAAGATATGTATATGCAGGTGTGTGTATTCTTTATGCTGCCCAGTTTGCTTTCTTATAGTGCATAAGTGGCATTTCATGAATTCCCTCAATGATAATGCTGCCTTTAATAAAATGTTTTCTCTTTGATGATCTTTCAGAGTAACTCCTCACAGTCTCACAATGCACTCACTTTCATCTACACGTACTTTAGAGACCCACCATTGAACCTCTGGCTCTTATGTTCTGCCTAGTAAAAAAGAAGTTATAAAATCAAAATAGTTTTCTATGTGGCTGTTTGTACAGCAAATGCAGCTACAAGGATACAGTTTCTAAACTGATTTTGCAACTGTACTTCTAATGGAAGAGATCATTGTGGAAGAGATCACTAAATAAATGTATTTACTACCATACCATAAGAAGTTTGTCCCATCGCAGTACTTCAAAAACTTGCTAGACGGAGGTGTCCCTGATTTTCTTCTTACACTAGTCTTAAACCAGTGTTACTGTGTTGGCTTCAGTGGAGTTACTCCTGATTTATGATGATGCAAATAAGTGGAGAATCTGTCTTTTTACACTGGTAACTAAGGGTCAGGTTCTGGTCTTAATTACACCAGTGTAAATAGGAGTAATTTTATTTACATCAGCAGAGTAACTCCATATTTACAAGAGCAAAACTTGTAGGATAATTTGACCCTCAAATGCAGATTATATTTTCCTGTTTATAACTTCATTTCTGATTGAAATGCAGAATTGTTATAGACGGATCCAATGCAGACAATCTCTCTTTGTTGTAGTATAAATAGAAGTAAATTTCTAAAAATGTTGGCTTTGCCTGTGTAAAATGAATAATGACAACATTCCACAGAGGCCTTCAAGACTAATTATCTAAAGACAGAATTTCACATGGTTCTGTTAAAATAATCCCTAGGGTGAATCATTGACTTACATTTTATATCTCTACTACAATCCAAGGTAAACATGTTAGGCCTAATTCTGATTTCAGCAATACCACAATTATACTAATATATCTTCACTGAATTCAGTGGAGTTGCTCCTGATTTGAACCAGTGTGAGATCTGCATATGTAGGGTTCCATCTTGCAAGTTGTTGAATGCCTTCTACATTCATTGAGTCAGCACCTGACAGAAAGCATGTCACCTCTCTGAAGTCTGGGCTCTTATTGCTACACTCTCAAAAAAATGGGTAAATTATTGACTTTGTCATTTTGGGAAGCTTTGCACACCCCAAATTCAGATTTGCACAAGCAACCTCTTTGATTTGTGTATGCATGTCTGAGAATCTGGGTGCCAAAAATGAGGTGTCATTATCCCTACTCCTCAAGCCCAGGGGACAGAATGTTGAGTGCAAATTTAAAGGCTGAGTTGAGGCCATAATGTTATGCAGATTTTAGCAGCAGAATGATTGTACTATTTTGTACCAGACCTCCTGTCAAATATTTTTCACTCCCATCTTAAAGATTTCCTTCTCAAATGTTATGAGCATTTGTGGAGATGTCCCCAAGTTACTATTGGTTTTGATCCTCATGAAATAACAATTAGTGTGTTCACTGCATATGCACCCACTCTCTTCCTTTCTTTCCATAAAGGTTGCTGTCTTTTTTAGCACTCTTTCTGATGATAAGCAACTGTAATTGCTAACTAATGCTCAGAATGCTTGATGCTTGTGTATCCTAGTTTAATGTTGGTAGAATGTCTTCGTCTCAAACATTGAAGAGATTCATTCCTTTGAGTTTTCCTTTAAGGAAAGCTATCAAATTAGCTTTATTCTATGAAAGGCAATGGCTGAAAGTTATAGAGTAGTTTGTGATTTCTGATAATCAATACACTGATAAAGCAGAATATATTTTTCTTCAAAGATAACACAATGGATAACTGATGTTTCAAAATTGTTTCTTTTAAACGGTGTTTGTCAATTTCAGATTTGATGTGAAAGTCTACAGCTATATTGGGATAATGTAAGAATGTCTCATTTGGTAGTTTATAGATATCCTCATGGTAAAGGAAACTAAAGTTACAGAGAGACATGAAAAAATGCACAATTAAATATCTGTTTCAGTCTCCATTGATGGCAATCATTTAGCAGCAGTAATACCAATACGTACTGTAATTTTATAAATGCTATGAATACTCAAACTATATTGAAAACTGGTTAAGCGGCTGCCCAAAGAATTGGTAAAATACTACTTGTCAAACAGAGAAGCCCTTTAAAGAGATACTATCACCATGGAAATTAAACGTCCACCTGAAAATTTGGTTCCTACTCTTGCTACAAATATAGCCTCCTAAAGCTCTTAGAAAACAAAGAGATTAAGTGGGAAAACTACTCTGTTTTTCTACATTTTACTAAAGGAGTTTCCCATCAAATTTGAGGAGATCAAAGACCAATTTCAGGCTAACATCCCATCCATAGATGAAGACAATTTTAGATGAATGTGCACTGATTCAAGCCTCAAACAACTCTCTATATGCAAACTCTTGGAATCTTTCAGTCTGAAGTGACAGAGGTACTGCCCTTGGATCTTGTCTTGGTCTAAGAGCTCCCAGGTGTTGAGGTTAACACTGCAAGATTGGAGGTTGCGGTGAAGTGTCTTCATAACCATTTTCTTGGTCTGCCTCTAAAATGAGTTCCAGTCTGAAGTTCTCCGCAAAAGATGGTTTTCAGTATTTTACTGTCAGACCACATGGCCACATCGCCTCAACCGTGCTCTCACTATAAAAGCATCATTACATGTGATGTTGCAGCACCCAAAGATGTCAGTGTTTGGAATAAAATCTTGCCATTTAATTCCCACTATCCACCATAGACATCATACGTTTTATGTGGCTTTGATAACTAGTCCATGTATTTCAGCCATACAAGAGTATTGTGATGGTAATGGCATGCCAAACATCAGCTTTTGTTTGCAGTCTAACACTGTGTTTGTTCCAGAGATGATGCTAAAGTTTTCCAAAGGGATCATTGGCTGCACCAATGCACTTTGTATTGTCGTTGTCAGTCATTGCATCTCATGAAATGACACTGCCTAGGTAGCAAAATTTGTCAATGATCTTGAGTGGTGCATCATCAATCGACACAACTGGAGTAGCTGCAGTATTTCCCAAGGCTGGATCACGACTTCAGTCTTCCTTAGACTGATCATTAAGCCAAAATGATTTGCTGCACATGCAAAGCAGTCAGTAAACAACTGAAAGCCCCTGATCTTATGGATCAATAAAGCACAATCATCAGCAAACAATTTGTGAAAAATTGTCTTCATCACATGTCTTTACGTGGGGTACTACATAGAAATGACAGTCAGTACTATTGTACATTTTGTAGATAGTCATTTTCACTGTTTTGTTGATCTGCTGGCAACCTGTCTCAAGCATTAGTACTGTATGGAAACCTCATTTTCAAACACTGCCTGCAGGGGGAGCTCACATAGAATCGCAGAAGTGTAGGACTGGAAGGAACATCAATAGGTCCTGTTCCCTGCACTCAAGGCAGGACTACATAATAACTAGACATGGGGTCCCCAACGTGGTGCCATGGCGCCGGCGGGGGCATCTAAGTGCACCCATGCCCTGGCCAAGCATCTGCCGAAATGCCGCAGAAATTCGGCGGTATTTCAGCGGCTACACCTCTGGATGACGCCACTTGCCGCCCACAAGCGACGTCATCCAGAGGCGGCGCCGCCGAAATTTGGTGGCATTTCGGCGGATGCTTGACCACTGCCACAGTCCTTTGTCTGGCGCCCGCCAGACGAAAAAGGTTGGGGACCACTGAACTAGACCATTCCTGGCAGGTGTTTGTCTGACCCGCTCTTAAAAACATCCAACAAAGGAGATGCCACAACCTCCCTAGGCAATTTGTTTAATTGCTTAACTACACTGACAGTTAGGAAGTTTTTTGTACTCGCTCCCTTCCTCTCCCCCCACCACCCCAGTTCAGAAATACCAAAGCCGAAATTGAAAAGGTAGCAATAATCAGGCAAACGGGCATGTATGCAGAGAGAATGAGGAGGTAGATAGATGGATGGATCTGACAGAGGACCGTTGTGAACATCTGCTGGGAAGCAGAAAAACCCTTGTAACCCTTTCTAAAGGTGTGTTTTTAAGTGTAAAGTTTCAGGAACATCACGTATTTTCTAAGGACCTGATCCAAATCCCATTGGGAACAATGGAACCACTCCTTTTGCCTTCAGTGGACTTTTGGATCAACTGAGCACTGGCTGATGAGACTATTGAGATTGGAACCAATTGCTGTTGTACTTTCTTTCTTTTGATTCCTCAGCTTCATGATGGACTCCTGGCTCAACGTATTGCTGGACTTGAGGCCTTGGATAACACCAAGCGCAATATTGGAGGTCAGACTAGATGATCACAGTGGTTCCTTCTGGCCTTAGAATCTATGAATTGCTTTAACATCTGCTCCATCCTCTCTTGGAGTTCTATATGCTGAACTTCCAGGAAGTTGGACTTATTGAAGTAGATACTTCTCAATATCCTCTACTATGATCTTACAGAGGAAGCTGGGGAGAAGTGTACAATAAACACATGGGAACACACTTCAAAATGTTATAATCACTAAAATTCCTGATTTATGCTCTCAATTTCCCAGACAATTAAAAGTAACCAGTAACAAATGAATACAATCAGGAATGTAATTGTTTTTAATATGAATACAGAAGAAGATTACTTGTCATCTAGGATTTCTGGTCATCAATTATAGAAGATGTCCAAAGTCCAAGGTACCCTGCAAACAGAAAATATAGACTACACAGTGCAGTTGCTGCTGTCAGGGTATACTATACTATAATATACTATATATATATATATTATAATAATATACCCTGTAGAATAAATAGGAGATCACTATGAATTGTCAGGCTATAATTCTACCATTGGATTCTGGAAATGAGTTGAACTGAAGGTAAAACTCATCTGACCAGAAGAGTCCTAAAATGGAAATATAGTCTCAATTCATTTTTTTAAAATTTTTACATAATACATGGTTCCATAGTCCTGTACACACCTGCTAATACCTGAAGGGTTCAGATACTATGGTGGTATGATCTATGTATATATATGGATGGGATGTCTGGGTAGCTAATTTCTATGCTTCCAGATAGTACTTGCTTGCTGCTTTTCTCTCTTCCTCCTCCTCAAACTACATTAGCTCCCATTGCTGCTTCCTGTTTCCCAAACTTGTTGATGTCTTCTATTACAGCTACCCTTCCAACTCTGGGTTAATCCCCACCAGAGTAGTTTTGCCCACTGCTCCACTAGCTTTTGTTACACCACCACCACAGTGGCTATTTGATGGAATGGATGGATGGAATAAAGAGATTTTCTTAGACAAAAGACCAAGGAGAACAGAGAGAAGCTGTGGCATGGTAAATTGGTTTGAGGCTAATTTTGCTGTCTCTACCTGGTATTTTGATACAGTAGAGGACGATACATTCTGTAAGAAAAAAATACGTTGGTTTTGTCTCCTTTCCCTGACTGGTTATGGATAGGAGAGCTGAGTCTTAAATCTCCAAGGGAAAATGCTTAGGGCCAAATCCTGGCTCGGTTTGTTCATGCCTGAAAAGCTGCAGCCAACAGGGGGACCCTGAATCACAATTTATCTGTCCAATTCTATGCCCAATTCTGGTTTCCCAGCAAACCTACAGATAATTAGATGAAGAAATTCATCCATTTTAATGCCAGAAGGGACCTTTAGGTAATTTAGTCTGATCTTCTGTATAACGTGGGACATAGTATTTCACCCAGTTACACCTGTACTGAGTCCAGTAACTTGCCTGATTAAAGCATCTCTTCCAAAAAGGTATCCAGTCTTGATCTGAAAACCTCAAGAGATGGAGAATCCACCACTTGGTAGTTTGCTCCAATGGTTATTCACTCTCACTAGTGATTTTTTTTTTTGGCCTTATATTTAATCTGAATTTTTTTGACTGTATCTCCACCCATTGGTTCTTGTTACATCTTTCTCTGCTGAATTAAAGAGCCCTGGTATTTTCTTCGTATGAAGGTATACACCATGATAAGTCACCTCTCGATGTTCTTTTGGGTAAGCTAAACAAATTGACCATAGAGGCACTGATAGTCTGTGTATGCAGCCTCACCTGTCCCATTCCATGTCATTTATGCTGCTACTGTCAGGAATATTCTGTGTGAGACAGAAGGGAGGGTGACCATGAAAACAGCCAATAATTAGCCCCATAAATATTCTTTCAGGGGCTCAGTCCAACATTTTCCTATTGACATCGTTGTTTTCGTCTTTGAATATGTTTTAAGGTGTAAGATAAAAGAAAAGTATTTGAAAGCCAAAACTGGTTCAGCAAATCTCAGGAATCTCTCTGCTAGGGATGTCTGGAGGCCCATGACTATATTAACTATCTGACTGACAGCTAAACTGGTAGGCATTTCCACCTGGCTATACAGCTCCAGAAAGCAGTAATTACAGGAGATGTTGCAGTCCAGGTGATTGATATAATTATATAAAGCACGTCTTTCTAGGGGAAGGATTTCCAAAAGCACTGTAATTTTTTAAAAAAAAAGGTTGCTTCCTTATGAGTTGAACAGACATCTAAGGAAGTAGTGGGGTACTTGCGGGATACCTGCAGGCATACCAAGCGGAGTTAGGTACTTTAGTCCCCAGCCATGCCTACTTAAAAGTGCTCATTTGGTGCTCAATTCACATGCTGACCTCTTTCTTCTTTGAGGTTCTCTCTGATCCTTTCCCTCTTGCTAGCTGAAGACTAAAAAGCATTGAAAAACTACTCTTTGGGGGGGTTCTATCTAGAATATCCACACTTTTCCTCTTTATTACATGGAGGGGGGGGAGTATTTTAAAGAACTCTTTGGGCCTCTGTCTACATACTCTTCTTTTTCTCTTTGCCCTTTGCTGCCTCTCTAATGCTCAGGAAAAATGGCACTTAAAAGTGCCCCCTCAGCTTTTCCCCTCCTTGCCTCTCTGAGATTCTCCGAAGCTGATGACACACAACAGAACATCTTCAGATTGATACCCTGATGCAGTGACCTGGTTCTGAACTTTACCTTTGTATTACTCAAGCACTGTGGGCTCTTGTACAGGTCGAGGTTTTGTTTGACATTATCTTGGTGGCAGGCGTTTTTGTAAAGCTCCTGGTGGACAGCTATTAATCTCAGGTTTTTTTAAGAGCTTTTTTAAAATTTATTACGAGTCTCATGGAGAAATGTTTGTGTGAGCTCACCAAGGAAACCCTTGGGCTTTGTAGTGTGTGTGAAAGTAGGCTGGAATTATATGACATTTCTCAGTAGTTTGTTTGCTGGGATGTGTGGGTTTTTTCCCCCTGATTCATCAAATTTTGTAAATTTCGTAGTCATTTGAAAATTTCACGGTATCTTTCACACAGTATTCCTGTTATTCAAAGTAAAAATCAGTTTATACTGGCTCACCTCCTTTTGTATACTGTGTATGCGTCTGAAATAGCACTTGGGGAAGGAGACTGCCCTAACTCTCCATCCCTTATTTACTGCAGATTCACCTCTTTTGCTTTAAGAATGAAACCTCCAAAACAGTTCTCTGCTCACAAGATTGAAAATCTTCATCTGAATCAGTGAAGAACATCTTGTTAGACACCTGAAAGTATTTTAAGGCCTTAAGTTTTAGACTTTGTTTTAGAAAAAGAAGGTTGGGGAAATTTTTGGTGAAAGAAAACTTTTTTCGGATAAATGAAACATTTTAATGTAGTGTTGGAAACTCAAAATGAACATGATTATTATATCATAGAAGAATATCAGTGTGAAACTGGCTAGTTTCACTTCTGTTTCTAATCAGTCTCAATTTTCTGCTTAGGATGAGTGAAATGTAAAATTGACAGTATGGTCTATGTAGCTTTTTGCAGTAATTGAAAGATGTCATTTTGTGGCCACCTATAAATGAGAGTTTCCTTGCCTGCTACAGGGACAACTATGAGGCAGCTTCTATTTTATAGTTCAAAAATACCCCTCAACTGGCCCAAATGTGGGAAGCAATATTTGACAGAGTTACAAATGAAGGAGACCAAAAATCATTCATGTGAGAAACTTTAAAGTGCTGTAGGAGTCATCCCATTAGTGCAAATTATTCCTTCTATAAAACACAATTTAATGATTCATTCTGATGTAAATAACTTTTGGGAATAAAAGAGAGGGGGAGACCAAATTTTGGAACTAAAACAAGTGATGTCCCATGGAATGATAGGTACATTTCAGACGTATCTTCAGTTCTTATGCAGAATGTTACCTTCTGACTCTCTATGCATTCTCTCTCTCTCATGTAGGCTGAAAAGCGTTGGAGAATGTGATAAACAAAACAGTTATACTTCCACACTGTTCCAGCCGCTTTCCTAAGCTCTAAGTATTAAAGAATAAATTAATTAAAAAAAATCTGTCCATGTTAATGATCTAGAAGTTATAATGACAGAGAAAATGATTCACTTACTATATGGGGCCAGATACACAGCTGATGTAAATCTTCATTGACATAAATGGAGTTACACCAGTTTAGACCAGCTAATTTTTGTCGGAACAATAACCTTTTAATACAATTTGCTGATGATGATTTTGCATGTTCCACATCATAACATAGATATTAACTCTTTCTAGACTAATCAGGCTTTGCTAAAACAGCTGTACTGATATTAAAAGTGTTATTAACATCACTGCTGAGGCTATTCTAGCATCAGTAACGCAATCAGGTTTCATCTTTGTGCAGGGAATTTGTTAGGACCTGGTATTATATTATTAAAGTATTAGTTATATCTTGATTTGGGCATAATTGAATTGTATCATATTAATAAAACACAATTAAAATCAATGGCATATGATACCGCTGTCAGGATGTGGGCAGTTGTGGTTGTTTATAATGCTCTACCAACAGTTCACATGAAACAAAAGCATGGATTGTTTTAAAATGAGCAAATTTTCCACTACCGATGGAGTTTTTTTCCTGCTTAAATGTGTATGCTGGCAAAGAACCACCCCAATCTCTTGGCACAGTTGCTTTGTTTTGGATTGTCTTTTTGAATCAAGAGTGAAATATTTTTAATCTCTAGCAGGCAGTGAAATAATGCTGGGTTTTATACTCTTTCTCAAGCTTAAGCTCCATTTAATGCAAATTCTCAAAGTATTGCAGAGTGAGGCCATGAATTGAGAATGACAAGGTAGATTCCAATGTGCGGTGAGCCTTGTCTGTTAAACATGCAGCGCTTTAGTCACATTGTCCAGCTATTTATATCATCAGCTCTCATAGTAGATCCTTAGAATGGGAGATGCAGCCATTAAACATAGCTATAAAACTAGCTAGCATCACAAAGTGCATTGAAACTGTGAGCCTTGGGATAATAAGTTCAAATCCTAACAGAAAAACTGGAGTGGAATCTAAAATAGAAGGATCATAGTGGTCTGCTCCCAGGTCTGTGCTGCGCCAGTGATATTGTTCTTATTGATGAAATCCAACATTGTCCCTCAGGGAAGTAAAAAGAGAGCTATAGATTCTTTGCTGGTTATTTCATTCACTACTCATCAGAGGTGGACACCAACAAGCACTGGTGGCACAGAGGCTTCCGGCTGTAACAGTAGTGCAAAGGAAAGATACTGCCGTGAAAACGCAGGATAAACAAGATTATCTGTCACTATGAGCTACGAGACTTAGAGAGTTGTAATGCTGGGAGTCTGTTATAGCAAAAGCATGGTCAATGTTGTACCATTCATTATTTTTAAAGCAGTCCTCCTCACTGTTTTTAATGGGAAATGCTGCTTAAAAAAATCGAGAGTGATTTGGTCCCATATTACTAAAGAATTCTCAGACTGTGGATAAGTGGAATGACCTTGGTGCAATTCAAATGGGTATTTAGTGTATTTTCTTGTTCACGTTGCGAAAGTCTGCCTCTGTAAACAAATTCTGTGTCTGATCATTAATATGCCAACTAACTGATAGGCACTATTTAGTTTTGATTATTTCTGACATCTTCTCTCGTGTCAAAAATGGCAGTGGATTACTTTGTGCTGTGCTCTGTACGATGCCCTGTATCAGTATATTCCTGTATGATATGCAAATGTGATGTGTCAGAAGTAAGTATCCTTTTATGTGGGGTTGGCCAGGGTCACCGCTTGACTGAGAAACTCCCAAAGAACACCCAGTTGCTGTGAGAAGTGAGGCTGATGTTTCAGTTGGTGGCATTTTTCTCAAAGATAAAACTGAATCAATGCTGCAGGTCATAGAGACATAAAGGTTAAGGGCAGAAAGAACCACCAGATCATCTGGTATCACAGTGCACCAACACCACCAGGCATCCACACGCTAAACCCAACAACCAAAATTAGATCAAAATGTCATAGCCCTGAGGAAACTAAACTATTATGAGCCACAGGCAGAGAATAGGAGGGACCTAGTGCCCCAAACCCTGCAGCAGCAGAGAATTAAGTGAGATATACCCAGATGATTCTGGCAAGTGACCCACATGATCCTGGCAAGCAACAGTGGGCCACAGTGTTTCTGAAACGTAAAACCAAAATCCTAACCACTTGTGGTTTATTAATGATTCCACGTCTCTTTTCATGAGCAGGGGTGTTACTACTTGTGTCTTGGCCAAATTCCAACTTGGTTAATTGCATTCTGCTTCCCTAATTTTCCCTTTCATTTTTTCAATCAGATAAATTATTTTTCACTTCCTTTCCTAATCTGCTGTGCAGTGGGCTGTTACACTTCTCCTACCTTCCACTCCAGAGGCAGCTCCATTTTAGTCATGGGACAACTCCACTGTGATGTCAGTGGTGAGACTATGCTTAATGTTAAGTCAGTGTGAAAATCTTTACAGAATCGGGGATTCAATTGGTAAAACACTTTCCTTTTAGAAGAAAAGTGCTATACAAATGTAATGTGTTACTATTATAAAAGCTAATCCTACTAATACTGATACAACCCAAATGAACAGGTGAGTTAGCTCAACAATAAATAAAACTTAAAAGGTAGTTCCACAAAAGTACAAATAAGGATTTATCCTCTCTTCATTTATCCCCAGCTAGCTGGATTTTGTTACTCATATTACCTGAATATGTGTTGCTTCACAAATAGGAGGAATGTAGCACATAAGAATATTAGTGGATAATTGCCTCCACAAAAATCCTAGGAACGTGACTTCCATGAGGGAGTAATTGGTCTTTTCAAATTATGTAAGAATAACAGGTAAACCTTCTCCTGAAGTCATTTGAAGACATCTTTCACAAACTATTACGCTGAAGAAAAAAATGTTCTTGCTTTCGGTCCATTGGTCTTTGAATGGTAAGTGGAAAAACACTCCCTTGTAGCTAAAAGCTTCCCCCCCCCCCTCTCTGTCATCACTCCAGATAATTTTCTTTACATTCTCTGCCCTAGTGAACTGAAGAGCAGATGGAGAACGCCCCTCTGTATTCATATGAGCGATCACAGGTGACTTATCCACATTACCTCTAATGTCACCACTCTCTTCATTATACACCTTCTGGGCAGATGCACAGCAACCCCACACAGAAAATTAATGACAGCAGTAAGCAAAAGGTAAATAAGAAAATCAGGGGCATATATACCTTGACTCCATACTCTGTATTGCAGGAATGTCCACATTTTTCCCACCAGAGGGCTTCATTGCCAACTTTTAGCAACATAAGGGTCACAACGAATGAGACAGCCCATTCTGCTCTGTATTGATATTGCAATGTATGGCTTTGTAGCGTTTTTTGTTCTGTTGTATTGTTGTGAACTCAAGCTGCAGGCTCCTTGGGGCAGAAAGTCCACTTGAACAGAGGAGTGGGGAGAGTGAGACAATGGAACATTGAATAAAATATATTTTAAATATAATAGGTGAGAAACATGTTAGTAGATATAGTTAATGAGACCGATCCAAAGCCCATTGAAGTCAATGAAAGACTGATCATTGAGTTCAGTGGTCTTTGGATCAGTCCCAGTAACTATAAGTTCTGAACTAAGTGAGCAGATTTCAAGTCCTTGGTTTCTTGGGGTTTAATTTGGTGTGTATCTTCAAATGTGTAATAAATCCACCTCTAATCTCTGGGGAAGGAAATTGATGGGCTCCTCAATGGTATGAGAGCATCTGGTTCCTTATCCTTTCTGTGTCCCAGTCACTAGAGGGTGACATCATTCAGTTAGCATATTACAGGTACTCTGTCTTGTCTTAGTGTGCTACGGGTATAAGAAAGATTCTCCCTTCCCCACTCTTAGCATTTTAATGTCACAGTAAACACCTAATTGTCTTTGTCACTTTGTGGGACAAATGAACATTTGGATGTTGGCACTCACTCAGACGAAAAGCTCCTTAGCGTACTGCACAGGTAGATGCATGGTTATTGCCCACACTCTGAAACCCCATATCGCTGTTAAAAGCAGCAGAGAGTCCTGTGGCACCTTATAGACTAACAGACATATTGGAGCATGAGCTTTCGTGGGTGAATACCCACTTCGTCGGATGCATGCAACAAAGTGGGTATTCACCCATGAAAGCTCATGCTCCAATACGTCTGTTAGTCTATAAGGTGCCACGGGACTCTTTGCTGCTTTTACAGACCCAGACTAACATGGCTACCCCTCTGTTACTGTTAAAATAGTTTCCTGTATTTCAGTAATTTGCTTAACTTAAAGCCCAAGCAGAATAGTGTCAGACCTGTTCCTCTCTGTTACACTAGTCTGAATCTGGCATAACTCCATTGACTTCAGTCACATTATATTAATCAGGTATTATGCTGATGTAAGTGAGATTCATGGAATCTTGGCAGTAAGTGCTTTAATTTACTGGACGAAAATCATGCTATAATTTGCATCCTTCAGTATGGGCCTGCAAATCCCTCTAGAGTCTGTGGGTTAAATTCTGCCTTCTGTTATATTTAGTGATTTCAGTGGGAGTTGCACATGTGTGAATGAGGGTAAAATATAGCCCTATGTATATTCACTGCTTAACAGAAAGCGAGAGAGTTTGGTAGACTGGTAGTAAGGAAAACAATAGTAGCAACCTAAAATGCTGGAAATGCAATTAACTCTGATAGAAAAAATGCAGATAAACACCGCAGTGGTAATTATTTCCCATCTTCTAAAGTGATATGTAACATTTGAACAAACAAGCTGGAAGGATTTAGCTTTAACAGCAGATTTAGCTATTATTGGTAGGGACAAAATAGCCTTAATATTATTTGGGTTTCTGAGAACCAGAAATTTGCTGCCAGATTAAGCACATCCTAGCAATCATTTGCCACTGTGTTGTGATGCTATTTTCATAACCTAAAATAATAATGTGCACTGTAAGTCATGTATATAGCAATTTCTCTTCCCCTTATAGTATTAGGAAATTTCATATAGTTTTGATCTATAGTGTAAATTAGGCCAGCAAAGTGCTGTGCTATGTCTTCATTAAAAGAAGAGACTGTAATAATGAAACTATGTAGCGTAGTGTTGTAGGGTTGTTTTTTTAATTATGAACATTCAATACTGTTTCCATACTTCTGCTTAAATTGGCATTGAGCAACATATAGGTAATTAATCCATATGTCCACTTTCTCTTAAAGAGATGATGTTTCATTGAAAAAAAAATGTGATCAGTGCACCATTTGTTAAATAATCACTTTTAAAATAGAAATTTAGTGACTCCTTCTATCAAGTATAATAGTTAATGCTATTTGGGATCACGGTTTTGAAGAGAACATGTATTTCTAGCATTTACTAGGTTATATCAAAAGTGGGATTTAATTTAGTGCCAACTCTCACTATCCTGGATTTTCCCACTTTTGCCTCCAAAAAAGACAAACAGGGAATTTAACATGAGGAATGAATGTGCTTGTAACAAATGATTGGAAGTAAATCAAAATTGCTGTGCACTGAAATTTGGTGAAGTATGACTTTTAAAGCCTCTGCAAAACCCCAAACTTAACCAAATGTCTTTAGAAGTTTGAAAAAGTCTTATTAACTTTGATTAGGATTAGGATTTGTTTTTCTTTGTTTTAATTTTCTTCCGGGTATCTGCACTTCCAGGTGTCAGCAGAAGTTGACTTGCTTATTAGCCATGGAAAAGGCTGTTTTTGTGGTATTCCCTATCTGTCCAAACCCAGGAAACACTGCCAATGTCTTAAGAAAGCCTGTATGCAGTGTCAGTCCCAGGATATTAGAGAGACAAGGTGGGTGAGGTAATATCTTTTACTGAACCAACTTCTTTTGCTGAGAAAGACAAGCTTTTGAGCTTACACAGATCTCTTATATTCTAAAGTTTCCAATGGTTCAGAGGACTTTAAATAAATGTAGGAAAAAGTAGACTGATATTCGATTCTATAGGCCTGATTCTTTTCCCATGCTAGTGTGAATCAGTAGTGACTTAATTGAAGGTGATGGAGTTGCAACAATGCAAAACTGTTATCAGAAGAAAGTTAGGTGCTTGAGGGCTAAATTTTGCATTCAGTTACACTGATGCAAATGCAGTCACTCCAATGGTTTCTGCTTAAGTTGAACACTTAAGAACAGAATCTGTCCCTAAGGCTCTGTAGGCTGCCATAGAGACATCAAGCTCTCTCTAGCAAGAATTTATTCCATTTGATTGGATTTGTTTCCAGCTGAGCTTTTCAGGAAACTGGAATAATTTTTATATATCTGTGTTTTGTGAAACAGTTGGCTTGATATGTGCAGAGATGGTAAATGTGAAGACAGAGAGGGGAAATATTGATTTGTAATGCATTAAAGTTGAGTTTCCTACATATATTTTTGATGGTTCTGATGGAAATGTTTACCCTGCAAGGGCAGTTGGATTTCAGTATTCCCCAGTTTGAAATTTGTGATCTTTCATTTAAGTGGGTGTTTAATTTATGTGAGCAATCTAGTTAAAATTGTATCCGACAGTGAAAACAAAATCAATTTAATATGAAAGTCCCAAAGCACTGTACCTTCACGGTAAGTGCTGTAAGCAAGTAGCTGCTGTTGCAACTGACTTCCATTGTCTTTTTATCTAGGTTTGCACACATGTGGGGACAGAGCATCATAAGCGTTTGGGCCAGATTTTCAAGGGCTCAGCACTCACTTTTGTGGACAGATTTTTCAAAAGGGCTCAGCACCCATTAGCTCTCATTATGACACTTACAGGCAGTTTTTCCAAAGAGTTCACCCCACCAGGGTTTGACGGCCTTTGAAAATCTGGCCAATTATTTTTGTGCACGAATGGGTACTGGACACTATTGAAAATCTGTCCTATAGTATAAAAAGGGATATCCTCAACCTGAAATGGAGTCATTCAAAAATAAAAAGGGGTCTTCCTGCCCGTTTATCTGATGTTACAGGTGTATTCTCCTGTTTTAAAAATGTTTCTCTCCTCTGTTGCTCTGTGAAGGACCCAAACTTCTCTCCATCATAGGGGTATTGGGAGGATCACTATAGTAAAGATCGCGAGGTGTTCAGATATCAGAGTAATGTATAAAATAAAATCAGTTCCTCGTTTCACTTTTTCCACAGTACTATATAATTTCTTCCTTTCCCTGTCGACAGCAGAGCTCATTCCCCTGAGCTGCTTTCTAATGTTGTGTGAGGAACACAGGACTACATCTGGTTGTGCTGACTTAGGTGTTAGGGGCTTCATTTGCTGTTGTAGGAAAAAAACCCAACACCCTGAAAACAGGTCTTGTAATATAAAACACGCCCCCCCCCCAGTCCATGATCAGACTGAAAGCTTGCTTTATGTTCTGCTCTCTTCAGGACAAATCCAGGGCCTAGGCACAAAGCCTGCATAAACAGCCTATTTCAAGGGAACCTGAGCACAGAGCTTAAAGCACAGGAGATGTGGCAGTAGCTGCAATCCCTCTACCTAGTGGGGTTGCTGAACATGTGTAGTGAGGAAATCAGGCCCTGATTCAACAGTCCATCCCTAAGCACGTGCTTAACTTTAGGCATGTATTTAAGACCCTTTGACTTCAAGGAGGCTGAAGAAAGTGCTTAAAGTTAAGGATGTGCTCGAGTGCTTTGTTGGATACAGATGGGCTTGGGCACATGAGTAAATCTTTTGCTGAATTAGGGCCTGAATGTCTGTCCCACCAATCCTCAACTCCGTGTTGCACTGCTGTGGAGAGTGTCGCTAGGAGTACAGTTGTACAGCATGCAGGGGACACATGGTCCTGCTGCATGCAGGGCTTTTCTGTACTCTGCCAGCAGCTGCTCAATGGAACTGACACATCCTCACTGTGTTTAGTACCTTCTTGGAATTTGGAAGCTCATGTTGAACTCTGCATTTAGCCACGTTTAATGTAACCCACACACCTGCTGGGTGTGGTGTTCTCTCCCATCTAGTGGCACCGAGGCCACTTAGAGATCAATGAGTCCATGACAGCCTTAGCTAAGGGCCGTGTGGCTTTTAGCTCATGCAGTAGAGGCTCATGCATTTAGCTCCAGACAGGGCCGGCTCTAACATTTATGCCGCCCCAAGCAAACAAAAAGAGCGCCACCCCGCCCCCGCGAGCGCTGCCGAATCCCCCCCGAGTGCCGCGTCGCGCCGCCCAAGTCCCCGCCCCCCCCGAGCGCCACGTCGCGCCGCCCAAGTCCCCGCCCCCCGAGCGCCGCGCCGCGTCGCGCCGCCCAAGCCCCCGCCACCCCGAGCGGCGTGCCACCCAAGTCCCCGCCCCCCGAGCGCCGCGCCGCGTCGCGCCGCCCAAGTCCCCGCCCCCCCCGCGCCGCGTCGCGCCGCCCAAGTCCCCGCCCCCCCGAGCGCCGCGTCGCGCCGCCCAAGTCCCCGCCCCCCCGAGCGCCGCGTCGCCTAAGCCCCCCACCCCTCCTGAGCACCGCACCACCCAAGTCCCTGCCCCCCTGAGCGCCTTGCCGCCCAAGCCCCCGCCCCGCCGAGGATCACGTCGCGCCGCCCAAGTCCCCGCTCTCCACTTGTCGCGCCGCCCAAGCCCCCCACCCCTCCCTTGCATCGCGTCGCGCTGCTCAAGTCCCCGCCCCCCCGAGCGTCGTGCCACCCAAGTCCCCGCCCCCCCGAGCGCCGCGCCACCCAAGTCCCCGCCCCCCCGAGCGCCGCGTCGCCTAAGCCCCCCACCCCTCCTGAGCACCGCACCATGCCACCCAAGTCCCTGCCCCCCCGAGCGCCTTGCCACCCAAGCCCCCGCCCCGCCGAGCATCACGTCGCGCCGCCCAAGTCCCCGCTCTCCAAGTGTCGCGCCGCCCAAGCTCCCCACCCCTCCCTTGCATCGCGTCGCGCCGCTCAAGCCCCCGCCCCCCTGAGCGTCGTGCCACCCAAGCCCCCGCCCCCCTGAGCGTCGTGTCACCCAAGTCCCTGCCCCCCCGAGCGTCGTGCCACCCAAGCCCCCGCCCCCCGAGCGTCGTGCCACCCAAGCCCCCGCCCCCCCGAGCGTCGTGTCACCCAAGTCCCCGCCCCCCCGAGCGTCGTGTAGCGCTGCCCAAGCCCCCGCCTCCCCGAGCGTCGTGTCACCCAAGTCTCCGCCCCCCCGAGCGTCGCATCGCGCTGCCCAAGCCCCCGCCCCCCCGAGCGTCGTGCCACCCAAGTCCCTGCCCCCCCGAGCGTCGTGCCACCCAAGCCCCCGCCCCCCCGAGCGTCGTGCCACCCAAGTCCCCGCCCCCCCGAGCGTCGTGCCACCCAAGCCCCCGCCCCCCGAGCGTCGTGCCACCCAAGTCCCCGCCCCCCCGAGCGTCGTGCCACCCAAGCCCCCGCCCCCCCGAGCGTCGTGCCACCCAAGCCCCCCCCCCCCGAGCGTCGTGCCACCCACGCCCCCCCCCCCCCGAGCGTCGTGCCACCCACGCCCCCGCCCCCCGAGCGTCGTGCCACCCAAGGCCCCGCCCCCCGAGCGTCGTGCCACCCACGCCCCCGCCCCCCGAGCGTCGTGCCACCCAAGCCCCCGCCCCCCGAGCGTCGTGCCACCCAAGCCCCCGCCCCCCGAGCGTCGTGCCACCCAAGCCCCCGCCCCCTCGAGCGTCGCATCGCACTGCCCAAGTCCCGCCAACCCGAGCGTCGCATCGCACTGCCCAAGTCCCCGTTCCCCGAGCGTTACATCACGCCGCCCAAGCCCCCGCCCCCCCCGAGCGTCACGTTGCGCCGCCCAAGTCCCGCCCCCTCCCCCCAGCGCTGCCCGGCCGAACCAAAAAAACCAAAAACAAACCCCGAGCGCCGCCCCGTCTCAAGGTGCCGCCCCAAGCACATGCTTGGTAGGCTGGTGTCTGGAGAGCCGGCCCTGGCTCCAGAAATCCCAGGTTTGATCCTGCCTGCCGGCGACTGGGGTTTGTTGGTGTTAAATTAGACAAAGCTAATGTGTCAGATAGAATAATTGTTTGGTTATGTTTCTATTTCTAGGTTAGTCATTACTTTAAAATGAGCCATCATCACCAGTGTAGAGGTACATGAGGTCACCCTTTTCCACTGCCCATTACCTTTCCTCTCATGATCCCTGGGAACAAATGTAGTAGTCTCTTCCTTTACGAAGTCAAAGGGTGGGAAGACTTGAGTCAAATATCTGTTGTGATGAATGGTTTGGAAAGCATCCTCCAATTACTTGACTCAAAGTAATACAGATATTTAGAAACCTTCCAAATACAGTCAGAACTCTTTGAAAGCCCTTCCTAAAAGGACATTGTCAAGGTGAGTAAGGCCCTAATTCAGCCTGCTTCAGCATTCTTTGGGTGAAACTCATCTCCGTGCAGATGGCCAGAGAAGGGCTGTGCACTGGCGTGTAAGTGGGATCTAAGTGATATTTATGCCTGTGCATAAAGGGAAACTTCACCCTCTGTTCTAAAACACAAACAAACAAGAACAACTAAAACAGCATTTGGGCATTCTTGAGCCACCTTACAATAAAAATAATGCCTAGCTCTTATATAGCACTTTTCATCAGTAGCTCTCAAAGTGCTTTACAAAGAAGGTAAGTATTATTATTCACATCTTACAGATAGGAAAACTACAAGTGTAACCAACATACCACTCAATGTGGTGCTCTGTCCCGCCCAGTGGAGGCTGGGCCACCTAGGGAGGTTGATGAGCTTAGTATAGCCTTGACTAACCGAACAGTCTCTTTTAGCTCAGGTAGTTGAGACTTATTCTTTAAAACCCAAAGGTCTTGGAGTCAATCCTTGCCACTCTTGCCCCGCACAGGGGCCCTGCATTACCCAAAATGACAACCCATCTTATTTGTATTAAAGAGGAGTGGGATAAAAACAGTAAGATGTTTCAGATTCAAGCTTCCAAGGATGTTCACTATAAAACAATATTATAGAAAAAACTATGGAAAATACCTTGACAAGAGTCCTTTAAAAATGCATTGTCTTGTGCCAAAGCACAGTTAAAAATGTATCGGCCTTTGCACTCTCTGATCAGAAGGAACTGGTATCTTAATTACCCCCTCATGCTAGAGGATTTACTACAGATTCTACTGTGCTGTTTGTGTAGTAAATTAAATACAGCCAGACCTTGTTATTCCATGTCTCATTTGGTCACCTATGCCTAGGTCACCAAAAGCTCCATATGGTAAACAATGTTAGAGTGTCCCCTGTGCATAAACTATACCAGTGTCTCGTGTAGCCAAATAGGCATGAAGTTCACATTGATTTAGATTAATCAGATTTGATGGAAACGTATCAATGGCTTCTCTAGTATATCGCTTAATACACAGGAAGATTACAGGTATTGTGATGGTAAGGCCTCTCATTCTGCTGAGCGATTCAGGAAGTTTGATAGTTGAAAGGTCTTTGTTCTGTCTGCCTTTCTGCTGAGGGGTATGCACTGATCCAGCTGTCATAGCTGACGAGGAACAGGGAATGGGCCGTCATGGTTATTCTTTTCCTATGTAAGTCCAAGAATTTTCCTAGAATTTTACCTGGGGAGTTGCAAAAGTAATTCAGCAAAGAGTCCTGTGGCACCTTATAGACTAACAGACGTATTGGAGCATGAGCTTTCGCGGTTGCATCCAACAAAGTGGGTATTCACCCACGAAAGCTCATGCTCCAAGATGTCTGTTAGTCTATAAGGTGCCACAGGACTCTTTGCTGCTTTTACAGATCCAGACTAACATGGCTACCCCTCTGATACTTGAAAAGTAATTCAGTAGTTAGATGGTGCCTTCACTCAGGGCTTCAGCACTTACTCTTGACAGGAACAACCACATTTTCTTCAGCATTGTACCTGTACTAGTCAGGATTCCATGTATCTCCCTTATCAAGGGCTGGAGATAAATTTATTGTCCTCTTTGGTAAGTTACCACCAAACTGAAGCCCATCCTTGAAACTAATGTGCTGAAATCAAGTACTCAAAGAGTTTAACAAGTTTGGAGAAAAATAAATTTACTTCCATATGCACAAACTACCTATACATTTCATTTTATTAATGTATGGAGCCCTTTTTTCTCCAAAACATAAAGGGTCACAGCAGTAAGCGTTCAATAATAAATATGATTACTGATTTCTGTAAAACACTTCTTGTTTCATAAATTCTTTTTTTTAAGGCCAGAAGAAACCATTATGGTCATCTAATCTGACCTCCTACATACCACAGGCCACACAGAACCTCCCCCAGTAATTCCTGCATCAAGCCCCTAATGTCTGTTTGAGCTATAGCAAATCTTTTTGAAAGACATCCTGTCTTAAGTCCATGTTACTCCATCATCCTCTCCTTCTACATGTCTCATCTCTATGTTATGTCTTGACATAAACTGAAAGTTCTTTGGAATAGGGACTATCCATCTTTTTCTTAATGTTTGTACGATGTGGCATCTTTATGCATGTGCTTTAAAGAAAGTTCTCCAGAAAGTGTAGAGAGACCATGCTTCCCGTGCAGTTGTTGATTCAGTCTTTTGGTTTTCATGGGAGGCACTGCATGCTAGGTAACAGAAACAACAACAGCACACAGGACAGGCTTAGTGGCAGCCTACAGCTAGAGGGTAATAGGAAGTTCTGTAAACTCAGTTCTGAATATAGAATCTCAGGGTTGGAAGGGACCTCAGGAGGTCATCTAGTCCAACTCCCTGCTCAAAGCAGGACCAAACCCAACTAAATCATCCCAGCCAGGGCTTTGTCAAGCCTGACCTTAAAAACCTCTAAGGAAGGAGATTCTACTACCTCCCTAGGTAACCCATTCCAGTTCGTCACCACCCTACTGGTGAAAAAGTTTTTCCTAATATCCAGCCTAAACCTCCCCCTCTGCAACTTGAGACCATTACTCCTTGTTCTGTCATCTTCTACCACTGAGAACAGTCTAGATCCATCCTCTTTGGAATCCCCTTTCAGGTAGTTGAAAGCAGCTATCAAATCCCCCCTCATTCTTCTCTTCTGCAGACTAAACAATCCCAGTTCCCTCAGCCTCTCCTCATAAGTCATGTGCTCCAGCCCCCTAATCATTTTTGTTGCCCTCCGCTGGACTCTCTCCAATTTATCCACATCCTTCTTGTAGTGTGGGGCCCAAAACTGGACACAGTACTCCAAATGAGGCCTCACCAGTGCTGAGTAGAGGGGAATGATCACATCCCTCGATCTGCTGGAAATACCCCTACTTATACAACCCAAAATGCCATTAGCCTTCTTGGCAACAAGGGCACACTGTTGACTCATATTCAGCTTTTCGTCCACCGTAACCCCTAGGTCCTTTCTGCAGAACTGCTGCACAGCCATTCGGTCCCTAGTCTGTAGCAGTGCATGGGATTCTTCCGTCCTAAGTGCAGGACTCTGCACTTGTCCTTGTTGAACCTCATCGTATTTCTTTTGGCCCAATCCTCTAATTTGTCTAGGTCCCTCTGTATCCTAGCCCTACCCTCCAGCGTATCAACCACTCCTCCCAGTTTAGTGTCATCTGCAAACTTGCTAAGGGTGCAGTCCACACCATCCTCCAGATCGTTAATGAAGATATTGAATAAAACTGGCCCCAGCACCGACCCTTGGGGCACTCCACTTGATACCGGCTGCCAACTAGACATGGAACCATTGATCACTACCCGTTGAGCCCGACCATCTAGCCAGTTTTCTATCCACCTTACTGTCCATTCATCCAGCCCATACTTCTTTAACTTGCTGGCAAGAATACTGTGGGAGACTGTATCAAAAGCTTTGCTAAAGTCCAGAAATAGTACATCCACTGCTTTCCCCTCATCCACAGAGCCAGTTATCTCGTCATAGAAGGCAATTAGGTTAGTCAGGCATGACTTGCCCTTGGTGAATCCATGCTGACTGTTCCTGATCACTTTCCCTTCCTTTAAGTGGTTCAGGATTTATATAGTTTCTTTCATATTAGAGGCTTCATCTCAGTAAGATGCTACAGGCACTATGATAATGATGATTATTACCATCAACACAAATGGCACAGCAACAGGTGTTCCTGGGGAAGAGAAGGTACATCTCTAGGAGAGAAAGCAAATTGTGTTGAGATGGATTTTTAAATTACTAAAGATCAAAAAAACCTAATAGGGCAGAATAGCAGACAGAAGCAGCATAGTTCAATGGGTAGGTGTCAGGAGACAGGGATTCTGTTCCTGGGTCTGCCATTCACTTTACACAAGCCGCTTGACTTTCCTTTGCCTCTGTTTCCTCATCTGTAAAATGGGTATCATGATATTTAATATCCTTTGTAAAGCATCTTGGTATCTACCGATGAAAATTGCTGTATAAAAAGTTAAATATTATTAAAACAGAGCAGGGAAATTATCTCAGAAGGACTGACATTAAGAGAGATACTGGGGAATGGTGGTAGAAAAATGAACCTGGGTTAGAAGAAGAAAGAATTGAGCAAACAGGAAATTGGGGGGGAATGAATGAAGAAAACTGGATGCCAGCATGAAATGTAATAGTGAATAATGAAAACACTTATTAACAGGAAACAAGCAAGGTGAGAAAAGAGAAGGAGGTTTGAGAAACAAGGCAAAATGGCTAAGTCCAAATTAGAGGTCTTGCATGGTCAGGACTACCTGAAGTGGCTGATGAGTATGGAAGGTAGCACCGTGTAAATGTGCGAGATGAAAGAATGTGTATATTATAGCATTGCTAGAGCACAAGTGGACTATATATACACATGACCATTGTGACAAAGTACCTGCTTCTCCTCAGCAGGCTCAGTCCTTTTTAGCCTTGGAGACACAGGCTTGGGCAAAGGCAAATCCTTCCAGGTAGCACAAGGTCTGGCTGATCCTTCCCTCGGTCAGTCCCTTGTGCTGGTTTTCTCCCCTTCTGTGGACAGAGAGCAACCTTCCTTGCTGGAAGAGATCAGAGCTTTGTTGTTGTTGCTGTCCCCTGCTTCCATGCCAGGGAGGGTTTAAAAAGGTCTCCAGCAGTTGGGGCCAGCTGAACCTAATTAGTTCCCTGGTAACTCCTTTTCCAGCTGAACCTTATTTCCCCATAGCTATCTCCCCTCAGTGGATAGGGAGAGACCTTTTAACCCCCTGGGACTAATTACTACCCCTCCCTTTGTAGCCTTTTGTCCTGGGTTTGCCACGCCGTATAAAATGTATGTATTGAACAAGACAAAATAACTTATGTAACTCTGTTGTTGATAATTTACCTGGCAAAAGAAACCCACAAGTTATTAATTATTGTAACATTTTTCAAACCTTTCTATTGCCACTCTTTAAAAGCACATGACGTTTTGTTTATCTGATATGTAAAGCACTTCCGTTCCTAGCGAATGATATAAAGGGTGCAATATGCATTTAGAGAACACAATAGACTATATAACAGCTCATTGCTATTATGACACTTACCTTTGCTTGTGAGCTGACTTGGAGAGCTCATTTGTGACTTACAAATGTCGCAATAGAGATAAGCCATCTGTGAACATGTGTATTTATATTCATAAAAATGGTTAATACGCCTTTGTGGTAGCTCATATCCATATTGAACATAGTGCTGTATTTTCAAATATTCAGAACTTTATTTTCCGATAAACAAAGTCCAGTCCTGAAGCCTTAACGTTCCACCTGTGAACATTCTCTGCTGTAGAGTGAATTCCACTGGATGACACAGAGTTCCCCTCTGCTACAGCACAGGCTCTGGTACTTAACCCTGCAAACACCTGTTCACACAGGTAGTTCTCACTCACATTACATTGAAGTCAGTGGGTTTATTCTGGTGAAGAAATATTGGCAAAGTTTGGCCTGTACTCTTACTGAGGGCTTTTTACTTGCAAAGTTTGACTTCTACCTTTTTTTCCTAGTTGTCACCCAGTGGAAAAGAAATGATCGGAACTTTTTTAAAGTGTAATTTTTTTCAAGCACCAATAACTACAAACTGGTGGAAGGGATTTTACTCCAACTTTGCTTAGAAAAAACAGTCATCTTAGATAAATTATGAAGATAAAATATGAAATGCTTCAGACAGAGGTTTATTATGGAAATTGTTTTACAGCTTTAACTGTATGTATCAAGGGCTGCCGGTGAATGTCAGTGATGGGAAAATTGGGAAGTGTGTTTATGTTAAGATTCCAAAATAATGCCTAACAGATGTTTATCCAAACCTCTGGTGCCTAAGTCAATGTCAAAGGCCAAATAAACAGTGACAAGTTATAAATTTATGACATTAAAGACCATCAGCCCATAGGAGAAAAGAGAAGTCAGAGTGTGCATTAATGATCGATTCCTTATTCCATTTGAATCAAAGAAAACGCCAGAATGATTGATACACATGCACAGAAATCAGTATAGGGGAGTGCCAGATTTTGCAATAGAAACTTGGGACATCTTTCTTAGTGATCTTATCATTGGCGGTTAGTGATGGGAAGGTGTGCAAGGTAGAACAGAAAAGCAGAATTTTGGCACTATGCAGGTGATTTCTTTGTTGTGTAGTGGAAAGACAGCTGTGTACATTGTGTACAGTATCAGTCAATGGGCCAGATTCAGAAATTTGTCAAAGGAAGGTGTAAATAACTTTAATGGAAGGAGATTTATCCTAGGAGAGGGCTGGCTGTATGGGTAGACACTGTTTCAGCCTTCCCTCCAGGTCTCTGATACGGCGTCCGTTCTCAGCAGAGTTTTTTCAGCACTTTGTCAGCAGCGATACAGAACCAGTGGATTCCCTGTACATGCTCGCTTCATGGCCACACTGACCCCTTATGCTCCCTGGCATATGGGAATTAGTTTCTGTTTTGTGCTGCCACAACTTTGTACTTCCCGCAGCAGATTTTCTGTCACCAGGGTCCCTGGGGAGGAATTGGCTGTGGATGAGAGAGAATAGAAGTGGACTTACAGTACCTCTGTGCCCAAAGGGATGAATATAACACTCTCCTCTGTGCCCTCTAGGCCTTCTGAGAAGATGTGGAAGACAGAGTGCAGTAAAAATGGAAAAGGAACGATATAGTATATGCATCATGCAGCTTAAGATACTGAATGAAGGTGAAGAATGGGCTGTGTTGGCTTAGTGTGGATGGGAGGGATGGATTCACTGTACCTGTGCAGATGATGGTTTAAAAATTAGGGTCATAAATGAAACATTTTAAAACCACGTCTTCTTTTGTTTGCTTGACTGGGTATAACCTAAAGGCAGCATCTCTACCTAAGAAAGTGATTTTGAGTGAAACAGATGCAGACAGGGAACAAACTTTACTGGAAATATGTTGATTATCTTTAAAAAATGAACCACAGCTGACAATAAGCAGTCCTCTGTGAATTGTTAATTCACATAAAGAGAACTAGCGAGACCAATAGCTCCAGCTGCTGAATCTCGCCAGTATTGAAACTGGTACAACAGTCAGAACTATAGTGCTCTCAGAGACAGTAAAACTGCAAGGCTGTAATTTCTTGACAAGTTTAAAAACTGACCAGAAGGTAGTAGGAGAGAGGAAGGCACAGACTGCAGTAACAATACTGGAGACTAACAGAGGGCCTAACATTCCTCTCCCATATAACCAGCGGGAACTAGAAGTCAGAATGATAGGCCAGGAAAGTACACTTGTTAGATATGGTGGTACATGGTAGGCACTAAGTGAGGACCTCACCACTAGGAGATGAAGTGTGATAATCTGTGTTCTAACTTTTGAATCCTCTCAGAAAAGACAGCGACTGCTTTTTTGTCTAGTCAGGAAACAGAAGTTTAAAAGTATCAGAGGGGTAGCCGTGTTAGTCTGGTTCTGTAGAAGCAGCAAAGAATCCTGTGGCACCTTATAGACTAACAGACATTTTGCAGCATGAGCTTTCGTGGGTGAATACCCACTTCTTCGGATGCAAGCAGTGGAAATTTCCAGGGGCAGGTGTGTATATATAAGCAAGCAAGAAGCAAGCTAGAGATAACGAGGTTAGATCAGTCAGGGAGGATGAGGCCCTGTTCCAGCAGCTGAGGTGTGAAAACCAAGGGAGGAGAAACTGGTTCTGTAATTGGCAAGCCATTCACAGTCTTTGTTTAGTCCTGAGCTGATGGTGTTAAATTTGCAGATGAACTGGAGCTCAGCAGTTTCTCTTTGAAGTCTGGTCCTAAAGTTTTTTTGCTGTAGGATGGCCCCCTTAAAATCTGCTATTGTGTGGCCAGGGAGGTTGAAGTGTTCTCCTACAGGTTTTTGTATATTGCCATTCCTAATGTCTGATTTGTGTCCATTTATCCTTTTCCTTAGAGACTGTCCAGTTTGGCCGATGTACATAGCAGAGGGGCATTGCTGGCATATGATGGCATATATTACATTGGTGGACGTGCAGGTGAATGAACCGGTGATGGTGTGGCTGATCTGGTTAGGTCCTGTGATGGTGTTGCTGGTGTAGATGTGTGGGCAGAGTTGGCATCGAGGTTTGTTGCATGGGTTGGTTCCTGAGCTAGAGTTACTATGGTGTGGTGTGCAGTTGCTGGTGAGAATATGCTTCAGGTTGGCAGGTTGTCTGTGGGCGAGGACTGGCCTGCCACCCAAGGCCTGTGAAAGTGTGGGATCATTGTCCAGGATGGGTTGTAGATCCCCGATGATGCGTTGGAGGGGTTTGAGCTGGGGACTGTATGTGATGGCCAGTGGAGTCCTGTTGGTTTCTTTCTTGGGTTTGTCTTGCAGTAGGAGGCTTCTGGGTACACATCTGGCTCTGTTGATCTGTTTCCTTATTTCCTCGTGTGGGTACTGTAGTCTTGAGAATGGTTGGTGGAGATTTTCTAGGTGTTGGTCTCTGTCTGCGGGGTTAGAGCAGATGCGGTTGTACCTCAGTGCTTGGCTGTAGACAATGGATCTTGTGGTGTGCCCGGGATGGAAGCTGGAGGCATGAAGGTAGGCATAGCGGTCGGTAGGTTTTCGGTATAGGGTGGTGTTAATGTGACCACCACTTATTTGCACCGTGGTGTTTAGGAAGTGGACCTCCCGTGTAGATAGGTCCAGGCTGAGGTTGATGGAGGGGTGGAAGCTGTTGAAATCATGGTGGAATTTTTCCAGAGTCTCCTTCCCATGGGTCCAGATGATGAAGATGTCATCAATGTAGCGTAGGTAGAGAAGGGGCGTGAGTGGACGGGAGCTGAGGAAGCGTTGTTCCAGGTCGGCCATAAAAATATTGGCATATTGTGGGGCCATGCGGGTGCCCATAGCGGTGCCACTGATCTGGAGATATATATTGTCATTAAATTTGAAATAGTTGTGTGTGAGGATAAAGGCACAGAGCTCAGCAACCAGTTGTGCTGTGGCATCATCAGGGATACTGTTCCTGACAGCTTGTATTCCATCAGTGTGTGGGATGTTTGTGTAGAGAGCCTCTACATCCATGGTGGCTAGGATGGTGTTTTCTGGAAGGTCACCAATGCATTGAAGTTTAAAAAAACCCCAAAAGCCCATGCTGGCTTGGCAGATGTAATTAATGAGGACTGAATTCTGCCCTCAGTTATAATCATGGCACCTTGTTGAAGCCAATGAGTGTAGAGTAGAATGTGGCCCAAAATCTTTAAAACAAATATGCTGTGAAATTTATGGGCATTTCTCAGGTTAGGGCAGGCTCCAAGGGCACCCCATCAGTGCAAGACAGTGAGTAGTATCTTGTTTACCGTTCATACTGGCACTAGCCCAGGTATTGAATTATCTGTCATTCTTGGGGGAGCTGCAGTGATTTTTTTTTACCTCACTCCCTGCTGCAGTATAATCCCTCTCTTTCTTCTGCTCTTCCCTTGCCCACCTCTCCAATGTGAAAAACATATTTTCAGCACATGTGCCTGCCCTATTAATTGGCAATTAGGTACTGAAGTCCCTTAGAAGTATCATTGACAGATAGTTGTACAAAAAATACCTAAGAGTATAACCCTGCAGTGATGAAATAACTTTTTGGAATTTTTAACAAGAAGTTGCTTTGGGGTTGCTTCCAAGCAGGGGTGGCTCTAGCCATTTCACCGCCCCAAGCACGGCGGCACGCCGCAGGGGGCGCTCTGCCAGTCGCTGGTCCCGCGGCTCCGGTGGACCTCCCGCAGACACGCCTGCGGAGGGCCCGCTGGTCCTGCGGCTCCGGTGGACCTCCCGCAGGCGTGCCTGCGGATGCTCCACCAGAGCCGCAGGACCAGCAGACCCTCCGCAGGCGTGTCTGCAGGAGGTCCACCGGAGCCACCTGCCGCCCTCCCGGCGACCGGCGGAGCGCCCCCCGCGGCATGCCGCCCCAAGCACGCGCTTGGCGTGCTGGGGCCTGGAGCCGCCCCTGCTTCCAAGGAGAGGCGAAGGTTCAGGGTTTCAAGAGGGTGAGTGGTGTTCATCTTATATCTGAACTCGCTAGATACATGTCTTGCTCTGTTTCATTTGCTTCTCCTGTTAGTTTGCATGAGCCTGCACTTCTTGAAGCTGCAAATATTCTCTGTTCTCCCAGCCTGTTCGGTATGTGTGAGCTGCATAGGTTCACTGGGAGAATTTTCTGTTCTGGGGGAAGATGACAGATGCACTTGTACATTGCTCTCCAACCAAGTTTATTGCGATGTGTATTTTTTTAAAACCGAGATTGTACATATAGCCAGAGCATTGGTTGAGTGCATTTTAATAAGTCAAGAGAAATAATAAATACATATATGTAATGCTTGTCACCCTCCTCTTCATACCATTATTTGCTGCACACACATATGAAGTTGTCTTAGATTACTTGGATGAGACACAGGATTCCCAGAACACAGAAATGCCACCAATATGCAGTATTCCACCACAGTTTATACCTAGTGCTTTCTACTATATGCATCTGGGGAGAGTGGGAACATAGAAAAATAGATTGACACTCCACATCTGAGAATTGCCTGTGTTTCCTGTTTTGCAAAATCAGGCAATAACATCCAGCTCACAGTGCACACTAATGAGTGTCAGGGTTAAAATATCCACAGGGCCTTTTAGCAGAGCAATGGGGTATCATTACCAGAAGAGAAGGGGTTCCATGATAGCCAAGGACCAGTGGAGTGCATCTAGGCAAAGACTGACTGGGCCCAGATTTATTTTCCTTCTATTCTTGTGATGTGCCATGCAAATTTATGGCCCTTTATAAACAATGATATAATCTCATATGAATCTATATATTGAGCTTCCTAGGAATGAAAAAAACAGAGGAACAATTTAGCCGGCATTATGCAGGTGACAGCATTAGCTTTAACAATAAGCACTGCATACATCTTGACTTTGAGGTTTATGGCACAGGATAGTGTTGAAACCAGTGAGGACAAAATGACAGTACATGATGAAGAGTACATGAAGATCCTAAACTTGGGTCACTTCTTTGGTGAGAGTTGAGCAATAAATTCCACTCTCCGGTGCCAGGCCTTGATTATTGTGATGGACACACAGCATAGAGAGACTGAAAACCAATAACTAGGTTATAGAGTCAGACAAGTTTTCATTAGCAGAGCCAAAATTTGCACTACGGAGTCAGTCAAAATGCCCATAAACTTGGCTTCTGTGGGAGTATTTGCTGACTAAAAACGTCAGGATTTGGCCTATATAATTTTTGTAAGTAACTTAATTAAGAGGATTTCCAAAGAAGCATGTGGACCAATGTATTGTTAATCACTGCATAATACACCAGCATATCATGTATGAACATGTCTCCCAGTGGCTGGCCTCACTGAAAATAAAGGGACTTAATATCATCCAGGGTACATGAGTTATTTCTTTAGCTAAAATGGTAAGTCCTTAATCATTGGGTTAGGCTGTGAAATGGAGCCATCCGATTAGTCTATTTGAAGTGAGAAATATACAGTGGTTCTTGTCACACCCACTTCATTCAGCTTTGAGAAGAAACAGAGATGGGAAAATTGAAAAAAAACCCACCCCACCCTAAAACCTACAGTTGAAGGTAGGCAGTACAATAATATGGCTAGAGCTTGACTCTTCCCAAGGGCATCTTTTGCTAGCTTTAATAAATTGTTTCGATCGACAGCTGTGGCTTCTTTTGACCCTGGAGAGTTCGAAGTCAGATCTGATTCTTTGATGTGGTTTGGAAAGATTAATCCGGAAAATGCCTTGTTACCTAAAAATGATAATTTTACACAGCACAGTGGGATGGGGGGGGAAGGCTATTTTCCCCCCTTCCCCCTTGTAAATTGATTTTTCACTGAGTTAACAGAACTGTGTCTGTTTGCAAATGGTCATGCTCTGAATTATAATTCTGATATTTGTCTAAAAATGGTTGAAAGAGACCCATATGGCTTTTAGGTTATTAGTTTCATGAAAGATTAGGTTATAAAAAAAAGTCCTTTTGGTGGCTGCACACTTAAAAATCCTCTAACAAGGGATAAGTGCTTGATTCAAATAAAGTGCATGGATACATCTAGATATTTGTTGATATCAGAGGGCTACAGGTATCAAAGTCCAATTGATGTGAGTGAATATATGCCAAATTCACTTAATGTGACAGGCCAGACTACAAAACAGAAGCTAATGAAAATAAGTTAAAACAAAGGATGTCCAGAAAACAACAATTCGATTTTCTGAAAAAAATTGAGCTTTTGAAATTTGTTTTGATGTAGAACAAAAATGAGGCCGTTCTGAATTTTCATAAAGAACCTGAGAGTGAGAGGCCTAAGAATAGCCAATAGCCTCGTGGTTAGAGCAGTCATCTGGGATGTGGGAGACTCAAGTTCCTCCCTGAGTCATTTTGACTTGAAATTCTATTCTGGACCTGAGAAACCTGCTCAACAAACGTTTGGTCAAGAGAGATTCATTTCAATAAAATGGTGTTTTTCAAAATAAAAGTTTTGTGATTTTTTTTCTTTCAACCAGCTCTAGTTAAAATGGTTTCCAGAGTTCCAGGCTATTTATTTCTTTAAGATGAGATGCAGCAATAATTAAACAAAAATATGTTGGACTTGAAATTGGCTCATTTTACAAACTGTAGAGTCTAATTACTTATATATCATTTTATCTTCAAAATGATGCATTAACACCAAGCAACAGTTCAGCGATTATGTCTCTCTCTCTGATTGGTTATGAAAATCAAAATAAATTTTAGTGCAACTACCGTTAAATAGATTTGAAGTATTAACTTTAGCAAGCACTTGCTGCCAAGCATAAATGTTGTGTCTAACTCCTTACAAAGGCAATTTTTAATAATAGTAACGTCATCTATCATTTTTCTCTTCCTAGCTCTACAAACTGTACAGGAATCACTTTGGCTATTCCTGAAATGCAAGTACCTCTAAAGTGAAAGACAGAAGATAAAAAACACAGAACACTACCAAACCATTTAGGGTATAAAATTTAAAAACAACATGTACATCTGTGTGATATAGTGTTGATAAGTGGCATGCAGATATAACACTTTCATTAGTAATTGTCTGAACCTTGTTATACTCTGTGAAAGGTTAATCTCTTATGGCAACTTTTTCCCCATTTCACCTTTCTTGGAGATGGCCTTTTAAATCTGGAAGAAACAACCAATTTCAGCTCTAAAATGGTTGTTTTGCACCAGGCTGTTTCAGCACAATACCTCCATCTCTTTTTTTCTATTTAGTGAGTGTTTTACACTCCTTTTATGTTTTCCCCTATGAAGATACTGCATTTTCTGAGACACTGCACAGGATTGGGGTCAGCATAATGTGATTACCCAAGGTGGAATGGGGAAAGACACTTGGGTCAAAACTCCTACTCTGGCAAAAAGTGCCGTGTGATCTCTAATGAGTCTCCATTCTCAATGTCATGTACGGTAGGGAGAGAGGAAGGAAACACAACACTTGCTCAAGAGTCTTTTAGTTAAGTGCATGCACAGAAAAGCAATTGCTCAACCCATGAGTTTCTGTAATCCTATTCCATTTTCTTCCAGCCCAGCAGTGATTCTAGATGCAATAATACAGTAATCAGCATTAAAAATGCAACACTTACCAACTGTCACTAAGCTGCAATATCAGTTTTGCCAATTCTCAAGATTTTCTTGCCATTCTTATGACACTTGTTGTTTTTCTTAAAGCCACAGCTCCTGCAATCTAGTAATTATGTGAGAATCTCAGATTTCCTTCAAAAAAGTTTCTAGCCCTCATGGTTGTGGAGAAAAGCTTGAAAATATGACCTGAATGTTCCCTGAAGGTTCAGAAAGCAGAAGGATAATAGAATCCAAAACTTATTTTTAAAAATATTGCATGGTTTCTAAGCCAATCTCATGATTTGCTGGGACCTGACTCATGATTGTTTGAGTTCTTAGGGTTGGCAAAACTGCAGTATCTGAGATAACATAGTTAATCCTGTTCTAAACCACTCACATTTCACGTACCATAGTGTGGTTACTTATTGTAAATGTCCAACTTCTAAATGCAATCATTATATCTTAGTTGCAGACTTTCCCCTGGTTTGTCGGAATCTTGGTTTTATATCTTACGGGGAAATTGGATGTCTCCAGAATGCCTTGGCAACAGAATTTGCTTTCCATTAGTCAACAGTCAAGTCTTTCCTGGATCTCTAGAAATTAAAGTATTACAGGAGAACCTAAAGTCACCATTGTGCTAGATGCTGTACAGACACACAGAGAATTGGGCCTGCAGTCCAACATCAGACAAGATATAATGAGTGAGGAATTGGGAGAGAGACTTGATGAAGGCTACAGTAATGAGAATGAGTGCCTTTATAGGCTAGCTATGTGTGCAATTTAGGTAATTAATAGAGTGATTAACCTACCATATTCCCATCATTTAGGTTAGACTGAGGCAAACTTACCTGTTTGGTTAGCTGAATGGAGTAGCCATTTTCATCCAGACTTGGTCTCCACATCTCTGACTTACCCCAGAAAGCCATTCCATTTCCCTCCATTTTCCCTCTTCACATTTTTGAAGAGCTCTGTTCATAGAGTCTAAGGCCAGAAGGGACAACTGTGATCATCTAGTCTGATTTCCTGCACTCTCTCACACAAGCCATAGAACTTCCGCGACATAATTCCTACTTGAACTACAGCTTAGCTTTATGGTTGTGCTTCATCCATTCTTCTGCCTTAGTGAGTGCTGAATGGCAATCCCTTTAGAGTCTATCAGGTGTGCTTTTTAGTTGTGCAGATGTTGGTACTGGGAGATGAGCATAGGTCTCTTTTGGTCCAGGCAGCAAACGATTAGCACTGGTAGTTCAACCTGGGTCTCCTGCAGAACAAAACAGGGGTGCTCCAGTGAGCCAGAGACCTGTCTTTTCCCCTACTGATGAAGAATTATGTGTTAGTACTACTGACTCACAGTGTTTCCATGTCATTTGGGAACATTTTTACAAACAAGTACTTGACACCAGGATTTGTTAATTGCTCTAAATGCAAACCTCAATTAGCTGTTGAATATTTTTTGTGCATTTAAAATGATAATTATTCCAATAAAAAAGAATGGAAACCCGGTATAATGAATGTTGTACCGTACAGCTGAAATTAAAAAAAAAATCAATCACAAAGCAGCAGCAGCAAGAAAATAGAAGCTTAATGGGTAATATTAAAATAAGGCCTCTTTTTTGTTAAGTATTGCAGATATTGCAGATAAAATAATATGAATATGTTGCAAAGCACTTTTATGGTGTCTTACATCCAGGGATCTCAACTAAATTTATAAATGTCAATGAATTTAACCTCACAGCACCACAGTAAGCAAATGGCCATATTATTATTCTCATCGCATAGGTGGTGAAATGGAGGCATAAAGGACTAAGATTTTCAAAAGTGATCAGTGATTTTAGTTGCCCAGCTTGAGGCATCATAAGATGGCCTGATTTCAGAAAGTGCTGAGCAGCCAAAGCAAGCAAGCCCCTTTGTGGGGTGACAAAATGGGCACTGCAAATCACTTGTCACTGTTGAAAGTCTTGAGAGGAGAGTTTAACTTGCGTAAGGTTACACAGGAAGTGTGTGTGGCAGAATCAGAAATGAAACCCTGGTCTCCAAATTCTGAATGCCGTGTAGAAGGTTCTGAGGGATGCTGTGCCTAGAGTTAAGGGAGGCCTGGCCTAGATTTCCCTAGTGACAAATTCCTACAGAATGTAATAGAAAACAAATAACTTAGGGCTGGTTGAAAACATTTTCATCACAACTGGTTTGAGGGAACACTGGGGGGTTTGACTAACTACAATGTTTTCCAAAAAGTTTCTGCGTTAGCCAGAACATTTCGATTTCTTGTTGAAAAACCAAATGGACAATAATCAATCAGAAACCAAAATATTTCAATTCGAATATACTGCTTCTCCTGGGAGTTGAGTTTGGTTTCCCCATGTTCACATTCTCCTCTATGGGCAGGGTTCCTGAGCCAGATTTGCCTTCCCCTCCCTCTGCCCATGCTGCACCTGGGCCAGGGATACCTGTGATACAACCACCTCCTCAACATGAGGAGAGACCTTGGTGCATGATGAGAGAGAGAATCCAATCAGGGTTCAAATGGGGAAAAGGCCATTTTCTTACCGCGTCAAATGATAACCTTTCAATAGAATTCCATGAGATGGATCAAAAAACCTAAAGGGAAGGCTTCATTCTCTATTACATTTTATAGTTTTCAAAGTCATGTCAGTAAGCTCCGTATTCAATTCTGTAGGATTTCTCTGCAAGGGTTGTGAGACCTTGGGCTCAGTTTTGGTATAGTTTAGCACAGCTGGGCTGTGATAGGATTCCAATCAGAAACAATGTTAAACTCAATGGTTTTTTTAATGGTTTTGAGCTAACAGCAGGCAAAATTGTTCATTATTAATTGAATGTCTTGTTGCAATTTGGATCCCTTCATTCCCCACCTGAGGATATATAAACCCATATGACCTGATATACTTTAGAACATAAGAATGGCCATGCTGGGTCAGACCAAAGGTCCATCTAGCCCAGTATCCTGTCTTCTGACAGTGGCCAGGTGCTCAGAAGGAATGAACAGGACAGGTAATCATCAAGTGATCCGTTCCCTGTTGCCCATTCCCAGCTTCTGGCAAACAGAGACTAAGGACACCATCCCTGTCCATCCTGGCTAATAGCCATTGATTGACCTATCCTCCCCGAACTTATCTAGGTCTTTTTTTAACCCTGTTATAGTCGTGGCCTTCACAACATCCTCTGGCAAGTAGTTTCATAGGTTGACTGTGTTGTGTGAAAAAATACTTCCTTTTGTTTATTTTAAACCTGCTGCCTATTAAATAAAAAAAAAAAAAAACTTTTAAAAAAATTGCACAAACTACCTGCAAACTGAAACATATTTCTACTCAATGGGTCAAATTCAGAACCAATGTAAATGGGCCTAACTCCATTGTACTTGGTGGATTTGCTTTTACTTCCACCTGGAGTGAATTTGGACCATTAAGTTTTTTCCATTCTAAATTGCTTGGAATGGTTGTTAAACACCACATTACAATATGCAGCAAAACAATTCCCTGTGCGTAAAATATGAAACATAGTTAAGAGCCTTGGGGAAGATGGCAGCAGTATTTTCACAGCTAGAATATAGGCATTGTTGTAAATGGTAGTTACATGTTTAAAGGTCTTGTATTTATATTTTAAGCCTTAGGGAGCTAACTTGGCTATTCACCTATCATTAAAATGTATATGAAATATAGAATTTACCTACTCATATAATATTCATGCCTTTCATTTTACAGGCTGAGATTTAAATGCTTAATTTATTATATCTAAAATGTATGTAACTGAAAACAGAGTATTTACATTTTTCTGTGAGCCACAGACAGTTTATCTGTCTCGAATTCTGTAGGGGTCACCTCCAACCAGATGATTTACAACTTTTAAAAATAATATCCTTCCATCACTCAATATTTATCCTGCTCTCCTTAGAAGCTTGAAACAAAAACTTTTTTTTAAAATGTTCTTTTCTCCCATCATATGTGCACACACTTGTTTTAGTATCCGGGATCTATAGATTTTTCAATGCTAGAAGGAGCCATTGTGATCATCTACCTTCCTGTATGACACAGGCCATAGGTTTCACCCAGTGACTCCAGGTTATAGCCCAGGGGTGGGCAAACTACGGCTCGTGGGCCATATCCAGCCCACCAGCTGTTCTCATCCAGCCCTTGAGCTCCCACGGGGGAACGAGGTGTGGGGCTTGCCCCGCTCCGTTGCGCCAGCAGAGGAGCAGGGTAGGTGGACTGCTCTCAGAAGCAGTGGCATGTCCCCCCTCTGGCTCCTATGTTCAGGGGCACCCAGGGGGCTCCACCCCGCATGCTGGCCCTGCTCCAAGTGCCACCCCCGCAGCTCCATTGGTTGGGAACTGCAGCCAATGGGAGCTGCAGGGCGGGACCTGCGGAGGGGACAGCATGCAGCAGAGCTGCCTGGCTGCACCTCCGCCTAGAAGCCAGAGGAGGCCCACGCCGTTGCTTATGGGAGCTGCTTGAGGTAAGTGCTGCCCTGAGCCTGCACCCCTGAGCCACGTCCCCCAGCGTCCCAACCCCCTGCCACAGCTCTCTTCCTCCAAACCCCTCGGTCACAGCCCGGAGCACCCTCCTACACCCCAAACCCCTCATACCCAGCCCCACTCCAGAGCACACACTCCTAGCTGGAGCCCTCACCTGCCCCCCACACCTCACCCTCCCTGCCTCAGCCCAGAGCCCCCTCCTGCACCCTGAACTCTTCATTTCTGTCCATCCCCCAGAGCCCACACCCCTAGCCAGAGCCTTCACCCCTTTGTGAACCCCAATTTGGTGAGCATTCATGGCCCGTCATACAATTTCTATGCCTAGATGTGGCCCTCAGGCCAAAAAGTTTGCCCACCACTGTTCTAGCCTAACAACTTGTGGCTGAATATGACTACAGCATTTGGTTTAGCAAGACAATATTTTAGTACAGATGCTCTGGAGTTCAGGGTTGTATGTCCTGGCTTGTTCTTCAGTGCTTGGCTACAGATGCTAGTTTGTTTTTATACTAGCCTCCCTTATAACCTTTAGCGCAGAGGTTAGGAAAACTCCCCTGGGATGGGGGAGACCCTGGTTCAATTCCTCCCTGTGAGTGGTGTGGAGAAGGGATTTGAACATTGGTGTTCTAGCTCTCAGACAAGTGCCCTAACTACTGGACATTCTAACGTCGGTCTCGCCATTACCCCCGTTAAAGCTGTTCCACTTTTATAGTTATACTATATTGGACTATTAAGAAAGTCTTTATAGTCCAGTCATTGTGCCACTCACATGAGAGGTGTGAAACCCGTTTTCAGATCCCTTCTCCACATCAGGCAGAGGATAGAATGCAGCTGGGATCGCCTACATTCTAGGTGAGTTTCCTGACCACTGGACTAAAGGTTATATGGGGCCCTCCTCTGGCTACTTTGTGATTTTGGAGAAGGACTTTGAACATACTACTGGGCCCTGCAGATGTGAGACAGGACTGAGGCAGCAGTGTGCAGGCCCAGAGACAGAAACTTGGGTACCTATGGAGCTTTAACATGGACATGTAGATGCCCAGGGATTTTAGTAACCTTCGGGGTTAGGTGGCAGCTAAGCAGGGGTTTTGAAGCTCTCAGTGGTACCTATATTTTGGACGTATACACCTAATATGTGAGTTAAGCACTTAAGCCCTTTTCTGAATCTGGGCCTAGGCCTTTATTTACCATGGTGACATAAAACTGTTGTAGCTAACAGCTTGTGCAAAGCCTGCTGGGTTGTGAATGACAGAAAGCATTACAATATTCAGGTGAAGAACCGTGACTATAGGTGGCAGAATAATACCTGAATGCCAACTTGGCTTTACTTGGGTAAGTAGGGTACTTAGCTGCAACCTGCTTGACTTTAATGGGTAAGAAGGGTGAGGGTAAGGAGCTACCAAAGAGGTTAACACGCTGATCCGAGAAGCAATGGAATTTCACAGGAAGGTGGCTGAATGGGGAATGGAGGAGAAAGAAATGGAACATAACCTGATAGGATAAATATTGAAATGGGCTTGCTTGCTTTCATATTTATTTTTGTATTGGTTCCTCCAGGGGCGATCCCAAGCAGATATTATGGTGTCTACAAACCATAATTAAGGTTTTAGGGAGTTACAGTTACAGGATCAAATATTGCTCTCTTAGACCTGTGCAAGCTCACTGATGTCAGTGGAGTTGTACAGGTCTAACTTATCAGAGGGGTAGCCATGTTAGTCTGGATCTGTAAAAGCAGCAAAGAGTCTTGTGGCACCTTATAGACTAACAGACGTTTTGGAGCATGAGCTTTCGTGGGTGAATACCCACTTCGTCGGATGCATCTGATGAAGTGGGTATTCACCCACGAAAGCTCATGCTCCAAAATGTCTGTTAGTCTATAAGGTGCCACAAGATGCTTTGCTGCTTTTACAGGTCTAACTTAGAAATATTTAGCCTGCAGTATGCATAAAAATGAATGCACACAGCATATTTGATAGCCAAAGTCCATTTAGGGAATGATTTAAAAGTGAGACTCTGTCCTGGCTGTACCAAAAGAGGTGAAGTAGGCAATTGCCTGGCCCCCATCCTGAATTATTGGTACCCCTTGGAAACCCAGAAATGAAAATGCATCAGCAGGCTACTGATGTCTGTGAGATTGCAGATTCTGACTTCTAAAGAAGAGCTTAATTAGCTCTGCTCCAAGGGGTCTATTCTCCCCTTCGTACGCGTGCATAACTCCAATTGACATTAATGTGAGTTACACACCAAGAGGAGAATAGACCCCTCAGAATGTGGGGGAGGACAGGGGGCAGCTACAGAGAAAGAAGAAAGAGTGAGTGGGGGAGGTAGACTGAGAGAGACACAATGAAAGGAGAATGGTCGGGGGGAGACCTCTCTGTCAAAAATGTTCCCAGCTTTTCATAAAAAAGTTTTGAAACCACAGGAAGTCCTAAGTTGCCGCTTTTACTTCTCCAGTTTATAGCTCTTAAAAGCACCAGCCTATTCAGAGCTCTTTCCTAAGGTTCAGAATCCTTGGGAACCCCACTTCCCCCATCTGTTTTGTTTCCCAGGGATCCTGCTTCTATATGAAGTCGATGGCAAAATTCCCACTGACTTCAATAGCAGCTGCCTCTGGGTTGTAAGCTTAGTTATTATGGGACATAGGCGAGGATACAAATCTCTTCCGAGGCAAGCGGGAACTCTTTGTAAACGACAGCAAGGAGACTGGATTTGTGAACAAAAGCTCAGCTAAACTTCATTAAAATTAAACCAAACTAAACTTTAATAAGAACAAGGGGGAACTGAAACTGAATAGAATGTAAACTACAGAAATGATGAATGGCTGAGTTTGGTAGAGCTATATATGGAAAGGTAGCTGCAGTGCATAATTAAATGGGACAAATGGAAATGTACATGGTCATTACTAACAAAAGCAAGTGATAGATGAGTTATACTCTGTCATGCTCCTATATTGCCTGTTACTATTTATGCGTTCACACTATTTGTTCTGTTTTCAGTCAGACTACTTATGTGATAAGGGAAGCAGGAGTTGACCCATAATAATATCACATCCTAAAATTCCTGAATTAATGTTGCTGTTGCAGGCAGTCTGGCTAGGATAAGAGAGTTGAGAGGTTGTCTACACTAGGAGGTTTTTTCACGATAACTTTTGTGGTTTGTTTTTTTCTTCAAATTAAAATGCCCTACATCCACCAGACTCAATTCTTCTTTTGAATTAACTGACCAGTTATTGCAAATTAGAGAATCTACTTTGAAAGTTAGTTTTGGAATGAATTAGTACAAATAAAGAGGAGATACAGGGGTTTGAATAAACAACCCAGGAAGTCTCTTCCAAATGTATCATCTGTGGCACCATAATTTCCCAGGTGCAGGAGACCCTTGAGCTAAGGCCACAAAAATCTTTAGCGGGCCACGGTCCCACAAACTCTGGAGTGAAGTAGCCCAAAATACTTTGTAACAACTGGAGATCCATTGAAATAGTTCTCTGTTCAATAGGTCTAAAAGTCAACGATCCTAGAAAGTTTCTCTCCTGATCTTTGTACCACTGAAACTCCCCCAGGAACCCAAAAGAAATTAAAGATTTTTCTTTAGTCTTTTTTTCCCCTCTGTAGAATTGGATAGGCTTTGTGTGCCCAGACTTAAATGAACAGAGCTGATGATATAAACCTACCATTAGGGAACATACTGAGATCAATAAAAAAATCACAAAGAGCAGCTTGCCATTGTAACCTTTGCCAGATGCCTGAAAACAGGGTACTAATTAGACAAGCGAGAAAGGGTTCCTAATTATTTTTAAATGCCATTTTAGGGCTGTAGAGTCCATAAGTTAGAGTTCCAGTTTAAGAACAAAAGTCAGACTTAATGCTGTAACTGCTGTGCTATATGATGGAGAGGCTTCTATCTGGAACCCCAGCAATCACGAAAGCAATGTCTATTATGCTCTGTAATTGCTTGGCCAAATGATGATTAATGGGACACATAATAGCCATGTGCAGTATTTGAAAGGATGTAAACATTACAGGCTAAGTTGTGCCAGACGGACACAGACTTCAGTGGGTGGGGGCTTGGTGTTGGGCCCCCGACCCCAGGCGCATCCTATGGAAGGAATTGTGGTCCAGGGAGCTACAATTCCCTCCCCATTTTTGCTCCCAGGCTGTATGTGATGTTTTGGGGATCACCCAGACCAACAAGGGGTCCTGTCACTGTCGGCCTTGTCACTTTGAGTGCCTTGACTCAGAGCCCCAGAGCCCTGACCCCAATAGCCAGCCCACCAGCATTAAGGTCCCACCCAGGCTTCCACCAGCCTAGTTACTCCTTGCAGGATGACCTCAAAGCCCTTCCGGGCCTGAGTCTTCCCAAATCTGTCTACCTAGATCTCTTAACTACCAGAAACTCGGACTTTTCCCCTCCAGTGCATCACTCCCCCCCCAGGTATGAAAACAGCCCCCCAGTTCACTTTGAAACCCGCACAGTTTGCACACCAGAGACCTGCTTGGGGTAAAACTAAACAAAAATGTATTTAATAGAAAAGCCACAGATTCGGAGATGGAATAGTAAGGGAAAGCAAAAACATACAGCATACCCAGAAATTAACATAAAGAGACAACTTCAGGCTTTGCACGTCTGTATTAGATACGTTTCCTTGTCTACTGTAAGTTACCTATTGACTCTGAAGAGTTTTCCAGCGGGCCCCCTATCTCTAAGGGGGGAGCCAGCATTCACAGACAGCCCTCTACCTTTGAGACTATCCCTCAGTTTCTGATTCAAACCCTTTCTTTTTTAAGGGTTTTATTTTTTCCTCCTTTTTTCTTAGACTATGATGATCCAAGGTTACTCAGAGCAAGGGAAATTCCCTTTCAGCTTAGTAGCTGGGGTGTGTCAGTGTCCTTCCTTTAACTGTAATGGTCCATTGTTTGTCTTTTCCTGGGTTGTACCCAGGGCCGGTGCAACCATTTAGGCGACCTAGGCAGTCGCCTAGGGCGCTGGGATTTGGGGGGCGCCATTTTCTTCGGCAGTGACCACGGCGGCCGGATCTTCGGCCGCCCCGGTCACCGTCGGCATTTAGTTCAGCAGCCATGGCGTGCTCGGGGAGGAGGCGGGGCAGGGGTGAGCTGCTTCACTTCTTCCACCTTCCACGCTTGTGGCGCCAATCAACTTAGGCGCCGCAAGCCTGGGAGGCGGGAGAAATGAAGCAGCGACGGCGTGCTCGGGGTGCTTGTGCTCGTGCATGGAGCAGGGGTGAGCTGGGGTGGAGGGGGGTGCCTCAGGGTGGAGGGTGGGGGTGGGGAGCTGCCGGGGGGGCGTCTCAGGGCGGAGGTGCGGGAGGGCGCAAGGTGGAAGTTTTGCCTAGGGCACGAAACATCCTTGCACCGGCCCTGGTTGTACCATGGGTTTTTGCTTGTGTCTGGTGTTAGGTTGACCAGACAGCAAATGTGAAAAATCGGGACGGGGGTGGGGGGTAATAGGAGCCTATATAAGAAAAAGACCCAAAAATCGGAACTGTCCCTGTAAAATCAGGACATCTGGTCACCCTAGGTGTTGTGTAAACAACTGGCTGTGAAGTGTATTTAATGTTGTAGTACAGGTCATGTGCATAGTATTCGATATACATAAATACATAGATTCATAACCACATTCTATATACATACCTCATAATGGCCATCAAGTTCAGAACACAACAGGCTTCATAAAAGACCTTACTGGACATATTTCTTTATACAATAATGTATACAACCAGTTGACTCAACTGATTACTCTTTGGAGTTCAGAGCCCCTGTTCTCCTTTTAGGGTGTCTGCACCCTGATTGTCACAGGGTGAGAGGTGGTATTTGCAGCTGGCCTATACCAGCATCAGATTACAACACCTTTTGTGGCAGGTCAACTGGAGGCCGGCCAGAGCCTTCAAGGCCCCACCCATTTCCCCAACGCTCCCTGTACCCTTGATTCAGGATGTGGGGTAGTGGCACATGCACCATAACCAATTAATTCTGTGCACCAAAACCCAAGGTGTGGCCAGTCTGTGCAGGGACACACTGATTCCCTCTTCATAGAATCATAGAATCTCAGGGTTGGAAGGGACCTCAGGAGGTCATCTAGTCCAACCCCCTGCTCAAAGCAGGATCAAACCCAACTAACTCTTACACTCTGGACATGCAGTCCAAGGACCCCTTCATTGGGAAGAGAAATTTGAATAAGGGGGAGTAAGTAAATGAGGACATAGCTAACCATAGTGGGATGAAATTAAGCAAAATATACTTGAGTCTGAGTATCAGGGAAATGCTGATCTTTTACTGTGCGTTTGTACAGCACCAAACACAATGGAGGCCTTACGCTGACTGGGTCTCCAGAAGATAATGTAATACAAATAATCTCAGTACTAGATAGTAAGGAACAATCCCGGGCTGATTAATGGAGTCACTGACTGAATAGGTTCTTTCCATCGTCAAGGGCTGTGATTCTGTGGTAACGGTGCATTAGGAAAAGAAACATAACAAAACAAAGCTGATGACTGTGTTAAATCTGTCACCAAAATTGAAGACATTGTCATTTGTTCCATATTCGTTTCCTAGTCAGTACAAATAGTACTGTGCATCAGACCTGCTCGTATTTTCAGTGGCTGTTCTGATGCACCTCGAGAGATATATGAAAGTGTATCATGTTTCATTTGGTATGGCTTCCTCCCACAGGCTCCGTTCATTAGCAATACTGAGGAGCGGCCAAGGGATTAAATCATGGCAGGAAAAAAATAAATCTGTAGAATTAATAGCATTAATGAAGGTCAGGGTGGTATTTGCTATGCTGAAGGAGAGTTGACTGTGTTATAGAAGCACTGAAACTTAAAATTCCTTTAAAGAAGAAAAATATAAAAGTCAGATAGGTTTTTTTCCCCACATATTTTGATTTAGCTGTTTTATGGCATCAATGCAAAGTTTCCTAAGACCAACAGGACAAATTATTTGAAATTCACAACAAAACTAGATACAAATTCAGATGATCCTGACTGCAACTGCTCCTGCCCCCTTATAGTCTGTTGCGGTTTCACCGAATAACACAGGAAACAGAGAGAATGAATGGTCTCTTCAGAACATAATAGAAAATGGATTCATTTATAGAGGTAGATGTAACATTAATGAATATATTTAAGTAGCAGATGTTTAAATAGTCATAACATACAGCACTAGTACCATAAACTCAAGTTCAACTTGACACTTAGTTTGCTATGAAAAAGCACGAATCAATAATTCCAATGGCCAAAGTTTCAATGGTTGATTCTCAAGATGGGCCTGAAAAATTAGTAGACAAATCCATTGCACACAGGAAAGCTGCATTTGCACGTCAGAATTTGTATATGCAAAATGGGTAATTCCACGTGTGGGTATTTGGTTTGTGCATAAAAATGTGCTTTTTGCACAGAAATGTGGGTTTTGCAAGTAGATATGCAAATTCTGAGGGTACAGGTTAGGCATCAACTACTGAAAATGTGGTCTCAAGTGTCTTCATCTATCATGCATCACATCAGATGGGATTGGATCCTCATGGCAATATGGTAGTTGACAGTCTGTGGAGGTTATGTGATTAAACATTTTCCTTTCCAAGCCTGCCCTGTTCACCATGCAGTTCTCTGGAGCCTATTCCTTGATCCATATGCAGCTCCCACTGCAGCAGTTTGCCTTAAAGGTTAGAACGAGTGATATAGATTCAATTCCTGACTCTGCCCTTGTCAGTGAGCTTGGGCAAATTATTCACATCTCTGTGTGCCTCATTTTATCCATCTGTATATTGGGTACAAAGGCAGTTAGAAGCATTTGTACTCAGACTTGAGCCTGCAAAGTAGGCATGTCAGACTTTGGCCTGCCCAAAAATATCAGTATTAAGGCTGGAATATTCGAAGGAGACTAGGAGTTCGTTGCCTGAAATTTGTCATCTGACTCTTTCAGAAACTTTTGAAAATCCAGCCTAAAATTCCAACCACCTTAAATTCAGATTGGAAGATCAGCCTGAAACAGGGATGAACAATGGCAGGGTTAATATACTGTGCTGTGCCTATTTTCACATTCAGATGCTATAACCCATATCCTGATTTTTTTTTCCACAAGTTCTGTCTGACACATGCTGTTGCTATTTATAGCTAAAAAAGTCTGAAATTCATTTGAAGATATTGTGGCCTTTAGATAAGGCTACCTTTGGTGAGTGAGTAAGGCTACCTCAACAGGTGAGGGACCTTTGTTGGTCCTTAATAATCAAGATCTAGTTTATTTGGTTCTGAGAGGATGACATGCTATTAAGAAAAGGTCCTTTCTGCTTTCTCTGGATTAGAGAATGCTCCACTTTTCCTGATGAATTCTCAAGATGATCAACATATATATATATAAGTAGACAGTTAAAAAGGGGTGGAAAGAAAGGGAACAAGTACATTTAAGAGTGATTAGAGATGTTTTATCTTGTTTTTATTCTGATTTATTACCGGTATTTGGGGTGAGATTTTAAATTGCGCCCATAGTGGGGGCCAGATTTTCACTAGTGCTTAGTACCCACCCGCTCCCATTGTGACACTCACAGCCAGATTTTTACAAGACTTCAGCATGCAGCATACTGAGCTATTTATATACAGATTTTCGAAAGTGCTCAGCTTCCATGTACGCCCCCTCCCCGCCCCCACTTATGTAAGGGGGTAGACTAGCAGCCTGAGCATTTCAGTAAGAGCAGGGAACCTGAGTTCCACTCTATGACACTGTCTCCCCTCTGTAGCCAAGGGCACATCATTTAACGTCTCTTCCTTTGTTCATCTGTGATGTTAATAATAGTGGTCCACCTCTTAGGGCTGGTATGAAGGTTACTTAAACTTGTTGTGCAGTATTAAAAGTACTTAATAAAATACACTTTTTCAAAACAGCTTGCCAGGGTGGGAGAGGGATAGCAAGTATTTACATATCACTTTATGCAGCAATCCTGTCCTTTATCCTTTGAGGTCCAGTGATGGAACCCATTTACTAAAATTGTGGTGGCTAAATAAATAATTGAGGAAGCCAGTCTCCCATTTGGAAGACGCAATGACAAATGCAATGGAAAGCTGTGTTGGCACACCAGATCTATGTTGGCCTGTTGGCCATAGTGGAATGACCTAATCATTGGTCTTTTACAGAGAGTCAAGCTAAGGAGAAAGTATTGCATTTGTGGTCTGTGGAATTTATCACAAACACTTCATTTAAAGAGTGTAGCCCAGGAAAATCACTTGTTCCCATTGGGACTCATAGGAGTTTGCCATTGGCTTGACTCGAAGCTTGCCCTTGCTATTCACCATAGTAGAGCAGTGTTTCCCAAACTTGGGATGCCGCTTGTGTAGGGAAAGCCCCTGGCGGGCCAGGCCGGTTTGTTTACCTGCTGTGTCCACAGGTCCAGCCGATCGCGGCTCCCATTGGCTGCAGTTCGCTGCTCCAGGCCAATGGGAGCTGTTGGAGGTGGCGGCCAGCACGTCCCTCAGCCCGCGCCGCTTCCAGCAGCTCCCATTGGCCTGGAGCAGCGAACCATGGACTTGCGGACGCGGCAGGTAAACAAACCGGCCTGGCCTGCCAGGGGCTTTCCCTACACAAGCGCTGGAACAAGTTTGGGAAACACTGTAGTGGAGTAATAAATTGATTTTTTCATATTTGCAAAACTGTCTTGAGTCTTCGACTAGAAGCAGTTATGCTGTGAATCAGAACTAGTCCAGCTGTGATTAATGGACCCCTCAAAGTAAAAGATATTCATTTGTGAAAGATGAGACCTTATACATGGCCATCCTAAACCAAGGCTTACAAAAGCTGCTTAAATGCACTCCTATGGAGAAAACAATAGGGTTGTTAGGATAGGGGTCCCAATGAGGTCTGGCAGTCTGTGTTTGCAGGCAGAGCTTGCCTGTGCAAATAGGATAAACGACCTATGTTATGTACTTTACCCAGGCAAAGATTGTCTCTCAAAAGTGTCCCTAATACTTTAATCATCAATCCATGCAGCTACACACCCCCTTTTATGCTCCGGTTATAGTAGTGAACTATAAAAAATGCTGTTTATAACTGTTTTAAAGTGCCTTTTGTAATGATGCATCCATTTTAAGGCCACTGTGCGGCTGTTATCTAAGAACCACATCTCCAGACTGTTTGTCCAGGGCCTAACTCCCACAAAACTGCAGACAATGAGGTTCAATGTAATGGCAGCATTACAGCTTATAGCCACAGCACTGTGGTACTCTCGACTAAGTTATTGTTTAAGGAGGGATATGATATTTGAAAAGTTTAAAAATCCAGGAGGAATGAAGAATTATTGGGAATGGTAAACTTGGTTGGGAGCACTTGGGATGGGATACCAAGGAGATTTTAAGCTAATTTCTGGAGAAAGTTTCTCATGGTGCGATATACTGGATTGTGGAATCGTTGTCCGAGAGACATTGTGGAAGACCAGTTGCTTGGGTCATTTAAAACTGGGCTGGGTAATGGCAGTGCTTTAACAAGGTTGAGTTTTGTATTAGATCAGTTGATAGTTACCTCAATATTTATTATTATTTTTATTATCATACCACCTCAGAATCCTAGTCATGGCCCAGGACCCCACTGTGCCAGGTGCTGTATGCACACACACAACAAAAAGATGGCCCCTGCTCTGAAGAGTTTACCATCTAAATTATGCTCTAGGATGTAACTGGGGATTATTGCAAACTCTGAGGTAGCATTATTTAGTTTCTGAAGGCAATTGAAAAGGCTTGTATTCCTTTGCATGTCCAGTTACTCTCTTTGGGCTTGGCTACACTTACAAATTTGCAGCGCTGCAGCAGGGTGTGAAAACACACCCTCTCCAGCGCTGCAAATTGCGGCGCTGCAAAGCGCCAGTGTAGTCAAAGCCCCAGCGCTGGGAGCGCGGCTCCCAGCGCTGTCCGTTATTCCCCACAGGGAGGTGGAGTACGGACAGCGCTGGGAGAGCTTTCTCCCAGCGCTGGCGCTTTGACTACACTTAGCGCTTCAAAGCGCTGCCACGGCAGCGCTTTGAAGTGTAAGTGTAGCCAAAGCCTTTGAGAACAGGGACCAAATATCTGTATGCTTTCATGGGCCAGATCTTGAAGCCCTTATTCAGTCAATGGGAGTTCTGCCTGAGCAAGGATTGAGTGAGGTCTTTGGGCGTTGGCCCTGTACGTACAAACATTTGAGTGGCCAAATCCTGAAGACTATCTGTACTGAGGTTAACCTCTCATTGGGTTTGGTTGTCATGACAATGCTGATCATTGTTCATTATTGTGGTAGTGCATAGATGCCCCAATCAGCAAACAGAACTCCATTTTGCTAGATGTTGTACACGCAAAAAGATACTCCCTGCCCCTCAAGAGTTTACAATCTTAGCACATATTAGGAGACGACATGGCTACAACAAACAGCCGGGGAGGAGGTTGAGGCAACAGTGAAATGAACAGGATCCGCGCAGCAGGCTCATCATGCTGGTGGTTTAGCCATTGTCAAGTATTTTGTAGATGTCACGGCAGGCATGACTTTAAAGAGAGCCTGGAATAAAGGCTGCAGAATTGGGTCCATTCCAAAGATCCAGGGAAATGCATGTTCCGTAATGATGGGTGGGGATCTATTTGTTAATTTCTCAATGCTTCCGATGTGTAATCTGGAGAATTGAAATGTGATATCGCCCTTCCTAATGACAGGAACTCCTACATTTCCACACTTGCAAATGTCTTAAGGTATGTAGTTAAATGAGTCACAATCATGTTAACAAAGCTAACTCCAACCATTAGGAAATCTGTATGCCACATCTCTGCATGCAGATGCTATTAAAGTGTCAACTCCGCATGAATACCAATATTAACAGTGCTGTCAAACTTTAATGATTTATAACTATAGGTCCCGTATCAGCACAGAGAGCAAGCAATAAGAAGAAAACCCAAGCCAAAATAAAGGGAAACAAATGGCGGGAGAGTGAATAATATAAATAAGTCCAATTCAAATTTATATAAAACAAAATGCGAATTACTGAGATAACAGCGAGGTGCAGTTGTAATGTGTGATAGATGGTCTTTGGGCTGCATAATTTGTTCAGTGTGATCAGGAGGTTGAGATTTTTTTGCTTATTCATTTTACTCTGCAAACCTCTGGTACACATCCCCAATGCTGCTGAGATGCTGCGTCTCGTGACATGTCAAATCTAAACTCATCATTAGTATGATTATTACCTGCATAGTGCCAATAAGGCACTTTACATACAAAGTCCCTACCCCAAAAATCTTACTGTCTCCAGCCTGACCCAAAAATCAGATCCAGGAACAAGCCCTTGTGCCCACACACAGCCCGCATGGATCTGAATGAAGGATCAAGGCTTTGCTTGGCAATTTACAAATGAAGGACGAGGAGGTGGGATGAAATGAATAGCAGTGTGATGAATGGTTATGTCTTGTGTATGGTTTATTGGTTCCATGACTTTTTACATTTTTTTTTGAGATTTACCACATTTAATAGCCAGTCTCCTTCCAGCACCCAAACCTGGATATCTAAACACCAGTCTCCAACAACAACAACAACACAGTGAAAAGTGTGTGTCGGGGGAGATGGAAACCAATACCAACAACAGCTCAGAGACTCTAAAGCCACACACTCACTTAAAAAACCATCAAATTCATACCTACTGCATCTCCCCTGACTTCCCCAGTATTAGAGCGGAGGTGAGTTTGGTGCTTTGAGCATATTCACAAGCTCCTTGGCCATGATTCTTTCAACTTCCTCACTGCTCTTTCCCATTGTCATCAATTTCATCTCCTATTTCTTCTATTCGGATCAAAACCGTCCCTGCTTTTGTCTGAGCAACTATCTTCATTGCCTCACTCTGTCCAAAAACTAGCCTGTCTCCCTGCTTTCTCACCTTAGAGATGCTTCAGTAAGTTTTTTCCTCAGATTGGACACCTTCCAGGCCTGGGCACAATTCTTTCCCCTGTTACAGCTCCTGTTACAGCTTAGGTGGTAGCTAGGGGATTCTTCATGATGGCTCTTCTCCCTTTCTTCTGTTCCACCCATTATATATCTTTTGCATAAGGCGGGAATCCTTTGTCTCTCTGGGTTCCCAGCCCTCCTCACTGGAAAAGCACTAGGATAAAGATGGATTCCAGTTCAGGTGACATGATCACATGTCACTGTAAGACCCCAAGCCTTCATTCATCCCAGCCTGACTCACAGGGAGGCCTGCCTGCAAACAGAGCCATTCAGTCAATTGTCTTGATTAATGGGAGCCATCAAGATTCCCAACCACCATTAATGGCCCACGCTTTGCATAATTACAGTAGGCCCTCAGAGTTATATTTCATATTTCTAGTTTCAGATACAAGAGTGATACACTCATACAAATAGGATGATCACAGTCAGTAAATTATAAGCTTTGTAATGATACCTTACAAGATACCTTTTGCATGAAGCATATTCCAGTTACAGTATATTCACTCATTAGCATATTTTTATAAAATCATATAGACTGTAACATCACACCACCCATGGCAGTTATAGGAGCCTGTTTGTCTTGCTTTTGCAAGTTCTTTCAGCATGTTATAATTTTATATAGTTACCTATTTCTATAGTTTTTAGTGTCAGTTAGTAGTAGACTTGATAAGTTTATGGAGGGGATGGTATGATGAGACTGCCTCATAATGGCATGTTGCTGATCTATGACTGCTAGTAGCAAAAAGAACAGGAGTACTTGTGGCACCTTAGAGACTAACACATTTATTTGAGCATAAGCTTTCGTGTGCTATAGCCCACTTCATTGGATGCATGCAGTGGAAAATACAGTAGGAAGATATATATATATACACACAGAGAACATGAAACAATGGGTGTTTCAAAATCAAAGCACTCCTTCTCGCACTCATTTGCTAAAGCGGCACTATTGATGCCGGTGCTGGGGCAGGCACCTTCAAATCTGGGCCCAAAGCAGCACCCTCATCATCCATGGTAACATCTTTGTCTCTTGCTCACCCATTTGCCTTCCTGTGTGTGGCTTATCGCAGACAGGATGAAAGGGCTCTAATTCTCTTCTCAACAAATATCATCTTGGATAGCCTCCTATATTTGTTTGTGCTATGACTTGGCTAATGTTATCCCGCCAGGCAGAGTGACAGCACATTTGACAAGGTTGCAGGTGGCCTCTGTGACCTTCCTGGCTCAGATACCTATCCTAGACATTTGTAGGGAAGCAACTTGGTCTTCAGTGCACACATTTGCATCCCATTATGCCATCACTCAGCGCTTTAGGGATGATGCCAGATTTGGGTCAGTTGTCCTTCAGTCCTTGTTCAGATAGACTATGATTCCACCTCCTGATATCACAGCTTGTGAATCACCACAAGTGGAACGCACATGTGCAATCACTCAAAGAAGAAAAAATGGTTACTGACCTGTTCTGTAATTTGTTGTTTTTCGAAATGTATTGCACATGTCTGTTCCATGACCTGCCCTCTTATCCCTTTGCATCAGAGTTTTCCAGCAAGGAGGAACAGAGGGGAGTCAGGAGTGGCTCTGTTCTTTATACCTGAACACAGTGGCACATGGAAGCAGAGGGTGCTCGAGCTGCACCCAATTTGAGGGAAAAACTTTCAACAACTGTGTGAGGAGCACTCACACACAGCAAGAGTGGAATGGACGTGTGCAGCGCATCTTGAAGAGCAACTGTTACGAAACATTTTTTCCACTTTCTCCTCCATGCCGTTCTTCAGCCCAGTGGCTTTGTTCTATCAATTGGCGCTTGCCCCAACTTTGGATACTGATTCCTCCATTCCTGTCCATTAGAGTACTACTTTCCCCTTGTCCCTCAGGCACTTTCCTAACATAATAAACCAGCCATTTCCTCAAACCCCATTCCACGCTTATTTTTTTGATCCTATTATCCACATCTGTGCTCCCACCACTGTCAAAAACGTTTTCCTGCTGATACATTTTCTCTACAATTTGTCACTGTCCTCTTCTTTCTTCAAATCTTTTCCATAGATCCTCACTTTTCCTGTTAGTAATGGCACAACTCCTAACCTTTCCATTTATGGTAAATGCCAGACAAAATAGCCATTTCTGGTCTCTCTGATCACATATCACACAGTAATCCTAGAGATGGTCAAAAAAATGGGAATTCACTGAACATTTTCAAGTGGCTTCCATCTTGCAAGGCTTGAAATTGATGCATTTTTTATGAAATTTAACATGGAAATTGTTCAATATTGTTATAAAAAGTCATAAAATCAAAATTGTTATTGAATTTTTTGTTGTTTACCAAAGACTGTTTTCTTACTGAAAACTGGTTTTTCAATCAATGGAAAATTTCATAAATGATTTCAACAAAAGTATTGTGCTTTTTGTTTGGCCTGTCTCTCTCCCCATCACTGATGTCTGTTTTAGGTATTTCTGAGGTTCCCATCACCTTGTTATCTGACTGCTTGATGAAACTATGACAAAGTTTACAGAAAAGATGTTCAATCTTTTCTCTCTCCCTCCATTCCCACAATAGAGGCTTATGATTTATAGCTGAAACTTTTCTGAGAAAACATAGGGATTACAGCGGAAGTCAGTCTTAAGTATCAAGTATCAGAGGGGTAGCCGTGTTAGTCTGGATCTGTAAAAGCAACAAAGAATCCTGTGGCACCTTATAGACTAACAGACGTTTTGGAGCATGAGCTTTCACGGGTGCATCCGACAAAGTGGGTATTCACCCACGAAAGTTTATGCTCCAAAACATCTGTTAGTCTATAAGGTGCCACAGGATTCTTTGCTGCTTTTATAGTCAAGGGGGAAAAGATGGTGGCTTTATGGATTTTGATAAGAGTGCACTCATGCCATCATTTGAATTTTTTAAACCAAGACTGGATGTCTTTTCGAAAGAGATGGTATATCCCAAACAGAAGTTATGGGCTTGCTTCAGAAACTACTGGATGAGGATCTATGGCCTGTGTCATGCAGCAGTTCAGCCTAAATGATCATTCTGGTCCCTTCGGGCCTTAAAGTCTATGGCTCTAAGAGAATCTGCTCTCCTTCACATGCATGACCTTTTCTGCAAATGATGACCTCCTTCTCTTCCCACTCTGGCTCACTGCATCCTTCAGAGCTATGGGTCACTTTACTGGCTCTCCACTCATTACAGAATCCAGGGAAAACTGCTCTATTGCTCTCTAAACCCTTGACTACTTTCCCTCATCCAGCAACAGCCTCTCTGGACTTGCCATTGCTGGTGAAAGAGTAGCCTTTGATTTATCACTGCTTCATAGTTTCTCTGTCTCATTTCAGAACTCTGCTGAAAACATATCTCTTCTCCCTCATGTCTCCCTCCTAAAGTCGCTCTGCTATTATTTAACTCTCTAATTGTATTATTTAACAGCAGCTCTATAAAGCATTTTATAATGTGGTCTATGGGCAAGACAGCACACACATAAAATTGTGTTGTCTTGCAACCTCTGTATTTGTTTTCTGTGTTGCAATCTCAGTTTTAATGAGGGCTGACACTGCAATTAGAGCAGGGGAGAGTCTCTCAAACTCTGAGCAAGTCAGAGGCACAGAGAACACATTTTATTTAGACCTTCTATCAGTTCAGATAGGAAGATTTATCGCATCTGACTATAGTAACGGCATTACTCATGCAGCTGCTAGATTCACAAAATAGTAAAAACAGCCAATTATTTCAAACACTCAGGGTGTCTGTGTATGTGTGTGTTTTGGCATCAGTAATAGTAGCTTGTAGTCATAATTTCTGCATGTGATCATTGAAGCTACAACCAGCTTGGGCTGGAACTGTAGCTCGGTCTTTTGTTTGCATTTTATGTGTTCTTATATGAGCAGCCATGCAAGACGCATTTTGATTTAAGTTGCATTTCACTTCCCCTCCCTGTAAGTGGTGTATTGTGTTGCTGCCAGAATGGCTGCCTAAACTCACCCTAGAGGTGGCTGCATATTAGTGGCTACTGAGTTTCTTGTATAAACAAAGCCCAATTTTCCAAAGTGGCTTCCTGAATGCAAGTGGAACTTTTGTGTGCAGTTTCTTGTATTTTGTGTACCTATGTTCCCATTTCAATATGCATATGTGGGATTTGCATGTGTAGTTGAGGCAGATACTTTGGGAAATTGAGCCCCCAGTATATAAATTATGAACTGGGAGGTATAACATATTAATAGAGATGGCCTGAACCAAAACCATGAAACTGAATGCAAGAAGTAGTAAAATTTTCAAAAGCTTCTACATTACTTAAGAACCTTTGTCTCATTCTCAGAGAGCACTTAGAAACCTAGGGACTTGTTTACATGAACATTTAGTTCACAATAAGCTGGAGTGTGAATCTCATCCGCACTAGCCTGCTGTGCATTATGTGTTCAGGTGGACCCTTCTGCCATGAACTAAGGGCTTGGCTACACTTACAAATTTGCAGCGCTGCAGCAGGGTGTGAAAACACACCCTCTCCAGCGCTGCAAATTGTGGCGCTGCAAAGCGCCAGTGTGGTCAAAGTCCCAGCGCTGTCCGTTATTCCCCACAGGGAGGTGGAGTACGGACAGCGCTGGGAGAGCTCTCTCCCAGCGCTGGTGCTTTGACTACACTTAGCGCTTCAAAGCGCTGCCGCGGCAGCGCTTTGAAGTGTAAGTGTAGCCAAAGCCTAAGTGTTTGTGGAGACAAGCCCACTGGTAGAGCCATGATGCTAGACTAGATGGGCTGCTGCTGTGGTGCAATAGGATAATTAATATAATCTAATTCTGTTTCTGTTGTTGAAAATCAAATGTTAGAGCTGGTCAAAAATCAGGAAAACAATCAGGCCCAAAAGTTTCAAACCTAATTTCCAGTTTACAGGGTTTGAAACGGACCCATTCTGTGTGAAAATTTTCATAGTATTTATTCTCAAAACTGTTGTCAAACTTTTCTGCTTAACAAAACTTGTCTTTACTTACTAAAAGTGGAGTTTTCAGTAACCCCTCCTCCCTCCCCAAAAAAAATCAACAATGATTTTGGCAAAATATGTTGCAGAAAACTTGGATGTCAACAATTATTCGTGAAAAGTTTTGTTCTAAAAAAGTAATGGCCTTTTTGGAAGAGCGTTAACTTTTAATGCAAAAAATGCTGACCAGGTCTCCTAAATATGCTAGTCCATGTTTTCAGTAATTATTGGCATATACATTTGAATATGTTCATTTTACAGCTGAAAATGTTTGTGTGAGCAAATGGGGGTGGGTAGCAGGGAGATTATATCGCTGCTGAATCAAGAGAGGCTTTTTTTCCTCTGCAACAGTTTCTGTGTAATGCTTCTCAAACTAGGTGCAGGACAAGCACCATCAGCCCTAGAGTCAAAAGGGGAAACTAAACCAGCATTGATTTGGAGTGGTAGTAGTGGAAAGAGGGAGCGCTTTTATTTTTTATTTTTATTTTTTTCCAGAAATGGATAAAATGAATTACTTTTCCAGTGAGCTTAAATCAAACGGTAATAAATGAGGCTGCATTTTGGACAAACTAATCAATAGGCCAGCATATTCAAGGAACTTCATGTCATATAACCCTACTGGGCTGAACTTAATAATGTGAGCTGTAGTGCAGTTTCATGTAGCACCATTTCTTCAAAGTGCCACGAAAACATAATTTTAAAAAAGTCTTCTGAAAAACAGTGTGTTACAGAATCATTAGGGCGTTAAGGGGCTCTGGCATCTGCCTTTTTTAGGATTCTTTTTAAAGAGAAAAAAAAATAAAAGTGAGCTCAGTGCTTGTGAAACAGGCTGGATTGAAGTCTGTTTCACTGTGAAATAGCAGAAAACTCCCACACAAAGTTCAACCTATATGTCCCATCCTGATCTCCAGAGGTAGGTAATTCAGGTTACCCTGAATATGAAACCTTCAGCCTCTCTGAGACTACTAACCACACTGAGACCACTATCATTTCACAGAAGGCTTTTGCATTTCTAGAGCAGCTTTCACTGAATGAATTCAAAACATTTCAGGGGAGATTTTCAAAGTTACAAATGAGAGTCAGTGGAAGTTAGGCACCTAACTGCTATTTGTGCCTTTCAAAATGTCAGTAAATGTTATGGTTCCCCCTCTGCAGATAAAGAAATTGAAGAACAGAGAGGCCAAATGGTGTACGCCGCATCATTTTCAAATGAGTAGTGGAGCTGAGAGCAGGATCACAAAAACTCTCATTTCTACTTTGCTACTTTAGCCACAAGCCCAAAATGCCTAAATGTCTGTCTGCTGTTTATGCTGAATTTAGCAATTATTTCATTTACAATCTCTCATCTCTAATGTTTTCTGGCTTATTAATGAGAACAATGTCACTCCCCTCACTTTGCACTACTTTTCCTAGCACTTTTTTATGGGCCGATCTTAATTATTGTTATTCTTACACCGTGCATGTACACAGGGATTTACAGTCAAATATTTCAAAGTGGTCGCTTGCCACCAATATACACGATGGGTGTATCTCCGCTCACTTAACAAGCAGCCATGTGGCCACCAATCCTGAGCCAGAATTGTTCACTCCGAGTCCCTCCTCTTCTCACAGCAAGGCATTGTGCTCTTGGTCGTACTCCAGACTCTTGCTGGAGCAGCTGCCACTGGCACCCTTTCTCTGAGGCATCATCTTGTTTTCTAAGCCTTCCAGAGTCCCCCTTGAGTGGAAGAAATGTGAAGCTTCTTTTAGGAAACTGGGAAGTGATGGCAAGTGTGTCTTCCCCTTTCTGCTCTTCAACTGTGCCTACCACACCACACTTCAGCATCCTGCCTCCCTCTTCCCCCCACAACAGCACTGGAGATTGGAGGCCTGCTCTGGAGACACAGGACATAAAGGGAAGTTCCAGTGGGGGGAGGTAGAGTCATGGACGCCTGAAGAGACAACCATGGGGCTGGATGTGCGGTGAGAGAGATAAAACAAGACACCAAAACAAACACCCAAGCCCGGGAAATCCCCAAACTTAATTCTTCTTTGTTTCCTAAACTGGTTGTGGTTACTTGGTGATAACTATTGCCGTTAGCTTTCACATTGACTAAAACACCCAAGCTTTTTAAAAGCAATGAGAGGAATAGGTGCTAACTTCTTCAAAGCAGGGATTCTCTGCTACTCTGTGTTTGTAAAGTGTTGAGCACAATGGAGCTCTGATCCACTTTGGGGCTTTTGGGTACTATCACAACAATAGTGAGAGCATCATAAATCTTTCCCTGTCCACATACTGCAAATAAAGGCATTGGGACAGATCCTCAGCTGGGGCTAATGGGCACAACAGCTCCATTTAAATAACAGAGCCACAGTGATTTACAACAAGAGGAAAATGTGGCCCATTCTTCTCATAAAACACAAAGACATGCACATTTCAGCAAAACACAACTGTCCTTACCACTAACCCCAATTAAATCCTTTTCATTCAACAGTAGTTTCAAAATATGAAGCAGGAAACAAAGTTCTTCTGAAAAAGAAATATAAAGCAATTACATATTTTCTTGCATCCATATATATCTATGGGTTTCAAATCAGGTCCACATACATGAATAATTTGCCATATATTCAGAATATTATACACTCTTCCTATTAGACTCCATATCCTCCATTATTCTTAAGAAAGAGCAATTGTAAGTATTTGACCAAATATCTGTCAATTGATAAATATATTAGCTGATAAATCCTTCTTAACAGTGTCCCTTAAAAGGTAATATTAAGATATTGACCTCAAAATAGCAAAAAAAATGCTTTACAAAAGAAATCAATGGGTCAGGTTGATGAAATGTTCATTCCCTCATACAGGGTAAGAAAAATGTGTTTACGTGTATGTGGCAGAGTAAGACTTATGGTGTCATAAACTATTCATTGCCCTGGCTTTAAGTGCTTGGGATTTTTAAATAATGTGATAAGCAAGTACATTGCTGCACTTTGTACCCTTAACAGGTTTGGTTTTTTGTTTTGTTTTTTAAATGGAGCTTTTGTCTGAATTTTAGAGAAGGAGAATCTGCCACTGAAGGATGAGAGACTTTCCTGAAGTCACACCCAAGGTTTCTTTTCTCTCAGACTTGCCCTTAAATGAGACTCTTCTGACCTCATTCCTACCCCACCTGCAATAACTTTCATTTTATGCTGTCTGTATATGTATCTTTCCTCTTAGTCCATTTTCTCCAAACCACCCTGGATCTCAATTGTTCTTCTCCCTGGTTTTTCAGAGTCCTCTCTACTGCCTGGTGTGTCCCAAATTGTATTCAGCAGGTGATGATGGGCTGAAAGGAGGAGGGAGGGAAATGGTGTGGCTGTGTACATTTTAAATGTTCAAAGCATAACTCAGACCTAACTAATGCATTCACTGCTAATTCAATAATGTATTTCACACCCCAGAAGTGCCTTTTTGTCAGTATGTAGGCTCAGCACCTGCTCTCCTAAAAGAAGGCCTCTTTAATGTATATTTTATGACTGTGTAGTGCAGCAAGGGAGAAGGCATAATTATTTGGAATTTTCTCTGTGTCAATACACATTAAACTGGGATTTAGTCATGGGTAATTAGCAAGCATTGACCCACACTGTGATTTATACCATATTTCATGAGCTAAAAATAGTCATTTTCTTTAAGAACAAAAGTGCCGTATATTTCAAGAGGGGCAGAGCTGGCAGGATGCTTGAACAGAGTGTGAGGGATTGAAAAGGAATGAAACCGCAATTGTTCCCTGAGCCTCTAAGGAGTAGAAGGCAGTGCTTCCTCTGGTTAAGAGCCAAGATGCGGTCTATAAATTGCATTGCAAAATGCAACTTTGTTCTCCCGAATGTATAGATTACTAAAATCATTCCTCATATTTAAAAGAGGAGAATAGTAATTACATATTGCAGAGAGGTAATGAATTGAAATTAAACAGGCGTCGTTAAACAACCAGCCTCTTCACTGGGAGCAGCCTAGTTGTCGGTTTCAGAATGCGCCTAAAGAAAAACAAGGGAAGAGAGCGCGTCAGAACAAGCGGAGTAATAACTAAGGGCCCATATTGTGCCATTCATTTTTTTTTCTAAACGTCCCATTGGAATCAGTGAGGAGTTGGACTTAAAAATTGGTGACACGCTTTGACCCTAACACTTAGAAAGGCACTGGAGGGAAAAAATAAAGATGGCCTGTCTTTGCCAGTAAGATTCTTGCTGGTAACATGACTCAGCAAGGCAGTATTAATAAGCAAAGCCACACTTGGTAGCAGTGTCACAGTAAACTTATAAGGTGATATTCACATAACTGTGGGTGTTGGGAAGGAAGCTATAGCTACGCTGTTTTTGCTCGATAGCTCATGCAATTTATATCTTTACTCACTGTACAAACCACATGGGAAAGAAAACAATGTGGACAAAATTCTGTCTCTCTTTTGCATTTGGCACCTTAGACACAATTTTGTGCATATATTGTAGCCAATATGGGCTGGACTCCCTCATGATTCCTGCATAGCTACCCATGCAGAAGTTATCCCTACAGAATTAGTGCATTGGGGGAGTGGCTAAAGCAGTGGGGTCCATGCTAAAATGAGTGCCCTGCATACCCTATCATGTTAGTCATATGTAGGCCCCAGATATGCCTCTACAGTTCAGCATGTGGCTTACATATGGAGGAACATAGCAGTTGCCATACTAGGTCACATCCATGATCTGGGTTACTCAGTTGCCTGCCTTGGACAGCGGCCAGCACCAGATGCTTCAGAGGAAGATACAAGAAACCTCAGTGTAGGCAGGTGTGGGAAAATGTGCCCCCAGGAAAATCTTATCTTAATCCCTAATAGTTAGAGATTGCCTTAAACCCTGAACATGAGTTTTATATCCCCCTATCCCTTCCATTTTTGTTTAGCATTAACTATAAAAACTCTTATTATCCATGTAAATAACCAGTCCCTATCTGAATCTGGCTAAATTCTTGGACTCAGTGGAGAGCCTCCAAAATATAAATTCTGTGAGTCTTGGGCAAGGAGGGGAGGGAAACAGGATAGGAAAGTGTAGCCACTGCACCCTACAAGTCTCCAGGCGGTGGCATTTTGGGTACATACATATCCTCTTGTTTGAATTCAACACTTTGTATTTTTTTGGATTTGCAGCTATGAGCACATTTATCTCAACTTCCTTTTGGTGGTCAAAAATATCATTAATCGCATGTGTGTGTTAAATGAACAGATGCATTTATATATGATGGATTGTTACTGGGAGGTCGAGTATGTTAATTTGAGTTTGGTTTTTAACATTGTTTTCTTTTTATTAACTCTTTGTATAGTTTGATTCATAGAAGTCTGCATCATGTTGAATTGTCCGAGCTTCCTGTATATCATATCATATATATCTGTAATTTCCCCCCCGCTCGTTACAGTGCTGGATTACACATGCTAAATATGGGTCAATGACTCTGATTTTACTTGGTCTTTTCCCTATGTCAGCATGTCCTTTGACATTGAGTTGTGCTTCTCAATGGCATACTTCATTGCACAGTATAAAATGCTGCAGCTGGGGGGTGGTTGCTAATGAGCAATTACTTTTGCCATGTTGTTTCTTTCATTTGGATTAGTTGGTATTTGATCTAACCAGTCCTAACGGTAAATGGTGCTTTATTGCCGGGTTTGAAAAGAATCTCTCTGTTTTGAGTTATGGATGCAAAGAGCTTTTATTAATGAGTTTTTCAATTTGGTAATCCAGGAACTTGAAAATAGGGGGAGGGGAGGAAGAGTAGAGAATATATTCTTGTTATGAATCAAATGCACCTAAGATTTAAACATTTCAGAGATTATAAACTAGATACTGTATATTTTATGGTCTATATTTTTGACTTGTCTAGCTTCCAGTTTTCCATTGATGAAACTGTTTTATAAATTATAGATCCATTCCTACAAATAATTGACACCAATGCTTTAAATATATGCAGGCAATATCTTTGGGGAGGGGGAGTCTGGGGATTGCAGGTGGCAGATACTTCCAACTCTGTCCTCTTATCTTTTTATTTATTGGTTTAGCGCCTGGCACAATGGGGCCTCAATCCCTACCAGGGCAGATGGGCACTGTTGTTATACAAGTACACCTCTACTCTGATATAACGCTGTCCTTGGGAGTCAAAAAATCTTACCGCGTTATACGTGAAACCACATTATATCGAACTTGCTTTGATCCACTGGAGTGCGCAGCCCCGCCCCCCGGGAGCGCTGCTTTACCGTGTTATATCCCAATTTGTGTTATATTGGGTCGCGTTATATCGGGGTAGAGGTTTAATATATAATAATAATAATTAATAATGTCCGCTAGTGAACTGGCAAGTGTTGGCTGGAGAGTTTGCGGCACCTTATTTGAATGAGTTCTGATCCACTGGTTTAACCACACTGCTGAAAGTTGGTCAAGATTATTATTTAGGATTTCTTATGTAGCCTTGGGCAAATCATTTAGGGCAGAAATTTCAAACTAGGGGACCTAGAATTAGGCATTTAGGTCCATATTTAGGCTCTTAAATAAGTGGTTTGACTTTCAGAGGTGCTGAATGAGTTGCAGGAACTCATTCCTCTAAAAATCTAATTGAAACTATCTTTTGGCACCCAAGGCTGAAAATTTTGGCTTTAACCTCCCTATCTCAGTATCTTAACATGTAAAAAATAATATTTTACACACCATAGAGATATGCCTAGGATTAATTACATACGTTGATGCTTCAAGGTAAAGCCCATTGAGCATGAAAATGAAAAGTGGTAAAAAGTATCCAGTATATTTTGAAATAAATAAAATATTTTAAGCATTTCTGAACTTTAAATCTTATGTGCTGAGGAAAATAAAGTCCTTGCGTTTTCCCACTGCATCCAATGGCAATCAGTGGGCGTTTTGAATGGATAAGGAATATAGTATCAGGAAACTTGATGTATAATACCTGTCAGACATATAATGGTAATTAATAAGGAAATTAGTGGGACTTGATCATTTTTGGTAAGTAATGACTGTGTAGTATAAGTGTAATTTTTTTTTTTTTTTTTGGAAATTTGTACATGCACTGCCTATTTTAGCCTGAGCAGCCAACCAATATTTGGGACCTTGCAGGTTGTTTCTATTAGGAAGAGAAATTGAGGGTGCAATTATTTCTTTTCTGGGAGTCATCTAACTCCAGTATAACAGTATTTGCTGTAGGAGGGAACTGGAAAGTTTTGCTATAGCAGAAATAGAACTATAACTGTATAAGATAATAATGCACAAGATGTAATTCAGTACAGTTTGAAAGTTCTGTGTATAAAATAACTTTTTTAGTTAAAATAATGCTAATAATATCTCATGCTTCAGGGCAGAAGGTGATACCTGGGGAGAAAAGAAGGCAGGGGATAATTCATTCAGAATATTCAGTAGGTTTTGCCAAATACATAAGAGATTCACTTTTTAATTTTAAAATCATTAACTTTAAAATGTGCTCTGCTAAATTTTTCCTTTAAAGATCGGAGATCTTTTCTCCTGTTGACTCCTGAAAGATTGTTATGGCTCATTCTGTGGGACAGTGTATATCTCGGTATGTAATACTATTAAAAGAGCATTGGAATTTGTTTAGAAAAGTATCGTCCAATAACTAAAATGCATCCACATTTTGGCTTGAAATTATTAAAATTAAAATACAAACTGAAGCACAGCAAGGTCGATGTCTTCCAAAGGAAGTGCGTGAATAAGCGTTTTTCATGTACTATTTCTGTAGAGATTCTAGTTTGCATCAACATTTCAATTGCTTTTCTATATCTGTATGATGCTAAGAGTTCATGAGATTTGCAGTAACTACAATTTTTAGTACTGTTGCATACACTGTTTTGGTTTGAAGTTTGTTCTTGGCAGCGGATACCTAATCCATCCCTGACTCAGGGTTTGCCTACACTTACAGCACTGCAGCAGCGTAGCTGCCCTGGTGCTTCTGTGCACTTGGTAGCACTTGGTAAAGAAGCTACATACGCCGAGGGGAGAGGTTGTCCTGTCAGCATGGGACTCCTCCCTGAGAGCTGGTAGCTACATCAACAGGAGAAGCCCTGCCATCAACAGCACTGTCTACACTGGGAGTTAGGTCAGCATAACTGCGTCACTCAGAGGTGTGGATTTTCAACACCTCTGAGCAATGTAGTTATACCAACATAAGTTTGTAGAGTAGACCAGGGCTCAGTGTGTGATTACTAGGCTCTCATTTTATATATATAGTATATTATAATTGCACAGTAGTTAGAAATTGGTACAAGCCTGGTCTTGCAAAGAAAACCTGCCTGATAGAGGAGAGGTTTTTAGAAGTGGTTGAAGTGTAAATTGAGAAGTGTTGGGATGCACTTCAGTGTATGGGTACTCTTACATAACTACAACTCCCATAAGAGGCCAGTTTATACTGTCTCTCCTAGGGCAGCATGAGAAACGGCAGAGCTTTGTCCTTGGAAGTAGCTGCTAATTTTCAGCCCTAATATACTTTGTGGCTTCTAGTCTCACACCCAGCATAAAGCAGCAGTAACTCCACTGGTGTTATGCCACTGTAAAACCAGTGTAAGACTGTCTACACTACCAGTTATGTCAGTATTGAATTAACCTCGTTATCTCTAGACTGATTCTTGCCTGCATATTTATACCTGCCTCTGGAAATTTCCACCACATGCGTCTGACGAAGGGGGTATTCACCCACGAAAGCTTATGCTCCAATACTTCTGTGAGTCTATAAGGTGTCACCGGACTCTGTCACTTTTTACAGTATAACCTATGTCGCTCTGGGGTGTGAAAAAAGCCACCCCTAAGCAACATACATTAGACCAACATAAGAGTCAGTGTGGACAGTGCTATGTCGGCGGGAGAGCTTCTCCCGCTGACATAGCTACTGCTGCTCATTGGGGGTGGTTTAATAATGTAGATGGCAGATCTGTCTTCCACCAGCACAGAGTGGCCACATGAGAGAACTTACAGCGGTGCAGCTGCATCGGTACAGTGCCACTGTAAGCTCTATAGTGTAGACATAGCCTAAGGGAGATCAGATTCAGGCCTTATATTATTTCCCCTATATGTAATCACCCCGTGAATGAGATTAAGCCAAACCAGCTTGTTTTATTCCACAGGGATGATCTGATCTCTGCAAGTCACACGAGAGTAGAATTTACTTCTGGCCATCCTGCTAACCCATCCAGCTAATGTGTGACATCAACGTGTTTATTCAAAACATGAGTAATTCAAGGGCCAAGTTTGAATCCAATTGAGATTTTTATCTCTGAATTAGATTCATATGAAACAACTTCCCTTTACAAGAATGCTGCAGGCTGTGGTCCTCAAAACCTTTTGAAAGCTCTCGCCTGTTCAGTATTTTTATTAACAATTGTTAAAACAAACACACACAAAAAGGAATTAATAATAGATGTTGCAATGCAAACTGGTTTACTCATGTCTCTTGCTGCTAAAATATGCTGGAGCAGAGTCAGTAAGCCATGTGGCATTATGTATGTTGCTTGTAATGCTGTCTGGACCAATGGCATTTGATGGCATACTACTTAAGGGCATACTGCTTCCATGTGGACTGCATCGCCAATGAATAATCAAAGCACACTAAAAATAGATTTCTCTGCATCTTTCTGTCTTTTTTTAATAAAGTTCTTATCCAGAGAACTGTCTAAACTTTGATAAACATTTTTCTACCTACTAACCTAATGAGAACAGGCTGTACACCATGTGTGAAAACTAGTGATCAGCAGATATCCAAAATGGCTCTGGTTTTCAAATTGGCAAGCTGGTGAGCACCCAGTATAACAGAGAGGTTGTATGGATTTCTTATTTGGTAGTTAGTGGGTTGGGTTAATCCCTGGTGTAATTCCACTGTTCCAGGGATTAATTTCGTTCAGTGGGATTACATGACATAATTCAGCTGAGCAAGAGTTTTCTCAGCAAAGCCATGGATGGCATTGCAAATATGCTTAGCAAGTGGAGTTTTCGGCCATTTCCTTCATTGTTCCCATCTTTTGGTGGAAATAGAAAGAATGCGACTTTCCTGCAATTATTGTGCACTGAGAATAACAAGTCTTAAAACAATGTTGAGGAGGAAGAAATGTACCACAACATAAGCACTCACAGACTCTGTAACAGTCTGGACACTGAAATGTAAAAATATTACTTGACATGCAGAATTACTACAGCTGGCATATGGATTCTGAGTATTATGGTCTCCCTGATTTATAACAATTCTTTAGTATGCGTTTGTCTATCCCTGTATATTACAGAGTTGTCTGAGGTGTAAAGTTTGTGTCAAGATCCAAACTTTTCCAGAGTTTGGAGGTGTTTGGCTCTGGGTTTGTGGGGACAAACATTTCCAAAGTTAAAGGGTATTAGAGATAGGGATTTGATTCAGGCCCAACTCTAAGATTCATACATACATAATGTGTATGTTTGAGTGCTTTTAAAAATAATAAATCAGAGGAATTAAGAATTGAATGTTGGGTTACCTGGCACCCCCATCCATCCTGCGATGTAGGATTGTTCCATGCAATATAATTTCTAATGTTTTCTCCACCAAGACTATATACTTACGTTGCACTTCCAAAGATCTCAAAGTGCTTTACAGCTATGAGCAGGTGAATTAGTGTACCTATATTAAGGAGATCAATTTGAGGTATATAAAGGTTAATGATGTGTCCAGGATCACACAGTGAGTCAGTGTCATATGTAGAACTGGGTAGTGAACCCAGATAGATTGACTGACTGTGAGGCCTCATCTCCAACTAATGAGGACATACTTCTGTCTTAGAATCATAGAAGATTAGAGTTGGAAGAGACCTCAGGAGGTCATCTAGTCAAACCCCCTGCTCAAAGCAGGACCAACACCAACTAAATCATCCCAGCCAGGGCTTTGTCAAGCCAGGCCTTAAAAACCTCTAAGGATGGAGATTCCACCACCTCCCTAGGTAACTCATTCCAGTGCTTCATCACCCTCCTAGTGAAATAGTGTTTCCTAATATCCAACCTAGACCTCCCGCACTGCAACTTGAGACCATTGCTTCTTGTTCTGGCTTGAACCAGTCCATGTACTATGAACATAGAACAAAAACTAGCCTTGCTCCATATACCTTGCCACAAAATGCAGCCTTCTTATTGTCTCCTGCTCCTTGTCATTCATCTACCTACTGAGCTTATCAACACAAGCCATGATAATGTTTTTTCACCTATGGTTCACTGCAATTACAGAGCCAATAAAGGGTAATTCACTGATGAAGAGCAAACTACTTTTGCGCTGCATTTCACTCAGACACAGTTTCCAGTGTGACTCAAACAACACAATACAAAAATCTTCATGAGATGCAAGGTATAGAACAAGAGGTTCTCTGATGCTTCATTGGATGTTGGAGTAACTGTGCAGGGTGGCTAATACTGGTATTTTGTGATCAGAAAAACTTCTATGATTTACAGGTCCTTGGGGCTTTGTGAATTCATTTTTATTAACTTTGATTATAGAAGCTCTATAAAATTTTCCCGTTCTGTGCTGCATGAAAAATGCAGAAGTTAATTGCTCCCGACGTTTAATTGGTTTATGTTTCTCTCAAACACGGTCTTGCACTGCAAGAGACAGGGATACCAGTTGGCTTGCAGAGATTGCAGAAGATTTTAACACCAACAGATTAGCCTTTTTGTTACTTTTAGCAGCAAATTGCAAATGTGAGTTTAGAAGTGTGTATGGGCAGGTGGAATTCTGCTACTCAACATGCTACAGATGGGGGGTTTCCTTCACACTATGGAATAGTCACTCAGATGGGGGCACTTTGTTTTTTCCTTTCATTCTTCCCCTTTTTTTTCTTTTTCCACAGTTCTGTCAGTTTTTCATCCTTGTTGTAAGTTTCAAGCCATCTGGACTCATAGCTGTCTTTATTTTTCCCCTCCCCAAATGTCATTTCATCTGCTGTAAAAAGGCATCTGAAATATTACCAATTATAATTGATGATGGGTAGATAATCTTGGAGTTCAATGTGGCAGCAGTTCCTCTGTTTTCCGTGGCAGTGAGACACTTTGGAATACATCCATCACCTATGATGATGTCTTTGGAACTCCAAGAGGGAAAATGATATGCAAAGTAAACTAACCTGATGGTGATTTAGAAAGACAGAACAATGCACAGTGTAGGGAACCAACACCGCACATGTCATTCTTTGAAATGTTAAAGTCAATTTGGAAAAAAAAAACCCTTCAAACATTACTGAACCTTCTTACTGGTAATCATACTGAAGCCTCCTTTGGGCTGTAAGTACTGGATGGATGCAATATTAATAATGTTGAGGGCAGCAGCAGTTGTGAAAGGAGAAAACACTTTGGAAGGAAAATTCCTATATAATTTTATATTTAGCAGTGGCTTATTGTAATGGTGGACTGAACATAACCCATTCCAATAAAATCTTTTCCTTCAAATCATGTCCTCTGAAAATGGTCACCACTTCTGTGTTCTTAAAATAATAATTTCAAACATTATTATATTAATGACAAATTAAAGGTCAGATATGCAAATATAGAACAAGATAAACAAACGCACATCTTGAAGGCTCTGAGTATTCACAGAATGAGACCTCATTCGGACATTTTCTTTGTTTGTAATTTTTTAAAGTATGAAGATTAAGACCATACAGCCAACAACAAAACAAATAATAAAGCTACTATTAAATCTATCTCTATGCACAAAAGTAAAATTGTCATGCAACCATTAACATCCTAGGTGAAAGGTCATGAAGATGTTTAGTGGGAGAAAAGGTAAAATAAAACCACATACAAATGAACAATTTGGAATTAACCTAATGTGCTTTGAATCCTATCATAAATTCAAATAATTTCTTTGCATTTTTTTTTAATTCCTGTGCAACTGAGGTGATCTAATAAGGTCCTTTTTTTTGTTCTAGGCGTCACATGAGAAAATGACTGCAGCTACTTTGTAGTACTGAGTCTAGCCAAACCTACGTGTAATATGAGCACTGTAGGATGTGAAATGAGAAGAAAAATACAATAGTTAGTGGAAACCGCACTGTTTCTGCATTGTAAATTTCATGTTCTGTGGGTTACCTTCACTTTTCATTTTAAGCTGCATGCTGCGGCAGATAGCCAGTTAAAAAAAATATAAAAAGGTTGACACTCATCTTATGAGCAACATGGTATAGAATACCAAATGCTCAACGCAGCACACATAATCAAGATCAGAAATGTGACCAATTGTGGTTTGCCTGTGTGAGTGAGCTGTCAAAGATCAGTAGATTATAGGTTGGGTTACATTACCCACTGTGGCAGTGCTGCTTCTGGCGGCTGGTGAGCCTTGTGTTCATTTCACATAATTTAGAATCATATTAGCATATGTAGGAGTAACAAAGGTTGCCCTAGCCCAGAAAGCAATGGCACTTAGAACGGCTTTTTTGCAAATATAGGCCCAGATCTTTCACTAAAGATCGAAGCTCCACTGCAGTCTATGGAGGTGCACTGAGAGAATCTGGTGTTCTGTTTTGTTTTGCAATTTTTTTCCTCAAATGTGTTTAATCTACAGTATCCGCATAACTTTCAGCCAGAACAAATGAGGACTGAATTTGAGCCAGCCACGTAAAGGGGAAAGGCTGTTCAGTATATTCTGATAGCAATACTGGCCTTTAGCCACCTGATCCCCCAGACAACTTTGTTAGAAATTACAGTTTCTCGGCATTCTACAGACCTTTCAGTATCTTCAAAGGAAATTCTTGCAATTCAGGCTGCAGTTTTATTTTCCTATTCTTGGTACAGGACCAAATCCTGAATTTCTGACTCAAGCAAAACTCTCGTTGGACTGGAGAGTTCGGTATATAGATAATATTACTTTTTATTGTTCAAAATTAGGGCTATTGAAAGTCAAGAATTTAGTTACGAATATCTTTCAGTAACTTCCCTACAGTCTGTCTGAAGGATAGCAATCAACTAATCCTGGTGGTGGTCCATTTTTTTTTAGACTCTAAGGAATTATTTCTGCAGTAAAAACTAAGCAATTGGAAGCACAGCAAACTGCAGTGTTGTAGGCCGGTCATATTGCAGAGAGCTACAATGCAGGTTTCCCCTCATTGCTTTGTCAATGAACTCAGCAATATGTCAGTGAAGAGAGCTTATTCACTCACCGTAGTAACCTACTTGCAGACTCCTGAACTGTTGCTGGTACTCCATCTGTAGAAGGCCCTGCATATGGGAAATTTCATATATACCGGTATCTTGTTTGGGATGGGGCATTTGAATGTGTGGATTTTAAAAAAAAAATCCATTTCATTGTGTTTGCTTTTATATTTATAATGCAGTTCCCTAAAGATATTTTGTTGTATTTTGTTTGTATACATATGTAACTTATTGATTGATCTTTTTATAATCAATAAAACTGAACCAATTCAGGAAAGCCCCTGAGTATTCTAAAGATCCGCTAAGCAGTTTATGGAGTGTCGGTTTTCTGTATTCCACAGTTGCTTAGATGAATGATTTTATAGACATTACACTTTCAGACCTGAAAAGTTTGCTTCCCGTATGACACAAGGTTATACATAAAGGTAATCTATTTCAGAGATAAAGAGCAAATGTTCTATCTACCAACCTACTTAGTTATGTTCATTTCAGGGCTGTCAAATTATTAAAAAATTAATGATTAATCATGAGATTTAAAAAAAAAAATCACAATCAGTTTTAATTGCACTGTTAATAATAGAATACCATTTTATTTAAATATTTTGGATGTTTTCTACTTTTTTCAAATAAATTGATTTCAATTACAACATAGAATACAAAGTGTACAGTGCTCACTATATTATTATTTTTTATTACAAATACTTGTACAGTAAAAAAGATAAACAAAAGAATTAATAATTTTAATTCACCTCACACAAGTACTGTAGTGCAATCTCTTTTATCATAAAACTGAAACTTAACAAATGCAGATTTTTTTAACTGCACTCACTATAACTGTAAAACTTTAGAGCCTACAAGTCTATTCAGTCCTACTTCTTGTTCAGCCAATCACTAAGACAAGCAAACATTTGTTTACATTTATGGGAGATAATGCTACCCGTTTCTTATTTACAATGTCACCTGAAAGTGTTGTAGCCAGCATCGCAAGGTATTTATGTGCCAGATATGCTAACCATTTGTATGCCCTTTCATGCTTTGACCACCTTTCGAGAGGACATGCTTCTATGCTGATGATGGGTTCTGATTGATAATGATCCAAAGCAGTGTGGAATGATGCATGTTCATTTTCATCATCTGAGTCAGATGCCACCGATGGAAGGTTGATTTTCTTTTTTGGTGGTTCGGGTTCTGTTGTTTCCGAATTGGAACGTTGCTCTTTTAAGACTTCTGACAGCATGTTCCGCACCTCGTCCCTCTCAGATTTTGGAAGGCACTTCAGATTCTTAAGCCTTGGGTTGAGTGCTGTAGCTATCTTTAGAAATCTCACATTGGTACCTTCTTGCATTTTGTCAAATCTGCAATGAGAGTGTTCTTAAATCGAACAACATATGCTGGGTCATCATCCGACACTGCCATAACACAAAATGTATGGCAGAATGTGGGCAAAAATCCAATTCTCCCCAAGGAGTTCAGTCACAAACTTAATACTTTTTTTTTTAATGAGCATCATCAGCATGGAAGCATGTGTTCTGGAGTGGTGGGTGAAGCATGAAGAGGCATACGAATGTTTAGCATGTCTGACACGTAAATACCTTGCAACGCCAGCTAGAAAAGTACCATGCAAATGCCTGTTCTCACTTTCAGGTGACATTATAAATAAGCAGGTAGTATTTTCTCCAGTAAATGTAAACAAACTTGTTTCTTTTAGCGATTGGCTGAACAAGAAGTAGGACTGAGTGGACTTGTAGGGCTCTAAAGTTTTACATTGTTTTGTTTTGGAGTTCAGTTATGTAACAAAAATCTACATTTGTAAGTCACACTTCATGATAAAGAGATTGAGCTACAGTTCTTGTATGAGGTGAACTGAAAAATATTATTTCTTTTGTTTATCTTTTTTACAGTGCAAATATTTGTAATAAAAAATAATATAAAGTGAGCACTGTACACTTTGTATTCTGTGTTGTAATTTAAATCAATATATATATTTGAAAATGTGGAAAAACATTCAAAAATATTTATGAATAATTTAAATGGGTATTCCATTATTGTTTAAAAGTGCAATTAAAACTGTGATTAATCACAATTAATTTTTTTATGGATTTAATTTGTTTTGAGTTAATCGCTTGAGTTAACTGCAATTAATTGACAACCCTAGTTACAACCAATTCTCTCAAAGGTCATTAGTTACAACAAAGCAAGCTGCACTGTTCTCCTAACCTTAGCAACAGAAAGGGTAATGCAGAGCATGTGATTTGTTCTTGCTCACTTTTTAGACTCTCTGCAGAAAAAATTGATGTAGCCCTTCTATATAAGAAGAGGGGGTCAGGATCAAATACTCCCCTCCAATATCAAGGCAAAAAGTGAGAAAGAAATAAAATAAACACTGAAAGCAAGACAGACATACATGCTCCCATTCCGTTCCTCACATCTTGTTCTGGTGTTGGTTGGGGGATCATTGCTTTTTGTGGGGACAGTGGGTAGTTGCCTAATGGACCAGTAAAAAATTGAAATTTGCTTGTTTGTGACATCGTTATCCTAATGATCTCTCAGCATGTGTCTTGTGCAATGTATGTACTTTGGGGATATGTGCTATCGCTTGGTTTTGCATTGCTATGGAGGGAGAGTGTCCATAATATGTTTGATGTGGATATGATCCAGTGTTGATGTAAGTAGTTATAAAAAGGACTTACGTATAAGTGCCAAGCACACCATTACTGAAGTACTTATAAGTAGAAATATACGTTTGCTGTGGAAATAGTATTTATAAATACACACATACACATAAGTACTTTCAATTCCCCAATTCCATGTCATTGTCTGGTCAATATATATGAACAACTACCTAAATAATATAAGCACATAGTGAAAGAGAAGGGAAAAGAGCCACGGTGAAAGAAAAGCAGACTAAGCAATTGCTTATGCTCTGATTTCTCAACAGCCCCTTCAGCGTTTGAGTGTGCCCAGTGGCCGGTATGTGTTTCCTACCCCACCCTGCAGGGGATGCAGTTACTAGGCTTGTACCCTCAATGCAGGACACTGAGAGATATGTCTGCTTGCATTCACGTGACCTCAGTGGAGTTACTTGAAATTTCCTCTGAGGCATCTGGTGCTGGCCACTGTTAGAGACAAGATACTGGAATAGATGAACCATAGGTCCAATCCTGTATGTCGATTCCTATGTAGTATTTCCTGTTCCAATAATAGGGATATTTTAAGGAATACTGCAGATACAATGGTAATATTATCTAAACTGCAAAGGCAAAAGTAGCAAAACTTTAATGGAAAGCCACTGTACTAACTATAATGGTAACTCGTCATTATTAGATATACCTGTATATTGGGAAACTAGTCTAGTACACTTCTACCCTGATATAACGCTGTCCTCGGGAGCCAAAAAGTCTTACCGCATTATAGGTGAAACTGTGTTATATCAAACTTGATTTGATCCGCCGGAGCTCACAGCCCCTCCCCCCCCAAGTGCTGCTTTACCGTGTTATATCTCAATTTGTGTTATATCGGGTGGTGTTATAATGGGGTAGAGGTGTATTTATAACAGAAAAGTTGTTCCACATGGCAATTGGTATAATGGGTTTCTTGCGAACGTATAATAGCTAGTAAAATTATTTCCCTATCACAAGTAGTAAATACATTATATTGATTTCCCTGTAAACTAGTTTTTCAGCTAGTACAATCTGTTTCCCATTGTAGCCAATAAAACCAGCAGAGCCTTATACTACTTCCGTGTTTAGTATAGTAGGGATTTCAAACAGAAGAGTTGATTTCTGTGGTTACTGGCAATCTGATGTGTTTTGGGTCCCAGGTGCCATAAATCCAAATGCATTTGGGGTAAACGTTGCTTCTCCCTGACAATGGCGCATTCCTTTGCTACCCTTGCTGATTGCTGTTCAGATATCAAGCTCCCCTGCTTTGATGAGAGAACAGGACAAAATGAACATTTTTCTATTATGAAAGAGTTTGAGGTCTAGCTTTTACTCCAACCTAATCCCCATTTTTTCCCTTTACACAACAGGAGAAAATTTGGATCTAAGAGTTTTATTTACTATGTGTCATCAGTGGAAAGCTGTGCTATTTGTGCGCCATATATGGACCTTCATTTATCCATTTGTTTTAAGGACACGATTGTCTCTGCTAAGGATGGATCTATAGCACCAGATGTTGTGAAGTAGTACTGGCTTTCACTTTCTATGTATTTTGCTTCAGTTGTCAACTGGCACTTGAAACAAAGTGTCAGCACCATCATCGCTGCAGTTGAAAACAGGTTGCAAAGTGTGTGCGTGTGCGCGCGTGAACTTGGCTCAATTGCTAACATGTCCTTCTTTCCGTCCACCACAGCTAGACGCAAGTTGTCTTCTATTTTCCTTGACTGAGAGCTTTTTCCCCAATGTGGATCAAAGGGAGATCAAAGCCACTAATGTTACACAAAAAGAACTGAATGTAAACCCTCAGCTGGCATGCAAACCTGATCTGGCTGCATTATCAGTACGACTATACCACATCGAAGACAGTAGGCATAGGAAGGACATGGATCAGACTCAAAGCAATTACCTGCTTTGAGTTGATAATTTATCTTGTGAAAGGAGGGATAATTCCACTTATTTGCAGACACTGATAACTCACTTAGTTGAATAATCACTTCTTTCCCCCATATTTGAATATCCTTGCTGTTTTAATTCCTGGTCTGCATCTAGTGTCCAGGAGCCCTCTTGTCTTTCCCCACCCCCCTTTTCTCAATGAATAGTTTTTGTCAGGAGAAGTTGGCTGAAGGATTTCTTTAACATGTTATGAGACAAACAGACTAATCTTTCACACTACTGATCTGGAACCAGGAGAAAAACCCTCCACAAGTCTGCCTGCTGTTCATTCTTGTCACGTCCCTGAGACTCAATTGTCTTTCCTGGTGTCTTGGCATACGGCTTTACTACTTCCCTGGCCTTGCATTTTAAATGCTACCTTCCTTATCTCTTTTTTTATCCACTTTCACTTATCTTTTGTCCTCTATCCATGAACCATCATCCCTCCACAAGCTTTACTACCACCTGGCACACTTCCCTGCATAGTTATTAGCTGTCTAATTTTTCTGCCTGATAACACCCAGAGCCTTATTGAGAATTGCTATTGTGTGAGTCTCATCTGGGCAGAAATTGCTTTAATTAAATAATGCTTGCCTACTTACTGTTTTTGCTTCTTATTCCTTTTTTATTTTGTAAAAAACATTTGAAAAATAACCCCCCGCATACTCTAAAGATACTTTGGGGTTTTTTTAGAATAAAGGGGTTTAAAATAATAAAGCTAAGAGAATTGTTGATTAGAACTAATATTTGACTGGAATACTCAATGGACAAGATGTATAGGGGAAGGATACTGTACTTACCAAAGTGGGTGCACAGGACTGGAGGAATCAAACCATCTTCAGGCAGCTATTTGTAAGTTCACATCTCTTTATCCGGCATATTGAATACATGTCAGCGGGTAGTACTATAGTCAAATTCATTTTCCTAACTGTATGTGTGTGCAGCATCATGTCCACCACACTGATCTTCATGTGACCCTCCATGCATATGTAACACTGACAGACCCCGGTCATTGGTGGGCAGGATCGAACCTGGGCCCACCTCTGGAACTAAATGCATGAGCCTCTACTGCGTGAGCTAAAAGCCATATGGCCCTTAGCTAAGACTGTAGAGCAGACTCATTAATCTCTCTCCAAGTGGTCTCAGTGCCACTAGATGGGACAGAACACCTGTGTGGGTTACACAGAGATCTTGCCTCTCCTCAATCACCTTCCCAACATCAGCCCTGTCCCTTTCTTTCACATGCACTGAGGCATTCTAGAGACCTGCATAGCGAGGGGCAGGGAGTGGAGGGGATGAGGGAAGAATAAGTGGATTGGGAGTGTGGCTATGAGGGTGCACATCCTACTTATAGGCCTCCTGCAGTTTACAGACAAGGAAGTGCCGCTGATCTGCATCTATTATCTTTCTTGCAGAGCCCCTCTACAGTGAGTGAGGCTCCCTCTTTTTAAGATATCCCCAGGGCAGTTGTGATCAGGTGGAGTCTCTGGTAGGGAGCACATAACACGGTGCGGGGTGAGATCTTCAGTGGATGAACAGGACTATCTGCAGATGGCTCTGGCTTTCTGCAAATCCTCTGGTCCCAGTGAGTTTTGGGGGCATGGTATTCCATTAGCCTGTCCTGTGATGAGAAAAACTCACTTACCTTTTGAGATGATGGCATAGAAATTTTGAGGGGATCTCATTTCATCCCCCCCCACCTCCGGCCCTCCTGCCACTTGTGCTTGGGGAGGGGATAACCTCACTCACTGAAATTAGTTTTAAATGGCAGAGAAAGGAATGTATGTAAACCTAGTACATTCTGCATTCATATATTACTATTAGTTTTCTTCTGGAGGGTGTGGTGATGGATGCCAAAAATTTTCTGGTCTTTGGGGTTTGGCCAAAATATGAATGTTAAACCTTCTGATGCAGCCCAGCACTCACCTCGTAGGGCTGAATGCGTTCACTGTCCCTAGCTCCTCAGGGGTGGCAGTGCTGGCTTTGGACTCTGATTTTCAGGAAACTGTAATTGCTGGACACTGGAACTCGGGTCTCTACCTTCCCTCATCAAACAATGACTACACTGCTCCTCAGCGACAGATTTCCATCCAATTTTTCTCCTATGTGTTTCTCTTCTGCAGAACCCCAGGAATATATCATCTTTAGCTCGCTGGCCACCTTTGGGGTGTAGATTCCAGTGAGAACCAGGGATGAATATTTTTGAGAGAATGACTCAACTCAGCAACGTGACCTTCACTCCATACAGGATGTTACAGCTCAATAATGGGGCCCAGCTGACAGACATCTTCTCTCTAAAGCTTCTCCCCTAATAACCTGTGTTCCATGTCTATGCAGCTAATAGGTTTGAAGTCTCTAAGATGGTGCTCCCCTCTGCTTCTGAGTTAGGTAGTGAATGTTCCCTCCAAGAGGTTATTGAGATCTCAGTAGTGACCCTTAGAATTGCTGCTGTCACTACATTTGTTACAAGTCCAGCTCTTGGATTCTGCATTTGTAAAATTCTGCTATACTCTTGACTTTTCAGTCCTGGACAGCTACCTGCTTTTCTCTCTGTTATGGCAACAGCAACATGTAATAATTTTGTGGTTAATGTAGCAGCTTCTATCCTAGAACTTCAAAGAACTTCACTAATTATTGAGCTAGGCCTCCCATTGCTGCTGTGAAGAGGTAAGGATAGAGCCCACTAATCATTCACTAGAATTTGTTTGTGTTCAGGTTGTGGTATCACAATCTTTTGAAGTGGCCCTGATTTGAAACATCCTTCATCACAGAAACATGGAGTGCAGTCTTATGCCTCAGTCTTCTACACTTTCTTTTTATCAGTTAGCTTCCTTCCCTGCTTCCCTCCCATAACAGAAAAAAAAATATACAGAAGTGGATCCCCCGGGGTGATTTACATTTCCTTATTCTAGGGGAGGGAACACAGCTTACATTAGAAGATGTCCTCTCTCTGCCCCCAGTGGGGAACCCCTGTGGTGAGTTGGTTGGACTCCAGATCTATGTGAAGGCCTCCAGATTCTGCTGTTTGGCCTTCAACTCCTTCCTCCTAGGATTAGAGGAGTTGTCCTCAGCTGGTTTTAGACGTTTGTACCTATCATAGAATCATAGAAGATCAGGTTTGGAAGAGACCTCAGGAGTCATCTAGTCCAACCCTGCTCAAAGTAGGACCAACTAAATCATCCCAGCCAGGGCTTTGTCAAGCTGGGCCTTAAAAACCTCTAAGGATGGAGATTCCACCACCTCCATAGGTAACCCATTCCAGTGCTTCACCACCCTCCTGGTGAAATAGTTTTGCCTAATATCCAACCTAGACCCCCTGCACTGCAACTTGAGACCACTGCTCCTTGTTCTGTCATCTGCCACCACTGAGAACAGCCGAGCTCCATCCTCTTTGGAACCACCCCCCTTAAGGTAGTTGAAGGTTGCTATCAAATCCTCCCTCACTCTTCTCTTCTGCAGACTAAATAAGCCCAATTCCCTCAGCCTCTCCTCATAAGTCATGTGCCACAGCCCCCTAATAATTTTCATTGCCCTCCACTGGACTCTCCCCAATTTGTCCACATCCTTTCTGATGCAAAACTGGATGCAATACTCCAGATGCAGCCTCACCAGTGCCGAATAGAGAGGAATAATCACTTCCCTGGATCTGCTGGCAATGCTCCTACTACTGTAGCCCAATCTCTTAGCCTCCTTGGCAACAAGGGCACACTGTTGACTCATATCCAGCTTTTTGATCACTGTAATCCTCAGGTCCTTTTCTGCAGAAAAGGTCAGTCACCAGTCTGTAGCAGGGCATGTGTCAAAGTTAGACTCAGGACTCACAGTTTGTCAGACCACTCTGTTTTATTAGCACAGCGCTCTGCTAATAACACCCAGATAATGTGAGCACCATGCAAGACACAAACTATCTTATTTAGACAGATAAAAGGGCGAGAACTTAACAAGATAACAAAGGAAGCAGAATCTGATAAGTTTACCTGGGCTAGGCATGCATATCTTATTTTCATACTAACTATTACCGATCTTCTGTTAATGTTTTTGGGTAGCAGCCGTGTTAGTCTGTATCCGCAAAAAGAACAGGAGTACTTGTGGCACCTTAAATACTAACAAATTTATTTTAGCATGAGCTTTCGTGAGCTACAGGAGATACATACAGAGAACATGTTATGCATACTTCCACCTTTTCATGTTCTCTGTATGTATAAATATCTCCTGTCTGTGTGTTCCATTCTATGCATCCGAAGAAGTGAGCTGTAGCTCACGAAAGCTTATGCTAAAATAAATTTGTTAGTCTTTAAGGTGCCACAAGTACTGCTGTTCTTTTTGTTCATGTTTTGCCATTAGCACCATTGTTTATGCCTAATGTTTATTTTCCTGGCACCTGTATTTCAACATTTCTTATTTCTGCTTAAAGGTACATACAACATTTTTTAAATCCATTCTTATTTAGTTTTTCCTCTTATATAGCAGACCAAGTTTGTAATGTTTTTCCTGCTGTGCTAAGCTTTAAGTTTATTCACAGGTAATAGCTGAGAAGCATCAGGTATGTTTCTTATTTGCAGCTTCTTTTGTGCTGGCAGTTCTTACCTTTCTTTATCAGTTAGGTAATTTGCATCAACACAGGCTTGGCTTTTTGGATTCAAAGCCATCAGCAGAGCTCAGAGATTCTGTCTTAACAAACAGAGATCTGAAAAAAAAACCCACAGCCTATTGTGGCTCTTTTTGGAGCCCTAATAGGATTTTAATGTAGCAACATGTTTTATGTGCATTTCTTTTACCTCTTTTTACAATATACACTGCACATGTCCTAGGGAAAATGCACATTTCTTCTATACTATAACTTTTTAAAAACATTAGCCATATCAATTTTGACATAAGGTGTAACTGTTTCTTTTGTTCTTACAGAGTTTTTATGTACCCTTATCAAAGTGACAGTCTGATTACACAGAGCCATTTTAAGGCTCAGTGTTTTTAACATTGCTTCTTTTTGTTTTGTGCACCTCACCTCTGCTGTTGCTTCAGAGGGGCACTGTTAATTTTTTATTTTTTCACTACAGCTTTTATCTGCTATTGTTACCAAAAAAACAACCAAACAGACAAAAAGACTCCAGAATCTCTCCCTGTTCTGATTTTGACTGCCCTATTGCAGCCATGACTTGGTTTTTATTTAAAAACGTTTTAAATTTTATAAAGAATCAAGTTACCCCTTAAGGGTTAAATGCTAAATCTCAAAGCCAAACAACACTAATTACCTGTGTCTTGCAAAAAGGTTTATTAGTTTTGCAACTTTGAATTAAAGAGTCAAATGAATTTTTAGTGGCATTAAAACAAAAACAATACCAATTTATCTTACACGTACAAAACAGGCGTTTTACAAACCAGATGTGCTGGTTTAGATTCTTAGAACTTTACATATTTTCACAGACGAATAGATACATACTCATTTTCTTTTCCTTAACATTTCTTTACACTGCTTTGTTTTTACATAGCTGTACATATATTTGGATTATTTACAGGCATTCTTTTGGAAAAGGGCCCATTTTCCCTTCAGAATGGCTGCAAAGAAACCAAGAATTCTCTCTTTAACATGGTCCTTTTTAACATTTTTACAAAGTTTAACTGCTTAAATCTCTTCGGCCTCTGTAGAGTTAACTTTTCACTCTCTTTTTTTAAATCACTTGTTTATCTCCCCAAATGGCACCTTTATTAACTCAGATTTCACCATTTTAAGTATTGTTCCAGGGGTTCATGCCTGCACTTACTGGCTATGGCTACACTTGCACTTCAAAGCGCTGCCGCAGCAGCACTGCCGCGGCAGCGCTTTGAAGCGCTAAGTGTAGTCAAAGCGCCAGCGCTGGGAGAGAGCTCTCCCAGCGCTGTCCGTACTCCACCTCCCTGTGGGAATAACGTACAGCGCTGGGAGCCGTGCTCCCAGCGCTGGGGCTTTGACCACACTGGCGCTTTGCAGCGCCGCAATTTGCAGCCCTGGAGAGGGTGTGTTTTCACACCCTGCTGCAGCGCTGCAAATTTGCAAGTGTAGCCATGGCCACTGCTTTTCTTACTCCTGACACTATGCCCTTAGGGTTTTCAACCTGTTTTTTAGTTTCTTTATCTGTTGCTTGCCTGCTTGTCTGGGCCCGATCCTGCTTTTTCCAATGAACCGTTTGTGAGTGATATTGTGGTCATTTCACAATTTTGAAAGAAATGTTTAAGGAAAGGGACTAGGAAGGTGGGGGCTAGTTGAGGAGCCCACCCTCCTTGCTGAATTGGTAGTGGAAACTAAAGAATCAGTTTTTGAGGCAGACAACAAGGAGGAACAGAACAAGGGGCTTTTTGTCCTTTTTACAATGAGATGGGAGTATTAAGGGGGTTGGATGGATCCGGGGTTTGGAGAACGGGGTAAAGGGGAGCGCTCGGTCTGGTGGTGGGAGAGGAGGCTTTTAATAAAGCTTTTCACTTATTATTTCAATATTTGAGGGAGGCGAGTTTTGATTTTGTCCACCTATGATTTGCCTCTTCCCACCACTGCATGAAACAATTAACCTCTCCTTTAGCCAATTTAGTTTTAGGTTGGCTAAGTTTGTCCTTTAAGACATTCACTTGGTCTTTGTTCCAAGATTTTAACAGTGGCCACTGAGTTTTGGGATCCCCCTGAGTTAGCCTAGACCATTTTTCCAGAAATTTACAGGAGTCCAGACCCTTCTTATTGGAGTCTGGACCCATCCTAAATACATAAAATGAGCCGGCGTTTGTTTAGGGAACTGTCCCGACTTAGACGTCTGGTTACCCATACAGAAGGACTTCACACACCAATCACACAAGAAGGAAATTTGGGTTCATCAGAGCGATGCCCGGTGCAACACACAAAAGGAGCCCACAGGCTACTGCCTCAATCGCCCTTGCTTTCACACCAAGGGTTTTACCCAAAGTGGGGTGCGGCTGCGATTGTGCAGATTCCACTCACTCAGACCATGGGGACAGGAACCCCTTGGTCGGCCGATCCCCGGACGGAGATGGCACCCAGACTCAAACACTCCACAGGAGGACGGATAGACACAGAGACAGGACAGTCCTCAGTCCGGACAAAACACAGAAATAATTACCTGACCAGATTGTCAGATCCCGGGATCCCTACCAGAACAGAGTGGGAACCAACAGGTTCGATGGCATAGACTTCACTGTGGTCGTGCACCTTTCTGTTCTGGTGGAGGACCGCTTGGGCCAAATGTCCAGGTGCCGGCTGCCACGGTTGTCCTACAAAAACAGTCAGGAATCACACGGCCCCAGTGAAGACGGTTGCCATCTCTGTGGAACCTCCAAATTGTCAAAGTTAAACTCAGGACTCAGTTTGTCAGACCACTCTGTTTTATTAGCACAGCGCTCTGCTAATAACACCCAGATAATGTGAGCACCATGCAAGACACAAACTATCTTATTTAGACAGATAAAAGGGCGAGAACTTAACAAGATAACAAAGGAAGCAGAATCTGATAAGTTTACCTGGGCTAGGCATGCATATCTTATTTTCATACTAACTATTACCGATCTTCTGTTAATGTTTTTGGGTAGCAGCCGTGTTAGTCTGTATCCGCAAAAAGAACAGGAGTACTTGTGGCACCTTAAAGACTAACAAATTTATTTTAGCATGAGCTTTTGTGAGCTACAGGAGATACATACAGAGAGCATGTTATGCATACTTCCACCTTTTCATGTTCTCTGTATGTATAAATATCTCCTGTCTGTGTGTTCCATTCTATGCATCCGAAGAAGTGAGCTGTAGCTCACGAAAGCTCATGCTAAAATAAATTTGTTAGTCTTTAAGGTGCCACAAGTACTGCTGTTCTTTTTGTTAATGTTTTGCCATTAGCACCATTGTTTATGCCTAATGTTTATTTTCCTGGCACCTGTATTTCAACATTTCTTATTTCTGCTTAAAGGTACATACATTTTTTAAATCCATTCTTATTTTTACAATATAATTCATTCTACTTTCACACATGGTATTCTTCCATCCTAAGTGCAAGTCTCTGTCCTTGTCCTTGTTGAAAGTCATCAGATTTCTTTTGGCCCAATCCTCCAATTTGTCTAGGTCACTCTGGACCCTATCCTACCCTCCAACATATCTACCTCTCCCCCTCAGTCATCCATGAACTTGCTGAGGATGCAATCCATCCCATCATCCAGATCATTAATGAAGATGTTGAGCAAAACCGGCCTCAGGACTGACCCCTGTGGCACTCCGCTTGATACTGGCTTCCAACTAGACATGGAGCCATTGATCACTACCCATTGAGCCCAACGATCTAGCCAGCTTTCTATCCACCTTATAGTCAATTCATCCAGTCCATACTTCTTTAACTTGCTGGCAAAAATACTGTGGGAGACCGTATCAAAAGCTTTGCTAAAGTCAAGATATATCATGTCCGCCGCTTTCCCCATATCACCAGAGCCAGTTATTTCATCATAGAAGGCAATCAGGTTGGTCAGGCATGACTTGCTCTTGTTGAATCCATGTTGACTGTTCCTGATCACCTTTCTCCCCTCCAAATGCTTCAAAATTGACTCCTTGAGGACCTGCTCCATGATTTTTCCAGGGAATGAGGTGAGGCTGACTGGTCTATAGTTCCCCAGATTCTCATTCTTCTCTTTTTAAAAGTTGGACACTATATGTGTCTTTTTACAGTCATCCGGGACCTCTCCTGATCTCCACAAGTTAATGCTCAATGGCTCTGCAGTCACATCAGCCAGCTCCCTCAGTACCCTCGGATGCATTGCATCCGGCCCCATGGACTTTTGTATGTACAGCTTTTCTAAATAGTCCTTAACCTGTTCTTCACCACTGAGGGCTGCTCACTTCCTCCCCGTACTCTGCTGCTCAGTACAGCAGTCTGGGAGCTCCGAGGAAAAAAAAGGATTGAGTACTTCAGCTTTTTCCACATCATCTGTCACTAGGTTGCCTCCCCCATTCAGTAAGGGACCCACACTTTCCCTGACCTTCTTCTTGTTTCTAAATATACCTGTAGAAACCCTTCTTGTTACCCTTCACATCCCTTGCTAGCAGAAACTTCAATTGTGCCTTGGCCTTCCTGATTACACCCCTGCATGTTCGAGCAATATTATTTTACTCCTCCCTACTCATCTGGCCAAGTTTCCACTTCTTGTAAGCTTCCTTTTTGTGTTTATGCTCACCAAACATTTCTCTGTTTAGCCAAGCTGGTCTCCTTCCATATTTGCTATTCTTTCTGCACATTGGGATGGTTTGTTCCTGCGCCCTCAATAAGGCTTCTTTGAAATACAGCCAACTCTTCTGGACATATTAACCTCTCATGGGAGCCTGCCCATCAGTTCCCCGAGGGAGTCAAAGTCTGCTTTTCTGAAGTCCAGGGTCTGTATTCTGCTGCTCTCCTTTCTTCCTTTTGTCAGGATCCTGAACTCAACCATCTCATGGTCACTGCTGCCCAGGTTGTCACCCACTTCTGCTTCCCCTACCAATCAACTCATGGTCTTGCCTGCCTTCCTCTCCGCTAGAGAAGAGGTTGTATTTTCTGGGTATAAGGGGAGACATTATGTTTTATCTGCATCATATGCAGCTCTTTGGAAGGAAAAATACCCTTCAGACCTAAGATAGGGTTTTTGACTTCATTGCCACAGTCAGTCAGCTCTTGGCTAACATCCGTCACGAACCTGACCTGGGAAAAAGATGGGAAAATTCCACCTCCACTAATGAAGGGCTAGTTTACCTGGAGTATTTCCACTTCCTAGGTTGAAAGCACAGCACTGGAAACTCACATGGCTGCTTCATAGTCCTTGACTCACGTGTTCATTACCCACTACTGAGTGGACATAGATGGCAGAGGCAAGTATAGCTAACAGAGTTTACCAATCAGCTTCCCCACTACAGGATTTCTCACTCCAGCTGATGGGAGGAGGGAGAGAGGGAATGGAAAACAAGGAAAAAATACTGAGCAGTAATTAAATTTGTCAGAGTTCCCTCCTTGCCTCCCCTCATGCATCTCTCCCATTGATGTTGTGGAGGATCCCATCTTGGCCGTAAGCTGTTAGCTAGGAAACTGACTGATCCACTGACTTTTATCTCCTTGCTTCCTGGCAGCAGGGAGTTGTCTGGGATTTTTCCATCACAGGAAGGGGAGAAAAAGGGAATGAAGGACAATCTAACTTACCAGGTAGTCATTTTCCCATCTCCAACATTAATAATATTAATGGTGATACCCAATGGGATGGATGTACCATGGCAATCCTGGGAGGATTTTGAAAATCAATGCATTAGTGCTGGATTAGGAATTTTACACCAGTATGAAAATCTGCAGCTTGAAATATCCCCGCAAAAGGTGGAGTGACAACCATATTCTGTGGTCTCAAGAGATACCATGTATTTCACCTTCCAAGCCAAAGGCTAAGTACTGTGAATGTTGCATTGAGTCAGCTGGGGAAGATCACTCTGCAAAGGTTTAACCACTCTTGCCCTCTTGGTCTGTATCTCTTTTGGTCCCCTGCCGAGCATATAGTAGGTTCTGCCAGAATAATTTCTGTGAAATGACCCGGCATCCCCTTCTCCTACTCCAGCCAACAACTTACCTGTTCATACTCCCACCCACATACCTCCATTGCCTTCTTTTGGAATTGAAAGCAGGTGAATTCTACCCTTTTCCAGGATGGTACAGGTGTGTTTCCCCAAATAGATTCCTTCTATATTAGCTAAAACCAAACACACATTTATTTTAAGGTACAGGGTAGAAAACACAGAAAAATGAGAATGGATTAGATGAGATCTTTAATGCATTGCCTTTAAAAAAGGGTCTGTGAGCACCTTCTGAAGTTACTGAAAAGAGATCCTTTAAGGCATTCTGAAGGGCAGAGGTGGCTTGATGAGGGTCGAGGGGTGGGGGCGAGGAGACCAGAAACAACCCCTACTTAAAAATAATCCTCCTCTGGCCCATTAGAGGCCATGGTTATTTCTGACCCAGCCTCCAGATGTTCTGGGTGAGATCTTCAGTCCCCATTGCTCCAGCCCCTTTACACTGCATAAAAGGGCCAGAATGGCACAAAGGGGCTGCCTCCTTAGGACAGAGGTGAAAGTAAGCCAGTACCCTGTGCTGGACCAGACCGGCTGGTGATTTAAAGGGCCCAGGGCTCCCCGCAGTGGCCTGGGCTAGTGGCGGCCTGGGCTAGTGGCGACCTGGGCTCCGGCAGTGATTTAAAGGGCCCAGGGCTCCTGCCGTTATAGCGCTTGGGCAGCACTTTAAAGGGCCAGGGGCCCTTAAATCCCTGCCCGAGCCCTGCTGCCGCTGCCCCCGGGCTCCGGCAGCAGGGCTCGGGTGGCGCTTTAAAGGGCCCGGGGCTCCCCGCAGTGGCTCCCCGAGCCCTGCTGCTGGAGCCCCGTGGCAGTGGCTCCAGGCCCTTTAAAGCAGACCATTTTAAAAGTTTCATTTTCCTCCATGATTGATTTAAGTTCACAATAAATCAGCAGCCTAAGGGCCACTGCAACACGTATTGCACCAGGTTCAGATCTCAGAATCCAGTGTGATTCCATACTCAAGAGCACTCGAGTTGTTATGTGAAGTTGTTGGTGCTAGTGCATCTGGTGAGGACAGCTCTTCAGGCTTGGGGAAATCTAGTTATTTTATTCCTCTAAGTAATATACTTATAGCATGTCTCTGTTTTAATCTTGATAGTATGTCTTTGATGTCAGTAGCAATCACTAACATGTTCAACTATAATGTGGTGTGTAGCCTATAGGTATATTTGCTAGGTGAAGCTTAGGTATAAGTTAAGGCAATAATGCAATGAGCCTGCAAGCCTCAACGCCTGTAAGACAATAGCTTAGTTAAACTAATTACAGCATGAGGTCCAAAAAGCCTTAGCAGGAGTAGCTAACCAAGAGTAACCCGAGCTCATAAGCTATCACAGGACAGAATGATTGTAAGGACTAAATTGCTGGTAGTTAATCACAAAATGCTAGTTTATAGCAGCTTGGGATATTTTTAGTTAGGACTATCAGTAGATGTCTGACCACAAGAATGCCATGGTAACTAATTCCTGTATATGCTAATGAGCTGGAGGGAAAAGGATTAATAACCTATGGGAGAAGGACATCCCAACATTAGTAGGGTGAGGCAATACAAACCATGTGCATCAGGGCTCCCAACTGAACACCGGTGGTGCTGGAACATTTTTTCAGTGGGGGTGCTGAAAACCAGTTGTCCCCACCCCAAACTTTTTAACTCACACCCCTTACTCCTATCCATTCCCCCCCCCCACACACCTCCTGGAGCTGGTGCCAGGAGCGGAGCAATGGCTCGGGGCAGGGACGTGGACAGGGGTACGGGATCCAAGGCTGGGACCCCACGTACGGGGCCAGGAGCAGAGCCCCTGGTGCAGGGCCGACGGCAACTGGGATCTCACATGTGGACTCCAGGTGCGGGGCCGTGAACAGAGCCCTAGGTGCGGGGCTGGCAGCAACCAGGAGCTCAGTACCCGAATGCGGGGCCAGGAACAGAGCCCCAGGCACAGAGCCGGCAGAAGCCGGGACCCTGTGGAGAACCCTGGGTGCAGGGCTGGGAACACAGCACCAGGCATGGGTTCTGCAGCCAGGAGTTGGGACCCCAGGTGCGGGGCCGAGAGCAAAGCTCCGGGCACCAGGCCGGCACTCCTGCCTTCTTGGCAACAAGGGCACACTGTTGATTCATCTTATCTTCCAGAGCTGAAGATTTTTCTGATTTACTGCTGGTCGTCCTCAATAAATCCCAGACCTCCCATCTGCATGTATGCCCTTTCTGACCTTCCCAAGGCCTTTCAAACTCACAGTGAAGGGTATGGCAAAGTTTCTTGTCTCGTTTCTCAACCTTCTTGGTTTGAATCAGGCTCCAGATCATATCCTGCAGGACTAGAAAGCTGCATTCCATTATAGTCTTAATCAGTTACTTCAGAGAGGGCTTTGGATGTAGCACAAGGGCTTTTAAACATCGGAAGACTTAATTAGATCTGAAATAACAAAAGTAACATCTTAGTTTAGTTGGGGGTGGCTGAGAATGCTGCGGTCACAGCTGGCATTGCGTGAGGGAGACTGTTGGGTGGAATACATTTGCTTTTCTTTACACTCTTTTTGTTTGCCAAATCCTGTAGTTCCTACTGAGGTGTAACTCTCATTGGAGAAAATGGCAGTGTTGACTGTTGACTGAAATGGGTAGGCAAAAGTGATATGTAAAGTTGCAGGAAGGGCTGATTTACAGCAGTAGGTAAATATGCTGGTGTATCTGATTCAGGCTTACAATGGCTGCCCTGATCCTCCCATGGGCCTCTATTAGAAACTAGTAAAATCTGCAGGGGTTAGAGGTACGCGCCTAGTCATGAATGGTACTGTTAAAAATACTCACATGAGCAAGGTTTGAGTCCTGTATTAAAAAGACTCGATGTAAACTAGTGTTAGTAAAGCAGATGGAAAAAGTTTCAGAATTACAGTATTTCAGAGCAAAAGAACTATTCTTAGCAATGCAGCTCTGATTTGACTGTTATGGTGTTTATCAGTTATTGTAGTGCTTTATGTTCTTGTCTATCGTTGTTTTGGTAACATTTATGACCCTCCTATTTCATGACATGGAGAGGGTTTGCTTTAGTTCTTAGGACATCATTACCCTAATTAAATGCATGGAGAGCATTTTCATATGACATATGAACATACAAAAGTGAAAAGGGGGTAAGGCCTTAGACTCTACCTTAACTGGGCAGATTTCGTCTCCCTCTGAAGTTCCTTCCCAGCTGGCCATGCATTTGAATATCCGGAATCATTTGATGAATCTTTTACTTGGCAAAACATTTGAAGGTGAGCTAGAATTCAGCCTTTTTTCTCTCACGGCATGATCCTTTTAAGCTTTGCTGTGGAAAATATCTTCAGCCCCTGACATCCTGGAAACCTAAGTGCATTGCAGCAGAACGTCAGAAATGTCAGAACTGCCTTTGTTGATTTCCCCTTTTCCCTATTTTATCTGTGGTTCACCTTTGCTGCTCTGTTTACCACTTTTATCTTTCTCTACTTGACAGGCTGCTTTCTCCACCGCTGTCCGAGCTTTGAAAGCGTTGTATCTCCTTTTAGCTGATCCTTGTACCCTTCTCAGGATTTCATTGACCACCGCTTATCTTCAACATGTTGCATGATTGTTGTTATTGTTTCTTTAATAATGCATTTGCTCTCATGATCTGGTATAGAGATGTCCGTGTTGCTACACTAAGACAGTGGTTTACTCTATTGGCTCTGACTCCTTTGATATATTAACACATTTGCTGTTCATCAGCAGGCTTTAGATACTCAATGCACATTATTATTCTGATGTGTATGTGCTATTTTCCTTTGAAGTAGAAAGAGGAACAAAATAAAGAAACGTTTCCCCTCCACTTGCATCTAATTTATGTTATCTAAGTGCTCTCTAATGGCATTAATAAAACTGTCCTCTTATTGGAAGGTGTATGATATAATTTGGCAAAGGCAAGAATGCAATGCTGCAAAGACAGAATATTATTGTCTGTAGGATCTACAGGAAGTGCTTTGTGTGTCTCACCTTTTGTGACACTGGAATAAATTATTTTTTCACTACAGGAGAACACAGGGCGAAAAATAAAAAAGAAGTCCTGAGGATTGTTCATTTCTTGAGAAAGTCTCCTCTTGACCTTTTTGTCGTAATCTATTTTTATTCTTTATTTCATTTTTTTTTTAAATTTTATGTGAGATGCCCTGTCTCTTTTCTTGATCCAGAGCACAACATGTACAGAACAGGACTATTTGATCTCACTCTGCAAAGGGCCAAATGCTGTTTTCCCCCATCCTTTACTCCCATTGATTTTAGATCTCTCACTGATTTCAGTGGGAGGTTTGCCTGAGTAAAGGTGTAAGCATTTGGCTCTAAATGCAGGTATGGAGGGAGCCAGAGCTAGTGTATAAATCTAAATCTATGCTGACAGCAATTTGTAGTTAGCAGAGATTGGCCAGAACTGAAATGTCCTCTCCCAACCCTTTCCGATCGTGCAGAGGTTCAGATTTGAATCCCAGGATCTGAATCTGCCCGTGCAATTGTTCTACTTCCTATTCCTTGGTGAACAAGGGGTTACAACCAGCTCGTCTTTCCTTCTCCTCTCACATAGGTGTTTACCCTGCTCTTTTTTTCATTGTTATCACCACCCAAGGCTCAATATTAGTGACGATGCTTTTTTCAGTCCTTTCTGTAATCTGCTAACCTAGTTGCTGGTTGACCCTACTTGGCTTTCCCATTTATAACATTGTTCCTCCAACAGTTGTCTCAACTCACCTGCTGATTGCTTTTCTGTGCTTGGCCCTGCAGAAACTGCCACTCCAGATTGCCAGTAGAAACGTGTGTGTGTGTGTGTGTGTGTGTGTGTGTGTGTGTGTGTGTGTGTGTGTGTGTGTGTGTGAAGAAAAATACCTCTGCTTCATCTGCTGTATTCTCCAAAGAGCATCCATTGCACACGCAGCAATTGAAATGTTTGTTTGGTTTCCATGCTGTCTTTTTCACAGGCAGCAAAGATGATGAAAGCACTTAAACATCAACTCTCTGTTGAAGTCCGCAGTTAGATAGGGCCGTGGAAACTGGCTGGAGCATCTTTACAGACTTGTCAGTGTTAAGCACCATGCAAAGCTTTACCTGGGATGCTAGAAATGAGCGAGCTGATTCCCACTGTCCACCCGTAGAGTTGAAGAGAATTTCCCATTCATCAACATAATGATAGCAATCCACTTTACTAACCTCCTCCTCCTAGGCTATGCTTTCATTGTATCTGTTGCTTAGATTGATACGTACCTTTCCCTATGACCCAGATAATTTTGGCATCTATAGACACAGTCTCTAAAATGGATGTTACTCTCTCTGCACTAGAGATGAGAGCAATATCATTTTCCCACCTTTGATTCCCATCCTGCCCTCAGTACACCCTTTGTCTTGTATCTTTCAATAAGCTATTCACATTACCATCTAAGGAACACTGTCAAAAAGAGATACTGGGATAATAAAAATCAGTTGTGCTTGCCGTTTTCAACAACAAAGCAAACCCATCTTTTGGACTGTTCTTGATAGTGAGAGAACAATATAAATTAGAGCTGCAAAAAATATTTTGGGCATCCACGCCACCTACAAGTGCAGGATTGTTGCTGCTTAGAGAACATTTTTAGTGCTTTGTTTCATTCAGTTTTAAGTGTCCGAAGTGATGGGGCTTCTGCCACTTCCACTTCCCTTGTTACAGATTCCAGCTAGATTAACTATCCTAGAACCTCCACCTCCTTTGGTAACATTACCATTTATATCTGGCAAGAAATTATGTCTTTCAGGAAGACAATTTAGCACATGAAATAGAGTATTAAAATGCACAGTTTCTTCCATCAAGATTACCCAGTTACAGAAGGATTTAGGATTAGTTTTCTCTTACTTAATCCTACTGTTTCTTCACTGCCTCCTGTTCCACTGTGCTCAAAATGCAGTGTGCATGAGGTGCAATCACACCTTGACTGCATGCAAAATTAATGCAATCATCCTGAAATTCTAGTCTTCCATTTGATCTCTCGACTTTAATCAACAGTACCCTAAAACATTTCTTATGCATATGATGTTCAAACAGATGTTAGCGAGGGTTACATGGGGTGTTGTAAAAGGGTAGTTTAGGTACTATGCACCCTTCTGGACCTATGAAGGAGAACTTTATTAATTTTGCATATTAACACAATCTTACTTAGCTCATGTAGCATCTTTCCACCTGGGAAATCTGCAACATTTAGTCATATGGTGCAGTCAAACATATACTACAACACATAAATCCCTTTAAAGAAAAGATTGGTTTTTTTCAATCTCATGCTGAAATAAACAAAAACTGAGCTTTCCAATGACATGGTGTTCAGATTAAAGCAACACAGGAACTAGGTCACTTTAAAAATAAGGACTATTACCCTGACAAGCATGGACCAGGTGAAAACTGAGGGACCAGATCATGAGTTAGGCTCAAATAAGTTAGGCTCAAATGCAGAGACACTTTAGTCAAGGCCATTTCATACTATGATTGATGACATGATCCGGTCCCTCAGTTTTCACATAGTCCTCGCTTGCCAGGGTAATAGACTTAATTAATCTTTCATTCCTGGACACTCTGGGACAATCCTGGAGGGTTGGCAACCCTAAGCACAAGCCCCACTGAACGTCAATGGGACTTGTGCTCCTAAGTGATTTAGGACTGGAGCCTTTGAAAATCCCAGCCTAAATCTTAAAGCAGCCAACTAAATTTTCAGGCTTGTCCTGATTTACCATCCTTATAGTAAAGACATTTCATCCTAAACTGTCAGACATGATGAATTAGTCACTAGTGCCAGATTTTATAAACACTATAGGATGCACCGAGAGGCTTTTTTAAATGGGTGAGTCCAAGAGACTGGCAAGATTCATAATCATTATACGTGTCCATGTTAAGCAGACCTGTAAGTGGGGCATTTTGCCTGCATTTTGAATTTGAATTATAGTGCTGACATTTAATGGTGCAGTAGTTCCTCTGCCAGCTGCTGCTTCTCTGCACATTGGGGAGAAGAGATTGAAGAAAGGGATAGTGCATGGTTAATGTTTCACAGAATGGAGAGAGATTTTTGCTTTTTTAAAAAAAAATAGCTGATATATTAGTACGATTCGAAATTGCAGGGTTGAAGTGTTCATTTTACTTAAGCACCGTTGCTTTCTGGGAAAACCAGGCTTTGTTAGCTGTTGGGGCAATCCGTGATAGATTTGTGATGATGGTAGTACAGAATGATTTTGATGACACCTGTACTTTTACTGGCGCTTCTATTTACGGTGTGTATTTTGGGTAGGGTGAAACAGGAGTAATGAAACTTGAAACCTGGTTACAAACGCAAAAACTGAGTTCACCAACAATTTGATAGGGCTCACGAATCTGTGACTCTGGACAGAGATCCCCTGGCCGAGGTATGGTTTTGGGTGGAATCTAGAGAATACTCAGTGATTTTGCATAGTTTCAGACAACCCAGGCAAAACGTTCTGATTTCAGCTGAGTTTTGTTTTGAATGTTTGTGTTTATTCAAATGCAGAGAAATGGTTGCATGAACCCCTCTGAGCCAAACTCACAGATGCTCTGTATTGAATGACCACAGGGCAGAAACAAAATAATTTAAAATATGCTGCTGCTATTACAAACTACCAAAAAAGTATCTTTAGGTAGAAAATACTTCAGAGGCTGTTGTTTGTAAATTAGTGAAAGGTTTGTTAGTGCATTAACCAACCTTGGCTTTGCTTGATCTGCTGATTTAGCAAACAGCTGATAACTTCTCCTTACAATTAATTATATCAGTGACCTATTAAAGGCACTCTCTCTTATCACTGGAATTTTGAACTGATGGAACTGAGCAGGAGAAGCACATGTTTGTCCAAGGCCATTTGTTAGAGGATCAGTAATGCTTTACAGTATGATATGGAATCTAAAATGAGGATGACATGATGTAGGAGGGCTGTGAAAATGGGACATGAAGCAAACGCATTAGAGTTGAGCGATGTTTCTATTGATCCAACAATTCAAAATGCATTGCTGTGTAAGTTTTCCCCATCTTGACTCCTTCCCTCTGCTCAATTAATTGTTGCTACAATTCCCTCTTGTTTATTAGAAACACTTAAATCTCCACATTGTTGTGGTTGTTTGTGTTTTACCATAATTTGAGAGAGGGAGAGAGATCTCAAGGACCAATTATCTATGCATGCTTACATCTTGTTTTTCCTAAGCAAGTATACTTGATGCTGATATCTTTTGCTAGCAGAATATTTTTCATCTGCTTTACACTGACATAATCAATGCAGCTAAGTTTGTTTCTGAGTGTGTATTTCTCAGCCAGGTCTGAGTTTCCTCGTCCTTCCTCAACCTTAAAAATGTAAAATGAAATACTCCAAACATCCTTGTGGGTTTGCAACCTCTAAGTGAAGCTGGTGGCTAATAGGAAGCAAAAGTTCAAGTTGGGTCAGGTCCCACAGAGAAAAATTGAATTTATTTTCTGACACAACAAGATTAGTGGATACTTCAGAAATCCCAGCCCACCGTCTCCTTCCGTTCACTCTAATGAGTTTAGCATGCGATAATGATGCTGTGGGCTTCATCAGAATTCTGCCCATGAAGGAGAATTTCCAAACGGTGCCTGCAAATGACAGTTATGCCATAAACTGTAGCCATCCATCATAAAGAAGTAGCTTGTGCCTGATAAAAGGCTGTTTGGGCAGAGTCAATCGAATGAGCAGTATTAGAGCTTGGTATTAGTCTGTCCTTTGGGTGGGGCGGGGGGTGGAAAGAGGAGAACGCGGTAACAATATGTGATATTTATTCATGGCATTGCCCTTTCTGAAGACTAACCGATAATGCAAAAATGGACATGTCAGATGTAATGCTAATAATCTTAGTTATAAAAGGAGACCTCATCCTGATTTTAGCCTGTCAAGAAGAGTTATTAATGTTTCCGGCATTCTTTAAATGGCAAGCATTGCAACTAAATGGCGCTGCATTAAAATCAGGGTTCATGGTCTCTTTGCTATTAATGAAACATGAGCCAGTGTTTCCACGTTTAGAAGAACTCAGAGCACAGAGAATACTTCTGTGTATGCTCAGGATATGGCAGAGCCCAGATTATACTGGTCAAATCATCATTTTGCACCTGAGCCACATTAGTGTAGAAGAAGGTGAATTTCCACCTGCCCTCCGACAGTGCTAAGAAGTCCAATCCTATATTGCTTCTTTCAAAATGCTCTACCAGAGCCAGAGTCTGATCTGACATTGCTATAAATACAGAGTATAACAGAGTGGCATTATTTCAGATTTATGCTGAGATATAAATCTAGTCCATTGACTTGAGTGGGTGTTTTGTTGTTGAGGTACAGAAATATTGGTCTTTTAGATTTCATTAAAAATAAGGCTTTTTTCAAATATCTAAATCTTGATCCATCTCAGACATTTATTTTAATGAGGGCATCCTCCAACGGGATTAGCAATGGTGAGTTTTCAGTTGATGCCTCATGGGGAGCTGTTCAAAATGACTGGCAAATCTTACTCTTCTCTCTTCAGAAACTGCCAAATCACTTTGCAAACTAAAGTCTGCAAGGACCAGAAGTTAAAAGTCACAACAAGAAAGGAACCTGTCCAAAATTTAGTTTTGCAATAATGAGCATTTGACTCACACTGAGGAAAGGCAGCTGGATAGTTGTTAAACAGTGTCAGTAGCATTTATTTGCCTTAAATAAAATTGATGAGATAAAAGAACCATCTTTCTCCAAGACCTGCTAATCTGATTGGGGTTTTTTTGTATTTTTCTTTACCTCTGAGATTAGAACAACTAAATTAATGTTTATTAACCCCATGAGACAAAGATTAAAAGATTTTGTTACTTGTTCTAGTGTCATAGTAATCGTGGATTATTTATTTTTCGTATGATTTACTTGTTCCTTAAACCTGGAATCCGTATGTGACATCCTGCAGAATTGCTGTTGAAGAGACCTTCGTGCTCTTGAGTTTGAACTCCTGGTCTGTCTTTTATGTGGGTATTAAAAACTATTTGATAGCTTTGTTTGATTTGTGGGTTAAGTTGAAAGCTAAATGGTGATCAATTCCAACAAAATCTGCATTTTCTTTTTTAGTTCTACAGAAAACCTCCCAACATTCTGTATAGTACAGTAGAATCTATTCAACATACCCCATCCATTCGGAAATGACAGAAAATAGACCATGCCCTGTGGAGTATGAAAAAAAATCCCTACTATTAGACATCAAAAGTTATTAGACGCTATTAGTGCCTAATCCCACCAATGCATCAGATTTTTTTTCTTCTGATGATTCATATAAAAATGTCAGGTTTTTAGAACAGCTTGATTTTTTTTCCTAATAAAAGGAGAGGTATTTTAGTCAATGAATAATCTGACATCCGATATGTATTTACTTTCCTTCCTCTTTACAGGGAAATAATGAATACAGTAGTAGAGAGAAACCAACAGTAGAAAACTTGATGTGTACATATTTGGAGAGCTGGCTGGAATCTGGAATTCTCATTCTATGAGAAATAAAAAAATTGTTCGGAAATAGAACACAAATTCAGTTTTGAAATGAGAATTTCAAAATGTCCCTGAGGTTCTCCAGAGAGCTCTGGGAGCTGGACAGCACAGGGAGCCAAGTCTTCCAGGCTGCAGACGAGCTGGAAGTCTGGAAGCCCAGGCTGCCGAGGAGCCATAAGCCTTGGATCAAGGCAGGGTACTAAGGAGCTGGGCAGGTGAGTTGTCAGGAATGGAGTCCTGTCTGGTTTTCATCAGAATTTTGGCAAAATGGATATGGTTCTTAGGTCGGTAAGATATTGATAAATTGACAGTTTCTGATGAGAAAAATGATCTGTTGGAAAATTTCCAAGCAGCTCTGTATATTTGTGTATGTTATGCAATGCAAATATAAACCTGAAACAAAGTTCAGATGCTGAGATGTCTTTAAATAGTATTTTCTGCTCAAGCGCCAAACGGAAAGCATTAGTTGGCTTCTTCAATGTATTTTTGCATAGTAGGTGATGTTTGCATTTTACGATTGATTCACACAAGGGCTTGTGCGCTGTGAATGTAAGGGGATATTGAAAGGGATGGCGGTTCATACAGAAAAGTATATCCCTAAATGGAATGTTCTCGTGATCACAGAGCTAACACATTCTTATGCTTTTGGATATATCAAGCTATTTTATCATTTGTAATCCTGCCCTACCAGAATGGAGACATTTCAATTCTTCCTACGATTAGACTTCTTTTGGAGTGTCTAAAGCTACTTGGATTTCACTGATCCCACATTGGCATGGGTGAGTTAATTTCCTGGCGAGCAATAGAATTCCCTAGAACTTGTTTGTAACTATCTGGTCCTTAGTGCTAAGCCACTTCATATTATTCCCTCATTATTATTATTATTTAGTATTTTAACAGCATCCAGGTGAAAATCAGGTGTTTCTCTATACAAATAATATATGATCCCTGTCCTGAAGAGTTTATAAACTGAGAAACAATGCATGGATAACAAGGACAGTAAGGGTTGGGATAAAGACATGGGCATAATCACAAAGATTAAGGAGAACCTAAGCTAAAGCTGGCATACCACATGAAAATATAGGAGGTGTTGGGATTTTTCTTCAGAAAATAACACGCAGGCAGCTTAGTCAGCTAGTTTCTTGTGGTGTGAAGAAAGATACGTGCTGGAGAGCTGTAAATGGGGACAGTGTACTTACTTTATAGACCAGTCCCAACGTTTTAGCTGAAGAACATTAACACGCTGAAACTTATGTCACCAGTTTCCCCAGTGCAGCTTGATCCCTTCAAAAGTCCTTAGAAGAGGATCAGAAGTGTTAATGTGATTCCTTTTTCAACCCATAGCGTGTGATGTTCTCAGCATTTCTTTTCACTTTTTGAAGCAATCATACTGTTTTAAGTGCAGTAAGCCTACTGAGGAAACCATTTAGCTAAATGGCGGGGAAACACGGGCAGGCTGTAAGTAAAATGTTGCTTTAGATTAATCCCTGGTGCAATGGAGTATACATATTTTGACATGATAGCTATCAATTTAGAATTAAATGCTGGGACTTGGAACATGAATGAAATCTCCACTGCACTGTGTTGATTTAATGAAGTTGGCGGTGGTGACGTGCCTGCAGGAGAGCCAATGTACTGAAATGGGTTTCTCTGTAACCTGTAAACAACCTTAATGATAGCAGGTTCCACTATGATGTGTGTGCCCAAAATCAGTGTAATGCCACGTAGCTTTGGAAAATGGAATGTTCTCCAATGGGTATTTTGTACACATACCTTTTAAGTTGTTTACCAAAGTGGTATAGAACCAAAATCCTGGAGTCCTTATTGGTGAATTACTCAGGCTGAATTTCCGTTAACATCAGTGAGAGCTTTAGCTTAGTAAATCTTCAGCAAAGAATGCAGGATTTGGCCCAGAGGAAGTGCTGGTGAGATCTGGGATTACAGTGACTTGGCTCAATTGACTCCTTGTTGTGCAAATAGAACTTTGGAAGTCGATACTGAAAGTAGCTTGCACACAGGCTTCTGAGGTTTTGATGATGAAAGCTGGGAAAAAATGGCTCATTTGCTTTTCCAGATAGCACAAATCTCTTTCTTTTGGTTTGAAAGGAGGCATTTTTAATAAATAAGAGCCTTTCAAGTGACTTTCCCCTCTCTCCCCCAATCAACTGTTAAGAGAATAAAGAAGACTTGACAAGTGCACAGGGTAGGAAAAATATAGATGGTCTTGATTATTATGTTTAATCTTTACAGTTTTCTTTACTTCTCATGACATGGTACAAACATGCTTCTTTCTGAAGAGCCAGAGTGCAATAATCTTTTTTGCACTTCTGATTGCATTTGCAATGGAACAACACACATGCCATGTATCAGCTCTTCAAATGCAGCTGTTTGTTAGCCACTGTGGCAAATGCATTTCTCCTTTGTAATCAACACACTTTTAAAAGACATTAATAATGCATCATGGTTAAAGGGACACTGCCGTGGCTGATGCAGCCAAAAGCTAAAATAGCTTAATATATATATTGTATTATTATTTAATTATTTGAATTGTTTCATGGAGGCCTAATCCTGTAAAATGCTGAGATTCTCTCCACTCCCATGGAAGTCAATGAGAGTTGAAGGTACTCAGTTGGTTACATGAGACAGTCTACACCAGTGGTCCCAAACTTATTCCACCGCTTGTGCAGGGAAAGCCCCTGGCGGGCCGGGCCAGTTTGTTTACCTGCCGCCTCCGCAGGTTCGGCTGATCGCGGCTCCCAGTGGCCACGGTTCACTGCTCCAGGCCAAAGGGAGCTGCTGGAAGCGGCAGCCAGTACGTCCCTTGGCCTGCGCCGTTTCCAGCAGCTCCCATTGGTCTGGAGCAGCGAACCAGGAGTCGCGATTGGCCGAACCTGCGGACGCGGCAGGTAAACAAACTGGCCCGGCCCCCCAGGGGCTTTCCCTGCACAAGCAGTGGAACACGTTTGGGAACCACTGATCTACACCTTGCAAGACTAGACCTTTAAGAAAATATTCCAATTTTGTTTTTTAATTAGTAAAAACATCTCTCTGCCTGTGGCTGAATTGGGTGAGAAGTAGCAACGAGGAAGGATGACCTAGTCTCGATTCTTTATAGTGGTCATTTTATTTGTTTACTGACAGTGCTCTTGATATGCTAGGGACTGTACAGACATTATAGAGAACATGGTCCCTGTTCTACAGAGTTTACAATCTAAAAATACAATACATACAATGGTTAGGATTAAGGGGTACCACATGCAAATGAAGTGTTGAAGCTGGTGATAGGTCATGTCGTGGTAACATACTTCATCTTTTTCTTTAAAAAATACACACAGACTGTTCCCAGTTACCTTTAGCCTTTATCCTTTGCCATTATCAGTCGGTCAGTTTCTTGTAGTCATCACAGTAGATGTGGGTCTTTAGGATAGATTTGAATGGAGAAATGGTAGTTGATCAGTAGAATCGCTCACTAAGGGTGATCCAGGCATGGCAGTGCAGAGAAGTAGGCATAAAGACAGCTGTGGGAGAAGCAGACAAATGGAACATCAAGGCTGGCCCCATTAGCAAAGGGGCTGGGTCAATGTGTTCAGAGACTAGTTCCGATGGTGGAGGAGTGGAGTTTTGTAAAGCCTTAAGAGAGAGAAGAATCATAGGACTAGAAGGAACCTTGAGAGGTCATCTAATCCAGTTCCCTGCACTCATGGCAGGACTAAGTATTGTCTAGATCATCCCTGACAGGCATTTGTCTAACTTATTCTTAAAAATCTCCAATGATGGAGATTCCACAACCTCCCTAGTAAATTTATGACAGTGCTTAACCACCTTGACAATTAGGCAGTTTTTTCTAATGTCCAATCTAAACCTCCCTTGCTGCAATTTAAGCCTATTGCTTCTTGTCCTATTGTTAGAGGTTAAGAAGAACAATTTTCCTCCCTCCTACTTGTAACAGCCTTTTATGTACTTGAAAACTGTTACCATGTTGCCCCTCAGTCTTCTCTTCCACACACTAAACAAACCCACTTTTTTCAATCTTTCCTCATAGATCACATTTTCTAGACCTTTAATCATTTTTGTTGCTCTTCTCTGGACTTTCTCCAATCTGTCCACACCTTTCCTGAAATGTGGCGACCAGAACTGGACACAATACTCGAGTTGAGGCCTAACCATCATGGAGTAGAGCGGAAGAATTACTTCTAATGTCTTGCTTACAACACTTGGGCTAATACATCCCAGAATGATGTTTTCTATTTTTGCAACAGTGTTACACTGTTGACTCATATGTAGCTTGTGATCCACTATGACCAGATATCTTTCTGCAGTACTCCTTCCTAGGCAGTCATTTCATTTTGTATGTGTGCAACTGATTGTTCCTTCCTAAGTGGAGTACTTTGCATTTGTCCTTACTGAATTTCATCTTATTTACTTCAGGCCATTTCTCCAGTTTTTTCCAGATCATTTTAAATGTTAATCCTATCGTCCAAAGCACTTGCAACTCCTCCCAGTGTGGTATCATCCACAAACTTTATAAGTGTACTCTCTGTGCTATTATCTAAATCATTGATGAAGATATTGAACAGAACTGGACCCAAAACTGATCCCCGCGGGACTCCACTCAATATGCCCTTCCAGCTTGACTGTGAACCACTGATAACTACTCTCTGGGAATGGTTTTCCAACCAGTTATGCACCCACCTCCATCTAGGTTGTATTTCCCTTATTTGTTTATGAGGAGGTCATGCGAGACAGTATCAAAAACCTTACTAAATTCAATATTTACCACATCTACTACTTCCCTCCATCCATGAGGCTGGTTATCCTGTAAAACAAAGCTGTTAGTTTGGTTTGACATTATTTGTTCTTGACAAATCCATGCTGACTGTTACTCATCACCTTATTATCTTCTATGTGTTTGCAAATGGATTGCTTAATTATTTGCTCCATTTTCTTTCCAGGTACTGAAGTTAAGCGGACTGGTCTGTAATTTCTGGGCTGTCCTTATTTCCCTTTTTATAGATTGGCACTATATTTGCTCTTTTCCAGTCCTGTCTCCCATTTGCCATGACTTTTCGAAGATAATCACTAATGGCTCAGATATTTCATCAGTCAGTTCCTTGAGTATTCCGGGATGTATTTCACCAGGCCCTGGTGACTTGACTTGTCTAAGTAATTTTTAATTTGTTCTTTCCCTATTTTAGCCTCTGATAAGAAGATTGACTCTAATGTTATAGGTGAGGTCCCTGGAGAGAATCAAGGAGAGTGTAATGTAAAAAAGCTGTAATTCTTTGGACTTGGGAGACAAAGGCAAAGAAAATGTACAAAGGGAACTGACTATATTATTTTAGGTCTACATAGGTGTATGATATCACTGTATTAGTCACAAGTAAATCAGCAAGTAGCAGTAAAACAAAATGGTGGCACTTAAGTGACATATTGGCCTGGTGCTGTTCCTTCTGCACTAGGATGAAGTTGATTCAGTGTGCATACTGGATGAGTGAGGTCTAAGTGTGCCAGTGTGCAAAATTCCAAATGGTCACAACACCCCTGGGCTGGCTCATTATGCACAAGTTAGGCTTAAATCTACCCAGGCAAATATTTATGTCTGGTATAAAAAATAATGAAAATCTTGGTTCCTAATGTTTGCAAGATTCCAATACTTCATGGTGGGACTCACCCTTTAAAACTGGTTAATAAGGAGTAGGACTTAAGTCACATAGAAAATTTTGTGTTGGGATAAAAAAATGAAAGAAGATGAGCAACATTCTAAAAAATTGTACTAATATAAGAAGAATCCCTTCATTGTTTAAAGATACTATCTATGATTAACAATAATTATGTGAAATCAAAGCTAGAGTAAAATGATTAACACAAGCATGCATTCTATTCTTTTGAGAATGAAGGAGATCGTCTATAAAAAGACATTTTATTTCATTGTGTCTTAATATTCTATATAGTAAGCAGACTGTGGCAAACCTTTCCATAGTCTTTCTTCAAACTTTCCTTCAAACTAACTACAACAAAATCATTCAAATAGGAATGAAAATTATAGACATGATATAGATGAGCCAAAATTCAGATTTAGATCCTGATTAGTGAGGGTTGGGATTCTGGATTCTAACCAAATCAGGCACATAATGGCCTTTCAATTCCAAGTAGTGAAACTTTCATAGTATCCATAGTTGTGATGAATTCCCTACAATCTTCAATGGTGAAAAGCTTACAAGATACCCTAACCACTGGAGTAAGGGGTTATAGGTGGGGTTATACTGCTTCTCCCCCTCAGACCTTCCCCTGTGTTTTGTGAATCCAGTCCTCTTTGCTTTTGCCAAAATGCCTAAAATCAAAACAGACAAAAACCAAAATATTTTGGTTTGACCCAGATTGAAATATTTTTGACTTTTCAATTAGCTGACATTTGTTTTTAAAGAATTGTTTTTGGTACAGCCTGAAACATTTTTAAAAAATTATTATTTTGGAATTGCCAGAAAACAATAAAAACATCAATTATTTACCCAGCTCTGGTCATGACACGTATTTCAGTAGGCGGAGTCCCCACTTACAGATAAGGAAGCACAGGACCAGGGTCAGATTCTCCAGTGTGCCCAAGTTTCATTGTATTCAGCTTACAGGCCTGCCCTGCAAAGGTAGTGTTGCAGCTCTTTGACGCTGAGGCCAATTTTATGCAGGTCCTAATGTCATTTAGAGCAGCATAAAGAGGAGCTGAGCTGAAAGAAGAGCTGAAAATGTAACCTTGGCTTCCTGACTCCTACTCCTGTGCTTTCATCATACAACCATCCTCCTGCATCTAACATCCCCCAAAGAGCTTGCCACTTTTTGAAAGAGTAACTAAGAGATTCTGACAACCTAACAATTCCTAGCCAGGAGAAATTCTGAGCTCTGAACAGATTCTACCCAAACCTGCTACATATTCCACTGAAGTTGCCTGTAATAAATGGAAGTTTCATTGTTAAGTGGACATTTTGTTGTAACCCCTTTCCCTCGCCACATAGGGAAGAGGTGCTGGAGAAAAAGAGCTAGTATCGACAAGTAGGTCATTTAGAAAACTGCTAAATTAAAAGTCAGTAGGTGGTATGATGCGACATTGCTTCTAGGCAGAACTTCCCTCAAGAGGTACAACACTTCATCTCATTGACATAACTGTTGATTTTCACTGCCACCTGTCCCCCTAGCATTCAGATTAGGCTTTGTTGTTGTTCTGCAGTACTAGTACTAGTCCCAGAAAGATGTCATTGATAAGGAAGAGAGAGCAGTTTGGCTAGCTGCACAATACTTAGTATAGCTGAACTGTTGGTTTTTGTTCACTTGCAGTAATTAACTACAATTCCAATTAAATGGCTGCAGGTTTTCAATGTACCAAAGAGACAGGTGGGCCCTTTCTCTGACCCATTAAGAGATTGGAGTAAAAAGCTACTGCCCTTTTGGTTAAATTATTCAGGGCTACAAAAATGCTTGCCTAATTAATAAATCAAGGCCATAATAGTCTATTTTGTAATGAAAAGCTTTTACATGTAGCCATTAATGAAGATAAGACTTTGCTTTCCAGTTGAATCCATCATCATGAACAGTGAAAACCTGCATAATGATGGAGAGATGTATCAATGTTCTATGCTATATCATTTCGAGTTGTCATTAAACCTTCATAGATCAATGATGCTTCACCAAGTTTTATTAATGATCCCTTTATCTAATATTAATTCCATGGCACTAACATGCAAGGAATATGTTCCACTGAACATAATAGAGCTTTGCCTGGATAATTTCATGAATGATCTGAGGAACAACCTGGAATTCTGTAGTTGATACAATATGACAAGTTCTACATGATATGAGCTGTTCTTTGAGGCCAAATTTTCAAAAGGGGCCTTCATCTGACAACTGTGTGTGTGCGCATAAGATTGTGGACATGCAAATGCGTCAGTATTCATTTTGCAGCATTATCCGTGTGTATGTGCAGTTGATAGAACATACAAAACCCACCTGTGTTTGCTATCCTCATTGCATGCAGGAGGACCAATTATTATTTCTGTATAATTTATTTATAATTTATATTGCAATAAAGCCTACGGGTCCTAATCAGGGCCCCATTGCTCTATTCTAGTCTATAGAAGCTCTTATATTGTGTTCATTGCTGTAGTATCTGCTCACCTTCTAGCATTGCATTAAGCAATGTCACCATATATCTGCAGCTGTTTGTTCTAGGGCAGAGATAGGCAACCTATGGCATGTGTGCCGAAGGCGGCATGCAAGCTGATTTTCAGTGGCACTCACACTGCCCAGGTCCTGGCCATCGGTCCGGGGGGGCGGGCTCTGCATTTTAATTTAATTTTAAATGAAGCTTCTTAAACATTTTAAAATCTTATTTACTTTACAAACAACAATAGTTTAGTTATATATTATAGACTTATAGAAAGAGACCTTCTAAAAAACGTTAAAACATATTACTGGCACGCGAAACCTTAAATTAGAGTGAATAAATGAAGACTCGGCACAGCACTTCTGAAAGGTTGCTGACTCCTGTTCTAGGGAATGTACAAATGTAACCACTGCTGAGTGGGTGTTACAGGTCCCATCTGTGCCCAATCCACAGAGAATATGAGTGTGTTGTAGCCCCAGATGAGTCTCGGTGCTGGAGGAGAAAGCACTGTGTTTAACCCAGATGGTGCACTATTCTGTCCTTTACAACCAGTACAACGTGGGTGGATGAGCCTGTTACCTAGTCTCCGAGCTCTCTGGTTGCCATCACTTCAGTCACTGGGAGAAAGAGGGGCTGAGAAGGATAGAAGGGGAAAAAAAAAGATCTAAAGCTCAACTCACAGTTCTTTCTCAGTCGTATCAGAGTTGTGACTCCCCAGGCTTTTCCCTGGGAGTCCAAATCCAACATAAACGAGTGCTCTGCCCCTGCCGGGCCTTTCTTCTATCCCCTGTTTCAGAGCTAGTTCAGGGCTCCCCCTCAGAAGCCTACCCTGCACCCTGTGAGTGTCTTCTATTTCCTGTTCCCTGTCCCCCTCTCTCAACACCTGGCCCCTTGCTCCTGGGGTTCACGGTAGAAATTAGCGCTACTCCTGTGGCTCAGCTCTCCTGCTACAGCCTAACTGCTGGGCCGCTTCAAAGGCACCCACCAGCTCTCTTCCCTGAGCTAATAACCATAGGTCTCTCTTCCTCAGGGCTCTATCAGTCTTCCTTTGGGGCTCTCCCAGTTACCTCCAAGCCCTAAATCAGAGTTCCTCCCTTACAGGAGCCTGTATTGCTTCTTGTAGGTTCCTCCTAGCCTGCAGTTCAGGCCTTCCCCAGGGAGAGAACTTTTCTTCCTCTCACCTAGGATCATCCTTCCTACCTGAGCAGCTTCCTGCTTGTACTGCTCAGGCAGTCTTATAGAACTCAGCGGATCCCTTTCTAATTGGCTAACGAGCCACCACCTGCTCCCGGGTGTAGTTTACAGGATCATCATGGGTCAGCTAGGTCCTGATTCTCCCTGGAAGGCCACTGGCTCTATGACGAGACCCTACATAATAATAAGGTCTCAACATAGTGCTTTTCACCTATAGCTCTCACAGCCTTTTATAAGCGTAGCATAGTAAGTATCAGAAGGCAAGTAGTTTAGATGGACAAACTGAGGCACAGGGAGGTGAAAGGACTTGCCCAAGGTCACTCAGTAGATCAGTAACAGAAGCAAGTACTGAATTCAAGTCTCCGGACTGCACAACACTGGCTTACACACATTTGCATTTGGACATGTTTAACGATAAATCTTTGGCTGCTTCATATTATTGTACCTTTAGGACTTGATTTCCCTAGTTGGTAGCAAGAAGTCCCTATTACGTTTGAATACATAGACCCTGCAGTTTTGCATCTTAACATTTTATTTATAATTTAATTCACTTGGATTTCATTTAATGGAGACAATTAATAGAAGGTCTGTGCTTTTAGCTTTTCTCTTTTCAATAGCTTACGTGCAGTATACTGTAACTTTGGTATGTCTGAAATTAAATGAACCAAATAATGCAATGTATTACCTAGAATGCAGATTATGTGACAGTACCATTTTTTTCTTCCTGTTTGCAGCAGGGTTGTAAGCCAAACTGTTCAAAATGTCAGATACACTCCCAAACAAGCTTATAAATTCCCTAGACACACACTGGGCTCTTCATGTTGTAGGTATATGTGTGACAACGTTGCAACACTGGCGTGTTATATCAGACTCTGTCCTCTCAAAGTATCTCACAGCACATATCACAAACAGAAAAATGTAGTGTTCGAGCACTTAAAAATGTACTATAGAATTTAATAGCAAAAGATTTTTTAAAAGATAACCACCCTACACAATTTAACAGGGAACTATATTCCTGCTGTGCAAGCCTATAGGATTGTTCAAAAAAAACCTGTGGAAGAGATCATTCGCTGTTCAGTTCTACAGGAGGTTAGAGTGTTTTCTATAGAATCTTATTAGTTTCATCCCTTTTAAGTCTATAAGCCTTCTCTATAAAGGTAATTTTTGTTTCACCCTTTTATTTATGGATCAAGCTGTGTCTATCAGATTATGTTTGCTTATTATGGTAGTGCCAAGACTGTGGACGGGGCCCATTGTGCTAGGCATTGTACAAACATACAATGAGAGACAGTGTCTCCTCCAAAGAACTTACAATCTAAATACACAAGACAGACAATTTATTATATATGAGAAATATGCATATAAACATTATAATTTTCATCCTTTGTTAGGAAAATGACAAGAAATAGACTTTCATAAGCCAATTCCTCTTCCCACTCAAATGTTTTCCTATTGTGTGAAAAATGGATGCAGATACCAGTGGCAGGAGTGACTGGTGATAAAAAAAAAATTGGTATCATTTATAGAGCGTACACAGAGTGGAATCCTTGGTACCGTTTCCTCCACAGAAAATTCATATTGCATTTTACTTTTTCAAAGTATGTGTCAGTATGTTTCCCCTTTATTTAGTGCTTGATTTATGTGAAAGTGTGCAGAGTTCATTCTGTTACATGGAAATGAAACATCCTGCACAGTATGAAAAAGGAAGTTTACTCTTCGTTGCTGGTATTCTTTTCATTGAGATCTAACCTCAAGAAGTAATTTTGAGTTATGAATTACAATTCATAACAGGCATCATGTTTAATTAAAATAACTAGGACACAATCATACCAGGGAGAGTGAACACGTATGGTATGATGAGGCTGCCTACAATGGCATGTAGCCAATCTGCTACTGCTAGCAGCAGATATCTCCAATGGAGAGACATGAGATGGGGAGGGCTCCGATTTACTACACAGAATTATTTTGCAGGTGTCTGGCTAGTGGGTCTTACCTACATGTTCAGGGTCTAACTGGTTGCCATATTTGGGGTCAGGAAGAAATTTTCCTTGGGTCAGATTGGCAGAGACCCTGTGGGGGATTCACCTTAGTCTGCAGCATGGGGGCACAGGTCACTTGCAGGTTTAAACTAGTGTAAATGGTGGATTCTCAGTAATTTGAAGTCTTTACATCATGCTATGAGGACTTCAATTATTCAGCCAGAGTTTAAGGGTCTATTACAGGCAGTGATGAGCTGCCAAAATATTAACAACAGGTTCCCTCCTCCTCACCTCATGAGGGGGTCGTGCCTCCCCCGAGGGGGGGTTGTGCCCCATCCAACCCCTCATGTTCCTTGACACCCCCCCCGGGATCCCTGACCCATCCCCCCCTTCCCTGTCCCCTGACTGCCCCTTGCTGCCCCACCCAACCCCTCCTCTCATTCTCGATGGCCCCCCAGAACTCCTAACCCCATCCAACCATCCCTTCTCTCTGTCCCTGAGTGCCCCCACCACCTCATCCAACCCTGCTCTTTCCTGACTGCTCCCCGGGACCCTTGCCCCCATTCAATCACCATGTTCCCTGCCCTCTGACTGCCCTGAACCCTATCCACCCCCACACAACCCACCGAACACCCCCTCCCTGCCCCCTTACCACACTGCCTGGGGCCGGGACCAAGTCCACTCCGCCGGGACCATGACCGGCGCCGCGGGGCCCGACTCCCCGGGCCGGCACCGGGGCCGAGCCGCTCAGCCGGCTCTGCGGGGCCCGACTCCCCGGGCCGGCACCGGGGCCGAGCCGCTCGGCCGGCGCTGTGGGGCCCGACTCCGACTCCCCGGGCCGGCGCCGCGGGGCCCGACTCCCCGGGCCGGCACCGGGGCCGAGCCGCTCGGCCGGCGCTGTGGGGCCCGACTCCCCTGGCCGGCACCAGGGCCGAGCCGCTCGGCCGGAACCGCGGGGCCCAACTCCCCCGGCCGGGTCGGGCTGGAGTTGCTCGTCCGGAGCCACGGGACCCGACTCCCCGGGCCGGATCGGGCTGGAGCCGCTCGGCTGGCATCGAGGCTGGAGCCGTGGGGCCCGACTCCCCGGGCCGGCACGGGAGCCGGTGCCGCGGTTCCCGAGCTGGACCGGGTCGGAGCCGCTCAGTCAGGACCAGCCCGAGCCGGGGATGCTTGGCCGGGACCGGGCTGGGGAGCTTGGCCGGGGCCAGGGGGAGCTGCTCAAGTGGAGTTGGACTGGGCCACACGCGCCGTACCCCCCCCCTCTCCCCGCCTGGCTTGCCTGCCTGCTCCTTGTTTTAGGCTTCCCGCGAACATCTGATTCGCGGGAAGCAGGGGAGGGGGAGGAGAAGGAGGGCGGAGCGTTCAGGGGAGAGGGGGAGGTGAGCTAGGGCAGGGGGCCGGGTGGACAGCTGCCCGAGCCTTTGTTAAATTTAAAAACTTTTTAGAACTGGTTGTCCTGGAACAACCAGTTCTAAAAAGGCTTCTAAATTTAACAACCGGTTCGTGCAACCGGTGCGAACCGGCTGGAGCTCACCACTGATTACAGGAGTAGGTGGGTGAGGTTCTGTGGCCGGCAATGTGCAGGAGGTCAGACTAGACAATCATGATGGTCCCTTTTGATCTTAAAGTCTATGAGAAAGCATTGGAATCCCAGGGTGTGGCTTATAGAACAAACATTAAAGGAGTAAGCTGTGGGGCCTGCTTCATCTGGCAGTTGATAAATAAATGCATCACACTCATAATTCCATACTAAGTGAGCAGTGCTCAGGGTTTTACACCTCAATGTTGTGTTCACTTTAAACACACTGGATCAAGTTCATCCATGTAACTCCATTGACTTAATCAGTATTACATCATCAGTGAATTTGGCTCCTGGTATGTGATATGCTAACCCTCACATTTCTCCAGGAGAATAGTTAACAAGCTTAGGTAAACACAAAAGGTGCTACAAGGTGAAGAAGAATCAGCTTGTTAAAATTCAGGCATTTTTATTGTTATTAAATGGAATTCTGGTCCATTAAGCTGAGGGTTTTAATTGTGATACTATTGCACAAATATTTATGAATAATATCTATCTTCAGTACATCTATTGTCTGGCAGAGTGATTAAGGAACAAAGCTAGAGAGAGAAAAAGTATAAAATGAGAAATCTTTTGTTCCCTTAAGTTTTTTTCTAATCAGCTGGCTTGTTTTAAACTTTAATCACAAGATCATTTCTTGTAATTAAAAACAAATACAGGTTATCAGAATAAAAATCCTACTAGCATAATTTTTAAGGGGAAGAACTAGTATTATACAACTTTACTGTAAGGTTTGGTAAAATTAGTGGAACTCTATAAAAAAAAGTTTTGTTCAGATAGAAATATGTTTTCCAGAAAACCGGACAATTCCTGTTCCTTTATAACCTACCAAAGTGAAAGGCAGATATAAGAACTCCTGTCCAACCTCTCTGTCTCCTCCTGTGGAAGAAATAGGATATAGAAACATATTGTATTTAAGTAACTAATATGTGTAATTTATTCCTAGATTATTCAACTACTTTTTTCGCATGCCTCCATTCTTTATATGAACATCTTCGCTAGCTATGCGTAACAGTAGGGGTATGATCCTGTTCCCATTGATGTTAACTGGAATATTACTATGGACCTAAATGGGAGCAGGAATCGAGCTCTGGCGAGCAATTATTAATACATTACTTTATAATTTACAAGAATAAATGGGTTATTGCAGTGGTGGGCAACCTGGGGCTCACAGGCCACATGCGTCCCATCAGGGTCCCAGAACTCCATTCCTGCTCCCATTTCTATATCCTATTTCTTCCACAGGAGGAGACAGAGAGGTTGGACAGGAGTTCTTATATCTGCCTTTCACTTTGGTAGGTTATAAAGGAACAGGAATTGTCCGGTTTTCTGGAAAACATATTTCTATCTGAACAAAACTTTTTTTTATAGAGTTCCACTAATTTTACCAAACCTGACGGGCTGCGAGACAGTTTGTTTACATTGACCGTCCACAGACCCGGCCAATGGGAGCTGCGTGAATGGCGAACTGTGGCCACTGGGAGCTGCAGGTGGCCATGCCTGAGGACGGTCAATGTAAACAAACTATCTCGCGGACAGCCAGCGGATTACCCTGACAGGCCGCAGGGTGCCCACCGCTGGGTTATTGTTCTGCATGGAACAAACACACAATTGACTTGTTTGTTAGAATGTGTCCTGTGCAGGATACAAGAACTTGTGATGATAGTGTTGCAATCATTCTTCTTTGGAGGCTTGAGCTGTAGAGTTAGAGACTTGCAGGAAACAGAGCACTGTGGCTTTACTCTAGCAAAGCACTTAAGTACACAGACAGTCTCACTGACGTGATATTAGAACTGTGCAGATGTGGAAATGAATTTGGTGCTCTTATTCTTCTCCCTGGGCTAAAACAGCTCCCATGTGATGGTAAAATGTATTCAGGAATTATGTATGGGCACAATATCCCTCTGAGAGGGGGCGGTGTTTGTTTGTCTGCAGAGGGAGTAGGAGGGCAGATGTCCTTTGATTAATGGGAAATCCCGTGTATTTTGGGGCATCTGGCAGACAGACAGCTCCTTCATGCTGCGCCTCAGTATCTCTGCCCCCTCGTTCACTCAGTAATTGTTCTACCATTAGGTCACCACCTATTCACTTTGCCCTTCTCTGAGAGGGAAAGAAGGAGCAGAACTGGAGGTAAAGCTGCAAGAAGCAGCATTAAATCTTGCAGGTATTTCCCAGCTGAAATGCTCTGGATTTTCCAGGGATCTATACCTTGCCTTCTCCTTCCTCTGTCTGGCAAAGCACCCTAATCCTAGAGATCCCTAGAGGAACTTTTGTAGGCTCAAAGGGATGGTGAAAAATACTAACTCCCCTTCTCTCCCCTCCCCGCCTTCATACAGTTTTTAAGGTACTGGAAGAGAATGTCTGCCCTTGTCAATGAGTGTTTTGGCTGAGTAAGCACTGAGCCTTTATAGACTGAAGGCCGACACTTCAAAGACTGCACAACAGTGCCCCTCGAGGAGTGCACATCCACAACCACGTGCTTGTACATGCGACTGTCTGTTTTGCATGTGCATTTATCCTTTTGTATGTACAGTTGTTGGGTTGCATGCAGAAAAGTGGCTTTAGCAGGTTCAAATAGATGCACAACTTGCACATGCAAAATTTGTGTACAGCTTCCATTTATGTATTTTATTTTTTGGTTATAAAATGAACCTTTTCAGTTGCCTCTTGATGCATATACCATTGTTTTATTGCCAAACAAAAGGTGTTAATCAATGTTAACTGAAAACTAAGACTCCACCCTGAAAATCAAAACTAAACATCAGCACTCTCTTTTGCCTTCCAACCCCTCAATCAAAAGCCCTGTAAGACAGATAAGTCATTGTATATGTAAAATTAGGTGCAGAATGACCCATTTTATAATTCTACTGTTACAGCAAAATATACATGAAAAAAATGGGTCAACTTGCAAGCCCATATAATAATATTTTACTATGAAGCTGAACATTAACAGATATTTTCAAACTTTAGCAGTGGCACATTAACAGCATTGTGTATATGGAATTATCTATGTCATCACCATTAGCTTTTGTTAGCTGACTATTAGCTATGCAAATTTTACTATTTACATAATGAACATTTCTATTTAAATAATAAAGTGATATTTAACTTTTTGTGGTTTAATAAAGATTTTTACACCTTTGCTTATTCAGGGGATTCATTTTTTATATTTAAACATGAAGAAATACATTTTCATGAGTCCTAAGAAATGGGTTTATTTTCTTAATTTCCGAAAAGCTATCAGTTAAACCCCAGCAGATTGTCCAGTGTGCTTTTATAATTCATGCCCTGCAGGCAGGAGAAACCCCAAGCCACAGCAGTAGGTAAAATAAATTACCAGGAATTCATTTGTCTGTTGGGAGGGCTAAACTATATTCCAACAGGGGACTTAACCGTCTCTGTGTAGTTGTACCAAGCTGAGGGCCTCCCGGCTTGGGAATAGACATCTGTTACTAAATCATTTGGTCACCAAACTCCCTCCCCATGATTCCTTGCTGCAAGGAAGGCAGGACTCCAGGTGCGCTGCTTTTTTCCTCCTCATTTCCACATTGAGGCCTCCACTGCACAGTTATTAAGACACAATGGGCACATCATGTCAATGTGAGCACATACTTTGTAAAGATCCCACCCCAAGGGAACTTGGCACAACAATAGCTATCTAAAGAAGGCATAGGGCCCTTTATCTTACCAAAAGAAGCATCTGTTTAAGGTCTAGTGCTTGAAGTGGCTCCATTCAGCCCACTGTAGCTAGGCTTGTCCTGTTAATTGCCACTTTCATTGTTTAGTACAAATGTAACACTTTGAGAAAGGAAAATCAAATAAAGTTGATTCTTTGTTTAGCAAATATGTCTCTTGCTGAATCTGTTTTTATGGATTTTCTATTTCCTAACTGTATGTCTCTGTCTGTGATGTCTGTCTAATTTGTAATAAGGCACTCAGATATTAGGGTCATGAGCACAATATAAATACCTTAGAGTAGATAAACACCTCATCTCTCTATCTCAATACTCTGATCTCAGTTACACAGTGTAAATCTGGAATGATTCCATAATTGCTCTACTACGAGCAATACATCGAGCCCATGACTTCAGTGGAAGCTTTGCCGTTGACATCAGTGGGAGCAGGATCTGGCCCTAAATAGTTAACTTGCAATCTTACAATCACTTTGGATTTACTCCAGTACAAGTGAGATCAGAGTCTGGCCCAAGTTCTTTAGACATTCTAGCTTTACATAGACTGTAAAATTTCTGATAGTTGCTTCTTAATATGTGTCTCAACAGCAATATTAAAATTGTTCTTCCTGAATACTGGCTGCTCTTAATGAGTGTAAAATATACAGTAATACAAGACAGCTGACCTTTATTTAACACATTTCTTATGAAGACAATGACTTTGATCCTGAACTAATTACAGACAAAATTCCTGTTGAATTCAGAGATTTTTCCTGAGGAAAGAGGGCAATATCAGGGCCAAAGTATCCCATGTAGTTCTTGCCAAGTCTTCTGCAACTTTAGATATCATACATGGGCCATAGGGATTTACTGCAAAGCTAAACAAAGAAGTGTCCTGGCTTTCCCTGAAGAGGGAGCTGAGATCCTCCTCATTGTACTTTATAATTACTAGTCATTTCAATATCAGACTGTGAAGATTTGCCCAGAAAATGAAAATAAAATGCTTAAACTCTGGCCCCTCGGTAGCTTGACCTCTTCTGAAAGATGTTTACTGGGTCCTTGAAAATCCTCTGCAGTCTGTTCAGTGGTTAGTAAACTTGTTCTGTACTAGTTTTAAAAATTAATTTCATTGGTGAAGCCTTGACTGAAGCCTTCAAGCAAAAGTCCTGGTTGTTAATATGAAGCACTTACTTGTAATGTATTAGTGCTTTGCTTTCTATGGTCAGTTTCAGTTGTTATTAATAGTTAATGTCTTCATAATTCAAGTCATTTACATTTGCAATACAAATGAAATAATATCACACCAATGAATGCTATAGTAAATAACTCGTTTTGTAGGGAGTGAACTTAAAAATAACTAAAGGCAGGTCGGAGCCTGATGGCCAGTGAAAGTCAGTAGCAGTTACACAGCTAATGGCCATTTGTTCCTTTGAAAAATGATCATAAGGTAGCAGAGAACAAAAGTTAACATGTCATCTATGGAAGATGCATTGTTCCTAGTGAGATGGCTGCTCTGGTGCATTAAACACTTGTGGATGGGGAGGGTATTTAAAAGCATCTAAGGGAACTATACACCTAACTCCCATTAGTTTTCAATGGGAATTGGGTGCTTAACCCTCTTAAGTGCTTTTGAAAGTCCTACCACTAGGCTTTAGTACCTCAGTGGGCCTCTCATATGCTGCATGTGGCTTGCCTGGATAGAGAACTGGCAAATAAAATGCAGGGCTCTTCATAGGCTAGGGGTGGGAAAAGTGATTTAACAGGTCCATTGAAGTCAATGGGAATTTTGTTCCATTGACTTCAGACAGACCAGGATTTCACTCATAATCTCTGCGATTACATGATAAACCCTTATTTGGGCACCTTCTTGGCACATAAGGTTTTGGGTTGGGCATAGTATTTTTCTGAAAGTTTGAAAAAAAAATGGAGCTTGAATATTCCCCCAAGTCAGCAACTATTCAAATGGCCTCCTCTGTTGTGTATGAAACCTGAAACTATCAGTGTTTTAAAATCATTGTGCACCAGTGTTCGATGCCCATTATTTACTTGTGTTGTAATAGCACTTAGAGGACCCATCATAAAAACTCATAATGAGAGAAAGTTTGTGTCTTGATGAGCCAACAGCTATTTAGACTGACACAGAAAGGGGAAACAGAGGCACAGCGACGTGCTCAAAGTCACACAGCAGGTCAGAGGAAGAGCCAGGAACAAAACTCAAGTCTCTTGAGTTTCCATCCATGTCTTGTCCCCTTGATCACACTCTTTCGTTTGTATTTAGCATTGAGATTAGCATATTCCTGAATTACTTTATTAAAGAAACTTTTTGTTCTACATATTTGAAGTGGTATACTCATTCAGGCTCCTTTGTGAACGAGATCTGTTGCCTTATTTATTTACTGAGATCCTTCCATCACTCCTGTTTAGTGTGTGTGTGTGTGTTCAACTTACTAGAAGATAAGAACATCCTTCTCCAGTATATACTGAAGAAGAGCTTTTTTTTTTTTTTTTTTTTTTAAAGGTTTAATTTGCATTCTTGTTTCAGGCTTAATAGGAAAGAGAGCACCTTTTTTGAAGAGAGAGAAGAAAAAAAAGGCCCAACAACAAAGGACATATTTGAAAATGACACTGTTTTCCTAGGTTATTTGTGAAAATATAGAGCGTGTGTATTACTCATGAAGTAAAACAGGAACTAAGCACACAGCATGTGTTGATTTTTTCTGTTGATCTTAAGAACTGTGTTTTTGGAGAACTGTGGTGCTTTTTAGGTCATTCTCGTGCCTTGTCTCTCTCTGTTCGCTTCTACAACATGAAAAAGAAGCTCTGGGGAATAGTCAAATATATATATTTTTTTAGTGCTAAGTACTGACCAAATGGCTTAGTGGTTATTATTAAATGAGACAGGATTAGGTAGTCATGCATACAGTTGTACAACAGGCTTTATATTCTCTTCACTCATTGCCTAAGATAAGTGCGGCTTCCTTGATGGTGCTGTTTAACTCCTTAGATTGAGAAAGGAAATCCTCTGGGTAACTTGACACAGTCAACTGAATGGGGTCCCAGTCCTCTTCCTTACACACAGGTTCACATGCACAGTGCTATCATGCCTAAAACTGAAGAAGCCCCTTTGACATGCCTGAGCAACATATGGGAATATGCACTCTTTTGTAACCAAACTTACGATTTTTAATGAGCTTGAGTGGTAGGATCTTTTATTTGTATTGCAAGATTGAAAACCAAATCCTATGTGCATATGGGAAAGCCAAGGCAGGGTAAATGGTCAAAGAATGGGTGTGGGACTTCTGAGTTCTAGTGCTGTCTCTGCCACTTTTTCCTGTGACTTTAGGGAAGATACTTGACCTTTCCTTGCCTTGGTTCCTTCATCTGTAAAATGGGAATAATAATGTTTACCTACCTCACCGGGGTAATATGGCATTTAAGATAAATTTGTATTATACTTTCAGATCCTTTGATTAACAGTAATATAGAAGTGCAAATTATTATGTCTAACCTGTGGCTTTTGGTCCACTTGCACACATTCACTAACTCCTAAAAGATAAAGAACATGTCAACAGCGAGATGGTGGACTTGATTCAGAGTCAGCACTTTATAAATCTGTGTTCCCCTCATGTTCCCTGTCAGTACCTGGCCCGGGTCGGGGAAGCCAATGATCTAACCAGTGGACCAGATTTGGTGATGAACCCTGGTCACGTGCTACCTGAGGTATGCATATGCTAAGAAGAATGGCGTGATTCCATTGATGTCAGTGGAATTACTCCCGCTTTATGCTAGCATGATGTCAGAATCGGGCCTCATGTTCACTGACCTTTGAAGTAACTTTATACCCCATGGACCTGACTCTCCTATTGTTTACGCCAGCATAGTTCAGGAGTAAGTCCAATGTAGTCAGCACCAATTGCACCAGTTGAAAGAGGGGCTCATTCAGAGCCAGTTGATTCAATTTTGCAAAAGCCGAAGTGTGTCATTCAGGAAGGATTCACTTGCCTTCAGTGCTTCATGTGTCTCCCAACTGCCTATATTCAGCTCTGACCCCACACTTGACTGACGGGATGCAATAAAACAGTTTTCTCTGAAGAAGCAGGGCTGTTACAGCTTTTGGAATGACTCTAAGATCTTTTAGGATTAATCTTATTGAACCTCTGGGGGGCCTGACAGCTGGAGCCCAGCCTTTCACTACCAAGACAACTTAAGCAGGAAAAAAATTACTTAAACTTTCCATAGTTAAATCCTAACAGGCTTAGTAGGGGGAAATAAAAGCAGTTAATTTAATGTTATATTAGTTTAAAAGAAAAATGAAACAAGTGGAAGAGGGAGAAAAGAAAATTCAGGCTGTAAAATTAGCCAAGTTTTCATGCCTTTTTTTCCTTCCCATCCTCATTTGCTGATTTCAGGCTTGTCAAAAGCATCAGTTTAGGCCTTCAATCTTGTGCCGGTAATGAATTTTAATGGCAGTCCACATGGCCTCTTGACACACAGCATTAGCTGTGCCTCATTCACTGTCAGGGTGCTGAGCTGTCGTAGCTCTGGCTTGGTAGCTGTCAGTGCCATGGCTGTGGCTGGAAAGGCAGCGAGGCTGTGACCAACTCCTGCCCCTCACTGACATGGCAGAAGCCAAATTAAATCTCAGACAATGAAAATGAGTGGAAAATTTAACCTGTCTGGGAGGTATTGGGGGGGGGAGGCGTGGGGGAAGATGGCTTGTTGCCGAGCTTGTCAACTCTAAAGCTCTGAGAGCTCTTATTGATTGGTTTCAGCTTCTATCATTATAACCTGACTCAGCTCCCTTAATTTGTCTGTGAAAAAAAAATTGTTATGCAAAATAATAATGGCTCTGCCCTTAATTAATCTGCAGCACACCAGCTCTGTACTGAACTGGGTAGTTTAAATTCAGACTCAGGACTCGGTTTGTCACACGGCTTGGGATGATGTAGTCATTTTTAAAGAAATTAAAAGAAAATTGGACGGCATTTTCCTTTGTGAGAACTGAAAAGCAAATAAGAACAAAATATGAACCGTTTTAGTAATAACTACGGCATTTCTAGATTGATAGAAAAACAGCGGAGGTTTTATCTTGTTTCAGAAAATAAAAGGCACCATACAGAACAGTGGTTATTGTTTAAAAGCATTGAATGCAAGTGAATACAAGTGTAGTTGGTGCTAACAAAAACTGGCCAGTGTTCTTTTAGGTATAGATAATATAAACTTACTGTTTGCAGTATTCCCTATATTCCCCTGTACTTACTATGGGGAATACTGCATTTGCTGAGGTAACATTGTTTAAATATCTAAAAGTCAGCTGGCATGTTCTTAAAGGTGTCCACTTTATCCCTGAGATATTAGTTTTTCTCTGGTTACTTGGAATAGGAAAATAAACAGCTAGCTTTGTGGCTCAGAGGCTTTTGGCAAATGTTGACTTTTTCATTATGAGCACTGTGTCTAGGTACACCTCTACCCCGATATAACGCAACCTGATCTAACACAAATTCGGATATAACGTGGTAAAGCAGCGCTCCGGGGGAGGAGGGGGGGTTGCGGAGCTGCGCACTCCGGTGGATCAAAGCAAGTTCGATATAACGCGGTTTCACCTATAACACAGTAAGATTTTTTGGCTCCCGAGGACAGCGTTATATCAAGGTAGAGGTGTAATACCACAGTTGGATAGTTATAAATTGATGCTTTTCTGGTTGCATAGAAATTTGGGGTAAAATACTGGATCCTTTGAAGTTAGTGGAAGTTTTACTGTTGACTCAATGGGGCCAATATTTCATTCGTGTTACTTACCTTGAAGCCAATTCATTCTTTCTCTGTTTTCACATTGTAATTAAGAAGGATGACTCCTACAAGAACTGGTGCCCTAATATTTCACTTAACCTGAGAGAAGAGAATATGTATTTTTAACAAGAGCTCAGTGCATAAAATCTACTACAGCCAAAGTGGAATTTTTAACACTACAGGATATTACAATTCAGAAAAACTTTGCACTATATCTATTTGTTTTCCCTTTGTTTGTAGCCTCTGTGTCTATTGGCTTCTGTTTAATGTTGAAACATGATGTGAATTTTAAACACTTAAAAAACAAGATTGAAGAAGAGATGTTTGCCGATAGTCATCTATCAGTATGCACAGTCCTTCCCTTGCTTTCTAGTTCATAGCCCTTTAGTTTTCTGTGCAGTAATAAAGCAATTTTGCTGCCTCTTACTGGTATAATAGACAAGCCTCACCAGTGACCATGTTGTGAAACATTTCCACTTTCAGAACAGACATCACACATTGTATGGCATTTCTACTCTCCCCGTTACAGGTGCGGAACTGTCCTGCTACCATTAGCAAGAGTTCCACAATGCATTGCACAGAAATTGAGTGGGTGTTATGAATAGGTGAAAAACTGCAATCTCCATATCCCATCTGGGAAGAAAATACTTAATCATGTTCATGTGAACCTCCTGTCACAATAGCACTTTGAGCTGTGATCTTATCTTATAAGTAAGGCTACGATTTAATCATGGGTATTTTTAGTAACAGTCAAGGACAGGTCATGAGCAAGAAAGAAAAAAACACAGCCGTGACCTGTCCATGACTTATACCATAAATACCTCTGATTGAATTTTTTTGGGGGAAGCCTGCAGCACCAGCTGCAGGGGGAATCCCCAAGGGGGCCCACTGTAGGGGTGGGGAGGCTCAGGGGGCCAGTGGCTGCTCCAGCCGTCGCTGTGGGGGAGGAGACCCAGGGGACCAGCGGCTGCTCCGGCTGCCACCAGGAGGGGAGCCGCAGTGTTGTCAGCCACACTGGCTGCTGCAGAAGTCATGGAGGTCTCAGAAAGTCATGGAATCCATGACTTCTGCAACCTCTGTGACAAACATGGAATCCTACTTATAAGCTAAGCATGATTGTGCCTGGTCACTGCTGGAATGGAAAATATTCCATGAATACCCAAAAGGAGGCGGTGTGGTAGGGGGTACTTTCCCCTTGAGTTATTACTGAATTGATGTGAGGAGGTAGTGTGCTCTTTCAAGTGAGATTTAAAACCAAGGTATTAATGACATGGGACTGTTAAAGGTTCTATGATACTTTACCCCCCAAATATGGTGTTTTTAGCCCTGAATTTCCCTTAAAGTTTCAACTGTATATAGTAGTATTTATTTCCTGTCCTAAAATGTTGTGTAACATTGCTGCTATGTTCCACTTTAGAATATGCTGTACTACCATATGGTGTATATAGCTATAATCTCCTGTGTATATGGTCCTAAAACACTTGGTGATCAGGTGCTATAAAAACACAAGAGAGAATTAGCCAGATTGTCTCTCTAATTCTAGAAAGTTGATGGATTAAATTGTTACAGAGCATTATTTATAAATAAGACGTTATTGTGTTTGTGTAGAGTTGTTTCAGAGGCCTGAAATGGGCGAAAGCTACCTCTGCCATGTACATTGGCCAAACCGGACAGTTTCTATGCAAAAGAATAAATGGACACAAATCTGACATCAGGAATTATAACATTCAAAAACCAGTAGGAGAACACTTCAATCTCCCTGGTCACTCAATAACAGACTTAAAAGTGGCAATTCTTCAACAAAAAAACTTCAATAACCAGGGCCGGCTCTAGCTTTTCTGCCGCCCCAGGCAGAAAAGAAGAGCGCCGCCTCCCCCCCGAGCGGCGCCGACCGCAGCCCGAGCCCCCGCCCCCCCGAGCAGCGCAGCGCCGCCCTAGCCCCCCCCCCCAGGGAGGCGGCCCGCAGCTGGCTACCGGTTTGTCTGGAGGGTGGGGGGTGGCCGCTACCCGCAGGAGAGCAGCGCGAACAAGCTGAGGAGCGGCCCCTCCTCTGCAGCTGGGGCAGGTCCGCGCTACCGGCTCCGCCTGGGGGGGGGGTTGCTTACCGGGAAAGGCGGGAGCCGGTAGCGCAGCCCTGCCCGGGCTGCAGAGGAGGGGCCGCTTCTCGGAGTGCACCGGCGGGGACAAGCGGAGGAGAAGCGGCCCCTCCTCTGCAGCCCGGGGTGGGGTGCGCTACTGGCTCCCGCCTTTCCGCGGGAAGCAACCCCCTCCCCTCCCCCCCCCACCCCACCCCCCCCCACCCCACCCCAGGCGGAGCTGGTAGCGCGGCCCTTCCCCGGCTGCAGAGGAGGGACCGCTTCTTGGTGTGCACCCGCGGGGACAAGCCGAGGAGCGGCCTGTCCTCTGCAGCCGGGGAAGAGCTCCCGCCGCTCTGCCGGTAAGCGGGCACATACATGCCCGTCATTTCGCCGCCCCCTAAATTTCGCCGCCCTAGGCACCTGCTTGTTTAGCTGGTGCCTAGAGCCGCCCCTGTCAATAACAGACTCCAACGTGAAACTGCAGAACTGGAATTAATTTGCAAACTGGGCACCATCAAATTAAGCCTGAATAAAGACTGGGAGTGGATGGGTCATTACAAAAACTAATTTCCCCATACTAATTTCCCCTTATTGTTACTCACACCTTCTTGTCAACTGTTTGAAATGGGCCACTCTCATTACCACTTCAAAAGTGATTTTTCCTCCCTTGGTATTCTACTGTTAATTGAATTGTCTCGTTAGACTGATGGCAACTCCCATCTTTTCATGTACTATGCATATATACCTGCTACTGTATTCCATGAATCTGATGAAGTGGGTTCTAGCCCACGAAAGCTTATGCCCAAATAAATGTGTTAGTCTCTAAGGTGCCACAAGGACTCCTCATTGTTCTTATCCTTTAAGTGGTAAAAGAGAGAGTCTGTCTCATCCCAATTTGATTCTTGAATAGTTCTACAGGGACTTTAATTTCATGGATTTCATAGTTTTGTCAAGACTGTTCCTCCTCTCCCCTCCAAAGTAATCCACATATGCATTTACTTGCAATTCAATAAAACTTTCAAAGACATAAATATCCTTTGGAAAGCCCTTCAAAATGCATTACTAGACTACACCCTGAAGGAAGAGGAGAACAAGTAAAAGTACTTAAAAATCAAGTTTGTTAACTACAAAGGGACCTAGATGAGTTTTCAGAAGTAATTTATTTTAAAGTTAAAATATGTTGTAAATTTAGCATTTTAAATTCATAGAATGGGTGTTTCTTTACTCACGTTTTTGGTTTGAATTATATGTTGTTTGAACTGTGGGTCTACTCTGAAAAATGACTGAAAAATTGGCATTTTGCGTTTCTATGTTTATTGCCTGTCATAGATTCCATAAAGTGTATTTTATTTATAAGCAAAACTATGTTTATCCTAACTGCCAGCCCTGAAAATTATAAGTGGATTCTTTATTTCTCATGCAACATCACCACTGCTAAAGAGAATGCAGGTTAAACCTCATTAACTTTTGGCTTGAAGCATCTTTATTGCTGCTGTAGGTTTTGGTTTGTGCAATCGGCAGGGCCAAATCCTTCAGTCCTCCCCTTGGCAAACCCCACCGAAGGAAGTGAAGTTACGGGTAAGGACTGCAGCATGGGGAAATCAGAGTATGAAAGTGTATCTAGTTAGTAACTGTGTGCCTGATGCTCCCCTCCATGCACGCAGGCAGAAGGGAGCCCTGGGGCAAAGCATGCAATTGCAGGGGGCAAAGCATTTGCAGTCAAGGGGGAATGAACTTCTAGAGGAGTTTATTCAGATCCAACCTGATCATCTTTAAGAGACACTGAGAAACCTTAGCAAGAATGACACTGACCACATTGATGCCTCCTGTGTGGTAGGTGCTCAGATACTGTGATGATGAATTGCAATATAACACTCTAAGATCTATAGATAGATACTGTGTGCTGAACTGGTGAGGGTTGGGACCATGGAAGAGTGAGCTGCATCTCTGTAAGATGCATAGAATAAGATGCACAGGCATACCACATGGTGTGGAAGTTGTGGGTCAAGAAGGATCAGGGCTAGTGAGAAGATACACTCTGTGGCATCCATCCCAGAAAAACTGCAGCCCTATTCTATCCAGTTTTCTTGATGATCCTTTAATTTCACTTCAGTTTGTTACTTCTCCTCCTGCTGCTAATTCCAAAATTATGTTTACAAAGATTTTTTTCCCTTAACTAATCCATTAAATTCTAGTTCAAGGATTCTTGCCAACAACATGCTCTGTTAACTTAACTTTGATCTTTACTGTACCAACATGCCTACAGTATAAAATCAATAAGAGAGAGAGAGACCTTCAGTGTTGTACAAAATGGCTATAGAGCTGCAATCCTTTTCAGTTCCAAACTGCCCATCAATTATATGGCACAGAAATATTTCTTCTAGAATATTATAATAGCTCCTTAGCCATACAATCCATAGGATAGAAAGATCATATTTATTTATTCAGCTGGGGTAATTCCAGCATGATAGCATGGAGATACATTCTATTGTCTGTTAGTCTTATGAAAAATCCTATAGAATACAATGGAGAATGGTAACTTTTCTTGGCTGTCCTATAGAATTTAATAGAAAATTAAATCTCTGGCATAGAATTCTATATGTTTGTTCAAAAAGCAATAGACATGATATTCTACATTAAATTCTCCAGGGATTTTTTTAAGAATAACATCTGTAGAAATCTGATAAGTTTCCATAGAATCCTATTGGCTTCAGCCCCATTACATTTTGTAAGAGTTCCCCAATAGGGTAGAGTAGTGGTATCAATAGAGCTTATTCCTGATTTAGCTTTTTTTTTTTTTTACAACAAAAGAAGGACTGATCTCTCAATATTTTTAAGTGCATATGCTATAATGAAAATTAGTACAGCAATAAGCCACAACAGGGTATGCATTACAAAGCTATTGGGGTAGGATGGCCTTGCATTCAGCCATCCAAAAGGTGAATCAGTTTGCCCACTAGTGCATACTCTGAAGTGGCTTATTGCTATTAGAATATAGCTCATAAATTCAGGGGCGTCTCTAGGTATTTTGCCGCCCCAAGTGCGGCAGGCAGGCTGCCTTCGGCGGCATGCCTGCGGGAGGTACCTGGTCCCGCGGCTTCAGCGGACCTCCTGCAGGCATGCCGCCGAAGGCAACCTGCCTGCCACCCTCGCGGTGACCAGCAGAGCGCCCCCCCCGTGGCTTGCTGCCCCAGGCACGCGCTTGGCGTGCTGTTGCCTGGAGCCGCCCCGGGATAAATTTCACACATTGTAAACTACCGTATATACTCGTTCGTTAGCCCATTCGTTTATAAGCCGACCCCCCAAGATGGATAAGTAAAAATAGGAAAAACTGTGTGACCCTTTCATAAGCCGACCCTATATTTCAGGGGTTGGAAAACTTTGGCTCCCAGACCGTCAGTGTAAGCCACTGGTGGGTCGGGACGTTTTGTTTACCTGGAGCGTCTGCATGCATGTTGCTCCTCACCTCCCTGTGCTCGCGCTTTGCCATTCCCAGCCAATGGGACTTAATGGGCATAGGGATTTTTTGGTTTGGGCTACATGTAACTTTGAGAGTTATGATGAAAAAGGTCCAGGTAGCTAGCCAATGAGAACGTGACTTTGGACAATTGGTATCCTCATTCCTGCTGTAATAAACATGCACTTCAGTGTACAAGGCTTTAAAAACCAAATTGGAGTAACTGCGTGAAACTCCACTGAAGTCACCAGTCTGGAATCTGACCCCCTTCTTTTGGAGTCGAAAGCCCTAAGAGAGGTTGACTGACTGAACAGGACACACAGAGACTGAGAAGAGTCTGCTAAGCCAATGACTACGCCCCAAATTGAGGAGCTCCAGACTGGTGGGAAGTGACCCAGGGGAAATATAATTTTGGGTAGCTCAGTAACTGGACTGGAAACATTGATTAATCTCTAGCCCCTAGGTTGGGATCCTATGGACTAGGTGGGCCTAGGCCCCCCTACCTTGCCCCCTCCCCACAGCTGCTTTGTGGTGACTGAGCTCTGGGGGAGTAGTTGGCACACAAGGGGTTGATTGAGGCCACAGCTGGGGCCCCTTCTGGGATGACTACACTGGCAGAAACCATAAGGCCATTAGCTGACCACTAGGCAAAGTTATCATCTGACCTTCCTGCTACAGATCATTATATGGTATGTGCAATAATGAGAACACGTGGCATGGCATGTTCCTCTTGGGGTTCGATATGCTGGCTTCAGGGATGCTTATACAATGTGCCCACCTCAGGATGAGCTACATCGGCAGAATCCTCTGCATAAGTGTTGACATTGCAAACTTTGCCGTGAAGTTGCCCAGCCAGCCAACCAGCTCTTATTGTGCAGTTCTGAAATAGGATCAAGTGGCTTTCAAGACTTAGTTCTCCATCCTACGAGACAGCAGCTTATCCATCTCAGTAAGGAAAAATAGAGGAAACATCCCTTGAGTTTCTGCAAGTCAAAAATTCAGGCATTCACTCCTTTCACAGGTGTTTTTTGTTCTGTTGCTGCAGAGAAAGTACCAGGGATTGTAAGTAGGGGTGATCAAACCGGTTTAAAAAAATCCTCCCTTCTGCCATATCCAAAACTTCTGGCCATTCCTAGAACCCCCAAAGTACTGAAATGATCAATTACATTTATTTTTTTCCCCTTTCCATTGACCTTTGTACTTTCTGTACAAGCCAGAAAGAAGAAAAAAACAAAAAGAAATGTTCTCACATTATTTCTGATCTGACTGGAAGAAAGATATCTTTTGAGAAACCTGTTGTGAGACTTCTGGCCAAATTTTACATGCTCTAAAGATTTGTGTAGTTCAGATAAGCAGACACAATGTTTGTGTGATTAGCAGCTGGGGCCCAGTCCTGTAAAATACTGACGGATGCTGAGCACCTCCAACTGTGAAGATATAAAGTTGTGAGAGCTCACCACCCCTGCAAACAGGCAACTGGTTTAGGAGCCTAAACAAGGAATTCTAGTTTGAAAACATTGATGATTGTGCATTGAACTTCTTCAAAATATGGATATTTTGTCAAATGAATATCATACTTGCTAAGAATACACTTCCCTGTGTACGAGGATGAAAGTAGGCACAGTCACAGTTTTAATGCTCTCATCAGTACAGGCCTTGTCTGAGTTGAAAACCAGCTGGATAAGAATGAAGAAGTTACCTAATGAAATTGGAAATGTATTATGCTGAAAAAGTAGGCTCAGGTTTATGTTAGAAATGGGCTCCCACATGACAACATTCCATAATACCAGTGTTAGGTATAAAATAATAATGAATAGAAAATTGGTGAAAAAGTCTAATTTATTCTCTAAAGGATATAACAGTTGAACCCATGATATAGAATCTTTAGCAGCTATAGCTCTAATCTGTATTAAATACAGATCGTAGTGTATAATACTGCAGAAAAAAATCATTCTCATTTTCAAAATTTTGTACTTGATCACTTTGTAAGAGTTCTTGACCCGAATGTCCTGGATCTTAAATCACTACCTGGTTATTAGTATTTCAGGATTACACAGGAATTTAAAAAAGGGGTTGTGCTGAATCTTCTTTTCCTATTCAGCAGTGCCACAGCCCTCTATTTATAATCAGTACAGCAGGCATTTCAGTATGGCCAAAAGTAAAGTGGAACTCTATCCTGGGCTGCAGGGGCCCTGAAAAAGACGTGGGAGTCCTGGTAGATAATGAGTTGAATCTGAGCTCTCAGTGCAGTGTTGTGGTCAAAAGGCTAATATGATGCTTGGTTGTATAAACAAGTGGATACTAATCCTGAGAGCAGAGAGGTCATATTACTTCTGTATTGATCACTGGTGTGACCACTACCAGAATACTGCATTCAATTCCGGTGCCCACAATTCAAGAAGGATGATGAAAAATTGGAGAGAGTGCAGAGAAGAGCCATGAGAATGATTAAAGCAGGGATGGGCGGCCGGTTTGACCATTTAATTTGGCCCACCCAAGGCTGCTGAAAATATTATTTTTGGGGGGGAGAGGTGGCTGAGTAGGGGCGTAACCATGAGTGGATCTGGGTTGGCCACAGCTCACCCAATTAGCACCCAGTCCACAGCCCACCCAAATCTGAGCATCAGGCATAGTGTTGAGAGTGAGGAGACTTGTAGGAGGTACAGAATGGAGGCTGGGAAGAGGAGCAGGAGCTCACAGTACCAGGTTGCAATGCCACCCATTGGCCCAGCCACCTGTCCGTCACTCATGCTATCTTGCACTTGTTATTGTCTTCCCATTGGCTGTGGGAGCTGGGAGACAATCTGACTGCAGTCATCCCCCTGCTCCCAGCCATGGGTGTGCTGGGGAATGGGGAGGTAGTAACCAGAGCTGGGTGGCATAACAGCTCCCTATATTCAGGGCCGCCCAGAGGATTCCGGGGGCCCGGGGTCTTCGGCGGCGGGGGGGCCCTTCTGTTCCGGGACCCGCCGCCAGAGTGCCCCGAAGACCCACGGCGGGAGCCCCCCGCCGCCGAATTACCGCCGAAGCGGGACCGCCGCCGAAGCGCAGCCCGGTCTTCGGCGGTAATTCGGTGGCGGGGGGGGGTCCCCGCCGCAGGCCTTCCGGGCACTTAGGCGGCGGGTCCCGGAACAGAAGGGGCCTCCCGCCGCCGAAGACCGGGCTGCGCTTCGGCGGCGGCGGGTCCCGCCCCCGGTCCCGCTCCTCCCCCCCCGCCCCCGGTCCCGGCCTCAGCCTCTTACCGAGCACGTCTCCGGCGGGGCCTGAGCTCCGTCCCGCTCAGAGCCGCGTGGTGAGGGGGCGGGGCTGTGAGCTCCACGCCGAGCGGAGGCAGCTGCCCCGCCCCCTCCCCACGGCGCTCTGAGCGGGGCGGGGCTCAGGCCCCGTTGGAGCTCCCAGCCCCGCCCCGCTCACCACGCGTCTCTGAGCGGGACGGAGCTCCCGGGGCCCCGCCGGCGACGTGCTCGGTAAGAGGCTGGGGCCGGGACCGTCTCTGAGCGGGGCGGGGCTCAGGGGCCCCGCCGGAGACGCTGAGGCTCCAGGAGAGGGGCGGAGGCGGGAGCCTCCGCTCTTCTCTTGGGGGCCCCTGCGGAGCCCGGGGCCCGGGGCAAATTGCCCCCTTTGCCCCCCCCTCTGGGCGGCCCTGCCTATATTAACCGAACAACCAGAGCACCCAGGTGATCTCTCCTGTGGCTGCTAGATGGTGCTGCAGCCTCGCATTTTCCCATTTTCTGAATTATCTGAATTGTTAATGATCCAATCTGGATCCAGTCCCAATTAGACTGGATAAACGGAGTTCTGCTGTAGTCCCTTCTGGCTTTATATAGCTATGAATCAACGAATCTCTATAACTCCTTTCAACTGTTTTTATAAAGTAAGTTCTAAACCTTCTCTTGGTCTCCTCTACTAGAAACCAATTCTGTTGTGTTACTGAGAATTGGTAACAATAGGCCTGACCTAGTAAACAAACATGCATCAAAACCTAGACTCCTCACACAACTTCCCATTTTGTCATGTTTGGCACAGTATTGCCCCACAGTGTTAGCGGAGTTATTCAGATTGCCACTGTGTAGATGAGTCCGTAATAAGGTCCAAAGACATTTTTAAGTACCCTCACTTTAGAGCCTGTCTGTGCTGTACCACCAAGTTATTGCAGGACACCCAGTTATAACACATTCAAAATTTGTAGCCTGGGTGGAATTTAGCCATATTGTAACTGGGACATGATTGAAAGCATTAGATCGGTTAATAGCATGTTTGGGGTCAAGACTACACCACTACACACTTTAAGCTATATTTGCAGTGGAGTTGTGTCCTTAAGTCATTCAATTTTTATTTATAATTATTGACTGATAAATTATCTAGACATTAGACTTCAGGTTAAAAGATTAGTTCTACTCTGAATATTGAATCTGGAATCATGTTTTTTGTGTCTCACTGATTCCAGATCAAATTTGCTCTCCTTATGAGAGGAAAATGTTGTTGTTGTTTTTTCTAACAGTCTGCTCTACAAACACACTCTGGAGACTGAAAGTCAAGCAGTGGTCTTTCCTGTTCATGTGTCATTACTAATAATTCTGACCCAATTGAAGTGTATTATGGGTTTAGTCAAAATAGTTGATTTTTTTCAAACTTTTTGGACACTAAAGATATAATTCAGAAAAAGTCAGGCACACAATTGCACACTTAACGATGCATGGATTTGTCATAACTGCACATATTATTTGTGTATTTGTTAACTAATGTAATGTAGACTCTTTACTAGTCAGTTACATGCACAAATATCCAATTTGCACATGTTGTTGCAGTTTGCACACGTACAATTTCAAACTTACCTGTGCAGACATTGTATGTATGCAGATCAGGCACTTAGTTGTCTAACCACCAAACGTGTGCTCAGAAATGAGATTTGTACACTGAAAGATAAGGTTTTAGGTGCAAAGAAAAATCAGTTTGAGACACTGGTTTTTGAAAAGTTGGCCTTAAAGATTTTATTTCTTCAGAATTTGTGTAGCCTTAGAATCCCAAGACTAACAAAGCCAGGATCAAACTGCCAAGACATAATCACGTAATTTGAGATATGCAAAGTTCATACACTGTGTGTCTCAGACAATTTAGGAATATTATGCAGAAGATAGATTTATTGCTCACTAGAAGTCCCTTCCAACCTGAATAATCTGTGGCACTATATCATCACATTATATAATGATGCTTTGTTTCCCATTTCCACAAGTATGATTACTGAGTTTCAGATCTTTATTGTTTTGTAGTGAGATTCTTGGTACTGCCAGTAACAGTGTAACTTTACCTGTCATCCATTATATTTTTGCATGAGCACTGATGGTTAGATTCAGCACTGATATGCATTTTAGAATACCTAGGATTGAGGAGTGTGCCTACCCGGACAATTTCTTTTCTCCTTGGCTTGCATATTGAATTATAAAAAACATTTCTTCTTGTCCTTGCGATATTTACTGCAGTTCCTTTAATAAACCAATAACTTCAATTTTTGCAGAGTGAGATGCAGGATTTCAGACTTATGACTCCAATTAAATTCTAGGGGAAATTTTCAATAATTAAAACCTATGCTTTATTGAAGCAGCACCTCCAGAGCAGAGGGAGCAAGAAAACTAATTAAGAACAATTCTGAATCACTAAGCTCCTGTGGACCATTAGACCAGGGGTTCTCAAACTTCATTGCTCCGCAATCCCCTTCCCACAACAAAAATTACTACAAGACTCCAGGAGGGGACACCGAATTCTGAGCCCCGCTGACCCGGGCCAGGGGGCCAAAGCCAAACCCCAAGGGCGTCAGCTGTAACCTGAGCCCTGCTGCTCAGGGCTGAAACCAAACCCTGAGCCCTGCCACCCAGGGCTGAAGCCCTTGGGCGTCGGCCCCGGGCAGTGGGGCTCAGTCTTTGGCTTTGACCGTGGGCCCCAGCAAGTCTAGCGCCAGCCCTGGCAACCTCATTCAAATAGGGTTGTAACCCACTTTGGGGTCCCGACCCACAGTTTGAGAACTGCTATATTAGACCATTGACTAATAGAAATATAGTAATATGGGAAAGGAAAAGCCCATATTTTGTATTGCTATAGACATGGGTGAAAGGATAAAATAAAGGCTAAAAAGGAAAGGGCAACTAATTAATTGCACTAGCATTGATGCGGTTGTATAGCACGTATGCAGTTATTTTGATTGCTATTAGTGAATATTCATCTGAAAAAGCCTTGTTAATAGGAATTGAGAGTTAAAAGGTAACTTTGGACTGTGTCTATTCAAAATTTACTCTGAATTGGTGACAAAGTGTAAAAATGAAGACCTTGATATATATAACTGAAAAAATCCAAGCTGGGATCAAGGTCTCTAGTCTGACTATGTTATTTCTATTTGTAGAAGATATGGGAGTAGAACTGATCTGTGTAGACTATCTGTGAAGGTGGGCAGTGGAAGAGTCGTTTTATCCTTGCTATACCATATGAGTGTGTGTAGCATAATTCATGCAAGAGGTGATATTTTTACTATCAATATAAATGGCTTGTTTTACATTTATATGAATGCAACATGAGCCGTGTGCTTGTATAACCTCATTAACCTCATATGAAGGGGCACATTTATGTTCACTCCAGTCACTTTAGACACCCAATCTGGATGTTTCAGAACAATAATAGGGTTTGTTTTTTTTTGGTAGTGTGATAGCTCCTAAAAACACCACTGAAGGATCAGGGCCTCATTCTGCTAAGCACTTATAACAAAAAGATTGTCCCTGCCCCAAAGAGAGAACAGTCAAGGTATACGAGAGACAACATATGGATACAAGAAATAGACTTGGTGAAAACAGCATACCAGTGAGGCCATGTGGGGACATAACAAGGGACAGATCCTACAGCTCTTGTTCTGGTAAAGCCCTCAGACTCTCATTGATTTTAACAGAAATTTTTCCTGAGTAAGGACTTCAAAAGACAGAAGGTTCTCAGATTTCTTTCCCCATGAAATAAAGTCAGGTATATTCGCCTGCTTGACATATTGATAGCTTTTAGATTGAAAATTATTTCCCACCTTCACCTTGAAAGTAGAAGAAGGCAGTAGTGTTGAGTATTTTATGCCGCATCCTATGATTAATCTGCAACTCTCTTCTGGGCTATTGAAGACAGGGCTGTGAGGTGGAGACATCACTGATAGCAGAAGGTGTGAACAAAGGAGAAGTTGTGTCAGAGCCAGGCATCCTTTCACTAGCTGTTTGTGGCTGATTTTCAGAAGTGCTGAGCACCCACCCAAAAGATTCCACGGAAGCTACTGTGTGCTCAGCACTTCTGAAGATCAGGCTAGTGGAATTCTTTTAAAGGGACAATGAAGCTATTTTTATGCTAGCCAGTGTAAACTTTCACTGACTGGTACCCAAAGTCTTCAGGGTTCTGTACCTTTGTTCTTAAACCTTTCTTTAATTAAACAAATAGACAGGATTCTTGCTACATAGAGCCCAATTCTCCCACCTACACTTGATTGGAGCAGTACTTGTTCATGCCACTCAATGGACTATATGTACAGAAAAGCATTATCAGTGTTTGCAACAGTGATTGAATCTGGACCCCTAGGGAGCTGAATGAAAGGACTAGTCTATTTTATACCATTGAATCTAGTCAAGGATTCCCCACTGCATTTCCCCCCTAAAATCTTGCTATTCGAAACCACTTTATCATTGATGATGAAGCAAGTTCAGTCATGTATCTTTCACTCTCTTTTCTAATTTTAATTACTGAGTGATACATACAGTTGCACAAGATAGCATGTCTGCATGGTGGTGTGTGCCTTGATGGGAAAATCCAGCTTTGACTGCATCTGTGGTGGCAAGTATATTTTGTAGTCAGAGCATTGCAACTTCTAACATGGCACAGTTGTCACTTTTGTAATATTAAACTTAAAGGAATATGTGCTCTAATGACCATATCTGTCATCTTTGTACTGTTTGCAAAGACCAAAAGAGTATTTGAATCTGCTTTATTTTCATCTGAATGGTTCTGTCTGACAAGCCTAAAATCTAGTGATCAATTTCCCCGTGTAACCTCATCAGAGTCCATTTTCTTTACCTTTGTTTTACTCCTATAATAAATTTGAGCCATTAATGATGCTCTTTACACATACATTTATTCTGAACACTGCAAATATTTTGACAAGTTATTTATTCTTTTGGAAGGTTTCTGTAAATACAATTAGACCAGATATAACTCAAAATGATGGTGTATTTTCCAAGCTTTTCTGAACTTCCCAGGGGTGCTGTTCAGTTCTTTAATTGCTTACTAATGTAAAAATATCATTGTTAGTATAGTATAAATCATGACAATTGTGCCTCACAAGAGGCTAAGAGTAGCACAAGATGCAGTAATTGAGATATACTAATAGATCTAGCAATTTATATAACAGCAGCTTTTAACAAGGTTGAAAAATGGCATGTCATAGTCCAGTGGAGACAAAAAGGGGAGGGGGAAAGAGAGTAGAGAGCAAAGCTGTTCCTTGTTCTAAAATGTTTATCTGTGGTCCAATGACAGAGGTGTGGGACGTACTAGAAGGCATGATTAAAGCTGAGAATGTGATCTCTTATGAAACCATCCAAGTTTAGTTGACTTTTTCAAAGCGCAACTGTTCGTTAATAGCCCCTTCAAAGACTTTGAACTCAGACAGTCCCTCTTGATTTCCTCAGAAGTACAGTGGATGTCTCTTTGCAATAGTAAGGAAATCAGGGATTGTCGCCGGCTTTTGGATTGTTCAGTATCTCAGCCCAATATCTGACAATTCTGACCATTGAATATAGTGGCAAGAAGTAAATCTCTTGGTTCAAGAATGAAGAAGAATGGCCCTGATTCTGCTCTGCTACATCTATGAAAATCGAAGTGTCTGCTCCGACTGCAGTGCACCCCCTCCAGATTTACACCAGCATAACTGACAGCAGGATCTGACCAATTTCCAGACTCATACTAACAGAAGATCTTTTTCTTTGCTTCAAAAGAAGAACAAGGGACTTTGTTAAAATGAGCATGGATTCCTCTGGGAAAGCAAACATTCAAAAAGACGTCCGTTTGCCTACGGCAGTAGAATCCCTTGAACTAGCACTATTTATTGTTTCTGTCTGTTGCTCTTGAATCTTTGTTCCATATCTAGTCTTCGACAGGCTGTGCAATATGCAAGGAGATCATGAGATAAATGTAAATGTACGTCTGTTTGGGATGGAGTAGGCACCATGAGCAGTTCTACCTTTGGCAAATCAGTTTGCCTTTGGCAAATCAATTAACTTCTCTGTCTAAATTTCCCCTTCTATGGTATGGAGATCAGAATGTCTGTTGGTGTGTCACATGGGTGTTGTTTGAATCTTAGTCTACTTAATTTTTGTAAAATGCTTTGTCAGACTTAGGAACCTAAACCAGGGCTGGTCTATACTGGAGGGGGAGTATCGATCTAAGATATGCAACTTCAGCTACGTGAATAGCGTAGCTGAAGTTGAAGTATCTTAGATCAATTTACCTCAGGTCCTCACGGCGCAGGATCGACATCTGCAGCTCCCCCTGTCGACACCGCTACTGCCACTCGCTCCGGTGGAGTTCCGGAGTCAATGAGAGCGCTTTCGGGGATCGATATATCGTGTCTAGATGAGACGCAATATATCGATCAGTACTCGCCGTTACGGTGGGTAGTCTGGACGTACCCCCAGTCAACTAAGTCAACAATTAGTCACTTGAATAAATGGCTGAAGTAGTGCTGAAGATCCACAGCTCTTGTTGAAGTCAAAGAGATCTGCAGATGTGTCCTGCCACTTATTTTTTTCAGATGGCTCGCTATGGACTTGTTAATATTGACCTTTGATATCACTGAGGTAAGAGGATATAGCTCAAAAAGAAGTCATAGATTTGATGCAGAAATTATGTGGTAAGATTCTATGGCCTGTGATATGCAGGATGTCAGACTAGATGATCATAAATGTCCCTTCTGTCTTTAAAACAAAAATCTATGAATCTCTAATCCTAGAATCATAGGACTGGAAGGGACCTTGAGAGGTCATCTAGTCTAGTCCCTTGCACTCATGGCAGGACTAAGTATTATCTTAGTCTATAAGATGCCACAGGACTCTTTGCTGCTTTTACAGATCCAGACTAACACAGCTACCCCTCTGATAGATACAAAATTGAACAACTTAATTATCCTTTTTGTATCCCTCATTGAATGACAGCTTCCTGATTTTTGAGATGTCATAGCAAAAATAATCCTAGAATTTTAAGTCCCATATACACATATCTAGAAATTGATAGAACCTCTGTAACATCTGACAGTCCCATTTCTAAACATCTTATTATGAGTTTATATCTAATGTAAATCAAGGTGGACATTCAAATGTATTGGAGCAGTTTCTGTATATCGGTGCATATTGTATCAGTTCATGCACGAAAGGAAGAGTCCTGTAAGTACTAACTGTAGCATAGGAATAAACATGCTTTGGCGATGGGATACAGTAAGGGTAACATTTTCAAAAGCATCTAGGTGATTTAAGAATCTAATGCCCATTGAAAGTCAGTAAGACTTAAGTTTCTAATTCACTGTTGAAAATTTTGCTCTAAATAACCTTATAGTTCTTTTGCCATATCTAATTTCTAGCATTCTGTGAATGGCCCATTACTTTTTCATGTTGCATTATGGGTACACTTCTCTATGGGTCTGATGACACAGCGGCACAGAGAGACAGGATGCTATTCTTTTGCCCCATCATGGCTAATTGCCTCTTCCTCACCGGTGCCTCAAACGCTCAAGAGGGAATTTTATGGCTGTGGTAGCAGAGCAGACACACTGGCATGAACCGATGTGCATTTCTGTGCCTCCACTAGCTTTCCTCTTGATTTTCACTGGTAGTTGCACTTCATTTCACTGAACATGTATCTCTGATTCATTGACATCTGTTAAGGAGGCAGTGGAGAATAAGCCGTGCAAATGAAATTTCGGTGAATAATGTCTGCATTTCAATGAGCTGGAGCTGTTGTTACCTAGCCATTTATTATGTGGCCTTTGGGGCTTTGACAGGCAACACCCAATCTGTTTCTCATCAGTTTAAATCCCAATATTTACTTGCAAATGGTTCACTATAAAGGCTTTTCTTAAGGTTGTACATGTCAGCTCCATGATGAAAATGTCGTCTTACCAAACCCAGCGTGCAATTGTTTCGACATTTTGATATTAAAAAGGAGAGAAGACAGATAATTTCTGCCAGAAGAAAAAGGGGAATGAGAGGGTGGAAGCTGATGCTGAGACTGTGTTGAGTACTTGTATGCAATGGGCATGATCCTGCTGCCACTGAAGTCAACAGCAAAGTTCCCATAGGCTTCCATGATTGGGTCCATGAAAGTGAGTCTGAGTTTCCAGCTGCTCAGCACACTTTCAGAGTCAATCAATATACAATCAATAAGGGGCCAGAATCTGTGCTGAATCTCCTGAGCCAGACAGCACAGATATGCCTGACTAGGATTCCAGGTTGCTGTAGGGGCCAAAACAAACCCCTGGTGGAAGGGAGAGCAGCCTATGGGGGTGTAAAGGACAGCAACCTTCTCCCTTGCACCAGCCTTGCTCAGGCTTCCACATAGCGCTGATATAACCCAGCTAAAAATACAGGATAACAGTGCAACATGTTTGGAGCACATTTGTAGCCCACATACTTTTTGAAACAGAAAAAAAAATGTTTTTTTTATTCTAAAATATGTTTTCCACCTCAAAGTGTACATGTGGCTAGGTGACAACGTCCTAAAACAGCACATCTGGAAGGCCACTAGTTCATGAGTTATCATAACATATATGCTCACAGGATACAACATTACCTCACAAACATGGGTAAATTGAACAGATTGAACTCCTGGAGTCCATAACTATAAAGTATGCTTTCTAATCCTTTAATCTCTGAGCCCTCTCCAATTTATCAACATCCGTCTTGAATTATGGGCACCAGAACTGGACGCAGTATTCCAGCACTGGTCACACCAGGGACATATACATAACGAATGGGACTTTTTAGATATTGAAGCAGTTCAAACTTCAACTCGATCTCTTTTGAGGTTTACTATGAATAACCACTAGCCAAAACCATGCAAAAAAATGTAAAGGGTGATGCTACAACCATACACAGTTTGGTGACTTGATTTTGCAGAGGGTTGTACATTTTGGTTAGTTACCATCCACTTGGCTTCTTACACCCTAAGGGCTACTGTATACTGGCAATGCTAAAGTACTGCTGTGGCAGTGCTTTAACCTGCCTTGTGTGGTCGTGGCGCACCCATGAGGGGTGTAACTCCCAGTGCTGGTGCACTGTCTACACTGGCGGTGCACAGCACTGAAACTTGCTGCGCTCAGGGGGGTGTTTTTTCACCCCCCTAAGCGAGAAAGTTGCAGCACTGTAAATTGCCAGTGTAGACAAGCCCTATGTTTTAATTTGAACGCTAATCTGAAATAATCTCAGAATCTGAGAGAGAGACTCCCTGAAACCTAAGATGAGCTCAGGCAACATTTTCAATTTGATTTTGGATTTTTGAATGCCCAGAAGTTGAAAGATGTTAATCTCCAGAGGTTTCATGTGTGCTCACCTCCAGTTGAAACCATTGAGTGTCACCTAGCTTCAAAATGACAATATAAAAGCATGATTCTGACACAAACTGTAGTGGTCTCAGATGATCCTAGGTCTTTTATTTCTTTGAAATGTTCAAAAACCTCTGTAAGCTTTGTCTGAGTTTTAAGTTTGTGATGAACCTCAAAGACATGGGTGAGATTTCCATGTTTTGGGACTTCAGTGCAAACATTTGATGATGCCTGTGGAATACAGAATCTCCCCCAGTATCCTAACATTCACTGTGCTTAGTGTGTTTTCTAATTATTACAGTGCTGCATAAAAAGAATTGCATCTACTGCAAAACTACTGAATATGCCTTTTGTATTTCTGGGTAGGTGGGTTCTTTACTTTGCTGGTTTCTTCCTAAGGGAAATCCTCCTGTCAGAAAAATAAAAACTAGCATATTTTTGGCTTCAATGAAATTCTGAGAGTAGAAAGAGGAGAAGTGTCAGAGTTGAAACAGATCTTATCACAGTGTGTGTGTGTGTGTGTGTGTGTGTGTGGGGGGAGAAATTATGTGTGTGGAGGTGAACATCTTAGAATGAAAGAGGGAAAAAAGGAAGAAAAACGCTAGAGAAATGAATTGGAAGTGGGTGAAAACTTGTTAGAGCTGCTTTCTTGATTCACACATTGAGATGAACTCAGACTAACTGTCAGAAAGCTTTCTGTTCTGAGAGAACCTAGGTGGTCACAAGAGACTCATGGGACAGTAAATGACAGAAACCCCCCCGCGAAGGATGCAAATGAGGACAGAAGCAGGAAAAGAAAGGGCTGAGCCATATGGGTGATAGGCTGTGAATGGTAACAGCAGTCTCCAAAACAAAATGAAAAGAAGAAAAAGAAGGGGTAGAAGAGGAAATATATTACACACCTAGATATCACAGTCATTGGCATCATACAAAGAGCACAGACAGCATCTCCTTCCTTTGCTGTGAGCCCATCCCATGCCAGCCTCCTCAGAGAGCTAAATGTCCTCCAGAGGTTTGATTACGTTTTTGGTGTAACAGTTCATGTTCATTCTCAGCTGTATCTCCTTAGATGCTACAAAGCTCTCAGCACACCATGCTCTCAAACCCTCCATTGAGGGTTTGGGTTCAAACTACACCATAGCAGATTTAGATTAAAACTCAGGAAAAACTTCCTAACTGTAAGAACAGTAGGACCATGGATCAGACTGCTTGATGACCCTTGCTGTCCCTTTTAATCATATGATTCTATGTCTGGAAAAAAAGATCTGTGCCCCTTCTCCAGGCTCTGACATCCTAATAATGCCTGTAGTTTGGGTGTTAGTTGTAAACAAAAGAGGAGTACTGTAGCCATCACGTGCTCCTAACTTACACAGCAAAAACTATGACTATGGCACAGGTTACTGTTTGTAACTCTAGAGAAAGTAACCTAACACTTATATAGCACTTTTCATCTGTAGTTCTCAAAGCACTTAGCAAGGGAAATCAGTATCATTATCCCAATTTTACAGATAGGGAAACTGAGGCAGACAGTTGAAGTGACTTGCCCAAGGTCAGCCAGCAGCCCAGTGGCGGGGCCAAGAATGTAACACAGGTCTTCTGAGTCCCAATGCAGTGCTCTAGCCACCAGGTTACACTGCCTCCTAGTAATAGCAATGTTTTTTATAGCAAATTCACGTGAGTTGAAGTGAATTGGAATTCACACATTTCAATTACCTAGATCCATTTGAGACTTACTTTCTGTTTGATAAGAATGGGATTCAGCGTGGGGATTTAGTGCTGCAGAAGGCCCCAAGAACCACACAATGTTTCCACCTTGTGGAAAGATCTGATGGTTAAGGAAGCAGACTAGGATTTAGAAGATCTCAGTTTAATTCCTGACTCTGTGATGTTGATGTCTCTATGCCCTGGGTTCCCCCACTGTAAAATGGGTATAATAATTTCTTTGTCTGTTTAGATTGCAAACTTTTCAGGACAGGGGCTGTCTTTTACCATGTGCATATACAACATCTAGGAGAAGGGGGCCCCAATCTGAATTAAAGCCTCTAATTGCTACAATAATAAAAATAGTTAACCCTAATAATACAGCAGGCTGGGAGAACAGCGGATACAAAGTAGGCTCCAGGCTAACTCTCCGCTCACTCTGTGCTATGCAGCTGGGATCCACTCCTACTCTGGATAGCTTAGTTTGCAGGAGGTCGGAGTTTCAGCAGACCAAGGGAGAGGCTGTACCTGGTAATTGGATCTGGGATTATATGGATCCAGTAATCTCCACTGATTCCCAAGGTCCACTTACTATGCAGACAAGAAAAGTTACATTTGTTGTTCAGGCATTTGAAAGCTAAGTGTTACTTAAAATTTTTGAACAAGGCATTTTAAGTTGTTAGTTCTCCTTTATTAGGGAAGGTAGCAGAGCAGAACCACGAGAGGAGTAGAACAGGAAGAAGGCAGAATTGAGACCTTTCAAAGTTTTGGCCCAAGTGAGGGGGAACGGGGCCATCATTTTGAGCTCCTCGCCTCAGGTGCCAAAATGTTGTGGGCCAGCTCTGTGTAACCCACACACCTCCTGGGTGTGGTGTTCTGTCCCATCTGGTGGTGCCGAGACCACTTAGAGCAGTGGTCCCCAACCTTTTCCTCTGGCGGGTGCCAGAGGAAGGACCACTGCGGCAGTGGAGCACTCGCTGAAATGCCGCCAAAATTCGGGAGCGACGCCTCTCGATGACGTCATCCGTCGACAGAAAGCGACGTCATTGAGAGGCGTCGCCCCCGAATTTCGGCGGCGACGCCTCTCAGTGACGCTGCTTGCCGTCGACAAGTTGCATCATCGAGAGGTGTCGCTCACGAATTTCGGGGGCGACGCCTCTCGATGGCATCACTTGGCGACAAAGTCATCATCGAGAGGCGTCCCCGCCGAAATGCCGCTGAACTTCGGCAGCATTTCGACGGGTGCTCTCCTGGGGGCCAGTACGCGAGCGCATTAAGATGCCCTCACGGGCGCCGCGTTGGGGACTTAGAGAGATAAAATGAGACTTCTCTACAGTCTTAGCTAAGAGCCAGGGGGATTTTTAGCTTGTGCAGTAGAGGCTCATTCACTAAGCTCCAGAGGTCCCCAGTTCAATCCTGCCCACCAATGACTGGGATAGACTGACCCCAAGGCATTTTAATAATTAGTTTTAAATATCTTCTCTTGATGGTGTTAGTAACAACTGCCCTTGAATCAGCGATCTAGTTTTTTATTCCTCCATGGCATGTATGCAGTGTGGCTTGTTATTGCAGGGCTGCTCCTGAGTGCAGAGCTACAGACACTATTGGTTTTTTATTAGCCAAAAGAACCTCAAAACAATCATTTGTTGCAGGTGAAGAAAAAGTGCATGGAGCTTCCAAAGAGGTATAAGGAATACACGTATAGACAATACATTGTGGGCCAGATTAACTGCCAGAGGCTATGTGTGTGCACGCGTGCGCAGCTGGCAAACCCCTTTACACACAGGGAGACACCTACATTGGAATGGGAATTCGCCCTGAAGGAAAGCAGGTGGCAGTGGGTTGACTCTCAGTCTCATTTGGGAGGTTCTCCTGCACAGCTTATTTTATAACTATTCCTCAAGGAGTAGTTTGAACCTTCTTCTGGCTGCTATTTGAGATAGGATAGCGAACTAGATGGACAATTAGCCTGATATAGTATGGTCAGTATTAAGTTCATATATTCCATGTTTCACTAAAATGAGAGCGATGTTGAAGTGATGCTGTGAGTTAGTGGCTAGACTTTGATCTCTGAAAATCTAAATTCTGATGGTAACTTGAATCACAAGTGAAAATAGTTCATGGTGGTCTCTTTCTAGTCCCGTTTTACTCATTCCATAGCTCCTTAATGCTAGCTTTCCCAAGCAAAGTGGTGAATGCCACAGAGCTTGAAATATTTACAAGTGAGCTAGACAAAAATCTGAAGAGTATATTGGAGGGAACAATACTGCCCTGGCAGAGGGATGATCCAGGTGATGCAGATTGCGTAATAGCATGTGGTGATTTTCCCAATAGTCTCTGGTCCTTTTCAGCAGGAGGTCTTCTACTTATAGTGTGTGCCCTCACTCATGGCAGGAGTACACTACTTATGTAAATACCATTCATTTCCCCATCTCTGTATGCTGAAGAGTCTCATCACAGGTGACAGAGTGAAGGTGTTCCAACTCAGCAGAATGATAAAACACCTTTTATTTTCTCCTTTGTGAAAGCAGTGATGTCTGGGAAAAATCTTCAAACAATGCTGTGCAGAGCTCCTTCCGCGGTGCATGTGAAATATGCATGAATTACAAATGGTTGAGAACAGAGAACCTCTGACTGGTAGTCATGTGTTAGGAATTTAGGATGTAGTTTTTACATAGGAATTTCCCTCTTGCTATTCATTTGTAGGATTTATCATTTTGGGAAGGAAGTACAGGCCCTTAAGCCTTAATGTAAAATAAAGTGAAACAGTTTTACAGATATTATAGATGATACCATAATGAATCTTGCTGGAGAAAAATGTTGGTCTGCGTATTCTTCATACAATGAAAATAAATAAGATAAGGTGGTTCTTTCACCCTGGGACCAGGCAGGTTGCACATGCAATACTCCAGTCCTCTACCAAACCCTGATCCTTTGTGTGGTACCTAGCTGTTTTACCACTAGAACAGCCTACCATGTCCTTTAATCACATCCAATTACTGCTAAACAAAGGTGTCTCTGATTCCTAGTTTGCAAGAATTGTATATTGTCACCACCACCATAATGTCTGAGTGCAATAGTATCTGATCTATCTGGATCACAGCGGATCTTATGGCGCTCTGGACTTCATCGCATTACTACTTTCTTTTTTAAAACAACATGGCATTTCCTACTGGACTTTTCATAAAGGAACAGTGATTTTAATGCCCCTAGTGCAATGAAGCAATACTATCTAAGGGAGAGGAAGGAAAAATGAGCTGCGAGCATGAAAGGATGCTTAATTGATGTTTGGTGCCATGAAATAGCTAGTAGGTGAAGCTCAAGTCTCCTTGAGAAAAAATAATAGACACTTTCAATCATATTTGTTTTATGTGTTTTTTTTTAACTGAAGTTACCTCAAATGGTGAGATCACCTGTTCTAGCAGAGAGCTTGGAATCCAGAATTCATTAACTTTACTTCCACCTCTGACATTGACTGCATATAATACCCACTTCTCAGAAGTGTTCTCAGCACTTCAGAAATGTTAAATGCTCTTCTAAGGGCACGTTCCTGTATATGAAACCCAAAGGAATGTTTTCCTTTGTATGTGGTTACTTTAGAGCAGTGGTTTTCAACCTTTTTTCATTTGTGGACCCCTACAAATATTTCAAATGGAGGTGTGGACTCCTTTGGAAATCTTAGACATAGTCTGAGGACCCCCCAGCGGGCTGCAGACCATAGGTTGAAAACCACTGCTTCAGAGGATCATATTTTAAGCACTGTTAACACAATATATGATTCCCACTTAGTGATGAGGAATACCAGTCCATTGTACAGTGAGGACTGAACATTCTGCCTATTTTATAGGATAGTAAAATATTTGTGCATTATGCTTGTAGCAGTAGAAGCATTGCCAATAGTCAGTTCATTGATTGTTCCAATGTGGAACCTGACAAATACTTTATTACACTGCCATGGAATTGCCTGAAGTTTTGCATACACAGCACAACTCAATAACTCACATAATCTTATTGAGATGCTCCAGAAGCCCTGAAGCAAGAGTTGATTCACCTTCCAAATGTGATGTCCATTTTAACCACAGCCTGGGAAAACTTCCACATACTCTGAAAAAAATTATCTTTCTTCTAAGGGGTCCACTGTAGCTCCTAATTTATCACACACAACATTAATATTTCCCCACATTATACAGCAGAGTTCGGCTTCATCTCTGTGGACCAAATTCATCCCTACTATAAGACCACTGACTTGGATGGATGTACAGCCGGATGACTTTTGCCCTGGGTGTAAAGCAGAGCCAGGGAAGTTTAAGTTATTGCCATTTTCCCTGAAACTGGTGAAAGTAGTTCATTTTTTTTTCTGTTAAGAAAATTTCTTTGCTATTAATAAAGCTTGAATAAAATCCATGTTTAAATTATATAAATCCATGTTTAAATTAAATATAATATAGAATTATATTTCCTCAACATGCAGGTAGAGTGTCTCTTTGCATGTGCTGAGCAATTCCCTTGTGGTTGAGAACCTGTCACTTGAGTAAATCCTGCTTTCCATGTAATTTCTAAGTTAGGTGGAGATACTGCCTGCCTCCCAGAATCAGTACCCGAGAGCCAGAGAAACCATCTGAGCAAAGACTGGGTGTAGAAGGGGCACTGTCACCTCCCAACTACTCCCTTCTGGCTGAGTGTGGCTCTTTAGTAGGGGCTAATCAGGCCTAAATCTCCTCAGCCCTTCTCAATCCCTTTCCTGTTCCCTGAGCTCATCTCTGTGGCTTTCTCTGGCCTCCTCCTCCATTTCTCCCTCTTTCGAGTGTTGGTTTTGCCTAGCCGCTTGTCACCAGTCTTCTGGAGGGCTCCCCTCTCTACAAACCCTCAGTCTCTCTAGTAGCTATCTTTCGCCTCAGGAGTTTCTCTAACAGAGGTCCTTAAACTTCCATCCAGGTGCTTCCTTGCCTAATTAACTGCCTCCCAGTTACCCAGTGAACTAACTACTCCCAGGTGTATCTGAAGGGGGGGGGAGGGATAGCTCTAGTGGTTTGAGCATTGGCCTGCTAAACCCAGGGTTGTGAGATCAATTGGGGGAGGGGGGCATTTAGGGATCTGGGGCAAAAAAATCTGTCTGGGGATTGGTCTTGCCCTGAGCAGGGGGTTGGACTAGATGACCTCCTGTGGTCCCTTCCAACCCTGATATTCTATGAACCAAAGCCCATAGACATTAATGGATCCTTTCTATCACCTTCAGTTGGCTGTGGATCATGCCCTTCATGAGTATTAGCTATATGAAAGAGCCCAGGTGTATCTGAATTACCTCATTCCCTCCTGTGGAGGCTGCCAGAGATAGGCAGGGCCCTTGAGCCCTTCAGAAGGCCAGTTACCTTCTGACAGGTGGCTTGTATGCAAGGGAATTCCTTCACTAATGTCTTTTTTCTGTGCTCTTCACCAGAGCTGCTTCATGCAGGTACAGTAAACTTTCTCTTATTTCTAAGTAATGCTGTCAAAATTCAGGAGAATGGAGCCTGGGTCTCCAGGGTGGTATGTGCTCTAACCACCAGGGTACAGCCATTCTTGTGCTTGCTCTCCCTCTCTCTGACCCAATAGCTTTTAAAATTAGTTATCCATAGTGGAACATCTTCAACAGGAGGGACTGCAGGAACTTCTGTATCAGAATATCTTATAGGCCAGTTGCTAGAGCACTCACGTGAGAGATGGCAGATCCCCGTCCAAATCCATTTTCCCCACTTCCCAACCTGAAGTGGGTGTCTCCCACATCCTAGGTGAGTACCCTAACCACTGGGCTAAAAGTTATGAGGGAAGTCCTCCTCCTCCACCCCTCCCCCTAGCTGTTTTGTACAAGTTTGCTTTCAGGGCCCAATCTGGTAGGTAAGCTCTGAGCACACTTACTGCATTGGGCCCCACATGGGAGTTAGGCAGTGGAACACTTTTGGTTCCTGCATTGTTCTGGGGCATAGCTGTCCAGATGCACGTGCAGAGGTAGAAACATAAGTACCAAGGGAACTTTCACTGCAAAAATAGAAGTGCTGAGTCTGTTTAGAGACCTATGTGATTTGGTGGCAGCTGAGTGTGAATTTTGTGAATCTGAGTGGGGTCAGATTCTGAGATTTAGGCACCTAAAGTGGCAGTTGGTTGCTTATGTCCTTTTGTAAACCTAGCCCTCAGTGCCCAACTCCTATTGAAATTCAATAGACATGAGGTGCCTGTCTGGTGCCTAACTTGTTAAGCAACTTAGCACGACTCACTAAAGCTGAGATTTTCTAACACTTTCTTTTTGATCTAGAGCACTGAGCGGGGACTCAGGAGATCTGAGTTCTGTTCTTGGCTCTGCTATTGACCTACTGGGTGATCTTGGGCAAGTTGCTTTTATTCCATGACTCAGTTTCCCTATCTTTAAAATGTGGATCATAATACTGAACTCCTTTGTAAAGTGTTTTGAGATGTGTGTTTTAAAAAGTGCCATATAAGAGCTAGGTATTGTATTATTTCTTTAAAGATCTGAAAAGACTGCATGGTCCGTACAAGAAATCTGTGAACTCTCTTAGGCGTAAGAGACAATACCAAATTGTCATCCATTCCAGTTTAAAAAAAAGAAAAGGCAAGAGAGATTCTGTGAAGCAACTGTGATACTTTTTTTTTTTTTGAATGACTTGCTAATGACCTCTTTAACAGAACTGGAGTATACATTCAATGGTGTGTGTAAAGGGTCGCTGTTCACACCTTCTGCCAGGGTTATAAGAACTATAGATGTTGATCACAGCATCTTGGCTTTTGTGTGTGTTTTGCAATCCTATATTCCCATAGGATGACATGAGGCCAACAGTCATAGCCACTCCGTGTTTGAGTCAGGTGGTGTGTTTGGTGGAATTACAAGGGCACGGATAAATAGATCTGAAAAATTGTGCCATCACAACAGCTTTCAGTAAGTTAAGTTTCTCTATGGCCACTGTTTCTTTTTGTACAACATCCAGCTCAAATCTTTCAATTTGCTTTGTCCCCATGGCTATGCCATAGGCCAAATCCTCTGTTATTACTCAAGCAAAATTTCCATTGATAATAAGAGCTAAGTAAAGAGATTCAGGATTTGTTCCTAGAAGAGGATTCTACTACCTATATAAAACCAAATTCAGTGTGAGTGATGTCCTCTGCATCCGAAAAAATTGGAGATAGCATGTGTAGCAAGCGTCATTTCACTGAGTGTGCTCAGCACATTTTCAGCAAAGGCTGGGGTTCTGCATTCTTAGGACTAATATAATTTCCTTATGGAATACTTAATAACAGACTTAACTCACCCTAAATCAAACATGGACAGAAATATCACATGCAGAAAAACTTGTACCACAGACCAGCCTTTTTATATTGCATCCTGCCTTAACGCCTACCCCAAAGTGTCAAATGTACTGGGATTGATTTTTCTGCTCACTTGCACCACTGTAAAGTCACTGAAGTCAGTGCAGTGTAAAACCATTGTGAGTGAGAGGGGCCAGCTTCCAGGGTGCTGCCAGACTGTACAGAATGGAAATTGGAGTGAGCAGGCAACGTGGTGGCTGAAAGTTCGCCTGTGCACTTGTCTGATCTTAGGGGCTTGCAGAGGCCTATTCTGGTGGTTCTGCTGCTCCCACCAATCACTGTAGTATCTCAGCCCCTAGATATTATCATCCCACCGCCTTTTTTCTCTAGCTAGGAAAAGTGGTTAAGTGACTTGGCCAAGGGCATATGGTGAATCAATGGCAAAGCTGGGAATAGAACCTAGCTCTCCTGACCCCAATTCCAGTGTTCTCTCTGCTGTACCACATTGTCTCCTCAGCTGTGCTCTATTAGGCTAAGGTCTGAACTAACATTTGCTGTATAGCAGAGACCATCGAAGCTAAAAACACAGTTGAGGATCCACAATGTAGAGGGGATCCTGCCTCATGACCCCCTTTTCCCCCAAGCAAGGATGATGAGTGAGTGGTTTAAGAGTTTCTATGCACTACTGGAGGATTTCTCATATAGTGGATAATCTTCCTCAGGGCACTTAAGATGGCATTGGTGCCAGGTTGTGCCAGTGGTATGGTGCAAAGCAGCCGCACTCCACTGGAAGACCTGGCCCACTGAGTTCAGCTTTGCTCCTCCCTTTATGAGAAGGCCCTCTCCGTTAAGCACCTGAGTTTTGTCTGGTTGCACAGGATTGGATTGATCGTGTGTAAGTCTCTCTGACACATTTTCAGTAAATATGTTCATGAGCAAACAAGACCATCTTTTTCCTTTACACTTGAAAAATGTCAGCAGGAAAGAACCTAGGCACTACTTCTTGATGCTGCCATAATTAAAGGCTATGCAAATTTGTCATCTTGTCTTGCTCTTTCTAGCCATCAGTATAACTTTTCCCTCCACTCTGCATTTCAGTGAAATATTTAAAGAACAATCATTAACAATACACTAGATAGATGATCCAAAATGACAGTTGTAGGTGAATCATTGATCTTTTAGATCATTGCATTTAAAGTTTAGGTTCACAGTGGTTTGTATTGATCAAGGGTGAGAAGCCAGATGTATTGTGGGGCTCCATGCACACCTGGATTCCAGATATCAGGAGAGGCTTTCCATCTAGGGGACCTAAAGGTTTGACCTCATGAGAGCTGGTGGTAGGTCTCCAGGTCTGCTTGTTCTCTCTCCCAGTCTAGCTGAGTAGTAATTTGGTGATCTTCAGGGCATTTTTTTTTGTGCAAATTATTACTTTTATTTTAAGCTTTTCCTGACTGCTGGCTATGCTGCTGCAGTTGGTGAAATGTGTTCCCTAGTGAGTCAGAGTGGCCGCTGGTGGGATTAGTTTAACTTGTCACATGTTGTGAGCATCACTTCTGGTTTTTAAATGCTGTTATGAACCCAGCTGCCTAGGCAAGGTGCATAATACAGATTCTCATATAACAGACAGACACACACACACAATATATATGCCTAGAGGTTAAGTACTTGGAAGCAGTGAAAAAATAGTTTGCATTTCTTTAGTGTTTTTCATCCCCAGGATCTGAAGCTGCTTCAGAAACATTAAGACAATATAAATAAATGGAGGTGACAGAAAAATGGTATAACCTTGATCATGTCTCTTCATCTGTCAGTGGCTGACTCCAGAATGCCTGATGCCTACTCCTCCATCTAAGCACAAGAGTACACTGCTTACTCAGCATAAGAAAAAGCTTGACCAAAAAATGTCCATGGCTCAGGTATCTGGAGAAAACAACATCATTAGTTACGGTTTAGCTATCTTCCTTTCTAATACAAACCAATCAAGTTTAACTAATTACTAATTAACTAATCAAACGATGCCAGATCTACTAAGCAAGAGCACAGGAAATGAGGTGTCATTTTCCAATCACTGTCTAAATTCCAAAACACACTGACCTAGATTAATGTAGTATTTGTAAATATTGTGCTATCGGGAGAGTGGAAAGCAGGTTCAAATGCAAAATATCTGACTAGTGTCATGTGGTATTGGAAGGTTTAACATATGTATATCACAGCTAAAGTTGGGTATATTTTAGATGCAGTCTACACAGAATGTATTTGCCATGTTTTATTTTTAATAACATGTAAAACATGTTAATATTTTGTAAGATATACACTCTCCAATTTTTTGATACACCTCTACCTTGATATAACGCTGTCCTCGGGAGCCAAAATATCTTACCGTGTTATAGGTGAAACTGCGTTATATCGAACTTGCTTTAATCCACCGGAGTGCGCAGCCCCACCCCCCCGGGGCACTGCTTTACTGTGTTATATCCGAATTTGTGTTATATCGGGTCGCGTTATATTGGGGTAGAGGTGTATTTAAAAAAAATAATAATTATAATGGCATAATGAAGCTGGCTTAAAAAAGTCAAGGGCCAAATCATGGAAACATCCACAAGAGGAAACAATTGGCCTATAAAACTCCACAAGATTAAATTCACAAAATTTCCTTCTTCTAATCCTCTCAGTGGGGAGGGCATTGGCAGGCCACAGAGATGGTAAGGAATGAAACTCCATGAATGAAGTACATCCACTGGGAAGGGACCCCACAGCTGGTCCGCTGGTTTGAGTCCCCTTCCATGATGGCGCCTTCCCTCCTGCAAGGAGCCTTGTTGTTGTTGTTTCTGCAGCTTGGCTGTCCATCAGGCAGGTGGCATCCATTCAGGAGCAAAGCTTTGGCTTTAGGCCCACATCCTTCCTCAAATCATGCCTCAGACTCCCCAATTGTACCCTGCCTCTCTGGGAAGGAACAGCTGGCACCTTTTGCTGAAGCACCGTGTCTTTTGCTCAGGCCTCTGTTCTTTATGCCTAAGACTTTCTTCAGGAGAGAATCAGCCTGGAGCAGCAACAGCAGCCTAAGGAGCTACAGACGAAGCAGTTCCCAGGCAGGGAATAAGGGGAGCGCTCAGAGTACTGCAGTGTGCAGCTCCTCTGTTGTGGGATCTGTAGTTCTCTGCAGCTGCTCACTGGGCTTTAGCTTCAGCCAGGCTGGAGGAATGCACCATGCCTTGGGACCCTGCCAAAGGTCCTCCAGCTTTGGTCTGGGACTGCCCTCTCCTTGTGTAATCCTTGTGGAGCAAGATCCTAAATGCTTAGCCTCCTTCCTTGCCGCCGCACTCCCCACACCCCCATCTGCCTGGAGACCCTTATTTATATATGTTCCCTCCGTGAAGTGGGCAAATCTAGTATCATGGACCAGCCATTGAAGATTTCCCTTGGGGTCAGAGGGCCTCCTGATTTTTTTTTTCTGCAGGGAGTCTGTTGGAAAAGGCCCTGCTAGTCCACCCCTCTGATAGAGAAATGGTATTGACCTGAGTAGCTAGCCCTGCAGGGATTCCAGCTGGGAATAGGAATTGATGAGGGAGTCAGATATTTGGTTTTGATGCTTTCTTGTTTATTCACAAGGAACCTACCAAGTCCTGCTTCTCTGAACATAAGAAGACTCAACTAGCAGGAGGCAGTTCCTTTGTTCGTGTTCCAAGTCTGCTTTCCCAGCCAACACTCTGTACTCAAAACACTTTTCTTCCCTCCTTGCTTTATCTCAAGACTACCTGACTCTGCTTCCAGGCGATGTGTTCTTGGCTTTCTTTCTCTGCTTCTGTGTAGCTTCTCCTTGCCTTGATGTGCATCAGCTTGTTCGGGGTGTGTCTCTCTCTCTCACATGCGCACAAACAGGTCCACCAATCAAATCCCTAGCCCCTGCATTTGAAACACTGTGGGCCACTTGATTCAGCTGCTGTTCGGCTTTTCCATGTGCCTTTGGTTTTTGGGTGCTAACTGCTATTGTTTCAGCCACCTGAATACAATGTTGTCGTCACATTTATTCCAAATGCAAAGTGGCAGCCATGCCTGACCCCATCACAAGGTTTAGCCCAGTCCAGAAGCTCCTAAAAGTCCTCAGATTGGACCCTATATTACATACCACAAAGCTTGGGATTCTCAGTCTAAAGTAGACTCGGCTGTTGACTTTGCCCTCAGGAGCCAATAGTTCCCTTAGAGAACCTCTGAATCTCAAAATAGATGAGACAGTCAAGTGAACTTTTGACCCAAAGGGGGCACGCATAAGTATACGTATCTATACTTTCTATAAGTCTACATCACTCATCCAGTAGCTACCACAGATCCAAGCAGAAAAAAAACACCTGTGCCAAGGTCACATGACAGCCACTCAAGGCATGCCTACGCTGCAATAAAACAACCCCATTTGGCCTGTGTCAGCTAACTTGGGATCAGGTTGGAGGGCTATACAATTGCAGTATAGATGCTCGGGCTTGGAGCCTCCTTCCTCGCAGGATCCCAGAACCTGGGCTTCAGCCCAAGCCTGAAGGTCTCCACTACAATTTTATAGCTCTTCACCCTGAGCTGCGTGAGCCCAAGTCAGCTGACGTGGGCCAGTCATGGGTGTTCTATTGCAGTGTACCCTCAGTCTCATCAACCAACATCCCTTTACAATTCTGTTTAGGACTTCTAAATTCTTCTTGCAGCAGTCAGGGCATAGCTACTCCTGGCTTCTTCCTTGCCTTCCTTGGTCACAGTGGGACCACTTATATTTGAGTTTCAGCAAAGCATTTAATGTCTCTGTGCCTTGGTTTCTCCATCTGTAAAATGGGATAGAAATAAAACCTACCTAGTTCACAGGAGCGTTGTGAGGCTTAGTTCATGAAGGTTTCTGAAACACTTTGAATTCCTCAACTGGGAGATGCTACGGAAGTGCAAAATGTTATAAAAATGCAAAAAGTGGAAAGAAGACATCTTTATTTTCAGCCTCTGGGAAGTGTTTAAGTTATTGGTGGTTAGAAAAAGATTTTTTGATTCTAATGTATATGCAAGCAAAAAATAAATATTGACCCTTGCAATGTCACTTTTACAGAGTCCCTTTTCAAACATTAACCACACTTTAAGTATTTACCAAGACTTGCTGTCATGTTTGCTTTTCATCCATGGTTTATCTTTTTCTCAGGCCACTGATTAATTGCCTGTCTGGGCATCTGAAGTGCTGATTAATTGATGACCCTGTATAATTACCCAGAAACACTAATGAGCATGCCCCTCAGTTTGAAACACTTTTTTTAATGCAAAGGCATACTGGTAGGTAAAAATAAGTTTTCCCAAGGTTTCACAATTATTATATCTTTGTGTCATTTCTGCCCCTCCCCCCTGCAGATATATTACCTCTTTACATTATAAAGGGATGGAAGAAAATAACCCTTCGGGTGTTGGACGCAAATAAACAAGATTGATATTTTGTTTTACGTAAAACATAGTTTCCTCTAGTCTGCCACCAAAGAGACACATTTTCCCTCTCGTAAAATAAAACACGAGACACATTCCAGCTGCTTCTTTGCTGTGTGTGTATACGGCAGCCTCCATATTTTCAGATGTTAGAAGCCAGTGCTTTGGAGAAAATGGATAACTTTTATGTACAGAATTTTGCTGACACGTGCCAAGTAAAAAGAACTCTGTGCAATATTGTCATACTCTACATGGCCCAGAGGGGCCTGTTCTTTCTTCCAGCAAAGAGTTAAAGGTGAGAAAAACAACAATAATCACAACAGAAAAAGAGACAGCATGCTTAGCTACTTTTGCCTCACTTTGGCATTTCTTCTGGCCCTCCTTCAGGTTCCTTGCAGGTTTCTAAAGTGGAGTCCTGGTGGGACACTCTCCTGTAATTCTCTCTTTTCTTGCTGTTATCCTGCAGTGACTAAATAATGTAGAACTGAGCAATGGAGATAATAGGACTGCTGACATCTGGCTAATTGCCATTCCGGCTGGGGGTTGCCTGGCAGCTGAGTGGGGCCTGATTTGGAGATGAAGAACTTCTAGTGAACCGTGATGGACAGAAACCATCAGTGTGAGAGAGAGAAAATTCATGTTTTATCCCTAAATGGGTCTCAGTGGTAATGCCATCACCTCTGGTATCATGTGGCGCCGACCCATAAAATGTAAGTGCTGTATGGGTAGGAAGGTGTGCATGCTGTTTAACAGTTCTGATATAGTTTTGCACAGCTGCTGCAGCTAAATTTCAGTATAAAGCCAGGTTTGCTGTCTATTTTAATCTTAACATCTGTACGTAATTGATGGTAGAAAAATTCAGAAAAGTCCCAGGGCTTATTTTTCTTGTACTCTCCACGAGGGGCTGATTTTTCTCCCCCCTGCCCCTACCTTGTTTTTTTTTTTTTTTCCACACATCTTCAGATAGAAAGGAAATTGACAACTGTGTTCACTAGCTTATCAATGCAATAACTTCTATTTGATTGCCTCTCCCTCCTTGTCTTGTGAGACTCTAAGCTCTCCCAGGCAAGGACTGTGTCATTGTAAGCCTTTGGCCTGATTGGGCCCTGTGGGTACTACTATATCGTAAGTCTGAATAATCATCCATTCTAGGCTTCATTCATATTCATTCTTTAAAAATATGCAGCCCATCTCCACTATCCCATAAATAAAATGAAAAGATGCTTTGCAGTCACCTGTGGCTCCAAATTCAGTAAGGGAGTTTTATTAGGGACTCTGTTTTGCAAAGCCACAATTAAATTTGTCTAAATGCATCCCGTTTGATTTGATTTACAGCACAAATTTAGAGTTGATGAGCGCAAATATTCATGATGTCAGTGAAAATGTAGAGGGGAATCTTCAACGTGAACAGGATGCTTGGAGTGGAGATGAGTAAATCATTTCTGCAAAGATTCCAAACTCTCTTTTGTATCAATCGTTGAGTGAGGTCAATTCAAATGCAATCAAAACTTTCAGTTCTAAACAATGAAGTTATTTCAAATTAGTTTACAAGGAGTCTTTAAGATATTGCAATAAGTACATAATCCTGGAAATTAGACAACACTTGCATTTCTAGTGGAATGTATTGAGCGCAATCCATTTTCTGGGGGACTGCTCTAGGGCTGTTCAATTTATTCTATTTTTAGACTAGTTTTGCAGTTGTATGAATATGCAAAAAAGACAGTCTTTCCTTTTCTGATGATAAATTTGAAATAAAAAAGGCATCCGTGTCCTCATGTGTCGATAATGTGTTGAATGAACTCCAAGACTGGTGCCTAAGGACAGCTTTTCTGTTGACGTTTGAATAGCTGTTCTGTTTTTACAACACCTCTTTTTGTTTTCATTCTCTGCCCTTAAAGAAATAGTGTTAACCAGCATGCATATAGCGTGCTTCATTTGCACATACCTTTCACTTGTGAACACTGGGTGTGGCATAAATGCTGCATGTTGTGTTTGTATTTATATCTGTATCTGTGTAAGAGAGTTCTCACCAAAATATATTAAATCCAAACAGATAGAGGACCATTGCTTTGCTGTCTGCCACGGATATTTTATAAAACCTAGATAATGTGGTCATAGGAGAATAAGGAATAGATTGAGAGATTTGGATTGGCATTCGTGTATTTACACACACACACACACACAACCATACATATGTGTGCTAATATATTTGTTAGAGCTGACAGTATTTGATTTTTCCCCATGCAGAAAATTTGGCTTTTTGGTTTTTCAAAAAAAATTTTGTTTTTGTTTTTCACTGAAAAGTTTTGTTTTGTCATCAGTTTTTTGACAAAGGCAACATTTTCTGTGGGAAGCAGACATTTTCTGTTAAATATTTATCTCATCAAAAATCCAGATTTCCATTTAAAAACAGTACAGGCACACAATTTCTCTCCAGCCCCAATATTTGCATATTGTATACAGTAAGCACACTTAAAGTAGTCTATTGTTCTGAAAGTTATATCATTTCTAGCAAAATTCCTCATTAGAGATAGAGAACATCCCTGAAAACAGTAGAATGTTTTGAAACAGTAGAAATGTTTAATACACACACACCCCTCTTATTTACATATACACAATACATTGTATACATCATCTGTGTTTGAGAGTCTAACATACACATTTAAAATATGCATATGGCAACTCTAAACTGTTACCTTTATGTTATGAATGCCACTGGCTACATGCTTTCTTTCATGAATTTTCATCAATTTTTCAACAAAGCCATGTTGCAAATAGTGAATTATGTATTAACATATGTTCATGCTAACTTATACACAACAGACAACTTTTTGGCATTGGATCAGTAACGTTTATATTTCTAAAAGTTTGTTTATTGATAATATCAAGGAATTGGGAGAACCATTTTAATAAGAGAGAAATACATATATAATATATTTTTAAACCAGAGTAATGAGAGTGATAATCTGTGGAAGTTTCCATAGCCTTTGCTGGTTGAACTATTAAACTCCTATAGATCTAACACACAGCAAATGCTTCATTTTGTATTTCAAGTAATAGATGACATTTTAGCATAGTTAAACAACAATACCAATATTGTATACATTATCAAAGAAGAGTAAAGTGTGCCTGTCAATATAAATAGAGTTTTGGTAGTCAAGAGTTCTAACTAAAGCCCCACATACCACACCTGATAATATAGCATTTATGAGATTTAGCTGACCTGTGTGGAGTTTTTCTGTCTCATCCTTTAGCTACGGGGCCAGTTACATTTCTGCATCTTTGGGCAGCATACACACAATTGATTGCTTTGAAGAGTGCAAAATCATTACACTGTAAGTTAATGGCACATCCTGGAGGTAACTGGCAGACTATGAGGAGCGGATATTGACCTTTTTAGAAAAAAAATTCTCTCTCTCCCATGTAAGAAACATTTACTAATAATTGGTTGTTAGCATATACAAATTAAACAAAGCATTTGTCATTTTCATGGAGAAGAGCTAGAAGACTTCAAATTATCTAGTAAAATAAAAGAATAAATATTAAACTCACAAGGCCCAGTTCTGCAATTCTTTCTCAAACAAAACTCCCATTGATCTCAAAACATGCTAGATTCAGGCCCCAAGGCTGAATATAATTATTATAAACTGAGTATACTGTATATAATGATGATAATTTAGTTAATCTAATATCAGTAGCTACCACTATAATGAAATGAGTTTAGATACTATGGTGATAGGCACATTTATAAATGTGCCTGTTAAATTAGGATTGACAGGCATGAACACCACTGAGATATATTAATGACCAATTATATAGACGCCATTAGAATCCTTTAACTGGCTGGTGGTTTCTACTAGAAGACCTGTATCCAAGAACCAGTTGATCAACAGATTTGCTGTTCTGTTCATAACTTTTTTGTGTGTGTGCAAGCAGAACCTGTTTAAATTTTTGAACAGAGATGTCTACTTGAGAAGTCATCAATTGCATTGCTGCACACACCTTTCACCACTTTATCTGCCAAGCCATCCTCACCTGGGAGTAATACTCGTGTTCTGAACCTCTGAGTACCTTCAAACAACTACCCTTTCTTTCTTTTATTAAAAAAAAATAACTATAGTCGGAGATGAAGCAATACTCAGTCCTGGATCAGCAACAAGTTTAAGGCCAAATACAGAAGGAGATTTTCCAGTGGGGAACATGGTATATTTAACTCAGACCTTGAAATGCTATCTGGCTAGGATTTTCAAAGGAGCAAAAGTAGGAATTAGATGCTCAAATCCCATTCACTTTCAATGGCATTTGGGTACCTAATTTCCTTAGACTCTTTTGAAAATCTCAGCCCCAGACTCTTAACTGTGACATTAAGTTTTTTGGGGGGAAGGAACCACCTTTTTGGACATCTTGTACAGCCCTTAGTTAACGGGGTCCTGGGACATGACTGGGGCCCCTACCCACTTCCACAATATGATTTATTACATCAATAAATAATATGTATCAAATTTAAATCTTAGGAGTTTTGTTGTTGTTGTTTCTAAACATTTATTAGTTACAATTTTTCCCTTCAGCTTTGACTAGATCAGTTAGTTAGACTTGTGCTGCTTCACAGGTGCCTGAGTTTGGCATAAACAGAATATAGAATGGTGTGGTGTTGTATAAAGATTTTATGGGTACTCATCTGGTCTGACCTCACTCATGGCTTCACCACTTGTGAGTAATATAATCACCCCAAACTCATGCTTATTAATTTTTTTGTATCATATCATCACTATGTATTTTATAAATACTCTCTAAATAAAAATATCTAATGATGCCACAAGTGATTAATTCATTCCTAATGGTTTGCTGGTCATGATTTATGGATGACAAGTTTAAACAATTATTAAGCTTAATTATACTTAATTGATGGGGTATTATGCTATTGTTTGTTGCAGAGTTTGTTAGAAGTGTGAATGAAAATAAATGATAGGAAAATCTGGAGTTCTGTAGTTGATAAATCAGCATATTAATGTTTACATGTGTAGTAATTTAAATGTATTAATATGCACACAACACATGGGTGAAGAGATACCCAGATCAAGCCTTTGAGATCCTGGGTTTAGAAAAGAACAGGAAATGTAGCTTTAGATTATTTTTACATCTATCTATCTAAGATCATTTTGAGTCAACATAAGTGGAAAATATTTTGCCTCAGGCAGTTTTCCTGAGATTAATTTTTAATCACTAAACCGGATTAGTATCAGCAGTGTTTACAAAAATGTACCATCTTCCCAGGGTTTGCTGTGTGAGTGTTTGCAGAAATTATGCTCAACCAAAAATCGTTGGTAACCCAAGGCCCACTTCTTACATAAATGGAATAGACTGCAGTTGTCCTCATGGTTTAGGGCTGGATCCAAGAGCCCACTGAAGACAAGGCCAATAAGTCAACACTGAGGTATGTTCCATGGAGGCTATATTCCCAGCATGCAGTGCTCTGCCAACCTAACCAAATATATGGGCACATGATGGATACCCAACAAGAGACACTGTAAAGCTTCATTTTGCTCCATTCAGATTCAAATTTTACACTGGGATCAGCACAAAGGCTTATTGTGTATAATGCTCAGGGTGTTAAATCACGTAGCCACTTTTTAGAAACTAAAATCCATGCGACTATTGCCTTTTTAGGGTCTACAGAAAAATGCCATGTGCTCTCTGTGGGCATGTCTACAGTGCAAGTGAAGGTGTCACTGTAGCATGGGTAGGCTTATCTGTGCTAGCTTCTGTCTAGCTATCACAGGTCACAACAGTAGTGAAGGCCTATGGTTTGGGCTTTAATGCAGGCTAGCAACCTGAGTGCATACCCAGACTCCCCAGTGGGCTTGTCCTGGGATTGTTAGCTCATGATAAGCCCATGCTGCCATGTCTTCACTACGATTGTTACCTGTTCTAGCTAGATTAAAGGTACAACCACAGTTGCCCTTGTAGGCTGTGTCTACACTTGCAGCTAGGGCTGCAATTCCCAACTCAAGTAGACATACTAGTGCTAGCTCTCATTGAGATATCACCCTAAAAATAGCTGAGCGGTGATGGCATGGGCTGGGTGCCCTGTGGATACATACTTGGCCCATGCAGCCACTCACAGCTGCCCCTGCGTCTGTGGCAACACTATTATTTTTAGTGCACTAGCTCGATGAGCATTAGCGTGAGTATGTCTACAATGAGCTGAGAATCACACCCCGAGCTCCAAGTGTAGATGTAGATGTAGTATAAACGTAGCCTTATCCGTTGCCTGTTCTTTAACATCCACACTGCTATTTTTAATGTGCTGGCTCAAGTGGCAGTAGCGCGGGTGATCTGTCTATGTGAGCTGGGAGGTATGCTGCCAGCTGCAGTGTAGGCATCTCCTATGTTGTCTCGCAGTCAGCTAATAAAGATTCCTAGCTGATAATATGCTAGACAAGGATGTTTATCTATATAACAAAATAACCTTTAAAAGTTGAAGTTCAGTCAAACAGCCATGTTAATTTCAGTTCCATGCATGGTAAAATAAGAAGAGAGAGGGGAAAAAATGATGTCTAGACTTTGGGAAGAATATCACAATGAACGGAGAGAATGACAAAAGAAGTGCTATGTGAAAATGCCCTTTAGTCAGTGAAAATCAAAGTTTATAACTGAAATTTCATTGCAGTCTTAACTTCAGTTGTTTTACGAAATCCCTGAGAGAAATGTCTGACACTTGGTATTTATAGTTAGCCTGATGGTGAAAGTTGCTCTTGTAGCTCTGAAATACAAAGCACTGAGTGAATTTGAGATCCCTCTTCAAGAATCAGCTAAATACCTCACTGTGTATTTTACTTAAACAGACATGTTCCTTTTAACTGGAGTCAGACCAGCCTCCTAGTCTGCATTAGACGCCCAAACAGGAAAGAGACTGCCAGCTTTGCTGGTCAGCAGGAGCAATTGCAACTGGAGGGAGGCAGCTATATAAACTGTTAGCACTTGGTCTAGTCTTTAAGTCACAGCACTTTAATTTTTTAGTAGAAAAAAATGTTTCTGTGCTTGTTACACCAGGTTAATCATTGAGCTATCTGATGCAATATCATAGCATGACAAAACACTGACTCCTTGCAAGTGCATACTTGAGATGGTGAAGCCCCATATTTTTTAACATCAGTTCCTATGAAGGCAGTTGTGGTCCAAGAGATTAAACTTAGATGTGACCAATCTTCTGAGTTCTAGCCCCAGCTCTTCTACTGACTTGATGATTTCATGCAAGTTACGTCAAAATGTTCTCTGTTGAGATATCTAAATAAGTGATCTCATTTGCAGAGATGAGCACCTCCAACTCTCATTGTGAACATCCAGAGCTTCTAAAACCCAGTCTACTCATACAGGTGCTTTCATGCACCCAAGTTTCATCTTCCGTGTCTCAGTTTCCTCAGCTGTAAAATGAGTGTATTAATGTTTTGTACTTTCCTATCATCTGGAGGAGGAGTAGGGGGTTGTAAGGGTTAATTTAATTAATTGTTTCTTAAGCATTTTGAGATCAACTAATGGGAAGTAGTAATGAAGTGCAAACATTATTATTTATAAGCAATTTTAGCACAGCAAAGAAGTGAGAAGTTAAGAGGTAGGAAAAACACACACAATAGAAATCTGTTTTTAGAGGTGTTCATATCATCATAACCTCTGCACATCTGGCTAGGAAATAGCTGAACATCTTTTGTCACTATTTTCACATGGGTAGAACATTTGGTTCCTTGAAGCCAGTTAGTGACTGCTCCTTAACTGGGTGGGAAAGTGGGGAGATGAGAACAAAGGAGCCTCAACCTACCTTGTGTAGTCTTCTTAAGGGCCTGTCACAATTGATGGGAGTTGTACAAAGCAGGAACTGCACTCGAGTGCATTTTGTGGGGATCCTACCCCTTTTCTGCTCCACCTTGCAGTGTGAATCTCGTGCCCTGAGAGAAATCTACCAAGAAGAGTGTATCTGCAAGAGGCCTCCTCCAGCCCCGGACCATACTGAAGAATTTTGGTCACAGTGACCCCAACACAGGTCTGGGTCTACATGGAGTGACTGAGGCCTGAGAAACCAAGCTGGAAATAACTTTTTGAATATGCTGTACAGTGCAAGTCATTCTTCAAGGATGATTTTGCAGTAAGGGCTAGCATTTTGTCCTTCCATTTACAGGTTTTCCTAAAAACAATGGGTCAGATCCTGCCTTGAGTTACACCGTGCAAGACAGTGCCTGATGCTTTACAGAAAAATGAAAGCCTTTCCCTATGGAGCAATGCCTTCAGGACTCAATATTGAGAGCAGAATTTAGCCCATAGGGACTTTCAGTTGAATTCCATAGACCTTTTGTGTACTACATCATTGTGCCTCTAATAAACCTTAGTTGCTGTCTTACAATGGGTGGGTGGCTTTTTTTCCTGCATTGAGTAATTTATCATGTGCAGAGGCATATGTTGCCTTTGAATAGGAGGGACACAGCGTTATCAGTAGCTGCATAAGGAGTTATAGCCAATTTCATCATGGAAAGTAGTAGATGATTGCAATCAATAATCAATCAGACTATTCGTGACAGTAATCATACATCACCTTTCAATATGGATACTCTGTTCTGCTGTTTAAAATTATAGGCACTTTTAAAAGGCATATTTAGCTCCCTGTGCAGTTCTTTGTGTTTTGGAAAATGAAAGCGGTCGTAAACTTTTAGGCAATCTTGTCAGAATTTTGGAACAGCAATTAAGTAAATGACAACAAAGTAATTGAGCTGAATATGGTGCATCAGGACTAGCCTTACTCTTCCTTTGAATTGTGCTGGAGGATAACAATATACTAAGTGTCAAAGCCAGCGTTAACACTTTTGAGCAAGCCTGAATAACAATGGTTTGCTGCCCCCACATGCCTGGCTCCTGTATGCTGTTGTTACATTGCTATTCACAGAGCAGGCATAAAGATTTCTGGGAGGGACAATGAGATGATTCTTTATAATACATCACCGACACAATCGAGTCTCCTACATGTACATGTGGTGATCTTGAGATCTTTTCTACATCAGTGATCGGTTTATGTTTTCAAGGAAAATAGCCACATATTTTGTAGATCCTATAAAATACAATGCCTTATGCTCTGTTTCTCTTCAGCTGCTGATTCAAGATTCTCAGAATTGTGCTTGTTGTGATGGTGATGGACAAATAGAAATGTCTGTTTTGTTTGCCTCACCAGGAAAAGGGTGAGGCAAACAAACTTACTACCTTGAAATAAAAATGAGTGCTGAGAGTCTCATAATCTCATTCTCACAGGTTTCACAGTGCCCCCACAATCATCTCTTTTGTGTGTGTGTGTAATATATATTATAAAATATGCATATAGATCTATTTCTACCTTGTAGTTGGCACTTGGCCATGTATATTGATCTTAGGGTTTTGCACTGGAATAACTGAGTTCATATACACCTCTACCCCGATATAATGTGACCCGATATAACATGAATTTGGATATAATGCAGTAAAGAAGTGCTCGGGGGAGGGGAGGGAGGGAGGGAGGGCTGTGCGCTCCAGCGGATCAAAGCAAGTTTGATATAACGTGGTTTCACCTATAACGCGGTAAGATTTTTTTGGCTCCCGAGGACAGCGTTATATGGGGGTAGACGTGTAGTTACTGTTACAAAACCATTTGTATTACAAGTCAGAACTGTTTCAAGACAGGCACTCCTGAGCAATCCAACAATATCATATTTCCTGTCTAATCTGAAATTCCAAGATCTGGAATTTTCACTATTGTCCTGGGTACAAAATAGCTGAACCAAGTAAGTTTTTCATGATTCCTTCTGCCTAAGTTTCTCCATCTGCCAAATGGCGATTAATATTTCACCTGCCTCACCAGGGTGCTGTGAGAATTATTTGATTACGGTGGGATTTTCAAACATGTCTAAGGGCTAGTCTACACTTACCGTCCAGGTCGACGCGGTGAGTTTGACTTCTCGGAGTTCGAACTATCGTGTCTGATCTAGACGCGATAGTTCGAACTCCGGAAGCGCCGCGGTCGACTCCGGTACTCCACCACTGCAAAAGGCGGTGGCGGAGTCGACCTTGGAGCCGCGGACTTCAATCCCGCGGCGTCTGGACAGGTAAGTAGTTCGAACTAGGGTACTTCGAGTTCAGCTACGCTATTCACGTAGCTGAACTTGCGTACCCTAGTTCGACCCCCGCCCTTAGTGTAGACCTGCCCTAAGAATGTAGGAATTAACGGAATCTATGAAGCTTTGCAAATTTCTGCCTTAATGTCTGTACAGAACTTTGAAAATGAGAGCTTGATAGACGTGCTAAAGATTATGATAGTGTCACATTTTGGTTCCTCAGGGATAATTCACAAATGTTGTTATAGACTTGTGCTTATTTTTTGTTTGTTTTGCTTTTGGCTGGCCGGCTTAGCAGGAACCTAGTTAACATAAACTCAGTCAGCACAAGCTCCGTCAGTCTACATAATTGCCAGTACAACAGAGTTTTCTCTTCATGGTGTTGGTTCTCTGTCCTGTCCAGTGATTCTCCAGTCCTGGTCTTCATCCATCAGAGGTCCTTCACAGTAAAGCTAGACTATGTTCAGCACATAAGAGAAAACAACTTGATGCTAAGGTACTTAGAATAAACAAGACCATCTTCTTAAGCTTTCCATTCTGAAGCAGCAGACTTTTGTTCTGAGAATCTTTTTTTCCACAGTATATAGATCCTATTTATGGTATATGTGCATGAAAATGCTGTATTAAGGTCATTCGAGTCTATGGTAGATTCTGATATATTGCAATTAGTCTTTTCAACATAAACTTTCCCTGATGCTATAATAAGGTAAACAGGGCTGTTCGTAGTGTCTGCTGCCTATGGGCAAATGCATGATTAGAAGAAAACTTTTCTGCTGAGAGTTGCAGCTCCGGGGCGTCTAATAATGCAATGCTTGAGACTAGAGCATTCTTGTTTTCTTGCTGTGTCTTTCTCCGTGTTTCTCTTCTGCAGAGTCCCATCCCAAAAACAAACAGTGAAAAAGACAGGGGAGAAGGAAGGAAGGACTGTCTAAGAAAATAATGAGTAGTTTATGATAAACTAGGTCTGCACACTGGAAAACCTGTTCCTTTTGACTGTCTGATGAAAGGGTAAAACTGCTGAGGGACCACATTTCGTACTGATTTACGAAGCCATAGGGTGAGAGTCCCAATATATCCCCATAGTTTGACCCAATATATCTACCTGGCTGTGTGCTGCTAATATATTTTATTATTATTTATAAATTATTAGAAGTTCTGTGTCATGTGTGAGAGAGATGTAGCCTCCAGCAATATGGCTGATGCTAGTTTGATAGATACAATGCCACTGGCCCGTGATTAAAACCAGGGTAGCTTCTTACAGTCGTTGTAAATTACAACTAGCTGTACAATACATAGCCTGAGGAAACTACCTTTTATCTGGGAAGTGTCTGTGGTGTTTGGAGCAGTCCGGACCTCCTGGGTTCCATTCCTGGCTTTCCCACTGACTTGTGTGTGACTAACTTTAAGCATCTTATATCTATATGTAGAGGACTTTGACATTTAAAACCTTTCAACTAAAAAGTAATTTGCCTGAAGCTGTGCAGCAAATCAGTGGCAGAACCAGGAAATAAAACCAAAGAGGCCAGAAGCTGAGAGAGGATGATCCACTGGTTAGGAATAGGGTTGCCAACTTTCTACTTTCACAAAACCGAACATCCTTGCACTGCCCCTTCTCCGAGGCCCTGCCCTCTTCTTACTCTATCCTCCCACTCCCTCTGTTGCTCGCTTTACCCACCCACTCTCACTCGCTCATTTTCACCAGCTGGGTCAGCGGGTTGGGGGTGGGGCCAGAAATGAGGAGTTCAGGATGTGGGAGGGGGCTCTGGACTGAAGCAGTGGGTTGGGAGGCAAGAAGGGGTGAGAGCTCCGGCTGGGGGTGTGGGCTGTGGGGTGGAGCTGGGGATGAGGGGTTTGGGGTACAGGGAGTGTGTAGGGGGTGCTCAGGCTTTGACTGAGGGATTCGGAGAACAGGAGGGGGATCAGGGCTGGGGCAGGGGGTTGAGGCATGGGAGGAAGTCAGGCTTAGCAGGCAGCGTTTACCGTGGCTCCTGGCCAATGGGCGCTGCAGAGCTGGTGCTTGGGGTGGGGACAGTGCACGGAGCCTTTCTATGCATAGGAGATGGGGGGCGGGGAGACATGCTGCTACTTCCGGGAGCCATGGCAGGCAGGGAGCCTGCCTTAGCCCCAGTGCGCTGCCGACCGGACCTTCTCTACCAGGTCCCTTTTCTATCGGGCATTCCATTCGAAAACCAGAGACCTAGCAACCCTAGTTTTCCTCGGGGAAAACACAAGTTCAAGTTCCTGCTTCACCATAAACTGCCTATGTGACTCTTGGCATGTCATTTAGGGCCAGAATTGTAAAAGTATTTAGAATCAGGGTTCTCGGGACCATTTTCTTTGGTGGCCTCATAGTGCAGCCACTAACTCAAGGGGGAGGGATAGCTCAGTGGTTTGAGCACTGGCCTGCTGAACCAGGGTTGTGAGTTCAATCCTTGAGGGGGCCACTTAGGGATCTGGGGCAAAAAATTGGTCCTGCTAGTGAAGGCAGGGGGCTGGACTTGATGACCTTTCAAGGTCCCTTCCAGTTCTAGGAGATTGGTATATCTCCAATTATTACCTCTTGTGGGTGCCCTCTCAATTTTTTTTTCTAAAATACTTAATTAGCTTTAGGAAAACTAACTGAATACGCCCAGATACACATCCAAATCATTGTAATTTATGTACTGCTAGTGAGTAAATCTGTTGTGAAAAGTGATATTAACAAACATACAAGTATCACTTTTCACAGCAGACTTGCTCAGCCCTGGCAAGCCTGGGGACAAATTAAGCCCTGGATGGAGGGTCAGGGGAGGCAGTGGGGGGCTGGGGGAGATGGGAGTGAAGGAGTCAGCAGGGGGCTGGACCCTGAAGCCCTGTGACCAGAGTCAGTAGCATTCTCCTCAAGCGTTTTGCCCTGGGGGGCTCCAGAGGGGGGCAGTGCCCAACCCCTGCTGTGGGTCCCAGCAACCAACACCAAGGCCGTGCATCCAGCAGGGCCGCCCAGAGGATTCAGGGGGCCTGGGGCAAAGCAATTTCGGGGGCCCCTTCCATAAAAAAAAGTTACAATACTATAGAATATTATATTCTTGTGGGGGCCCCCGCAGGGCTCGGGGCCTGGGGCAAATTGCCCCACTTGGCCCTCCCCCAACCCCCAGGCAGCCCTGGCATCCAGGAGCAACAGCGAGGGGGAGGGGCTGCTGCTTTGCCTCCCCTCCAATCGCAGCCCAGGAGGCTGTGGCTGCAGCCCCAGTGGCTGCATTTGAGAAACACTGATTTAGGTGCCTGAAGAAGCAGATAGGTGCCTATTGGGGTTTCCAGAAGGGCCTAGCCACCTAATTCTCACTTAAATCAATAGGAGTTCTTCACCTAAGTGCTTTGGGTACCACAGCACCTTCCTACCTCACAGGGCAGTTCTGAGCCGAAGTGTATCAAAGATTGTGAGTTGCTCAGCTAATACCTGCGGGTGGCCAGAGAAGTGCTCGAGAGAGACTAAATCTGCATGCAAATAAAAAAATGTGGCTCTTTGGCCTGAATCTTTCTATGCCCCAATGTGCTCATTTGTCAATTGGCCTCGTAACACTTACCTGAACCAGAGCAATGTGTGATTTTAATTAATTAATATTCATAATGCACATTGAGATTCTTGGGTGAAAGGAATCACATGCAGCAATTTGCCAGCCTCTGCCCCGTCCTCTTGGCTTGCACGCAAGAATGATTGCTGGCATCAGAACTGTTTATAAAGATTCTTTCTTTTATTTTTGAGATAGCAGCAGTGATGGCTTTCGAGCCGCACAGGTTTTCATAATCCAGTGAGAGACTAGTCACACATTAGCAATAATGAGGGAGAGTCATTGACAGAATCATTGATGTTTATCACCAGTATCCTAACAGCAATAGGAATATATACACTGACAAAGGAGTCTGGTTCCCCCCCCACCCCCTTTGTACATTGACATCCTTTTATCCCGCATTCAAGATTTATAAGGTCTTGAGACCATTAGCAGCAGAATCTCAGCTGGCCTGAGGTATACAGTATTCATTTAAGCTATGCACCTGGCTATGATATGTTAACATCCTGCATCACAATGTCCTTATTATCACCAAAATGCAATAGGAAAGAAATTGAGGTGTTTACCTCAATCATCAATCCTTTTCAGATTTCTTAAATATTTCCTTTTTTATTCTCCCTTCCACCCTTAGCAGCTGTTGTTTATTTATTCAGGTGTGAACTCTTCTCTGTGATTTATTATTTGCCATTTGATTCGATCTTGATTAAAACTATCAGATCACTATTTAAAGGAAATCAAATCAGTATCGCATTTCTGCAATCAATCACAAGTCTCCATGGAATTTTTAGCTGGCCTGTCCCTTCTCCCCACCACCTGGTTGTCAAGGAAACTTTCGCTGGTGTTCAAAATAATTCATTGATCTTCTGTCTTGGACTTGACATGAAAGTGTTTTGTTTCCCCACCTCACCTATAGGTTGGTAAATAAACAAGGGATTTTTAGAAAAATAAGACTATTTTGCAGTTCTCTAGCAACTTCCATCCAAAGGGTTCCAAGCACTTTCCAAACATCCCAGAATTTAGCCTCACAATATTCCTGCACTGAGAAGGAAATTTTCCTCTAGGTATTCCAGAATAATTCTAGTGACCAGACAGGGAATTATTCCCCAATTGTCATAGTGCTTTACATTAGGAATAGTTTTCCCATGTAGACCAGCCATTATCGATTTGCTCAATGTCAAAGCAGGAGTTAGTGGCCAAACTGGGGACAGATGAACCAGGTGTCCAAATTGCTAGTCCAACTAGACCACATTTATTTTTTCAAAAATCCTACATGCCCTTCTCATCACTCGGCAAATATGAGGTTACTGTCTCCTAACTGTTTATAAGGGTTAGTCCTGCAACCTATTTGGTTTACAGGCTTCTTGTAAAGAAGTTTTGCTATATTTAACAGGAGACTGTAAACAATCCCTACCTTTCAACTAATGTTTTGTCTGAGTGCAGCAGTTTAAACCCCCCTTCCATTTTACAGTACTTTGGGTAATAAGTGAGTGACCATGGGCAGGTCCCGAAGGGTGAAGTAATAGAGGGGGGTTAGAGGAGGAGAGTTTCATTTTGCACATGTTAACAGAGGCCATGTTTGCAAAAATGACGGTACTGTATGGAAATTTCATTACTGGGATCCCACTGAGCAATAGGTGAAAGTTCATGGAATTGAGCACTGAAGCAGAGCTCAGAGACAGAGCACATGTGGTTTATTGCTGGCTACTGCGCACCAGGGGAGCAAAATTAAATCAGCAGGGGGAAGGATAGTAGCAGGACCTCCACAAAAATTTCTGGGCCCATTAGTAAGCTCAGGGATTCCTTAACTCATTCATCCATCCATCCTACGCAGTGCCTCTCACTCCTCCTAAAGCAAGCAAATAGAAAAAGGCCTCCCACCATTAATCATTTAGGAGTGCTTTGAATTAGGTTGTGTGTCATTCACCCCTGCCCCTCATCTCTGTCTGATCCAAGCTGTGCTTTTGGTTGGTAATACTCCTCCAATGGCTCCATCCTCTTACAGCTTTCCTGAGTCTGTCTCCTCTCCAGAAGGATACACACAGCAGAACAGGTAGATCAGAAAGACAAATGTAGATCAAAGCAATAGGCCTAGTGATAGCATCAGGGGAGGGATATTATCATAGGGATCTATAAAACTGGAATAATGTTCCAGTGAGGTCAAAACATCATCATTAACGTAATTTAGAACTAGAATGGACAAAGTGCTAGAAAATATATTCTAGCCAACAATCCTGCACTGCCAGGGGGATGCTCTGGAAAATCTAAATAAAGGGCCAGATTTTAAAACCCACAGAGGGACAAAACTAATCCAAACTCTGCAAGTTTCTTCCCCTGGCCCCTCAACTTTAGAATAAAATTTCATTTTAAGGGTTGATTACCGGTACTGGTGATTACAGAACAATAGGTTCTGTAGCTGAATCTGCCACAAGGAGAAATGAAAACTAAATGGAGCTTGGGAATCAATAGAAATGACTGGATCCACATAATCACAGATCCAATTACCAGGTACAGCCTCTCCTTTGGTCCGCTGAAACTCCCACCCTCCTGCACACTTGGCTATCCAGAGTAGGAGTGAATCCCAGCTCCATGATACAGAGGGAGTGGAGAGTTCCCCTGGTACCTACTTTGCATCCGCTGTCCCCCAGCACACTGTATTATTAGGGTTAACTATTTCTATTATAGTAGCAATTAGAGGTTTTAATTCAGATTGGGGGCCCCCCTTCTCCTAGATGTTGTATATGCACATGGTAAGAGACCACCCCTGTCCTGAAAAGTTTACAATCTAAACAAAGAAATTATTATACCCATTTTACAGCGGGGGAACCCAGGGCACAGAGACATCAAGTGATTAGCACAACGTCAAAGTCAGAAATTAAACCTAGATCTTTTAAGTCCTAGTCTGCTTCCTTAACCATCAGATCTTTCCACAAGGTGGAAACATTGTGTGGTTCTCGGGGCTTTCTGCAGCACTAAAATCCCAAACTGAATTTCATCCATATTGCAGTCTAGAAAAATCCCATTCATTATCAAACAGAACGCAAGTCTCAAATGGATCTAGGTCATTGAAACGTGTGAATTCCAATTCACTTCAACTCAAGCGTATTTGCTATGAAAAACATTCATATTGCTAGGAGGCAGCATAACCTGGTGGCTAGAGCACTGGACTAGGACTCAGAAGACCTGTGTTATATTCCTGACCCTGCCACTGGGCTGCTGGATGACCTTGGGCAAGTCACTTCAACTGTCTGCCTCAGTTTCCCTATCTGTACAATTGGGATGATGATACCGATTTCCCTTTGCTAAGTGCTTTGAGACCTACAGATGAAAAGTGCTATATAAGTGTTAGGTTACTTCTCTAGAGTTACAAACAGTAACCTGTGTCATAGTCATAGTTGTTGCTGTGTAAGTTAGGAGCACGTGATGGCTACAGTACTCCTCTTTTGTTTACAACTGTAACTCTTCTGTCCATCTGAGTTGGCAGCAACAAGGGCCAGGTTCAGTATCTAGGGGTTCTGTTTCAATAACACAATGCAAAACCGGCTCGAGCCCCCACCCAGTGACCTGGGACAATTACGTATCACCCCAGGGGTGCCTCTAAGAGGCAATACTTCCCCTCTCGCAAGCCCAGAGTCTGAGCATAGCAAAATCCTTTTAATAAAGGAGGGAAACAATGTGGCATTATGTTGGGGAAACACCACAAACAGGATTCATAACACAAACTATGGGCAAAAGACACCCCCCCCCCGCCCCAACTAAGTTTGGCAGTATCCTTTTCCCCTCAGGGTCTTAAGTCCAACAACCCAAAAGTCTCTGTCCCTGGTCAGTGCTGCCCCAGAGTTCAAAAGTTTACCTGCAGAGTTTTACCTCCCAGCCTGGGGGGGGAGGGGCGCAGCAGTGTTAAGGGACACCTTACGTGGTCCGAGGCCAACTGCCCCACCTCTCCATGGGGTTCTGCTGCAGCCTGCACCGCGAGCCACTCCAGCTGTTCCGTGAACTGCTCCACTGCGCCAGCGACTTCGCTCCACCAGCTGTCCCGTAAACTGCTCTGCTCCACCAGCTTCTCAGCAACATATCTTCAGGCCCCCTCACAGCACTCAGTGATTTCAGCTCTTAGTAATTTTAGCTCTTTAGTGACTTCAGCTTGTAGTAGGGGAGCCTCAGTGCTGGTGCACCATTAGCCCAAAGTAAATTCAGCTCAGCAGACTGTAACTAGACTCCTAATGTCTGATATTCAACAGTAGAGAGAGAGGAGAAGGTACAATTGGTATGTCAGGCCCTCAAAGGGGGCCCATACCATCACGTACAAATATCTGTCCCCAGCCTCTCTCCATTCACTCGGAATTGGAACCCATGTCCCTTGTCTAGCGAGTGCTACTTAGTTGATGGCAAGTCCCTCTGTCATAAACGGTTTCATTGTCCTTGATTCACATAATCAGGGTAAGAACACTTTATTCTTCCTGCCCCAATGACAGAGAAACTGGGGATCCCACAGCAGCCAAAGTCACCATTTGGGCTCATGCTAGGCGGGGTGGGTGTGTCTATGCAAACAAGATCAGTCCCTGAAGTTCTTTTCCACAATTTACCACCAGATGTCCAGGTAGAGCTCATCCTGACTCTGCTTACACAACTAACACCCAAACTGCAGGCATTATTACGGTGTCAGAGCCTGGAGGAGAGGCACAGATCTCTTTTTCCAGAAATAGAATTGTCTGGGTAGAATGGACTGCGAGGGTCATCTAAGAGTCTGTTCCATGGCCCTACTGTTCTTACAGTTAGGAAGTTTTTCCTGAGATTTAATCTAAATCTGTTATGCTGTAGTTTGAGAACATGGTGTGCTGACATCATTGTAGTTTGGTGGCCTCTAAGAAGATACAGCTGAGAATGAACGTGAACTCTTGCACCACAAACATAATCAACCCTCTGGAGGACATTTAGCTCTCTGATGAGGCTCACAGCAAAGGAAGGAGATGCTGTCTGTGCTCTTTGTATGGTGCCAATGACTGTGGTACCTAGGTGTATAATGTATTTCCTCTTCTACCCCTTCTTTTTCTTCTTTTCATTTTGTTTTGGAGACTGCTGTTACCATTCACTGCCTATCACCCATATGGCTCAGCCCTTTCTTTTCCTGCTTCTGTCCTCATTTGCATCCTTCGCGGGGTGGGGGTGGGGGTTCTGTCATTTACTGTCCCATGAGTCTCTTGTGACCACCTAGGCTCTCTCAGAACAGAAAGCTTTCTGACAGTTAGTGAGTTCATCTCAATGCGTGAAGCAAGAAAGAAGCTCTAACAAGTTTTCATCCACTTCCAATTCATTTCTCTAGCGTTTTTCTTCCTTTTTTCTCTCTCATTATAAGATGTTCAACTCCACACACGTAATTCCCCCCCACACACACACACATACACACACACACACACTGTGATAAGCTCTGTTTCAACTCTGACACTTCTCCTCTTTCTACTCTCAGAATTTCATTGAAGCCAAAAATATGCTAGTTTTTATTTTTCCGACAGGAGGATTTCCCTTAGGAAGAAACCAGCAAAGTAAAGAATCCACCTACCCAGAAATACAAAAGGCAGATTCAGTAGTTTTGCAGTAGATGCGATTCTTTTTATGCAGCACTGTAATAATTAGAAAACACACTAAGCACAGTGAATGTTAGGATACTGGGGGAGATTCTGTATTCCACAGGCATCATCAAATGTTTGCACTGAAGTCCCAAAACATGGAAATCTCACCCATGTCTTTGAGGTTCATCACAAACTAAAAATGCGGACAAAGCTTACAGAGGTTTGTGAACATTTCAAAGAAATAAAAGACCTAGCATCATCTGAAACGACTACAGTTTGTGTCAGAATCATGTTTTTATATTGTCATTGTGAAGCTAGGTGACACTCAGTGGTTTCAACTGGAGGTGAGCACACATGAAACCTCTGGAGATTAACATCTTTTAACTTCTGGGCATTCAAAAATCCAAAATCAAATCCAAAATGTTGCCTGAGCTCATCTTAGGTTTCAGGGAGTCTCTCTCTTAGATTCTGAGATTATTTGAATGCTTATCTGAAATAAAAATGTAGGGCTTGTCTATACTGGCAATTTACAGTGCTGCAACTTTCTGACATGCATCCGACGAAGTGGGTATTCACCCACGAAAGCTCATGCTCCAAAATATCTGTTAGTCTATAAGGTGCCACAGGACTCTTTGCAACTTTCTGAGCGCAGCAAGTTTCAGTGCCGTAAAGCGCCAGTGTAGACAGTACACCACCACTGGGAGCTACTTCTGTTGTGGAGGTGTGGTTTTTTTGTTTGTTTGTTTAAGAGCGCTGCACCACGGCCACACAAGCACATTAAAGCACTGCCACAGCAATGCTTTAGCCTTGTCAGTATAGAGTAGCCCTTAGGTGCAAGGTGCCAAGTGGATGGTAACTAACCAAAATGCACAAACCTCTGCAAAATCAAGTCACCAAACTGTGTATGGTTGTAGCATCACCCTTTTCAATTTTTATGCATGGTTTTTGCAAGTGGTTATTCACAGTAAACCTCAAAAGAGATTGAGTTCAAGTTTGATCTGCTTCAGTATCTAAAAAGTCCCATTCATATTCTGTATATGGCCCTGGTGCGACCACTGCTGGAATACTGCGTCCAGTTCTGGTGTCCATAATTCAAGACGGATGTTGATAAATTGGAGAGGGCTCAGAGAAGAGCCACGGCAATGATTAAAGGATTAGAAAACATATAGTTATGGACTCCAGGAGCTCAGTCTGTTTAACTTACCCAGGTTTGTGAGGTAATGTTGTATCCTGTGAGCATATATGTTACGATAACTCATTAACTAGTGGCCTTCCAGTTGTGCTGTTTTAGGACATCATCACCTAGCCACATGTACACTATGAGCTCAAAAAGTATGTAGAATAAAAAAACATTTTTTTCTGTTTCAAAAATTATGTGGGCTACCAATGTGCTCCAAACATGTTGCACTGTTACCCTGTATTTTTAGCAGTTCTATGTACATGTTTGCTCCTAGGGAGAGTACCTTGTATTGTAATAGTGATAACTACATCTCCCTCACTAATCACATTTGCTTTTTTTCATAAATGTAATTTACATATGCTATAATGCTTTTGTGGAGCAATGTTGTACCCCATGACCATATAAGTTATGCTAACTCATGAACTTGTGGCCATCCAAATATGCTGTTTTAGGATGTTGCATATGCTAATTGATGATGCATTGCAGTGACAGTGGTCACTGCAGTCACTCCAAGGTACTCCTCATAGGTTCATCCCTTCAAGTCCGGGCTTGTTAGGTATCCTCATGCCAGAATGGTTTGATGCTGGCTCTCTTGTGACTGTGGAGCATGTCCATATTAGCAGCTCTTGCAGTGTCACAGGGAGCAGTGCATTATGGTAGCTATCCCAGTGTGCAAGTGGCTGCAGCGTGCTTTGGAAAGGGTTTGCAATGCCTAATGGGGCAGGCACAGTACCACGTGATGCAGGGTTCCCAATCCCATTGTTCCATGGGTATCCTACTAGATTGCCAGCTGCTTTTCAAAGGAGTGGGTGGTGAGTGTGACAGGGAGTGTGTTGTGTGTATGTGTTGGGAGAGACAGTGTGTTTTGTGGGGCAGAGTGTGTCAGCATGCTATCTTGTGTGATAGACCCAGGCCAGTTGTGAAGAGCAGAGTAGTAGAAGGGAGATATACTGGCCACTGGATAAGCAGTTTTCTGTTCCCTGAGTGACCAGAGCAGGGGCTGCTCCAGGCTAATGAGAACACCTGACTCCAATTAACCTGCTAAGAGTCAGGTGAGGCAGTTAAGCACCTGACTCTAATTAAGGCCCCTCTGATGCTATAAAAGGGCTCACTCCAGTCAGGCGAAAGGGAGCCAGGGGAGAGGAAGTGCGTGTGAGGAATTGGGAGCAAGAGGCGTGCAAGAAGCCGAGAGTGAGTAGGCAGAGTGCTGGAGGACTGAGAAGTACAAGCGTTATCAGACATCAGGAAGAAGGTCCGGTGGTGAGGACAAAGAAGATGTTGGGAGGAGGCCATGGGGAAGTAGCCCAGGGAGTTGTAGCTGTCGCGCAACTGTACCAGGAGGCACTATAGACAGCTGCAGTCCACAGGGCCCTGGGCTGGAACCCAGAATAGAGGGCGGGCCTGGGTTCCCCCCAAACCTCCCAACTCCTGATCAAATGCAGGAGGAATTGACCTGAACTGTGGCTTCTACCAGAGGGGAAGGTCTCTGGGCTGTTTCCCGACCCACAGGGTGAATCTGTGAGGCGAGCAAATCCACCAATAAGCGCAGGACCCACCAAGGTAGAGGAGAACTTTGTCACACTTGTACATTCATACAGTGGTAGGGGGAAACCTGACTTCAGCTCCCATGGCCCTGCCCGCCTCTCTCACACTCACAACCACACACACTTGCTCACACACACACAAGCCTGATTCTGCAGCAGGAGCATTCCACAGTAATGGTTTGCTTTGTGTCCCAGAGCAGATAAGTATGCGTGCTGTCAGAAACAGAGCTTTGAAAGGGGATAGCCGCATGCCTGCAGCTGAGTTCAAAACAATGACCAGCGTGGCCACTTGACTTCAGGGGATTATGAGATTTTTCTAGAGGCCAATCACAGCACAGTAATGGAACACATCATCCACACTGACACCCCAGCATTTCAGCCCAGGCACAGAAAGCTCTGTGCTTCTCGTGGAGGTGGATTACCAGGCACACTCCTGCGGTAGGGTCCGGGCACTCTAAGTGCCTTGCTAGTGTGGACACTTCAGGAATTATGGCTCCCAGGGCTGATTTAATGCACTCTAACTTGCAAGTGTAGACAAGGCTTTAGATTGTTCTGAAAGATCTGCTCTAGGAATTATTTTGGGGAAGTTCTCTGGCCTGTGTGATACAGGAGATCAGACCAGATGATCACAATGGTCCCTTCTGGCCTTGAATCTGTGAAATCATATCTGTAACTTTTAAAGATCTGCAAAACTGGATTGGAAATCTCGCAAACTCAAGTTTTGTAATGAAATATCTGGCACTCTGCTTCTGGTCCCAGCTGGAAATGCTGTGAGAACAGGCTCTTTCACATTGTCACCCTTCCAAGTCTTGTTCCAAGAAGGGATTGGAAGAATGCAATACAAAGCCAAACATTTCAAAATGTGAAGAATGGTTCATTCTGAGGTCAGTGTTAAAAATAAGTAATCATTGGAATAGATTTGTATAGGAGGTTCCGATGTATTTTGGAAGTGGTCATTCAATCTTATTTAAGATAGAACAGTTCCAGAATGAAGCAAGAAATTCCAGGGCATTCCGTTCTGGGAGATGCTGGTGAAAATAAATGCCTAGAATTCTTATAGATGATCGGCAGGGAAGATAATGAGCTCAATTAAATTTAGCAAGCAAGATTACTCTTTCACTGAGAATAATTTTTACTCCTCCAGGAAGTATTTGTTCTCTGTGTTTTAGTTTATCATATTATGCAAGATGATTGGCTAAAATTGGAGGTTGTCTGCTGTGGAGTAGAATCCCAAATGACAATTCCTACAAATGCAAAGAAAGAATTAAAATGTATTCGCAGAAAGAATATAGAATAAATTCCTGTTAAGACATGAGCATTAGAATAAAATATAATTTTCCTGCTATTGAAAGGGACTGTTGCATTGTGCACAAATTCAGATGTGTGGCTTCCACCATTTTCCCTCAACGCAGTCAGCTTGAACTAAGAGGATCGTCGAAGGACAAAAGAAGATGGAAATATGTATATTTGTGTCTTTTTGTTATTTCTAATTTCCATGAATTCTAATTCTAATTTAGTGAATATTAATTGAAGTAAAAATATTGGCAACCAATATAGTCATGTCATTCAAATTTTTCTCCCTACACTAATGCTGAAATCATAAGGCAGCAAAACTTCCTAAACCTTCAACTTGTCAGAATCAATAAATGAGGAAACTTGTTTTCTGTCTGTAAAAATTAGCTGACAATGAAGATAAAGGTGCAGTGTTCCTGCTGCTCATTCAAATCTGAAGACAGATTGTGCTGGAATATCACTACCATGTACCCATGAAAGCCATAGAACAAATACAACATTTTAGCTTTGACTGATTGCTAAAGAAATAATTCTAAGCTGAATGTCTATTGGTAAGTTTGAGAAACACTTCTGTTACGCTGTCTGGAATGGCTTTCAACCATGACTGCCAACTTCAGTGCAGACTGTTGAGAGGCAGGGCAGAGACTCCAAACTGTTACATGTTCTGTTATTAGATTTCACCAACCAGTAACAAATGTGAACTCCTAAAGCACTAATGGTATTACCATAGAATCCCTGGGACATTCCAGTCTATCTAGCCATCCAGGCAAGCTGGACTTAGCTACAAACCAAAGATCACAAAATACTCAGGTTGCTCCCAGTTCCAAGAAACCAGTCACTTACTGCAGGTGAATTTGTACCTTAGATCTCACACCAAAGACAACGCTTATAGCCAATCCTATATTCAACTGTTAAGTATTTATTAACTAAGAAAAGTAATTAGAGTTATTGTGAAGTTAAAGCAGGCAAACAAATATACATAAAATGAGTTAGTCTGTGGTTTCAAAAGGCGACAGAGTTGTAGTAATCTGTCATGTCTGAAAGTCTTTAAGAGCTAACCCAGCAGCAACTTGCATTTCATAAAGTCCAAACATTAAACACATTGTTATAAGTCCAATAACCATACTAACACATAGGTGAAAGAGACTTGTTTTTCAGCAATGAATTTGTCATGGCTTGGTTGAGGCAAGAGCTGTCACCTGGTATGCCAGCGTCACAGCTTCAGATCACTGAATTCTGATAGAAATACTAGGAGTGCCTCCTGATGCTTTCCAAATGAACAGCCTCCTAGCACAGTTTTAGTCTTTAAGGTGCCACAAGTACTCCTGTTTTTTTTTAAGAAGGATGGTCATCATTAAACAGATCAAGTCAAACTCTGTCATGTTCAGTTTGAATACTTAATTCGGGATTATTATAAGTAATGCATCTGAAGAAGTGGGTTTTTTACTCACAAACACTTATGCCCAAATGAATCTGTTAGTCTTTAAGGTGCCACCGGACTCCTTGTTGTTTTTTATAAGTAATGAGTTTGTATTCTTTCCTATACATTTTTCCACTTAGTGGACTTTCCATTCTTTGATTTTTCCCCCCCAATTCTTTGCTCACTCATCCCAAATAGCTATTGCCCAAGACCACCTATGATGATCAACAAATAAAAGCAAAATATAGCATCTAACATAATTCCAGAGGTAGTGGTCCAAAATGAGGATGACCTATTGGTTATTCATTTCTCAGAAACATAGAAACAGAAGGATCATTTATGCCTCTGAAATCTTCCATTTTTCTGTGTGTCCTGTGTTTCTTAAGAAGCCCCACCTGCCATCCCTCCCCCCACAAATGGCACACTGGGTGCCATCACACACAAATGATTATTATTACTAATAATAATATTAATCAGAAACCAATAGTGTGAGAATTTCTCACACCAAAAGTTTTCTTATTGTTTCAGTTGATCCTGACCAGTGCTCAATGGGGAGGTGAAGTATTTATTAACTAAGAAAAGTAATTAGAGTTATTGTGAAGTTAAAGCAGGCAAACAGGGCTCGTGAAGGTCCCTATCAATGTGCTGTTCTTTCCTGACACATCAATACAGGTTCAGTCTCATGCACTTCAGCAGGATGTTCATGGGGCTCATTGATATGGAGTTGCATTTTTATAACACAAATACTTTCCGTAAAGTTGGGCAAAATGAAGGGTGGCCCACTCCTTACTTTGCAAAATGTTGGTTAGGTTTCAGTTTTTCAGAACAAAAAACAAGGATGGTTCAGATCTAATTTAATCTGAGTCCCGAAATACCATGTAGGATTGAAGTTTGAGAGTAATATAAATGGTTCTGGATTAAGTTCCTCTCTACACGTGTGTATGCGTGATGTTTTGTTGTCCTCTTGCTGTTTACCGTGCGCTAGAGTCTCTTAATAGATCCCAATATCCGCATCTTACAAAATGTATTGAAAAGTTGAAGAAGACTGAAGTGTGCATGCAATTATCATTAGCCATAGCTTGGTGCAAGCGAAAATCAGACAATGTTATGGGTTTCAGAGTGGTAGCCATGTTAGTCTGTATCAGCAAAAACAATGAGGAGTCCTTGTGGCACCTTAGAGACTAACAAATGTATTCAGGCATAAGTGTTCGTGGGCTAGAACCCACTTCATAAGATGCATGGAGTGGAAAATACAGGAGCAGGTATAAATACATGAAAAGATGTGATTTGCCTTACCAAGTGTGAGGTCAGTCTAACGAGACAGTTCAATTAACAGCAGGATACCAAGGGAGGAAAAATAACTTTTGAAGTGGTAATGAGAGTGGCCCATTTCAGACTGTAGACAAGAAGGTGTGAGTAACAGTAGGGGGAAATTAGTATTGGGGAAATTAGGTTTTGTAATGACCCAACCACTCCCAGTCTTTATTCAGGCCTAATCTGATGGTGTCCAGTTTGCAAATTAATTCCAGTTATATGACTTTCAAAAGTTGTTTCCAATTAAACCAGTTTGAGCAGTGTGTGTTTTTGGGTTTTTTTTGGTTAAATAAATTCAGCCCAGTGGACTACCTTGGGACATTGCTAATTTTACTGCTTTTTATCAAGCACATTTATTTAAATAATTGAGTCCATAAAATATTCTTGGCTAGCATTGAACTTCCAACAGCATACTGGGTAATTCAAGGGAGTCATAATTATATATATCCTAACTATCAGATTAACTGTTCTTTTCTGATGGCCTGTCCTGATGACGTGCAAAAGGGTACTTACATACTCTCTAGTGTGTTGGGTGGCACCGAGTACCATTTGGGTATAAAATAGGAACGTTATTGTACCAAAGGTAAAGAGAAGTGCAACATTAAGTGTCAAATTGATTTCAAATGTTACCGTAGTTTGTTACGTCTGCATGAGATTCTAATGTTAAATAAGCTGTAAGTAATCTTATCCCTTGGTATTTCTGAGTAAAATATCCCTTGAGTACACTGCTTCTTTGCAGTACGATGATGCAGAAGTTACTATCAGAATGCCAATTTGGCTGCCATCTGGCTAGATCTCATGTTATTTTTCGTGTGGATCTTTGAAGGCTCATTAAAGATGTTATCGAAGACCTGGACCTACATTTTACTCCTCTATTTTTAAATAGATGACACACTGGGCCAAATTCATATCTGCTGTAGCTGTTTTGAAGTCAGTGGTGCTACTCCAGGGATGAAGGTAGCCCTCTACGTTCATCTTTACCCTATGTTGCTTTTCACAGTATAAAACTTCCTCTGAAGCTTAGGAGAAGTGTTTTTTTTTTTTTGGAGACATCTTTCTGCTTGTGGGGAAGGTGGGCAGTAAACATCTCTTCCAAGAGATGTTCACAATAACTGGGCACTACAGGAAAGATAAGGACACCTGCTGCCCTTCCCTACCCTGGTTGCTGAGCTTTTGGCAGTTGGGGACCTGAAAACTTTGCTACATTTCAAAACTTGGGACTAATCTAAGTGAATTTGGTGCCTGGAGGCTGTTAATGTTGTTGCCAATCAGAAATCGCATAATGTATATGCGTAGTAGTCCAGAAATAATTGTCAGCTTCCTGGGAGAGCTTATAAATAAACATAAGTGAAGTCCTGTGGTTAAAGCAGAGAACCGAAAACAAAATCTGTGTTCTGTTCTGGTTGTATAACAGACTTCCTTTGTAACTTCTGGACCTCAAACTTTCTGCAGTTCAATTTTCTAATGTGCAATATGGAGTTAATAGTTTCCTAACTCACAGGGGTGAGTTTAGACAAAATTCATTGCCATTAATACAAGATGCAAGGTTATGTAGAGTTGCAAAGTGTTATTCAAATGTATGAATTATCTGCAAAAGTTGGTTAGCCTGGTACTAGTGATCATTATACAAATGTAGGAAAAGAGTAAAGACTATAGGTTAAAATGGCGTTACAAAAATGCAGGATTCTTTCAGTGGGAATGACTCTGTTTATACTTTATAGGTTATGACAGAAAGGCTAAATATATACAGCATGCATTATCAATTAGCAGATAGTTAGGGAAGATCAATTGAAGGAGTACGATCTCTTCCAGGAAAGCATGTGAAGGGTCATGCTCCCATAGGGAGAACGCTGCATACCATAATCTAAAGATTAATCCTTTTGCCCCAGGGTATAATTTAATAATGTATGTCACTGATCCACTTAATGCCTGCATGGTTTTGGCCAGCACATTGTCTACCCCATCTATTAATAAATCCATAGGAAAACATGTTCCTGATTAGACGCCTTTAAAATGTACTTAGTCTACTGCTAGTACCCCATCACAAGCTACAGTCTAGTTAAGACCATAGCTCTGTGTGTGTGTGATATAATGTTAAATAGAAATGTGTATTTTTAATTTGGGGCATTTAAGGACTCATTTTCACTACAGGCTTATTTGTGTGTGTGTGTCATGTGTAATTTCATGCTCACATCTACCTGCACATTTTAGTGCCTGCTATTTATAGTGTGAGGCTAATGTTAATTATCCATTTGCATCTACAAATGTAACTACTGCACTTTTTGTCCATGGTTAACTGCAGGCACTTAACTGTGGTCCAGTTATTTGTGGGGACAAAATTGTGTCCACAAAACCAAGCGAGGCTGAATTGAGGCATAGATGAAAATCAAGCCCTTCAAATGAAATCATGTTGGCTGCAATAGAATTCATAACATCTGTAACATTTCCAAGTCACTTCATTTTTTTTAGCTAGTAATTCTTTTCAGCTACACTTCCTTTCCCTTAACATCATTTGAACATAATACTATAACCTTCTTCATAAATTGTTAGGCAGAGCTGTGGTTACTAAGATTCAAAATGTAGGAGAGTTCAAGAATTTCTGGGAGTGAATTATAAAACTGGACAGATTTAGGTATAACAAGAAATCTCCTGGAAATAAATTCAGTCCACCAAGTCAATGCTTTCTCAGATTTAGAATATTTCAATGCTATAAAACTTTCAAAACTCTAAAGGCCTGAGAGTAGGGGATGAATTCACCTAAACAACTCTGTAGCTTTTTTTTCTGTCATGATTCACGGTGTTTAAATATCCAAACCGATAGTTAGTCACCTTGTCCTTTGCTGTCAAGGAGGTAGACTAACGTTTTTTCCTCCACGATGCAGCTCATAATAGGATAGACGATACATCATTGAAGGGCTGCTATCTCCTGACACTGTACCTCCCATATTTGAATAGCATTACTGGCAAATATGCCAACTTTTCAATGAGTAAATCAAGGTGAACCCCTCTACTCTAGTAATGGGCTTCCTTTGGTAGCAGCAAATAGTTGTGTTGATACAGTACATTCTCTGTCACTTTGCTATCTCTGAGTTTTCCACTATCACAGTTCCCCCCCAACTCCGGTGGTGGCTGGAGCAGCCCCTGGGGCTCCCTCTCCATCAGGGGACAGAGCTGTGGGCCTCTTGGGGCTCCCTCCCCACCTGGTGCCTGGGCCCCTAGGGTTCCCCCTTCCCAACAGCTGATGCCACTGGCTCCCCCACACACTCCTCCCCCAAGATTCAATCAGGGGTATTTATGGTATAAGTCGTGGACAGGACACAGCTGTTATTTTTTGTTTCCTGCCCATGACTTTTACTTAAAATACCCTTGATTAAATCCTGGACTTACTTATAAATACCGGGCCTAGAGTTATATCTGCTGACAATGTAGCCCATGCTTTTCTTTGCCTTGTTTACATTGCAGGATGGGATGTATCAGCAAATTATTAATGGTATACAATGCAGTTTTGCTCTTCGTAGTGTCTTTGACAGTAAGATCTATTCCTCTCTCTAGAAAGTGAGGAAGCTTAGTTTTTATGAGACACTTAGAACTATGGTGTGGAGGGAAAAAAAAAGAAACCTAGAATATAGAGAGAAGTAGCAATAATTCTGCAGTTGCAAGGAAATGAACTAGATGCCCTGTTAGGTCTTCCCCTATCTCTTGCTTCCATGGTTTTGTGATTCATACAGACTGTCTCCAAATGCTCTAGAGTTTAATAATATACATACAAAGTTAAACAATAAATAAGAGAAAAATCAATTAAAAGCTCTAACAAAAATAGTGAATGATATATTTCAGATGTAATTTATAGAAGCTGGACAGTCAGTGAAGCAGAGAGATACAGGAATGGATGATGGAGACTTTTACCGCTAAGAGACTATTTCAGATATAATCCAGATCAGTAGCTTACATGGCATAAATTCACAACTCCAGTCCAGTTTCATGCTGACAAGTCCATATGTCAAAAAATCCACCATCAGTAGGGCCTTGGGGTCCATGGAACCGATGGAAAAAGACTTTCATGTAATTTTGGTTCTACCACCACCATCAAATTCTGTCTGTGGGAAGGCTACCAGGCTTCTGCTGTTGGGAGCTAGGGCCACTAGCACAGTGCTTAGAAAGGCAAACAGCGATGAAAATGATTTTCCTGACCTGTCTGTCAGACCATAGATTCAGAGGACCGTTAGATCATCTAGTCTGACCTCAGGCATAACAAAGGCTGGAAAATTTCATTCGGTTACTCCTGGGGGAATTCTGCACCACTGCGCATGCGTGGAATTTATGTCCCCTGCAGATTTCTTTGCTTGCCCACAGAAAAATGACTTTCTGATGGGGAAACAAAGGGAGACACACGAGCGGTCATGCAGCCGTCCCCAGCAGTATGTTTTGGGAGCCCAGGGCAGCCGACAGAGAGGTAAATCACTGTGGGGCAGGAAGCGGGAATGAGGAGGACCTTGCTGGTGGTTCCTCCTTGCACTGGGCTCAGCTGCTAATCCTGACTGGGCTGGGGAGCACAGGACTTCCTCTTCCCCTGCACAGCATCCAGAACTGGGTCAGACCCACCCCCAGATTTCTCCCCTAGCTACAGGAAGCTCTGAAAACTCCCCCTCCTCCTTGTTTCCTGCACCTATCGCTCCTCAGCTGCAGGGGGAGGGTTCCCTGTACAGGGAGCTGCTCCCCCATCCACCCAACCCCTGTGCATCCAGACATTCTCATACCCAGATCCTCTCACCAAGTCCCCCCCGCAATGAGCCCCAGTCCCCCTGCACTTGGACTACCCTGGCAAGTCACCTACACCTGGATTCCTACCCCACCAATCCCCAACCAGCTGCATCTAGATCCCCATCCCACTGAGCCCCTCTCCCCCAGCATCTGGACCTCCCACCGAGCCCCCCCCCCATACTCCCTGCTGAGGAATATCCCACACACACTGAGCCCCAAACACCTTCACCTGGACTCTCCTGCAGAGTCCCATTGTATTTGATAAAACCTTGTCACCCGCCCTCTTTTGAATCCATCCAATGCTCTCCCTTGCATTACAGTTAAACGTCAGGGCTCCTCACAGCTCTGCCCTGGCCTACCTCTTTCAACTTGTCTCTTATTGTATCTTACCCACCGCCAATCTTGAGGTTCCATTGTTCATTACTAACCAGTTCTCGGTGCATGGTATGAGCGCCTCATAATGCTTCATAAAGTTCCTCCTAAAGACTTGCTCCTTCTGGGATGCACAGTGAGACTTTCTTTAAAAATATGAGACCCATTGTAATTCTATTGAGTTATAGTCCAGAGGAAGTTATTGATGCAAGGAAGGACCCATTGAAAATTGAATTACTCCTAGCAACCAGATATGTTATAGTTTTGTTTTTGGAAAAGGACAGTTCCCTCAACATTAGTTGTGAATAGAAATAAAGTTTGGGAAATTCTTTCAATAGAAAAAATCTTACCAGCTTTATACTGGGATCATGTGGAGCTCATATGTATGGTTACCATTTTAGGAAAATGAACAAAATAAATACACAGATAGCGATAAGAGGTTGGCTGAACACAAATGGATCTTTTAAAGGTAACAAATACAGTTTGTGACTAAGATGTGTTAATACATGTATGGGAAATTTATAGATGTTAATAGCGATGCCATAAAAATTAAAATAGATCAACAAAAGTGTCGGAAGTTAATCCTTTCCCTGGGCTCCTCAGTTGGTGCCTACTTCTCCATTTCACCCCTTTATTATAAGCTCACTGGGGATACAGTTTCAAAGGCACAAAGACCATTTTCACATTCAGCTCCCTTTGAATGTCCGTGGCAGTTAGGTGTTCCATTCCCATTTGTGAATTAGGTCCTCCCTGCACTCACACTCTCTTTATTTATCTGTCTTGTGGAGAACTGAGCATGCTAGTGGTGCTTAGCCAATAATAACTAATCACCTTTCATAAGAATCAGAAAATGAAACTTACGCTAACAATGAAGGATTTTACTGACCAGTTTGAGGGTGACAAAAGTGGTGAGAAGTAAATTAGATTTCCCCTCCTAGTTTTCCTTTTCATTTTCCATTTCAGTATTCTAAAGTGGTTTAGAAATGCCAATACGTATTTTAAGTGAGTAATTTTGCCCTCAATAATTACCCATTACAATCACTGAACCAAGGCTAGGACTTCCACAATTTTTCTTGCATTATCTTCTGAACAGTAAAAGACAAGTGGCTTCTAGATCTGGAGAGTTACTGTCAGTATTGTCTTAGCAACTTTTTTCCCCAGCAGCTTTATATATAATGTACTGTACAATAAGGAATACACTTTCCAACATAGCTGCTGCCTAGGGTAACATTAAAGGTACCATTCAATAAGATAACATTAAAGCAGAGCTTCAGAGTTTCCATAGGTGTTGGACAGCTTGGAAGAGATACCTCCTCTTTACAAAGACCTGTCTGTTTGTGATTGTGCTCACAACATGTGAGTGAAATTTGTGAGTGCCAAATAAAACAAGTATTTGGTCTTTTTTTAAATTTTTTTTTCAACAATTCTGCACTGAGACTGCAGGGAGGATGAACTCCACCTCCCAGCTTTGGGAACAGGCAACTTGAGAAGAACTACTCCAGTCCATAGGCTACAATAGTATCTGTTGCCCTCCTCAGGGTGTTCTCAGCTACAGGATGCATATAGTTGTACATAGAATCATAGGACTGGAAGGGACTTCAAGAGGTCATCTAGTCCAATCCCCGGCACTCATGGCAGGACTAAGTATTACCTAGACCAGGGGTAAGCAACCTGCGGCCCCTCAGTGTAATCTGCTGGTGAGCCGCGAGACAGTTTATTTACATTGACTGTCCGCAGGCATGGCCGCCCGCAGCTCCCAGTGGCCGTGGTTTGCCATTCCCGGCCAATTGCAGCTGCCGGCGGCCGTGCGGATGGTCAGTGTAAAGAAACTGTCTCGCGGGCCACAGGTTGCCCACCACTGATCTAGACCATTCCTGACAGGCCTTATCTAACCTGCTCTTAAAAATCTCCAATGATGGAGATTCCACAACCTCCCTAGGCGATTTATTATAGTACTTAACCACCTTGACAATTAGGAAGTTTTTCCTAATGTCCAACCTGAACCGCCCTTGCTGCAATTGAAGCCCATTGTTTCTTGTCCTATCCTTAGAGGTTAAGAACAACAATTTTTCACCCTGCTCCTTGTAACAACCTTTTCTGTACTTGAAAATTGTTATCATGTCCCCTCTGAGTCTTGTTTTTTCCAGACTAAACAAACCCAATTTTTTCAATCTTCCCTTATAGGTCATGTTTTCTAGACCTTTAATCATTTTTGTTTCTCTTCTCCAGACTTTCTCCAATTTGTCCACATCTTTCCTGAAATGTGGCACCCAGAACTGGACACAATACTCCAGTTGAGGCCTAATCAGCGCGGAGTAGAACAGAAGAATTGCTTCTCGTGTCTTGCTTACAACCCTCCTGCTAATACATCCCAGAATGATGTTCACTTTTTTTGAAACAGTGTTACACTGGTGACTCATATTTTGCTTGTGATCCACTATGACCCCCAGATCCCTTTCTGCAGTACTCCTTCCTAGGCAGTCATTTCCCATTTTGTTCCTTCCTAAGTGAAGTACTTTGCATTTGTCTTTATTGAATTTCATCCTATTTACTTCAGACTATTTCTCCAGTTTGTCCAGATCATTTTGAATTATAATCCTATCTTCATGAGGCAACCCCTCCCAGCTTGGTATCGCCCACAAACTTTATATAAGTGTACACTCTATGCCATTATCTAAATCATGATGAAGATATTGAACAGAACTGGACCCAGAACTGATCCCTGGACAAACATCTATTGTTCTATCCGTTCTCTGCTTTAGCCTACTGGATGTTGTTGCAGAGTCCATCTATGTGATGGTATAGGGGTTGCAGAGGGCTGCCTTCGTGGCTAGTCTGCCTCCCAGCCATGCTACAGAATTTAGTGTTGCAGAGGGCTTTGGTCCATCCTTCTGCAGTAGATGTTACTCTATACATATGCAGTTATAATTTGTACTTACAGGTATGCATTTTTCAATTTAAGAGTGTGGGTGCAAGCAGCTTCAAAACCTTCCTCTACATTTGCATGGCCAAAATAGCACACCCACATAGCACGCAATAGCACAAAAGCTTATGCCCAAATAAATTTGTTAGTCTCTAAGGTGCCGCAAGGACTCCTCCTTTTTGCTGATACAGACTAACACGGCTACCACTCTGAAACCTGACACTCACATTTGAGACAATAATTTTGGCTTATCCGGTATTTGCAAATTCCATGATTTTTATTCATGCTAATCAGGTGTTCTTACTGACTTCTAGGACAAACAAAAAGTGTATTGCACAGAAGTTGGCACTCAAATTAGGATGCACAGCTTTAAAGGTGCAAAATAGAAGGATGTGTTTCAGTAGCATGACCCTAAGTATGTTAGGGAAAATCCTTCTTATGTGATTTTTTTTTCATATTCATTCACATATTAATTAATTTTTTTTAGACAATCTGAGCCAAAGGTTAGCTGAGAGAATTATTTAAAATCCCTAGCATATAGTTAGTACTTTTGTAGCATTTTTTTCTTTAACATCACAGACTACTTTATATGCATTAATGAATGAACCCGCGGACCTAATTTATGAACACTGCTGTAGAGAAATATCCCCATTTTATTAGTAAGGAAAAGTGACCCATTTAATGAGGTAACTTAGTGACTTGCCCAAGATCACAGAGGAAGTCTATGGTAGCATCAGAAATAGAACTCAGGCATCCAGGTTCCCAGTCCTGTGCCTTAGCCAGAAGACAATCTCTTCGACACTCTGTTCTCCTCACACAGTGCTTTCTGTCTTCAAAGCAGTGAGAAAACAAAGGACAGAGAAAATGACAATCTGTTCAGTGGCAGATACTGCTTTGACAAGGTAACATTATAGTAAAGCTTCACAGCTTCACATTTTCCATAGGTAGTTGGATTGTCTGTTTTCCTGCCTTTTACATGCATTGTCTTTGTCTTTACAAAGACCTGTCTTTTTTATTTAGTGTTTACTGTCTAAACTAAACCCGTTTGTAGCCCTTTAAAGGAGCCTATAGTCTTCAGTTCAAAGAGGACTACACAGCAGCAGTAGTCTTCTTTGTGGTGAACAGGTTCTGTGCTATCAAAAGCAGGTATGGACAATCAATTACAACTTATCAGAGTCGTTATTGATGTACAAGCAAGTCAGTAATTGTGGCTCAGAAATCATTTTTGGTATGAACAATGAAACAAGAATACCGAACTGTGGCTCAGCACAGAAATTTTTTTTTCTTCCCCCCGTATTGGAAGGTTGCCTAGCTCTGTAACAAATTTTGCTGTCAGTTGTGGGAAAGTTACCAGCAGGCATTACATTAGGAACTTCCTTTACAAAGAGAAATGAGTATCGGAGCATCTGCAGATACTAACAGTGTTGCTAACCATCGTAATGGGGAGGCAGTCATCCTTATAGTAATGAGCAGCAGTTGACCTGATGGTTGGAACACAACTGTCATGTAAATGGAAACCTGTGGGCTCCTCCTGCAGCTTTACAATATTGCCAATTTTACTCTGCCCTGAGGTGCAAATTCTCTTCCAGAAAAAAGGCCTGAATCTTGCAATAAGCCTGCCTTCTAGCTGTTTTCCCAGGGGACAGTTTGTGACTTGGAATAATATTTTTAGACTATCCCTGCACAGGTAAAAACAGAAGGCCAAATCCTTGAAAAATAAAAATGAGAATGATCACTTGCCAGAGCGTGTCTACCAAACTCTCCTAGTCTCAATAAATTAATAATATAGTGTGGATAATATAGACCCTCCAAGAGCTGTAAAAGTTTGAAAAGGAATGTGGTCTAGTCGGCTGAACATAAGGATTGATAGTGAAGACATTTTGCTCCTGGCTATCCTGCTTACACCTCATGTGGCATTGCATAAGTCAGTTAGTATCTCTCTGTTTCAATGTTCTCATCTTTCAAGTGGATGTGGATATAATATTTACATACATTGCAGGTATGGTGTTTATAGCTATTAAACTACTATGTCTGTTTTTTCGTGTTCTCTACACCTTTATGTTTCTAAGCATTCACATTCTTCCTTTGCACAAAGCTAAGCAGCCATTTTGTTCTCAGAGGTGCTTCTGGCTTGCAACAAAAGAGAGTCACGCTTTGTGCTGTTTCATAGACTTTATATTTTTTGTAGTTTTCCATAATCTAGAAATCATCTTTTGAAAAACAATACATTGTGCTCTCTGTACATGAAATCAGAACAAGACTTGGGATCTAGATGTAAAACAGCAATGGGCTAAAAACAAAATGAAGAACCAATAAAGAGGTCTCATGGTTAAAAAGACACATAGGAAAAGTAAAATGGCCACTTACGGAAATCTGGACAAAGAAGAACAATTTGAAATCTATGGATAAATGCTTTAACAATATTTTATACAAATGTTATTGATAAAAGAAGGAAGAATGGCCCAGTGGGCAGGGCACAAGCTGGAAACCTGAGTGCAATTCCTTGTTCTGTAACCATGTGTGACCTTGGATAAGTCCCTTATTCTCTCTGTGCCTCAGTTGCGCATCTGTAAAATGGAGATAATCGTTACTTCCCTAGTTCCCAGAGCATTGTGAAGATACATACACTAATGATAGATTGTGAGGTGCTCAGATACTTCAATAAAGAGAGCCGTAATTACCTTGGATAGAAAAGAAGGCACTATATGTACTATAATGGGGGTCTTTTGAAGGGTAATGAGTTAATGTTTATAAAATATTTTGATACCTGGCTTGAAAGGCAAAAATGGAAAATATTATTATATTGACGTTCTTTTTCCCCATAGGCTATAGGTCACAAAGAGCCTCATCCCCTTGTGTATCTGTGCAAGAGCCAGGGGCAATCGCAGTCCCTGAGGTGAGGGGTGCACTAGGACTGATTGCTTTGTGCCCCTTGGGAATGACACGTAGCTTCCAAAAATGGCAGGAAGAAGGCAGTGCTGTGACCCCCAACCACTTCTATATCAATTCCTGTAGCCCATGAGGCACACTGGGGGTGTTACTATCACAGCATATTGAGGCCTGTCGTAAAATGCCATGATCTAGCTGTAATTGAGCATCAAAGCACCACTGTGAGGTAAATATTAAATAATATTCTTATTTTACAGCTGGGGAAACTGAGGCAAAGAACAGCTAAGTGACTTAACTAGAGTTAGAGAGAAACTCTGACGCACAGCTGTGAAGAGAATCCAGATCTCCCAAGTCCCAGTCCTGCGTTTTACCCACAAGACCATATTTTATCATAAAGCCTTCAAGCAATTAGCTATAATAGCCCTGTTTCAGCTTGAGTTGAAGTGACACCACTTTCCTCCTTTTGTATTTATCAAATTGACCTTCCATTCTTTTTTTTATCTCCATTATCATTACAACTATCTGGGGGATGACTTCATTACAGGGGGTATATCTAGATGCTTGCCATTATCTGAAAGTGTCTGTCATATTGTGAAAATGGTTCCTTGGGTACAATAGGTGGAAGAAATTATGAAAATGTATTTACGATATCAAAGTTGCCTCTTAGGGGCAAAGCACAATGTCATTTTGTCTCTATATCAGGAAAATTCATTTGATTGAGCCGTCTCCAAAATTTAGCCTGTTCTGTTAGCTTACCATTTAAAAAAAAACACAACCCAATCATGGTCATTGTTTCCTAAATCCTAAATACTTTAAATGTAATTGAAATTCCACAGCCTAATTTCCCTAATGCCATGCTGTACCATGACTCAAAGAAAAACTCCAAAGATAGATGATTAATGAACAATGATTTTTAATGCTAGACAATTAATACTGTTTGTGTTTTCATACGATACAGGAAAACCTCTAATTAAGGGAAATTTCCTTGAAAAAGGCCCTCTGGGGCTTCTCTGTAATGTGGACTTATCTCTCAGTCGAGGGCTGGACTTAACTTGCTTAAGGAAACCACAGTAACCGGCAGCTTGTTGTGTTTAACGACATTCACAATTTAATCTCCGGACACAATTACTCCTGTAATTTTGCAAAGCGGTTTTCTATCAAATATTCCATCAAAGTTTTACAGCAGCCTGATTCATATCTGAAAAACCAATGACTTAATGCATCCATATTTATTATTGACATGTCATCTAGATGTCTGGCATGAGCCAGCCTTCTCATGCATGGCTTCAAATCAGTGTAAGAGGCTTTTCTTCATATCTGAGATGGTTCTCGTTTGCATTTTTACTGTATAAATATAACATAAATGCTATGTGAGATTATCTGGAAAAACAATGACCTGGGACCAGCCGTTACCTTGAGTGATGCTATCCACATATCAAAATAGCACGTGATAGCATATGAAGTTCTTAGAACAGGAATGCTTTTCCTGTCTAACCAGCATCTGTGAAAAAGAGATTAGCCAGTAAATAAGTGGAACAATTGTTTTCTGAAGACAAAAAAATCTAAAAGGTCCATCTAGGTTTAGTTCCTGTATCTACCACAGTGGAACACATGAGGCATGCCCATGTTGTATAGCGATGGGGCCATTAGGAATATATGTAATAAATAAATGGAGAACTAAACAAATATCGAGTCAGATCCTCTGCTCTTGTAAATTGGGTGTAGCTCTATTGAAGTCAGTGAAGTCAATGGAGCTATGCTGATTTCCATCCTCTGGAAATCTGGCCCTGTGTGTGTGTGTGAGAGAGAGAGAGAGAATGTGTACAATATATATATATAGCCATCTGAAAGCTAGCGAACTTTATTTTCTGGTTTCTTCAGATCTTCAGTAGAGTTTACTCCTCATTACTTTAGTAAAGCAATGCTCCAAAAATGCCTGCTGTAACTCAATAGATTAGATCAACCTGCACAGAAACATCAGTTAAGCAAGACACTCAGATAGTATTAAGTGATGTAGAGCCACTGAATTTAGTGTAGTCATGCCAATTTACACTAATTATTGATCTAGCCCGATGTGTCTACATTTATTAATATACTTTACGCTTCTCACTGCTGCCAAGATTTTTTTTTTAAATTAGCTGCTCCAAAAAGTCTTGTTTTAGCTGTGGTTTCCATTTTTAAAGATGCATCCATGACCAGTTAGTATATGGCTTTGTATGAGACATAACGGTATTTTCCTTCAGTTACAATACAATGTTGTGGCTTCTAATGCACCACAAGATGGGAACTGTTAGTAAATGTTTCTCCTTTTAATAGTGATCACTGTATAATAATAAACTTGGGAGAACCAGAACATTTCTGAGTTGAGCGAAGTCAAACCATGGGTGTTACTTGGTTCCATTAGCAAACACACAAAATGAACTATTAGAAATGGTTATACATGTATCAAGAATAATCTATCTAATCCATCTATAAAGTGACCGTATATGTCATTGCGACTACCAGGAGCCAGTTTTAACAATGTAGCTCTTCTTTGACTCATTCTTATTCATAAATGGGTTTGAGTTGGGATTGAAGCTTAATTGCTTGCTAATCAGTACTTGAGCAAAGTAAACTTCCTGCAAGTGTTGGTTCAGTGCTAGGCAGAAGAGCTGGAGTAACAGCAGATGCAAGATTGATGCCTTTAAAACAATGAACTTGAACTTATCTTAGCTGGTGTGGCTATGGGGAATTAAGACATAGGGTATATCTACATAGCAATTAAACACTTTAAATTACTGCATAGACATCTGAGCTTGACCTGGGGCTGAAGCTCTGGGAGTGCCATCATTGGGGAGTGTTCCAGAGCCCAGCCTACAGCCTGAGTCCTAACATCCACACAGCAAATTTTAGCCTCTCAGTGTGAGCCCACATCAGCTGACGCAGGCCAGCCATGACCATTCCATGGGTCTTCTGTTCCAGTGTAGAGACTAAGGGTAGGCCCATACTTACCGCGCGGGTCGACGCGGTGAGTTCGACTTCTCGGAGTTCGAACTATCGCGTCTAATCAAGACGCGATAGTTCGAACTCCCCACGCGCTCCGGTCGACTCCGGAACTCCACCACCGCAAACGGCGGTGGCGGAGTCGACCTTGGAGCCGCGGAGTTTGACCCCACCGCGTCTGGACGGGTAAGTCAGTCGAACTAAGGTAGTTCGACTTCAGCTACGCTATTCGCGTAGCTGAAGCCGCGTACCTTAGTTCGACACCCCCCCCCCCGTAGTGTAGACCAGACCTAAGATTGTAGCAGTTCTTCTTTGCAGGAAATATGCTGTGTATCAGAAATGCTGTCAGGGGGATTCTGATCCAGGATTCATGGGTGTGCACCAGAAATATAGATGTCTCTGCAGTATTTTTGGACTTTCTAGTTTCATTCCAGTTCCAGATGCTTTTTAAATGTTTTCAGAATATCTGGTGAGCAGATCTAGGGAGTTAAAACTCCTACCTACCTAGCTGTTTTCCTTTGTTCAGATAAGAGCCCGGGGTGCATTCTGATGGTCAACAAAATGAGTTGATTGTGGCTTTTTAAGTCAGGGAAGACTTTAGAATCCAGCTGGTCTGGCCAAAAAATGTAATCTTCAGTTTATTTGGGGTTCTGTCAGATGAGGCATGTTAGTGAGCAAAACCTTAGTTATTACGAGCCAGTTTGCTTTGAATAATTTAATTAGAAAACACTTATCAGCTGAGAAGTTCACAGGAAAATATCAAAGTGGGGGTTCTGATTTACTCTAAAAATGTCTAGCTACTCCTCTGTCCCTAATACTTTTGAAATACTAACAGAAACAGAGCAACAGTGGGCATTTTATTATATTGATAATCATTAGTTTGGAGTGAATTTCAGTGTTTGTGAACAGTGTCCCAACTGACAGCCTTGGAAACGAAAGTGCTATACTTATTCACAGACCTGCTACAATCTGGGTAGCAGCAAACACAAGTTTTATCCTCACTGTGCCTGGAGAAGAGACCACCACTGAGAGAGTAAATTAGTGTCCATGCCCATTCTTTCTGTGGTCTGTCTGCTGACAAATTGCCATCTGAGGGGCTTATGGTTTCATTATAGGGATGCCCATCCATTAGGAATTGTGGTGCCACCCAGCACCAACTCATTTCAAACAGGCTACCAAATAGCCATCATGTGAAAATGTCTTTTGGTCATTATTGCCCTGGTCTGGACTTGAATTAATAGCCATAAAAGGCATTTTTCCCATTACCTATACAGTAACTCCTTCTTTAACGTTGTAGTTATGTTCCTGAAAAATGTGACTTTAAGTGAAACGATGTTAAGCAAATCCAATTTCCCCATAAGAATTAATGTAAATAGGAGAGATTAGGTTCCAGGGAAATTTTTTTCACCAGACAAAAAGCTATATATTATATACACACACGGTATACGTTTTAAACAAACAATTTAATACTGTTCACAGCTATGATGATTGTGAAGCTTGGTTGAGGTGGTGAACTTAGAGGGTGGAAGAGGGAGGATTATTTCCCAGGGAATGCCTTGCTGCTGAATGATGGACTAGCACTCGGCTGAGCCCTCAAGGGTTAACACGTTGTTAATGTAGCCTCTCTCACTCTACAAGGCAGCAGGAATGGAGGGGAGGGGAGACAGCATAGCAGACAGAGATAGACACACACCTTGGGTACGTCCACACTACCCGCCGGATCAGTGGGTAGCGATCGATCTATCAGGGATCGATTTATCGCGTTTCATCTAGAGTAGCCTCCAGTATAGTCAGCACTAGATTAATGGGAGAATTCTCCCATTGACCTCGCTACTGCCTCTCAAGGAGGTGGATCACCTACGCTGATGGGAGAAGCCCTTCTGTTAGCATAGGTAATATCTTCCTTGAAGCACTACAGCGTCGCAGCCGCTGCAACGTTTTAAGCATAGACAAGTGAGACAAGGTCTCACTTACACCTATTTAGTGGTGTATCAACCTTACATATGTATTCCACCTTGTGACAGGGTATGCTTGGTCCTCTGAGTTCCCCTGCTGGAGGCCCCAGGCTCTACTACACCCTGCCCCAGGAGAAGAGCAGCAAAGGTGGGTCCTCCAGACCTTCCTAGACTGGCCTCATAAGAAGCAGCCAATCAGAGCCCAGCAGGTTCAGTTAAAAGGCGCTACAGGGGTTTAACACGTCAGTTGCTGGCTGGGACCTGAACATTAAGGCAGGGTGTGGGAAATAAGTATCCAAATCTTTCCTTCTGCTTACAGTGAATCACCCATCTCATGAATATTTAACTTGCGTTGGTGTTCAGCATGATCTTAGCGTTTAAAGGGGTTGTGCTACATTTGTTGTCAATGACTAGTGTTAAGATTTTTCAGACACTACATACAGTTTCTCAAAAGTAGGCAAAAAAGGAGCGTAGGTTTGGGAAATGGATGTGGGCTGACATCTCAAAAAATACCAGCCTACAATGTATTTCATTAGACCCTGACAACAGATGAATGAAATCCACAGAAGCACAGATTAAACCTATTTCTGCCTTTATAAAATGAACACATAGGATTCTGGAGCTAAAGAAAGCATAAATCTCACCAGAAATGACATCAGAAACCTGCTGAGCTTTTGCAGCTGTTTGTCAAATTCCCCTGATGTGTGAGGGTATTTCTAAGCAAGACAATGCAGAATATAGTATTTTGATGTCTTCTAGAACTGCACATGCATAATCGTCATTTTATTTCTTGTCACTAGCCTAATCTGAAAAGTAAAGCAGGATAGTGTGGTGTTTAGTCATGCTTCTTAAATGTGCTTTGTAGGCTGCTTTGCTCTGTTCTGCTTAATGATACGCTGCTAACATTTTACTAAACCTTAAATACAGCTCTGAAATAAAAGGACCATTTTCATTTTCCTGTGTTTATAATGCCAATCAATTGGAGCCTTCAAGCAATTATTGACTAATTAAAGACTATCTTAGAGAAGACAGAGAAAGCATTAGGAGCTCACATGTTGAGTTAAACTCTCTCATAATATTTGCATAGCACCATATATGGAAGGACAAATAGAAGACTGCTGAATCTTTTAGTGGGGGAATTGAAGCCCTGGCAACCTGGCAGTGCAATTCAGTTACCAAAATTGGAGTCCTTTTCCTGGTTCTCATTGCATTGGGGAGGTGGGGGGTGTCAAGTTGAGCTGTGCAAAAAGTATGCCCAGTTTTGATATCGAACTTCCCTGCTTTCAGCTCCCCATTTCCAGATGGGTTCAAAATTTAGATCTAGAGTTTCACTAGTCCATTGTTCAGGGATATTGAGATCTAGACTTGAGCCTGTGATATGATTCATTTATAATGAGAAGAGCCACGTACCAAAACCACCCAGTGACATTACATATTGGTTCTGAGACATGGTCCAGGTTTCAAACACCCCCTAAATGTGAACAGGTTTGATTCCATGATCTTGATTCAGTCTCTAGTTTTGTTACAAACTGGTAGTGAAGACTGAGTTAATCAAAAGATTCTTTAAAGCTCACAAACCTTTTGGACAAACCTGTGCCATGCTTCAAACCAGCCCCAGCTGACGTGGTGGTTTGTTCAAAAATCACAAGCACTGCTTGTCTTTAAAAGGTTTCAAAACTGAACTCAGGTGAAATTCAGCCGTTTCATCTGAGTTTCTCTTTGAAATATTGGATTTGATTGAACCTGCAAAACTCTGACCTTTGACCCATGACCTGAGCTCAGGTGATCAGGTAAACAATCATTTCTATCTTAGACTTAAGAAGATACTTGTAAAGTTAGTGCAAATGAAACTAAAACTATAATGCAAATAGGAATAAACAAAGACGCTTAAACATTTTGTTTAAAATGAGCTTTGCAGTTAGCCTGAAGGCTAGTATTTAGTTCAAGTGGTGGTGGTTATAGCACCAGGCAACCTTAGGCCTACTAAAAGTTAGTGTTATTAAGTAATCTTGGGTTAGAAGATTTAGTAATATATATCTTCTGAGAAACTGTCTAGACTGCAAAGGCTTTATTTAGCCAGACTTCCTTAACCACATTGTACAAAGAACCTCCTAGCTGTGCAAATGCTTACAACAGTTGTCAGAACCCCCAAAATGGGTAGTGGGAATGAGACACGTGAACCAGAGGCCAAGACTTAACCATATATGGTCTTGGGAATACATAGGTATAAGGAACGGGCGCATTAAAACGGACTCAAACCCAACCCTCGGCAGGATCTTGGGAAAGCAGAATGGTGACTATCTGAATGATTAATCTCACCTTAAGGTGAACCCAGAGTCCCATGATTCATGAGTATATGTGATGTAGGCTCTGCTGCTTCCCCCCACCCCCTTCTAGGTCTGACATATTGCTTACATTGATTGTAGTATAATAAAACTCATAAAGTCTGTGTGTCTCAACAATCATCTTCTTAATTTAATTGCTTCATGTCACTAATAATAGGTTCATTCTTTGGTGGCTAAGTGCATTTTGCACCCAAAATTAATCATAAGGCTGCAACTCAAAGCAAAAACAGAGCAGCACTAACCCTGCTGTACTGAAATCACAGAATGTAATGACAATATTAATAATAGCTTGCAGTCCTGTTGGTCCTTCCCTCTGAGGATCTCAAAGCTCTTTACAAACACTAAAAGTTAAATCCTCACAATAGCCTTGTAAAATAAGGAAGTGTATTATTATAGTATAATTAATAGTAATTATTACTTGCATTATAATAGTACCTAGAGACTTAAATTGAGATTGAGAGTCCATTATGCTAGGTGCAATACAACATGCCATAAGAGACACTCCCTCCTATGAAGAGTTTACAATCTAAATAGATAAAGAAGGGCAGCGGAGGCATAGATCAGTTAAGTGCATCTGTGGCGAAGCTGAGACTCAAACCCAGTTCTCCAGTTTTACATCAGAGAAACTCCAATGGATCTATTCAGGATTTACCCTTGAGTAAAGTGGGAAGAAGTCAGTTTAATTGATTCTGGACAAGCGCAGACAGAATGGGCCTGTTGAATGTCTTAACTGTTTTAATTTTATGTTTGAGGCTAACAGTTAATTGTCTAATGTGCAGTCTTTAGTTGGGAAAGTCTTTGTTCATTGGACGCTCAAGCTCCAGTTTTACATAGTTTACATCATTACATTGTCTATTTCTTTCTTTGTTATGCCGTTGTGTGATCGCTATGTATATAAACATAGGACGTTGGTGAAAAAGCTGTTGGTAATGACCAAGTGACTCTCTCACTATGTGAACCCAAACCACTGTTTCTGATTACTACTTTATACGGGCATACACATCCAAATTTCACATTCAAGTCCCCCATTACAAAGTGATATCTTTGCTCGATATTTAATGAGTGTCTCTTTAACCCATTTGTAGAACTCTTCACACAATGCACAGTCAACCTGTGGAACTCATTGCTAGGGGATATTGTGGAGGCCAAAACTATAACAGGGTTAAAAAAAATGAAATAAGTTCATGCAAGATAGATCCATCAATGGCTCTTAGCCATGATGGTCAGGGATGCAACCCCATACTCTGGGGAACCCTAGTCTCTGACTGCCAGAAACTAGGAGTGGACGATAGGATGGATCACTCATTCTGCCCATTCTGTTCATTCCCTCTGAAGCACCTGGCATTGGCCACTGTCACAAGACAGGATACAGTAGAACCTCAGAGTTATGAACACCAGAATTATGAACTGACCAATGAACCCCACACCTCATTTGGAACCGGAAGTATGCAATCAAGCAGCAGCAGAGATCCCCTCCCCCCCAAAAGGCAAATATAGTACTGTGTTAAACATAAACTTCTAAAAAAAAAGGAACATTTAAAAAAATTTGACAACATAAGGAAACTATTTCTGTGCTTGATTCATTTAAATCAAGATGGTTAAAATCAGCATTTTTCTTCTGCATAGTAAAGTTTCAAAGCTATAGTAGGTCAATGTTCAGTTGTAAACTTTTGAAAGAACAACCAAAATGTTTTGTTCAGAGTTACGAACAGCTTCCATTCCCGAGGTGCTCATAACTCTGAGGTTCTAGTGTTGTGAGTTAGATGGACCATTGGTCTGACCCAGTATGCACATTCTTTTTTTCTTATCAATCACATCACTATCAGCTTTTTGTAGGAGCATAAACCTGAAGATGGACATATCAACTGGCTTTGCTGAAAGGCAAATAGTTATGGTTCCATTGCTGATTGGGTTATATCCAAGCACGCATTTTGATGTTTCCTTGGATAAGATAAATTAGATCCCCCATATTTTCTCATTTTCTTGGATCATGAGTAGTACACTGCATATCCATCCAGCATCATGAAATGACCCTTATCATTCCATCACAGCTCTGAGATTCCACATATTTCTCTCCTACACATTTCCAATTCTTTGATCACAATGGTACACTTCCTTTCTTACATACTCTTCCCAGTCCACGTTCCTACTCTAATGATTTGTTTAAGAAGGTTCAAGTCAAGGTGAAAGAGGAGAACAGCCTGAATGAACTTTGGAATAAAATGAAAATTGAACTGTCATGTTTAAACTTCAAAAGCACGCATCGTGAAAGGTCTGCATGGGACTGCACCATAGTTAGCCAAGAAAGTGTTTGAACTGGCAAAAAAAGATGCAAAATGGCTTGGAGATGGAAGAATATAGATGCTGGTACATTGAACTGAGCAGGCAGACTAGAGAGGCAAGAGTGAATGCATCAGGACATAAGGAGAGGAACTTGAGAATTATAAAGAGTCCTAATACAAAACGTACATTCACAGTGGTCTGGCCTCTTACAAAAAGTTTTCCCCATGATCAAGCATAATAAAAGATCACAATGGCAGAGTTCTTACTCAAGGTGACAATATCAAATAGTAATAGAGAAATTGATTCTGAAATCTATATGCCTTATCAGAGCCACTTACAATACTGGACAATAGAAAGGTGAATACAGTATGGAGTTGGAGCCATCAATCTCGTGAGAGGAAGTGGTGTGAAGTATTATGAAAATGGACCTAGGAAAGCACCAGGAGCAGATAACATACCGGCAGAACTGCTGAAAGTGATTGGTGACTGTGGTATAGATCTCGTGTGGAAAATTTGCAGTGATGGATGGATGACTAGAAATTGGCCAGATGTCTGGATGAAAAGAATCTTTCTGTCTTTATCAAAGAAAGGAGACACAAGAGTATAGTAACGATCATATTATCTCCCTGATATTGCACACAAGCGAAGTTCTGTTCTACGTAATCCAGGATCTCATGCAGCGAATGTTTAGAAGCAGAACTACCACCACAGCAAACTGGTTTCAGAGAGGGGTGAGATGTGTTGGTTCTTGGGGTACCCAGGACTGAGAGTCATCTTGTTACCCCCTTGTCTCTAGCATGAGGGAGACTTGTTTATGCTTCTGGGTATCAGCTCCCTGATGCCATTTGCCTGTTAGACATGCAATCACTTGTCTCTGGGCTATGCCAGCCATTATTTTGCTTTGCAAGCTAACAATTTGTGTACCCCAGTCCCTGGTTCTCTTCAAAGCATTCCCCTGTTGTGTCCAGCCCCCTTCCCCACTGAACACTCACAGAAATACCAGGTCTGTAGTCCCAAGGAATCCATTTTGAAGCACTTGGCAGAGAGGAAGGTGATCAGAAACAGTCAATATGGATTCACCAAGAGCAAGTCATGCCTGACCAACCTGATTGCCTTCTATGATGAGATAACTGGCTCTGTGGATATGGGGAAAGCGGTGGATGTGATATATCTTGACTTTAGTGAAGCTTTTGATATGGTCTCCCACAGTATTCTTGCCAGCAAGTTTAAAAAGTATTGTTTGGATGAATGGACTATAAGGTGGATAGAAAGCTGGCTAGATCATCAGGCTCAAGGGGTAGTGATCAATGGCTCAATGTCTAGTTGGCAGCCAGTATCAAGCGGGGGTCTGTCCTGGGGCTGGATTTGTTCAACATCTTCATTAATGATCTGGAATGATCAAATGGATTGCACCCTCAGCAAGTTCATGGATGACACTAAGCTGGGGGGGGCGGAGAATTAGATACAATGGAGGGTAGGGATAGGATCCAGAGTGACCTAGACAAATTAGAGGATTGGGCCAAACAAAATCTGATGAGGTTCAACAAGGACAAGTGTGAAGTCCTGCACTTAGGACAGAAGAATCCCATGCATTGCTACAGGCTGGGGACCGACTGGCCAAGCGACAGTTCTGCAGAAAAGGACGTGGGGATTACAATGAACGAGATGTTGGATATGAGTCAACAGTGTGCCTTTGTTGCCAAGAAGGCTAACAGCATATTGGGCTGCATTGGAACATTGACAGCAGATCAAGGGAAGTGATTATTCCCCTGTATTCGGCACTGGTGAGGCCACATCTGGAGTATTGCATCCAGTTTTGGGGCCCCCACTACAGAAAGGATGTGAACAAATTGGAGAGAGTCCAGCAGAAGGCAACAAAAATTATTAGAGGGCTGGGGCACATGACTTATGAGGAGAGACTGAGGGAACTAATACTGTGACCAGAAGAAAACTGAAGCCTTGGCGATGTGGTGTTGACAAGGACTCTTGTCTGTCTCCGGGACAGAAAAAAAGGTGAATGCTTAGGCTAGAAATATTACTGAAGAGAAGCAGACTCAGCTGGCAGAAGTTAATTTATGTACTTTGGTCACATCAGGCATAGAGATGGAAATAACCCAAAAAAGTTATCATGAAAAGTTATCATGGTGAGCAGCAAATATCTGGAAGGTTATCTGATGAATATTCAAAGTTAGCAATGGATCAAGAAGGCTTCCAAAATTCTTTTGTGATGTCACCTATATTCAGTCATGAATAAATGTTTTTTACTTAAGTGGGAAGAGAATCAAACCCTTTCCAGTGCCTTAACCGTTAGATCATCCCATTAATAAATTAAGTGAACATTTTTCTTCCCTTATCCTTACTACCAATTAGTTAATCCTGGCATCTTGACCAAAGTACTTATCACTTAATTTCATTCTAGTGGACCCAGTATTTCTCCAATAATTCAGTTGGGCAGGTTGAGTCTGATTCTTCATTCTGATACAATCAGAATCAGGCCGGTTATTTTTCACTTCTTATCAGCTTTTGTATAGTGGTGGTGTTACTGGTAAATCAACCACACAACAAAAACACTAACCCAGGAACCTATCCTTGCAACAAAGCCCGTTGCCAATTCTGTCCACATATCTATTCAAGGGACACCATCATAGGACCTAATCACATTAGCCACACCATCAGGGGCTCGTTCACCTGCACATCTACCAATGTGATATATGCCATCATGTGCCAGCAATACCCCTCTATCATGTACATTGGCCAAACCAGACAGTCTCGACGCAAAAGAATAAATGGACACAAATCAGACATCAAGAATTATAACATTCAAAAACCAGTCGGAGAACACGTCAGCCTCCCTGGTCACTCAATTACAGAGCTCAAAGTCTCAATACTCCAACAAAAAAACTTCAAAAACAGACTCCAACGAGAAACTGCAGAATTGGAATTAATTTGCAAACTGGACACCATTAAATTAGGCTTGAATAAAGACTGGGAGTGGATGAGTTTTTACTTTGTGTAATGACCATTTCCCTATGCTAGTTTTCCCCTACTGTTACTCAGACCTTCTTGTCAACTGTTAGAAATGGGCCATCCTGATTATCAATACAAAAGTTTTTTTTCTCCTGTTGATAATAGCCCACCTTAATTGATTAGTCTCATTACAGTTGTTATGGCAACACCCATTTTTTCATGTTCTCTGTGTATATATATCTTCCTACTATATTTTCCACTGCATGCATCCGATGAAGTGGGTTTTAGCCCATGAAAGCTCATGCTCAAATAAATGTGTTTGTCTCTAAAGTGCCACAAGTACTCCTCGTTCTTTTTGCTGATACAGACTAACACGGCTATCCCTCTGAAACCAGTCTTCCCTATAACTGCATTCCAGTGGTGGGTGAATTGATCCTAGCATACCTACCGTGGGCCTGATGCTATAGTCATTTACACAGGGTTTACATCAGTGTCACTCTACTGACTGCAGAATAGCTACTCCCAATTTACACCCAAGTAATTTAAATCAAACCTGAAATGTTCAGAGCAGAATTCTTCCTGATGGAAGGTAGTATATGAGGACTTGTTCTGACAAATCAGAGAAACCATTTTATATAAGGAGTCATTTACAAGTTGTTCTCTGATCAGATGTTTTTTCCTGCAACTGTTACAACAAAATGAATATCTTCCTACCCTTCTCAGACACTCTTGACAGGCTCATAAGAGCAAACAAGCTTCTAGTTTTATAGTTGCCAGCATTTGGATGTAAAAATCAGCTTTGGGATCTAAGATGTTGCTCTCAAGAGATGTATTTCTTTACAGAGCTACAGGCTTTATTCCTAAAGAGTTTTTGTGCAGCTGCATGTCTGTTTTTTATTAAGAACTATAGTTATGCAGAAACTAACATCAGGATACATGTCTCTCAGGAGGACACTAGAGTCGCTGACTATTACTATTACATCTGGAACTGTATGTTTTCTTATTGACACCTGTGCTGGTTACTCTTTATTGTTGCTGGTGCTGTTTATTATATGTTGTAATAAGTAGAGGATACCCAGTTGTCTAGGCTGTTCATTTCTGAAAGTTATTTACCATAATCCTCAAAATACATTACTGGACTTTTGTTTCACCAACTGAAAAGCCAGCGTGTGCTCCTCGCTCGCGTGTGCTCTCTCTCTCTCCTTCTACTTCTTCATTATCCATTCCAAGACCTAAGTCAGCCCTGGCACAAAGCTTTCTGGTTGACAGACATATTAGTGCAGTGGTTTTCAAACTGTTTGTATTGGTGACCCCTTTCACACAACAGGCCTCTGTGTGCGTCCCCTCCCCTTATAAATTAAAAACAGGAGGGGGAGTTAATTTAATTTAATTGGGGCTTGGCGCAGTCAGCCCCAGGGAGCTGACAGCTCATGATCCCCATGTAACCACCTTGTAATCCCTAAGGGTCATGACTCCCAGTTTGAGAACCCCTGCATTAGAACCTAATGAGAAAACGTACATTTTATGGAAAGTTTCACTTTTTTTTTGTTTATTAGCTGGCAGAATGGGTTTGTTTTTTGTATTTTCTACCACAGAGCATAGGTGGTGAATATGTGACCTGGGATAGAAAAGTCTCCAACTGTCTATTTCTTTGCACCTTGTATAATCATCCATACCTTTGCAAAGTGAAGGGAAAGTTGGGTATAAAAATGCTTCACTCTGTAGGTGTACATGACCATACAAGGTGCAAGGCAGTGGAGAATCAGGCCCATACTGATTGTTCAAACTTCACAGAAACCAGCAACCCAACTGGCAATAACTGGCGACCTTCTTGGCAGCTTCACCAGAGAGGGCAGTGCCTGAATGGACATGGGAACTGAACTACCCCTTGTGGTAAATGCATTTGGCTAGATTGTAACTTGGACTAGAGAACACATGCAAGTGGGTAAGAGAAAGTGTATGCATATATGTGCCACCTGGACCTTAGGCTTAGATATGTGGTCATCAATGAGGCTGCTTACTCACCTACCTACCTACCTCCCCTGTGCAGACAAGTAGGGAATAGATGGAGTCTTGGCTCCAAACTCCCCCTACTCAGTGGCCAGAGTAGCTTCATCCATTTCCTTGGGAGTCTTTTCCAGTAATTGTTTTTGCCTTTAAGAACTTCTTTGATCTCAGGTATTGAACTCTTAGTTCCAGGCCATTGTTCTTTGTTCTTCTACCTCCTCAGACTGTCAGTAATTCTTTCTTAAGATATATTATAAACTGTGATCATAGCACCCCTGGAGCAGTCATTGTCTTCCATATATTCTGAATTTAGGTAATCCTCACCCCCAATACTTTAGAAAAAGACATACTTGTACATGTCTTCACTAGCAACGTTAAGCAGCGCTTTAATGTGGCTGTGTAGTGACGGCACTATAAAAAACCCACCTCCATGAGGGGTGGCACTATTAAAAACCAAAAAACCCCAAACCCTGCCTCCATGAGGGGAGTAGCTATCAGGGCTGGAAGCGCGGCTCCCAGTGCTGATGCATGGTCTACACTGCTACTTCACAGCGCTGAAACTTGCAGTGCTCGGGGTGGGGTGGGAGGGAGATGTTTTTTCACACCCCTGAGCAAGAAAGTTGCAGTGTTGTAAAGTGCCAGTATAGACAAGGCCTTAGAGAGAATAAACAATAATTCTCTCTCCTGCAGCATCAGTGTGTTTACGGAGGAGAAGAAACTGCAAAATGTAAGTAATGCCTGTGCCACTTCATGGGCTATTAGTGGAGGTTGAACCTGGGACCTCTAGGTGACTGGCTCTTAACCTTTCCAGACTATTGTACCCCTTTCAGGAGTCTGATTTGTCTTGCATACCCCCAAGTTTCACCTCACTTAAAAATGACTTGCTTACAAAATCAGATATATAAGTACAAAAGTGTCACAGCACACTAGTACTGAAAAATTGCTCACTTTCTCATTTTTACTATGTAATTATAAAATGAAGCAAATGGAATAGAAATACTGTACTTACAGTTCAGTGTATAGTATATAGAGCAGTATAAACAAATCATTGTTTGAAATTTTAGTTTGTACTGACTTCACTAGTACTTTTTATGTAGCCTGTTGTAAAACTAGTCAAATATCTAGATGAGTTGATGCACCCCCGGAAGACCACTGTGTACTCCCAGGAGTACACATACCCCTGGTTGAGAACCACTCCTCTGTATCTTAATACAAGAGCTTCTACCGTCTGAACTGAAAGACCCACCTCTCTTATCCAAGACTGTAGTAGACTCCTCAATATCTATGTGGCCTAGCCACCACTAGATGGGGACAGTACAACTCCAAGTAGGCATACGTTAGGCCAGTGTTGCCTTGCTCTGGTCAGCACTGCTGACCGGGACATTAAAAGTCCCATCGGCAGTGCTGCCCAGCTAAGGCAGGCTAGTGACTACGTGTTCCGACACCGCGCTCCGCCCCGGAAGTGGCCAGCAGCGGGTCTGGCTTCTAGGCAGGGGGGCCACTGGGCTCCGTGCACTGCCTCCGCCCCGAGCACCAGCTCAGCACTCCCATTGGCCAGAAACCGGCCAATGGGAGCTGGGGGGGTGGTGGCGGTGTCTGCGGGTGAGAGTCGCATGAAGCTACTTGCGCGCACCTACGCCTAGGAGCCAGACCTGTTGCTGGCTGCTTCCGGGGCATAGTGTGGCCCGTGGCACCAGGACAGGCGGGAAGCCTGCCTCTGCACCCCAGCTGCACCGCTGACTGGGAGCCAGAGGTAAGTCCACGCTCCTGTCCTAGCCATGAACTTCCCCAAACCTGGAACCCTCTCCTGCAACTCAAACCCCTTATCCCCAGAGCCTGCACTCCCATCCCGCTGCCCTCACCCCTGCACCCTCTGCCTCAGCCCTGAGCCCCTCTCACACCCCAAACCCTTCATCCCCAGCTCCGTTGGGTCGCGGGCATCAACAGTTTTCTTCAACTAAGTCCCCAGAAAAATCTGAAAACCACTGCCTTAGACAACTAATGTAAGCTATCTTTCACAGAGGCTGAGAAACCTTATTGTCCGTGTGCTAGTCTAAGGTAAAGTGCAAGTGTTTGGAGGTAGGGCCCTGATTCTGTAATCACATGTACTGCTTTTGGGCCAGATCCCCCACTGGTATAAATCAGCATAGATTACTAGAAATCAATAGAGCCATGTTAATTTACACCAGCTGAAGATCTGGCTCAGTGAGTTTAGTTGGACTAATTAAATATATTGTATTATCATATGTGTTTCCAGAGTCAGGACCTTGGAACTGGTCTTGTGACATGCTGAACACCCTCAACCTGTATTAAAGTTAGTTGAAGGTAATCAGAACTTTGTAATTGGTGGTGGTATTTTGGTCCATGACTAAGAGCTGTAGTCATGGACCCGGACCATTTGTACTTGGTACAGTTCAAACAGAATAAAAAGACCATACAGTCTAAGGCAAGAAACAAAAGATGGTTAGATAGAGAGAGAGAGAGGGAGTACAATGAGACATTGGTCAGCATGATAAGCTGTGGTAAGAGGTAGTCAGCATCTCACAATCAGATCTAGAATATTTGTATAGGAAAATATGTGAATGTTGTAGCCTTTGGCTAACACACAGGACATTTCAATTTGAGTGACATTTTGAATTAATTGAAGTCAGCGGCTATACTTCTGTTGCTCTTCAGTAGAGCCAGATGTAATATTACATTGGTCCTGCACTAGGAGGTAGGTGTTGTCAGGGGCCGCTCTAGACATTTCGCCGCCCCAAGCACGGCGTCATACCGCGCGCCGGTCGGCGGCTCTGGTGGACCTCCCGCAGGCGTGCCTACGGAGGGTCCGCTGGTCCCGCGGCTCCACCGAAGCCGCGGGACCAGCAGACGCTCCGCAAGCATGCCGCCGAAGGCAGCCTGCATGCCGCCCTCCCGGCGACCGGCAGAGCACCCCCCTTGGCATGCCGCCCCAAGCACGCGCTTGGCGTGCTGGGGCCTGGAGCCGCCCCTGGGTGTTGTTTAGTTCCCACATTTTTCATAACCTCTTTACAAAGAAACATGCCTTCTTTCTTAAATGTATTTTGATTTATTTATATACAAAATCTTTCAGTTATCTCTGGAGTGGTGAAACTAAACAGAACTTCAGTGCTAGAATGTTGAAGAGAAACCAAAGCTTAATATTGGGGGTTAAAATGAAATCTTGATAAAGCAATTTCAAAGTGCCATGCGAATAGGTGTAATAGTTCTGAGGTTAGACAATGAAGCTTAAATGCCTTTTAATGTTCTTTAACTAGCCTCTACTTATTACTGAAGATCCTGTTTGAAAATACCTTTTGTTGTCTAACTATTTTTGAACCAAGCTACAATGTCATGCAGCATTCAACAATTGCATTGTTTTCTCATTGTAGTGGAAGATCTTTATCAGCTTCTATGGCACTCTGAGAGCCTAATAAAAGCACACATGGCCACTCATTCAGAAACCAGATTTACAGACTTGTATGGGTTTTTTTGTTACTGTTGTTTTGAAGGTGTTTGGGCAGCTGTAACTCACGTCTGCTTTGCTGGTCAAAGATCATCTTGCTAAAATACTCTTTTTAATCCTTCTTTTTGCCAGAGATTCAGAGCTAAATACAATTCCATCTACTAACATCAATTTGCAATAGATGTCCACGAAACAGCCTATGAAATTGTGAGCAAATGAGGTTTCATCTTGCTATTAACAAGGTTGCATTGCCAAGCCTGTCACCAGCGTAGCTGACCCTTTTGCTCTAGGAGGTCTGTTGTATTGTCTGTTCCAGCTGGTGCTATTGGCTGTTAATCAGAAGTGTTTATACTTTTTCATTCTCACTTAATTTCTGCTCTCTGTGCTCGACTTTGTATTCAGAATTGGTTCATTACAAAGTATATTGTTGCAACCCTGTCTTGACATTTCGCCATCAGCTGGCAGTGATCGGTCAATATTACTTCTGCCACTCTTCACAACGCAGAAAATATGCGATCACACCAATTAGGATGTTTACTCATTCTTTTCTCTACAGTCTTTCTTCTAGCTGGCAAACCTGGCCAAAGATTTTAAAACAGAGAAAATAAGGAAAAAAGCTGGACCCGCTGAAATAACGGGCATGGCAATAGCATTGAAGGCTTTTGTGAAGTGTAAAGCTATAACGTGACCAAATTTTGCTCTGTTGTATGTTGTATATTGGGTTACGTTTTTCCCTCACATACACCATTTACTACCCATTTGAATGGAGCTGCACGTGATTTAAGTAAAAGGATAGAATTTGGCCCATTGATTTGGAATTACTGCAGATCTACAATGATGTATCTCTGAGCCAAATTTGAGCTACTTAACTATAAGACAGGATCTTTCCCTACTATTCAATATAATATTTTGTTAAGGATATAGGTGCAGACTGAAGTCAATGGCAGTATGCTGAATTACAGCTGATGACGATATATGTAGCTAGTTAAATTGACACATCTGATTTTTAATAATGCTAGTTAAAATTTGGAAAACAATTTCATGGAAAAAAAGCGGTCTCCATTTTGCAGAATTCAGAACAGACCCATCTTTCATTTTGTACTAATACTTTTTGTGACTTTTCTTTTAATAGACGTTTCCTCTAAATTTATATTGAAATCATCATAAAAATGTAGTTTGTGGCAACTGAAAATTTTAAAATCATTATCATAAACATATTTCAATAAGTTACCAATAAAAATAACATTTAGGAAAAAAACGGATACTTTTTGGTAACTTTTTTCCACACTTTTTTTGGAAAATGGTTTTCTTTACCCTCTCCCACAAAAAGGGTGAAATTTCAACCCGCTTTAGACTCTACTCAAAGGAAGTAACTGGAAAGATCCTGTAAGGGAGCGTGTCACTGCCTTTCATTTTTGTCTTAAAATTTCAGCACACTGGCTTTTATTGACTAATAACAGTGCAAGATAGAGAGCCAGGTTTACTGTTTGACTGCAGTTGTACCCACTTATGCTGATGGTATTTCACCAATAAGTTTTGTTTAAGACACACATTGGTACCAGTGTAGAAAAGGACATTGCCTGGGATTAAGCCCACTTTTGTGATCCCGATGGAATGCTTTTCCATTGTTAGGAAAATGGTCCTGTTCTTGACATAGAAGGGATACGTGCTGTGAATTGCTAGTGAGCTCTTGCTGTCGTAACACTTGTTTTATTATCAGAACCTCTTCCCTTGTGACTCCCTTTCTCTCCCTTATCCACTATTGACTTTATCTTTTACATCCCACTCCTTCGGCTTGCAGCAGACTTTCAACATGAGGACTGCCTTCATTGCCAATGCTTCCTTAAGCCTCAATTCTTTTGCAAAGCTCTGTCACTATCATCTAATGGCTTTTGTAAAGTATCCATCACCACAGTATCTAGACACTGGATATATACTCCAACAATGTCTCTGCACTTCTTAGCACCTGAAAAATTCTGTGAAATTTAACTGTTTGATTGTAAGCCCTTTAGGTGAGACCCTGATATTTTTTGTCATCTTCAACGCAGCCCGTACACTTATCATGCCTTTAAAAGTAATATGCTAATTCGTTGCAATCACCACCATATGGCAAATTCTAGAGGGCTGTAGATCTGGTCTACACTACAGAGTTAGGTTGACGTAAGCTGCCTTATGTTGACCTAATTGGGGGTATGGGGAGAAGGGTTAGGACAGGTACATGCAGCAGTGCTGCATGAAAAATCAAGGAGTTGTGGCAGGTGTACTAGAAGGCAAGGGAGGCAAACAGTCATTCTGGGGCGGAGTTGCATGCCATCCTTGACGGCGACCCCACCTTGACCACCAAGCACCCTGGGATACTTCAGGAGAGCTGGAATCACAAGGCACCACAGTAAACCCTCAGAATGAGGTGCTGGATGAAGGGGAGGAGTATGGGGGACAGGCGACCAGGGGATTCAGTGGCATGGCGAGCCAGGATCTGTTTTTGACTCCTGAGGAGTCAAGCCCCTGCCAGCAGTCCAGTACTGGCGAGCCTGGTGCAGCAGAGGGTGACAATCAATGACAAAATGCAGAGAGATAGCAAGGACAGGAGAAATGGGCAGCAAGAGATGACACTGCTGCTCAGGGAGCAAACAGACATGCTGCAGTCCCTAATTGAACTTCAGGCTGAGCGCATCTGAGCTCACCTCCCACTGCATCCCATAGAGAACTGCACTGCAGGACCTCCCTACACTCCCCTCACTGTCCACATTTCTTCTGGGGCCACAGTAGTACACCAACCATTCCACCCCACAGGACACTGCACATAATGATAGCTGCACATACACCCAGCTCGGACAGACTAGGTTGGTGTATATGTTTGTGAAATCCCTGTTCCTTCTCCTTTAAAGATACTTTCACCTATATGTAAGAAGTTTATTTCAGCTTGAAGTAGGTATGTTTGCAAGGGTGTGGAATAAAAGTCTATCTTGGGAAACTGAATTCATCTTTATTAATCTCTAACATATGGTGGCTGTGGCCACCATTCTAAGATAACAGCAATAATTGTTTTTGCATTGTTATATTAGCACACACATCACTCATTACAAGGTTCATAGCATGGTGCAAAAAAAACCAACCAACCAATCACAGCACACTACATCAACTCACATTACTGTGGCTCACTATTAAAATGCTCCTTCAAAGTCTCTCTGAGCTGAATAGCTCCTTGTTGAGCTCTTCTTATAGTCCTGGTATCTGGCTGTTCAAAATCAGCAGACAGCCAATCCGCCCCTGCAGAAACTTCTCCCCCTTTGCTTCACAGATATTATGAGGTGCACAGCAGGCATGAATGCCATAGGGGCATTTTCTTCACTGAGGTCTAATCTCATGAGTCGACCATGCCTGCAGCCCTTCAAATGGCCAAAGGCACATTCAACAATCATTTTGCACCTGCTAAGCCTGTTGTTGAAGCATTCCTTGGTGCTGTTGGTGGCCGGTATATGGCTTCATGAGCCACGAGAATAAGGGGTAAGCAGGGTCTCCCAGGATCACTACTGGCGTTTCAACATCCACAATGGTAATCCTCTGATCTGGAAAGAAAGTCCCTGCTTGCAGCTTTCTGTACTGGCCTGTGTTCCTAAAGATGCATGTGTCATGCACTTTCCTTGATCAGCCCTTGTGATGTCAGTGAAATGACCATGTTGAGCCACCAGAGCTTGCAACGGTATAGAAAACATAAGAAAGGCCATCTGGGTCAGACCCAAAGGTCCTTCTAGCCCAGTATCCTATCTTCAGACAGTGACAATGCCTGGTGCTCCAAAGGGAATGAACAGAACAGGGAATCATCAAATGATCCATCCCGTCGTCCATTCCCAGCTTCTGGCAAACAGAATCTAGGGACACCATCCCTGCCCATCCTGGTTAATAGTCATTGATGAACCTATCCTCCTTGAACTTATCTAGTTCTTGTTTGAACCCTCTCATAGTCTTGGCCTTCACGACATCCTCTGGCAAGGAGTTCCACAAGTTGACTGCATTGCGTGAAAAAATGCTTCCTTTTGTTTGTTTTTAAACCTGCTGCCTATTAATTTCATTTGGTGACTCCTAGTTCTTGTGTTATGAGGAGTAAATAACACTTCCTTATTTACTTTCTCCATACCAGTCATAATTTTATAGACCTCTATCATATCCCCCCTTAGTCGTCTCTTTTCCAAGTTGAAAAGTCCCAGTCTTATTAATCTCTCCTCCTATGGCAGCCGTTCCATACCCCTAATCATTTTTGTTGCCCTTTTTCTGGACCTTTTCCAATTCCAATATATCTTTTTTGAGATGTTTGTTGGCCAGTCACTCAGTTTTGTGAGATCCTTTTGTAGCTCTTCACAATCTGCTTGGGACTAAACTATTTTGAGTAGTTTTGTATCATCTGCAAATTATGCCACCTCACTGTTTACCCCCTTTTTCCAGATCATTTAAGAATATGTTGAATAGGACTGGTCCCAGTACAGACCCCTGGGGGATACCACTGTTTACCTCTCTCCATTCTGAAAACTGACCATTTATACCTACCCTTTTTTCCCTATCTTTTAACCAGTTACCAATCCATGAGAGGATCTTCCCTCTTATCCCATGACTGCTTACTTTGCTTAAGAGCCTTGGGGGAGGGACCTAGTCAAAGGTTTTCTGAAAATCTAAGTACACTAGTTCTTCAAATTCTTGTTTGGCCTTCCTAAATATATTTTTACACTTCATTTGCCAGACTTTATGCTCCTTTCTATTTTCCTCATTAGGATTTAACTTCCACCTTCTTAAAGGATACCGGTTTGTCTCTCACTGCTTCTTTTACTTTGTTGTTTAGCCACGTTGGCACTTTTTTTGTTCTCTTACTATTTTTTTTAGTTTGGGATTATATGTTTAAGTTAAGCCTCTATTATGATGTCTTTGAAAAGTTTCCATGCAGCTTGCAGGGATTTCACTTTTGGTCGTGTACCTTTTCATTTCTGTTTCTCTAACTTCCTCATTTTTGTCTAGTCCCTTTTTCTGAAATTAAGTTCTATGGTGTTGGGCTGCTGTGGTGTTTTCCACGCCACAGGGATATTAAATTTAAAAGTATCCGTTTCCATCGATGTACTCTGTTGTAAGGTGATCTGATACCAAAATAGGGATATATGTGCCCTCTATCGACCCACTGCAGTTTAGGAACCCCATAGCTGCAAAACCATCTACTGTTTCTTACACATTGCCCAGAGTCACAGTCCTTCGTAACAGGACACAATTAATGGCCCTGCACACTTGCATCACAGCAACCCCCGCACGGTGGATTTACCAACTCCAAATTGATTCCTGACTGATTGGTAGCAGTCCGGCATTGCCAGCTTCCACACAGCGAACACCACTTGCTTGTCCACCATGCATGCAACTCTCCTATTGTTGTCGCTGTGCTGGAGGGCTGGGGCGAGCTCCTCCATGAATGTGGACTTGCGTAGCCAAAAGTTCTGCAGTCACTGCTCATCATCCCATACCTGCATAATGATGTGATCCACCAGCCCGTGCTTGTTCTTGGGCCCAGAACCAGTGGTCCACTGTGTGCAGCTGCTCATGAATGCCAACACCAATCTTGAATTGTTTGTTTCCATGGCACATCCACCAAGGCATCATCAGACTCTCAGCTCAGGAAATAATGCAGGATCAGGTGTGTTGTGTTCGTAATGCTCGGCGCAATACTGAAGAGCAGTACAGGATCCATGCTTCTCACAGAGATGGCAAATGCACAGATTAATGGGAGTTTTGAATGGGGGATTGAGAAAACTGCACCATAGGACGCTGAACTCATGTTCCCAGCCACCCCTTCGGGATTCGTTTGTGCCTATGAGGCATTGCAAACCCATCCTAAAACACCCTGCGCTAGTTGGTGGCAAGTTGCACAGTGGGGTAGCTACCTATGGTACATTGCTCTGTGTGTTGATACCAGTGTGCGTCCACAGTAGCAATGTTTGTGACACAAGGAATGTAGTGTGGACATGCAACTGCAATTTAATTACTATAGTGCCTATACATCAATGTTACTTAAGTCAACTTAATTTTGTAGTGTAGACAAGGCATTAGCCTCCTTGTAGATTGAGTGCCACCCAGATCATTCTCTACCTAGATCCTTAACATATTCAGACTAGCTCCTCAGTTTGTGTGTCACTGGTGATCCACTATCATGACACCAAAACTTTTGGCCACCATAAAATTTAGTTTGGCCTTGTAGCATAGATTTAGTTTGTCCTTGTAGCAGCATTCGTTGGTAAGCATGTTTCATAATCCGTTGGTCTTCCAGCCCAATAATATATCTACCAAGAAATTTGCTGAAACTGAACCAGTGCTGATGAAGGTAACTACTGGGTTTGGCTACAAATATCCTCATTTTTTATCTTGTCCTGCCACTTACTATGGAATAACTGTTAAAGATTACTAAATTCCAGAACACCAATTCACTACTCTTCAGCTTTCCTCAGTGCCCATGTATCATGGCCATACAGTAGCATTGGTATAACCATGGTTCTATAGATCCACAGCTTTGTAGCAAACTTGATGTCACAATGTCCCCACAGAGGCTTATGAAGGGCTCAAATCATGGCAGCAGCTGCTGCTATATAAGTGTCCACATCTATCAACCAAACTCCAGCACTGCTCCAAACATCTGAGCAGGTGGCAACTGTCAGCGGCCCATCTGGACAGGTTAATACTGAGCTAGAGGCTGCTCGATGGTAATTGACATAGATTTAGTTTTATCTGGGTTCATAACCTGGCCATGCACACTGTGTCTTGCCCAGCGAGGTCAGCCATCAGCTGCAGCAGTTCACCAAACTGAGCCAATAAGACAATGTCAGCAGCGCATTCGAGATCTCAAAGCAGAATAGTTAATTACATATTGATTAAGAATCATGAGACCTACAGCGCTACATCTTGATGTGGCATGAGAAAGACAGGAACATCTGTATGCACAAAACCTCTCTTTGAATTGAGCAACACTGCAAAGATACAAAATAAAGCAGCTAAACTCTCTTGCATGAAGCAGAATAATTTTTTCTGTGTAAGATTTACACAACACGCTTGTCTCATTCTTCATGTTTACCCATCAGGTTATGAATATCTTCTCTGGAATGAAAAGCTTGTTTTCTGTTGAATTTTTAATTCAGCCACTGTTTGCAGCTAAGCTAAACTGAAGCCTAACCTGTCACTGCTCAAGAGGGAAATATAGTGGTGTTTAAAGCTCTGTTTGTATGATCAAACACAGCTGACAAGGCTGATGGAAACCCTCTTCCCCACAAAATAATGAGTTTAATTTATTTGATAAAAAAATCAGTTTCAGAATTTAAGCTGTTTATTACATCATCTCAGATTGTCATCGAGGTGAAACTAGTATTAATGACAGATTTGTAAAAGCAATGGCAGATTTCATCTTAAATTTATGACACTACTTTAATGGGGAACAACTGAAACTAGGCGAAAAACAGCAATTATAACTAAGAAGCTATTGTACTCCATTAGTTAGGCTCTTACATCTGCTGCCATGCAGCTACTAAGATGAACCTGCTACTTGTTCAGGTATTGCCGCTGTGAGCAGCGTAAAAAATGGTGCTGTATAATAAATGTAGAACACAAGTAAATTGCAGGTAATCATAACCCAAACTCAATAGAGAATGGATAAAATGCCATACCGCAAATTCAAAATTGTCTGGAGCCAGCAGCCTGAAGTGATGTATTGGCATTTCTGCAACATACACTTTATTCATAATTCCTATTCTTGTTACTAAATGCCATCTGACTGTACTTTGTCAGATTCTAGTTTGTTGCCTCACTGCAACTTTTTCATCATTGTGTCTGGACTTGATTTTGAATGTCATACAGTGAGTATTACATGAGCAAAGACGTAACTGATTAAGGATAATGGGAGTAGTTACATTTGGATCCAGCAGTCCATCCTGCAATCCAATCAATACATTCGGTCAGGTCTTCGCTGTGGTAATGCTATAGGTTGCTGGCTGGGATCAGGGTTACTGTCTTGTAGCAATTAAAGAAAGGCAAGCTATCTGGGAGTCATACAGCAGAGTTTGTCACAGTTTTTAATACTGGAAAAATAAATGAGTCATGTTTGAAGGAAATTAATTAAAATGCCCTCTGAAATGTATTTTATATTGATTATTATGAGTCTCCTCAGCAGCTTTTATCTGTGTTACATGGTTTTCAGGCACAATGTTAAAAAGCCCCAAGTGGTTTATATCTATTTCAAGTAATAGCAAAGCTGTCTGGCAGTTGTTTCACTTACAGAAGTCCAGAGCAAAGAGAGGAGTGCGTGTGTCCGTGACTGGGTCTGGGAGTGGAGAGATAAAAGTGATATTCAATTTATCTCCTTTAAAATCATATTTTCCTGCTTTCATGTCAACCACATTCTCCCCACCCCTGCCAAAAGAAAACAAAATTGACAGGACACTAATTCAGCCACCACCATTTCTTTTCACTTCATTTTTCCCACCACTGGGGAATTTGTTGTCTTGTTTCTTTATCAATTCAGCTATGTTTATATAGGTGTCATAAGTTCTCTTTACAGTAGCTTGTTTTCTGTAGCCCTTTTTCCAAGCCTGCTTAATGCTGTTGACAGTCTGAGTGTCATCTGCTCATGAAACATTTAATTATGGCAATGCACCGTGCACACATTGTATTCATGTCACTTGCATATTTCAAATCCTTCTAGCTAAACAGATTTCAAATACTGAACTGGCCAGTCTCCATCATTTCAGAAATATAGTTTGACACATTGAGTCAAATTTTCTCCTCCTTTCTTTGGAATCCCTTAGGAAAAATGCCAGATTGCCAGCCCTTGGAAACTTTACTCCTCTGTTTATTCACTGACTGGGTACAGGATGGACAGCAGCAGTGTAAGGGTACGTCTTCACTATCGGCCGTATCGGCGGGTAGCAATCGATTTTTTGGGGATCGATATATCGCGTCTCATCTAGACGTGATCTATCGATCCCGAACGCGCTTCTGTTGACTCTGGAACTCCACCAACCCGAACGGCGGTAGCGGAGTCGACAGGGGGAGCCGCGGATGTCGATTCCGTGCTGTGAGGTCGGTAGGTAACTCGATCTAAGATACTTCAACTTCAGCTACCCTATTCATGTAGCTGAAGTTGCGTATCTTAGATCGATCCACCCTCCCTCCCCAGTGTAGACCAGCCCTAAGCCTTTCCATGCTATTCCTCCAGTGATCCTCTGAACTGGTCAAATGAGATCACCTTTCTCAAGGAGATGGCATTTCAGTTTTTTATGGCTATTCAGTCCTTGGCCTCTTTTCTATTGCCACCAATGAAAACATTAGTTGTGGTGGTGGTTCTTGGGGTTTCCATTAGAAAGTGGAATGAGCCAACTCGAATTTAGGTTGCTACTGCACTGGGATGGATTTGAATCAGCAACTTAGATATGCATGGCTGAATATCCCTTTGGACATATTCTTAAAGTAGAGCACAAATGGTGTACACTTCAATAGAATGCTTCACCTGTCTCAATTCTGCATGTACACCAATGAATGCCACTTACCATATGCAGGTGGCTATTTTATATGAATAAATGTGGAATTTTGCAGTCACTGTGAGGACACACGTATTTTTACCTGTGTATTGTCAAGTTTGCTTCTAAAAAGTTGGACCAGTGTGTTTGTCAGTGTTTAATAAATGATAAACTAAAACAAAGTATTCGGTGCTATAATAATACCTAGCTTATAGCGTTTTTCATCAACAGGCTCAAAGGGGTTTACAAAGGAGGTGAGTATCTGTATCTCTGTTTTATAGATTGGGAAACTGAGGCACAAAGAGATGAAATAACTTGCCTGAGGTCACACAGGGGCAGGAATAGAACCCACATCTCCTGGTCAGGTGCTCTCTCCCTTAGGCTAACACACATAACATGAATGATAACCCCTGCCCAAAAGAATTTCTAATTACTGAGGCTACAGGAACTACCTGGGGCAAGAATGTGGAGAGTGTTTAATGGTGTCCACTGTATTGTAGCCCTATAAGTCCATGATGAAATATTATCAAATAATCACAACCAAACCGCATCAAGAAAAAAATACGGGCCTCATCCAGAGAGTTGCTGAGCATCTGCAACTCCCGCTGAAGTTAATCAACGTTCGGCATCTCACCCTAATCCTATAGGCTGCTGAGCAGCCTCAGATCCCACTGGAGACACCTTGCAGGGTTAGGCCTTCAGGCCGAGGCTAGGCACCCAACCCCCCTTTGCAAATCGCAGCCTTAACAAACAAAGTCAATTTTGTAATACATGACCCATTCTCTTGTTTGCTTGTTCACTTACTGTCTGGCAAAATTCAGCAATTTGCAATGGGACTTGGTCCTTGGTGCTAATAAGCGAGTTTCTACTATACAGAAATATTTTGTATGCATCAGTTTTTAATATAACATTAAGCCCACAAATCAAACAGATTACATATAAATCATAACTATATAGTTAATTCTACAATATCATATATACATGAAATCTGTTTGATTTATGGGCTTCATGTTTTTCCTAATCTTTTACTACTGTAGACAACTATACTAATACTCCTAACTTAAAGCTCGTGTCCCCTGAGTATCTCAAAGCAATTTACATACATTATGGGGCCATTTGTGCAACTTTTCCTCACATTAAGCACCTATTCAAGTGAGCAGTCAAACTACAAACCAGTGGGTGCCTAACTCCCTTAGGTTCAATAGAAAATCCCAGGGTAAAATAATTGAGAGCAACTGAATTTACCTGAAGTTCCTGAAAGGAAATAATGATTTTATGCTGAAACTGTTTATCAGGACTTGGGCAGAAAACATAAAATTGGCCAAAAAAAGAGAGAGAGTAAAGAATTTAAAGCTCAGCCTCACCAGTAAGATACAAAGTTGGACTCTGATTTTATTTACACTGATGTAAACCTAGAATAACTCCATATTCTTCATTACAGACAGTTTGTTTTTAATAATGTTGGGAACAGGCTTTTTAAACATTTTCAGAACAAAACAGTATTTCCTTTGGGGAGCTTCAGCTAAGTTAAGACACCTTTATTCTTTTAATTTTCCAAGGAACTCAAGGCAACTGGGGTCCTGTCTTGGTGTTTTAAAGTGCCTGATCCTGTGCAATCCTGACCAGTTTGTGGAAGGTTCTGAGTGGCTTCCTTTCTAGTTGACTCAACTGGGAGTTGAGGACACGGAGCACCTGGCAGAAAGGTTCAGTATCTTGAAGGATAGTCCCTTAAAAGCTAAATCCTCCTATCCAAACAGCAGGGTGGATTTCACATAAGCAGCTCCAGTGAAGGATTATTTTGGTTGCAGTGAAGAAATGTTGATCAGCGGGATGCGTCTGTGCTCCAAATAAGCATTTTATGCTGCCTGTGCACCATTTCCATGTTGGAATTATTGTGGATTTACACCTGAATCTGGCCCATAAGTTACTAGACTGTTTCATTTGGTAGAGTTTCGTATGAAACTTGGGCTGATTCTGAACTCATGTTGTTTTTACACCAGTATAGTATGAGATCAGAGTTGGGTCACTTTGGGCATGTGTTTTTGCTTGTAGTTCTGGGTCATAAGAATTGCTATTTCCCCCCCCCCCCTTCTGAGTTTTGTTTGAATTTTAGGTTCTGGTGGCCCCATAACCAGGGTCTTTTCTTAATGGTTTCAGATTGGAGAGCACGTGGGTTCCTTACTGAGTTTTTGTGTGGAACACATGTCAACCAGAAACCAGCTCAGGTTCCCTTGAACTGAACTGAGGTTCAGTGAAAAGGTTACAGCTTCAGTAAACCTGACCCAAGACTTGGCTCTGAAATGAACAGAGACTGGTCTGGGGTTTCATTATGACAATTTGGCACGGCTACAGATTGTGATTAGCCTTGGTATGGAGGATAGTGGGAGGAAGGAAGCTGAACAAGAGGCCCTCAAGCAGCTGAAGTGTATGCTTAGTTTGCTCAGTGACTTGGCTTTGCTTGCTATTTCAAGGTTGGTAGATGGAAGTGAGCCACTGCCAGTACTGTTGGAAAATTAACCTCTGCTGTAATAAAGCAGAGACTGGCTTATGCCATCCAACTTCTTACCCTAACAAAAATAAAGTAATCTGAGGATGCTTGGCTAGAATACATTTTCTGCTGGTATTTTATTAAGTACAAAATGATATATTTTAGACTATTTTGCATATAATTTCCAAAGAGACGGCGAGGGCAGTTGGAGGGCAACACTCAGCAGGTGAAGTATTCACACAATATTGAATTATCAGTCTGAAGCAGCACAGCATTGTAGCTTCTCAGCAACTGTTGGCAAAACGATTGTGCTGCTATGACTAAGGGGCTACAGCAGGGCAGACGAGATGTGCCCACACAACTTGACTTTTCGAAACCACAGCTCTTTACAAAACATTGTTCCAAGTAATGTTGCTAAACTACTGTTGAAGTAATTTTTATTGAGTTGGTTAAAGGCTACTTTGCTTAGGTGAGAATGATGCACTATTACCAAATGACTAGAGGATAACTAATGTGATGCCAATTTTTAAAAAGGGATCCAGAGGTGACCCCGGCAGTTACAGGCCAGTAAGCCTGACTTCAGGACCAGTCAATCTGGTTGAAATTATAGGAAAGTACAAAATTGTCAGACACATAGATGAACATAATTTGTTGGGGAATAGTCAACATGTTTTTTTGTAAAGGGAAATCGTGCCTCACCAATCTACTAGAATTCTTTGAGGGGCTCAACAAGCAGACAAAGGAGATCCAGTGGATATAGTGTATTTATATTTTCAGAGAGCCTTTGACAAGGTCCCTCAACAAAGGTTCTTAGGCAAAGTAAGCAGTCATAGGAAGGTTCTCTCATGGATTGGTAATTGGTTAAAAGATGGGAAACAAAGGGTAGGAATAAATGGTCAGTTTTCAGAATGGAGAGAGGTAAACAGTAGTGTCCCCCTGGGGTCTGTACTGGGCCCAGTCCTATTCAACATATTCATTCATGATCTGGAAAAAGGGGTAAACAGTGAAGTGGCATAATTTGCAGATGATACAAAACTACTCAAGATAGTTAAGTCCCAGGCAGACTGCAAAGAGCTACAGAAGGATCTCTCAAAACTGGGTGACTGGGGAACAAAATTTCAGATGAAATTCAGTGTTGATAAAAGCAAAGTAATGCACATTGGAAAACATAATCCCAACTACAAATATAAAATGATGGGGTCTAAATTAGCTGTTACCATTCCAGAAAGAGATCTTGGGAGTCACAGTGGATAGGTCTCTGAAAACTTCCACTCAATGTGCAGCAGCAGTCACAAAAGCCCACAGAATGTTGGGGATGATTAAGAAAGGGACAGATAATAAGACAGAAAATATCATATTGCCTCTGTATAAATCCATGGTATGCCCACATCATGAATACTGTGTGCAGATGTGGACATCACATCTCAAAAAAGATATATTGGACTTGGAAAAGGTTCAGAAAAGAGCAACAAAAATGATTAGGGGGAATGGAACAGCTGCCGTATGAGGAGAAATTGATAAGACTGGGACTTTTCAGCTTGGAAAAGAGACGACCAAGGGGGGATATGATAGAGGTCTATAAAATCATGACTGTTGTGAAGAAAGTAAATAAGTGTTATTTACTCCTTCTCATAACACAAGAAGTAGGGGCCACCAAAACAAACAAAAGGAAGCATTTTTTCAACAATGCACAGTCAACCTGTGGAACTCCTTGCCAGAGGATGTTGTGAAGGCCAAGACTATAACAGGGTTCAAAAAAGAACTAGATAATTCATGGAGGATAGGTCCATCAATGACTATTAGCCAGGATGGGCAGGGATGATGTCCCTAGATTCTGTTTGCCAGGAGCTGGGAATGGGTGACGGGATGGATCACTTGATGATTCCCTGTTCTGTTCATTCCCTCTGGGGCACCTGGCCACTGTCGGAAGACAGGATACTGGGCTAGATGGACCTTTGATCTGACCCAATCTGGCCGTTCTTATGTCTACTGCATAGTTACAGCTGGAATTCCCTCCCACCCCCGTTACAATTGCTATATTACAACTGCTTTCAGAATATCAATAGCTCTGAGCCTCTGTTTTTGTGCAATGAAAAATAGTAAAGGAGATTTCAAATATATAGGAATGTATATACAATTCCTGTAGTGATATTTACTTCCGCGGTCTTGGACTTCAGTGGTTAAAAAGACAAGGTCCAGCTCCTCAGCTGGCATAAAGTGATGCAAATCCATTGAGGTCAAGGGAGCTGAGGATGTACCAGCTGATTTGTACCAGCTGAGGGTCAGGCCTTTTGCAGCAGTTGCTGGAATTTCACAGTGATCTAAGTTTTAATATAAAATGAGCTTGATCTGGCTCACTCCAGAGTCTCATAGACTCACAACCGAAAGGCTCCCATATTACATAACTATCATAAAACACAATCTGGTGTGATTGAAATCCTGTATCAGGGAGGATCCAGGACTAAAATGATACAGAGATTAAATTATCCACCACATGACTATTCACGAAAGTTCAAGCTAATGAGGGTAATTGAGAATGAAGCAAGCACTGGGAAATGTAAGGGCCCAATATTGTGTTCACTGGATTCAGAAAACTTCAGTTTCTATTCCTACCAGATCCTTAGATTTCAAACATGGTTGTTGTAATGGATTTGGATTATAATACTCTGTAATAGTATTAATATTGTGTGTTGGTGTTTGATATTTACTGTAGGAATATATTGGTTGTCAGGAAAAACAAGCAGGAAGAAAAAAGACTGGCTGAAGATAATCAGCAAACATTAAGAGTTGTTCAGGGATAATGCCAGATCTGTTCCCTTTGGTGATTTTACTGTTGACTCGAGCCAACCTACAAAACCGCTTTTGATAAGAGGAGCCAAAGCCTGGGAATGTAGAAGAACAAAAGAATATAGCAACTTGAAAGGGACTCTCTCTCAAGAGGCAGCTAGGTGTTCAGGGAAACCAGACTGAAAAATAGACACCAACTGGGGTATCTGCAGAAGTTAGACCTCTCTAGGATGCCATCGGGGATAGTAAGCCATTAGGTATAATAGTGATTAATGTAGACTGTTATTTTTAATATCCTTTTTCCCTCTCAAAATGCTTTGTTTCCCTGTTAAAATAAATAGTACTTTCATTTTAAGAAGGCTATCTGGTCACTGCACACTGCTGGTCACAGACTCCCGAAAGTCACAGGTGCTCAAACCCAATTGATAATCAGCTGAACATGAGCTCCCAGTGTGACCAAAAGGGCTAATGGAAATCTGGGATGCGTAAACAGGGGAATCTTGAGTTGAGAGGTTATTTTGCCTCTCTATCTGGCACTGGTGCGACTGCTGCTGGAATATTGTGTCCAGCTCTCATGCCCACAATGCAAGAAGGATGTTCATAAATTGAAGAGGATTCACAGAAGAGCCACAAGAATGATTAAAGGATTTAAAAATGTGCCTTTATAGTAATAAACTCAAGGAGCTCAACCTATTTATCTTAATAAAGAGAGGTTTAAGGGGTGACTTGATTACAGTCTAAAATTACCTACTTGGGGAACAAATATTTGATAATGGGCTTTTCAATCCAGCAGAGAAACATATCCCAATGGCTGGAAGTTGAAGCTAGATAAATAGGGAAATAATTTTTTAACAGTGAGGGTAATTAACCGCTGGAACAATGTACCAAGACTGGTGGAGGATTCTCCATCACTAGCAAATTTTAAATTAAGATAAGGGAAGACCAGATGGCCAATGTTATATATGTGGTCAGACTAGATGATCACAATGATTTCTTCTGGCCTTGGAATCTATTCATTGCATCTGACAGATTAAGGATGGACAATGCACAGGTTGCTGTAACTCAGGGCCTGTCTAAGAGGGAGAATTACAAAATTCTACCCCAAGATAGGTAAAGGCATGAGACCAGACACGTGAAGAGAGAGAGAGACTCAGAGCCCAGAAAGGGGACGAAGATGCAGCTAACCCTGGAACCATGACAAGTTGTATAAATAATGGTTATTTTAATATTACTTACAAAAACTCTATTGAAAGAAGAATGCTTGTTGCAGAGTTAAGCACTCAAAAGTTCAGAAATGTCAGATTTAGAGTTGCCCGTGCAAGCAACATTCTGCCCCTTGGTGCATCCAGCCTCTGCACTGAATGATGCAAGGGTCTTGTGGAAAACTAGTGAATGAGTATATAATTACAGACTGACTCATAATGCATATGCAGTTCTCAGGCATTCCCTGTACAGCATGTACTGCTGCTGCCACTTTCCCCTCAGCACAGGCCCCGCCTTAGTATGCGAATGTTCATTTATTTTAGCTGCCTGCCAAAATGTGCACCACCCAAGTGAAAGCAGGGAATTGGCAATCTTTAGCAGTTTATAACCCAGCCAAACCTGAGGTGGAATTGTATGGGACAAAGACAAGGCACTTCTCTACCTTGGGGAAACTCAAATGTCTGCTGCAAACAGTAAAGGTATTAGTAATAGTCACAAGAATCTTTACTAAGGGAAATAATTAGGCAATACAAATATAGGGGCCACTACCAGCCCTCCCTATTGTAACCTACGATCTAAGCTGCTTCAATAATTTTGGCTTTTTTAATTATTATTTTTATATCTTATTCTTTGACCAGCTCTATTCAAGATAGAATGGACTGCTGCCAGTTTAATAAATTCTTCATTCTGGTCTCATTTGTTCCGTCCCTTTGAGACCCTTGACACATCCCTTCTTTCTTGTGCTTAAAATAACAGTTACTTTGTTCTTCATCAGGAAAAAAATGTAACAGCTGTAGGAATGGTTTGTGTCTCTGTTATAAGATAAATTTTTTAAAGAAATCTAAAGTATTTACACTTGAAAAATGAACAATGACAAGATCAAAAATTCTCCGGTTCCCTAGATGGGGAGAGGAAAAAATACAACACAATGTCTATCACAGAACAAAGATAAATTCAAACTGAACCTCATGGTTATTCTTCTAGGCAAGGAAATATGGATGCCTTAGCAATTATATTCCTCACCTCTACCAACTGTCTGTTTTTACTGTATAAATGGTAGCCTTTTACTGTGATCTGGTGTCCAGAGTGATATAAATATAATTACTTTTATTTATTATTTACTAGCCGATGTCTTATCTTTCTAATGAGACGTTAAAGTTCAAAAATGTGCCTTTGAACAAAGTAGGAAAATCAGCAAAATAGTCCTACAATTAAGGATTTATTTTCAGCAAGGACAGGCATTTCGGGGCCTCAGAATGTGTGCACACATTTTAAAAATGGAAGCAGATCTTAGTTGCACCGCTAACGATCAGATTGCTAGAGCAAATCAGAGAATTTTATAGGTGGAATTGTTCAGATTTGTGGCAGATGTAAATTGCACCTTAAAACAAGGAGGCTAGGCCATGGGACGGTTAAAAATATACTCCTTATAACAACATACACATATATACACATTGTGCATATCCCTGGTTGGGGCAGAGCTGGTACCATGGCAGTGGCAAGGAGCAGCAGCACTGGCTGCCCCACTGCCCACTCAGGTTTGGCCCCGTGGTCCTTCATCACAGGGAGTGGCAGAGCTGAAAGTGAATGAGTAACATTGTGATCTGGAACATGGGGGTCGCTTCACCATTCAGGTCATGATGGAGGGGCCACTGGGCCAAATCTGAGTGACTGCAAACCCCTGTGCTAGATTGCAATGTCATTCAAGTTTGGCCCACCCTGCCCCCAGCATCAGAGGCCAAACTAGAGATGCCCTGTGACTCCTGTTCACAGGTCACAATGCTATTCACTAAGTTTTGGTCCTGATGACTTCCTGTCATGATAGAGGTCCATAGGGCCAAAACTGAGGGGCCAGCACTGTTCCTTTTTGTGGCTGCATTGGGACAGCTCATGCCCCAGGGCTTCCTCCTGGGACTTGCCCAGTCTCACCTCTCTTTCAGCAACCAGTGTTCCCTTTGCTTAGCTTCAGGACCTGCAACAAGAATGGGCACTGAGGTAAGCATCTGCATGGGGGGGATGGGATACTGGAGAGCCCTATGGACGGTGGACATGAGAGGGTTTTACTGAGGGCCCATTGATTGGATTCGGTGGGTTGCTCAATTATATTTCCTTGTTCCAGGTAGGAATTTTGTTGGAGAAGACCAGCACTGCTGGAGCTATTTGCATTGTATGTCCCAGGAGAAAAATTTGGGGTGGTATCCCTAATATAGTACTTTGTTATTGGCATATCACAAATACATGAAAGATGCAGCTTTGTGATGTTGAGGAAAGTGTTACCTACTTATTATGGCCATGGACTGTGAAACTTATTTTGTGGATAATATCCCATCTCATCACTCTTTATAAAGTGACTGTGCCAGAGATCTCCATCTGCATGACAACAGCTTTCATGGAAATGTAAGGTAGCCCAAACATCTTTGAAACATCAAGTCGCAGTTTCAAGGCTGGGCGGGGAGAACCTAGTGTATATTTGGTGTGAACACTTCACTTTGTAAGGGGACTATCCCAATCTCCTGGTACCCTTCAGATCTTTGGAAGGTCTTAATAAGGTAAATCAGTTCTTCACCTAAGCTTTTATGGTAAAAGTAGTTGCTACATTGAGAGCAGATTTTTGGGCCAGGAAATTCACTTGGGAAACAGAAATTAGCCACAATTCATATATTTCTATCCTAGGAACTGGCTGTGGTGTATTTCAGCCTTGTAGACAGGCCTTGAGCAATGCCTTCTAGACTAGTGTAGAGCCATACCATTTTTAGTAGTAAAAGAAGGAAACAAGAATGTCAGCAAGGGATTATAGGAATAAAAGTTTGAGCTAATGTGGAAGGTTGCATAACCTAAGGGAATAGGTTGCTGAACCTAGAGTCCAGAGATCTGGAACCTGATCCAATGCCCATTGAAGTCAAAGGAAAGATTCCAATTTGACCTCAGAGGGTGCTGGATCCTATTCCAGGATCAGCTGCTGACTAGTGTGTGATCTTAGACGAGTCATTTCCTCTCTGTGCCTCTGCATCCCTTCCCACCTTTTGTCTGTTTGCTGTATACAGATTGTTTTGTTCAACATATCTATTAATGATGTGGATGATGGGATGGATTTCACCCTCAGCAAGTTTGTGGATTATGCTAAGATGTGGGGAAGGTAGATACGCTGGAGGGTAGGGATAGGGTCCAGAGTGACCTAGACAAATTGGAGGATTGGGCCAAAAGAAATCTGATGAGGTTCAACAAGGACAAGTGCAGAGTCCTGCACTTAGGATGGAAGAATCCCATGCACTGCTACAGGCTGGGGACCAACTGGCTAAGCGGCAGCTTTGCATAAAAGGACTTGGGAATTACAGTGGACAAGAAGCTGTATATGAGTCAACAGTGTGCCCTTGTTGCCAAGAAGGCTAATGGCATATTGGGCTGCATTAGTAGGAACATTGCCAGCAGATTGCGGGAAGTGATTATTCCCTCTATTCGGCACTGGTGAGACCACATCTGGAGTATTGCATCCAGTGTTGGGCCCTCCTTTTCCCCCACTATCAAAAGGATGTGAACAAATTGGAGAGAGGCCAGCAGAGGGCAATGAAAATGCTTAGGGGGTTGGGACACAAGATTTATAAGGAGAGGCTGAGGAAACTGGGTTTGTTTAGTCTTCAGAAGAGAAGAGTGTGTGTGTGTGTGGGGGGGATTTGATAGCAGCTTTCAACTACCTGAAGAGGGGTTCCAAAGAGGATGGAGGTAGGTTGAGGTCAGTGGTGGCAGATGACAGAACAAGAAGCAATGGTCTCAAATTGCAGTGGGGGAGGTCTAGGTTGGATATTAGGAAAAACTATTTCACTAGGAGGGTGGTGAAGCACTGGAAAGGGTTACCAAGGGAGGTGGTGGAATCTCTATCCCTAGAGGTTTTTAAGGCCTGGCTTGACAAAGTCCGGGTTGGGATAATTTAGGTGGGGTTGGTCCTGCTTTGAGTAGTGGGTTGGACTAGATGACCTCCTGAGGTCTCTTCCAACCCTAATCTTCTATGTTTTTGTGATTCTATGATTGTAAGCTGTTCATGGTAGAGAATCTCTCTTGCTATGTATTTTTACAGTGTCTAGCATAGTGAGGCCCTGATTCACTCAGAGCTTCTAGGTATTACTGTACTGTGACATTAATAATTCTATATGAAGGAGAAATCTGACATAATTGTTACTCTAGGCTTTTGAAACTCTGTTTTTATCTGGAGTCATGAAGCATTTTCTATGTAGCTGGAGGATTACAGTGCTGCAAGCAACCTACATTCTAGGAGGGATTTCCTGAAGGCCCGTGGCCTTTAGATGGAGAATTCTGAATGTGGTAGTTTCCAGACACTGTTTCTTTGCTCTCCCTCCTTAGAGGTTGTTTCACCTCTTCAGGGAGGTTTGAGTGACATTTCCAGATCGTCTATGATCACTGAAGTTGTAAAATAAGATTTCTCAAGAACACAGTGTCAAAAATCCTGGTAAAAGAAAAGAATGCCTAAGGTATCTAGGTATTCATAGGTCGAGGTCCTCTTTTGGGTTAATTATAGGAAAAAAATAAGCAACTCTTGCTTCCTAGCTTGTCCTCTAATCATTGATTCTTTTGCTGTGCTGCATACCTGGGATATGGGCTGTAGTCTCAGGTGTCTCTTGCTGTCATCCTCCTCCCTTCTCCTCTGCACCTTGGGATCCCAGTAGCATGTGATCATTTTTTATATTGAAGGTGAGATTAAGTGCATCAACATACCAGGCATACTAGGTCAACATCAGCCTCTCAACAATGGAACATCTGATCACATGCACTATCTGGGGGGGATGGAATTGCCTCTGTGATGCGGCTATTGCCTTCAGTACCTACTAGCAGCAACACCATTTAGTTCTAAGGGTATTTCCTCCAATCTCCTCTCTAAAATCGTATTTCAGATACCACTTTAGTCAACCAAGATAGCCAAGGTGATTGGATCCTGGTGTGCAAGTCATTTGTCCCTGGCTGCAGGTGTAAAACTGTATCTAGCTGTTTTGACCTTTAAAGAGAGAGAATTTATAATCTGTGTTCCCTTCAAACACATTCTTCTTTACACAAATATATGCTATAGAAAGATTAATGCTGTTCTTTCACAAGAGCACAAAGTTTGAGTCAAACAAAGCATTTAATAAAGCATAAACATTATTAAGACAATAGCCCTTATAAACTAATAGTTTCTTTGTGTAGGAATTCAAGGGACACTATTCATAATTCCAGTTCTAAACTTCAAACAGTCGGGATCTGTTACGTACTCAAATTTGCTACTTTTGAGGATGGACAACTCAGAGTTTTCTTAAACTGTGCAACTTTTATTTAGTACTTGTGGGAGGAGATGATCTCTGAAAGAAACCACTTGTTTTGGAAATCAATAGCACAGTGTGAAAATCAGCCCGGTTGATTCACGAGTGCTAAACTTTTGAGTGAATCCTTATTTCTGCTTTTTCATAGAATCATAGCATAGGATTGGAAGGGACCTTCTGAGGTCATCTAGTCCAGTCTCCTGCACTCATGGCAGGGCTAAGTATTATCTAGACCATTCCTGACAGGTGTTTGTTGGAGTTTTTTAAGAGCAGGTTAGACAATGGGGATTCCACAATCTCCCTAGGCAATTTATTCCAGTGCTTAACCACCCTGACAGGAAGTTTTTCCTAATGTCTAACCTAAGCCTCCCTTGCTACAATTTAAGCCCATTGCTTCTTGTTCTATCCTCAGAGGTTAAGAAAAACAATTTTTCTCCCTCCTCCTTGTAACAGTTTTTTACGTACTTGAAAACTGTTATCATGTCCCCTCTGTCTTCTCTTTTTCAGACTAAACAAATCCAATTTTTTCAATCTTTCCTCATAGGTCATGTTTTCTAGACCTTGAATAATTTTTGTTGCACTTCTCTGGACTTTCTCTAATTTGTCCACATCTTTCCTGAAATGTGGCACCCAGATTGGACACAATACTCCAGTTGAGGCCTAATCAGTGCAGAGTAGAGCAGAACAATTACTTCTCGTGTCTTGCTTACAACACTCCTGCTAATATATCCCAGAATGATGTTCACTTTTTTTTTTTTGAAACAGTGTTACACTGTTGACTCATATTTAACTTGTGGTCCACTATAACCCCCAGATTCCTTTCCTCAGTACTCCTTCCTAGGCAGTCATTTCTCATGTTGTATGTGTATTGTTCATGCTTGAATTCATCTTGAATGGGTAATGAACAAACCTCAAAACTCAGCCCAAAGAACCAAATTATTCCCGGTTTGAGGTTCAAAGCCATGCAAATCCACCTGATTTCTTATAGTTTCCAGTGAAAAAATATAACTTGAACCATGTTCTACAAAATTCAGGTTCACCAAAAGCTTGGTGAACCTTTTAATGAATATGAGCCGAGCTTCAAATTAGCAACCAATCTCCAAGCCTCTAGTTTGTGATTTCCTTAATAAAATGTCTTATAGGATCATTTAAATCCCACTGTTCCAAGAACAGAAGTCCAAGAAAAGAACTATAAATTATGCTGTTTTAAGGCTTCTATTGAAGTTTGAGAAATCTCAATATGAGGTTTCTTTGAACTCCCCTCAAAGATAAAATTTCTCCAGGTTCTACTTGTCTCAATGTCTCCCTCTCCCCACAAAAGTATGTTTTCTTTTATATGTCCCTTAGGACAGAAAGAACAGCAGTCTGATATGGATGCATAGTCACTTAGGAGTAGGTCTGTCTGAAGCACAGTTCTAAGGGAAATTACAAAAGGGACATATGGGACAATCCCTTCTGTCTGATCATATCTGCTACTGGAAGTTGCATAGAACACAGTCTGTTAGCTCAGGGACAGAGGTTGCTGTTGTACTCGTGTAGCCCTGAGGATTAATCTGTTGGTCTGTATAAAATGTCTTTTTGATAAAAGTGTGTAGGCTGCATAGATTAATAGAATTTGCAATAGCTGTAAACGCAAGATACCTAGAAGCTTCTAAACCAGACATCCTGGCCTATTTCCTCTGTGACGCTGAAAGCAACCTTTAAGACCCTTACCCAGAAAGGTGATAATAGAAACAAACCTACGCAAATCGTCTAGGGACTTTCTGAATATCTGCTAACCTTTCACCGAGTTAGGTGCAAAAGGACCTAACAAGTACACCACAAGATACGTAGATAGTTGTCATTAATACGTATACAAAGGTCAGCCTATGAAAACAGGTACCCTCACCTTTCCATGGGGAAAGCCAAATTTGGGCGTAAGAGGAAGGAGTTCTCCCTATAAAAGGTGTGATAATCCACCATTAGAGCAGGCGATACACCCATCCTTCTATTCTCATCGCCTCACCCTGCCTACACCTACGAAAGCTGTCAACTAATGATAAGTCGTAGTGTTCTGTCCTTTCACAGCTGTAAGTATGAAATAATTCTTAATTTCTACTTCACCTCTAAAGCATCTATGCTAAGAAGGGTTTAATTCATAACCAGTTTCTTTATAACTATACTTCCTCTAGCAGAGGTGTGAAATTCACTCTAGTACTATTTGCTGCAAAGTGCATTAGATATCATATATCATATCATATCTCTTAAAGAACTGTGATATTTTGTAACTTTGTAATCTCATACTGCTTTTAACATTTTACATTTACTTCTTGTTTTGTTGATTTTAAATAAAAGGTCTTGTTTGACTAAACTCTGTCTCTGTCCTAATTCCTGTTAAACCCCAATCTCCTTGTATTAAATTCTGTGAAGCCTGATTCAAGACGAACTTTTATCTTCTGATCACACATATTGGCGAGCCATACCCATATTATTAATACTTATTAATTATTACTAACATTACTAATTAATTAGAAAATTAATTATTACATACAACCAAATTAAGTGGATAAATTCCACTGTCCCTACTAACCCTCCCCAAATCAGGCAACACTCCCAAAGCAAAATGCTGGCTACAGATGGCAGCAGAGCAGAGAACTGCAACATGAATCATTTCCTAGCTTTGTTTTGCAGGCATTGCTTCCTTCTGGGTGTGGGATGAAATGCTTGTGATATGACCTCGAATGAATTGAAGGGAGAGTTTTCAGCTGCCTCTCAATTTGTTTGGCTGCATCTTGGATGGAAGGGATTTCTTTCCTACCTAAGGAGGTTTTTCATATAGTCGTACAGCTCTAAGACTAAAAACATTTCACCTTGGACAGCTAAATCCATGTTCAGACACTTGAATAAGTGTCCTGATTTTCAAGGACTGATAAGCTCCCACCATTCCTACTGAAGTCAAAAGGAGTGTTTGCCATTGACTTGTATGACAGCAAGATTGGATCTCCTGGGAGCAGTAGGACTATGTGGGGGGAAGTTCAGCGGGGATGCTGCTAGGGTTTGATCCTATAGGAGTTTTACCCTTGACTCCAATGAGAGTAGGTTCAGGCACCTACAGTGCCTGTGAACTAGTCATGGTAAGAGGTATGTAATGTATGGGACAAAGACATTGAAAGCGATGTGCAAAAGCGGGGGGGGATGTTTCTACCCTTTTCCTTTCCATTGGGCCACGTTGTGCTGAATAGGAGCTCCAAGGCCCTGCTGTCTCATTCTCTTGTGGTGAGAAGGGAGGCAGCTCTGACTCTGTGGGAATGGGACATTGTCCAACTGCAATTGTCTAGCCCCTTAAGCAAGGCTCCTTGCTCCTGGGGCTGGCTCCAGGCACCAGCTAAGGAAGCAGGTGCTTGGGGCAGCCAATATCAAGGGGCAGGACTCCGGCCACTACTGGGGCGGCAAGTCCAGGTCTTTGGCGGCAATTCGGCGGCGGGTCCCTTAGTCCCTGTCAGAACGAAGGACCTGCTGCTGAATTGCCGCCAAAGAGTGGAGCGGTGCGATCGCGCAGCCACGGCTTTTTTTTTTTTTTTTCCTGCTTGGGGCGGCAGAAAGCCTGAAGCCAGCCCTGCTTGCTCCTCCCACATTTAAATCAGAAATTCAAGTCTCCCTGCCCTGTTATTTCAGGAAGACTCCCTGGATGGCTAAAGAGGTCATAGTTGTTATGACTTCACAAGTAAGAAGAGTGAAACACGAACTATTGTGGAAGGAAGAGATTGAGTGTAATTTCACACATACACCTTTGCAGGTCAATTCAATGCATAAAACAATGATCCAAAAGATCAAGTTATTAGGAGGAATTCTCTGCCCTCTTGGATATGTCCCATTCATAACCCACTCTTTGATTCCTTCCCTTGGAACAAGTTTCTCTTTCTATATTTTTAATTTCATGGTTATTTATTCGGATGTAAATAATGTTTAACAATAAAGGTGAGGGACACCACATTTGTGTGGTGCAGGTGTCCTCAGATAAGGACATGGGGTTGTGCAGACCAACGATCATCCTCCATTTTGGAAGGCGGAGCTCTAGACTGCAAGAGGCAGAGCGGACAGTGGCACACTCCAGCATCCAGCAGGGCCTGGTTTCTGTAGTCTGTAATGCTTGACTAAGAATGTGTTAAATTGCACACTCTTGATTCCTTTAGAAGACAGAAGAATACAACACTTGTGTAGAACATAGGTAGTTATAGTACTAAAAGGAGTAATATCCCTCCAATTAAGGGACATGGGAGAGGTGTGACATTTACCGATACCAATTGTTCAACTAGAAAACAAGGGAAAATCTACAATTTTATTTTTAAACAATCATTTGGAAATGCATTTCTGCTCAAAAACAATAAAAGTGAGGCTGAAAGTATTTTGGCTTCAAACCTTCTCTGACAGCAGAGGAAACATGAAGATTCATCGGGCACAATCAGCCGTCTTTGTGTGTCTCTTTGAAAACCAAGTAACTTTTACATATAATAAAAGACATTGAGAAATGAATGTTGATATAATGAAGCCAGTACAATTATTCTCTACAGGGATGTGCAGTGGAGTGAGGCTGCATTCTTATTACCTTACAAGCTTCCTTCCTAATTGTTTTGCTTTCCAAAAGACCACATTATATTTGTCCTCTTAGTGCTTTCTTTATTTTGGATTTTTGTCTTCTGATCCACTAAGCTACAGCCAGGCATGTTTACTTGTGTGGCTTAATCTCATTACACAGTTTCTCTGTGAATAAAACCCATAAGATAACAGTTTGTAACTGGATTACATAGATTGACTTATTGTATGCAATTTTCTAAACAAGGTTATTCAAGGATACCCTACTTTGTATAATTTTTTTTTCTGGTGACATTTATCTTCCTCCATAGTCAAGCTTTCACTTTCACACTTTCAAGTTTCTGTCTCTCTTATTTCCCTCACCTCCCTAACCTTCACATTTTTCTTTTTTAGCTTGCTGGCAGTAAGAAGCAGCACCTCTTCATGGCGAGACCGCTTTCAGGCTTATCATAATGTCAGCAAGGACAGTGGAATAACTCAGTGATGCACAAGTGTGTGCTAGGCATATCAAGAGTTTTTTTTTCCTGACAAATAAACAAACAAAAAGCAGCTTTGCTCCAGTAACCCTGTTTTCTGTCCTTGCAGTTGCATTTCCTGTTTTTCATTCAGATTGGGTGGCAAGTGCATTGGATCCTCCCAGAGCCCCCAACCATGAATTCCACTTCAAGGGCAGGGATTCATTTCTTCCACAATGAAAGTGGTGGGGGCTGGGGGAAGGGGGGAAGAAGTCTAAATCTGTGCAGTAAATTATGAAGATGAAATTCTCTCAATAAAGCATTTTTAAATGCTCCAGTGCAAACTCTGTTAAGCGAGTGCTTCCTCATAAATCTCGGCAAAAATTAAATGACTCTCAATTGAGACTTGCATCCTGTAATTAAAACTGTGCTGGTTCCTCTAGACCTAAATATAAATTAACATTTCTATTTCCCTTTTTATGTGCTCATCTTTTTAAAGATGGAAAAATGCAAGTGTGTGTTTGGGGGAGGGGGAGGAAGGCTCACTTTGTTTCACGTGTTCTGAATGAGGGAACAAAAAGATCTTTATTACCTTGCAGTCCTGATAGCAGTGACTTGAGATGTAAATAGTTTTTATAACAAAGGAGATGGTTGAAGTATGAAAATGAAAATCTCTAAGGGAAGTGGAACCTCAGCTCTTTAAAGAGTCCCTGAAATGCGCTGCTCCAGATAGGGCCTGATCTGCAGCCCACTGAAGTCCATGGGAGTCTTTCCGCTGACTTCAATGCTCTTTGGATCAGGCCCATAAAGGAATATAGTTGTATGGTAACAGGTTGCTTGGCAGAAAGTGGGACTCTACAGGCAGATTAGTAGCCCTAAAAGAAGTAGTCCACCTCATCCATTGTTCTTATTCAAAGCCAGGGTGTCAAGCAGAGCCAAGAGGAACCCATTAAAAATCCACCTAGTGGAACAAACTTAGTATCTTTTTCTGAATGGATTATCAGCCGTAGAGACTGTCTGGATACTGGGGAAAGAGGTGATTTCAATCAGCTGTCTCCATGCTGCCAAGTGAGTGTCTCGTTCTTGATCTGTAGGGAAGCACAGGGTGAAAGGGTATCTCTTCTCTCCATACACATTGTGTCCTTGACTCTTCTGCTGGCACTTCCATAAGAATGCCAGTCAGCATAGGCTGGGTTTTTATGGTGTCCATCAAGAACAGGAGTAAGACTGACTCCTGTTGCACAGGCTACCAAACAGCCATTAGGGTTGAAAAAACTTCTTCTGTCAGCCTCAGACACATTCTACCTAGCAGCTTAAAGGTGCAAGGGTCTCTCTATTCTGTTACCAGTTTCCTAATTAATCTTTCTCTCTTTAAACTGATCCCAGCTTCTTGCTTTGTCAATAGATTCTTCAAAGATTCTTTTTTTTTTGTGGGAGATGAGAAAGTAACTTGTGCATCTCCAGAGAGCATGAAAATGCCTTCCTACTGGGAAATTGTCTCCCTCTGGGGTGCAGTCCAGACCAGTGTGAGGTTGTGTCACCACTTGTCCCACAACCTGTGGTGCTTCACAATGCTTTTCTCTTGTAGCTTTCAACCTGGACCACTCACAAACAGCCTACTAGCATGGAAGTCACACCCTGATTGTCTGTGTATAGCATCAGCCCTGGTCCAGCAGCTCTGATCCCAACAGCCTGTCAGCAACACACCAGTCACACTCTGGCTTCCACCAGCTTTGGTTATTAGTTGCAAGGTGACCTCAAGTCACTTCCAGTCTCCCCAAAAAAACATGCCCTCATCTGGGCAGTATAGATATTAAGATCCATTGCCCCTATAAGGAGTCAATATTGCACACTTTGCTACTTTAACTGGAATTACCAACCAGTTCAATTTAAACCTAGCACTGGATTGGTTTAGATTTAAAAAAATTTATTAACAAAAGAAAATAGGATTTTAAATGAATTCACGTATAAGATAGAAAGTTAGAAAGGAGTACAAGCAAATGAAAGAGAAAACATGCATCTAAAAGTCTAGAAATTAATCTAGCAAGTTTTGGTTTAAGATGGCCTTTCTCACCTACAGTCTTCCAACAAGATGATGACTGATCCTTTCCTTCATCAGGCTCTTTCACAGAGGCCAAAGCTGCAGGTGCCCTTGTCATCTTAAGTAGAAGAGAGAGAACTTGGGGTTATTTGCCCTTTTATTATCCGGTGAATGTTTGAAGTGGATTTTTCTGAGGATTATCCTTCAAAGGAAAGTTTATTCAAGCAGTAAATAAGGCAACATGAAGTCTGGTGGTGAAAGAGGCTCCATGCTCTTTCTTCCGCTATGTGTCTTTGCTGAAATCCAAATTCTGTTTCTTGCCATCTCCTTCTCTGCTGTCTCAAGGGCTCACCTTACTACTTATATGTAAATTGAGGTAAACACACGTTCCTTTGCTTAGGTTAGGTCCGTTTAATAACTTTTGCCTAGGCAGGGCTGCGTGGTTTTGAACATGTGATTTCATCATACGGAGGGATTTGATAATTTTACATACAATATTGCTATGTACATTTTACTATGATATTATTTCCCAACAAGCTGTTAGTTTTCAAATGATAGATCACAAGGCATATTTTGTACAAAGAGTATTACAGTAGTGTGTTGGGTGTGAATACAGGGGTACTTTTGGTCATAGAAGTCAATCACCATATTCAGTCTCCCATACAACCTGTCCTGATCCTTTCTAGAAACTGGAGGACCAATAACTCTGAGTTTAACTTATGCCCTCATTCCCCTTTCTTTAGCGCTTTAAACCTTTTTCTGCTTAAGCATCTAAACAATTAAACAGCAGATCTAGATAAAATTCAGATTTTTCAATTGGAACTAAATCTTTTGTAACCCACCCTTCCCCGCCCCACCTCCCTCTTAACCAATTCAGCAAACCGTTACTCTTTGGCAAACTGCTCGAGCACATGCTTAGTTTAAGCACATGCTCAAATCCTGTTGACTTTAACTTAAGCATGTGCTTAAGTGTTTTGCTGAATCGGGGTTGCCTTTTCTCCTCCTCTTTCTTTGATATGCTTTTATAATCATCCTTGACATGTTAATCCCATATGATTTAGCTTGAGTTCCTTCCTCCCTTTTAATTTCCGATTTATTAAATGATAATTCCCCAGGATTCTGAGTTCCGCCCTTGGCCACATGAACAATTTCTCGTTCCCCACGTTAGAAGACTCCGTCTTAATTTTAACTACTTCTCTGAGGTGACCTCTGTATCTTTGCTTCTTCAGGGAGAATATACAGCATCTTTTGATTTTTCCTCACAAACAAATATCTAAAACAACAGCAAAAAAAAATCAACCTTCAAAACTTTCTGCTTATCCTTCATTGAACCTTCCTCGGGGTCATAAAAAACCTTCCCAGGGAAGGAAAGTGACCAAAACTGAATAAATGGGAGTGATTCAAATCAAACCAAAGAAGCCCCTTGCACGATAATTGCATCACATCTTTATTTCACTAGTATTTTGTTACTGGTCACCCTGGTATCTTTGGAGCCTTTTTAATCAAGTGCTAGATTGATGATATCAAATAGCTTATTGACAATAACTCTTAAAGTCTATTCCTGATCACTGCTTTATAAACCTGCTCCATTTAAAAATGCTCTCTCTTAGTGTTGATTTTTGAGGCATTATTATATTTAACTGAATACCATGTTCTGTATTTTAGAACTTTCACAAAAACAACCTAGCTCTCGCTCTAATTGTATTGGCATTGTTTACTACTGTTCTACCTAACTACCTACTTGTATGCTAAACATCACCATACAGTATTAAAGCTATGGGTGTCCATAAGTGCAATGTACTTTACACTTTCATCCCAAAATCTCATAGTGCTCTATAAAGGTGAATGAGTTTTGTAATCCCCGTTTTATAAATGCAGGATGTAAGTAGGTGTGTCGTCCAGTTCATGCATTTCATCAACTCACTGTCTTGCACTTGCAGCTGTTTTTGTATGTGCGCATATTGGCCACTTCTTTCAAAATCTGGCCCTATTAATTGCCCTGATCACACAGGAAGTCCAAGGCAGAAATGGGAAAAGAATCCAGCTCCATTGATGAGCAGGGAAAGACATTTGGTTTCATGATGGGAATGTTAAAAAGCTAATTATGGCTGACAGACACTTATGTAAAAGCCCCGAAGGCAGGATAGATCGTTGTGCTTTAGACTGTCCTCTGTTTTTGTCAACCAGAGAGCTGGTGTAGATCTCATGGTTATGTTTTGCTGTAGCCCAGAAAATTCCTTTCAACCCATATCTGGGGTCGGGAAGGAATTTCCTCCAGGGAAGACTGGCAGTGGCCCTGGGGGGTTTTCGCCTTCCTCTGCAGCATGGGGCAGGGGTCACTTGCTGGAGGATTCTCTGCACCTTGAAGTCTTTAAATCATGATTTGAGGACTTCAGTAGCTCAGACATAGGTTAGGGGTTTGATACAGGAGTGGGTGGGTAAGATTCTGTGGCCTGTGTTGTGCAGGAGGTCAGACTAGATGATCATAATGGTCCCTTCTGACCTTAAAGTCTATGAGTCTATGATAACATTTTGTTCAGAGTTACAAATAACTTCTATTTCCAAGGTATTCCTAACTCTGAGGTTCTACTGTACCATCCGAAAGTAATGCAATGGATGTGCTTCTGGACCTGATGGTATTCCACCCTGGCTGCTCAACAGTTCTTTGGAACCAGTGAGCATTGATTCAGCTGTTTTAAAAGAGTGGGCATCAGGGAGAGTATCAGCAGATCAGCGTCATAGGTTCTCTGTACAGGTGTAAAGGATTCACATTGAGTGTGACAACTACAGGCCAGTCTCATTGCTATTGGTCCCTGGAAAAGTTTTAGCTCATGTTCTGCTTAGTAGAATGCAGCTGCTGCTTAACAGATGACATCATCCACAGCAATTGGGTTTCAATGCTGGGAGGTTGACAATGGACACTGTCCTTACCCTCTGGCTTCTGCAAAAGGCTTGATTAGTTCGCTCTCCATTGCAAACCTAGGAGGCTCTTTGATAGTATGCATGCAGACAGATAATCACAAGAGAAAGGGTTAACGCTGACCTCAGCTGCTGCCGTTCACAAAGAATTTTCAATAGAGTGAATTTCAGTTTGTGAGGATAGAGAGAACTGAGGAAGTTGTCCTATGGAATTGGGGGATACTTCCAGGTGTGTTCCAGGACCTGAGTCAAGAGGGGCTGTGTGACATGGTGCTCAGCAGAAGGACTGCAGAATCAGCCCCCTGCCACGCCAGCCACATTTAAGTGAATAAAGTGGAGCTGGCTGGAAAGAACCTGCCCTAATTGGGGAATGAGAGCCAGCTGCCAACCCAATTAGCCCAGGGCTATAGAAGAGGCTGGGAAGAAGGAAGCGGACATGGTGGGACGGAGGAGAGCAAGGGAGTGCAGGCAGGGAGAAGGCCCTTCCCTCCTGGGTTCAGACACAAGGAACCCAGAGCTGTGTATGGTGAAAAGGACGTGGGAGCACAAACGTGTTAATAAAAGCACCAGTGGTTTCAGAACCCAAGGGTCTCTGAGTGACTTTATCTGAGTCTAGCAGAGGTAGAAGCCAGGAGGACCAGCTGTGCCCTGCTACAGGCTGTGTCTACACTGCAAAATAATAGGGCTCAGACCATGCTTAAATCGAGCTCAGACCCTTCAGGCCTGCAGGGTCCTGGTACCCTGGGTTAGTGCAATTGCAATGCAAACGCAAGGGGTGTTAGGCTTGAGCCAGGGCTCAAGCACGGGTTTACATTGCAGGACAAACTTACCCACAGAGGCCTCAGGGAAAGGACACTTCTGTTCCTCTCAGCAAGTCCTAATGAGAGGGCCAAAGCACAGAAGATATTGTAAATAGATTGTTGCATGAGAACTGTAGTTGTATTGGTGGAGGGACAGCAGAATAAATGGCACTGTGAATGTACAACTAAGGGAGTCTTCACAGTTTCCGCAGGGCAAGAGAACAGGAGTGGAGTGCACCCTTTAACAACATGAAAACATCTCTGTGCTGAGATGAAGTTCAGCCTCTATCAAACCTGGACCCTCTTACAGGCAGACTTGGAGTGGCTAGAGGCATTCCATATGTGCTGTCAATGCCAAATCCTGAGCAAAGAGTGGTTTGACTTTCTGTGAAATGCCATAATCTTACAGAGATCTAGCCTTCTTCCATTCACTCACCACATTCAAAAGTGGTGTTACATGCTCTTTGACCATTTCACCAGGATGGACAAAAACACCCCAGCACAGAGTCCTCTCAGACTCTCCTCCGACACATCAAGGGGTGCATGCTTTGACCCTACCTGCCATCATCTGCAGGGCTGCCCCAAAGATTCATGTATTCGCAGGACTGAGCCAGATCTGGGAACTTCACTCTACAATGCCTGGTATGATACCATGATCACTCTGGGTGGCGCAACCGTTCTCAGTACACTGCATACATTTGATGATGATGATGATACATGTCTGCTACAATACATATTTCAAAATTGTTCTTCTTTTGCACAATGCAGTTCTATGGTCAGTGTCTCTTTGTTCTGCTAATGATCCTTTAGCTTGTTTCTACTTATTGTTTGATAGATCTCCCATTCCGCCCCACCCACAACCAAGCTTGTTAATATTTTTTTTAAAAGCCTTCTGATTGATTATACTAATCTTTATAGCCCTGCTTAACCACACTGGTCTCTGTTGCCCTTTTCATTTCCTGGGCTTAACGACAATGAATTTTCATTGTGCTTGTCAAAAGGATTTCTTAAATACAGCATTTTCCACTTTCAAGTCATAGATTTTTCCATACAATCAATCCCTTACAGCAGAGCTGTCCAAACCACCATATATTTGGAATTTGAGTTCCATATAAACATCTATAAGATATGAGTGCTTATCCAAAGTTTATCTGAAGCAGGGGTCAGCAACCTTTCAGAAGTGGTGTGCCGAGTCTTGATTTATTTACTCTAATTTGAGGTTTCACGTGCCAGTAATACATTTTAATGTTTTTAGAAGGTCTCTTTCTATAAGTCTATAATATATAAGTAAACTATTGTTGTATGTAAAGTAAATAAGGTTTTAAAAATGTTTAAGAAGCTTCATTTAAAATTAAATCAAAATGCAGAGCCCCCCCGACCAGTGGCCAGGACCCGGGCAGTGTGAGTGCCACTGAAAATCAACTCGCGTGCCGCCTTTGGCACATGTGCCATAGGTTGCCTACCCCTGATCTGAAGTCAGTGGAATTACTTTAGATTTACACTGGGGTGTTTTCGAGCAGACTGTATCCCATTAAGTATTCAAAATTGGGTTGGAAATCATTCTTGTGAGATTTCCAGACATAGATACTATGGGAATAGCCTTTCCAGAAATGTCATGTGAAAATGAAGGGGAAAAGGGTGTGGGTGTGTGTAATTTAAATAGATCTATCTCAAAACCTCAAAAATGGCTTTGTTCTCAAAATGTGCAAAGGTTTGGGAAGTGGTTAAGCAGGGTTTTTTTATCCCGCCATTCATGCCCATTCCTACACTGTATCAGTCTTTTATTTTCTTAAAAGTAACATCCCTCAGTGATTCATCTATAAACCGAGGATAGTGATATTCATTCCCCTCATCCTTGTTTTTCTTGTCTATTTCCATTGAAAACTCTTTAGGTCAAGGACTCTTATTACTATGTGTACGTACAACACCTAGCACAGTGGTACCCAATCTTAGCTGGGGTCTCTATTGTAATACAAGTAATAATATTTCAATAATAATCATACTTGTCTGACTTCCTACCACAGCTATAAGACCAGAATAGACTTTGACCGTATGAGCTATTGACAAGCAGGATATTTTCTGCAGTATTTTCTCCTTTGTAAATGCATCCCCACCTCCCACCCCCTTTGGGTGTGATACCCTGTATATTTATGAATACTTACAGTTTCCCTGTCAACATTTTGACCATTTACAGGCCTTTCATCTGTGCTAACAAGACAAACGCCTCCCAGCGCTCTTTCCCTCTAGGGCTTCTTTCAGACAAGTAACTTTTCCCATGAAAAGTTATAGACAGCACAAATAATTTCATTTTAAATCCTTAGTTGTAAAGATTTCCTGAAGCCTGGAAAGATACTCTGCGTAGTCAGTGAACTGGTATGTCTGCCAGGGCATGAATAGCATAGATTGTTTAGTGTTTGCTGTGGCTCTATCGCCAGCTATAAATTTTAATCAGATAGCTGCGGTTCACATTTATTACTGTTTGCCAAACACTGCTTCTGGAAGCCTTTTGTCACAAAAGCTAATGAATTATGTATAATGTTTCCACAGTTTTTCATTGTATTAGCCTATGTAGTATTTGTGTGGACATTTTGCAAATTCATTACCAAAGTATTATCATATTAATGGATTTGGTAAGAAAAGTATTAGTGTGCGGAGGAGGGGAAATATGAATATTAATATCGCACATGGCTTATGGCTTGTGGTAGGGGAAATGGTAATAGCCTATTTCAGAATGTGAATTTCAAACAATATTAGCAACTGTATTAGAAGGGACAATTATTGAGGAAGTATATTGCAGGCATGAAAAATTCATGATATTCTATGTCCTGGCTCCTTGAAGAATTGATGTTAATTTTCAGAACCCTGGGACCAGTCATCACTGTAGATCAACTGATACTTTTGAGGATGTTTCTTTTTTGTGCTGCACATTCTTCAAAAGCAACATAGGAGAGATTCTAATTTCACATAGAGAGGGTCGTGTTCTCTTGCCTGTTACACCACTGTAATTTCGCATTGTTCCATTGACTTAAGATACCATTGCAACCGAGTGTCTCTGGGCCTGATTCTCCTCTCACTCTGCAAGGGTGTATCTCCATTGCCTTTAGTAGTGTTACTCCTTATGTGATTTAATGTTGAATCCGAGTGGTTCCAATCCATGATTTTACCTCTCTGAAAATTCGGCTGCACTGCTGGTGACTTGAGAAATGTTTAAGGGAAGGCTGTACAGCTTCATAGCTGCATGTGTGCTCCTTGATAAGGGGCTCTTTTAAAAGCACTCTTTAGCCCTATCTATGCTGAGGCTGCTGCACTGTTTACTGAAGTGCAAGTGCTTTTCCAGGATCCTTGCTGCTCTTTGGTAGCCTCTGAGTCTCTCCTGTTCTTTGTGTGTGGCACACAACAGTTTAGTCTCCTGCAGACAAAATTCCTTTAATCAAACACAAGTTACTAGGCTCAATATAGGGAAGGGGTATCTGGGTGAGATTTAATGGCTTGTGATATTCAGGAGTTCAGACTAGATGATCTAATGGTCCCGTCTGGTCTTGCACTGTGAAACTATTAACTTGTGTAATCCAATGGTGAAAGTGTGTGTTACTGGTCCCCCCTGCCTCATCCCAGGAGGCTCAGTTTGTTATAGCCTCAGTTAGGGAGCCCTGGCACTTTAGCTGAGGCTGTCACAGACTCCCAGACTCAGTGGGTTGGGCACAGAGGGGGAACTCTTAACACGCTGTCACTTAGGGTGACCAGACAACACGTGTGAAAAATCAGGATGGGGGTGGAGGGTAATAGGAGCCTATATTAGAAAAAGACCCCCAAATCGGGACTGTCCTTATAAAATCGGGACATTTGGTCAACCTACACTCACCAGTGGGATACATACGCACTCTCTACTTTGGGATACAAAGGTATCTGCCTCCACCTGGAAATGGAAGATCTATGTTACTACTGCAGCAAACGGCACAGGGCAATAGCATTGTAGTATTTGTTTCAACATAATAAGAAACTGTCCCGTATTAAAATATTCTCGTAGGTTATGCATCCACATTATTGCTGCCATCCAGTGAGAACTGAGTCTAGTTTCCATGTAGTATTAGCTTATGAACTAATAAAGTTGCTGCTCCGATGCTCAAAGTGCAAATGGTGATGTAAAGAGCCGCAAGAGGATGCTGTTGGTAGTACTCAAGAAGAAGTTTTATTGGTACTACAAAACCCAGGACTTATACTATATATTCTGGAATGCCATCTATGGGCCCGTTATCCACTAACTAGCTATTTACATATATGGAGCACTTCTATAACAATGGCTTTCTACTTCTTTCAACACCTATTTCTCCAAAGAGTCACTGTAGCAAGGAAGGCAAAATGACAGTGTTTTATTTCCTCTGTTTTTCTGAGTGAAGCAATGAATGATCTCTGCTGTAGGGACAAATATTTGTTGAAAATGTTGGTTTTTGACCTATTGTCCCTGTTTTGGGGTTCAGAAATGGCCACAGTTTTAGTATTTTCTGGGATAAAAATGCTTTAGAACTGATGTGAGACTCTTCTGCATCAATATGGAGAAAACAGTTGTTGTGCCTGGCTAGCCCATCACCCCCCAATATCACTGTCATGTAGCAAAATAAGTGTCCCTGTCCACCTAAATGGGAAAACAGAGATACAGGGAAATTTGAGATGTGGGGGTGCACTACTGGTCAGTGGAATGGGGCTGGCACTAAGAGTCGAAAAGGTCTGATACTCATTTTCTGTGTGACTTTGGGAAAGGCACCCCTCTCAAGGGGCCAATAATATTTGCCTGTTTTGGAGCGGTATTATGCGGCATAACTCAATAACCCACGTAAATTGCCATGTAAGTGCAAAACATAGTCAGTGGCAGAAGAGGAAGATTATTAGCTCCCAGTCCTATGCCCAGTCTATTAGATCATGTGGCCTCTAGGGACAATTTTCTTCTCCACTTCAGGTCAGAAACTGTTTTTTTGATTGTTCTCATAATTTAATGGGAGAAATGCCCATTTTCCCATAGAAAATCAGATATTTGGGGTGGGGCAAAATAACTTTATGTTCAATAATGGGAAATTATGCACAAATTTTTGTGAAAATTGTTTGCCAATTTTGCCCAGTGTTAGTCTGCTAGACCCCACCACAGGCTATTTCTGGTGAGAGTGGTAATGGCTCTTCTGTTGTTGTGGTTTTGCGGTGGGAGAGGGGTTATTTTGTATCTCTGGACAATTTATTTCCATGTGGTTTTACTGCTTGCATATCTTTATACAGTGCAGGTGTGGAGAGGGATGAGGGAAAAAAAGCACATCTAATGTGTGGTCATTTGTTTTTAGTATGTTTACACTGAGACATAATGAAGCCTGAACTCCCTGGTCCTCATCACAGTCTCTTATTTTACAGAGTATATAGGACTTCTGAGTGACTTTTGAGCTATATGAAAAAGTACAGTCTGTGTTCTGGGGCAAGCTGCAGATCTCAATTTGGGTCATTCTGCCTTTATGCCTCAGCAGTTAAACTGGAAGGACAAAAGGCTTCTAAAGTGCACATTGGCTTAATTTCTTTTGTACATATTTTGCTTTGGCCCAACTGTGGTTATATCGATCACATGATACAGCAATTTATTTGAGTGATGTTGGGCACCTCGAAAGACAAACTGCTATTGAAGTGTAAATAATAAGTAAACCACTGGCTTTTGTTGTGCATGGATGAGGAGGGATAAGGCAGCAATTGGAATTTCAATAGGCAGGCTCTGGGTACTCTGCAGCAGCTAGGAATTCTGCAGCACCCTGAGGTGGCAGACTTGACTTTTTCATCACTGGGAACCTTGGACATTTTGCAAGTTACATGTATTCAGATACCATCCTTTGCAAAAATCCAAGATGATTATCTGCAAGGGTCAGGAAGTATAGTTTTCTACCATGCACAACACTGGGCTAGATTGGTGGTGGTTTATTATTGGTGGGGATTATTTGTTTGTTTTCCCCATCCCTCAAAATATCAGTCATTGCACACTGCTGGAGGAAGATGGACCAGTAGACTGCTCAAGTGTGGCAAAAATCCAATTCAGGTTTTCAAAGGGTAAAATGCACCCTGATGCAGCTAGCTGCTGCAAAGCCTTATGTACCAGCTGACTCCGTGTTAAGGGCTGGTCTATACTGGGGGGGGGGTATCGATCTAAGATACGCAACTTCAGCTACGTGAATAAAAGCTACATCAACTCCGCTACCGCTGCTCGCTCCGGTGGAGTTCCGGAGTCGACGGGAGCACGTTCGGAGATCGATATATCGCGTCTAGATGAGACGCGATATATCAATCCCCGAAAAATCGATCGCTACCCGCTGATATGGCGGGTAGTCTGGACCTACCCTTTGTTTTCAAAAGCACTCCATGTTAGCCTAACATCACTCCCACTGAAATCAGTGGTAGGACTCCCATTGACTTCAGTTAGGCCAGTGCTGAGTACTTTTCAAAAATCCCACCCTGAGGGCTTAATTGGGGCTTAAATGACATTAGGGTAAATTTTGCTCCAAAGAAATAATGACATTTTCATTATTTATGGCTTGATAGTGATTAGAAATACAAATAAAAATAAAATATTTCTAGTCATACTTTTAGGGAATGGACACTTCATAAATGTGCAGCGGTAGCATTGTCCTATTTATATGTAGCTGTTGTATATGTTTATGGAAATTCTATAATTATTCAAACTAAGCAGCATTTTACATTATCATCTTTGTATTTCTTTGTTCAAAGTTATTTTTAAATAAATCTGTATTTCAAGCATGACCCTTATTATGTTTGTCCAAAATACCCCAAAAAGAGAGATGTGCTTCAGAATAGAGAGCTCAAAGAGCAAAAGACAAAAAATCCCTTCAAACCTCTCAAATTAGAGTGTTTTCTAATAGCCTAAAAAAGCATACAAGAAAGCTGCCAGTCTCTGAGCAATGAAGGATTTTCTCTTTTGTTCAGAGACATGGAAAATCACTCAAAAGAAGAAGAAAATCAATGTATTCAGCCAGTATTGGAGACTTGACACATTTAGACGGCTTTGGTCTTAATCTATAGGGTAAAGGTAATGACAAAGGTAAAGAAAAGAGTATCTGCTCCTTCCTATAGAACACTATCTATTTTTATATTTAATGCTATTCTACTTCCCATTACCTACCACATTTTCTTTATTCCATCTTATTTTGCTTCATTACTCTTAGACCTGTTATCAATCTTTTGTCTTTTGCACTGGAAAATAAGACCAACTCAACATTAAACAAACTACCAAGTAACTGAGTTGGGTGAGGTAGCAGTACTATTACCTAACCCACCTTCTCTCTCTCCCTAATACCCTGGGACTGACATGGCTACAGCACTGCATACAAGTAACTGAGGTGTCCATCTAAATGCCAAATCCCATGCTAAGGAATATTTGGCAAATGCCAGTGGCAACCTCTTTCTACAGGTGTCCCTGCTGGGTTCTACGAAGCGGAAAGAACAGAAAGACATACAGAATACTATATAGCCGTCGGCTAAACAATGTCAGTTCCAAAATTTGCCATTATACACTCAGAAGCACTTAAGAAGATAAGTCACCATATCTGCTGAAAATCATGGAATTTGAATATTATCAAATTTTTGTCTAGTAGCTTATTTCTGAAAACATAAGGCACAAAGAAACCTTATTTTAATGCATATTGTGATAGACCCAGGCCAGTTGGGTACAGCAGAATAGCAGAAGGCAGATATACTGGCCACTGGATTAACAGTTTTCTGTTCCCTGACTGACCAGAGCAGGGGCTGCTCCAGGCTAATGAGAACACCTGACTCTAATTAAGCTGTAAAGAGTCAGGTGTGGCCATTCAGTTAATGTGACTACCTGACTCTAATTAAGGCCCTGCTGATACTATCAAAAGGGCTCACTCCAGTCAGGCAGGGGAATCAGGGAGCCGGAGGAGAGGAAGTGCGGCTGAAGGGCTGGTTACTGAAGACACCCTAAAACATCGTTAAAGGAGCCCTAAGGTAAGGGTGAAGAAGGGAGAAGCAGGAGAGCTGTGGGGAAGTGGCCCAGGGAAATGTAGCAACTCTGGCAGTGAAAGGTTGGCTGCCAACAACTGCTACCATTAGGGCCCTGGGCTGGAACCCGGAGTAGAGGGCGGGCCCGGGTTCCCCCAACCCACCACTACAGGAACATCTCCTGGAAGGGGAAGTCGGGTCCCTGTCAGGACAGGAGGCTGAACAGAAACTGTGGGAGTTCTCTCACCAACCTCCTTGAAGGCCTATGATTAAAAGGGCTCAGTAGACTGTAACCCTGGCCCTAGAGAGAGAAGGGCTATGTGGAGGGTCACAGTGAGCCACTGAGGCTAGCATAAACCGCCTAGAAGCACAGGACCCACAGGAGCAAGGTCAGAGCTCTGCCACAATATACATACAGTTAAGTTTACACTTACATCAGTAGTTTTTTAACATAACTATTTAGTTTCCTCTGTAGATGTTGCTAGCCATTTTTTTTAATTACCGCTAAGTATAGTACTAGCTTTTGAAAGCTTGGAAAAACAATTCAGAAATTTAACTATGAAACATGTCTGCCTTTTAATATAATTCATAGGAAACCAGGAATCCACTGTCTTGAACTAGGATACCTTAGAAAGAAATTATATTTAAAGAGATTTTTCAGTATAAGTTTTATACTCTCCTCTAACTATTGTCTACAAACATTTTATTAAACATTTAAAATCTATTTAATGTAAGAAACGCAACAGAAATAATATGCCAGTAATGTAATTTGGTGCATGACTGGAAAAATCCTACACATATGATCGTTTTATTAACATAAGAATGGGTAACTTCATTTTTGTTGAATTTTAAGGGCACACCTGTTGTTAGATTTTGTCCATTGACTATAGCTTGTTGACCAGAGAATGGTAGCACATTGAGCTAATCCTGCCCATTAATATCTGAATGTTCTCATATCAAAGGGCTTATCTGGTACCTCAAAAGATGTGGATTGTGTTCAGTACCATTCAAATGACTGTCTGAAATGCCATTATGTTGTATCCGATAACGTGTTTCATGCCATTGCTATAGTATGGACTAGAAATAAAAGAAGCATAGTGGAAAGAGAGAATGGGGAAGAAATGGAAAGAAAATGAGTCACTGGAATGGTGTTATAGATTTATTCTCGTTCTAGTAGGACCACTTCTCAACCCACAATAAATCAAACAACAATGTGACTTACTCTGCAGAGGAATCAGCCTTAGACAGCTTTGCATACCCAGCTTCCAGGTGTTTCATCCTGAATTTGCAATCAGACATTGTTTTCAGAGGTGGGAGTTACTCACAGATGTTTTTGCAAGGAGTGAGAGAAAGACAGAGAAATCCACTCATGAGTCTTTACATATACATTTATTCCTCTTGCTACAGTTCCTCTCACTGTGCAGTTTCATCTAATTTGTGCTACATTAAAAGGAAAGACACATAAACCTGGGAAGTCTTTTAGTCTTTAAGATGCCACAGGACTCTCTGTTGCTTTTTATATACCTGGGAAGCTTTTCACGTTCATCCTTTAAAAAGTTAGGTGCCTGTTGCCTATTGCTCCAAGTTTGGTGCCGCTACTGTCTGTTGCAATGCAATCAGCATTATCACAGTTGAATGTATGTTACAGTGGGGAATTTCAGTAAAAGCCACAGTTTAACATAATCAATTTGTATAACACACTAGTGGGAAAATATTCTACCTCCAACAAAGAGGAAGGTTGAGTTTGTCATGCACATAAGAAAAACTCCAAACTTGCCACTTGCTCTCTGTTGTTAGGACAAAGCATAGGTGTAACAGAATTTTTCAGCTACGGCTAATGATTATGCCACTGGCTTGCTACTTTCTCACAGGATTAGACCACTATTGCATCAGCAGCCTGGCTCTAGCAAGTGGTCCAAACTTCAGAGGATGGTGAAAACATTTTTGAACAATGGACCTGGACAATTGTTCTATGGAAGGATAAGAGGGTTCCTTACTGACTCTTGCGATGATAATGTTGCACCATGAAGCATGAGATTCGATTACCTCCATCTTTTCTTTCTGAAGAATTTTTTGTTGAGATTGTGAAAAGAGGAAAAGGGAGACCCACAGGTTCTAGTTACGTTAGCAATAGATTTTGCTCTGTTTTTCCCCTGAGATTGGGGGTAGAGAAGAATGGCGAAGGAATTCTAGTATTATCGCAATAGCTGAGCTGTGTCATAGAATCATAGAAGTTAGTGAAGAAAAACTGTCATCTGTGGGCCACAGCAGAATTGTTCCTTACGGTATGTTATCAAGTGCTTTGTTCTTTGAAATGTGTTGTTTGGTATGAAACACCTCAAGTGATGGAACTTGTACCATTCTTCATCCATATAGAGAATAAGTAAAAGTAGTGGTAGCAAGATGCATGCTGAAAATCTTTTCTAACAAATTTGCTTGCTGCATCGAGGGGAAAAAATCCAGAGACTTTGAGAGAAGAACTTATAAGACTGGCTTTGGAAAATTCTTCCCCTCCTGTGATCTTGTTTCTCTTTTATTATATTTGACACTATGGGGGCCCAGTTTTCCTTCCATATTAAAAGCCAATGGAAGTCGATTAAGGAGAATAGGTTTCTTTGAGAGATATTGAGCACCCATGCAATAGAGGGAATGTGTGAAATATGACAATGACAAGGACGCATTGAGAGTTTGTTGTTGAGATGGTTGAAGCAGCTCGCTGTGTCGTGATGCCAGCAAATGAAATATGCCTGCGTTGTGCTTAGACAGATAAGGATATTTGACTTATGTGCTGTCAGTGTGGCTTGTGCTTTGGGAGGAAAATGAAATTTGTGTCCAATGTAGCTAGACAGAACTTTCAAAAAACAATAACAAATTTTATATTTAATCTATTTATTCCTGTTTACTTTGTTTAAGGGACTATAGGCTTTTTGGCTCCCAGTTCAGCCTGTGATGTGCTAGTGAAATGAAACAAGTACTCAATGTGACTAGACAGGACTTTAACAAAAACAACAAATATGCCATCTGTACTTTGAGTTATGAATATGTGACTTCATTGCTGTCACTGCAGCTTGAGCTGTAGCAGTGCATTGAAATCCATGCCCAACACAGCCAACTGCTGCCAGGGGAAACAAATTACTATCATGCTCTTCCTTTTCTTCTTCATCTCAATAGGCACTGACATTGTGGAATCATAGCAGAAAGATACTGAGCAATTGTGGCTCTTTGATATGATTGGCAAACTGTGTAATAGTCTCTTTAGAAAGGCCAAGAATCCACCCCCTGATGAGAGCAGACACAGACAAAAGAAAAAAAAACAAACAGGAAAGGTACCATCACGTTTTTTCCTAGTGTAACATTCAAATAGCAACAACTGGAAGTGAAACAGTTAAATGTAGGACTTGACTATAGGGACAGATGCTCAAGTCTGGACAAACTAGGTTCAGTGCAGGGGAAAGAAAGTTTGGCCCTGAGCCACCTCTCTGCTCCCCTGATTTTGTGACTGACCAGGGACTGAACTGACTTTTGGTGTAACTTAGAGCAGCTTAACTGGCACACACATGGGACCACTTTTGCCAGCCTAGGATCATCAGGGTTCATCACTGGTCCATCTAGGAATGCCCCGTGTGATTGCATAGGAGCATGTAGTGTAGAGCTGGCTAGAGCTGGGTGAAATATTTTGATCTTTTTTGGGGGGGGAGGTGAGGGCAAAAAATGAAGATTTGGTGTCACCAAAATGTTTTTCCAATTGTGTGTTGGTTTTGCTGAATTGTTTACTTTTGGGGGAAAAAAAAACAACCCAAAGATTGAAAAAAAAATCTAAATGTTAATTTTGATATTTTCAAAGTGAAATGCTCTAATTTTTCCATTGAAAATGACTTTTTGTTCAGAAATTTCCTTTACTTTCATTTTAAAAAAAATCAAAAACATTAAAAAAAAATTCCAAAATCAAAACAAAACATTTCAGTTTAGGTCAAACAAAGCATTTCATTTGAGCCAAAATAAACTGTTTCCAACTTTTCAATTTATCAACAATTTAAAACATTTTTGGTTCTGCTCTGACCTCCGACTATGTTTTCCAGATTTACTAAATTGCCAAAGAATCTGTTATTTGCCCAGCTCTAGACTCCATGCCACTTGGGATTTATCCTACTCTCTGTCCCCTTTGTGTCATCACAGTGGTGCTAAGGAAATGGAGGCAGGGTCTGTATCCAGCTCAGAAACTGCACCTAAAGACCCTGGTAGCAGGTAAAAATGATGGAAAAGGCCCCTAGATGATAATACATAGCACTCCATAGTGGCATTTACATCTTCAAAGCACAGAAGTGTTGCAGGGGTTTATTAGTGATCCTCTCCATTTCAGTGATGATGGAATTGACACTCAGAGGTTGAGTGACTTGGTTGTAATCACACAATAAGTCAGTGACAGAACCCAGGAATTCTTGAGCTCAGTCATCTAGGCCCTGGTGCTTCAAAACTGAAAGCAGATGGTTAGTAAAGACATCAGATGTCTCTGTGACTAGATTTCGCAGCTCAAAGGCTCTTGAACCCAGGCTTGCAGGGTTCACAGAAGCAGCCAAGCTCAGACCCTCCACTCAGCTGCCTTCTGCCAACAACTTACCTGGGACCCTTGAAGCTCAGCCTGAGTGCAAGGCTCTGCTCCTGAGGTTTGACTGGCAGAGTCCCAGTGTGGCTGATTGGTCCACTGGCCCTATTTAAGCCAGCAGCAGTAACAGGAAGCTATCTGAACAATTGGGCTACACCTTCCTCTGGCCTGTGTGCAGGGCTGGTGCAACCATTGAGGCGAACTAGGCGGTCGCCTAGGGCACTAGGATTTGAGGGGCGGCATTTTCTTCTGCAGTGACCGCGGCGGCCGGATCTTCGGCCGCCCCGGTTGCCGCCGGCATTTAGGCAGAGGGAGCTGGGGCAGGGGAGCGTGGGGAGGGCCGCCTGCAGCAAGTATTCGGGGGGTAGCACGCAGGGGAACTCCCTGCCCCAGCTCACCCCTGTTCTGCCTCCACCCCAAGCACGTGTGGCTGCTTCACTTCTCCCGCCTCCCAGACTTGCGGCGCCTAAGCTGATTGGCACCGCAATCCTGGGAGATGGGAGGAGTGAAGCAGCGACAGCGTGCTCGGGGTGGAGGCAGAGCAGGGATGAGCTGAGGCCGGGGCGGGGGCGCCTCAGGGCGGAGGGGAGGAGCTGCCGCGGAGATGGGGGGGAGGGGGAAAGGCGCCTCAGGGCAGGGCGCAAGGGAGAGGGAGGGCGCAAGGTGGAAGTTTCGCCTAGGGCGCAAAACATCCTTGCACCAGCCCTGCCTGTGTGCCTTTGTTCCCCTAGCTTGATTTCATGGCATCCTGACCCAGTTTGACTCCTGGCTTCTGACTTGTGGTTCCTGATTTCCATTTTGTCTCCTGCCTCTGGTATCCTGATCTGGCCTGACTCTAGTGCCTGACTCATGGTTCTGCCTCTGACCTCCTGCTATCCTGATCCAGCTGACTCTTGACTCCTGTCCCATGACTGAAGACTCTGGCTCCGACTACTATGTCTGGCCATCACAAACATGAGCCAATGGCTGGAGGCTGAAGCCAAACAAATTCAAATGAGAAATAAGGCATACATTTTTGACAGTGAAGGTGATTAAACGTTGGACCAAAGGGAGCTGGTGGATTATTCATCTCTTGAGGTCTTGAAATCAAGTCTAGATGCCCTTCTGTAAGATATGGGCTTGCCAAACACAAGTTATTAGACTCAGTACAAGAGTAGCTGAATGAAATTCAGCTGTACAGGAGGTCAGGTTAGAGATGATTAAATGACCTTAAAATCTATGAATGTTTCACTGCTGTTAATCAGCTTTTCTTATAAAAGTATAAGAAGCCACCTTCTCCTCTATAGCCCAATAAACCAACATACCTGGACTTTTGCTAGGTATTTTTCAGTGTTAATTCCTAATGTAGCTAAAAATGGGAAGAGAAGAGCATGCTGGACATTTGGAGTAAAATTCTTGTCTCATTGAAGTGACTGGGATTTTGCCATTGATTTCAGTGGGTCAGGATTTCACTCGAGGTTTCCAGCTGAGTCAAAATAAATTGACACTATCCAAATAAATGCTTGCAGATCCCAAATTGAATTTTTCAGAAGTCCTGGGAAATTTTACAAATGTTGCTTTTCATTCTGACTTGGAATTTCCAGTTCCTGACCAGCTCTCCTTATGGCACCCTGAATTTCCCCAACAAAGCACTCTCACCATCTGTGTCAGGAAAATGCTTGTATTGTTTATCTGCAACATGCCATAAATACAAGCCAGCCACCCTTAAATCCTCCATGCATGACTGCAGGAATAAATTTCTCTGTGCTGTGTAGTGGAATTGAAGCATTCATAAAGGGTGAATACATCATGTTGAGCAGCTGAACCTTTGCCTTTTTTTCATTAACCCATGTACTTCTTTTGCCTTTCAACAAGTACCATGGTATTTTCTCTAGATATGGAGGAAGGACTGTGTATTCTACACTATAAATTAAAGAGCTCATTCAGCAGAGTTATAAGTGGTGAAAATGTGAATGTTTTTTTCCCTCTTCCTGGAAAGAAGCTTTTAGACATAAAATGACTCAGCGAGGTTCAGATTTTATTATAAACTGTTAAGGTATGTAGCAAAAAAGAGGAGTTCTCTACTGTTTAGCACAGGAGTTCTCAAACTGGAGGTCAGGACCCCTCCAGCTTTGCCTCCAGCATTTATAATGGTGTTAAATATATAAAAACATGTTTTTAATTTATAAGGGAGGTCACACTCAGAGGCTTGCTGTGTGAAAGGGGCCACCTGTAAAAACGTTTGAGGACCACTGGTTTAGCATGTCTCAGCTTAAATTAAAAAAGCACGAATCATGAGTTGTTCAGCATGGCAACATCTCCACCGTGAGTACTCATACAGGTATATAAAAAGAATTATAGTTGCAATGCAAACTCCCTCAGCCACACAACTACTGCCCTTATAAAAACATACTGAAGTAAGAAAAATTATCAGATTAGCGATCATCTGAAGTTGAACCTGGGACCTCCAGAATCAAAGCATTACCTTCTACCATTAAAGAGTAATTCCTTTAACTCAGTGCAGGGCCGGCTCTAGGCACCAGCACTCCAAGCATGTGCTTGGGACGGCACTTTCCAAGGGGCAGCACTCTGGCTCCTTTTTTTTTGCTTGGGGCGCAAAAAGCCGGGAGCCGGCCCTGAGCGGAGGTGAGCTGCGGCAGTGGGGGGTGTGGGGAGAGCCGCAGGAAGTAGCCCCAGCTCCTCGCCCATCCCCAGTTCCACCCCATCTCTGCCTTCAGCCTAAACTCTGCTGCTGAGGAAGGCTTGGCTGTACAGTAATGGAGGTGGGTGCGGATAGATTCCATTATTGGTCCAGGTGGGGTGTCACTGTTCCTCAGTGGCTGAGGATACCAGATTCAGGACAAACCTCTGAGAAATAGGGCAGACCCACCCCACACTGGTGGTTATTCTTCCATAAGATATACCAAGACAGTAACAAAAGTAAACTTCTGTCTCACCACCCTGGTTAACAAGAAGTCCAAACTGCAATCTCCTTAGGTATCCAAGCTCTTGTTTCACCATCCAGATACTGGACTTTATGATGAGTGGTTATTTAAAACCAATTTCATCAAAGGGTCCTTCTAATCCCAAGAGATCAGCCACATAGCCAGGTCAATATATAACTCAGATCTTACCCAATAATCATGCTGTTGCCAATCTTTTAGTATCTAATATCTAACGGTTTATTTATACGAGAAAAAAAGGAGGAGTGAGTTAAAATAGTTAAGGAAATCAAATACAAGAACTTTGCAATCAGTGTATGTATCAGGTTTTTAGCAGTCATGTTACGAACTGCTGCCTTGTGAAGTCTCTGGTGACTTCTAAAAGATTGGAAGGTCCTCAGTTCATTGGTTATAATGCTCCTTTTAGGGTAAGTCCATAGTCCAGAGGTCAGAGCAGGAAAGAGGCAAAATGGAGATGCTTCCAGGATCTTTTATATCTTCACCCATGTGGAGGGGATATTCTTAGTCTTAGTTTGAGGAAAGTTACAGGCATAAGATGCAGTCCAGGGTCACATAAGCATGTCCTTGCATGATCTGATGACTCAGAGGAGCAGCCATTACTCATACTTTGGCTAAGACCGTCCACAGGAAGGCGGACATTGTGGCTCATTGTGAGGTAAGTATTCTTTGATTGATCCATCAACGTGAATAGTCCATTCACAATGTGCAGTCTGGCTTCAATGTCGATTTTACCTGACGGGTGTTAATCAGGATCACAGCACATATGTAGGATGCCAGTACATAGTCAATGTCTATTACTTCAGATACAAAAACTATACATGCATACAAACAGGATAATCAAATTTGATAGATTGTGACTTTTCCATTGATACCTTACATGACATACTTTGTATAAGATTTGTTGCAATTGTCTGACAGTGGCAATATTAATGATATAACTGGTCATGTTTCAATCATACAGCGTCGTAGGAAGCACAACTGAAAAAGTTTGAGCACCACTGCACTAGGTGGAAGCTGTAGCACAGCTGTATTCTCTAGATCAGGTGCAGAGAGCAATATGTAACTTACTGAACATTTAGCTAGATAATTTAGAATTTATTAATTTAGGATTTAGGATTTACATCACCAGAGGATCTGGCCCTGAATATTGAATTCAGTATCTGATACAACATTGATACTTTTGTTCATGATCAGTTAAGCATGTTAATGGCAGAATATTTCTTATTTAAAATGGGGGGGAAAATACCTTCCTGATGCTATGATATCCTGGCAACAAATGACCCTTGCTAAATTGGAAAGCTTTTTGTTCAGAATTATTTAAATAATCTTTATTCTCAAGATAGTTTCTCAAACTTCTATTGAGAAAATATTGATTAAATTTGATTGCCTGTGCAAAAGGTATGTGCTATTTCCTCAGTTTCTTAGAAAGATAAAGTTAAAACATGGTCACGTTAAACCGTCATTCTATATTTTAATGTAAATCAGATCCCAGCAAGGAAAGGTACTGCTTCAGAAAGACAACAGGGGTTTGTGGTTAGCAACGTAGCTGTTTGAGTTTGAAAACTAGTCTTCTGTAGAGCACAGAAAATAGCTTTGTCTGTTGTACCAGAGATTGTTTTGTTTTGGCCGGTTTTGTTCAACATCTTTATTAATGATATTGATGATGGGATGAACTGCACCCTAGCAAGTTCACAGATGACATGAAGATGGAGGGGAGAGGTAGATATGCTGGAGGGTAGGGATAGGATACAGAGGGAACTAGAGAAATTGGAGGATTGGGCCAAAATAAATTTGATGAGGTTCAACAAGGATAAATGCAGAGTCCTGCACTTAGGAAGGAAGAATCTCATGCACCGCTACAGGCTGGGGACCAACTGGCTAAGCAGCAGCTCTGCATAAAACGACCTGGGAATTACAGTGGACAAGAAGCTGTATATGAGTCAGCAGTGTGCCCTTGTTGCCAAGAAGGTCAATGGCATATTGGGCTGTATTAGTAGGAGCATTGCCAGCAGATCAAGGGAAGTGATTATTCCCCTCTATTCAGCACTGGTTAGGCCACACCTGGAGCACAGCATCCAGTTTCAGTCCCCCCCCCCACACACACAGCAGGGATGTGGACAAATTGGAGAGAGTCCAGTGGAAGGCAACAAAAATGATTAGGGGGCTGGGGCACATAATTTACGAGGAGAGGCTGAGGGAACTGGCGTTATTTGGTCTGCAAAAGAGAAGAGTGAGGGGGGATTTGATAGCTGCCTTCAAGTACCTGAAGGGGGGTTCCAAAGAGGATGGAGTTCTGCTGTTCTCAGTGGTGGCAGATGACAGAACAAGAAGCAATGGTCTCAAGTTGCAGTGGGGGAGGTCTAGGTTGGATATTAGGAAACACTATTTCACTAGGAGGGTGGTGAAGCACTGGAAAGGGTTACCTAGAGAGGTGGTGGAATCTCCATCCTTAGAGGTTTTTAAGGCCTGGCTTGACGAAGCCCTGGCTGAGATGATTTAGTTGGAGATTGGTCCTGCTTTGAGCAGGGGATTGGACTAGATGACTTCCAACCCTCTTCCAACCCTAACATTCCTAGATTCTATGATTATAGGTGAAGCTGGTAGTGCAGTCTGTAATTAAGATTGCCTGACATTTCCCATTAAAAGACCCTGTTTCAGTTGCTTATAACTTTTGCCACACTATATCCTTTCAGGTTGAAATTTTTAAAACTAGTTGTCTGCCACAGACTGATTATTTTTTATTTTTTTTAAATATAGGGTTTTTGGTGTGTGTAATAGATACATATAATCCATATTTTAGGAAAGCCATTATCACAGCATGCAGACAGATATGCCTAACTTTTAAATCTGGACAAATCTTTTTAACAATAAAACAGGTATTTTGGGGTTTTTTTGGTAACTATTTTGGCACCAAAAAAAGGGTCTATGATTTTGTTCCTAAAAGCTTCTGAGCACTCGTACAAAATTCTGAGCATTCACTGATCAAACCCCAAAATGTTGATATTCTGTTTGTTTTGTTTTATTTTGGAGAGAGGGGGATTTTTTCAGCATGATGTGCTTGGAAACACTGAAATCATAACCCCTATGTGATAGATTTTATAAAGGAAAGCTGACAAAGAGAGAGGTTCTGATCTGATTTTTAACTGATGTAAAACCCGTAATAACCCTGTTGAAGTAAACAGAGTGAGATCAGAATCAAGTTTAAGACCTTTGTATGGGATAGGGCTGAATTTGGGTGCTGTGGTTGCAAGAATAAAAAACAGAGTACGATAATAGACACAATGTTATGGACAAAATTAGACTAAAAACTAAACTAGTGTGACTTTTGCTGTAAGGTTTCCTTTCTAAAGTTAAATTCTGTTGGAAAGAAGGATTCAAGATGTACTACATTAGTAAATGAATCCCAGTAAAAGATTACTCAGAATGAAAGACCAAGCAAGAACATCAACCAATTTCATGCCATAGAATGAGGCAAATTATACTCCAAAATCCAGAGCTAGCAAAAGAAATTCTCCTTGATATTTATCAAACTGTGCAAGTACCCAGTGCTGCAGTTGAAGTGTATGCCTCATTTTAAAATGGACTGCAAATGTGTCTCAGAGAAACCAACAGGTCATCCTTCAGGGTAGTCTGGAAAAATATTGCAATTATCTAGGTAAAATGAAGACCCCAGCATTGCCAGTAATTTTTCCTTAACAAACACATTATGAACTGAATTCTACTCTTGTTTCATCTGACCAATCTCACTGAAATCGGTGGAGTTGCTTGGGTGAACTGAGAACAGGTGTCTATATCAACATATCAGTGTATTGGGATTGCTATGGAAAAACAACATTTATGTCACAGTATCTGAGATGCTAGTGTTATCTCTCATTCCATGTACAGAGAAAGGCTGCAGTGAATCAGATCTGATGATGTCATAAATACTGATTTGTTTGTTTTGTTTTTTAAGTGGTAGCTGCTCTAAACAGAGATGCATATTACCATGAAATCCCAGGACTTACTCTGAAAGGAAATAAGTCTGGGCTATAATATGGAATTGATGGTTATTACTTGTATTACCATAGAACTTAAAGACCCCAGATGAGACTGGGTTCCCATTGTGCTAGGTACTGTATATACACATAGTGTGAGACTGATCCTACCCTGAAGTTTCTAATCTTAATAGATAAGACAAAGGGTGGGAACATAGAGAGAGATGAAGAGGCTTGCCCAAGGTCACCCAGAAGGCCAGATGCAGAGTTCGGAATAGAACCTCTTCATTGCTATATTAGTTTGTATATGATATGGGCCATTAGTTTTAAGTACTGTAAGACTTCTGAAATGGCCTGGTGACGTTACGCTGTCCACGTCCACGTCATGGAAATCTAGTTTAAAATGCCCCCACAAAATTGCCACTATAAATAAATTTGAAGAGAACAACTAAACAGATGCTTTTCTCCACACTCCATAGTCTAATTAAATTCCTGACCCATGAAAGTGTGACAGGTAGACAGACATAGCTTTATTGGCCATGTGGACACATCATAGAGTGAGGATGGTATGCTTGCTGTCTCTGTTGATCTCCTGGCAAGCTGTCCATTCTTGCAGTTAAAAGCAGAGGAGGAGAGTGTCTGATCTCTGAACTTGAAGCCAGGGCTGCACGGAAAGTTATTAATATTTGTGGTGATATGTCACTGAGCTCTGACAGGCCTGTGTTACTAAGGAGCATAATCAGAAAATGGAGGTTGATGAGTTGGAATCTTTCTTTTGTGGTTGGTGTTGTGGTTATTTCACAAATATTACAAATGTACGGGATGTCTCCACTCTCTGAGCTGCTTTTCAAACTGAAAGAAAAAAGTCATTTGTTGATGGCACACTAATTATAAAGTAGTTACCTCAGACAACGCAAATGTAATTACATTACATTTAATTACATATAATTAATTATACAAAATATTTAAATTGTTATGTTGAATTTTGCAGCACTGGGTGCTGTACATTTTGTTGGTGTATAGAGCAGATGTGCATGAAAGAGATTGGAAGTCATCCAGAAGTTGCCAATTTGCAACTAGATAATCTGATCTTGATTTACAATAACGCTGGAAAACATATATACCTATATAGGAGATTCAACAGTGTTGTGCATAATGATGTTTAATTGTTAGATAGTGTTTCTGTAATTATCATCAGAGTCTAAGTCCACATGCAGATATATAAGGAAGACTAGGACTACTTTTCTCCTAGCTCCTTCGTCAAGGCCTCACACTACAGTGGCCCAGGAACTGAATCCAGATTGCCCAAATTCTAGTACTTTAACTATAGGCCACCCTTCTAATACAGATAGATTAGCTATGCTGCCAGTTTAGTAAACAGTAAGTCTTGATCAGGACATTCAGGCAAATGACAAGAGATAGGTGAATGGATTTAAAGTGGCAGGACACAAGTTTATGAAATACGGGGTTAGGGGGAAGGAGGAGACAGCAGGGAGGAGAGGTGAGCTTCCACCCCCTGCACCATCCACCAAATTACCAGGCAATAATTGAGTCCGGTGAAGGGTTGAATGGCTCCTTGTCATATGACCAAAGAATGAATGTTGGCTCCCTTAACCAAAGCCCCAATCTTCAATTCCTGATTCAACCCAAACCTGAGTCCCACCACCTTCCACTTACAAGGGGAAATGAGGGGACAGACAGCAGAGAGCTGAGATTTAAGACCTCTTCTCTCAACACAGGCTAACAGGGGGCATCAATCCCTCTTAGTTCTGTGCTCAGATTTACTCCAAAACTGGCCCCTTGAAGTCTCTAACTGCCTGGCCACTGGCCACAAGTTGTGCCAATATTTATTACTCCTTTCTTGCTTTTTTTTTTTTTAAAGGTACTCTTATATTTATTCTCTGCTTACCAGGCCTCCAGGATGCTGTGGAGACCATGAAAAATCTCACTTTGCCAGTCTTGCCCAGAAGGGAAATTCTTTCCTGACCCCAAAAGAAATTGGTTTAGACACACAGCAGTCCCGGAAGCCCAGCTTTGATAGTTATATCTGGGTTTCCAGGATTGCTGTGGTCCACTGCTGTCTTCCCACCTTCAGCTTCCATCCACCCACAAGCTATCTGGATAGGGAGAGAGGAAAGGAAGGAGACCTGGTCCAGAGGGCTCGCCAACTCCAACCAGGACCCGAAGGATTGGTCATTCTCCTGCCAGTCCAACCAAACATCCTTTCCCCACCCCAATAAGACAGAATGACTCTTCCTTATCAGGAGAATATACCCTTATTTAGCAAGGAAATTGACTCAGTCTAATGGCTTGTTTACAGGAACATTTAGTTCACAGCAAGCTGGGGTGTGCTAGCCTGCTGTACCCTAACTGTCTTTGTGGACATTGGTGACAAGCACTAACAGTCCCTTAGTATGCTTTGATCTAGTCCCATTTATAGTGCGTGGCAGAGTAGATTTACACCCCAGCTTGCTGTGAGCTAAATGTTCCAGTAGACAGGCCGTAATAGGTCTTTTTCCTTCTTTCATATCCTACAAAGCCTGGACCCTTACTTCCACATAGTCCCATTGACTTCAAGATGATTTTGAAGGTTTGAGGTCTAAGCTTTAATTATCCCTTTCTCTACAGCCGGTCAAATAATGGAGAAAGGTATAAATAAATAATTATTCCATGAGAGCGGTAAAATTTGCTGCAGTTTATTTGCTGTCTGTAGAGCTGGTTCAGTATTAAAAATACAAGTTCTTGTAATGCCCATCTCCTAATGCTTTCTTCTGGAGAAGATAAGTTCAACTGATTTTATAAACAAATCTTAAAATTTGCAATGAATATGATTCATAATGAATATTTAACAACTCTAGGAAGGACATTGTAGCTACATTCAGATAATAAATCTCAAAGTTTGAACCCTCAGGAAAATTGGTAAGCTTTCATTTTAAACAAAAAATTAATTTCCTGCAGAATTCAATTATGTCAAAATGCTTTGAAATTATTTAGACATATAGGCCAAATAGATAAAGAAAATGAATAATAAATCAACAACTGAGTGTCAGTAAAACACAGTATGTTTCTGTATCTGAATTGTTACTACGATGCATTCATAAACTGAGTCATTACTCACCAGAAACAGTGGACAATCTGAATTCTGGGCTTCTTCTATTTCAAAAACACATTTATTTTTGTTTAGGACTATATTTAAGATGTTGTCACTGTACTGAATTCAACCAAAGCTTCTTGACAGTTAGAATGAGTAACTATGTCCTGGAAGTCATAAAGGAGAATTTTTCTATGTGACGTAGGAAGATGGAGCAGGGTCTAATATTGTTTCCTTTGAATTAATGGCAAAACTCCCTTTGATGTAAGTGGGAAAAGGATTGAAACTCCTGAGCAGAGCTGTGTAGAGAATGGAAATTCAATTGTGTAAAGGATTTTGAAATTTCAAATTTTAGCTTTATTCTTGATTAGAACTGAAAAATCAAAAATTTCAAAATTCTTTATCATGGAAAAAATGTTTTTTAAAGTTTGGGGTTGATCAATACCTTTTTGTTCTGATTTTGTAGTTTTTATATTATATATTAGAACAATTAAACAAATTCTAAATGAAAAGTCATTCAACAGCAAAACATTTTGTTCCAAAAATTTGGAAATGGGACGTTTTGACATTGTTTGAACCCCTCCCCCCGCCATGTTTTCTTCTGAAACACATTTCCATGAAGCATTTGAATTTTGATGGAACCCACATATTCCAAAGGTCATAGGGTTCCATTGAAATGTCTCTGAAAATGTTTCTCGGAAATGGCTTCGCTGCTATAAATAATAGATTTGATACATAGCCAGTGTGTACAGTAGTTGGAAGGAGTAAACAGTACTGGTATACCTAGTAATATGAAGTAGATTAACCTTATTAATGTATTGGAATTACACCTTCATTCCTATCAGCCCTGATACTTAACTGTAATAAATTATCAATGTCATGGGGTGCTCTATTCACCACTGGAGTGCCTCCTTCTGGCCGCATCTGGGGATTAGCTCTGCCAGTCCAATGCCTCTTCCTGCTGTTACTCATTCCATCGCTCTTGCAGTCTAGCTCTCTCAGGACTTAGTTGCTCCTGCTTTGCGGCTTGGCCCTCAGGCCAGGTCACTGTAGTTCTCCCCTTCTGGGGGGGATACACACAGGGCCGGCTCTACAGTTTTCACCGCCCCAAGCAGTGCACCGAATTGCCGCCGCGGGCGGCGGAGCAGTCCATGTGCCCTTAGGGCGGCAGGCACGTTTCCGCGATGGCGGCAATTTGGCGGCAGCTTCTATGTTTAGCTGAAGCCGCCGCTGAATTGCCGCCACCGCGGAAACACGCCTGCCGCCTTAACGGCGCACGGACTGCCCCCGCCCTCCGCGACGGCAATTCGGCGCACTACTTGGAGGCAAAACAACAGGGACTGCCGCCCCTTGCAGAATGCCGCCCCAAGCACCAGCTTGGAATGCTGGTGCTTGGAGCCAGCCCTGGATACACACACTCCAAGTCTCTCTGGAACCACTGTTCCAGGCAGTCTTCTCTTTCAATGCCTTTTATAGTGCTACTATCCCTGTGGTTGGTAGGGGAACCCAGACCTGCCCTCTTCACTGGATTCCAGCCCAGGGACCCTATAACAAGCAGTCATGAGCTGCACAGTCCTGTCCCTTACTGCTGTCTCCCTAGGCTACGTCCTACTTTGCCATCTCTCATCCTAACAGTGATTGCAGCTTCTCTCTCTGCACCCCTGCCTTCTACTCTCAGCTACTGGGCTTTATACAGGCACCTCCTGTTCCTGTCCAGCTGAGCTTCATCTCTAACTAGTCCTTGCTCACTGGCTTCTCCTCTAGGAGTGGCCTTCGTGGTTAATTGGCCTGTCTCACTACCTTAACCCCTTCAGGCCTTGTATTGGGTGGACACCCCATCACATCAGAAAGATCCAGAATGTGATCACTTGTCCTTAAAATGTTACATAAGAATATGCAAGCAGAGACAATCTGTGGATCAATTTGCATCTTGTTCTTGATTGAGAGCAGTTGCAATGTGCTTAATAGCAAAATCATATAAGGTATTGTTTAGTTTTGTAGGCAAGAAACAGAGAATTAGCAACCTTTCTGTCTGATTATTAGTTTTGTGTCTGGCTGAAAACCTACACCAACCTATATCTATGTGGGTTTATTTATTTATTTATTTTAATGGAAGATGTTCCTTTCACTACATATGGAAGATATAATGACAATGGCTAGAAAGGTGGTAACATGCTGAGCTTGCTGCTGGAAATGGGTGTGGAGGAGGAAGAAAAAAGAGGGAATAAAAACTGAAACTATTGTTGGGTTTTGAAACCTGAAGAAGTTGGGTAGGTTGGTTTTATGTAGAAATATGTTTCCAAGAAACTTCTAGAAAAAATAAATGGCTTTCAAAATTTCCTGTGACCAACATTGGCTTTATTTGATGTTCTGTTACTTTGTTCTCTTCCTGTCTATCTGTTGCATCACCTGTTGTCTCTGATTTAAAGCTAATATAAGTTATTTGGTACAGGGACTGTCTTTTCTTTTTTTTATTGGATGTCTGTGCAGCACCTAGCAAAATAGAATCTGGATCCCTGAATGTGGCCTCCAGGTTCTACCACAAATCACAAAATAATACAAGAGGAAAGTCCTTGGAGCTGCTTTACCCCTTGCTTGCACTTGTCTGAATCAGAAGTAGCTCCACACAAGCAACTAGTATTACCAGACATAAAACGTTATATACTGAGAACAAAGCCTTCTTCAGTTGATTTGGATGAAGGTTGAGAAAGCAGTTTTTCGCCTATGTAAATCCTTTGACTGTAGTGGAGTTACTTCTGGTTTACACAGGTGTAAGTTAAAGGATTGGCAGGCCCAGTGTCTCACATCTGTGAGAAGAGTGCACAGTCCAAGTTCCTTATCCTCTGGTGATACCTATCCTAAGGTGATAGCTATGTCGGTGGGAGAAGGTCTCCCATTGACATAACACTGTCTATGCAGGCGGGGGAGGGGAGGACGGTTAGGTCAGTATAACTGTTGCTTGGGGTGTGGATTTTTCACACCCCTGAGTGATGTACTTATACCAATATAGGCCTGCAATATAGACATGGCTTAAGTCTACACTTAGGATGCTACAGCACAGCTTCAGTGTCAACACTCACTACAGCAACAGGAGTTCTCCCTTCACTGTAGTTAATCCACCTTCCCGAGAGGCAGTAGCTAGGTCGACCTAGTCCTGTCTAAACCTTTTTTTTCCCCCACACTCCTGAGAGACGTAGCTATGCTGATATAAGTTTCCATTATAGGCCTGCCCTTAGACATCCCTGCAAAATTTGGGAATGAAAATGGTAATGATATGCGCTGTCCTGTTCTGTTGTTGCTTTTCCCTACTCAAGAAGGCAGTGACTCTGGCATATATACAGAAACCTGATATTCATAATATGGCTGTTGCTTTAAAAATAATAATAATAATAATTAAAAAAAATCTCCCAAGCATGGCTAGAGTCGTCAGGACAACACCCTGGCAGGAGGTGGCATTTTCATCTCTGCCTTTGAGCAGCAGTGCTATGTCAAAGCTCATCTGGCAACTCCCTCCCTCCATTTGACAGTTGTGGCAAATAAGAACAATTTATGCCTGACAGCTTTAGTAACAATATCTGCTAATTTATGCAGAACTTCTCCTGGGATAATTGGGATGCAGACATGCTCTGCATAAAAGCCAATGGGTACATGGAGACTCCTGGCTTACCAACTGCTACTCCTAGAGGAAGAGGCAGTAGGCCAAGCAGATTGTCCCTTTTCAGTAAAAATTAAGGGTGATAAGGAGGTTGGAAGACAAAGGAACAGCCTTTGACAGGTCATCTGTCAGAAGTCCTTGATAAGGCTGCTGGGGAAACAATGGGGAACTACTTCAAAGTGAACAATGCAACTTTGAGAATATGCCAGCTTAAAAAAATTAAAAAGAGAAACAGACATGTCAACACTTAAACATATTCATCGAGCAACATATTTTTTCAAGATTTTTCACTTTCATTAACAAACAAAGAAGCTCCACTGAGGGGAAAACAAACACTTCTATTCTTTATTTTTTATAAAGATCAGTAAATGAGGAATTTAATCCAGTCAGTAAACTGAAGTGTGTGGAAAGAGGAGACAGAATGAAGATTAAAGAAAGTACAATTTGTGAAAAGGTGGTGATAAGGGGGAAGAAAAGCTGTTGGTTTTTCTAATCTTGTCTGTGTTTCTTTGAAAGTTAAGGGAAAACATCTTATTAGAATGTAGTTATTTACTAGAAATTTTCCTAAGTCTTTGAATATTAAAGTTATTCTTAGTGCTATAGACAAAAATGATGCGAGAACTTTGCAATTAATCATTGAGAGGAGGGGCCAGAACCTTGGCTGGTGGAAATCAGAATTGAGTAGGCCGGATTCTGCGGCTGCAACAGTTTACGCCAACTGAAGTTCTGCCCAAGGGTTTTTACGTATCATCCTAAAGATATAAAATATTAAGAAAGATTGTTCTGAAGGTCAAAGATAGATTTAGTATATAATAGTAGAAGCCCATAGGCTGAAGATGATTATATATAATATGCAGCTATGCTAACTTTGTTTATTACTGAGCCTCATAAAACTGAATCATCAGTTTTTCTTTCTTCATAACCATTTTATAGAGAAAGAGTTTCTAGATTTCAAAATAAACCTCTGCAGTCAGAAGTCCTGCTGTATTTTTTTTTGTTGGCAAAATATATATTTCCATTTGTAGAACCTATATTATATTTATCATTAATTTAGTGACCCCTGCTGGGGAGGATCAAGATGATCAGATTCAGGTATCTCTGCAGTTTGATTTTATGAGAAACAAACTTCTCCAGGCTGCATTATATACTTCTGAAAAGCAAGGTGAATTGGACAGACACTGACTGTTTATTTTTTTATCAATCTGATCATAGGCAGCTGATCACTAATCTTTGGGGAGAATGAGTGATTGAAATGAGTGATTAAAACTGTGAACAATTTAAAAATAAGACATTTATCATAAACGTTGCCTTTTGCTTGTTCCTCTCAGTTCATTCTGTTGCATTAGTGATCTTGTTTCATATGAAAAGCAAAGTTCTGCTTTTTGATCTTCTTCCAATATGTTTTTTTTAATAACATCAAAGGGACCAGATGATGCCATTTTCCCTCTCAATCTGATTTACCATCACAATGGCATCATTTGGTTCCATGTGCCAGCATGTTTTCTCTTTTTACTATTGAGTTTCTGGAATTAAAATTTGTGATAATGGCATGAACAACTCCAACAACTAGATATTTTCAGCTCATTTACATCATTATTTAAATTGCTAAATATATTTTTTTTATTAAACTTTTCTTCTTAGGTGCTCTGAAATTCCTCTCCTACATTTCTCTTCCCCTCCCCCAAATTGTACAATAAAGACATTCTCTGCATCAAATTGGCTTCTTGTATTAGACCCTCAAAATTTGACCATGCACCTGTCAGCAAACAGATATTTGAACAAACAAAACAGCCAGTGGCCTGCATGACTGACAGACCACATGTACAATTGGCTGTTTTGTTTTCTGCTGGATTATATAGGTTTTGCTTGTGCAGTGGGTGCAGATATCAATTAAAATAACATTCTATAACCTTTTAGGGTCTCTTCTCTGTTCAGTGTGTTCATATAACAACCAACAACATTAAAAGAACTACAGATGAACAAGAGATCAGTGTGAGGTGGATCCCAGCTCATGATCTCAATTTTTAATCCTCTCATAAGAACGTAAGAATGGACATACTGGGTAAAACCAGTGGTTCATCTAGCCCAGTACACTGTCTTCTGACAGCGGCCAGTGCCAGATGCTTCAGAGGAAATGAACAGAACAGAGACATTTATTAAGGGAATCTGTTGTCCAGTCCAAGCTTCTGGCAGTCAGAGGTTTAGGGACACCCAGAGCGTGGGGTTTCATCCCTGACCATCTTGGCTAATAGCCCCTGATAGACCTAAACTCCATAAATCTTTTTTGAACCCAGTTATATTTATGGCCTTCACAACATTCCCTGACAAGTTCCACAGGTTGTGCATTGTGTGAAGAAGTACTTACTTTTGTTTCACAGTAGCAGCCGTGTTAGTCTGTATCCACAAAAAGAAGAGGAGTACTTGTGGTTAGTCTCTAAGGTGCCACAAGTACTCCTGTTCTTTTTATTTTTGTTTGTTTGAAACCTGCTGCCTATTAATTTCATGGGGCGACCCCTGGTCTTGTGTTATGTGAAGGGATACATAATCCTTCCTTATTCACTTTCCTCAGACCATTCATAATTTTATAGATCTCTATTGTATCCCCCTCAGTTGTCTCTTTTCTAAAATGAACAGTCCCAGTCTTTTTAATCTCTCCTCATATGGAAACGCATTGCCCTTCTCTGCACTTTTTCCAATTCTAAAATATCTTTTTTGATATGGGGTGATCAGAACTGCACATGCAGTCAGAGTGTGGGTGTACCATGGATTTATATAGTGGCATTATAATAGGTTTCTCTTATCATATATCCCTTTCCTAATGGTTCCTAACAGTCTGTTAGTTCTTTTGACTGCCACTGCACATTGACCAGATATTTTCATCCACAATGACTTCAACAGCTCTTTCTTGAGTTTAACCAGCTAATTCAGGCCCCATCATTTTGTAGATATAGTTGGGATTATGTTTTCCAATGTGCATTACTTTGTCTTTATCATCACTGAATTTCATCTGCCATTTTGTTGCCCCATATCCCAAATATGCGAGATCCTTTTGTAACTCTTAGTTAAGTCCAAAGCAGACTGCAATCTTGATTCATTTTGTATCATCTGCAGACTTTGCCACCTCACTATTTACCCTCTTTTCCAAGTCATTTATAAGTATGTTGAACAGCACTGATCCCAGTACATATCCTTGGGGGACCCAGCTATTTATCTCTCTCCACTGTGAAAACTGACCATTTATTGATACTTTGTTTTCTATCTTTTAACCAGTTACTGACCCTTGAAAGGACTTTCCCTTTATCCCATAGTTGCCTAATTTGCTTAAAAGCCTTTGGTGAGGGACCTTGTCAAAGTCTGTCTGAAAGTCCAAGTATTCTATATCCACTGGATCACCCTTGTCCACATGTTTGTTGGCCCCCTGAAGAACTTCTAATATATCGGTGAGGCATGATTTAGCTCTACAAAAGCCATGTTGTCTCTTCCTCAACATATTGTGTTCACCTGTGTGTTAGATAAAGCTGTTCTTTATTATAGTTTCAACCAATTTACCTCCTTCATCAAATTTTGGTGTTTGGTTTACACCTGTTATCAGCAAAATCTTATCCTGGTTAAAGGCTAGATTTGAATACCCTAAAATTTGAGGGTGTTTGTAATTTTGGGGTCTGATCTGGACACACCAAAAGGTGACTTAGACCAGCTACAAATATAGGATGTTTTATGCATAAAGAAAGCAGTTGGTTGAATCTGAGGCTCTTTGGGAAACTTTACCTATTCTCAGGGCCGCCCAGAGGGGGGGGCAAAGGGGGCAATTTGCCCTGGGCCCCGGGCTCCGCAGGGGCCCCCAAGAGAAGAGCGGAGGCTCCCGCCTCCGCCCCTCTCTTGGAGCCTCGGCGCATCAAACGCCGAGTCTCCGGCCGAGCCCGGGAGCCCCGCCCCGCTCAGAGCCGCGTGGTGAGGGGGCGGGGCTGGGAGCTCCAACGGGGCCTGAGCCCCGCCCCGCTCAGAGCGGCGTGGGGAGGGGGCGGGGCAGCTGCCTCCGCTGGGCGTGGAGCTCACAGCCCCGCCCCCTCACCACGCGGCTCTGAGCGGGGCGGGGCTCAGGGGCTCGGCCGGAGACGCGCTCAGGTAAGGGGCCGGGGGGGGCGGGGGTTAGAGGCCGCCGCGCCGAAGCCGAAGCCGAAGCGCAGCCCGGTCTTCGGCGGCGGGGGGCCCTTCTGTTCCGAGACCCGCCGCCGAAGTGCCCCGACGGCCCGCGGCGGGGACCCCCCCGGCCCCCCAATCACCGCCGAAGACCAGGCTGCGCTTCGGCGGCGGGTCCCGCTTCGGCGGTAATTCGGTGGCGGGGGGCTCCCGCCGCGGGTCTTCGGGGCACTTTGGCGGCGGGTCCCGGAACGGAAGGGCCCCCCGCCGCCGAAGACCCCGGGCCCCCGGAATCCTCTGGGCGGCCCTGCCTATTCTTACCATGAACATAAAGCCAACAGATTCTGGACCTTGAAAATGCATAATCACATATTTCATGGCTGTCATTTTCCCTTCTGTGGAAAATACGCCTTTCTCCTCCCCCCCCCCTTGATAGTTGAGATACAGTGGGACACTTGAGCTTAGTTTCTGGATATTTTTGTCTGGGAGATGAGAGTAGGAGGTCCTGATTAGGCACTCATAGCATCTGGAGGTTTTTCCTTTCCTTGGTCCAATAAAGCCCAGATTTGGTAACCTTAAGAGCAAGGCTGCAAAGCCTATTTTCCCAGGCTGTTCCCGAGGGGCTGGGATGAAAGTACTGCCTAGGCATTCTGAGAAAGTTGTAATGCTGGCATATGGTCAGCCCGACATGTTTAAGGACTGAGTTGCAGACAGGTCTAGAGCCTTGGATAGGAGCAGATTTTAAAAAGCAGAATAAGTACATTTGGGGCTGTATTGTGGAATACCTTTAGGCAGACACATAGGGAGGGGAATTCACAAGGAGCCTATCAGGCCACCTCCGTGTGGACTGCATGAAAGCCTGTCATTACATTCAGGAAGCCCTGATGCTGCAGCCTCTAGCTGCATGGTGTTCCAGAGAGGGGGGGCCTTGGTTGCATCAGCCACAGACTTGGTGCAGCCCATGCAGTCCTCTTTCACAGTGGTCTGCTTGAGAAGGTGTTGCATCTTCCTGAGTTTCCCATAGGTAGGGGGCATTGCTACTTCAATTCCAACAGAGGACAGGGGCTAAATGCCCAAATTTGGCCTCATGTTGTCTTTGCTCATTTGAATAAATTTTCTCTGGTCAATCCTCTGTAGCTACTAAATGACCTCTCTTTAGAAACCACTGTCACATTGTGGATCATCTTGCAGTCTGTGTGAATACCCTATGATACTGTAGTAGAGAGTATTATAAGTCTGCATTCTGGCAAAAAGAGAAAAACTATCAGCTCCCAGAAGAAACTGCATCCCTCGGTTTTTGATTTTACACATGAGAGGTTTCTGTTCAAGCATATGAGAATCTATGAATGTTGGCATGTTGGTAAAAAAGTATGGCAATAATTCCTCCCCCCTCCCACCTACAACTCTATCAAATGCAATTATTTTGTTAACATGGATAGTCTATAATTTTCAAAACACACAAATCAAGAAGAGCTTTGTAAGTTGGTCTGTGTTACTGAATGTAGCATCAAAATGCACTGGAGTCCAAATTTAGTTTAAAAAAAATGTCCAGCTTCTCTGCTGGGGAAAATTTAAGAATAAGTATTTTGCTGCTTTCTGTGGGTGCTGCTGTTATTTCTATCGATTCTTGACATTAGCTGCATCCCAGCACTTGCATTAAACAATTCTCAAGCAACTTGAACTTTTTTCATCAGCTATAATGATAGTCAGGGTGACAAAGCGAGGTTGAGAGTGAGAGAAAAATATTGCTGTTGTGGTGTTACCAGTGACCTTCAATGAAAATACAGTGAAGGTTCAGTGACAATTTCTTCTGCTTATACAATTCTCTGTTCCTTAAGCTTTGGAGAAGCGACTTGCCTGACCTAGCCAAACAGATTTATGCATGCTGGCCTGCACATACTGGTCTGCACGGGTCTATTGTAATAGTGTATTCCTATACTATGAGCTGCTGGTGGTGGTTGTTTAAAGAAAAAAAAAAGTCTGCTGGTAGTTAATGCACCAGGCAACAATAGACATGTCTGGCTAGTAAGATTTATTTGCAGGTCAACAGCTATACATTTGCACCACTCTACCTTTCAGAAAGTAAAGTGATTTATTGTGGGCTTTTTTTTCTATGCACCAACTATTTGTGTAAATGGAGGCTTGGAAAAGGGCACTTTATATATTTACATTAAGAAAAGTGAGTCCCAAAGTACAAGCCAGCAAAAGATTTAATTAACCTTTTCTCTAGAATGTAACTCCATTGATCATCTCCATTTTCTTCCTCCCTGCTCAGTGTTTCTCACTCCCTTTGTAATGGACCCATGTTAGCCTTACATTTGGATATTGCATGCATCAACTGCTCTTCGAAGCTTGGGTCCTTTTCAGTGCCTCAAAGGAACCATCTTTCCTACCGGCCCACCTCCCCCAGTCCCTCGGACCTATCTTACTGATCTTGGCGGCTTTATTACTTTCTCAAGTCCTGATAAATTTTTAATTGAAAAATCAATATGGACCCACGGGGGGAAGGGTCAGCAGGGAAGTTTTGTAGCCTACAAGGGATAGAGCTTTAAAATATTAGTTTTACCTCAGGGCTTCATCATTTCCTTTGAAAGAATATTATTTATGGGATTCTGAGATGAGAGCAGCTGTGTTAGACAGACTGCACGTAAGTAAGTGGAGCCGTGTTTTGGAACTATGATCAGAGGCTCTGTTTTTACCTTTGAGGGTTTGGTTACCTTCTTACCTTAAGCATAAGTCTGTTTATAGGTTTAAAGGAGGTACAAAAACCTATCAAGTCGATCTGAGCAAGCTAGACAGTGGGTACATCCTCAAATTACAGGGATGGGCCAAAGCATCACTATTAGGATCTCTGTTTATTCAAACCTCAAATTCAGTCCAAACCAAAAACTTTTTGAGACTGAAACAATATTCAGTTTATTTTCTCCTGCCATTTTTACTTGCCTCTGCCCTTTCTGTATCCGGCACTGGAAACAGAAGTGCTGAGAAACCATGAAGACCGCGATTGCCATGGTCTTTCCGACCTGACAGGAATCAGGAAGCATCTTGTGAGATGAGACTGTTGTGAGACTTACAGACTGATTTCTATACTAAAGAACTTCAAATGGATCTGATTGATGTTCTAATATAACACATAAACATTTGGATATCAAAGCTGGATTTCCCATGAAACATGAAGCCAGGCAAAATTTGGGTGGTTCAGGGGTTTCATTACATAGATTGTAAACTCATTAGGAATGACAGTCCTTTTGTTCTGTTTGTACAGCACCTAGCACAATGGGGCCTGGTCTACGACTTGGACTTGTCGTTGCTACCACAGTACAAATAATAATAAAATAATAATTACAAGAGTCAGTTCAGTTTAACCAACAATAATCTGCTCACTTGAAAACTCAGCTCAGCTGGAAACTCAAGTTAGCTCAGCCCTAAATTAATCTCAGGATGACCAGGTTAGTAAGAGTCACAAAGGTGGGTTGATTAATGGTTTCATATCAAAATCAGGTGAAAGTTGCAGTTTTGCCTAAATTTTTTGGTTTGCTGCCATCCAAAGCACAAGATGATCGCAACCCATATAATGAAACCAGGATAAAGTTACACACGGCTTGTACATACTGCCCTAGAAGAAGTTGTCACCTTTCCTTGTAATATCATAGTAGGAAGTTGTTGTGTAATTCACTGTCTCTGGCTTTGCACTATATTGGATGCATTGCAGCTTTAGCATTGTCCTGGACTCACGAGGGGGAAAAAAAGACAAGATGCAAGAGATGTGGTTTAATTAGGTGGCAATTTTATTAACTTAACTCATCTGGGAAATACCAGGCAATAATTGGTACAGTGCACGTCATGATTCCTTCTTTAATCATCTCCAGTAGCGGGCTTCTCTCAGGCACCCCACCCCTCCACCGCTGTTCCCCAGCCTGTTGCTGGGCCTCCATTGCCCTCCCCTCATGTAAATGTTAAGGAACTGGGGGAAAGGGGTTGTCTCCTCACTGTACCAGCCATTAAGAGCTCCAACTCCACTCCCCAACTTCTTTAGGAGATGCCTGCCCCTAAGTCCTCTTCCATGTCTGGCTTATCAGGGAACTGGACCTCCTGTGGAATATGGAGTAACTTCACTGGGCACCTCCCACCTGCTAAGTTGTAACAACTTGAACCTGACCGGCCCCACTGGGTCTCTGAGCTGCTGTGGGGAAAGTGAAAAACCCATCCCACCCAGCCAATCTGGCATTAAGGGACAAGTTCCTTCCGGGACCCCAAAAGTAACCACCACAATGCCCACAGCAGAGTGAAATCCTGATCCTACACTAATCCTAGAGATGAGAGGGTTAGGGAGCTGCTGATCTGGGCATAAGAAGGGGCTCAGGCAGGAGGAATGTGACTTATATACTCTTTCCTAGATGTGCTGGAGCCAGTGGGTTACCTGAGACCCAGTGGCCTGCCCACCAGCTCATGTCATGATTAAGGCTGCGATTCTGTCATGGAGGTGGCAGGAAATCATGGATTCCGTGCCTTTCCACAACCTTCCTGACTTTTGCAGCTTAAGTGGCTGGTGTGGCTGGCCCTGGGGTGCCCAAGCAGTGGTCCTGGGAGCGGCCCCAGAGCTAGCTGCACCAGCCGCCACTCAGGCGACCCTGGGCGGCTGGCCTGGGGGAATGCCCAAGCAGCAGTCCCAGCGGGTGGCCCTGGGGAGTGCCCGCGCAGCGGTCCCTGGGACCTCGGAACAGCGGGGAGTTGGGGTCAGTCAGCCCCCCCATGGCCAGTGCAGAGGCTAGCCATTGCCCCCCCGGAGCCCCCTAGAGGAGCAGCACCCAGAGACCCCAGGAACTGCTAAGTTTTAGTCAGGGGTATTGTGAATTTAGTCATGGGCTGGACCTTTTTGTTTATTGCCCATGACCTCTCCATGACTTTTACTAAAAATACCTGTGACTAAATCTTAGCCTTAATCATGTTGCCTTCCTCTCCCCACCCCATCCCCATGTCCCAACCTCCCTCATTACTCCCAAACTGGGGGGGGGGGACCCTTAAAGAAGACACTACTCTTTTTTTCCCCTCCGGTCCAGACAAAGCCCCCAACTTCAGGACTGCCCGGCGGGGGGGGCAAGTGGGGCAATTTGCCCCGGGCCCCACAGGGGCCCCCACAAGAGTTTTTTGGGACCCCTGGAGCAGGGTCTTTCACTCGCTCCGGGGGCCCCGGAAAACTCTCGCGGGGCCCGGGCCCCTGGAGCTTTTTCGGCGGCGGTGTGTCCTTCTGAATTACCGCCGAAGCGGGACCCGCCGCCGAAGTGCTGGGTCTTCTGTGGTAATTCGGCGGCGAGGAGCACTTCAGGGCACTTCGGCGGCGGGTCCCGGAGCAGGACCCCCTGCCGCTGAATTACCGCTGAAGCAGGGCCCCCCCGCCGCCGAAGACCCCAGGCTCCCTGAATCCTCTGGGCGGCCCTGCCCAACTTTGAGGCTGTGGGAGTTTCATTAGTGCGGCAGGCTGTCATCAAGAATAAAGGAATGAATATGTTCACACTGTTTTGTTTTTTTTCTATAAATTATGGGCCAGATCTTGAAGGCTGTACACAGTTTTTACTCAGGGAAATTTCCCACTGACCCGCTGTGAAGTGCTTTGGAAAGCCCTTCAGATCAGTTTCCCTTGTTTTATTATGTTTAAATCCAATTATGTCAGTTATGGTACTACTGCTGATCCAGCTTTCCTGCCACAGAGAGGCCAAAAGCAAGCAAACCTACTTTGCTGATTTGGAATGAAGTTACAGTTCTTTGAGCCAGCTCATTTCGTAATGTGATTAGCCAGCATGCAAGGGAGACTTCGTGCTCCATTCACAACTGCAAGGAGGGTAAAGTACTGTCTTTGTATCACCAATACAACTCTCTTCTCAGTACTTCTAATTAGGAACCTTCCCCTTCTTAGAAACCAACACAATTATATCGTAAGTTAAACTACATCCAGCCCCATTTGCTCTCAGTTAGTGATTGGAGTTCATTAAGCATGCTTTCAACTTGTTTTGTGTTGGAGGCTTTGTTGCAAATTGTAACTCAATTTGTACTGGAAATGTTTAGCTTTGTAGGAACACTACCAAACTTGCAGTTAGTAAATACGGTATGTAAGCAGAAAGAGCAACTTGCCACTAATGGGGCTACATATTCCATGTCTTATTGACTGCCTGAGTTTTGTCCATTACAGTACCTTGAATATGAACTTCTCAACAGTAAATGGTGCAATTGAGTTTAATTTGTTAAAAAGAAAAAAAAATAGTTCATTTGTTTAAAACTGTCAGAGCATCTTGGAGTCCCATAATTGGTGCCACATCTTCCCTGCAAAAGCTTCTGTGCCTTATTCTATGCTAGTTAGGGTAACAAGTTGCAGACGATAAATCTTATTTATTTTCCTTGGGCATAGAAATGCTCTCGTTCAGCACCAGGCTGCAAACTGCTATTCAACCAATTATTGGGTGTGTTTTGATCTGTTTGAGAGACACCAAATCCTTTGTAGCTATGTGATTCCTTTTGAAATTTTGCAGTTTGAATCTTGCTTGACTGGAACTTGCTCTGATGTTTGCATTTTGAAACAATCAGTAAATATTGGCTTTCACTTATTGATCTGGCAACATGCAGTTTCCCCATCGCCCGCAAATATGAATTCACACTACGAATTTTGATGCACTTTTTTAAACATCAGAACGAAGATGCTTCTTACAAACATTTGACTGTTGTAAAATAATGCTGTGATTTAAGATAAAAAAAAGTATGGAAGCCCAAGTGACAAAGATATTTGGATAGTGTATGTTTGATGGCACCATAACCAGTAATTTAAAAAAGTGACTGATTTCTTCCATAATTAAAATCTTCCATTATGCTACTTCAAAGCTAATTTCTTTCATATTTTCCAGAATAGTTCCGTCCATTAACTTCACTCTAGGTAATGATACAATTATATGTAATCATTGTCAGAATTCAGTATGCAACACATCAGTTCCTTTGTGTAGTGATTGTGCAGCCCCTTCAGCTGCTTGAATTTGGATTGTTTCCATCCGGTGTATTGCCAAGAGCAGTTCTGGAGTCTCTGACGTTTTGTCTGACATGAGTCAAGACTAGTAAAGCAAGGGTCCCTGGCAGTTGTTCCACGAGCTCCTCCATCTTGTAGATGTTGATTTAAAGCTCTGAGAAAAAGGAATGAGCCTGAGGAGCCAACTTTTCTTGTTGAATGCAATGGTTAAAATGTTAATTTAAGATAAGAACTTGTTTTAAAAGAAGTCTCTTAAATATGCAGGGGGTGTATCTGTTTAAAGTGCTAATGAAAAAAAATCATGTACGTTCCCCTCCGGTATGATTTTTGAAAATAGAAACGGAATATTTAACAGACAAATCGAAAACATTTTCTATTTTACTGCTAACTGAAAGCTCAGTCCTGCTGGCCTTATTCAGACGCACAGGGAGTAAAGATTAGGTCCTTATTTTGTTTCCTATCTCCTTACTACCTTTGGGCCAAACTCTGCTTCCCTTACTTGCATGAATAGTCTCATTTAAGTCAGTGGGGCTACTTGGTTGGGTGGACAAGACAAACAGGATTTCATCTGCTTTTTACTCAGTACAGACCAAGAACTCCATTCTGCCAAACTTTACTAATGTGAATAGTCCTTAGCCAAAAGAAGTCCCATTGAAGTCCCCACATTTATCTTTGTTTACATGAGAACAACAGCCTGAAGTCATTGGTGCAGCATCTGTGTAAGTGAGAACAGATTTCCCTCTCATGGGTTCTAACAGTGCATATATAATATTGGTTGGACTAACAATGAGGTCAGGGTAGTGCTAAATGGAAGGTAGTAAACAAACAATTGCCTTGAACTTCTGAAGGAATGTGGGAATCAGGAATCACCCGGCATTCTGAGATCCTGATAAAGTGACAGTTTTAGCAATACACAAGCGCTTCAGAACACTGGGGAATCCTAGCCGCTGTCTGACAAGTAAGGCAATAATGATTTCCAGCATTACAGGAATGGAGGAAACCATAAAATCCACCCTTTTCTTTCCCTGTGTCCTCAGGAGTCTTTGATAATTAGATTTAGTGCATTCTTCCTATAACGTTTGCTTCTTGAAAAGTTATCCTTTGATATAAGGCTGTTATATACTTCACTGAAGTCCCTTGTAAAGTACAGATGTGCCAGAACTAAATTATCTGCTATCTGCCTCAGCCCATGGGCTGGACAGCTCTGGCTTGAATCTTTTCAAAGGTACTTATATCTTTGTTTTATAAAGAAGTTCTTTGAACATGTTTTGTCATTGAGTTTTCTTGTTCACACTTGCCAGCTGATCAATGCTGTTTCTTCATATCAGGTTTAGTAAGTCACAATGTGTTACCTGGTGGTGAGAGAGAGCCTGTTGGGAGGTTAGAGAGAGCAAGGGAGTTTAAATCCTAAGTAGTGTTATGCACAGAGAGACTCAGGGAGGCTGTTTTCTTTGTAGGTCTTTAAAAAAATTAGGTAACAAAGGGCATGTTTACACTTACCTCTGGAGCGATCGATCCAGTGGAAGTCGATTTATCGTGACTAGTGAAGACGCGATAAATCGACCGCTGAGCGCTCTCCCGTCGACTCGTACTCCATTGGAGTGAAGCATAGGTGGAGTCGATGGGAGACCGTCATCAGTTGACCTACCGCAATGGACACCGTGGTAAGTAGGTCTAAATACGTCGACTTCAGCTATGTTATTCACGTAGCTGAAGTTGTGTAACTTAGCTTGATCCCCCCTAGTATAGACCAGGCCAAAGTGGTTACTTATCTGAGCAAGAGAGCAAGCTCTAGCCCAGGAGTGCCCAAAGAGTAGCCCAATGACTAAATGCCACGCAAGCCCACAGCTTTCCTTGTAATTATATCCTTGTGGTAGAAATCTTACAGAATCTAAATCTGTACAGAAAGGCTCTCAGTCTCAATTACTCATCCCATAAACTGTAATTATTATAGACCTTTTATAGGATGGCTCAAAAACAAGAGCACAAAACAAAACACCCCCAACCCAAGCCTATAGGAAAGACCTCAGTTTCCATTGAATTCTATAAGGCGTCAGAATAATTTCTATAACCTTATTAGTTTTCACACCTATAAAATTCTGTAGGCCGTTTCCATCTGGGCAAGGAGATCAGTTGTAATTTTTTTTGTATTGCTGGTGAACTCATACAGTAAGCAATTTCTATGCGTCAAGGACAGGATAAGCACTGTACAAGCATCCATTATGACTTTCTTCATTTGTTTATTAAAAAAAGATGGACATTTGTATGGAGATTAGCTGTAGCCTTCAGATTCCTGCCAAAATTCTATCACAGACATCTACTGTACTTCACAAAGTCTGAACTGGGCACTCCAAGATGAACCCCAACCTATGGGATTTGCTGTCTGGTAGGTGCTGCTTGAATGTTCTTAACCATCAGATAGTTGAGGCATTCCCACCTCAGACATAGAATTTCCTTTGCACAGCAACTGAGTCCTGTGTTCTCCTCCTGGTAAAGATCAGCTATAGTTTAATTCAGTGCCATGATCATCTGAAGTGTTAGCAGAAGGAACTAAATCCTTTCATTACACTATGCAGCAATTAGCCTTTCTGAAGTAATGTTGCATCCTGCTCCTTTTGCATGCAGCCTGAGCTCTGACAGAAGTGAGGCCTCCTGTTGCTTTCCTGAATGGCAAAAAGCTAAAATGCTGATTACAGAAGATAAAATAGATTCCTATCACTTTAAAATTAGTGTCTAACCGATATGATTCTAAAGATCTTAGAGAATTTACTAAGGATGGAACCCAATGGGATTTTGTAACAAGTTTATATAAAAATTATTCTCAAACCCTATAGAATTGAACAGAAAATGCTAGCCTTTTTATAGATTTTTTTGGTAATCCTATAAAATTCTCTAGTAGGGATATAATTTTCTAGTGATTCCCATAGAAATGACTAAAAATGTACAGAAAGATCAGGGTTTCCTATCCATTACTATAGGACTTTTCCAGTTGTGCAATATTACAAATCCACATGTATTTATTTTGTAGGCTTTGTAGCAAATGAACCACTAGTGTTGCCTTTTTTGCAATTCATTTATTTTATGCCTAGGTTTGAAAGAGTTTTATTTACACTGGGGATGCTGCAGAAAACATATATGGCTTCCTTCTTAGGAGGTGGAAGTAGGAATAAGTACAATACCAAATGAGATTTGTTTCCCCATCCCACACACTCTTTGCATGCACCTTTTTAATGGGCTTACTGCTTAAGTTAATGTAAGGAAGGATGACTTTGCTCCCTGAGGCTATGAAGTGTGATTACAGTAATCAGGTGGGTAAGTGATTGGGAGGAACAAATGGGGCTTGCTGGATTTGAGGCACCGCCACCAAGAATACTTTGGCTAGTAGTCAATCACTGCAGTTTCATGGTGATGTGCTTCCTCGTGCCACAGTGACACCTGCTGGGAGATTAGATTATGATATAATATTCCAAATGAAAGCTTTGGGCTCAATTTTTCTCTGTCACACAGGAATACAAACCCACTTATGGGTTTACATCCATGTAACGGAAAGATTAATTTGGCTCTCTGTCTGTTGTGCAGTGAGTATGCTGAGGTTTCCAAGGCTGCTGTCTGTGTATCGAATTGGAGCTCATCTGCTAAAGTTTTAGTCATGGTAGTAAGAAAATGGCTGCTAATCCGAACTCTTAGAATGCTAACCACTCTTTTGAAAAGGAGCTCAACATCTGGAAGAACCCTGAAAGCCAGATGGTGAGGGCCTTTAATTTATCCTTTCCCTGCCACATATTTTTTGCCATACTGCTGTTTCTGATAGATCGGATCATTGCTTTAAAACAAGGCTGCTGGCTGCAGCTCAGGAGGGAGTATAGTACACATCATTTAAATGCTTAATGTTTTAGCATGTGCGCCCAAACAGGCACCCACTCTCCTACTATTGGACTCAGGTGCGAGCATTTATAGTGCAGACCCAAATCATTGTGAGAACATGAGGCACTTTGGTACCTCAAAAGCTTTTTATAGCTGGAATCTTTTGGAGGTGAGTGTTGAACTGTGGCTGTCTATGTGATATGGCTGTGTTTGTCAGTCAGCAGTGTGCAATAACTTTTAATGTCTCACTCAAATATGGGAGTTAAGAAGGTGGGAGGGAATAGTATTCCAAGATACTTGCCCTCTAAAATAGGTAGCATTTTAGTGTCTGCTGTGGATACTGCACACCTATAGCTCTCCTAGACGCATTGCTCTGGTTTGGGGACTTATTCTGGCATATTGTTATTGCCTCCGTTTATTGTATACTATACATTTTCTTTATATTTTGCTTAGGTTTCTGTTGGGGACAATTAAATACCTAGGCCTTAAAATTGAATAAAGCACTTCAAAGTGCAACAGGCAAAATTACTGACAAGGCATTTTCAGGATTTACAAACATGGTGCTAGACTTAATGCAAAAAATCTTCTGAAAACCTATGTCTGGAAAAGATAAGAAAATGCTGACATTAAGGTCATCTTGTTCTCCATAACTCTCCTACTCAAATAAAAAAATTAAAGGTTAATGAATAATTTAGGATGATACATGTGCTTTGAATTATAATATTCAAAGATGAAGAATTTCTGAATGGTAAAAAGAAGGGTTACAATTTTAATTTAATATTAATAGTTTATGCTTATGTACAGGGAATGAGTTTGGATAGGCCAGGATAGTACTTATGCCAAGGCTTTGACATAACTTTGCTTGATATGAGTGTTGTCTTGACAATTTCTCTCTTACCTAGGTGTGCTTAAGTAATGCTCACAGCTGACAGGATAAAGGTGATGTTTTGTTATGGAATGTATTCTGTTGGAGAGTATCAATAAGACTAAATTAATCATTACAATAAAATACACAAAACGCAATGGTAAAAAGTCCTTTCATTGGGAAAAACAGGAGTAAGGTGACATGAAGACACGATGACAGGAAAATTAGTGCAGACAGCAAAAATTATGTAAATTGAACCTTGTGCATGTGTATTGTATATGTTATGTAAAACACAATATTAACATTGATTGGAAGAGAACTAAATGAATATATAATGTGAGATGATTCATGATGTAGACATAGATGCACAAATTAACATACAAAAAACAAATGAACAAGGGCCCAAGTCGGAGAATTCTGTACAAGAGACTGAGACAACCATCATGAGGAGGAGGAGAGTTTCCCAGTTCCCCAGAACCATGGTAACTTGGGGCCCTATCTGTTCCATCTTATTTGTTTGTTCTCTGACATAAATGTATGATCAGAAATTATAAGTGACAATGATTGTGTCTAAAAAATTATAAATAATGGCTCAAATGATTAAGCCTAAATTGGGTGGACTTGTGCCATAGTTTCCAATCTTACAGTTCAATAAGGGGTCTTCAAGTACCTCTTCTTTAAAAACAAAACAAAAACAAAAAAAACCCCTCACAATTATATTGTTCTGTAGTCATGGTCTTGTATAGTAATGAGCCTCAAATAGTGTAGTAAGAGTTATAATGTTTGGGCCATTACTGTGGAATAGTAGACTATTTCTGTTTTTATAATTTATGCACATCCACAACTTAAATTGTTCATAAGTGGCCTATAATTTTGCTTGCATCAATTTTTGAGTGTCTCTCTCTCTAGATTACAAGGCCCTATGCCAGGGTTGCTGGAGACGAGGTTACACCCATTAGTTGAACCTCGGATCCAGGAGGAATAATGCAGATTCCATCCTGGCCATGGAACAACGGACCAGTTTTTTGCTCTCTCGCAGATACTCGAGGAGTCGTGGTAGTTTGCTAATCCAGTCTAACTGTTTTGTAAAGCTGGAGAAGGCATATGACTATGTTCCCCGAGATGTCTTGTGGGAAGTGCTGTGGGAGTATGAGGCCACTTTTGCATGCTATCTGGTCCCTCTATTCTCAGAGTGAGAGTTGTTTTCGGATTCTTGGCATTAAGTCGAGTTCATTCAAGGTGGGTATTGGACTCCACCAAAGGTACATCTTGTCCCCACTCCTGTTCGTGATTATCATGGACACGATATCAAGGCACAGACGAGCTGTTGAGTGCATCCAATATGGAGACTCGGAGGTGGCATCTCTGCTGTTTGTAGATGATGTTGTCCTCCTTGCTTCTTCACACTACAATCTCCGATGTGCACTCAAACGTTTCACTGCAAAGTATGAAGTGGCTGGGATGAGAATTCGCACCTCCAAATCAGAGGTCCTCTCCTGGAAGAAAGTGGATTGCTCTCTCCAGGTGAGGTGGGAGCAGCTGCCCTTAGTGGAAGAGTTCAAATATCTAGGGGTCTTGTTCTGGTGTGGTGGCAGCAGTGATGCAGGTGCTGTACTCATCCGTGGTGGTGAAGTGGGAGCTGAGTTCTCAGATAAATCTCTCAGTTTACAGGTTGTTTTACGTCCCCATCCTCACTTATGGTCATGAACTTTGCAAAATGACCAAAAGAACAAGATTGCAGGTACAAGTGATGGAAAAGAGGTTTCTCTGCAGGGTGGCTGAGTTTACTCTAGGAGATAGGGTAAGGAGCTTAGCTATTCAGGAAGGCCTCGGAATAGAGCTGCTATTCTTCCCGATCGAGAGGAGCTAGTTGAGGTGGTTCGGGCACCTGATAAGGATGCCGCTTGGGTGGCTTCCGTTGGAACTATACTAGACACGTCCCATTGGGCGGAGGCCCTGAGGCCGACCCAGGACACAGTGGAGGGATTATATTTCCCAGTTGGCCTGGGAACACTGGGGGATCCCCCAGGAAGAGCTGGAACCTGTTGCAGAGGAAAAGGAGGTCTGGTCCTCCCTGCTCTTCATGCTGCTTCCGCCACCCTCACCAAGAAAAGCAGCATAAAGGAAAAAGTAGAATAAAAATATTATCTTACCTTTCCAAACTTTCAGAGTCTCTTCTTCCCTCTGTGAGTTACTGAACAAACCCGATTCATTGAATAATGGTCATGATCTTTCATCTGTTATTCCATTTTATCTGCTCTTAATTGCTTACAAGAGAAAAGAAAAATCCTGAAACTCAGGTAGCAGGAAGTGGTTAACTGTGTTAGTATTTGTCTGATGGAATGGGACTAATATTATCTGATATTTTTCAGCAGGCCTCTTTAATTAGACCTGCCAAATTTGGCATGCTGATTATGCAAGAACCTAGTGAGTGAGCCTACAAATGTTGCTAGTCTTCATAAGGTGCCGCTTTATGATGATATCAAATCATTCATTTAAAAATATTTCACTTTAAAAGATCTTGAAGAATTGTTTTACTTGACAACTTCTGATTTGTCAAGTGAACTTTTGTGGCATTGAATTTTATATTCCTTCTCTAAAGATTTCTTTCATCTGTCATTTCCTAAATGTACTGGGCTTTTGGGTTCAAGTTTCTCTCCTCAATCTTCCTTAAGCAAAATATCAGCATCAGAGAGATCAAGACGCTCACTTGTCAACACACCTGACAGAGTACTTAATTGATTGTGACGTCTGGAGCTTGTCTCAAAAGCAGATTCATATCGTGTCATCTCTGTCAATGAGTGATTGCGTTATCTTGAAAAGCCTTTGTTTCTTTCCATACTGTAGAAACAGCAGTCATAATCTATTTCTATAGCTAGTGGCAGACTTCGATCTCTATACTTTGAGTGTGTGTGTCTCAGAGCATAATACCTACATTGAGTAATATCTGAGTGGTTTTAAACACAGTAGATTGGCCTTTCTTTCTTGAGTGCTGAAGACTATTGCTGAATGTGCTTTTTGCCAGCTGGTTTTTTTTAAGATCCATCCCTTTTTCAAACTCTGCCATAAATTCTCCTTTACCATTGTTCTACAGTTTGCTTCACTAAATAGTAGCTGACGTATCAAGCGTGATTCTCCACTCTCTCATCCCTTGTGTAATCAATTCCACCTGTGTAAGATGGCTGTAAAGCACTGCCAGATGGTAGCATTTTGCCATCACTGGGACAAAATTACCAGTGTAAAATAGATCTTTCATAGTCATTTATAAAACTGCAAAGTGCACATAAAACATTACAGGTCATATGTTAAATTAAAGGTACATTTCTAAATAGTTTATGATGTGTTAATAAACTGAATAATAGATATCTTAATGAAATGTTAATCAGTTGTTATACAGTCCAGCAAGTCAATATTTTTCATATAAGAATGGCTTATAACAGCCTATAACACTTATAATACCCCTATCAATATATGTATAGCCATCTGTAAAGTATATTACACATCTGTAACATGGTTATAACACCTATTAATAATTTCTGAATCCTAAATAAAGTGTTCGGAAATGCCATTTTCATAAATATGTGACCATGTTACCATTCTAATTTGGTAACATTTTACACTCACTTTGAAATTGCTTGTTCTGAAGTATTTGACTATGTTAGTGGCAAAGCAGTGGAGAATCTTACAATTCGACTTTATTTAAGTTAGAGCACTAGACTCTTTGACCCAACCAACTATGATTATTCCTTTTGAACAATACAATGTCGTGCTAAAAGAGTGTCTAAGGGCTGGTCCACACTAGCTCTTTAAATCGAATTTAGCAGCGTTAAATCGAATTAAGCGTGCACCCGTCCACACCAGGAAGCCATTTAATTCGACCTTAGTTCGACTTCGGTACTCCACCTCGACAAGGGGAGTAGCGCTAAATTTGACATTGCTATGTCGAATTAGGCTAGGTGTGGATGCTAATCGATCTTAGTAGCTCCGGGAGCTATCCCACAGTGCAACACTCTGTTGACGCTCTGGACGCCAGTCGGAGCTTGGATGCTCTGACCAGCCACACAGGAAATGCCCCGGGAAAATTTGAATTCCTTTTCCTGTCTGGACAGTTTGAATCCCATTTCCTGGTTGCTCATCAGGGCGAGCTCAGCAGCACCGGCAACGATGCAGAGCTCTCCAGCAGAGGAGTCCAGGCAATCTCAGACTAGAAAGAGGTCCCCAGCATGGACTGACCGGGAAGTCTCAGATCTGATTGCTGTGTGGGGCGATGTGTCTGTGCTTTCGGAGCTGCGCTTCAGCAAACGGAATGCAAAGACCTTCGAGAAGGTCTCCAAAGCCATGACAGACAGAGGATACAGCCAGGATGCAATGCAGTGCCGCGTGAAAGTCAAGGAGCTGAGACAAGGCTACCAGAAACTCAGAGCGGCAAACGGACGCTCCGGAGCCCAGCCCCAGACATGCTGCTTCTACGAGGCACTGCATGCCATTCTCGGTGGGTCTGCCACCACTGCCCCACCAGTGTGCGTGGACTCTGAGGATGGGATAGTGTCGACGGACTGTTCCTCGGAGATGTTCGCGGACGGGGAAGATGAGGAGGACGAGGCAGTTGACGGCGCTTTCCCCGACAGCCAGGATCTCTTCCTCACCCTCACTGAGATCCCCTACCAACCCTCCCCAGCCGTTACCACGGACCCTGAATCAGGAGAAGGATCAGTCCGTAAGTGCTTTAAACAAGTTAACATTTATTTATTAAAAGCAGCTAAGACCAACGAGTTAACATTTTTTTAGTAATTAAACAGGGAGAGACATTAGGAGAACAGAAGGTCTACATACAGGGGGATGGAACTTTTATCTTCATAAGATATCTCCAGGAAACTCTCCTGGAGGTAATCTGAAAGTCTATGCAGGAGGTTCCTTGGCAGAGCTAGCTTATCGTGTGCCCTGAGGTAGCACACTTTGCCTTTCCATGCTATAAGCTGGAACTCTGGGACCATTGCCCTCACGAGCATGGCAGAGTAGGCCCCTGGGTTGTGGTGGCTTTCTTCCAGCATGCGCGCTCTCTCTGCCCGTGAGACTCTCCTCAGGGTGATCTCTCTCGCACACTCCTGCATGAAATTAGAGTAATTGGGGTACTATTAGTAATGGGAGCGCTTAACTGTTCCTTTGCATAACAAGAAGCCTCACTTAACAGCCACGTGCTGCAGTCTACAGAGTGGCAGCATACAGGGATCTTTCCCAGTGAACAGCCGCGAGGGGGTGCAACAGGGGCCGAGTTTATGCTTTCAGGATTGCCTGCATCAAGAGGACAGAGCTGTACATTCACTTCTATGAATCCAAAAGTGTTTGGCTTACCATGCCTTGCTGCTACACGAATACTTCTTTCCTGCAAAGGTTCTCTGATCTGCAGCCCAATACCCCAGGCAATGAAAGCGCATTCAGAGAAATCGAACTTTCCATTAGTGAGTGCGCATGAGACAGGTGCTGTGCATACTCTTGTTCACAGACACAGAGTAGACTATGTTTCTTTGTTTAAAAAATGTATCATTGTAAGAAATTCACTACCTTTTTGACATCACACAGGTGCAACTGTATCACGACCTGATGCACCATGCCCCTCACAGATGATGGCGCAAACTAGAAGGCGTAAGAAAAAGACAAGGGACGAGATGTTTGCTGAACTTATGGGCTGCTCCAGAGCCGAGGCGGACCAGCAGAGCCAGTGGAGGGAGAACCTCAGTCAGCAGCACCGCTCACTCTGCGAACGGGAGGACAGGTGGCGTCACGAGGACCAGCAGGCGACTCAAACGCTGCTTGGACTAATGAGGGAGCAAACGGACACGCTCAGGCACCTTGTCGATGTTCTGCAGGACCGCAGGCAGGAAGACAGAGCCCCCCTGCACTGTATCTGCAACCGCCCACCCCCGCCTCAAACTCCAATCCCCCCCTCATCAAAAATAACAAGAAGGAGGGTCACCAGGGGCCGTGAAAACTGTCACTGCACCACAGGACAGTGTTAAATTACCCAAAAGCTATCAGTCACTACATTTTGAAAAGTCCTTCCCTTACTGTGTTGTTGATTATTAAAAGTAGTTTTCTGTTACTTACTTTTTCCGTCATGGTTTTTTACACAACGCTGTGTTAGATGTCTTGGGTGGGTCGTTGGGTGGTTGAGGGGGTAGTGTAATGCATAGGACAGTCACCTTTAGCAGGGTACAGAGACGGGGGCTGGATCAGCAGCATGTCACACACACAGTGCAGTCAGTAGGTGGTTAGCTGGTATGGGAGGTGGTTTGCAGGTTTTCTGTCGTTGGGGGTGGTACGTGCATTTGTAGCGGGGGAGGGGGGTTACAGATGTCATGCAACGGTCCCTGTAATGGACCGCAGAGCCATGCAGCAGAGGAATCTGTATCCGTCCTCCCCCGCAACAAGGCCACGTAGCCCCCACACACAGAGTCCAAAAAAGGAGGGATGGCAGGATCCGTTGAAACAACCAGTCCGGCACTGCTGACCGGTCTGGGAGTGGGAGCATGTCAAACCTCGACTTTAGAGGCGGTCTTTACATGACCACACACCCTACCCAGCACAGTGTGCGTCCCAGTTTCAACCCTTTAACGCAAAGTCATCAATAAAGACACCGTTGTAAAGCTACAGTGGAGCACGTACTTTAATTTTTAAATGTGTGTTAGAAGTTGGGGAAGCGGGGTGGACGGGGTATGTAACTGCAGAGGCTAGTCAACAGTAACTTGGTAAAGAAACAGGGGCAGGTTCAGCTTCTCTGTGAAGAAACTGAACAGTCACAGTTCATGCTGCTCGCTGCTCGCTGGTACTTGAAGAGTTCCTTGTCGCTGTGCAAGGTGCCTGCATAGGGCGTGACGAGCCAGGGCATTAGCGGGTAGGCTGGGTCCCCTAAGATCAGTATGGGCATCTGCACATCCCAAGCGTTATTTTGTGGTCCGGGAAGAAACTACCTTCCTGCAGGCGTCTAAGCAGACCAGAGTTCCTGAAAACACGCGCGTCATGAACTTTGCCTGGCCACCCGACGTTGATGTTGGTAAAACGTCCCCCATGGTCCACCACTGCTCGCAGCACCATTGAAAATTAGCCAAATTTCTCAGCAGCTGACTGCGGAAGAGGTGGATGATAAGTTGCGAGGAGCTGACAGCGGCCACAACTGCAGCGGGATCCGTGCTCGCAGTGCTGTGGCGCCCGCGCTGTCACTGAGAAGAAAAGTGCACGAACAGATTGCCAGCTGGCGCTTTCAGGGAGGGATGCTGGGCGTGATTGACGGTTCAATGATGACAGTTACCCAAAACCACCCTCCACACAATTTCCCCCCCCCCCAGCATGCATTGGTGGGAAATCCCAGCATTCCAATGGGCGGCGGGGAGTGCGGGAACTGTGGGATAGCTTCCCACAGTGCACCGCTTCCAAAGTCGACGCTTCGCCCGTTACTGTGGACTCACACAGTCGAATTAGTGTATTTATTGTGGATACACAACTTCGACTTCATTAGGTCGATTCCAGAAATTCGAATTAAGATGAATCGAAATAGTCTTGTAGTGTAGACGTACCCTAAGAGTTGACTTGGGAAAATGGCCAGCAATGATCAGAGAACAATACTTATTTATACCATTTCTCAATGACCGCACATTGAAACGTTTAATTCAGAGGTGCAAATCCCCGGGCTGTGCTTTGGACAGGGCTGGTTTTGTTTGATCACACAATTGAAATTACTGCAAACTAACTATATATTTAAAAGAGACTTAATTTGCAATCAAGATGGGAAGAAAGAGTTTGAGTCAATTTCGAACCATCTCAATATGTGTAGGTTCAAAATGTATATAGGGAAACACAAGTGTCCTTTTACTTATATCACATACAACACTGTAATTCAGGAGAAAGTCCAGTGAAGTTGTTGGAGTTACACCAGTCAAAAAATGATGTGAGATCATAATTGGGCCTACTGAATTATAAGAAGTTGATATTTGTACAATTCCAGTGCTCTACAATGAGATGGTATGTATAAGCTGATACCTACATGCTATTCATCTAAGGTTGGGTGGTGTTTTGGGTAAGAAGCACGTCAATCAGTGATTGTAGCAACAATGGTGAGATCAGGACTGGTATCAAGGGCTCTGATTTTGTGGCCTTACTATACCTGATTTGAATGTTTTCTTTGACTCAAGTGTGTAAGCCTGCTGAACTGAGCTACGGTGTCTGCTCATATTACTGCTATCCATTTTTAGATCAAAAATAGTGTGCTAAACATTGTAAAGTGAGCACAAATAGACACTGCCTGCCCAAATGAGCTTACAGGTCAACAGATAAAAGACAAAATACACTGTAAAATCTAAAGGGGTGGGGATAACAGATTTGTTTTTGATCCTTTCCATAAATATAAATGTATAACTTTGGATCATCATAAAAGGAGGAGGATTGGAGGAGGGGTATGAAGGAGAGGAGACACTGGTGACTTGGTGTTCAAAGGTACTGCAGACATAGTAGGCGGCATGGGAAAAGGTATGAAGATAGGGGTGACTGAACTGGTCAAATAAGACATCAAGGATGGCATCACGAGCAGAGCAGAATTTTTGAGGAGAAATGTGATAGGAGAAAAGTCTGAGATGTAGGTCAGAGTGAGTTGTTTAGGTCTGAGAAGGTGAGCACAAGATTTTTACACTTCATGATGTGTGCGAGAGGGAGTCAGCTGAAGTACACATGAGAGATGGGGACCATAGTCAGATTAATGGGCAAGGAACATCAGTTACATGGTGAGTTATAAAACTCTTTCAGTACTTGGATGTGCCATATTCTGCCCCCTGTTAATCACATTGAGTAGAACCACAAAATCAATGAGAGTATTGGAATACGTGGAGGTAAGATTTCTACTTAAAATCCGAAATGACTGGTAGAATATACCCTTGTATTAATTAATTAATTGTAATGCAGTGTCAAGGATATTTAAGAGCACTGTATTCTTAGAATTATTATTAAAGTATTCCTCCCATCCAAAACTGCAGTGGATTTGGTAAAAGAAAAGTCTTCAAAATATGTCGTCTCTCTTAATGAAATATAGTGTAATTATATTGTGTTGGCAGTGGGTCATTTTCAAAGATGCAGATGTCAAAGCAGCACTGATTGAACTGTATTAAACATATGTAATTGCATATTGGTATCCAATAGAAGTTAAATAATTAAACATATATAGGACTCTTTGCAACAAACACATACTAATAGTAAATGTCATCACTGGCAGCATATTATAGCTGTAATAAGATCTGATCAAAGGCTAATTGAATTTCTGGGATATTTTGGGTAAATAAAACATGACGATTTCTAATAATAACAAATTACCTAATAGGATAGATGGTTGGCTATTTTAAAATGTTGTTTTTACAATTAAATTACAAAAATCTCATTATGGGGTTTCTTGCCATCAGTTTCATTTTTCTAGTTGAAACTCTTTTCTGTGCTAAGAAATTCAGCACATTTCATCACATTTCAATGATAAACATTTTAAATTTTGAGAATATTGAGGACTGAATCACTTGGAGTAACTTATGGGGCAGGGGAGAAAGATAACATTCAGCCACATTTTTGATCTTCTGATCCTATATCAGCAAATGGCCAAAACAGTCCCAGGTGCAAGGGCACATCAACATGAACCATTAGTGTGTGCAAGCCAGGGTGTGATTCTACAGCGCACTAGCTGGCTGCTCAGTAATGTCCCATGTGAACAGTGCACTAAAAGTTCTGGAGTTCTTTGAAATTGGAGTACATCAAAGCACACTATGGAACTTTTAGTGCACTGCAGCAGGTTCCACATTGGAAGTTACTGTCTAGCAAGCTAGTGTGTTGTAGCTTCACACCTTAGCTTGCTGTGCAGTAATGTCCCTTGTAGACAAGCCCTTAGAGCACCCTGAGGGCTGCTCTAACTCACACCAGCTGCAGGCAGCCACTGTGCCAGGTGGCAAAATGATGTATGCTGTGCACTGTATTTCTCTTCCCCACCCCCAACATATGGTGGATGTGAAGAACTGGTGCCATGAAGCTAGGTCTGCTGGCTTTGTACCATCCGAGGATTTCCCTCGGTCAGCCTGCCAACGGAACAGGATCCAGTCATCAATCTCCAGGAACAGAGAATCAGACATAGCTACATTGAGCCTCCTCTGGCACCTATTGAGGTCAATGGCAAAATTCCTATTGATTTCACTGGAAGAAGTATCCGACTTATTGTAATCACCTGTATTAAAACGGGAGGGCCTGAAATGTATGATTTCTGGGGTCTGGTTAGACTAGTGAGATGGGAGAGCTGGACTGGTTAGGAACACAATTAGTTACATAGAAACGGACATACTCTCTGGACCTTTTAGTTTAGTATCCTACCTCTAAAAGCAGCCCACATGTGGTGTTTGGGAGGAACGCAAAAATAAATCAGTACATAAATGTAAACCTATATTTTCAGTTTTCAGCATTTTCCATCTGGCGTCTTTTATGAGAACTAAAATCACAATAATAAAAGTAAGAAAAGTTGCAAACCTTTTAATTTTTTAAGATACAGCAAAATTGGATAATAAATGGGTAGTTTATTTTTATATTAGTATCACTTTACAAAAAATACTGCATTTGATGCAGCCACAGCAGTGGTTAAGTTTTTGCTGAAGGAAAACCTGATATTGAATGAGGAGGGGGAATAATTGTTTAATCGCTTTAATAAAAAACATTTGGCAAACAGAAATGCAAAGTCAAACCTTATTTCACTAGGCTATGCACTCACACTGTTATTTATATATTAAAAACTGGAGTCAGTAACAGGCTGAGGCATGGCCAAAAATCAGTTCTATATAACCACTGTAAAGTCTGCTATCCAAGTTGATGGAAACTCTAAAATGAGATATTCTGATATATTGTATTTATGTACTGGATTTAAAGCCAAATATGATGGTGTAGAATTACATGCTGAAATTCTAGCAACCATGTCTCAGTCCCTTTAGCTATGCAAAGTAGATAATAAATTATTAGTGGTTTATTGTATGGGGGTGTTTCAAATGACACCTGAAAAAAAGTCGTCTTCTCTCTCTTTAAAAAAGGTCGTCTTTTTTTTAAAAAAAGGGATGCCCAATTGACTGTAAAATATGTATGCCTGATTTTTTTTGCATGCAACTGTTGGTTTTTGCACATGGAAATTGCTGTAATTACGTGCACAAATAAGCCATATGATTACATGAGCCTGGTTTTAAAAACTCAACGCTATAGTTCCCATGATACTTTTCATAAGAGTAGGGGCAGATTTTCTTCTATGCCAGAGCTCTGTTTCAAAGAGACAATTATAGCTCTTGATTCCCAAGGCCTGACCCCAATGAGACTTATTGCTACTCTGAACAGTATTGCACCATTGATATGGGGTCCTTAATGACACTAAACCACTGAGGATAGAAAAAGTGGAGCAGAACTCAATTATGCCATCCCCCTTTCCCAACATGCCACCTAGACCGGGCAGAGGGAAATGAAGGCACAGAGTCCATTTGCAGTGTAAACACACCAACAAGACATTACTCTATGAAAGGAGAATTCTCTGCTAGGCCCTTATGATTTCTTTGTGCTACAAACCAGTCTGAAAATCTTGTCCTAGAAGTTTGCCCCTTAACCCCCGGGCAAAAGTTCCTTTCCCCACTCTGTTACGCCAAGAGCTACCGTTGGGGTCTTCCTGCATGCTGTCCTCCACTCCAAAGATGGCTACATTTGGTGTTACTGAATGTGTATAATTTGTGAACTACTTCTGTGGGAAAGATAAAATATTGGTTTTGGTGGTAGCATGTTCATTGTATTGTTAAGGAATGACACAAAAGAAATTCTGATCTTAAATTTACTCACAAAGCTATTTTTAAGGGGCGATTTCTCCTTAAATGCAGTAAGAAACATCTGTTCATAATAGATGTTTCTTCCTGATGTTATAATTAAATGTGTTAAAATATGAGAGACAGTATCTCCTGGCCTTGGCAGTGAATACTGTTTTTACAGTGGAGGCAATGTTAGAATTGGAAACGGTTATAGATGTTCTATTTGAAAAGTCACATCTACATTTTGTACGTTCTATTTTTTTTAACATGAAAATGACAATTATTTAATGTTTTAGAGGAGCTGTTTATAGACGTGTTTCTTTAGAGTGTGCAGAACAGATACAATGAGCAACCAGTAATAAACCATATGTGCCGTAAATGCACCATTACGCTGATTGTCAGTCAGAGTATTTTGATGACTACTTATTAATCTAAATTTGTTTTCCATTCTTCCTATTTTTGTTTCTAGAGAAACCAAAGCACCACTATTCCATCTTTTTTTGCTAATTAATTGGCATAATTGGTAGAAATGGGCCATTTGGGAGCTAAAACCTCTTTAGCACCTAACTGAAATTACCGAATGCTGTTTATTTGCAGAAGTGTCAGTAATTTAAAGGGAAATGCTTGAATCCTAACCTTTAGTCTTTTCACACTGAGTGTTTTATTCCTATTTTCTCTCCAATATAATCTCCTTTACTTATTGCATTAGATACAGATAAAGACAGATCCAAGCAAACGAAGCACCCTCAGTGTTTACACATGCATATGACTTCTTTATAGCTTATTAATGGCTTACATATTTATGCAAGACACAATGGAACCCCAGAGTCTCTGAGAACAGTGAAAGATTAAAAAAATATACTGCAATATTAGGAATTTGTTAGAGAACCATGTAGACTAAAGATAACTGCTCCCTCTCCAAAGGAAAAACAATCATATGTTAAATTGTAAGTACATCATGTAAAATAATATTTGCATTACAGTAGTATCTAGGGGCCCTACTATGCAAAGCACTGTATATGAAGACATGGTCTCTGTCCTGAAGAGTTTACTCTAAGACCTGAGCACAATGTTATGTGTGCAGCTATGTGTTGTATATTTTATAGGTAAGGTGTTTGCCAACAAGTCTGCTAAAGGGCAGGACTAGGAGGCATTTCAAGACAAAAGGATTTTACAGAGTGAGAAATATGTTCTACTTTCTCTCCTTTGGGGATTTTATATTTGTTCATTCTTTCTTTTCCTTAATCCTAAATAAAAACCATCTAGACTGAAAGTTCCTGTCTTGCTACTTGTGTATAGGAAACATAGTGTAACATCCTTGTAAAGCATGGACCTTGCCTCCACCTTCTGGTGGCTAGTCTAGGGGTTAACTACTGCCGCTAGCTAAGGGAGCAACCTTTTTAACTCAAGTAGCAGAAGTCAGTTCCTTTGGAAGTGAAAGTTTTGGATTAAAATCCTACTAATAATTTGTGATGTGGAGTCTGTTCCATTGCACAGAAACTACCCTGGATGCTAGCAGTGAAGAGGTTAACTGTGTGTATTTAAGAGTCTGTTGGCATCTCTCTTGTAACACCCATCATCCTTTAGTGGACAAATAACAGCCATCATAAACATCTGCCTTTAAAGCTGGGACTTCATGTAGCAACCAAGTTTCCACATGGAGCCAACTTTTATGGCTGAGTTGCAAACCTTTGAAAAATGGGGATTTTAAAGAAAAGGCTGACACAGCCTTACCAGACACCAGTACAATTACTGCTTTTTCTCCAGGAAAAAGCCAACAATTGGAGAGTGACTGACTCAATAAATTGTTTACTTTTATAGCATAATTTCTGCCAATGAGACTAGCCATTTTCTAGAATACGGATTCATGCAGACTCTCATATACATTGGTATATATCTGGAGTTACTTCAGTGGATTTACACTAGTGTAACTGAGAGGAGAATTTGGCCTACGGTGTCTCTTCTTTCAATGGGATTGTTGTATGACTGAACTGAGCACTCAGGTACTCTGATGTAAATCCACTATATGCAATAGAATTACTGCAGATTTAATCTGATATAACGGAGAACAGAATTTTCGAGGGCCCCCTTTTCAAGTCTAGAAACAAGCTATATGTTGGGAGACCGAGAAGCTATATCACAGAATGAAAGAGTGGAATGAAATCACCAAGCTCTTTCCCATTGAAGGGGTTGACTTGTCTCTTGGTTCACAGAGGAAAAAGGCGGAAATTCTAGTTTCCAACATGTTTTTAATGCACTTATTCTTCCACATAAGAGAATAAGGAGAATCAAGTCAGTCTGTGCAGAAGACTTTGTCCCCTGTAGCCTCCATGGAATCCCCTTTGCACCAACCCCTTATTGCGCCATAATTTGCCATCTCACAAAGTTCTCCGTTCCATCATTCCAATTTTGATGGTGGCTGCAACCCCTTATAATTTTCCATGATCATCTCCCATCATGCTGCCTGACCCTAATTCAGGAGCCAAGAACCACTTGGCACTAGCTCTGTGGCACTCAGACTCACAACTTGGGCAATATCTCCCTGATCATTCCAGATCTGTCCTCCGTAAGTTGCATCTCTTTACATGCCCATGTGTTAACAACATCAGCCTGAGTCGCATAGGTGTGCGTGGATAGCACAATGACAGAATTAGACTAACCCAGTGTGTTTCTGCAACCACCTTAATCCGGATGCCTGTTAGCAAGAGAGAAGCAGATATGCATAAAGAAGAATCCCATGGTTCCCTGTAGTGTTAATGTGCGGTAAGAGGTTCCTTTGGAGCCCACATAAACTTTGAATGCTCTCCTAGCTAGTGTCTTGTAAGCAAGAACAGATTTATGTTTTCTATGCTTTCTGATCTTATGCACGTCCATGCTGTCTGTGCAATCAGAGGTGTCTGTCGCAGTGTGAGCAAAATCTCCTCTTTTCTATGGGCCCACTGAACAAATGAACATACTGTACACCCTGTGGTTGACCAGTCAGGCTCATGACTATTCAGCTGGTCACACATTAACACAGAATCCAGGATATGCAGTCTGCTGTAGTCTTTCCTTTGTGGTTCAGTTTCTTCCCAGGTGAATTTTCCAGACATCGGTTAGCCTGTAGAGTGCCTGCAGGCTGTACGTCTCATGTTACATAATTTTGACACCCCAAGTGATCTTAATGGGCTTCTTTGTGAATATGTGGTATGCAATCTGTCATGCTGGCATCTAGAAATGCCTTTGTGTGAACTCTGTGCTTTATTTTCCTCCCACTGTTTGGTGATTCTTCATTTGACATATGTATCACTATAAGGGAACAACCACATGGAGGAAGGAAGCACTAATAATTCAGCAAAGGAAAAGGATGATGGGGCATGAAAATTTGTTAATGGCATGACTCCAAAAAGTATCAATCTAAACCTCTCGTTGCCTAGCAGCTAGACAATGAACCAAGGTCAAAACAACTTCTCAGGAAAGAATATGCTACCATTAAGAGGAAGTAACATCTAGAGAGTGAGTCTACTGAATCAAATAGATTGAGGAGCAAGGAACTGTTGGGTCCTAATCCTGGCTCTGCCTCTGATTCAGTGCGTGAATTTGGGCCAACTGCCTTAACTTACATGTGACTCTTTCTCTCCATCTGCTAAATGGGGGCTATTTCCTCTCTGGTGTTGAGGATTAACTAGATGTTTGGATAGTCCTTTGATCATATAAAGTACTAATTATATTTTAATAGATTAGCATGAGCTGGAATAGGTATGTGATTACATATGTGAATCAAATGTGCACAGACTCCCATCTAAAATGATTGTAATCATTGCCCATGCTGACGAATCCATAGCTAGAGGTTCCAATGTCCCATCTCTAAGGATATGTTTTTCCCATGGATGTCATGAGTCTGTGCTACATGGCAGGTGGTTGTATTATATGCATATGTGGTGACACAAGGAACCAGATTGGCAGGTTCTCAGTAAGAGCTTTAATTCCAAAGTGATCATGTGGGTTCTGAGCTGAAAAAAAAAATTGAAGCTCGCTTGGGTTCACAACAGGTGGCTCCAATAGTGATTTGTGCTCCAAACTGTTTCAACACACTGTGCTGACAGTGCAGTGCGTTTTCATGTCCTGGGCACCGAGCAGAGAGTCAGGCAACCTGGCTTCTAGTCCTGGCTCTTTCATCTGCAGTGTGACAGTGGCCCAGTCTCTGTGCTTCTCTTTGGTGCCCTTGGCCTATTTTATGTAGATTGTAAGATCTTTAGGGTACGGGCTGTCTCTCACTGTGAGTTAGTATAGTGCCTAGTGGGGCCCTGGTTTCAGCTGGCATGACTGTAATACAAAAAAATAATAATAGGCACTGTGATTTTATAATCTGCATTTAAAAGAAACCATTAGACATTTTTATGGTGTCTCAGGGTGACGCTGGCCCTGTAAGAGGGAGCAGGGCCAGAGCACCTGTGCTTCCTCAGCTGACACAGATTAGGCTGTAAAAGAGGGTACCTGTGCCACGGGAAGAGTGGGAGTGAGTGAGTGGGTCTGTAACCAACCTGGCAGGTTGGAGTTAGGAAGCTGCAGGAATCAGGAGCAGAAATAGCAGCACTGCCAGAGTCCCCTGGGAGAGGAGGCGGCAGTGAGAGCCCGAGAGGCAAAGAGGGGGAAGATCCCCTGGGAGTCAAAGCCCAGCTGCCTAGGGTGTGCTGAAGAAGTGTGTTTGTTTGTGTTACGTTGAAGTTTGGGACAATCAAACTGCCTACAAATGACAGGCTATGGCAGTGGGTCACATGACAAGCCCTGCCTTGTTACCAACGGGTTCAGAACTGGGAGTCTTGGTAGTTTCCTTTTATTTAACTGTCTCTAAGCTCTTACCTGTTCTCTTCCTCGGAAGCTGCTACCACAGGTGCTCGCCTTCTCTCATGTTCTGCCCCTCGTCTGGCTCCGAGATAGATTAGGTTCTAACTATTTTCTGAAATTGTCTGCATTGAGCCATTGCCCAGTCTGAATCAGGTGGGATGCTGAGGGGCAGTGGAGAGCATTAAATAAAGTCCCGCTCTTTTTGGCTCGCTATGGGAGTTATCTGTAGAATGAGCCAAAATGAGTGTCTGTCATCAGGCCAAGATTTGTCTGCATAGACAAGCAGGGTGCAGAAACCTATTACATAGCCTCAAGGGCAGAGTGGTCTGTGTAAGTTTTTATGTAACTAAACGAAATGGGTGGTGAGGCAGAGACTGACAGTCTTCTGTGAAACACCTGACACACTTTTGGTAGCTGTAAATAATTATAGTTCTATTTTAAGCATGAAACCATTCTATGATATAACATTTTAAATGGACTACTTACTAAGATGGAAAGCCAGGTTTGTCATCTGTAGTACTCTTTGAAGCAATATTATATTTTTTTAGCTTTTGGGTATATTTTGAGAAATTTCAGTAGTCGTGAAAGGAAAAAAAATGATACACCTCTACCTCAATATAATGCGACCTGATATAACGTGAATTTGGATATAACGTGGTAAAGCAGTGCTTCGGGGGGGGGAGGGGACTGTGCGCTCTTGCGGATCAAAGCAAGTTCGATATAATGTGGTTTCACGTATAACGTGGTAAGATATTTTGGCTCCCGAGGACAGCGTTATATTGGGGTAGAGGTAATAGGTAATAATTGGAGATATACCAATCCCCTAGAACTGGAAGGGACCTTGAAAGGTCATTGAGTCCAGCCCGCTGCTTTCACTAGCAGGACCAATTTTTGCCTGAGATCCCTAAGTGGCCTCCTCAAGGATTGAACTCACAACCCTGGGTTTAGCAGGCCAATGCTCAAACCACTGAGCTATCCCTCCCCCCAGTTGTGGTTAGAGCCAAACATCGTGTGGGCAAGCACTGCCTACCTTCTGCAGACTGCTGATACCGGGAAAAACTGTATGGTGTTTTGTTCTTTAGACAGTCATCTGTTATGACCATCAAACTCATTTCAGTGTTTTACCTAAGCCACTCTGAGTTTAAAAGGCTGCTAATTAATTCCCCATAGTAGTCAGAGTATTCCTCAGCCAAAATAATGCAAACTTTGGCATGGTGATCCAGGCCTCTATGACCTCCAGGTTGGATTATTGGAAAGTACAGACTTAAGGAATGAAAACACAGGCAGGCATTAGAAAAAGCTTCTGCTGGTTCAGCATGTAGTAGCCCACCTACTCAGCAGCCCAGAATGATATCAACACATCTTTTGATTCACTAATGCCTTTCCTTGCTCTCCATTTCATACTGGATTATATTCAGGGTCCTGATCTTCTAAGTGCTCAATAGGCAGAGCTGGGGCTATTTTATGAGAGGAGAAATGGAAGTACAAAGTGATTAAATGACTTGCCCAGGGCCATGCAACAGGTCAGTGGCAGATTTGGGAAGAGAACTCAGGTTTTCTGACTCCTAGTCTTGTGCTCCACCACTGGAGTTATTCACACAGAGTATAGAATATATATGCACAAAACTCATTTGCTAACTGCATTTGCAGCTGCAAATTCTATTATTTGTTTGATCAAACACTATATATGCAAGTAACTGCACAAGCAAAATGGCATGCAAACAAATGGAGGTCAAGTTATTGGCCCCTTTGAAAATTTGGCTCAAATGTACAAACTGGTTACAATCTATAATATTCTAGGTATATTTGGGAGAAGGGGGAAACCGCTAAGGCATACATTTCATGCACTGTGTGAATCAAGGGGAATGCTGAATATTTCTGCAAGGTTGTGGGTTTTTCACCCCTCTTCTGTTCATACCTGCACAACCATTAGGATTTCACATTTTCCAGAAGTTTCGCTTTCAAAGAGCATTGAGTCTAGTGCATTGTAGTGTGGAGTACTGCAAGAAGCAGGTCAGCCATATGGCTACAACAGCAGTATTAGTCCTCACTGAGGGATAATAAATATTTTGCTATACAGTTTTTCTTTCATAAGACTTGTGATCCATGTGGATTTTAATCAAAAAGCATTTGGCTGCAGGGGTAGCCTTGAGCGTACAAGGCCTTGGCAAAAGGCCCCAAAGCCACTGTCCCATCTGCATAGTATTATTCACATGAGTAGGTTTTCTCTGTTGAAATCAACAGGACCGTATGGCGATATTCAGATCTGAAATTATTTCAAATGGATTCCCGTGTAGTTACAACTCTGTACTTGCAATCTTGGTGATTTCAATTTGGAAACTCATTCAAGTGGATAATTTAATGTAGGACTGTTCCTTCTGTTTTCCCTTGAAGCTGGCAAACTTCTAAAAATAATTTTATTATGAGCAAACTTATACAGTTCATAATAGGACTGTGCAGGGTTTCAGATTTATTTGCTCCAAACATAAAACTGACCGCGAGTTATTGTTGTGGCATAATGTTTTAATATGAGTGACTAAATTGTTTGAACTGACCTCTGAGATTTCTCTACAGTCTAATATCAAAGGACACATTTAACAACTGAGCTTTTCACATTGCTTAGCCTCATCTCTTTATATGGACTGCAGACTCTTTTTTTTCCTGCATACGCTGTATTATTTACTTGTTTATTTTTGTAGGGAGCTTTGTCAGAGTAAGAAGTAAAAACTCCACAGCATATAATATATAAGGCATACATGGCCTTTGTATCTAAGGATCTCAAAAAGCACAAAGCATTCATTAATGAACTGTCCACTACACCTGTGTGAGGTAGGTATAGGCATTATGGCCTTAATTTTACAGGTAGGTAAACTGAGGCACAAAGAAGTTAAAACCTGAATGCACAAAAGGAGTTTAGGTGCCTAAACCTCTGTTTAGGTGCTGGTGTGGTAATTGGACCTACATATTTACCTTAATTGTGAGCTCAATTATAGAAAGTATGTGAAAGTTCATACAGTGTCACAATAACCTATAATAACTAATGTTGATGGGAAAAGGTATGAAAGAGAAACAGACTGAATTAGTCCAAAAGAAAAGGCCGCCTGTTATAACTCAAGGACTGTGTTAAGGTCATGCTTGGTAAACGAGGAAATGTAGGTCCGGAAGTTAATGAACCAAAATTGGTGTACTGGATATTAGGCCTAACTGTTGGACAAAATAATGAGGGGATGGGCTATTCCATCCATTAGGCCCTTTTAGGATCCTTAAAAAAAGAGACTTAGAGGGAAAATATGGATGAACAGCTGGAGACTGCTGGAGCAAGTTTCACTATCATGGCTACCTTGCCCGCCATTTCCTGGGACCCCAGGCCTTCATCATCCTGGTCCTGAAAGAGATTCTGACCTGACCGGGCCAGAGAGAGGGATCCGGATGATAGCGCCACCCCTACCAGCTCCAGAGGAATTGAAAATGCCACCGGAGATTAAATGGAATCAGACTTTAACAATAGGGTTGCCAGGTATCCGGTTTTCAACCAGAAAGCCCGGTCGAAAAGGGACCCTGGCACCTCTTACTGACCGGACCGTTAAAAGTCTGGTCAGTGGTGCAGCGGGGCTAAGGCAGGCTTCCTGCCTGCCATGGCTCTGCGCGGCTCGGAAGCAGTGGCACGTCCCCCCTCCGGCTCCTACATGTAGGGGCAGCCAGGGGGCTTTGCACACTGCCCCCACCCCAAGTGCTGGCTCTGCAACTCCCATTGGCCAGGAACCACAGCCAATGGGAGCTGCGGGGGTGGCACCTGTGTATGGGTTAGCACGCAGAGCTGCCTGGCTGTGCCTCTGCATAGGAGCCAGAGCGGGGACGTGCTGCTGCTTCCGGGAGCTGCTTGAGGCAAGCACCACATGGAGCCTGCAACCTTGACCCCCTCCCACACCCTGATTCCCCCCTCCCATCCTCCAAACCCCTCAATCTGAGCCTGTAGCACCCTCCTGCATCCCAAGCCCCTCATCCCCAGGACCACCCCAGAGCCGACACCCCCAGCCGGAGCCCTCATCCCCCCCCCACACCCCTGCCCCAGCCTGGAGCCCCCTCCTGCAACCCAAATCCCTCAGCCTCAGCCCCACACAACACCACACACCCCAGTCAGAGCCCTCATCCCCTCCCAAACCCCAACCCTCTGCCTCAACCCAGAACCCCCTCCCATACTCTGAACCCCTTGGGTCAACCTCCCAGTCCAGAGCCCCCTCCTGCACCCCAAATCCCTCATCCCTGGTCCCACTCCAGAGCCCTCACCCCCTCACACTTCCGATCCTACTGCCTCAGCCCGAAGCGCCCTCCCACACCCTCAACTCCTCATTTCTTGCCCCACTCTGGAGCCAGCATCCCCAGCCAGAGCTATCTTTGATACCATCTAAGAGACTATCAGACAAAGGGGTTTTCCTTCTAAAAACTCCCTAGCTAAAAGGAAAGGGAATAAGGGCTATAGTTAAAATTAAAGTTAATACTTTACATTTAAAATGCTTTAACTCTTTTTCCTTTATTTTTAATAAAAGGCTACGCTATTAAACATTATTTTATTTGCCATGGTACTAAGCAGACTAAGAGCTGTGCAAACAAAACCCTGAACCTTGTTTAACCCTGTTTTAATTTTAGACGGTAACTGAGTTATATTAAGTATCAGAGGGGTAGCCGTGTTAGTCTGGTTCTGTAGAAGCAGCAAAGAATCCTGTGGCACCTTATAGACTAACAGACGTTTTGCAGCATGAGCTTTCGTGGGTGAATACCCACTTCTTCGGATGCAAGAGAAGAAGTGGGTATTCACCCACTAACGTCTGTTAGTCTATAAGGTGCCACAGGATTCTTTGCTGCTTCTGAGTTATATTAACATCTTTAGGCTCCTATATTACATCTAAAATAATACAACAGTGCCTAAGTCACAGTTTTAGGACCACTGCAATGGACAGAATTCCCATGGACACTGTAGGCACCTAAACTCACTCAGCACACTGAGTTTTTGCAGTAAAAGTTCCTTAGGTGCCTATATTTCTGCCTCTGACAATGCACACTTCTGCTCCCCTGTGGGTGTCTGGACGCCTATCTCCCATCTAAGTCTCATAGTGATTCACAAACCAGGGGAAGGGATCAGTTGTCGAATTCACCTGAGGCGAACTTGCATAATATGACTCAGACTGAGCGAGGGTGCCCACTTGGGGGTTAGTACACCCTCCCAGAATGTGGGAGACTCAAATTTTAGTTGCTCTGCTCCAGTGGCTTTTTCATTATTTAGCCAAGGTGAAACAGCTTCAGCAGGAGAGCTTGATGGGGTTCTCCACCTCAGAATATCCCACAGCCCCGTGATTAGAGCACTTGCCTGAGAGGTGGCAGAGCCCAGTTCAAATCCCTTCTCCCCCTCAGGCTGAGGAGGGACTTGAACTCAGAGGTCTCTCACATCTCAAGGGAGTACCCTAGCCACTGGGTTAAAAGTTATGAGGCACGTCCTCCTCCTCTTTTAAACTTTTTATTCAGTCCAATTAACTTACATTTTGAAATGAAAAGTCATTTGGACTGGGAAACCAGACTGTTTTTGTTTTGAAAATGTCAAAACATTTACTTTTAACAATTTCAAAACTTTTTCCCTGACATTTTTTGAGTTGAAAAAGTTGTTGATTCTGACCCTAGTTTAGGTTTTGGTCAAGTGTGTGTGAGTGTGTGTGAGTCAGAGAGAGGGTCAACAAGGGTTCAGTTTTCCCTATGAAAGACATGAATAACTCCCACTGAAATTCATGAGAGTTACACAGATCCTGTGGGGAAAGAATCAGCCCCTTAGTTTTGGTTCAAAGAATATAGTATATATACTTAGAACAAAAAGCTGGTTTCTGATCCAAAGAGTTTACAATCTGTGTTTCTACAGCTCAACGGGGTCTTGCTCCATCCCTGGTCTCCTAGGTGCTACAGTAATTCACATATTAAAGGTGCTGTTATGTTTCAGGATAGCAAATAATCTATTTCTGTAGTATCACCTAATCCTGAAGATGCTAATATTGTGGTTTACTCCAATTTGTGTATTGCAGGTTTTCCTTATATATTTCTAATTGTAGAAATGTAGGACTGGAAGGGACCTTGATAGGTATCTAGTCCACTCCCTTACACTGAGGCAGGACTAAGTTACCTAGAACATCCTTGACGGGTGTTTGTGTACCCTATTCTTATAAACCTCCAATGACAGTGATTCCAGTGATTCTCCAACCTGCTCCAGTAATTTGTTCCAGTGCTTAACTACACTTACAGTTAGGAAGTTTTTCCTGATGCCTAACCTAAATCTCCCTTGCTGCAATTTAAAGCCGTTATTTCTTGTCCTGTCCTCAGTTCTAAGGAAAACAATTTATCACCCTCCACTTTATAATAACCCTTTTACCTACTTGCACACTGTTATCGTGTCCCCTCTCAGTTTCCTCTTCTCTGGACTAAACAAACCCAGTTTTTTCAATCTTTCCTCATTGGTCATGTTTTCTAGATCTTTAATCATTTTTGTTGCTATCCTTTGGACTTTCTCCAATTTGGCCATATCTTTCCCAAAGCATAGTGCCCAGAATTGGACACAGTACTCCAGTTGAGGCCTTATCAGTGTGCAGTAGAGCAGAATTACTTCTCGTGTCTTGCTTACAACATTCCTGCTGATACATCCCAGAATGATGTTTGCTTTTTTTGCAACAGTATTACATTGACTCATATTTAGTTTGTGATCCACTATAACCCCCAGATCCTTTTCTGCAGTACTCCTTCCTAGGCAGTCATTTCCCATTTTGTACTTCTGCAACTGATTGTTCCTTCATAAGTGGAGTACTTTGCATTTGTCCTTATTTGATTTAATCCTGTTTATTTCAGACCATTTCTCCAGTTTGTCAACATCATTTTGAATTCTAATCCCGTCCTGCAAAGTGCTCTCAACCCCTCCCAGCTTGGTAGTGTACTCTCTATGCCTGTATCCAAATCATTTATGGAAATAGTGAATAGAACTGGACCCAGGACATATCCTCGTGGCACCCCAATCAATATGCCCTCCCATTTAATTGCGAACCACTGACAACTACTGAGCATACTTTTCAAACCAGTTCTGTGAATCACTTTATAGTAGGTTCGTCTAGGCTGTATTTCCCTGGGCTATAATAATTTTTTAAAATTGAAATTGTGCAATTAATTGAGTTAAAAGGAAAGTGAGACATGGAAGCTATGATTGATTATGAAACCAAATCTTTCCCTTTTGGAAGGGCCGATGCACTGGGCAGCATGAAGGTAATGGCTTGCTGATATTCACTTGGTTATCCCCCAATCCAGCAATCTCATTTGCTGTTGGATGTCTTACAATTTGGATTATGTTCAGGTTATGCTCTTTTTAAAACAAAAAAAAAACTTCTTTGAGGTTTTTTCAAAAGCTGTAACAATTCATTCATGGCTTTATAGTGTGCACTGTCATTGTGTCAAGAGGGAAAGGCTCTGCATCTGCAGAGAATACACCATTTATTTCCTTAGCACTCCCATTCATTATTGTAGCAGCGCAGTTTGTTTTGTTAATGAAGACCATTTTGCTATTCTCCCAGAAGCCTTTTACTAAAAATGGGAGCACTTTAATTTCAGGGATGAAAGTGAGAGCTGCTGCCCCTCTCCATTTATAAATTTAGAGCGGATAAAGTGGGAGAATGGAGACAATGTACACACAGACACAAAGAGGGAACAGCTATTTTTATTTGTAATTCTAGTGTCAGAGGTAAATCCAGTTCTACTTTGTAGTGGGCTGGTATGTATATGAAGCCATAAAATAGGTGGGCACTAACTTCCATGGATGCTTCTAGTGTGCCAGCGATGAGTAGGACTTTGTCATGGGTGGGCAGGAGAGCCAGGGGATTCTGTACGACCTGGATCCTCTCCTCTGCAAGGGGAAGATGGACGCCCATATTCTTCCCTGCTCAAATTATTGGACTTAATGCAGAAAATTCTGTGGCTTGTGTTATGCAGATGGTCAGACTAGATGATCATAATGGTCCCTTCCAACCTGAACCATTTCCAGTTGAGCTCATCAAGGTTTATTTTGGAGGATATACCCAAACTAGTGTTAGTGACTGAAGCAGGTGTTGTGTTGGGAATTAGGTAAACCTTATGCTGTTGGGGATGTGCCAGCTCATCCCTTGTCATCCCCCAACGCAGACACAGCCCTAGAATCTAACATAAACAACAGAATACAATTTGTCTGTGTATCATTAAGATAATTGATATTTATTAGCCTCTTTGTAATTTTCTGCTTTTTGTTTTCCAATGGCGCATATAAATCACACCCACAACAGCCGCTGTGGATGTGTTTGTGTCTATTATGTTGTCCTGATAAGACTGGCCAGTTTCACCTTCCTGATGCAAGTTATTGAGATTGATTGAAGCACTGTGCTTGTCCTATCCGGAATACTATGTAATTAATGTTTCATTATGCTAATGTATGCAAATTTACGAGTGCGCATTTGATTGGGAGGGGAGAGAACAAAAAGGATTAAAGAGTTCACTCTAAAGTACAAATTAATTTATTTCATTACTAAATGGCCTCAGAGGAAGGAGGGAACACATTTAGAGAATGAACAAAAATGGAAACAAGAAAAAATACTGTCTAAATATATTTTTCTCTCTGAGAAGTGGTTTCACTGTGGAAGTTCAGTGTGGGTTCGAATGGTGTTATGCTGTAGTATTGCATAGGAGTTATGGTGTTTCTATGTTAAACTGGATTTGGTTCTTACTACACAGATCTTCTCATTGGTGGAGCTGGTTTTTACAACAATTCTCTGTCTCTTTGTCTCTACATGTGTGCACCCAACATTCCATGCTCAGAGTGCCCCTTCAACCCTATTCTCAGCTCCAAGTTCTCCCTCGGGCTCTCCTTTTTCAACCCATTCATGTGTTCTCTTGACCCTTTACCCTCCTGGCACCTCTCACTCTTACCCATCCTTCCATCCCACTTCCTCATTTGGCACCTTTCCCTCTGTTTTCAAGCAAGATGCCGGGTCTCTACTCCTAAAAGTCCCCAGCTTTCCCTCACCCCTTTCACCAGCAATGCCTCTGTCTGTTCCCATTGCCTCCTCTCTCTCCTGCAATCTGACTTTTGTCCTTTCCCTTTCGTTAAGACCACTCTCACTGAGTTCACTAATGATCTGTTTCTGGCCAGGGATGAGGACCTCTTTTCTAGCCTCATCCTTTTTGATCCATCTGTTGCCTTTGACACATTCACATCAATTCTCCTCCTTGAATCTCTTTCCTCCTTGGCCTTGATTCTGTCCTGCATTAGCTTTCTCCCTAGTTTTTGAATGCCCTTTCAGCATTTCCCTCAGTGGCTCCCCGCTCCCTCTTCTATTCAACACTGGTGTCCCTTTTTGGAGGGCTGGACTTTTCATACATCAATTATGGGTTTTTTTATGTTTTTTTTTTCCATAGAATGTCAGGGTTGGAAGGGACCTCAGGAGGTCATCTAGTCCAACTCCCTGCTCAAAGCAGGACCAATCCCCAACTAAATCATCCCAGCCAGGGCTTCATCAAGCCTGACCTTAAAAACCTCTAAGGAAGGAGATTCCACTATCTCCCTAGGTAACCCATTCCAGTGCTTCACCACCCTCCTAGTGAAAAAGTTTTTCCTAATATCCAAACTAAAACTCCCCCACTGCAACTTGAGACCATTTCTCCTTGTTTTGTCATCTTCTACCACTGAGAACAGTCTAGATCCATCCTCTTTGGAACCTTCTTTCAAGTAATTGAAAGCAGCTATCAACCCCCCCTCATTCTTCTCTTCTGCAGGCTAAACAATCTCAGTTCCCTCAGCCTCTCCTCATAAGTCATGTGCTCCAGCCCCCTAATCATTTTTGTTGCCCTCTACTGGACTCTTTCCAATTTTTCCACATCCTTCTTGTAGTGTGGGGCCCAAAACTGGACACAGTACTCCAGATGAGGCCTCACCAATGTCGAATAGAGGGGAATGATCACATCCCTTGACCTTAGGGTGACCAGATAGCAAGTGTAAAAAATTGAGATGGGGGGTGGAGGGTAATAGGTGCCTATATAAGAAAAAAGCCCCCAAAATTGGGAATGTACCTATAAAATCGGGCCATCCGGTCATCCTACTCAATCTGCTGGCAATGCCCCTACTTATACAGCCCAAAATGCCATTAGCCTTCTTGGCAACAAGGGCATACTGTTGACTCATATCCAGCTTCTCGTCCACTGTAACCCCTACGTACTTTTCTGCAGAACTGCTGCCTAGCCACTCGATGCCTAGTCTGTAGCAGTGCATGGGATTCTTCTGCCCTAAGTGCAGGACTCTGCACTTGTCCTTGTTGAACCTCATCAGATTTCTTTTGGCCCAATCCTCTAATTTGTCTAGATCCCTCTGTATCCTATCCCTACCCTCCAGCATATCTACCACTGACCAGTTCAGTGTCATCTGAAAACTTGCTGAGGGTGCTGTCCACGCCAGCCTTCAGATCATTAATGAAGATATTGAACAAAACCGCCCTCAGGACCGACCCTTGGGGCACTCTGCTTGATACCAGCTGCCAACTAGACATGGAGCCATTGATCACTACCCGTTGATCTAGCCAGCTTTCTATCCACCTTATAGTCCATTCATCCCGCCCATACTTCTTTAACTTGCCGGTAAGAATACTGTTGGAGACCGTATCAAAAGCTTTGATAAAGTCAAGGAATAACATGTCCACTGCTTTCCCCTCATCCACAGAGCCAGTTATCTATTCATAGAAGGCAATTAGGTTAGTCAGGCATGACTTGCCCTTGGTGAATCCATGCTGACTGTTCCTGATCACTTTCCTCTCCTCGAAGAGCATCAGAATTGATTCCTTGAGGACCTGCTCCATGATTTTTCCAGGGACTGAGGTGAGGGTGACTGGCCTGTAGTTCCCCGGATCCTCCTCCTTTCCTTTTTTAAAGATGGGCACTACATTAGCCTTTTTCCAGTCATCCGGGACCTCCCCCGATCGCCATGAGTTTTCAGAGATAATGGCCAATGGCTCAGCAATCACGTCTATGTGGCAGCACTAGGAGCTTGAGGGAAGTAGCAACACATGCAGGCCATGAACTGGGAAGTGGGGTGGGGCGGGGTGCTGGGGTATTCAAATAAATGTGCTGTATGAGATTACATTAAAAATATGAAACTGCAATTACAAATGGGCTGTACTAGAATTTTATCTCGATGTTCTACGTTAACTAGAAGAGTGAATGGCTCATGGTGTCATCACATGCCTCAGTGGAGTCAGCAGAGACAACCCTATTGTTTTCCTGACTCCAAAAGGAAGTTTCCAAGAAACCATAGTAGGAGAAACTTCAACAACATACAAAATACCCATTGCAAAATAAGATAATATCATAAACATTCAGGTTTTGGTACATTGAGGATGTCTTCATAAAGCCAGCAACAAGCTCCATTGTGTGGCTCTATCAGGAAAGAACAGGCAGACTGATACAGAAAAATGACTTTGTTTTGGTTTGGTTTCTCTGTGTATCATTTACAACAAAGGACACCCAACTGCACACAATATAAAGCTGTATTTCTGGCCTTGGTTTCTTTCTGTTGACATGTTCATACCACTTGAGTGTTGATCTGATGGTTTATGTTGTTGTCAATAAAAATATAGCCTTACATTGTAGAATTGGGTGTTGTTTATTGTCTTAATAGTTTTTTAAATGGGTAATAATTCATTAAAGCTTTGAACTGTGCTACTTTCTTACCTGGAGGCACCAGGACATACAGGAAGTGTGCATGTAAGCACGTGGTAGAGATAATCAGATTAATATTTGTTGTGTTTCTAAACCTTTCGGCTATTTTAGGAAAAGTACATAGTATAATAGCTGAGTAGATTGCGGTGTGAAGGCAGGGATGTGGGGGAGGGTAGTCTTGGTTGCTGTAAGCCATGACTTCCTGGTGACCTTGCTGCAGTGGGAACCTCAGACTCCAACGCAGCTAGAATTCCTCCAGGGATTTTGAAGTGGCAGTTCTGCCACCTTTTGAAAAAGTGCCAGCTGTGCTGAGTGCTCCTCTGGCCAATGTGGGAGGATAACAGTGCTAGGTCCTGCACTTGTGTCATAAACAGATAGTTAAGGGTTAAGGTCTCTTTTACCTGTAAAGGGTTAACATGCAGTACCTGATGACCACCTGACCAGAGGACCAATCAGGGACAAGATAATTTCAAATCTCTGTGGAGGGAAGCCTTTGTCTGTGTTCCTTGTTGGCTCTGAGTTCTCTTTTTGGATCTAAGAGAGGCCAGTCATGTCTCCAAGTTCTCCTGGAGTAGTTCCTACTATTCAATAGTGAGTATTAATTAGAAAGGTGGATGAGTCTTATAATTTGATTTCTACATTTGCAATTGTGTGTTTGCTGAAGGAAATTCTTTATTCCTGTTTGCTGTTACTTTGCTTTTACTGAGAAAGAAAGGAGGGGGAATTCTCTCCAGAGATTGATAAGTTTAGACCCTGTATATTGTTCCATCTTGGTTACAGAGACAGTTACTTTCTTTTTATTTTTTAATAAATCTTTTCTGTTAAGAACTTGGTTGATCTTTCCTTGGGTGGATTCTCAGGGAAAGGGGAGGAGGGAAGCATCCCTCTGTAGTGAATCCCGGTATCTCTCCTAGGAAAAGGGAGGGGGGAGGAAGCAGGGGGGAATGGTTTATTTCTCCTGGGTGTAAGAACTCCATGGATTTGGGGCTCTTGGGATCCGCAAGGATTTTGGGGAAGGACTGTGTCCCAATCCACGTACCTGATTGGGTGGTGGCAGCTTTTACCAGATCTAAACTAGGATTTTTAGTTTAGAGGGAAACCAGTGCAGGTCCCCATTTTGGAACCCAACAGCTCCAAGTGGGGGTGAGACCTATGACAACTTGTCCTGCCAGTTTGAGGGTAGCTTGTCCCACAGGTATTGTTAGTCTGAATCTGTCCTTGTGCCTTGCCCTGATAGGAGGATAAGAGGGTGGAAAAACTCAATCTGATCCTGCAATGCAGGAGTGAACGGTTCTGCTGTAAATCCCAAGCAACTGAACATGCCAGAGTCTAGCCCAGTCAGAGGCAATTAAACCAGTCTCCTTGTCTCTGCACCCAACTCCCAGGCTGCTCTCTCCAGCCCACTTTGTCTTTCCCTCTGAGTTTGATCCCAGTGGATCCTTTTCTGGTTCAGTAAGTATCAGAGACTGGCTGGATGCCTGGTGAACTGGGTCCTTGTGCCTCCCACAACACACTGTGGACAAATCCTGGTGGCTCATCCTCTCCAACCCATCCTCTGAAAATAGGATCATTAGATTATTTCATAGTTAGCAGACAAGCAGTTCATCTCTCCCATCCCCCTTCATTCCCCCTTTGTTCTCTTATACAGCAGGCCAGGTTTCCCCTCTCTGAGCCATTTACATGTTGTTATACCTCCCAAATGTTTCATACATTGGTGCTTCCCCTCTTTGGGGATTCTCCTCACTCACATTTATTACCAGTGACATCACACTGTTCTAGAGGGTTCAAGCCATGGTCAGTACATTTTTGGATGCAGCAGACTGGATGGGATTGACAACACAGCAGTGCTCCTTAGAGAGACACTCAGCTTGTTTTTTGTTGTTGTTGTTTTTTAATTACTAACTAAAAAGAGAGAGAAAGAAAAGAGAGCAGTTTCTGACAGAGAACACCTTAAATAGCATGCCCTGAGCTTTTTTAAAAAAATGCTTTAAAACATTTTGAGAAGGGCTTTTCTGCTTTCCTGTTGGTGGAGAAAATGAGATGGCTATACAGGAGAACAGTGAAAGAGACTGCATGCTGAGTGCTGTCAAATAGAGTAAACTCAGTGGGGAAAAAATCTTTCTCCTTCCTTCTTTCAGTGACAGTCATCTTCGATGGTACCTGTAATTATAGTAGGTACAACATTTTCAGACAGAAATGGGATTTTATTTTTTTCATGTTGATGGTGTCTCTTTAATTGGAAGTGTAGCTTTTAAACGCCTTAAAGCACTGCTGTTCACCAGGCCTGAGTATTTTGCCTATACTGCTAACTCCCTTTAACCTTGAGAAGCAAATGAAATTAGCACATCTGGACCCTTGAAAAGGAGAAGACCGAAAATGTTGCAGTACTTTTACAAGACCTAAAGCAGGATTTTTTCCCACTGAACTTTTATGTGCAAATTAGCATGCATAGTACATAGGTGGGATAAGGAAACTGGTGTGTTCCAACTTCACCTGCAATTGCTGGGGGCTTGGATGAGCTAGCTATTGTGCACAGCATTAAATATGATCATAAAAACAACAACAACAACATCCTTTTTGCTCATGCCATAAAAAGTCTGACAACAACCTGAGAACAGGTGATAACACAAAATCGCACCAACAAATCACATTCAACAGCCGCCAGTGGATGAGTTGAAATAAGAACTGGCCTGAACTTAACTGCATCTAAGACTAACTCAAAATTTATTAAATTTTGAAACAGTTGGTAGGGTAACTTTTATGCTAAAGTTGTAGGGCCCAGAAGTTGTGGTCACTCCTTTGCTGGTCTCTGGGGACCTCTCTATCTGGAAATCACTCACCTCCTGTGTATAAAGTATTTTGGGGTCCCTTTCACAGCTGGAACCCTACACTGCACAAAACTTTAATGCAGAGGCCCCAGAGACCCAGCAGAGAGCCAAATAGAATTGCTGGACTCCACAGATGGGTCAAGAAAGGCAGAGGCAGGGCCAGGTCCAGCTTTCCTGCTGCCCCAAGTGGCAAAAAAAAAAAAAAGCTGATCAGCAGCACTTCGGCGGCAGCTCAATAGGGCTGCTCCATTCTTCGGCGGCAATTCGGCAGTGGGTCCTTCACTCCCTCTCTTCCTCTTCGGCGGCACTTAGGTGGCAGCTCAAAGAGGAAGAGAGAGACCTGCTGCCAAATTCCAGCCAAAGACCCGGAGGTGCTGCCCCGATACCGGATGGAATGCCGCCCCTTTTTATTGGCCGCCCCAAGCACCTGCTTCCTTCACTGGTGCCTGGAGCTGGCCCTGAAGAAAGGCAGTGGGCCAGTGGATCAGAGGGCTGGGAGCCTATGGGGAATAAGAAATCTGTAAGACAGAATCTTACAGGACAGTCATTGTTTGTGAGGAGACTGAGATTCTGTAGCTGCTAGTAGTGATTGCAGGACATATTATTCCTTTAATAAGAGAGTTTCTTTTAAGTAGAGAGTACTTTATTCTTGATTTGACTTTGAGCTTTCTGCAGAAGACAGAAAGAAGTGGCTGACTTTAACAACTGTCTATAAGAAAAGAGCTGACTTTTGTACTCCTACAATGAGCAAAACATTAAAACCAAATCAGAGAGACAGGATTATGCAGCGTGTGTTCCAGTTATAGGACTGTCAGGTTTTTTTAATTCAGTGTCCGTAAAAAGTCTAAAAAAATATCCAGCAGTGAAGGAACTAGCAGCAAGTTCTTCTCTACAATTACTCTGGCTCTGTACATTTTACCACTTTGTCTAGATTTTGCAACAAACCTGTCAAATTATTACAGAATTAATCCTTGATATTTTCCTTCTGAATCCCAAAAAGATGAACACTTAATTTCTCATGAACTATATTAAGCAGCCCTACAAAGTTGGTCAAGTCTGTGGCATGACCTCGACAGTGTGTAATCTTATATTTTTTTAATTAAAAGATAAGACAGCCTGTTTCTGTTAAGCGTAGAGGAGTTCTGCTTCGCATACTTTTTGAAATGGTAACACTCTTTATGATTGAATTTATATCTTCCTCACTAGGCCACATATAAGAAGGATCAGGATGGGGCAGTTCTAAGATGGGAGAAACCTAAGGAAAATGTAGGCCCTGGATGAAGTGATGTGGCACCTTCTGAGTCAGTGCGGAAGCAATGCCCCCCTTATGGTGCCAGGGGATCATGTGCTGTTACAGTTAATATCTTTTGGATGATATATAACACCATCCTAACTAGTGGTGGGTCATTAAAGGTCCAGGGGCATTTTTTTGTCAAAGTAGTTCACACTAGTGTGTTGGCCACAGTAGATTCCAGCTCTTTGCCACTCTGAATTTCCAAGTGGCAAATTCTGTCCTGATGTGTCATGTGGTGTTTCTGTAGGCTGCTAAAGAGTGGCCATATTTTGTCATAAGAGCAGCTGAGCGTCAGTGCTGACTTACAGATTTGTTCTTCTGAATTTGTACATTGTTGACTTTGCAGTTCCCTTTGAAAAGCAAGGTGCCATGCCATGTTTAATAGGCAAGCAGTCCTTGGATTCTGTTAACCAGATTGGCTTAAAATTAGTCAAGTGACAAGAATTAGATTTGTGCTATTGCTCTCCTAAGTAGATAGTAGTGCATATTAGGGGAAACAGTCTACACCTGTAAAAGCGACAAAGAGTCCTGTGGCACCTTATAGACTAACAAACGTATTGGAGCATGAGCTTTCGTGGGTGAATACCCACTTCGTCAGATGCATGTCTACACCTGATGTCATTGATGGCATCAACTCAAATAGGCTCAAACAGGCTGGCCAGTGTGGCATCTCTGTCTTCCGCAAGAGCAGCTAGCCAGTTTTCTGAGTGACTCCTGCTGGGGTGCAAAGGCAGCTGACTCCAACCTTTCCCACTAGGTATAGGTTCTTGTACCACCTTCTTCAGTATAGTATCTGAGCACCTTCTGTGATGTGACTAACATCTGTTGCATGAGGCCTATTCTTCTCTCATTCCCTCCCCAGGGGAGAATTGTGTCTGTAGTGGGGTGTTCTAGTTTGGTAGGGTTTTTATTTTAGTTTACGTACATGCTGCTATGTATTTATTAGTGAAATCAAGATTTAAAAAAAGTGCTGCTTTCACAGGGAACTGTGGCTTGTGAAATTTGTGACGGTTCTTGGTTCCTATGGGAGTTCACTCCACAGTCTTGGACTGGCCCTACAGAGCTCTGTTTCCTGCATGGATAAACTGTCTTCTCATGGTAGGATCAGGCAGAGCAGGGATTGAATCTGGGTATGTTTTGTTAAAACCAGTATGTTCCTATGAGAAATTTTGATTTCAACAAATCATCATTTTCCAATGAAACAAAATATCATCAAAACATTCCCAACCAGCTCTAAGCTCATCTATATACATAAATGAAAAATCTGAATTACGAACATCAAAACTAAATGTTTAAACTGAAAACCTACTCTTCATATGTGCTCAGTAACCACCAGGATTCTTGGGAGTTAGTGACACAATTTTCCTAATAAAAATTACTACAGTATCAGTCTAAAACACTACAGTAGAACTATTTTAAAATGTAATGAGTTGATTTGATGCATCACTATAGAGTACTGCAGAATTGTATATAATGCTGAAGACTTGTTCTATGTACTGTACTCCTTTGAATCAGACTGTAAATTCCTTGTGGGTAGCAGATTTGTCTTTCTACATGTAACATGTAATATTAATGCACATGTTCGACCAGATATTCAAAAGTGTATGGGGCTAGAATTTAAAGTGCTCAGCACCAACAATCAGCGCTACATAAGTTATAATAAAATTATTAAAAGGAACTACCTCATTTTATCTATTTGAGGCCTCATTTCAGTTCTGGTTGATTTGCAGCAAATAGAAAATTGTGACAAGTTTTGCTGTATTGTATGCTACCTGAAATTGTAAATAAGTGTTTACTAGTCTGAGCACTAAGCTAATTTAATGCAGGGTCGGTAGACGAAGTCAAAATGGCCTCTGAGAAAAATACTCAGGGCTTCCATAAATACATTTTATTATAACAGATTTAGTTCAGCTAGTATACTATGCTACCACATTTCAGATAGATGGAGGTACCCTTATATTTGCAAATTTCAAATAATTTGTGTGCAAAACTTTTTATTTCTTAATATGTGTTTGAAAAATAAAAAAGCTCCCAGGGTGGCCTGGTCAAATAATGTTGCAACTGTGAAATCTCTTCTGTCTCTGCAATGGAAGTAGCTGATGCGGAACATTCAGAAAGAGCGGATTACGTTTCACAATGCCAGAACAGGAAGTTGAAGGATTCAGTGATGGGGTCTGATTTAAGAGCACATCAAAGTTTATTTTTTTAAATGTTAATTTCATATGTGGCTTGGAGAATGATAACTCTGAGGTCACTCTGATGTTACCTGTCAGGGAGAAAGCTAATGAGCTTCCAAACCTGCATCACACAGCAGGCCATCATATAGGTTAATGGTTTGGTTGCTGAAGCAGCAAGGGACCAAGGACTGGGTTTTTCATCTTTTTGTTGTTCCTTTATTTGTCTAGATGACTCTTGGGGTGTTGCATGGAGCTTTCTCTCCTTCACCTCAGAGCTTCAGATCTTGACAGAAGCAGTGCCATAGTCTTTTGTTTATGACAAGGCGTGTGCTCAGAATAGCTGAAATGGGCCTGTGGGGGGGGGGTGACAGGGGGGACTGGAGCTCTTTAATCTTTACAACACTTATGTTCAAGTTCAGGTTTGTAATTGAGCCACGGATCTAATAAATCTGTATTCATAGTCTTTCTGTGAATGTTCTAATTAAAAAAAATGTGGTTTGGATTGATCAATTTCAGCCTGTGTTGTAGAACTCAATCCCCCGGAAGTCTCCGCCTCTTAGTACTGAAACTGAGACAGTAGATGTGTGTGCACATGTTAATGGTGGGACAGGCATTTGCTATGTTATAACACTTAAAACAATTAGAAAAGCACACACATCTAGTGCTCTGTTTGTAGATGTCTTTGAGGGGCACAGAACCTGAAACCACTTGCTGGGGAAAAGTCACAAGGGTGGTAAACTTTTGTGACAGAAGTGCAGCATCTTCCAGGCATGGACTCAACTGTGCAAATGTTACTCATGTTGGTTAGAATTTACCTATGCAGATGATCCCACAGAAGTAATTAAGGCTCTCTGCAAGTAACTTCAGTCTATATTCACCAAACTTTCATAACACACTGATGCACACCAAACCCAAGACTCCGTTTCATTGGGTTTGATGTTGAATGCTTGGGAGTATTAATACTCATAAACTAGCTTTTTGCAACTCTGAGAGATTGCAAGGGGAATATCATGGGAAAGATGGGGAAAAAATTTAAGGTGATCAAAGGTGGCAGATAAAGACAGTGGGTTCCTCTCACCACAAAGCACTGAAACTGTAGAAGAGAGATTTTGTATTGCAGTATACTTTAAAAGAGCTCCCATATTTCCTCTACAGATACCTTCTTAGTTTACCCCTGCTCCCCACCCCTCAATTTGAGCTATTGGCATAAGTTTTAGTAGTCTAGAGGTTTAAAAATAGTTGGAAAATATCAGTCTGGATCTTAGAAATAAAATGAACCCATTGTCCATCTCTGATGGGGAAAAAAATGCTAGGGGTGAAGAGCTTAATGGCCTGTTGTAAACTGTGCTGTGTTTAGGTGCTTCAATTGCATTGTTAACTCGTCTTAGATTTCATGAGATATTTAAGGTAAAGCACAGCTGGGAAGAGTCTGCTCAAAGACTAGGACAAATACTAAAGAAGTTTTACAGCATTTTCAGGTCTTCCAATAGCACAAGATTAAAAACCTCCACTGTCTGTTGCTGAAGAGATAAGCATTCGGGGCAGCGCTTTGCCATGCAAAGATTTGATTTCAGATCTAGTTCCCAACAGCCCACTCTTCCTTCCATTGATGCCAGCAGGCATTTTGCCATTGGCTTCAATAGATGTCCCTGTGCTGGGCATTAGGAACATTTCAGAGGTGGCATTTCAGCTTTTGGCAGAATAAGGGAGAACACTGTGGGGGTTTCCCCACCCGTTCTTGTGCCCTTAAGTAGCTATTTCCAGTTCTGCTCACTGGAAGGAAGGTCACCATGAGTCGCAATGCTGTGAGAAAGTGGTGCAGAACAATGATTTCTAAGTGGAATTTATTTAGGCCTCTGCAAAAAATAGGTTTGAAGATCATCATTTGGGAAGCTAAACTCAATTTTGGAATTTCTAAAATATATTCATAAATTCATCTTTTCTCCCTGTTTTGATTTCAACTCTTTCTGCACTAATTAATCACTCACTAGGGGAAAATATTATTATCCATCAAGAAATTATATTCTCTCCCAGAGAACCTGGAGTCTGACAGCCAGAAGAGTACCCAGAAGTCACCTACTACAGGACAGGCCCAACACAGAAAGTAACAGAACGCCACTAGCCGTCACCTTCAGCCCCTAACAAAAACCTCTCCAGCACATCATCAAGGATCTACAACCTATCCTGAGGGATGATCCCTCACTCTCACAGATCTTGGGAGACAGGCCAGTCCTCACTTACAGACAGCCCCCCAACCTGAAACAAATACTCACCAGCAACCACACAACAAAAACACTAACCCAGGAACCTATCATTGCATCAAAGCCCATTGCCAACTCTGTCCACATATCTATTCAAGGGACACCATTATAGGAGGCTTGTTCACCTGCACATCTACCAATGTGATATTTGCCATCATATGCCAGCAATGCCCCTCTGCCATGTACATTTGCCAGACCGGACAATCTCTATGCAAAAGAATAAATGGACACAAATTGCATGTCAAGAATTATAACATTCAAAAACCAGTCGGAGAACACTTCAACCACCCTGGTCACTCAATTATAGACCTAAAAGTCACAATTCTTCAACAAAAAAACTTCAAAAACAGACTCCAATAGGAAACTGCAGAACTGGAATTAATTTGCAAAGTGGACACCATTAAATTAGGCTGGAATAAAGACTGGGAGTGGGTGGGTCATTACACAAAGTACTTGCACCTTTTTGTCAACTGTTGGAAATGGACCATCCTGATTGTCACTACAAATGTTTTTTTTCTCCTGCTGATAATAGACCACCTTAATTGGTTAGTCTCGTTAGAGTTGGTATGGCAACCCCCATTTTTTCATGTTCTGTGTGTGTGTGTGTGTGTATATATAAAATCTTCCTACTGTATTTTCCACTGCATGCATCTGATGAAGTGGGTTTTAGCTCACAAAAGCTTATTCACAAATAAATTTGTTAGTCTCTAAGGTGCCACAAGTACTTCTCATTCTTTTTGCTGATACAGACTAACATGGCTACCACTCTGAAACCTATAAAAAGTGTGTGTGAAGAAAAAGAAAACTGGATTACTGCAATCCACTGGAAATAGGGCCACACATGTTGACTGTTTGAACACTTTAGCAGTGCAAAATATCGCTGCCTGGTTACTTAGAACATGTTTAATATGTGCTTCATAAACTGCACTTCTCTCATATTGGTTTCTCAGTGCAATTTACATTGTGAGTTTCCACCTTAAAACTTTCCATGATTGGGCTTCTGAGTACCAAGGTGTTCCAGCTGACAGGCTCTACGGTTGTATTTCCAGCTCTGGTCTGGAATCTGGTTCCCTGTTAATCTAATGAAAACTAAATCTGTGTAATCTTTGGACATTTCATAAATATGTTGAACAATCTTCAATCTCTCAGCCTTCCCGTCAGCAGGTGCATGCACTCTGGTACCCAGGGTTTACTACAGGTTAGGAAGGAAAAGGTTTGTGGAAGTACCTTGTTAAAATAATGATGATACATGATTTGGAATGTTCCCAAAGATTGGTTGGCATTCAAGATCTGATATTTTAGCTGAGGTTGCTTGAGCTAATTCCTAGGTATCTAGCCAGATAGAAGCCTAGTGGGATTTTCAAAAGCATCTAGGCACTTAACTGCCATTGATTTCAAAAGGGATTAGGCGCTTTGGCAGTTCTGAAAATCCCAGTAGGTGGCTATCTGTATCATTAGGCACCTAAATACCTTTAAAAACCTGTCTCTTAATCCCTCCTCCTTCCTGGACTTCCAAGAAATCGTCTTTGAAAGCATATGATCACGTCTTCAACCTCTCACCACTTCAGCCTCCAGGAGCAATATTTCAGAGAAGGGTTTGAACTGTATTCACATTCCAAAAGCATTACAGGTTATTCAAGCTGTTAGGTACCATGTACTAAAGCAATTTAAGATAACTATGGCTTCTGCAAAGGATATGAATAGCTGAAATTGTGACTGAACTGCAAGGGTAATTGCATGAAAAGAAAGTTAATCTTTTTTTAACTTCTGTAATTTATGAACTCCCTGAATTGAAATCCGTCATAACCCCACTGTTTCAGAAGAAGTGGATTATTTACTTCTGATAATAGTCACATAAATTCATTAACATAGTGTCATAAACAGCTGGGTGTTAAAATGTGTTGTGTTTTGGTGGCATAAATAAAAATGTCCAGCAAGAAGCTGTGTTTAAAAACAAAACACCAGAGGCCTATGGAAGAATAAAAAGCAATGAATGTTTTAAGATAATGGTACTTGCCTAAATTGTAAACGGGTCTGTTTGCTATTAACAGCAGTTTCATGACAAGAGTGTATCTTCCACCAGTATGCAATCTTAGGTTACTGAAACCAGTGTAGCTCCATTGACTTCAAGTGGGATTAAACCAATGTGAGTGAGATCAGGATCAGGCCTTGGATACATCTTTTGCTAGTCAATGAATTTTGTTCTTCCTTTAGAACATGGCCAGAGAAAAGGTAATGTGGAGAGGAAGATGGTAGCTGGGAAGGGGCTTGGAATATCATATGCTGGAGGCTTTGTCAATCAGGAGGCAAGCAGTTTAAGGTGATGCTGTCAACCCAACCATTAACAGCTAGAAATGCCATATATAGCATACCCGTGGGAGAAAGGTTGAGAAAAAAGGTTTGCTTAACAGAAAATATCTGCCTCCTTTACATTCACAGACAGCAGCTTTAAAGGCATGCAAGGTCCTGTAAGTTTTGACTCTCTGATACCATTTAGCCATCAATGGAAATTATAGGGCCTGATTCTCCACAGCCTGGACCATAGTCTAGTAATTTACATTTGTGGAAAGTGCATATAAAATGCTACCAAATCAGAATCCAATTTGCATGCACTTTGCACAGGTGTAAATGACTGGAAAAGGGGGAGTCCCATAGAAAGTCAGAATCAAGCCCATTTCCTTTCCTTTTATTGTGTTATTAGAGTATGTAATAAGATCCACTAGTTCTTAAGCATCTTAACAGTTTTCTAGTCTTTAGCAGTGAAGGTTTATATTCATATCATGGGCCTTCCATGGAAGCTTCTCACTCCACCTTCTTCTCCATTGCCTCCTAATTGTGCAGGGCTGCAAAGGGACCTAGACTCTGCATTTTGCAGCCCTGACATGCATTCTTGATACCCTACTGTGATGTCACACATTTATGCTGTAAGAATAGCCTGTCACGGCTGCTGCTGTGACACCTGCTCAGCTGGCACCCAAGGGACTTCAGTATCTCCCGCATTGCTCTCTCCATTGCAGAGGAATGGAAAAGAAGTTAAGAGGAGGTGGTTTTGAGGATGTTGTGGTTAGATGTTGGTAGCTGTTTGGCTGTGTGTGTGTGTGTGTGTTCCCTCTGTGTGCCGCCCCAGCCCTGCGCAGACAGCTGGCATGGCAGACCTCGAGCGAACCACCCAATGACCAAAAGATCCATTAAGGGATGAATGCACCCAGCCAGGTGTATTGTTGACAAAGCATAGTACTAGTATCCCATGGTACACATATGCCCGTAACAATGGACCAGCTCAGTGAACGGCGGGACTTTCTGTTCCTCCCTAAGGCCAGACAAAGACACTCCCTCTGAGATATATCTTTATACCCCAATAAAAACAAGTTAGTACTGCCCCATTGATATAGTTAGTTACTGCCCCCTTACGTCGCTAGTAATCACCCATCTTGTACATGTTGGTTTGATCAAAACATCTCTATTACGTACTATCATCCTGACCTTATCTTTTAGGATGGGTCAGTGTGTTCTTGCTATCCTTGGGTAATGTTTTTGTACCATCCTTGATATCGGGATGTTCTGGTACCACTGGATATCAGCATGTGTTTGCATGAGCACTCTGTGACTAGCACTCGTTAAGAATGTGTTTTTTCTGCAATATCAGCCCTGCTCTTGCCAAATTCTGTGAGCAGGTCCTGCCTCATATTAGGCCTCTGATATAAGGGCTTATGTCTCAGGCTCTCTTCCTACTACAGATGTGAGTGTCATTCTAGTTAGGAGAGAAAAGCTTCATCATATACAAAGGTTTGGCAGCACTTCCAAAAGGTGGCCAGACTCCCTGGATTTGTCTAATCTCCTCTGAAAGTTGCTCATAAATACAAAGCCACCCAAGTGCTATTTGCAAACTTCTCATGGTGAAATTCAGTCCTGTGCAGGGGTCCAGCACAAGCCCTATGAGCCAATTAGAGTAAATTCCACTTATACCCTCAAAATGGTACTGAAGTGGTGCATAGGCTTTGTACTGATCCACAGCACTAGAGAAAATTGAACACATTGGAGTTTATTTCTTGAAGTAATGGGGGGGAACAGTTAGAGGTATTTTGCTGTGTTTACATATTTGTCTCCCTTCTGTAAATATTGTATTTGTACTGATGGCACTAAAATATTCATCTTGGTTTTCCTTCAGTCAATTTGCTGAGACATGCTATTTTTAATTAAATTAATTCTCAGAATGTTTGCCGGGCACCCAAAGTGTCTTGTGGGATTTTGTGTTCATGCTCTTCAATGAGTTAATGCACTAGAACTGGCATCTATCTCCCTGTACGTGAATGAATAACGCTGCTTTTCTTATTTTAGGTTCACAAGTTAAGGGTTTTACATCATTGCGGTTCCTGACTGAGCCTTCAGATGCTGTCACCATGCGCGGAAGTAATGTGCTGCTGAATTGCACAGTGGAGTCTGATCAAGGAATTCCTGTCATCAAGTGGAAGAAAGATGCAGTCTTCTTAAACCTGGCAGTGGATGAAAGGAGACAGCAGATGGCCAATGGTTCCCTCTTGATACAAAGCATAGTCCATTCCAGGCACCATAAGCCAGATGAGGGTCTCTACCAGTGTGAGGCCTCTTTAGAAGGAATTGGGGCTATCATCAGTCGGACAGCTAAAGTCACTGTAGCAGGTAGGAATAACTCTTTTGTCCTTTGAACTGCTGGAAACATTGTCTTGTGAGAACAATTTTAAAGAAGCATTAAAACACAGGGAAACATTCTTCAGGCAGAAATGTGTGGTTTGGTTCCCGCCCCCCGAAAATAAATAAAATAAAGCCAGACATGACATTCTGCTACAGTAATTTATTTCTGACAAGCGACAATTCTTGTTTAAATATGTCTAATCAGCTCGTTGTTGCTGTGAGATATTTGCTGCATATTTATTGTCTTCAAAACAAGAACAAATCTTTGAAGTTGGAAATTAACTGCTCTCTGAGTTAATTCAGCCTTAGAAAAAATAAAATGCTGAACCTCTGTGGGATGTAAAATGTGCATAATTTGTTTTTCAGTTTAGGTCTTTTTTTCCCCCACTGACAAGAATCCATTATACAACGTATTGGATTTTGTAACCTTAATGTCTGTAGCTCTTTTTTGAAATACCTGGGAGGAAGTATAATATGGTGGTGAGAACAGGATATTGGTCATCAAGAGACCTGGATTTGGTTGTGGCTCTACCACTGAGTTTCTATATGATAGCCATTTAGGCCTAAATTATTACAGGTGGCCAATAATTTTGGGTGCTTACCATTTGGGGGCCTGAGCTAGTGCTCCTAGATATGATTTTCAGAAGCGCTGAGCATCCATAAAGCCCGCTGAAGACACAAGGGATTGGTAGCCTTTGTGAATGCTTTATGTGTGTCAAAAATGTCATCACCCCAAGTTAGTGGGCATTTAAAAGGATAGGCAATGGCCTCTCCAGGTCTGTTTCCCCATTTGTATAATGGGAATAACTGTACTCTGCTTCACAGGGTGGTGTGAGGCCTAAATCAGCTAATCATTGCAAACTGCTTTGAGATCCTTGAATGAACGGTTAAAGAGTGAAGTGTTGTTATATTTAGTATCCCATGGTATCTAGCTTTCAGCCTATTTCTGTAGGATCATTGTAAACTATTATTAAAATATTTCACAGGGCAGTAGGTTTTCTTTTGATCTGGAGCAGTGTTACTATATCTGGCTCTGACTGAAATAATGTTTTGGCTGCCTAGAATGGCCAGAACTTGAACTGGACTTCCTTCAAGTAGATATCCAGACCTGGGCTATAGTCCCCTATCCCACTTTATTTTCTATGGGAGACTTGCAGGCACAGGATCCTTGATCTTACATTGGTTGAAAGTAGCCAAGTCTCTAATCAGACAGACTAAATCTCCTTGGGAGTCTAGATAAGTATTTTTTACAGTTATGCTAAGAATCAGAGTTGATGGTACTTGAAGCACAGAAGAGCTGGAGGGCTCCCTTGTTAACGGAGTTATTCTTTGAGCCATGTGAAAGGAATCTTTTCTTGAAGAAGAAAAATAAATTTGTAGCCACTCTTGTTCCAAAGATAGACCTAGAAAATGCAACTTGATTGCTAGACTTGAACGTAGATGGGATCTATTTCTTCAGCAGCATATTGGGGGAGATGGGCTAAAAATTCCTCATTGAGTAATGTCCCTATGGGTGATCCACGTCAGGTACACCTGTGCATCTTGAGTCCTTGATCAGAGATTTCCTGTTTGTGGTGTCTGTTTCACCTGCCTATATGTCCTATACAGCCTTGTGCCATGCACTGAGGCTACATAGGGCTGCCACGGTCGATCTGCCCTCAGTTCCCTCTCAACCACCTTGGCCTAAGACAGAGCCCTAGCGTGTCTGCCTTGAGAGTGCCCGAGTTAACTTTTTCTTTAGTGTTAGTTGGTTTTAGATAGTTACATAGTTAGTAGATAAGTAGTGTGAGGATTAACTTAGGCTCCCTGAAGTGAGGGAGAGAATCATTCTCTCCTGGCAGGGCATGCCCAACTCTCCAGGATTCAAACATTGCCTCTCTTGTCGGAAGCCTATCCCAGTCAATGATGGCCACTATAAGTGTGTCCGCTGCCTGGGAGTGTCATATGTCTCCCAGAAGTGTAACTTTTGCCTGGCTCTTAAATCCAGAGCAAGGAAGAACTGTGAGGTCAAGCTGCTGCTGGAGTGCTCCCTTTGACCCACTTCAGAGTCAGGTCAGAAGACCTTCCCACAGACATCTGTCTTTGGGCAGATCAAGTTCCCCTTTGACCTCAGCACAGATCTCCCCTAAGAGGGGAAAAACTCTTGAGGTCTCAATGAAGGGTCCCAAAAGAGAAGTGCTGACTGTTATCATAAGGAACCTGCTCCCAAGAGACCCCCCCATCCCCTGCTGAGTCCATGGTATCAGAAGCCTCAACCTCTCAGTTCAGCAGTGTAGAGGCAAAAGACTCCTCCTCCAGTACTGGTGGGTCTGGAAAATCCCAGAACTCTTACCCATTTCACATGCTTTACTATAGGCCAGGACACTTTTTAATACAGAGGGCTTCCCTCTACCTTTCATTGGTCCAAAGGGTGTACTCAAAGGTCCTAGAGGCAATTGTAGCCTTTCTGTACCTCAACAACTGGGCTGCTCAAGAGTCGAACTTACGAAGCCGAACTGTCATTCACCCTGTTGGCCCACTCTCTTTTTCAGGAATAGAGTCTTCAGTTGTAAGGAAATCCACATTGACCCCCCTGTACAGAGAATACAGTTCATAGGGGTGTATTTCGGTTCAATGACGGCCCAGGCAGACCTTTCCATTGACTGATTCTTAACTTTCTCAAATCTAGACAGGACCATTCAAAGGAATCCATGAACCTCAGTTAGAAACTATCCACAGCTCCTGGTCATATGGCAACTTGCACCTTTGTGACTGATTATGCAAGACTATGCCCCCATTGCTTCCAGGACTGGCTCAGAGTGGTCTATTCACCCTCTAGAGACAATTTGGACAAGCAAGTATGGTCCAGTGTCATGTAAAGAACTCCTTAGACTGGTGGAAAATCAACTCAATATCGGTGCAGGGACTCCTTTTGTTTACCCAACCCCAACGGTAACCGTGACAACAGATGCTTCTCCCTTGGGATGCAGAGCTCACATCAATACTTTCATGGCCCAGGGCAGATGGTCACCTCAGGAAACGAATCTCCACATTAACTTGTTGAAACTCAGGGCAGCGAGGAATGCTTGCCTTCATTTCTGACCCAGCATCAAAGGAAAATCCATCAGAATGATGACTGACAATGTAGCCTGCATGTTCTATATCAACAAGTAAGGGGGAGCAAAATCCCCCTCCCTGTGCGCCAAAGCAATGAAATTGTGGAACTGGGATGTAGCATCAGATCCAAATTTCAGCTTTTTACCTCCCTGGGGTTCACAACATCGCAGCTGATACCCTCAGCAGGTGTTTCTCCCAGGACTACGAATGGAAACTGGACTCTCAAATTCTCCATCATATATTGCAAAATTGAGGTCTCCTAGAGGCAGAGCTCTTCATTGCCTCCAGGAACAAAAAGTGTCATCTGCTTTGCTCAAGAGGAGGGCTAGGCTATCTCTCTGGAAGATGTATTTCTCTGATCTTGGATGAAGGGGCTGGTCTATGCATTTCTCCCAACACCACTAATACTGAGAGATCACACATGCCAAGGCTGGGATTATCTTTATAATAGCGACCTGACTGAGACAAGCTTGGTATCTTTACCTGCTTCACCCATGTGTTCACCTGACCATCAAACTTAGGATAGTTTCTCCTCTCCTCTACCAAGTTGCGGATTATTTACTTCACCCCAACCTAGGGAACCTCCACCTCTGGTGCATGGTTTCTTGATGGTTTGCAGGAGTAGAATCTATCTGCTCTGTGAAAGTAGAACGGGTGATATTGAATAGTGGAAAGGAGTCCACCCAAATTACTTACCTGCAGAACTGGATGAGATTTAACCATTGGTGTCAATTCTACAAACTTGTGTCTGAATCCTCATTGCTGTCAGCAATCCTGGACTACCTGTTGGACATGAAGAAACCAGGGTTTATCAGTTATCCCGATTAAGGTTTACTTCGGTACAATATCAGTTTTTCATCCTCCAGTAGAAGGATTTTTTATATTTGCTTTAGATTTATTAAAGGCTTGGGGAAACTCTACCCCCAAATTAGGTACCCCACTCAGATTTGAAACCTCAACCTCATACTTAGATGTCTCACAAAACCTCCATTTGAACCAATGGCAACCTGTTCTTTGCTTCACTTATGCATGGAGATGGCAATTTTAGTTGCTATGATGTCAGTCTGAGAAATTGGGGCCTTAATGGCAGATCCACCCTTTACAATGTTCAAGGACGAGGTCTCTTTATGGCCACACCCTAAATTCTTACCTAAGGTAGTATTAGCTTTTCTTATTAACCAGTCCGTTGATCTACTTGTGCTATTTTTTCCCCAAAATCACACAAGTCTCAATAGGAAATTTTCTTTCATACCTTGGGTATTAGATGAGGTTTTGCCTTCTATCTAGAAAGGACTATGCAATTTTGGAAGACACCTAGACTGAGTCCACAATCTCTGCCCAGAGACTGTCATGGTAGATGTCTGGGTGTATTGTTACTTGTTACAGTGCAACAGGTGCTCTACCCTCCCGCCAAAGGATAATAGCACATTCTACCAGATAAAAATCAGTGTCCATGGCATTACTCAAAAACATCCCAGTTTCCGAGATGTGTAAGGCCAGTACATGGTCTTCAGGACATACATTTTCTAAACACTATGCCTTGATCCATGCCTCCAGTTCAGCTGTGGTGCTTGGTAATGCGGTTCTATCTTCAGTTCTGGACTCAATTCCAAAGCTCCTTTCTCTCTGTGGGGATACTACTTGGGAGTCACCTGAAGTGGAGCACCCATCGGGATATTACTTGAAGAAGAAGGAAAGGTTACTCACACTGTGTGGAAACTGTGTGGAAACTTTGTGCCCTATTGGTGCTCCATACTTGCCCTCCTTTCCTTCTGCTTCAGACTTTTCTCTATAGAACATCTGGCTGGAGAAGGTGGTCCAGCTGTGCAGCCCTATATAACCTCTATGTCTGGCACAAGGATGTATAGGATGCAAGTGCAGGCTGAACAGACACTGCTAATGGGAAGTCTCTGATCAAAGGCTTGAGAGGCACGTGAACACCTGAGTGGAGCACCATAGGGACACACATCTTGAAGAACCACAATTACTGCAAAGGGTGAGTAACCTATTCTTCCTGCACTGCCCCACAATAAAGAGGTGCACACCCTCTTCTTTATAAAATAATCAGTTAAGTTTAGGGGTATGCCAGAGAATCCACAGCCCAGCCATATGCACAGTGGTGTGATAACAATCGACAGGAATCGAGGAGTGGTGAAGAAAAGGTAGACTTTGCCTGTTAAAGTTTCCATCCCTCTCTGAGTCTGGGAATGGGCTATTTGCAGCTCACACAGCCACCTGCCACTCTGTGGGTATGGCTACTGTTTCTGTGACAGCCGATGCAAAGGGAATTTCTCCTCCCAGTGCCTCCTGAGACACAATGCACTGTTCTTCCTGCACATACTTCTCCTCCTGACAGCTCCACCAACAACAGAGGAGGAAAGGGGGAAGGGCCAAGCTATTACATGAGTGAGAATCCAGAAGCTTTTGGGCCTGTCTCTCTCCCCACCACTTGTCTGCTTGCCCAGTGGCAGCCCAGAGTCTGAAGAGTAAATAGTGGGATGGAGCCTGGAACCTTACGATCCTCAGCCAGTCCCTCCAATGACCAGGGAAAGTTCAAGTCTTTTCCCAACTTATGGAAAGGAGCCTGCTTCCCCTCTCCACCAGTTAATAGAGACCCACTTCAATACCACCAGCAACAGGAGACCTTCTCCTCATCTTTTAACTCCTATGACCCCTTCTACCATCTAGGGCAGTGGTTCTCAACCAGGGGTACATGTACCTCAGTGGGTATGCAGAGGTCTTCCAAGGGGGTACATCAGTTCATCTAGGTATTTGCCTAGTTTTACAACAGGCTGCCTAAAAAGCACTAGTGAAGTCAGTACTAACTAAAATTTGAAGTCAGTACTAACTAAATCAGACAATGACTTGTTTATACTGCTCTATACACTATACACCAAAATGTGAATACAATATTTATATTCCAATTGATTTATTTTATAATTATACAGTAAAAATGAGAAAGTAAGCAATTTTTCAGTAGTAATGCAATTTTGCATTTTTATGCCTGATTTTGTAAGCAAGTCATTTTTAAATTAGGTGAAACTTGGGTGTACACAAGACAAATCAGATTCCTGAAAGGGTACAGTAATCTGGAAGGTTGAGAGCCACTGGTCTAGGGGACACTCACTCCCCAACCTGACCACTATACTAGTCAGTGTAGACTCACTCGCCCACACTAGCTGGAGAAACCCACTTTCTTGCTGATTCCTCATACCAGCCAGCAGAGGCCTGTTTACTTACTGGGCCCTCCATATCATCCTGGGAGAGCTACCCCCGCAACCTAATATCCTTAGTAGCAATGGGAGACGTACTTCCCCTACTTGATCCCTATACCAGGTGGGATAGACCCCTCATAGTCAGACAAAACTTCCCACCTCAAGAACCAAGGGCGTACATCCCCAACCTACCAGAAAACACCCATTCCACCATCAGAGGGGACCCACTCTCTACCTGACCAACCACCCGCAAGCCAGAGGCTTCAGGACAGCTGCCTGCTACAATCACCTCTGTTTTGAGGAACAGCTGCCTAAGAGGGGAGCCTCTGAGGTGCTGTTTGGCTTTGGTTGGACTTTTGCTGATTACTAATTTAAGTAAATGCACCTGTCTCTACTGTTCCCTGTCAACGTATTCATGGGTTGTGTGTCGCCTAAATCCCCGACTCTGAGATCTCTGGGGCAGGGATTGTCCTTGTGGTGTTTGTACAGTGATGAGGCCAAAGCCCTGATTGGGGTCCCTAGATGCTATTATAAAAGAAAGAAAGAAATGCAGGGGAGAGGGAATCATGGCATGTTAAAGGGACTGATTGATGTGGGTGAGAGTGAAAGCACTGATGCAGCTGTTTGGTGGGGGAAAAGTGTAGGATTGCTACATTTTGTGGGATAGAGGATAAGTATGTGGGGTTATTTGAGGTGTGGGAAGAGTATTTTGGTGACGGAAGGTCAGATGAATTCGTAAGGGAGCTGGAAAATATTTGAAGAAGTCCCTGTTAAAATTTTGGCAGCACGCTGCTGACTTAAGACACAGGCAAATGGAAGATAGGACAGGGTAGGGGAGAAGGGTAAGAGGAGAAATAAAGGTCTAACACTACAGTATGTTGCACAAATCATTGGCATGAAGCTGCTTTTGCAGGGCTGTGTTGTGCAAGGTACTTTAAGCTGACCAAAGTAACAGAAGATCAACTCAGATTGTTATATAAAATTATTTGGAAAAAAGTACAGAAGGGTGACAGACTGAATTAACACCTCGACCTCTATGTGCATTTAATTCAATCAAAATTAATACGGCAGATATCAAGGATGCAGGAGAAGCGTTGGATAGACCTTAGGTTAATATATCAGTTGAGGTTTGAACCTCTGTGATCAGTTTTGATACCATAGACATGGTTGCTATACAGATCCGTTTGCACAGGCTTAAGCTTTCATCAAAATAGAAATGATGACGTCGTATTACAGTGGAATTGCCTGATGTGGGTGATATGCTTTCATGTTGCCGACAGTGCATATCCCCACTATATGTGCTTTCTTGTTTCTATGGCAAAAAGAAAAAAAAATCATTCCTTCAAGATATTAAAGTAAATGGCTTGAGCTTTAATATTCTATGCAGGACTTGGGAAAGGATTCAGTCACTGAGTTACAATCTAATCTTAGATTGTATCATGTGGAGGCAATAGGGCTGTTCACAGCATTTTAAACACTCACTGTGCTGTTTGGCAACATAACATACATCAACGTTATGTCTTTGGAGATTAAGATTGCCAAACCACTGCTATGCACGGGGTATATATCTTTCTTGCAATAAAGACTATACACCTGATTTCATCTCATTTTTAAAGCATTAACAGTCAGTAAACCAGTCACCACTAAAAGGTAACAGTCAACTTTGCTGAGAACAAACTGCTCAAGAGTATTGAAAGTATATTGCCCTTTTAAAGCCCTTCCCCCCTTCTATTTTCACTTCTTAAAGTGCTATTTGATGAAAAAAATGTGTCAAATGAAAGCTGTCTGTAATCAGTCAAGAATTTTATGCATGGAACCTTCCATGTACCACAAATCATATTTTCCAGGAACTTCTCAAGGGCTCTTGAGGCCTTGACACTCACCAATTGTAAAAGTGTTCTTGGCTGAAGTGGGAATGAGAGCAGCAAAGAGAAACTAAGAGCTGCCTTCTAGTCTAACATCTTATTAAAAGTCCCAATTTAACAGGCTACTGATTATTGGTATTTCTAGTAATGGGTAGGTCTTCAGATATAGACATTACATTGAGCAATTTGATTTCTATTCATATACCATTCTTGGGTCAGTGATCCAAAGTCTCTGGCTTTAACACTAGCCTAACCAATCCAAAACATTGCTCTTTTATTGAGGGGGGTTGAGGGAAGAGACTATTGGTCTGAATGCAGCAATTGGCTTTTGAATGAGGCTACCAACTAGATTAATCTGAGAGGGGTAAACTTTTCCATTTAGGTGTAATGGGACAGTCACCTCCTGAGCACCTCCAAGCTGCTGGATGTGGACCACAGCCCTTTACACATCCCTGGTGCCACCTGTGGGATGTTGACTGACCTTGATGAGTCTTCAGCAGCTTCAGCCTCTGGTCAAATTATAAAGTCAGAATGAACCCCTTCCAGGCTATTAAAAACCCTAGCAAATAAAAGTCTCTTTGTCCTTGCTAGGGTCTTCAGACCAGCTCTAGGCCCTTTAAATTTAACTCTTTGTTATGGCTTCCAAATAAGCTCTGCCACCCTTTTGGGTTTATGCCACTTGCCTGCAGTGGCAGAGGAACCCAGGCCAGCCCACTACTTTGGGTTAAACCCAAGAACTCTATAAACAGCACCCATCTCCTCCTGCTTGATTCAATTAGTTGCTGCTGCTTCTCTGGGCCTCTTCCATTCTAGCCCCTTTAGCATCACCCTTACCTCAGGGTTAAGGTTCTTCATCTCTCTCTCTCCCAAACCCAGCAATTCAAAATTCAATCAGGAAAAACAAAAACAAAACAAAACCCTCTTGTTATCTCTCAAACTCCTTTGGCCAGACAGAAGCATCCTTCCTTGCCCCTCTGGTCCCAGCAAAGAACTGACCTGCTAAGGCCCTGCAGCTCTTTTTAGCTGAGCCTTCTGGGCTCTGATGGGCTGCCTCCCTGAGGCCTCTCTAGGCAGACCTGGAGGATCCACCTTCGTTGCTCCTTTCCTGTCACTTTGCCAGAATGGGATGTACTAGGATGCCGGGATTTTCATCAGTGTCCACAAAGGCCTCGTACACCTTCTCACAACGGGGCATGCTTTTTTCTTGTAATGGTGAAAAATAAGGTAGGATAGGTTATACAGATTTGTTAATTAGACTGAGGAAGGAAGGGCAGGAATTTGAGGGTCAAACTATGGTTCTGAACTAGACAGTTTCTGAACTAGTTGGCCCCAGTATCCTTATTTTGTTAAAAGACAAGCCAAAAGATTAGATTGTACAGACTTCCTGCACTTCAGCTTCATGCTTCTTGAGCACTCTGCGTGTTTGTCATGCCAAAAAAATTGATTACGTTGTTCGTTGTGGCAAATTATGACTAAAGCGATAACTGTTGAAAATCATTTCTGAACACATTCTGCCACCTCGCTCACCTTGAGTAATATCTTACTGTATTCCCGTTCATTCAGTCCCAACTGCAATCAGTTGGGCTATTCGTGCAGTCCAAAGTGTTTTACCTAAAACATTGCTGGTTCAATGAACTTTAGCAAATCCGAGACAGGGTTCCCAGGGAATCCTGCCTGGATTCATGGTGGGCAGCTGGGACCCCAGTGCTCCCCAGAGTCCGTGGTTATGGGGCATACATTCCTGGGAACTGTTCCACATTGTAATTTCTCTAACAGTATTCCCAAATTCAGAATAATACAAAGCTAGTGAATAGGATCATGGCTGAACCTGAGATGAAAATCTTATAGATGTGAAGAAAGAGAAATCTGAATCCCAGTTCAAAGCTCTCCAACAGGGAGAGAAATTTTCCTAAATTTTAAAACTTTTAAACCCACTAATAATTTTAAAAGAACTGTTTATGTGTGGCACAGCATGTTTAATTAACAAGTCAGAAGACTAAGGGGCATTACTATTTGCAAGTATTTTAGGGTGCTAATAAACTAAGGTTAAAAATGAATTATTTAGAGGGTCACAAGGGCTATCCATTACCTAGGGGGTAATGGGATGAAATAAAGTAAATGTCAACTGAATATTAGCAAATGCTAGACTGGAGACAGCACTAGAAAATGTAACAGAGAGCATTAGGCTGTTAGTTTTTGAATTTCCATGATTCTATGATACTCACTTTTATAGAAGAGGCAAGCATCCTTTAACATATGTCCACCTCCTAAGCTGTCAAGTATTAATTTTATTCATTCTTCTTCTCATCCCAAAGCATCTTTATAGATACAATGAAGCATTGCTATTCACTCCTGCCCATGGCTGTTCCTATCTTAATCTCAGACTGGTCATGTCCCTGCATACAATGCCTAGCCAACTAGTCAGTGGTAGTCCTCTAGACCTGCCTGACCTTGACTCTGTTGTTGTTATTTTCTTTGGCATCCTATTTGTCTGATATAGTATCCCCAACATAGTAATCTTTTTTGCTTGCAGCCAATCCCATACCCTGATTTCATTTTTGTCTTAAAAAGTGTTATTTGGGTAACAATGAAAGTGAGCCATACTGCAAAGGAATTAATAAGCCACAATAAAATCTAGGTAGTAACTTTTTAAAATAATTTTGTTGAAGAAAACTAAAACCAATTTATTTCCAAAAAATCCCCCGTGGATCTCTAAAAATTGAGTTTCTTGAAAAATGCTAAAATTACAAAGGTCTAAATCTTAGTAACTCAGTAGAAGAGACAACACTGCTGGAAAACTGATAAAAATATGATCATCTGATAGTAAATTCAGTAGTGTGATTGGACTTTTATGAACTCTTTATCAGTGATGTTTCCCTATTTTTCTTTTTATATTCAAGGGATGATTCTTTTATTCAAATTCAATATGTTATAAAGGCTTGGGAGCTGATGTGGTTCTATTATGTATTAAGTTTGTGAATAATTTAAGGATAAAGTTAGGCAGCGCACTGTACCTAGGCAGCACACTGAGTACTGGTGTGTAGGACCACTTAGAAATCATTCGGGAATTGGTTAATTTTGTTGTGCTGAAGGACGATCTTGAAGTTTTGTTTTTCTTCTTTTTCTCCCCCTCCCCTTTTTTAAAGCTACATGGCCCAATAGTGCGTGCATGCGGGAGTGCTTCCTATGTCACTTGGTGACCAACACTACTTAATTGTGTTTTTGCTTAATGAAATGGACTGTTCCTGAGCATACACTTTGTGCTATTACTGTTTACTGCCCCATTGTTATCACTGTAAGATTTACATGTACATGCGCAGCCACACACAAATGACCATTCTATACACTGTTAAAGCAGATTAAGCACCGTTGTAATAAAACTGAAAAATTAATTATGCCGTGATCTGAAAATTAGAAGGACATATTAGGAAACCAAATAATATGCTTTACTGTTCACTTGCACCCAGATGTGGGGCCTGATTCTCCACAGTCTTGAGCTCGAGGTTTACAACTGTGCAAAGTGTAAAAAAACAAACAAAAAACCCCCTCCCATTCTGATGTGGTAGTGTTTTACATGCTCCTTGCACTTAATTTGCACCGTTGTTATTTATTTGACTACCTAATAGTCAAACTGAAACTGGGAAACTGAAATGCCTTTTGTTCATGACACCTTTGGTCTTGAATAATCATAAAGTACTTTTATGAATCATGGTCCCAATTCTTCTCTCATTTACCCCAATTCTACACCTGTGAAACTCCGACTTCCTCACCAGTTTTGCATCCAAAACTGGCCCAGCCTGATCTTGCTCAATTTATGAGATCTGAGAAACTCTTAACCCAAAATGGAATAATGGCATATAATGAGGACACTTAATTTTTTAGTGTGTGACTTCTAAACTATGAGGGAAGATGCTCCTCACTTGTACAATTTATATCCTTAGTTGATAATTTGAGTGTAAAAATATAGATCCATTTCAGTGAAGCAACAGGCGTGAGTACGTGAATCAGGCTTTGATGATGATTTTCTATACCTCACTTACATTTAGTGTTGCTTCCAGGCACCAATTGGTTTCCAGAGAACTAGCAGATTTGGTGAATCATAATCTACTAGTTATTAGATGAGCCAGCCGGTCAACCTACCAGGGAAGAAGTGTTCCTTACAGTGCATTTTCTCATGCTATGTCCACTCTGGTTTTAAAAGTCCAAAGTGGTGTGATCTGCTAGGGAGTCTGTTGTACAAATCTCTTGGGAAGTTTTCCTGGATATTAATCTTCAATTTTCCATTTATTAATTTCATCCCACTTGTCCTTTATTGCACCAAATTAAATAAGTGCTATGGTCATACTGCTTTTAAGCTTGAAAATAAATGGGTGTACTGATCATTACTGATGTCACTCTTCTGTTTTCTTTTCAAGCATAAATTAACATTTGTGAATGATGCTTAGAATTGATACAAAGGAAAATTCATTAATTTAATGGTCTCATTTTCCTAAGTTGGGTATCTCCACAAGTGCTCCCATGGTAAAATAAGCAAGGAATCTATTAGTATGCACCTGTCTTGGTGAGAAACATTCTTTATGACTCAGGCAACTTCCCTAAACCTATGGTTATCAGCAAACTATTTGAATCATTATGGAGTTTTTTGTTCTTCCCATCCTATCTCCTCCCTATTTCCAGTTTGACCAGTCATTCAGGCACCAAGAAAAGGCCAGGCCTTTGTCATCTTTGTCATCAAAGGTCCTGCTCTTAGTCCCTAGCATGTCATGCTTCACATGCAGTCTGTTGTAGGTGCTTTTCTACTTGGAACATTTTCTCTTACTCATGGGTTGGTCCTTTCTTGTTCTCCTTTGCTGTTCATCTGAAGAAATTCACTGCTCAGAGTCAGTCTTATACTTGTTCAGCTATAATCTTCCGGACGAGAGGCCAGAATTGCTGACTCTAAGTGTACGACTACAGGGGCCAGCTGGTCACTTATGTTGCTTTTGCCTAAGGCTGTCCTTGACCCCAGTTATGTAATCTAAGTCCCCAACAGCTTTAGAATTATTTGTTTTGCAACCCACATAAATTTGTTCTTTCTTTTTTCTGCAGTCTATAATTTCTCTTAATCTTACTTTCAGTCTTGCCGTGACTTTTTTCCTTCTGGGCCTAATAGTGATGTAACAAACAATTAAAAAGTAGGAGTATCAAAGTAAGCCCTGCTATTTATTGGATCGTCATTCAGTGTTGATATGTGATGCTAGTACTAGTACATGAGATGAGGCACTGGTGAGGCCTCAGCTAGAGTACTGTGTTCAGTTCTGGGCACCTCATTTTTGGAAAGATGACAAATTGGAGTCCAGAGGAGACCAACAAAAATGATAAAAGGTTTAGAAAACCTGACCTCTGAGGAAAGGTTAAAATATATGGTTTAGTCTTGGGAAAAGAAGACAGGGGGCCATAAGTCTTCTAATATATTAAGGGCAGTTACAAAGAGGACTGTGATCAATTGTTCTCCATGTCCATTGGAGTTAGGACAAGAAGTAATGGGCTTAATCTGCAGCAAGGGAGATTTAGATTAGATATTAGAAAAACCTTTCTAACTTTAAGGGTAATTAAATTCTGGAATTGGTTTCCAAAGGGCATTGTGGAATCCCCATCATTGGAGATTTTAAAGAGGGAGTTAGACAAACACCAATCAGGGATGGTTTAGGTTTACTTCATCTTGCTTCAGTGCAGGGGGTTGGACTTGACGACCTCTTGAGGTCTCTGCCCTGGGACCTGTAGTGTGTATAATATTCATAAATGATCTGGAAAAAGGGGTAAACTGTGAGGTGGGAAAAACTGAAGACTATACAAAATAATTCAAGATAGTTAAGTCCAAAGCTGAATGAAAATTTTTACAAAGGGATCTCACTAAAATAGGTGACTAGGCAACAAAATGGCCAATGAAATTCAAAGTAATGCACTTTGGAATACATAATCCTAACTATACATACTAAATTTTGGGGTCTAAATTATCTGTTACCACTCAAGAAAGAGATCTTGGAGTCATTGTGGATAGTTCTCTGAAAACATGCACTCAGTGTGAAGCAGTAGTCAAAAACATTAACAGAATGTTAGGAACCATTAGGAAATTGATAGATAATAAAACAAAAATAGTATAATGCTGCTACATAAATCCATAGTATGCCCAAACCTTGAGTACTGAGTGCAGCTGAGATCACCCCATCTCAAAAAATATATATTAAAATGGCAACAAAAGGGATTAGGAGTATGGAACAGCTTCCATATCAGGAGAGATTAAAAAGATTGGGACTGTTCATCTTAGAAAAGAGATCACTGGGGCGGGGGGATGGGGAAGGGGCTGTGGTAGAGGTCTATAAAATCATGAATGGTGTGGAGAAAGTAAATAAGGAAGTGTTATTTACCTCTTCACAGTACCAGAACCAGGGGTCACCCAAGGAAATTAATGAGCAGTAGGGCTAAAACAAACAAAAGGAAGCACTTCTTCACATCACGCACAGTCAACACATGAAACTCATTACCGGGGGATATTGTGAAGGCCAAAAGAATAACTGGGTTCAGAAAACAATTAGATAAGTTTATGGTGGGTAGGTCCATTAATGGCTATTAGCCAAGATGATCATGGCTGCAACCCCATGCTCCTGGTGTCCCTAAATCTCCAGCTACCAGAAGCTGGGATAGGGCAACTCAAAATTACCATGTTCTGTTCATTCCCTCTGAAGCATCTGACACTGGCCACTGTAAGAGACAGAGTTAGATGGACCATTGGTCTGACCGAGTATGGCCATTCTTATGTTTGGGTAGCAAATAAACTTTCATTTTTCAGATTCAGTTTGGGTCAAACTGTTTTTTTTTTGTTTTTTTTTAACAACTGCCAGTGAACTGCAAAATCAGTTATTTGCCCAGATCAAATAGAAACCTATTTATATTCCCCTCCCCCCTGGGTTCATGCTACAGTGTCCGCTAGGGTATATGTCATAGGATAGCCCTGCCTGGAACATCCTCCTGTGACACAACATCCACACCTACCTCAGGTTTCCCTCCTTCAGAGTCCCCCATAAGTCTATGCCATGCTTTCTTACCTCAGTAAGACCCTTGTGTGAGGCTAGTTTATTACAAAATCATTGTGTGAATTGTCCAAATTCTAAATCCCAAAACATAGTCCATTTATCACCCCAGTACAAATAATCCTTAAAATCCCCAGACAGCATATCCATTGACATAATACATTACGGCAAAGAATCCTGTGGCACCTTATAGACTAACAGACGTTTTGCAGCACCTGTTAGTCTATAAGGTGCCACAGGATTCTTTGCTGCTTTTACAGAACCAGACTAACACGGCTACCCCTCTGATACATAATACATTATAGCATCTTCCATCACACCTGGATGGTGTCTGTCCTTTTCTATCCCTCTGGCAGGACACCCACCCCAGCCCTTCCGGCAGGAGTATATCCCCAATCTTTTCAGTGGGAACCTCCCCCAGTCTCTCTGCTGGGAAATTATCATCCCAAAAAGAGCAGCTCTCGCTCCCCCTTACCCTCTCACTGTTCCCCTGGCCCAGCTTTTTTAATCAGCTATGTCAGCAGTTGCTGGTCCTCAGCTTTGGCCCTCCAACTTAGACGTCAGCAGGCAACTCTCTCTACTGCTCCCTGACCTCCCCGTCTTTCCCCAGGAACCAACTACAGCTTCCTTCCAGGACCTTCCATGCGTCCCTGATTCTCAGGCAACTCTTGCTTGCCCTTTTCCGTGCTGACTCAGCCTGTGGTCTAAGGCAACCTTTACTCACCAGGCAGGGCCGGCTCCAGACCCCAGTGCACCAAGCGCGCGCTTGGGGCGGCATTTTGCCGGCAGGGCGGCAGGCGGCTCCGGCGGACCTTCCGCAGTCATGCCTGCGGGAGGTCCACCAAAGCCGCGGGACCAGCAGACCTCCCGCAGGCATGACTGCAGAGGGTTTGGTGGTCCCGCGGCTCGGGTGGACCTCCCGCAGGCATGACTGCGGAAGGTCCCCCGGAGCCGCGGGACCGGCGACCGGCAGCGCGCCCCCTGCGGCATGCCACCGTGCTTGGGGCGGCCAAATTCCTAGAGCCGCCCCTGTCACCAGGTCTCTCCCCCTTTATGGCCCAGGTGCCCTCTTTTAAACCCAATTAGGAGGCAGTTGATGAGTCACAGCTTCACTTACTCTGATCCCTCTTAGAGGGCCAGTGTCATTCTGTGATACTAGCTTAGTGATCTAAGTTTTTTGTTCTGAAACCTCTAGAATCTCAGGTTCAAATCCCATGATTCAACTCAACCCATCATCTTTCTGAGGTAGATAAACTGATTACCACTTCATGTGCAGATTTTCAGGCCAGATATTAAAGGCCTATCTGCTCTGCATTCATAATAAAGATCTCAAGGAGTTTTCATGAGAGTAGGGATTTTCACTGATATTTTTGGGAAAACATCTCCATCTTTCTACAGATGAGGCACGCTATATGTGTTGGTTGCTTGATACCTTTCACAGAGGATGTGTCTGCATTTCAGAAGTGCTTTATTAATATGGTTTCCATAGCATGGTGAGATCCTTTGGGGTGAAGGATTCCACACACATGTGAAATATTAATAATAAACCTTTTGGGATTATTCCTCACCCATTCATTTTGTAATCTGCAATGCAATTTATAGCACAGAGAGAGGCAAAAATACTGAAATCTTAAGCCTTATTTGTGACACAGAGTAGATAATAAGGCTTTCCTTACAAAATACGTATAGCTGAGCAAATAATTCACAATGAATAATTTAATAGACAAAACCACTATACAAATTATCAAGAGCAGATCTCGGTTTCTTTGGATATATTTGTTTTTTAATTATATTTGCTGAAGCATATGATATTCTTTTTCAAAATTGTGAACAGTTCAGTACAAGAATTTTATCCTTATATTTGACATTTGAGCAGTGTTGTTTTGTTTTGGTTAGTCAGATAATTCACACTACATTTTTTTTTCAGATTCCCTAATTGGATGACCATGCAGGCCATTTGGAATAAATACTTTGTGAAGCAAGGATTTAAAATATAGTTTCCACATAGCTTTGAGATTTGCTTTCCACACGCATTCATGCTAGTAAAAGTCAATAAACTAAATGTTCACATAAAGTGAGTAGAAAAGGTTGAACGATCCCAGCTAAAGTTAATTTGATTTTTTTAAATAGGAATATTAAATTGTAGACAATGCTTTGTGGAATTTGTTCATCTCTAGACGTCAGTTTCCTTTTTGACAATTCCTCCCCCGCCCCCCGATTTCTGGATTTCACTCTCTTGTCCCAGATAAGTAATATAGATGTAGCCACCTGCACAGATTTGTATAGGTTAATTTAATTGTGTAGCTTGAAATGATCTTGTGACCACCTTGCATGCTTTCTTGTTTCCAGTTTGACCTCTCTAATGGTATCATGACCTCCCGTACTTGAAATCTATACACATTTCAAAGGTGGTGTTTAATAAGATGAGGGGAGCTGTTTACAGCCCTTCTAGTTGTCCTTAGTGACCTCAGGTGGGCAAATGAGAAGCAGGTCATTTTAGATGCCACAGAATGTCACCGCAGGAAGGAGACGTTTAAATGAGCTCAGTCAATCTCCAAGTTTCAGAAAGCACAATATCAAAGCATATTAATTAAAGCATGGCAGCTTTCTCTACTCCCAGCTGCTGCCTGCATTTGAACAATAGAATTATTTAGTGTGCACTTTACAGTTTGGGGATTTGACTGACAAGCTAGGTGTGGGGAAACTTATGTCTCCAGATTTCACTGCATGCCATAATTGATGTTGAATGATCACCGATTTACAGGGAGAAATGTATAATTCTTAAACCCTCTCATTCCCTATTCACCTCTAGATGACACAATTCTTCATTGACAGGAGATTGACTGGATGACGCAAAGGTCTCTTCCAGTTCTAATGTCTATGATTCTATGCAAGCCTTAAGAATGGAAATAGAAAGCGTGTCTTAAATTCTTAAGTGTAAAAGTGCTCTTGAAAAGCTTTCAATTTGAAAAAGATTGAAATGATTAAAATTTATTAGGCTATGGTTTCAGTGCAAAACAAACAGTCAAACAAAAGAAAATGGTCTTGATTTTACTTAAATTGAACCTTTGCACCTTCCATAATAACCCTGCTTTAATTTGAATAAGATTCAGAGTAAAATTGGCCTGATATGAAATTAAGTGCTATAGAGAAGAGAATGCTAATGCAAGCTGTTAAATGCATTTGTTTGAATATGGAGACAAAAAATGATGATGTTTACAAGTAAGTGGTATCACAAAGGGCAGACCAAAAAGTCTGGGGGAAAAAAAGCAATTTAGTGGAGTGCAAGATGTTAAGTTTCTTAATCTTCTCCATAGCAAGCAAATCTGGTAAAATGAGGTGAGTGATTGCATTCATTTTATTACAGTGATCCCCATTAGGGTAGCTATAGTTAAATCTGTCAGCATTCCATTATAAACTCTATTTTTATGTATTTATACCTCTGCTCTAAGAACTCACCTAGGCTGAAGTCTGGCATATGAGATCTTAGCTCAGGAGTAAATAGTTCACACATTTTGAAAATAATGTGTTTGGACATATCTAAATTAAACAGGGCCCTGAAAATGAGCAGGACCTTGGTTACTAAATAATGACAATACTAGAGTACTTATGTAGAACTTTTCAACCAGTGATCACAAATCTCTTTTGTGAGGTTAGTAAGTAGAAATATTCTCCCCTTTTCACTGAAGGGGAAACCCAAGCACAGAGAGGTTAAATTACTTGGCTAACGTTACACAGGAAGTCAGTAGCAAAGCAAAGGATAGAGTTGAGGTACCTCAGTTCCTAATCTGGTGCTTGTCTTTTACACCACATTGTAGCTCAAGTCTGTGATGTGGTTTGACATCCCCAGCTAGAGACTTGTAAGTGACTGAGGCAGAGAGGTTTGAAGAGCAAAGAAAGGAGATTGGGAGTAGAGTCAGAGGAGGATGAGTGTAGAGAGAAGGAGACCGAGGAGTTTGGAGAGAAGAAAGGGAAGCCTGAGAGCAGAGTGTGTTGTAGCAGAAAGATGGGTCTTCAAACGGGGAGGGAGGACATTTATTTCAATGATTTTTTTAACAGATGCTATTGTCTTACCAGTGCTGTGTCATTGGCATGCCATCATGGTTTCCTGGTGATTGGGAGTATGGTTTTTACCTCTGACAGCAAAATTCCATGCTTTCCATTCTGATGGCATATGGTCAGTGGTGGCAGGGAGGAAGAGGAGAACATTACATCTTCTACCACTATGTCAATTTTTCTGCCAGGAATATATAGTGATGCTGGTGCTGTAATCCTACCTTACCATTGCCATGCTACTGCTCCCAAATAAAAATACTGTTTTGTGGTAGGTAAACTATCATTTAAATCAGCATCCAGACCAGATGACTGGAGGATAGCTAATGTGATGCCTATCCAGAGGTGATCCTGGCAATTACAGGCCAGTAAGCCTAATTTCAGTACCAGGCAAATTGGTTGAAACTATAGTAAAGAACAGAATTATCAGACACCTAGATGAACACGATTTGTTAGTGACGAGTCAACATGGCACTTGTAAAGGGAAATCATGCCTCACCAATCTATTAGAATTCTTTGAGGGTGTCAATAAACATGTAGACAAGGGTGATCCAATGGACATAGTGTGCTTAGACTTTCAGAAAGCTTTTGACAAGGTCCCTCACCAAAGGCTCTTAGGGTAAAATAAACAGTCATGGGATAAGAGGGAAGGTCTTCTCATGGATCAGTAACTAGTTAAAGATTGGAAACAAAGGGTAGAAATAAATGGTCACTTTTCAGAATAGAGGTAAATAGTGGTTTCCCCCAGTGGTCAGTACTGGGACCAGTATTATTAAACATATTCATAAATGATTTGAAAAAATGGGTAAACAGTGAGGTGATAAAATTTGAAGAAAATGCAAAATTGCTCAAGATAGATAAGTCCAAAGCAGCTACAAAGAGTTACAAGGGGATCTCACAAAACTGGGTTACAGGGCAACCAGGGCCGGCTCTAACTTTTTTGCCACCCCAATCAAAAAAAAAGAGCGCCGCCCCGCCGTAACACCCCCCGCGAGTGCCACACCCCTGAACCCCCCCCAAGCGCCATGTCACGCCACCCAAGCCCCTGCCTCCCCTGAGCACCGCGCCACCTGAGTCCTCACCCCCCTGAGCACCGCGCCGTGCTGCCCAAGTCCCCACCCCCCCGAGCACCACACTGCGCCACCCAAGCCCCCGCCCCCCCCGAGTGCCATGCCGCCAAAGCCCCCCACCCCTGCCGAGCACTGCACCGCATCGACCAAGCCCCCCGCCCCTCCGAGCGCTGCACTGCCCAAGTCCCTGCCCTCCCGAGTGCCGTGCCGCCACACCGCCCAAGTCCCCCCCCCCAAGCGCCGTGCCACCCAAGGCCCCCCCTCAAGTGCCGCGCCGCCCAAGCCCCCCCGCCCAGCGCTGCCTGGCCGAAACAAAAACAAACAAACAAAAAAAACCCTCCAGCGCCGCCCGGCCGAACCAAAAAACAAAAAAACAAAAAACCCCGAGCGCCGCCCCGCCCCAAGGTGCCGCCCCAAGCACGTGCTTGGTTGGCTGGTGCCTGGAGCCGGCCCTGAGGGCAACAAAATGGCAGATGAAATTCAGTGTTGATAAATGCAAAGTAATGCACATTGGAGACTATACATACAAAATGCTGGTGTCAAAATTAGCTGATATCACTGAAGAAAGAGATCTTGGCGTCGTTGTGGATAGCTTTCTGAAAATATTCGCTCAGTGTGCAGCATCAGTCAAAAAAGCTAACAATGTTAGGAACTGTTAGGAAAGGGGTAGATAAGAAGACAGCAAATATCATAATACCTCTATATAAATCTTTGGTATGCCCACATCTTGAATACTGTACGCAGATCCGGTCGCACCCATCTCTCAAAAAGAGATATTGGAATTCAAAATGGTACAGAGAAGGGCAACAAAAGTTATTAGGGTATGGACTAGCTTCCATATGAAAAGAGATTTAAAAGACTGGGACTTTTCAGCTTGGAAAAGAGACAACTAAGTGAGGATATGATAGAGCTGTATAAAATCTTGACTGGTGTGGAGAAAATGAATAAGGAAATGTTATTTACTCCTTCATATAGCACAAGAATTAGGCGTCACCCAATGAAATTAATAGGCAGCAGGTTTAAAACAAACCAAAGGAAGTATTTCTTCACATAATGCAGAGTTAACCTGTGGAACTCTTTGCCAGGGGATGTTGTGAAGGCCAAAACTATAATAGGGTTCAAAAAAGAACTAGATAAGTTCATCGAGGATAGGTCCATCAATGGCTGTTAGCCAGGATGGGCAGGGATGAAACATCGTCCTCTGAGTGTCCCTAGCATCTGTTTGCCAGAAGCTGGGAGTAGACAACAGGAGATGGATCACTTGATTATTGCCTGGTCTGTTCATTGACTCTGAAGTACCTGGCATTGGCCTCTGTCGGAAGACAGGATACTGGGCTAGATGGAACATTGGCCTGACCCACTATGGCTGTTCTTATTTTCTTATATTGCTAGTATGCCACCATTTGGTACCATTGTGATAAAAACCAAGCTACGATCCTTCCTATTACCTTTGATTTATGCTAAGTGTAGTGCATAAGAATAGGGTAGTATTCATGTCAATAGTTTATGAACTCTCTTCTTGAACATATAGTGCACCTTGCATGTTTGTGTGTATTTAGTGAACACAGTAATTTGGGACTCATACTTTGTTAAGTTAAGAGTGAAAGACACAACAGTAGGAAAAGGAGAGCCTTGAAATCTGGCGTGAAAGAAGCAGAAATTTGAGACAGAGAAAATGGGTCCGTATGTGTAAACTAACGTGGTTATCACACAATCTCTGACTGACTTCCAATCGTCTTAAGGTGCAAAAAACTTTAGCCACCCCTTATTCAGTTGCCAAAAACTCCATATTCACTCTTAGCCCTGGTCTACACTACACAGTTATGTCGACGTAAGGCAGCTTATGTTACTTACATTGGCTGTTGGCTATCTTTTTTGTCAGTTTCATGACACTGGATCCATGAAAGTCCTCTCCACTCCCAGCAGGGCTGCTGCCCAGGTTCCCCACTCCCAAGCCAGGCTGTCCCCAATACTCCTGGCTCCCCACTCTCTGCTGAGAGCTCGGATGGCTGCCCTGCTCCCAACTGAAGGAGGGTAGTGTGGACATGAACCACCACAAATTACTGCGGTGGCTGTAAGTTGGCCTAATATATAGATCGACTTAAGTTTTTAGTGTAGTCATGCCCTTAGCAATTTCTACAGTGTGGTTCTGCGTTGTCAATACAAAAAAACATTGGCATTCTGAAAACTGAAAATGTAGGGATGATGGAAAATACTTTTAATTTAAAATACTTTAAAATAACACAGGACCTAAGGCACTGATTGTGTTATTCAGTACTTCATTGAATTCACTGAACAAACACAATCTGAAAATTTAAATGAAGCCCCCACAGAATTTCCAACCTGCCACATAAGAGCGCTACAGAATGCAGGAATCTTGCCAGAGAATTTAGGTCTAGCGTGCTGCGGATTGCATTGGCCTTCAGTATTGCCAACCTCAGGCTTTCAAAAATCATGACTCAGATCCAAAAATAAAGAAATGGGTTGAGGAGCTGCACATTTTCAAGCTTTTCAAGTGGCTTCACATTTTCAAGCTTTTCTCCAAACCATAAGGGCTAGAAACTTATTTTTCTTTTTTTTTAAATTACAGCTGAGATTCCGATTTAACTTCTTGATTTCAGAAGTTACATTTTTAAGAACTATAGCAAGATCTTGATACTTGAAGTACAATTCCAAGAATTGGAAACACAGTTGGTTTTGGTTTTTTCTTTGAAGATACAGTTGGTTTGCATATTGCTCGAGTTATTGAAAACTTACCTATTTACATGTTCTAAAACATGACAGGCAAAATTCTCAACTGATATAATTCAACATAGGTCCACTGAAGTCCATAAATTCTACTGCTAGATTCCTGCATTCTGCAGAGTCAGTATCACTATGCTTATTCACACCAGCTGAGAATCTGGTCATATATTAATTTTTTTAAGTAATTAGGTATTATCTGGGTCTCCTTTTCTCCTCTCGCTAGCAGAAATACCCCATCTAATCCTCTGAACATTTAGCATCTACTTTATTAACCCTTTAATATTTCTGCAGCTTTTATCATACATGGATGGCTCGAGCAGCATCTTCTGGAATCAAATAGGACCCATGGGAATTTTTCAATAAACCTTTTTAGTCCTCATCAATCACTGAGTTTCCCTTGCAAGCTATTAGAGATCCTCTATTTATTGAGGAGATATTACAGTGAAGAACTTTTAGGCAAATAATTACGTCTAGCAGTACTGAACGCTTCATAGCTTAGCATTTTCATGTTCACAGTTATTCTTTCAACAGGGTTTCATTGTACCACGATTAAAAACAACCAGTAAACCATGAATATCAGGAGGATAATAACAGCAGGTCTCAGAGTACATTGTGAGGAGCAATTGATTTCTAAGAGAACCTGATTAAAGCCATCTCAGTGGACTGCTTAACTTTATGGTAGAAATGACACAATGATTGGTGTTGCAGTTTAATAGGCTTACAGTGTAAAATTTGTTTTCTGGAATATGGATCAGCAAAATATCTCTTTAGGCTGAATAGATGATGTGTGGGTTAACAATCAAAGATAACCAGTCAGGTGTAGGGTCTAATGAGAATACTCTAGTAAGGGTGAACGGAAGCCGTTCCATCTAAGGTTAGATGAAGATGATTCATACCAGAGAATTTGTTCTCAAACACACTGCAGAAAAACCACTCTGGCAGCCAAACTACCCTGAAGCTTCTCCAATTCCTTGGTCTGATTCATGTCTTTGGGGTTAAGACCTAGTAGTGTATACTTCTCCCTTCCCTTTTTCCCAGGGGACCACCTGCTTTAACAAGAATCCCTGCTAGATAATCACTTGTTACCATTTCTGAGGTCAAGTATTACTGTAGTTCCTACCATTGTTTTTTTGCCATTTTTTATAGATGTTTTCCAGTGAAAGGGAAAAGGATAAATGCTCTCATGCCCCATTTTCCTCAATCACACTCTTGTGCGGGCTCTAAAGACGGTAGACAGGGTAGGAGCTGCTCCAGGGGTTCTAGCCTCCTCAGGAGCCCCCTATGAAAGAGAAATCCTTTGGGGTCAGGACGGCTTTGCTCCAGGGGAGCACTGCCTAGGACTGGAGCCTAGATGTTTGAAATGTTCATTCCTAAAATGGGAGAAGAGGAAACCGATGAAAGGAATTACCGGGGTGTAATTTTCCTTTCTTTCAGACTAGCCAGAGACCCAATGAAATAATCCCTGATAAGAACCAACCTGCTAAAAGAAGCATTTTCTTTATTCTGACTCAGACACAGAAACCACCTCATAATGAAAACCTTTCTGATGAAGACCTGATAAAGGAATAAATCTGATGAATGGATACGTTTTCAGCTCCAAAAGACAAAATGCAATGCAAAAGAGAGCTGTCAAAGGAAGAGATTTGTTCATGTATTGCATTTTCTGTGCACCAAACCAAAAGAAATATACTTTGGGGACCTTCTCCTATGAATACTTGTTAAGAGAATAGACTGCTTAAAGTGTTTTTTTCCCCTAAGAACACAAATTCCTTGATAAAGAGCTCCATTCTTTGTATATATTCAGAGTCATATCTTCTGAGTTTGGTGAGAAAGATAAGTGTTTGCTGCGTTTTACTCTTGCTAAAAGTGTAGAGCTAAGAGAGCAGGAGCTAGGTTTTATTTCCTTCATGTGCATCTTTTAACAGAATCATTTACTAAGTCCCTATCAGTTACACCTGTGTGAACTGCTGAAGGCAACGAGGTTCCACAAATATCATTAGGGACAGGATTTGGATACAGCAGGATGTCGCAAGTGTAAGTGAGGATTCAATATGGCCTAGAGAATTTTTATTGTTGGAGATTGTGGCATGAGTGGAAGTGGAGAAAGAGGGTCGGATTCTAAGAGGAGACCTAGTTTGATGTGATACCTTCAGCAGAATGGTGCAAGCTGGGCCAGGCTGGTGGTGGACAAACACAGCTCTCTTAGCATGGCCTCTCTGTATGCTCAATAAAGATCTCTTTGCTAGAACTCTGCCTGATTTCTGCATGATATGTTGCTAATGAAACAGAGATCAGATGCCAGAGCTGTACCTGAGCACTGGGATATGGCCATAATTCTACTTGGGTATTCATAACTAGTGGGACTAGAAAGAGGAATGTATCTTCTGCTATAGGGAAATCTGGATGATTGTTGTGGGACTTTTCTAATAAATTAACCTCTCAAAGGGCTATCTGTATTTTAGAGAGCTTGTGTGGAGTTACTGCTACCACTGGAACAGGGAAACTGAGACAGAGAGCTGGGTTGCAGGGACACACTGAGCCAGGCACCTCGTGAGAGGTCCCTTTACAAAAGTGAAGGTATGAAAAGGTGTGCAAACTTTTATGCGAAGGAGGAGATTGTTGATACAGCACAGAACAGGAGGGCAGACTATATAGAGATTGGGGGATACTTTACCTTAGACACAGAACAGAGCTGATAACCATATTCTGTATGCACAGGGTGTGAAAGGAGGATAGCTATGGTCTTGAACCATGTATGGGAAGCAAAGCAATGAGGATGCACCTCAAAAGCACCAACAAAATGGTATATTTGGCCTTGCTCATGGATGTCTAATGCAAGGGTAGGGAGGGAAGAGCATCTTTGGGCTAGAGTAGACAGGACTTTCCAGCCTGAGACCTAACTAAGAGACTCTCTGTCTCCCTCTCTCCCTCTTTTTTTCTTTTTTTAAATAAGTAACCAGAGCATTACCGTGCAAGTTGTTCACTCACAAACAGTTACAAAACTGAAAATTAAGAAATTGAATTTGATTTGTAGTTGAATTTGTAAGACCATGCTTAAGTGCAAACTTGTGAAAGGCCAAATGTGACCACTTATTAGTTGAAGTGCTGCTCAATATTGGTAATGTCTTAAAAACTTCTGGACTCTTTTGAAGCATCTTTAACTTTCTAGCTCTAACTTTTTACCTTTTGAATAAGCTGTAACATTATAGCAGCATGAAACAGGTGAGTACAACTTTCATCTGCTGTAAAGCTAAATGTGCTATATGAAATCCAATATTTTGCTTACTTTAGGAGATCACAGGCTGTGGAGCACCACTGTAAGCAAGGATAACCACAACAGAGAAACTGCGTTTACTCTGAGAGTCTCAGTTGGTGCCATTCTCTTTTTTTCTTTTTGCAACATTTCCCCGTGATAGCAATAATACACTTTCTCTTGACCTGGTAAGTGCACCATCGGTGGTCAATGGAACTACTTCTGTCACAGTGAGCAGACTTCAAGCAGTGTTTCCTGCTAATTGTAACCATTCTCTTTTTTTGGGTTTCCAGAGGCTTTTGCCCAGTAAATTGAAAACAACCAAAGACCCTGTGTGGCTGCGTCATAATCTTCTTTGTTGGGTGTTTTGTTCTAACACAGGAAAACAGAACCAAACTCCAGAGGGACCTGGAGAGATTAGAGTTGGAAGCAATCAAGGGAGATTTGTCCCTCATAAATATAAAGTCAGGAAAATGAAATAAAGAGAATGGATACAGAATGGATGAACCTAACCAACTGTACCTATAACATTAAAGCAAGTTCACTTCCTTATCTGTTTCATTTTGTCCTGATATTACTTTTGCTAATAACTAAACAGTATGGCTGACAAAATTAGTGTTGAATCAAAATTAGGAAGTGATGGGTCCATGGGAGGATCCCTGTCTTAAGATGTGACCCATAGCATGTAAAAATCTAGCTAGTTTAAAACAAACAGATATACAGTCACACTCCAGAAACAAATAGCTTGTCAGTTAGTACCTTTGAAATAAGATTAAATTTTGGGACTATGAAAGTCTGACAGTGATCCTGTGATTAACTCCAGTGAAAGGACAAAGAAAAATGGTTTACATTTATGCATTTATATTTACAATATTATTTCCTTGTACTCCGCTTTCTGTCTCTCTTTTTCCACCCAGTGGCTTTCGTTCTGTTTATAGATTATCCTATGCTCAGTGTGACAAGGACCATCTTTTTGGTCTGTGTTCGTACAACACCTAGCACAATGTGGTCATGGTCTATGATTGGGTTTCCTATGTGCTACAATTAATAAATAAGAGTAATAGTACATTTTAAAAGAACACCTCAAACAGGAAAATTGAATGTAGAGCCAATACGTTCTAAGGTGTCCCTTGGTACGTGCTGAGATCTACACGCATATAAAATTTAATTTCAGGAAAATGAAACAATACCGAACAGTATATTATGTTTTGTTTCTCAAACAAAAAGTTGTTAAAATAGTCTCATTAAATTCAGAGTATTTTTTATTTATATAGATAATTGAGTAGTGATCCATCTTGTAGTGAGAGAAGAAAAGATGTGAAGAATTTCTCATAAAAACTCAATCCCCACAGGATTTGAACATTTGCCATATAAGGTACATATACTCGAGATAATGATTTTTAGCTATTGTTCAGGACCATTTACAAATGATAAATACAGGAGAGGTATCCTCTCTTCTTGCACCATCCTAGAAACAAACTAAAAATTATAAGGAAAATATTTAATAATAAATTGACATATAGGTTTCAGAATTCAGACAAAGTCTGTTTCCTAATTCGTAGCAGATGTCCATGCAGGCAGAATATTATAAAAGTAGACAAGATTTGCAGCACCTATTGCTTCTTTGATTAAAGTGAGAAGATAAACAAATAATAAAGGAGTTTGTGGTTAATGGTTAGATCAGGGGTAGGCAACCTATGGCACGGGTGCTGAAGGCGGCACGCGAGCTGACTTTCAGTGGCACTCACACTGCCTGGGTCCTGGCCACCGATCCGGGGGGCTCTGCATTTTAATGTAATTTTAAATGAAGCTTCTTCAACATTTTAAAAACCTTATTTACTTTACACACAACAATAGTTTAGTTATACATTATAGACTTATAGAAAGAGACCTTCTAAAAACGTTAAAATGTATTGCTGGCACGCAAAACCTTAAATCAGAGTGAATAAATGAAGACTCGGCAGACCACTTCCGAAAGGTTGCCGACCCCTGGGTTAGATCAAGGGATTGGATTGGATACAGAAGGAATGAAATCTTGGCTCCTTTTAAGTGACTGGGACTTGTGCCATTGATTTCAGTGGTGCCAAGATTTCACCCCAGGACTTCTGGGTTCTAATCAGCTTCTGCAACTGACACACTGTGTCTAATTTGAAGAAGTCAGCCTCTGGATGGCCCAGTTTATAAACAACTTTGACAAGTAGCAAAGTTAAAGGTTTTTGGTTTGTTTTTTTTTAAAGTAAATGATAAATATAGCATAATCTCACTAATTTTACATGTTGATCCTGATTCTCCACTCTCTTAAACACGTTTTATGATGGTGTAAAGTCAGTATTTTTTATGAACACAAGCTCATTTCTTTACAAAAGAATTTAGTTTGTTTCAATTACTAGTAGTCAGGTTGCTTGATATAACAGTGTAAACTACACTGAGTCATAAAAATAATTAGACATTTGTTCCTCATCTGGATATCTACAGAGAACATACCTAATGGTTACAGTGTTCAACATTGCTAATTTTACAGTAAGAGCCTGTGTCCTACAGGATGTAATGGATCAAGTACAAACTGCTTCTTTTTCTCAGACAGATGTGAGAGCATGATGCTTTGATCTGTGTCTGACACAATACAGTTATATTGGTGTGTTGGAAACCATATGTTTTTCAGAAAGTGCTGTGCAGGGAGAACATGCTTTGGCAAAAAAAAAGAACATCAAAGTGTGATACCAGCTTAGTAACAGACAAGCAGCAGAAAAAAAAAGTGCTTCAGGCTGTGGAGAGAAGTGGAAATGTTATTATAATGTTGTCTCAGAAATCTGACTTTTCATTAAAATCAGTCAGAGGAAGTCAATTCCACCATAATCCTCCCCTTCTGCCTCTGGAGTAGTTTTGACAAGATCCATAATAATCCTGGAACACTGTGTAATTTTACAAACTCCGACACAAACAAGTGCTTAGCCCATCCTTGCTAGGCGCTGCCAGTTTTAACATAGGTGCAAGTTTAAGATTTTAATATGATTTTGTATTTTTCCATTAGTAGCTCAGGGCTCATCCTGTTGTATAACAGCTATTTCTAATCTTCCTTAAGACAGTATGAAAAATATTATACTCTTAGATGATTCTTCTAGGCCATTGTGGGACTGCCCCAGTTTTTCTTTGATGCAGTAATATTGATTGATGCCATAATAAAATGTCCAGAAGGTCACTGCATTAGGGTTGCTATGGCCACTAATGCTTTGTGTTGCTAAAACTCTGTCCTACACTTTGGATTGTTGCTAGACTGTGACATGCTTTCCTTTGTTATGCTGGGGAAGTTCAGTATATAAACAGAAATTAGGACACATGATACCACTTAATTAAAAGGAGAGTAGTCCAGAATTGTAATTGTTACACAGATGATTTGATAACATAATACCCTGTAAAAGGATCTGAAGATTGAAAAGTTGGAGTATTACTCAGGTTAACGTATGATACCTGGAAACAGACTTGAAGTGAAACCTGCTACAGAACAAAAACGCATGCTGTGCAGTACTAATCTAATTCAACAGACTCCTCTAAACTGAGATAGTCCACTGGTGTATCCATCGTTGTGAATGGGCAAAGAGGATATTTCATCAAAAGAAAAGCCTGAGAACACACAGAATAGTGTACCTTGTTCTACTGAATAAAAGTAGTAGAATAAACATGATGCTCTCTGCTTTCCAGTAGGTCAGTTCCAAAAAATGTGTTCTAATACAGCCAAGTGCAAAGTTGTATGTCTAGAAACAAGGAATTCAGCCCATACCTATAGAATGGGGGACTGTGTCCTGGAAAGCAGTGATTCTGAAAAGGACAGTACGGGTCATAGTGGACAAGCAACTGAACTCCCAGTAGGATGATGTGACAAAAAGGGCTAATGCAATCCTTGGATGTGTAAACAAGAGAGTAGGAAGGCGATTTTACCTCTGTATGTGGCTTTGGTGAGACCGGCAATGGAATGCTGTGTCCCGTTCTGGTGTCCACGTTTCAAAAAGAAGTTGAAAAATTGCAGAGGGTGTAGAAAAGAGCCATACAAATTATTTGAGGGCTGGAGAAAATGTCTTACAGCAAGAGACTTAGTGAGCTCAATCTGTTTAGCTTATCCAAAAGAAAATCTGAGATAACATGATTAGAGTGAATAAGTACCTTCACGGAGAGAAAATACTGGGTTCTAAATGGTTCTTTACCCTAGCAGAGAAAAGCGTAACAAGAGCCTATAACTGAAAGCTGAAGTCAGATAAATTCAATTTGGAAACTAGACACACATTTTTTTTAACAGTGAGAGTGATTAACTATTGGATCAAACTACCAAAGGAAGTGGTAGATTGTCCATCTCTTGATGTCTTCAACTCAAGGCCAGATGTGTCTTTTGGAAGATACACTTTTAGCTCAATATAAGTTTGGCTTTACTCAAACCCAAGTTATTGCTCTCAATACCAGGATAACAGAGTGAAATTTAATGGTCTGTGATATACAGAAGGCCAGTGTTTCTCAGCGACCGGTCAGTGAACCGGCACTGGTCCCTGAGATCTCTCTCAATTTAGAAAGGCAGCAAGCCAGTCCTTGGTATTAAAAAGATTGAGAAACACTGGACTAGATGATCTATGATCCCTTCTGACCTAATAAATGCTATGAATTCAGCATCTGGTTAACCCTTAGGAACTTTACTATAGCCTGATGGATGCCACTAGGTTCTCCCAAGGGGCATCAGGAAAGAGGAGAGTTTTCTGGCTGCCTGAAAGCAGGGCCAGGTCAGGACTCTTGGGAGAAACTAGTTTCTTCCAACTCCATTCTCAGTTCCTGGGAAGTTCTCTCTGCCTCAGCTTGCAATCCCAGTATGACTCGCCTGTCTTTTTTGCCTGTTGTCTACCTGTTTCTCATTCTAGGAACTAGCAGAGTAGTGAAGTAGACCGGTTAGGCTGAGCATCAGGGAAAGAAGAGACATAATGTTAGAAATGGGGAGCAGAATGTAGATGGAACCCACAGTCTGCATGACAGATAGATCATATATCTCTTGGCTTGTTGGTGGTAGGAACAGGTGTTTGTTGGGAAATGTTAGGGTAAGTAAAGACCTGGGAAGCTGCTGGTATGCTGACATGGCATTAGGGAAGAAAGGTACAGACAGGCAGTATTTCTTTGTTTAATAAATAAGTTGCCATATTTTTCTCTTCCCTGTTGCTTGTTGAGAAATTAATAAGCCTTGCAGCTGCATAAAAAATGTAGTTGTCTAAAGAATACCCTTTGTGTAAAAAAAAAAAGTGTTATCTCCCCCTCCCTTCTTTCCCAGCTACATAAGCGAGCCTGAGTCATGGCCCCTTCCTCCCTCCCCTGAGAACTGCTGATTAAGGAAACTTGTAGCAACAGATTATTGCAAATAAATGTATTGTCAAGGTAAAAATGCCCGTATAACGTGTAATGTTGTGAACAATAGAGAGGGGTGGGTATAGTAATTGTATGGGTGTTTCTATTACTTAATAAGGGGTTTTGGAGTGTTGTACTGGATGTAGGCATTTACATACTAACTTAAATAAAAAGAGTGTGCTGTAGCTAATCCAGTGCTTACTCGACAATTGGGTTGAGGGGAACAAGTATTGCAATAAAGAAGCCCATACTCAAATCTGCCTCTGGGTCAACCTGCTCCTTCTTAAGTGTTCTGTCATTTAGAATCAAGGAGAGAGAGAGAGAGAGTGAGGGAGTGTGTAGGGGATGTGTAAGAAAGTGGCAAATTTCCTCTTTGCTTTGGGAAAGTGAGTGGCCAGTAGTACTGAAGAAGGTGGTGCTCCAGTTTGGGGCTGAGGGAGAAGATGACTGGAGGCACCACCATATCAGTTCTCTAGGAACTCTAAACCTTCTCAAAGTGAACAAACACTACATGCAATTCTTTGCATTTCTCTCTCTGCTTCTCCTGTAATATTTGAGCTGAAACCACTGCATCCACTGTTGATCTTCCTTGCTTGATGTTTTCGTTCCTTACAAAGTCTTTTTTGATAATTCTTTCCAGCCATTTCATCCTGTGACTCACTAACTTGATGGGTCAAGTAGCAGAGGGGTAGCCGTGTTAGTCTGGATCTGTAAAAGCAGCAAAGAGTCCTGTGGCTCCTTATAGACTAAAAGACGTTTTGGAGCATGAGCTTCTGTGGGTGAATACCCACATGCATCCAGCGAAGTGGGTTTTCACCCACAAAAGCTCATGCTCCAATATGTCTGTTAGTCTATAAGGTGCCACAGGACTCTATGCTGCTTTGATGGGTCACTAATTACTACATTCCAGCACATCCCCTTCACACTCGAATAGCACATTGGTCCTATCTTTGTCACTTGTCTGGCATTTTTCCGGTATGGAGAATTCAGTTGAATTTCATTATCATCACCATTCCCCCATGGCCTAATGCTTGAAATGCCACACTTTGCAGACTGTCCAGTCCCACAGCCTTCTAACATTTCATTTCTAGTGCTGTCTGAGTCTCCACCAGAATTATATGTCTTGTGCAGTTGTCGTTTGAACAACTAAGTTAATTACAATTATAGCAGAGTGGTGAACTGTAAAACCAACTATGTCCTGGACACTACAGACATGCAAGTGCTTAAATTTACTCATGTGAGTAGTCACACTGAAATGCATGAGACTACTATTATCATGAGTGAAGTAAAGTACATGCATCAATGTTTGCAGGATTGGGGTTTTAGAGTGCAACTCCGTATGGAGGTCTATGTAGTGAACCTCACTGTAGACTTTGCTGAAAATCTTAATTGGAGACTACAATGGTAAGCAGACGATCCAAATGCTCATCTTTTCTCTTTTTAAAAATGTAGTTTATACTGTTTTAATTACAAAAACAAAACAGTTCATTTTAGTAAACCGAATGGAGTAAGTCTCTATATTTAAACTTAGTATTTTAGAGAGTGCCCCAAATGAAAATTTAATTAAATGGATAGAATAATTTATGTCACTAGTCTATGCCCCGTAGCATTGATCTTCTGCTGCATGCATGACCGTAGGACAATGTTCATTAAAATTCAGAAGACTACAACAACAACTGAGGGGGAAAACATCTTTGGCTAAAGATATGATCATGCATCTGTCACAGTGCACAAGCCTGTGGCCATTGAGAAGCAAAACATGACTGTATTTGTGTGTTTTAGGCAGTGGTATCTTAGTCTCTGAGACCTCCAACCTGACAGAATATACATGGCTATAAAGTGGAACATCTGTTAAGTTGTTTTTGTTTAGAGTGTGCAGTCTAGGGGTTAGCACATGAGGAATGAAAATCAGGATGCAATCCTAAATTTTTTTCTTGCTTAAGACCTTGAAAATGTTACTTAACCACCTTGCACTGAGTTTACTCACCTGTGAGATACCAGTAATAATATTTGCCTGGTTCACAGGAACACACTGAGGCATAATTAATGTTTATAAAATGTGTTAGAGATGCTCCAATGAAAAGGTGTGATATACAGACAAAAGCTTTTCATTACCTGAATTGTTAGGGTTGTATAGTCGGCGGTGGTCTATAATTAAACCTTAGCACATGGACAGCACTTTATTATAGTGCTCGGTTATAGTTCCATCTGGTACGAGTTGGAAAATTCTATTAGGAATTTATTCCAGGTCCCAGTCTTTTGCTTCCTGAGGAGCACAATCCAAGGGCCTGAGCCAAACCATTGATATTAATAGGAAGACTCCCACTGACTTCTGTTGGCTGTGGATCAGCCTCTAAACCCGTTGGGTTTGGAAAGAAACACAGTGTGTTATTCCTTCAAAGACCAGTGACAGGGTGAGAGAGATCTGGTGGGTGACAGGAAGAAATCAGAGCCTCCATTATGACTTTTTAATGTCTCACTCATTTCTGTGACCTTTAGAGGAATCAGTTTGATGAATGTGTGGTTCTAAATGGACTGTCTGCTACGTGGAGCTAGCTGAAAAACAAGAATTCAATTCTGTGAGGAAAAAAAATGAAGTTTTGAAATTTGTTTTTTGTTTTGCATGAGAATGAAACAGAGACTTTTTGAAACTTGGGGGGCAGGCAGGAGGGAGAGAGTGAGAAAAGGAACTAGCTACTAGTTCAGTGGCTGTGGCATGACACCCCTCCACACCCCTGCTGGAATGTAGAAGACCGAAGGTCAAATCCCTGCTCTAGCTCTGTATAATATGATGTTTGAAACTCACACCACATTTGAAGTTGCTTTGGGATAATATTGTAACAAACTGTGGCTGCATGCAGGTAGGCAGGAAGGTCCTCACAGAGGTACCAACCTTGGACCCAAAGACTATGAGAAATTGGATTGCAGGATTGGATGCAGAATCAAAGATCATTATGATTAAGGAGCTTCTAGGAGAATGGGGGTGGGGATGGGGGTGGGAAAAGCTTGTTGTTTCACTTGAACAGGGAAAAAAGTGATGCAAAGATTGAAAGATTAAGAGACCAGTAGGCAACACAGTGTTTCAACGGTCTCTTCATTTAGACTTTCAGGCACCTTGCTGGAGAACTTACTTCAAGTAGGGCTCTTATTATTAAGGTTGCTGATATTTCCCATTACAAAATCCTGTTTTGAGTTGCTTGTGAAATTGCTAAAGTCTAACCATTGAGGCTGACATTTTCTAGCCAAAATCGTTCCACCATTTCCAAGGACGAGACGACGGAAAAATGAATGCTTTTGCTTATGTTTAAAAAAATTCTGACAACCTTTTCTTTGAAAGGCTCAAGTACCCCATGGTTTGGAGCAGGGACTTGGCATTTGCTAGAGAATGACCTCTGTGTAAGGGATATGCCTTTTGCTTTTGCCATGAAAATCGATCAAAAATTGACCAAATTATAAGCTTTTGAAAAATCACAACATCGTAGATTATATTTTAGCAGCTAAACTCTCTGAAGATTCCATCCACACTGGGCATGGGCTAGCCCAGAACTGAGCAGGACTTTCCCTGCAACGGTAGCTCTGGGATGCTGTGAGTCATGCCAGGTCCAGGTTCAAGCACCTGAACTGACAACAGGGAGACTGTATCTCCTATGTCGTCAGTGCTCCCACCCTGTCCCACTGGGCCCAGGTCGCATGGAGCAGGAAGATGCCTGATTTGAATTCAGAGGGGGAAAGAGCTGTATCAGTGGGTGTGGGAGAAGCAGAAAGTAGGTCTGGACTTGGGGTGCACTTGGCAAGGAAACTGGAACTGAGAACCATTTGGGCAGGAGGAAGAGGGAGACAGATCTGACAAGGAGCAGGTGCATGGATAGAATGGGGATTGGATGAGCAAGGGAATTGGGACTGGGGTGGATACTGAGATTTATATGAGCAATTTGGAGGGGTGAGAGTGGGACTCACTGGGCTAGAATATTGGGAGTGGAATAAGAAGTCTTAAGAGTGGAGACCAGAACTAAGTAAGGAAAATGGGACAGGGAGTCATGGAAAGAGAAGAGACAGGTTTGGTTGGAGACAATGGGGCAGAAGAAGTTATGCTTGGAGGGAATATGCAGAAGAGCCTATGACCAATAGAACGCACGGCCCTCCAAAGCCTGGAATGGCACCCAAGATTCCTGTATTTCACTATTCCTCTGCTGTCAGCAAATATCTGTGAAACCCACTGGCAAATATCTGTGAAACCCACATTATGCCCCATTAATGCTGGTCCACAAGTGAGGAGAACAGCCTACTACCGCTATTTACTACTCTGTTACCTCAAAAGGCAGAATTCTGTGTGATAGATCCAAGGGTTCTAACCCTGATGACCCACGTGGGTATCAATATGATACTACATGACAGAGTTCGCTTTCTTTAAACACCTGTGAAATTACACACAAAAACTACATTAAAAGAACACTATTAGGATTACAAAGTCAAGCACTCACAACTTGGGAAATTCCAGAATTCAGGTTACCTGTGCAGCCTTAATTCTCCTTGTGCACATGCATTTGGATAGTCTTTAATTACATGATCACATAGTCTCTTTTCCCCCACAGGACACCTCCGTCATTCAATGCACAGCATGGACCTGCTCTGGGAATAAATCATGAACAGTATAAGTGCTTGACTTGTAACCATAATGTATTTTTTTAACGTGTGCATGTACATTTTTAAGATCAGATGACGTTAGGGCTATAAACTTCTTCTGTCCTTACAGTTGGAAACACTGATCTTTTGAACTAAAGTTCCCATAATAAAATGTAAGTGGAACACTCTAAGCCACTTTGAACTAAACGCTCGTTTAACCATGGAGTTCTCTTTTACTTTGATTACCGGCTACCAGCTAGCAGGGTTCTGTATTAACAGTAGTTAATAACACTTACAAGTCTACTTCTTTCCTTGCCTCCAAAACACCTGGGATTAAACTCACCTATGGCCTAAGCAAGGTATAACTGCCATTTATTTTAACATGGAAATTACTGCTGAAATCTTCAAAACTGAGAAGAGGGTTTGGATGTTCAGTTCCCATCTATTTTTATGGGACCTGGGAATCCAAATTCCTTTAAAATCTTCCCCTGCAAGACTTAGTAATAAATTTGGTGCCTAGACAGTGATTCATTTCTTATAAATAAAGAGCACTGCCCAAACACAAAGTTTTTGGCTGTATTTTCCCACCTTCCTATTTACCTAAGTAGCCCTGATTGTGACAACCAAACCTATTTGTGCTCATAAGTGAGGCCTATTTCATATGTATTTTTCAAGACTGATGCAATGAAGAAAAAAAAATCTGAAAGGGGAGAAAGAAACAAAGTGATGAGGCAACATGAACAGTCATATTCTGCCGTTGCTCATTCCCATATACTACTTGTTGTAATCTGCTTCGCAGCTCAGACTTGAGCCTGTGACTGCATGTATGCCTCCCTCACATCAACACACAGCTTTGTGCACTGGATACAATTAGAGCTGGTTGGACAATCGGCTTTTTTTCAGTGGAAAATTTAAGGGAGAGAAAGAAATCATTCTCTTTGACATTTTCCACAACAAACGTTTTCAATGAAAAAAACGAAAAACCAAAATATTTCAGCCGACAATGCAAATATTTTGATTTGGAAATGCTGCCACGGTGCCTTGAGTTATATTTTGGGTGGCTCGTACTTCCATTTTCCTCCATAGGGTGGGTTTCCTGGTCAGATTACATCCCTCATGAACAGTCTCCTATTATGTTGAGGGCAGTGTCATGAAAGTATCTGCTCATTGCGCATCATGGGGAATGTAGTCTATCTAGGAAGCCCAGCCAACTGAGGAGAATGTGTATGTGCAGAAAGTGAAATGTAACTCCTGTCACATACCGTGGTGGGATATTTAAATAAAAATATTCTGATTTTTAGCTGAAATATTTTGGGCTTTGGAGAAAGTATTTCAATTTTCAGGTGTTTGGCTTTTCAACCTAAATACATAAGTACATAATTTAAAACTTTTTTTGTGGAAAGGAGGCACTTATCATGAAAACATTTTTAGTCAAAATCCAATTTTCCATCAAAAGGCAGTTTTGATGGAAAACTTTTGTTGAAACCTAGTTATTCTTAACACTTCCAAAAAGATATTGTTTTCCCTTACATTTTATGCACCATTGAAAGTGGACAGTGTGTTGTGAAAATATTAAAAACTAAAAAGAGATTAATTGTACTGACATGGTCATGTATGGTTGATGTCCAGGAGGGACACTTGTTTTACATGATAAGTTTAACATCTCTGAAAACTTGGTTTCTTCATTTGCCCTGTGCAATCCTTATTTTTCCCCTGATTAACAGTTTTGAGAAAGGACAAATGACATCATCAATCACCCATGATTTCACTGAGCGATGAAAGTATAAATACAAAGCCGTGCTGCTTTGCTGGAGTGAGAGAAAGTGGGTTTTAGCCCACGAAAGCTTATGCCCAAATAAATTTGTTAGTCTCTAAGGTGCCACAAATACTCCTCATTCTTTTTGCTGATACAGACTAACACAGCTACCACTCTGAAACAGTACATATAGTGGAATCTGCGAGGTTTGATTTTAATGCTCTGTTGGAGAGAAATGTTAAAGATAAAAGGAAACCCAACCTGTGGGCAGGACATAGATCACAGTCTTCAGGTGTACTCTGTAATTTGCAAGTGTGAATGAGAGTGATACTTTGAGAATACTAATTTTTCTCCCATTTCTTCTCAAAGTAAAAATGTGGAGCTTTTTCCACTTAATATAGTTGCCATATAGGCATAACTAATAGTGTAGTTTTACCTTCAGAGCAATTAGAAGTTATCATTCTACCTATGAAAATGGGAAGAGGGTGGGGGGATCTTGATCACAAAAAATCCTCTAAACAGAAAAATCATAAGGAAGTAATGGTACAGTGTTCTCATCTAATGATAACAAACAGAATTATTACGATATGAGATATAATACTATATCAACTTTTCTTCATTCTAATTTTTTTACAGTGGATCTTCTACTAAACTCATCAATATAATCATTATTTCAGAAATAATTTCACATAGTGGTCGAAGATGTTTTAAAACCTTTACATTGATAAATGTTCCTTTCTCACTGCAGCATGTGCTTTCATGAGGGTGAAATTCTCATGTTCAATAAGTTTTAAAATGTTCATTATTCTCATCCAGGTCAAATTAGAAGATTAATTTTCTCTATTTTCTACAGGATATTGTTTAAATGAGAAGATCCTTAATACTCCCAAAGAAATTATGATATATTTTCTTGCCAGAATGGCAATGGCATTAATCCGAATGGCGTTTGGTTTACAAAATCCTAAATGTATCAAAATAAAAATGAGAGAGTCAAGTTAGGTAAGGTAAAATCTTTTTATTGGGCCAACTTCTGTTGGTGGAAGGGACAAGCTTTCCAGCTTCACAGAGCCCTTCCTCAGGTCTGGAGGAAGATAACCAGAGTGTCCAATATTCTATTGTTACAGACAATAGAGAAAAATCCTGGTGCACTATTGATTGATCACAGTCATGTGTAACTCAGTATGTTTCTATTTATTGCAAAAGAAGTGAATAATGCTGATATCTGGAAAAATGTGAATCAATCAGATAATTTATGTACGTAAGTGCATACTAATTAGCTATAGCTCAGTTAAAGGAAAGTAGAAGTGGGTCTAAAGTAAAATCTTAAATCCAATCTCCTTACCCTAAAGATTTGATGTTTAGTTTTCAACCTCAGTACAGCTGGATGAAACCTATAGTGTTGATTCCTAATCATATTTTTTAAAGGAAGCTATTTTCCTGATCTGGCTCAGTACAGTCTAACATGTCAGAAACATCACAAGAACAACTTGATGTAGCTATTTCCCTAATTCAAGATATCTTAAATATGGTAAGACAAGCACTTTTTGTGAAATGTGCACCCTTTGGGATCAAAATATCATGAAAACAGCTCATGAGATATCAGCATTCAACCCAAAACTTAACACACTTTAGCTTCAAAATCCAAACCCTCATCCTAAACCTAGTCTGAGGATATGTCTACACTAGAAATGTAAGACATAGAACAGGGGTGGGCAAACTTTTTGGCTTGAGGGCCACATCTCGATATGGAAATTGTATGATGGGCCATGAATGCTCACGAAACTGGGGGTTGGGGTGTGGGAGGGGGTGGAGGGCTCCATCTGGGGGTATGGGCTTTGGGTTGGGGCCAGAAATTAGGAGTTGAGGGTGTGGCAGGAGATTCTGGGCTGGGGCAGGGGGTAGGGGTATGGAGGGGCTTGAAGGCTCCAGCGGGGGAGGCGGGCTCTGGGGTGGGGCTAGGGATAAGAGGTTTGGTGTGCAGGAGGGTGCTCTAAGCTGGGACAGAGGGGTTCGACAGGTGGGAGGGGGATCAGCCCTTTTAGCCAGCACTGCACCTCTGTGTAGGAGCCAGAGGGGAGAAATATTGCTGCTTCTGGGAGCCATGGAGAGCCAGGAAAGCATCCAACCTCACTCCCCAGCTGGAGTACCAGAACAGGGCAAGCCCTCGACCACCCCTCCCGGCGGAAGCTCAAGGGCCGGATTAAAAGATCTGAAGGGCCACATGTGGCCCGCAGGCCATAGTTTGCCCACCCCTGTCATAGAATCATAGGACTGTAAGGGACCTCAATAGGTCAGCTAGTCCAGTCCCCTGCACTCATGACTGGACTAAGTATTATCTAGACCATCCCTGACAGGTATTTGTCTAACCTGCTCTTAAAAATCTCCAACGATGGAGATTCCACCACCTCTCTAGGCAATATATTAGGTCAACTTCCAGTCACTGCAGTAATTACTGCAATGTTGCATGTCCACACTGCCCTGCTTGCATCGGTGGTGTGCGTCCTCACCAGGACAGTGTGGGTAGGTGAGATCCCGGTCTCTCTACTCTGTTGGCAGCTCCCTGCTGGGAGCCCAGCTGCCCCAGAAGCTCCCAGCCAACATAAGAAGAAGCAGTACTCCAGTGGGGGTTAGGAAATGTACTTTTTTGTGTCCTTGGGTCAACTCTGAGATTTACCATGTAAATATTGTAAATATCCCAATGAAGAATGAAACCTCTGGATTGGGACTGATTTACCCCGGCTCCCTCTCCCCCAGTGCCAGAGGGAGAAGTGCTGAGCCCTGTTGTGATGAAAGAGGCGTGTGTCACACTATTCATATGATGGCTCAATATTTTGGTGCACATCAAGATTTATTGTCGTTTCAGGAAAGAAACTGACCTCATCTTTTCCTTGATCGATGTTTAACTATTGGATCAATATGTCTTGCTATTCTTGTCAATGAATAGCAGTACATATAATATATGCAATGGCCATGATTAGCCACTTTCAAGTTCCATACTTGACATATGACAGCACAGCTGGGTTCAAGGGCATCACGGTATTTCAAGGGAGAGCGTGTACAGACTGCAATTCTTTATACTCTAGTTGCCAGAGCCTATGAGCCTGCATGGACTGTGTGCATGAATTACTTTACAAAGAGAGGCATATGCTCCTCCTCTTATATTTACAGTCCTTGATGAGAATGAAATCAAGTAAGCATGAGTAGTTTCCCTATATAAATCTAAGATAAAGGTTGTATTGTTGTGGTGATTTTCCCATTCTTGCTATTACTGCTATAGAATGTAATCCCTAGCAATGGAAATCTGAAAGGTATATTGATATGGTGTGTTATCTTGAAAACATAGATAACAATATCACAGAAGATAGGTAACTTGATGCAATCTTGCTGATTTAGCATTGCAAAGTTGGCATGAACATTTAATAGCCCAGTCATTGTCACAGTTCAGGGCAAATGCACCTGTATTACCTTTCTGTGGTCAAGCAAGGGCACCCATTTTCAGGCTTTTGTCCCCTCAGCAATCACCTCCCTTGATTGGAGACCTGCGTCTCTCTCCCTCCTGATCAGGATTTTTCCAGGCTGCACAGTTCCCTGACTCTTCTGTATTACTCCCTGAAAGCCAGACTGCACTTTGCTTCCTCTCTGGAGGCTATAAACAGCTTAACTGTCCACAGTTATAAGGTATCATGCAGCCCTTTCAAAGCAAACATTTGTTCTTAAGATGAAAGCATTATAGAGAAAGCACATTTAAAAACGAATAAAATAACCTATATGCATGCTAAGAAGTTTACTAGAGATCACCCCTAAATCAAACCTCAGGCTCCGATAGGTGTCAGTCCTTCATACTCCATACACAGATTTTTCTGTGGTTACAAGTTCATAACAGCTTTTGCTCAGAACAAGAACAACTGTGAATAGTTCATTCTTTCCTTTATACAACTTAGGTCTTTGGTCTGGGCCTCGTATAACAGACAAGTCCCCTTCTCAGGCTGTAACTTCAAAAGGCTGAGATTTTGCATAACTGGAGATGGTACATTCACATTCATTTCCTCCCGGAGATCACCTGGGAAATCCACTTAACTTTCTCCCAAAGGTTCATTCTTTTCTGGCACATTGTTCAAATAGTCCTTTGAAGGTTATAACTTCCCAGGGTTTACACTGGGCATGACTCCCTGCTATAGAAGTTACATACAATTCCATAATAATACATACACTTTGTATTTCTAATACATTGGACTCCAAAGCTATTTAAACTTAATTCAGTAAGGTTTTCTAAGGGAATTGCTGTATCTGTCACAGCCACAGAATCTATTTGTCTGCTTTTTGCCATGATGATTGATGAGAATGGAAAAAAAGCTAAAGGATATTTTGCTTGTCTGCCCAAAAGAATTAGTTGCCCCAGATGAAGGGTAAATAGAATTTTGCAAGGTGTGATAATATTCCAAACACTGATTTTTAGAGTATTTCTGCTATGAGGTTCAATTTCAACCATGATCAAAATGAATGACAAGGCCATGGTTCATAAGTCAGTGCCTAGCATAGAGTGGGTGCCACATAAGTATGATATAATGTAATACAAATAATGAATAACAACAGTAGACCTGTTGGTGGATATTCATGTCACTATTGTAAGCTCCTTTGCTGTAGCTAGACTGCAAATTCCCTTATAATGTCGTTTGACTGCCTGCTTGTAAGATTCTGTGGAAGAGCAGCAACTTTACAAGGGAGCATTGCACAAGTTCCGCTTCTCCCCGTCCCTCCCAGTGCTTCCCCCACTGCTGTTTGGCGGGGCTCAGGACTTTCTGTGAGGGAGCAGGGAAGCACCGCGTCTCCACTCCTTCCTCTCCCTCCCAGAAAATCCTAAGCGCCGCTAAACAGCTGTTTGGCGGTGCTTAGGACTTCCTGTGAGGGAGAGGCAGGAGTGGGGAAGCGCTGTGTCTCCACTCCTCCCCCCCAGAAAATCCTAAGCGCCGCTAAACAGCTGTTTGGCGATGCTTAGGACTTTGGGGTTGGGGGAAGTGGTGTGCTCCAGAGAGGAGGTGGAGTGGGGGTGGGAAGAGGTGGGTCTGGAGTGGAGCGGGGATAGGAAGAGGCTGGCCTGGAGCATTCCTGGCAAAATACGAGCCTGTTCTCCGGGGAAGCTGCCACTGCTGTTGCAAAGGTGCTTCCTAGCGTCCTTGCCTGCAGCGGGCTGTGCCTGTGTGGGGTACGGCACGGGCACTTCCCAACCGCAGTACAGTACACAGTATAATGCCTTTTGTCTGCCCCCCCAAAATTTCCTTGGAACCTAACCCCCCGCGTTTACATGAAATCTTATGGGACAATTGGATTCGTTTAACATTGTTTCACTTAAAGTTGCATTTTTCAGGAACATAACTACAACGTTAAGTGAGGAGTTACTGTACTCATGTACATAAAGTTAAGCATATGCAGGATTGGGACAGTAGTTTAATTTATGTTAAGATTTTATGTAGAAACTACATTCCCATTTTAAGGGAACCTTTGATGGATGACTTGCGCTCTGTGACAGCACGCTGTAGAAGGTTTTTCTGCTTGTTTGTAGCTGAATACATTCATACTGGAGGATTCTCTGCAGCTTGAGGTCTTCAAACCACAATCTGAGGACTTCAATAACTCAGACATAGGTTAGGGGTTTGTTATAGAAGTGGATGGGTGAGATTGTACAGGAGGTCAGACTAGATGATCATAATGGTCCCTTCTGGCCTTAAAGTCTATGACAGGGCCGCCCAGAGGGGGGGGCAAAGGGGGGAATTTGCCCCGGGCTCCGCAGGGGCCCCCAAGAGAAGAGCGGAGGCTCCTGCCTCTGCCCCTCTCCTGGAGCCTCAGCGCATCAAGCGCCGAGTCTCCGGCCGAGCCCCTGAGCCCCGCCCCGCTCAGAGCGGCGTGGGGAGGGGGCGGGGCAGCTGCCTCCGCTCGGCGTGGAGCTCCCAGCCCCGCCCCCTCACCACGCGGCTCTGAGCGGGATGGAGCTCAGGCCCCGCCGGAGACGCGCTCGGGTAAGAGGCTGAGGCCAGGGCGGGGGGGAGGAAGCGGGACCCGCCGCCGCCGCAGCCGCAGCGCAGCCCGGTCTTCGGCGGCGGGGGGCCCCTTCTGTTCCGGGACCCGCCGCCGATGGGCCCCGACCACCCGGGGCTGGGACCCCCCCCCGCCACCGAATTCCCGCCGAAGACCGGGCTGCGCTTCGGCGGCGGGTCCCGCTTCGGCGGTAATTCGGTGGCGGGGGGCTCCCGCCGCGGGTCTTCGGGGCACTTTGGCGGCGGGTCCCGGAACGGAAGGGCCCCCCGCCGCCGAAGACCCCGGGCCCCCGGAATCCTCTGGGCGGCCCTGGTCTATGAGTCAATGAATCTATACTTTTTTTTTTTACACTGCTGCCTTTTGTACATTTTCAATATGAAGGTTAAGACTAGAGATGACCCTATATCAGAGTCATCAATTTAGACACAGATTTTGAACACTTTGTCATTATGGAGAGATTCACGTCTGGTGGGGTTTGGTTCAATATGTTATAAAGATAGGTGCTGGTGGCAAAATGTAGATTTAGATATCTAAAGTTTGTATTTGAGATTTTGCTTGAGGCTCATATCTAGTAAATATGAGTATGTACAAATGTCTTGCTATTCTGGCAAATGTGCCACAGTAAAGATGACAGAGACAACTATTTTTATTTGAAGCACCATCATTATGCATTTTATATAATGAAAAACTGTTAAAGGCAATTTAGATGGTCCTGTTCAACACTTCCGGATGAATACAGAATAGGAGTAGATATCTGAGAAATTAAAAAAAAAATCTGAGTAATATTTTTTGTTTACCCCTGAAGCCTGCAGCAATGAGGCCCTCCATATGGTTAGTTAAGATACTAACTTGTGATAATCCAAAGCTTTTCCTAACATCACAAGGGCTTTCAAGACCTGCAGAACTTGAAAATGGCTACACTGGAAAACATCAATTATATAACTGGCTGCTTCTTAGTATAATTTAATACATAATTAACTCAATGTTCTTTTTTGATGATTTCACACAGTTATGCCATATCTTCTGTCACAGTCATATGGCTTACAAGGAATGTTTAGAACATCCTCTCTAAGGCCCTTATCCTGAAAAGCATTTGAACGCTTGCTGCAATTTAAGCACATTAGCCCTCCCACTGACTTCAGTGGGACGGCTTACATGCTTAAAGTCAAATGTCTGCTTTAATGCATGGCATGGCCTGGGCCACAGTGCTTAGGGCAGGATAATACTCATTCTAGTAACTGAACAGGGACAAAGAGTTCCCCACTTCCTGAACCAACTGTATTTTGATTTTGAGCACGTGGCTCCCAAGTCAACATGACTTATTTAAGTGTTTTAAAATGTTGAAGTTGTTTATCTATATAATAAAATTGGAGCAGTGCTTTGCACAATATCACTATACTAATTATCTGAGTAGAACTGTCCTTTTCCAATCAATTCCAGGGAAGGGGATATATAATATAATGAAAATATGCTTATTCAAACCACTACAAAACAAACAAACAAAACCCAAATCTGATTTGAAGCATTAAGAAATGGTATACAGAACACTTTAAAACCGCATTTGAGTAATCTGCAATTTAAAGTAATTTAAAAAAATGAATTTATGTTTCTTTTAGTGTTATGCAATCGTGGATCCTACAAATGGCTCTGCATGTCAGTGTGTCTCAATATCTGTTCAATCTGTGTGCAATAACTTGCAGCATCAGGGCCTTGGTTTTTTTTAACGCAGCCCTTCCACAGGCAAATTCACATTTAAATCAAGGAGGACTGAGGAATAGCTGTATAGGACTAAGCATTTTGGCCTACAGCTAGGTTTCTCTCAATATGCTGTCATATTGGTCTCTCTCACATTTTTATCTCGTTCACAAACTAGGTAGCCTATAAAGTTGCATCTGTCCATTGGTTAGCTCTAATGCTGCAACTTAAAAATACAGTTCACTAACCATTTTGAATGTAAAATGATGGATTTATTTTTATGGGTGGGCCTTAGTGACTTTGAAAGTCAATAAGACCTGTGCTCTTAAATTGCTGGCACCTTTTTGAAAATCCCATTTTGCTTCTGTAATTCTGGCTTTGGAACTGACCATTTAAAGGGAGTCTATCAATCTGATTTTTTAAAATGAACTAATTATAATCAATTGCAATTGATAATATGTGAAATAAAATAACATCTTGAATCATGTCCTTTAAATAATGTCTCGAATCTAAAAAAAGAAAGGCTTTGTAAGAAAAACAATGATTTTCTAATGCTTTTCTGCTCCCCTTGTTATCATGGTCTTTTTATAAAAGGAGAAATTAACATTTCAGTCCTGCAAAGACTAATGAACATGCTTAACTTTACACAGGTAAGTACAGTTAAGCATGTGTGCAAGTGTTCAGAGAACCAGAGCCTAACTGCCCTATAAAAAGAAAATAATGAAAATGACTGTAACAAAAGCTCTGTCAAATGCAAAAGTGAACAAGCTGAAAAATAAAACACGTTTTTAGTTACAAATGATCCCTAAAATTACTGTAGGTTCAGAATTTTCAGACATCAGTGTGATTTTTGTCTCCTTTAAAAAATTGAAACAATATATTTAAGAATGAAATCTTACACAGACACTAATTGTAAAGAGCTCCAAGTAATATATTGCAGTATAAGAGTGAACAGTCTATTTTTTCTGTCTTTATGCCTGTAGGTGAATGGAGTAGGACATACATTTTTACCTGGAAATAGCCATAGACTGTTTTTAACTGAAAACAACAATATAGATTGTTTAGAGGATATGTAGGCAAGGAAAGATAAAAATCCATCCAGCATGCATCCAAAAGCATTAGCTGTTTTCTCAAACTAGTGCCATTGCGTCAGAACTGTGGAATGACCTGCATTTTGTGATTATATCTTCTTTTTAGAAGAAAATCATGCTTTATTTTAAAATTCTCATTTTAAATTTTTCCAGATTAAGTCAAAACAAATCAGATAAAGAGATTAATTTTAGGCCACGTTATGAAGTCACTGTGCTTACTTTGTGGAAACATATATGTACAGTCATTGTACATGTGGGAAGATAAAACAGGGTGAGCTTTTTTTATTAAAGCAGAAATAATCCCCTAATTGGGGGTGATTTTTTTTGGGAGCGTGTGCTAGACTTTACCAGCAATAAATAGCAAACAGCTAGAACATGTCGGAACGTGTGAAAGGCAAAAGACTTTTCACAACCAAAGGGAAGATGAACTTTGGGAGCAGCAGGTTACAGAGATGTTTCTCTCCAGTACTAATCAGCAAGGAGTAAAGTCATCATGAGTGACAATTACAAACCTCTCATTAGAGGAAATGATTGTGCAACCAGGCAGAATGATTAGCTGATTGATGTTTGGTGAAGGACGTGGCTCCTCCTTGTCCCGCTGCCTTCTGAAGACATAGCTGATATTATCAAATACATATTTCAAGTAGCTCAAGTATGGCTTCTTCATTTGGTTCATGATTGTTTAAAGATTTATTCTAAATAGTTAGATTTATACACAACCATTAGCTGATGCCAAGAAAGCCTTTTCTGATGGGTTTTAAAACATTGTTTCCCTTGCTGCTGTTTATACATATATCTTTGGATGCATGAAGCTGAAATATGTTTCCTTCCTAAAATTGTTTTGTTCCATTTCTCACACTGTGGTGTATTATTGTAGGGTTGCTTATGCATGCTGGGCTGCTACTAGCATCATTTTCTTCATTTGTATGGGCGGGGGCCCGGGGGGCGGAGATAACATACGCTAGTGGAGTGGCCCAATTTGTTTCAATAGCAAGAAAACAACTCTTTGCCAAGAAAGTTTCTTCCCTTTTATTCACAGGTTTTAAGGTTCCTGGGTTGTAACAAGGAAACACTTTTTAAAAACAAAAACAAAAGGCAAAATGAAAAGGCTCCTCAGGAGCTAAAAGGACGGTATTCCAGCACTTCAGCTGATGGTACCAGAACTCCACCTCCCTTCTTAGTTCCCTCTGGCTTTCTTCTTTCTAGCTAACAGGGAACTGGTTTTAGTGAGCCTCAGTGGGTTAGTGCTAAGCTCCCTAGTGGGCCTTCAGCTCTGCCTGATTACCCTGCCCCCCGTGTCTCCGGATAGCTTGTGATTCTAGTCCTCCTTGGCCTCTGTCAAAATCCCCCAAAATTGAAATGAAATTTGCAGGCTAGCACAGCAGGGGAGTTAACCCTCTATTTGCAAGTACTGAGGTGGTGACTTTGTACTGTCATAAGACAGCATTGAAACACTCATTTGGAAAAAAAGAATAACATGGGTTTCCGGGGTTGACACAGATAGAAAAGTGCGAGTAGTATGGTATAGTCATTGAAAAATGCAGTTTCAGTCGACACCAAAACTATTTACAGAGACAAGGTGGATGGGCCGGACACGGCTACAGCTACACTACATATATATACCAAAACCTGTCTGCCAGTTTGGACCAAGTTTGCCAACTAATTGCAAGTGAACGAAAAAAAAATCAAAGTGACGATGAACAGTCATTATGCTGGGAGAAAACGGTGAGAATGATTCTAAATCAGGGTTTCTCAAATGCGGCCACCGGGGGCTTTTTTTGTGGCCACAGCCTCCTGGGCGGTGATGGGGGAGCAGCGCCCTTTTCCCCTCTCCCCCCACCCCATGTTGCTCCTGGATGCTCTGCCTTGATGTTGGCTGCTAGGGCTGTAAGCAGGGGTCAGGCCCCGCCCCCCCTGGAGACAGCTGGGGCACAACACTGGACGAGCAGGCAGCCGGTGAGTTCCCCACCTTCCCAGGGACGGTGGGGCTCAGGCTTTGGGCTTCATCCCTGGGGTGGTGGTGGTGTGGCAGGCTCCAGCCATGGGGCTTCAGGCTCCAGCCCTGGGCTTCGGCTGCATGGTGGCAGGCCCCAGTCTCTGTCCATGCAGCTTTGGACTCCTTCCCCAAACCATGGGACTTTGCCTCTGTCCCCCACCCCTCCCAGCACTGCACCCCATCACTCCTGGCTTCTGCTGTCTCCCCCACAATCTCCCATCCAGGGCTTAATTTGTCCCCAGGTTTGCCAGGGCTGAGTAAGTCTGCTGTGAAAAGTGATATTTGTATGTTTGTTAATATCACTTTTAACAAGAGACTTACTCACTAGCAGTAAATAAATTACAATGATTTGGACATGTCTGTGTGCATATTTATTTGTTTGTCCTAAAGCTAATTCACGCTTTTTCCAAAAATACGTAGAGTGGCCACCAGCAAAAGTTGGTGGCTGCATTCTGAGGCCATCAAAAATTTTGTCCTGAGAACCCCATAACCTGGGGGTTAGGGCACTCACCAAGTATGTAGGGAGATCCAAATTGCTCCAAGGACTGTTTTTAATTATCTAGAAAAAGTGGAACAGCTTCCACAGGAGAGGCTGAGAACTCCTCCAATAGCTCAGTGGCTTAGGGCACTTTTCTGCAATGTATAAGACCCAAGTTCGCATCCTTTTTCCACATTACCCAGTGGTGGGAATTGAACCTGGGTATCCCCACATCCCAAGAAAGTACCCTAGTCATTGGGCTAAAGGTTATAAAGGAGGTTGTCTTCCCCTGCTGTCTCTGGGTATTTTGTGGATCTAGTCCTCCTTGGCCGCCTCTGTCAAAATGACCAAAATGTAAATGAAATTTGTCAGGTCAAAAGGATTCACTGAAGAATTTCATTTCTGGTTCAACCCAAAACTCAATGTTTTTTTTTAATTGCAAGCCAATGGAAAAATTCATTATTTGTGCAGTTCTTGGGGGTCAGGGAGGGGAAGGTAAATTACATTTTGGAATTACCATCCTCTACAATATCTGTTTAAATACTTAGCTGCAAATCCCCACCTCTGCTCTCGCAAAGATGCCAGCTTTTATCACTCGTCTGTCCAATTTCCCCCCAAACACCTTTCTGCTTATTCCCATGCTGCCCCTTATGATTGGGAGGATCCCAACAAAAAGCCACTGTGTTGTCCTCCTTAAGACTCACCTCTGTTATGCCCACCCAACGCTTAACAATGGCCAGGCAATTGGTAAGCTGTGACTGCTACTTATCCTGATGCTTCCTGGTCTGTTTGTTGATGCCACCAGTTGTGCCTTTTCATATACTTATATTGTAATCTCTTTGTAGCAGAGACTGTGTACAATACCTACCACAACAGGGTCACAGCTCCCTGCCTGGGGTCTGGAGGAGCTGCTCTAATATAAACAATAGTCACATTAATATTTGAAGTGAATGTTACTGTGTAAAACAAAGACTTTTTCCTTTGTAGGCCTGATACTTTGTGAGCAGGGGTACAGGATATTTTAGTAGAGTTTCCCATCACAAACCTGAAATACTGAAGTCAATGAGGCTGAGAGCAGAATTTGGTCCTTCATCGTTGCCTGTCAAAATAGGGTGTAATTCTGTCCAGCCCCTTGCTTCTTCCTAAAAAGTAAAATGTCTGTAGGAAACTCTGAGATATTGACATCTAGAAGCACACTTGATCCTGTGTCTTTTTTCACCCCAGATGAGAAGGGTGGGGCTTAAGTATTAAGGTAGAATGTATGAATCTGCCCTGCACTGATCACGGGTTTTGAAGGAAAGCTAGATGCAGAGAAAAGAAAAATAGGCAGGATGGTGGAGGGAAGCCTTCTGTGCTTAATACAGTGGAAAAATAGTTCAAAACCTGTTCATCCGTGTGACCTCTTTAATGCTGCCAAGGTCAGTGAGACCTAGCATGATGCTAAGTGCTGGTGATGAAAGTTTTAAGCTCCTCAGGGGCAAAAATGTTGAGCGAAAAGTGGGTGCTTAATGGTAGCATCTAATGGTACTTGTTCAAGTTAATTCCCCATGTGCCAATGACAGTACCCCAAAATAAGTGTCAATATATATCAATTGTCCATTTGGGCTGTGTTTATTCTCCACACACCCATCCCATCTCTCCATTTGCCTTTACACATTTGCTGTTGACCTGTTTCCCAGCATATGTGCAGAAATCCAGGGGAGATAAACATTTGTCATTTACTTGGAAACAGTCTCTTGTATTGCCACTTTTTTTTGTTTGAAGTCTGAGAAAATCCAAGTTATTGGCATCTGACACCAAGGGTGGAATAGATGCCTATGTAATTATCTCTGTGCAGCAAATCAGGTAAACCATAGGTACATTAGAACTGTCATGCCAGAACAGACTAATAGTCCATCTAGATAGGTATCCTATCGCCGACAAAGTGGGTATTCACCCACAAAAGCTTATGCTCCAATATGTCTTTTAGTCTATAAGGTGCCACAGGACTCTTTGTCGCTTTTTACAGATCCAGACTAACATGGCTACCCTTCTGATACTATATCCAACAGTGGTGCATGTATCATAGAAAGGCATAAAACCCCTAGAATACAATTAATTAATTGTTCCATACTATAAAGTAACTAACTAAGGAAAAAAATCGGGTGCCATTTTATATTTAGGTTTCATTTATAAATAGTTCATATAAGGTTAATAATTGGTTAACAGTTTAACAAACAGCGCATCAATTGTTATTGATTACTAAAGAGGTCAGTTGGTTGCTTATTATCTTCTATAACATCTTTGACTGATGATACTGGCCTACTTTGTAAAGTGCTTTGAGATCTAGTGATGAAAAGTGCTATATAAGTGCTAGGCGGTATTATTTATTATGATGATCTTAGAATCTGCTGTAACATCTGATTTTCATATTTGTAATATGCTTAAAACATCTTTTAATCTTTTATTACCTTTAATAAACCATTTATAAATGGAACCTTATTACAAACTCTGATATACCACTGCTAACGCATCACTTTGTGAAAAGATCACTGTGGTACAAGTTTATACACTAAAATAGCATGAAGCGTTGAATATGTACCATACAGTGAAAAATATAACCATGTAATTAAAGCGTTTTTAATATAACAAATTAAACTGCCTGAGTAATTTATTTTGTGATCCAGATGAGATGGAAAGTATTCCAATGTGAAATATATTTCACTTAAACATTATCTGCTAAGGTTTGTACTATAAAAATGAAAAGTCAGCCCTCTCCCTGCCCCCATTCTCTGTCATTGCTGACATACCATCTGTCAGAGGATGGGATGGCCCTATAAAGAAGCTGGAATTACCTCCACCAGTGACTGATTAGCTGCCTCTCAAGTGATGGGACTTAGGCCAGGGATCAGTTGATAGTCTGTGAGGCCACATGGTCCTCTGATAAAAGGCCAACAAACAGCTCATTGATAGTTGTATCAGCCGGGACAAGGTAAGCTCTTGCAAGAGACCCCTGGTTTATCTTTTGGATTTATGCTGAACTGTCTTGATTTGGAAAGAACCCTGAAGAAAAGGGATTGAAATACTGTCACAGTTGGGACTGTTTGATGCACTGGCTAGTGTTACCCGCTGCCTTCAGTGTGAAGAAGTCTTGTCTGTTTCTGGCTGAGTCTCGACACCCTACCATCACCTTCCTTTCAGTCACTCAAGCATTCTCCTCTTGGCTATACCATCCCAGTCTTCACCTTACAGGTTAGCAATAGGTCCTCCTGAATCCCTACAAATTGTTCCTCTGTGATATCCAACCCCTGATGCTGGCTACTAACAGAAATCCCTGATCCTCTGCCCTCAAAGAAGCAGTGTGCCTCAGTTTGAGTTTCATCTTAAATCACTGCTCCTGTAAACCACATAGCAACTGTGAGCACTTATAATAAAATAAAAGTAGGTTTATTTAAGAAAGAATTAAAATTTAACTAGAAACCAGAGAGAATGAAGGAAACAAATGGTTACAATTTAAAGCAAGAGCAGCAAAGAGTCCTGTGGCACCTTATAGACTAACAGACGTTTTGGAGCATGAGCTTTCGTGGGTGAATACCCACTTCGTCGGATGCAGCATATAAATATATAGCAGAATATAAAGCAAAATCATAAAACATGAACCTGGGTCTACCCTTAGGCCATGTCTACACTACCATGTACGTTGGCAAAATGTATGTCGCTCAGGGGTGTGTTTTTTCACACCCCTGAGTGACATAAATTTCAACTGTATAAGTGGTACTGTGCACAGCGCTATGTGTGCAAGCTCCGAGCTGCCCAGGCTTGCTCTGCTCGGCCTGCCAGGGGAAGGAGGGCTCTGTCAATCCTATGTTGTCCCCACCCCGCCATGCATGTTTCCAGCTCCCTCAACCCCTCTCCCTGCAAGCCAGGCCCAGGAGGGGGTGGGACAGCTCTGCAGCCGGACGCGACCTCCTGGGTCCTAGTGCTAGTTGTTTTCCCCTTCTGATGTGTGCTAGGGGACCTGCTGGACTGTGTCCTGTAGAACTGTGAGTTCCCACGGTGAGGTTGGGCAAGGGCTCAGGGTGTAGTAGGAGAAATGGAGGTAGGAGAATGAGGTGGGAGAAGAGGCAGTGGGGAAGGAAGGGGGATAGGATAGGCTGGGGGAAGTGAAGGGGATATGGGAATGGGGCAGGGGACTGTGGGGAAAGGAAGGGGGATGGGATGGGGAAGAGGCAGTGGGGAAGGGAGATGGGGGGAGCGGGAGCTCGGCATGTAGCATCCCCTCGGCAGCAGCTGGGGCTCCCCCATTAAGCTGGCCCAGGCCCCCCACCAGCACTGGCAGCCCAGGTGCCAGTCCAGGTGGAGAGAGAGAGCCAGTGAAGCAGGAGAGAATGTCAAGAAGATCCCACACATGCAAGCAGAAGAGCACTTCCAATACCTGTCTTCAGTGGCTTGAACAATAGCCTGAAGTGACACCAATGAACATATTGATGCTTCAAGAGTTATGCATTTTGGCAGCAAAGAAGCATGTTAGCAGTCTCAAGCAGAGTATCAGAGATTTTTTTTTCTAGTTTATATAGTTTATCCTGTAGTACTTAAGCAGGAAAATGAAGTTTGGATACTCTTTCTTTTTTAATGTCATTATAAAGACTAGTGCCAGTACGTTTTGCTGCAGCATTTTCTTTTAGTGCTATTTGAATGAACATTTAAACTGGTGGGTTTTTGTGTTGGTATTTTTTTCATGGATAATGAACACTAAAAAAGAAGCAAGAGAAGTTAGTTAAAATTGAAATACAGTAGTGCCTTAATGTAAATTGCTAAAATTAAAGGGAAAGTTTAAAAAAAAAAGAGTTGACAAGGTAAGGAAACTGTTTCTGTGCCTGTTTCATTTAAATTAAAGTGATTAAAATAATTGCAATTAATCGGACTCTTAATAATAAAATACCATTTATTTAAATATTTTTGGATGTTTTCTACATTTTCAAATATATTGATTTCAATTACAACACAGAATACAAAGTTTACAGTGCTCACTTTATATTTATTTTTTATTACAAATATTTTCACAGTAAAAAACTAAAGAAATAGTATTTTTCAATTCATCTAATACAAGTACTGTAGTGCAAATGCACATAGAATTATGTACAAAAAAACGCATTAAAAATAAAACAATGTAAAACTTTTGTGCCTACAAGTCCACTCAGTCCTACTTCAGCCAATTGCTCAGACAAACAAGTTTGGTTACAATTTGCAGGAGATAATGTTGCCCACTTCTTATTTACAATGTCACCTGAAAGTGAGAACAGGAGTTCACATGGCAATGTTGTAGCCGGTGCCACAAAATATTTATGTGCCAGATGCGCTAAAGATTCATATGTCCTTTCATGCTTCAACCACCATTCCAGAAGACATGCATCCATGCTGATGATGGGTTTTGCCCGATAATGATCCAAAGCTGAGCAGACCGCCTAGGAGGAACCCACTCTAGAAGATAGTTCAAGCTCCACTCCCATTTAGTTCCTGGACTCTCCTCCGAGATGGACAAGAAGTGTGTGTTGTTGTTTTTTTAATGTTGTGGGCAGGTGTTTGGGGAACTTGGATGCGACAGCACAAATAATGCATAGAAATGGGGCTAATAATTTTTTATAAAATGGGCAGGAGTGAAGGAAAAATCTCACTGGCCAAGTTTCTAAATCATTCAGGTTGTAGTGTTCTGTTTCCTTGTCTAGCAGTTATGGTTAACTGGGGTTAATTTGCTCTTGGTTCAACCTGGATTAGGCCAAGAGTAGGTCTGTCTGTCTTGTCTTTTCTTTTCTTTTAGTTTAGGAACTTTGGTTGTGGAACTCATCCCTAAGAAAAAGTCCACTGCAGTCATTCACTGACTGTCTTTGGGAGATGGCAGAGGTTCCCACTAGGTCACACTTTCTCCCAGGAGAAGGCAATTGTACATGTTGGAATCTATGCAGTAGACTCCAATCATAATCAGGTGGTTTCATTCCCATATATTTTAAAACCTTGTTTTCAACTTTTCTGTTATTTTTGAAATATATAGTCTGTTGCTCTTCTTCATCAGGGGAGCCTTATTTATTCTAGGCAATATTTCCTGATCATGCAGCCATTGGCATCTGACCCAGGTCATGTCTCTTTAGGTCAGTTATGCATATACATTCCCTACCTACTCTTCAGACTACAAATGTAGATCTCGCCAGTTTTGTTTTCAAAATCATTCTAGTGTCTTACTGAATTGTCCAGTTCTGCCTTCCTTCTCTTTACCTCTACAGGGAAAACATTATAACTAATCATTGCTGCTAGCTGAGATACAGATGCTAAATCCAATAACCATGAGCATCAAGCAGCATGCACAAAACATTTCCTAATGATCAAACAAAACATACGCTGAGGTATAAATGAGGTGAATGCTGTGAACGGCATTCAAAATATCAAAAACAGTACAGGCAATACAATGTGTTCCTTTGTGGATTGACTCATAAGTGTTGCTATTGTTGTCAGAGCGGTACCGGTGTGGTGCTCTGCTGTCTCCTTGTTGATATCACTCGGCTGCGTGCGTGAGTTCCCTCTGTGTGCTGCCCCAGCTCTGCGCAGATAGCTGACACAGCAGACCCGACGAGAACCCCCAATAACCACAGAGTCCAGTAAGATGCAAAGTCACGTCGACTAGGTTTATTGCGATCTCGGACACAATGGCAGTTCCCTGTAGGTTTCTTAGCCTAATTCAGGGCATACTACGAGAAAGTGCCTCTTGGCAAGGACCCGGCTTAGTGGCGGGACTTTCCACTCCCCCTACGGCCGGACAAAGACACCGCCCCAAGGATGCATTCTTATACACAGATACAAACAAGTTACACATCACACCTGACGTATTGAGGTGCAACCTTTCTACGTAGCACGGTACAACCCCTCTACGTATTAAGGTGCTGCCTCTCACCTTGTACATGTTGGTTCGATCAAAACATCTCTATCCATCATATTACCCTTTTGCCCCTGTCATTGGGATTGGCCAGCCTGTTCTTTGTTATCTGTGTGGAATGTGCAAGTATGTGAATGTTCTGATATCTAGTGTTCAGTACCTTTTAGGTACGTATCTTCTTGCAGCATCAGCCCTTTCCTTGCCAGCTTCTGTGAGCAGGGCCTGCCTCTGGCTCACAGCTTAACTTTGCTTTATGTTAGCAAAGTCTTGATCATTACTTTAGTTTAGGCCTCAGGCCTCATACCAGGCCTCTGATACCAAGGTTTATATCTTAGGGCCTCCTCTTACTACAGCTATTATAAGTTGATTATTTATTGGAAAGTTCTCTGTCCCATTTCTAGCATAATACTTTCATTGCAGAATTTTATATCTGAAGGTGGAATACACGGTGTATGCCTGACAGTAGAGCAGCTGTTTCAAGTTAAGCAAAAGGAGAACATGGGCTCTTCATTTGTCTGTTCTTTTCTTAAACCCCCTGAAACTATTGTGGAATAATCATGGACAATAAACATCACAGAAAACAGAATATGATCGTGTCTAAAATGAGACGAAGACAAGTAGAAGGTTCGGCTTGTAATTTAGGCCCTAGACAGGGAATCGAGGTAGAGCATGAGTAACTGATTTTTCAGTTTGTTGGCAAAAAAAAAAAAAAAATCATTTTGGGTCAACCCAAAACATTTTGTTAGACCTGAAATAAGACAGTTTCATTTTTGAGTTTCTTTAAAATTTAAAGTTGAAGCAAATTTCAAAATGAAAATTGTTTCAAATTGAAACATTGAAACATTTCATTTTGAAAATGCCAAAACAAATATTAGAATTTTTTGCAGAGCATGGGCGGCCGGGGGAGGGTGGGTGGAGGAGAAGGGAGTTTCAACTAAAACCATTAGACAAATTCAATGTGAATTCATGATATTTTTCGCCCACACGAATCTGCATTTTTCAGCAAAAAAGAGTTGGGAATGAAAAACTTCTCCCAGCTCTACTCAGGACATCAAAGTTCAGATCCCAGCTCTGTCCCAGCCTTACTGTGATACTTTGTGCAAGTCATTTAATCTCTCTGTGCCCGAAATCCCAATACTCTTCGATAGGTTCTGTCTTGTTCCCTTCCACCTTGGACTGCCTTGTCTATATAGAATATAAGCTGTTTATCATAGGGACTCTTACTATGTGTTCGCACGGTGCTTAGCACAATGGAGCCCTAATGCTGTGTGTGGCCTCTAGACACTACTATCTTACTGACAATGTGTTTTTACTCCAGTTAGGTTAGTCCCAATAGCATTCAATTGGTGAGCCCTAATCAGACAGATACATGGTGTTGGATTCTATGAATCCATACTGGAGATTTATTTCTGTGTTTAAATTTCAATTACATAAGGGCATTTCTGACATCATTTAACCAAGGCAGGGTTTTAGGTAACATTTTTGCATGGAAGTATAGTAATCATACTAGTCAAAATTTGGAAGTACTCCCAGTTCTTAGGAAGTAAAGTTAATTAATCTGGGTGCATGCCATTCCTGTAAAGAAATTTCAGAGAACTATAATTAGTCTTTAACTTTAAAAATTGTTTTTTAAAACATATTTCTAAAAATACTATAGCTGGTTATTTACAATTAAACTATTCAACAAGAAATCTTGGATTTTAATAGTACGTTGGTGGAAAAACCCTTATTTTCCTCTTCTCTTTTCATGAAATGTCTCAAGCCCACTAGCAAGATTTCAGAAAAGGGCTAGATATTTTTATTTTATTTAACCCAACACCAGCCAATATCGATCATTTTGGCAAAGCAGTCCTGCTGAATACCTAGGTAGAGTAGGTATGTTTATACAAATATGGACTGTTCCTAAAGTCTTCCCCCCCCACCCCACACACACACTCATCACTGGATGTCAGGGGACAGCTCATTCAGACTCTGCTTACACTAATGATGTGTACTTTGCCATACTCCAGAAAACAAACAAATACCCCACACGAAAATGACGGCAAACCTTTCCAAAACATATACATCTCCAAAACTTCATAGCACCAGTTGATGTCTACATAAACATAGGGCCTGATCCAATGTCTTTTAAAGTCTGTGGAAAGACTCTCTCTGACTTCAATAAGCATTGGATTGGGCCCTTAGCTAAATGTGTTTTTAATACTAGACCAGGGGTCGGCAACCTTTCAGGAGTGGTGTGCCAAGTCTTCATTTATTCACTCTGATTTAAGATTTTGCATGCCAGCAATACATTTTAACATTTTTAGAAGGTCTTTCTATAAGTCTATAATATATAACTAAACTATTGTATGTATGTAAAATAAATAAGGTTTTTAAAATGTTTAAGAAGCTTCATTTAAAATTAAATTAAAAGGCAGATCCCCCCAGACTGCTGGCCAGGATCCGGGCAGAGAGAGTGCCACTGAAAATCAGCTTGCATGCGGCCTTCAGCACATGTGCCAGAGGTTGCCAACCCCTGTACTAGACTCTTGGTTATCAAGAGTTTCTCCTGAGAAGACCAAGTTTAATTATCCCTTCACTATCATGCATCTTTGTATAATATTGAGCAACCTGAAAATATCCTCCTATAAGAAGATGATTCTTCTGTAAAGAACTTAGCACTCTTCTGAATAAAAGTGAGAGCTGGTCAGAACATTTTTAGCAAAATTAAATGTCACTGATGTATGCTGTTTCATTGAAGCCAACATGTTTTTCAGAGACTTGTCAGTTTCAGCGATGTTTTCAATGGGGAGGGAGAGCGATAAAGATGGACTCTATAGGCCTGTAACCTGTGATGAAAAACTCTGCCCTGAATCAGAGAGAGCTGGGGCCTTAAGCTGGGTCTCCCGCCCGACTACAGATGCTCACACGCATGTGGTTTTGTTTCTGTTCCAATACAGAATGAAAACAAATTTTGAAACCTTTGAAAGTTGCTTCAAAATAGAGTTGTCATCCTCAGGTCAGCTCTAGTAAATTAATTGATGATGATAATGAATTCTCTACTCTCGCTTTCTGAAGGGGCTCAAGAAAATATTAAGCAGCCTGTAATATTTATTTTAATTCACTAACCTATACAGCAAGTCAATCTAATATATCCTGAAATATGGAGGTGCAATGACAGGAATAAATGCCTCTAAATTGCATGGAACATATCTATTTTTTTATTAGCAGTTGAAATTTCAAGTAAAGTAAATCAAGATGAAGGCTATTGTTCATATTGATGTTTTTTTCTTCTTCTCTCTTTGTGGGCTTCCAAAGGACTAATTTCAAGATAATACTTTTTATTGGAGGATTCAGTGTGATTTTTCCACATATATAGTAGGAAGATATTGAGTGACTTCTAAAAATGTCAGCCAGAAATGCCAGTATCTGTCTATTCTCAGAGAAGTCAAAGTATTGACCAACAGAACCTTCTTGCAGTGTTTTTAGAAGATAGATTTGCTCCCAGGCTTAATGAGGTTATAAACATATTTAGAGGTAGAAAATAGTGCCTTGATTTGCACAATGATTTCATTCATGTACTTTTGATGCCAGAATATCTTTCTAATTTGGTGTTGGTCCGGATTGGCTTTAAAGGATTAAGAGAAAATAGTTGGTACTGCCCATGTAAGAAAATGAGGAAAGCAAAACTCATATAATTGCTTTAGGAATGTATATATGGGATGTGACAATGTGGACTAAAATAAAGTACTACGAGAAATCCCTGTTGGAGAACATCATGCAACCAGCATAGGAATTTTACTGGGTCAGAGGCTTAGGGCTAGTCTACACTGGCAACGCTAAAGCGCTGTCGCAGCAGCGCTTTGACATGGACTGTATGGTCGCGGCACAGCGCTAGGAGCGAGGCTCTAAAAAGCCCACCTCCACCGGGGTGTAGCTACCAGCGCTGGTGCACTGTCTACAGTGGTGCTTTACAGCGCTGAAACTTGCAGCGCTCGGGGGTGGGTTTTTTTCACATCCCTGAGCGAGAAAGTTGCAGCGCTGTAAATTGCCAGTGTAGACAAGCCCTTAGTGGATGATCATATAAACAAAACAAGGCAAGGTTCTGGGTCAAGGATTAAGTTTTCAGAATAACAGTTACAGTTAAAAGGCCCAGTGTCCACTAGCCACAGTTTGGAGTGGGGGTTTGAGCAAGCTACGGAGGAACAGAGTTATGTCTCCCTGATTCTGGGACTGGTTCAAAACTGGTCCTGGCAGTTTAGAGCAGCCATTGGGCTGCTGGAACTAAACTCACAATCTCTGTCCCCCACAAGCTAGCCACATCTACTCCTACCTCTGAAATACACAGGGTAGGGAAGACATGGCTGCACCAGGTGTGCATTACCCCACAGGGGGCAATTATCTGCCTACTCTTTGGTTCCTTTGTATGTCTCTAGAGGTACAAAGAGGCCAGTTCACAGCTGAGAATCTGGCTACAAATGTCAGATGTTTGTACATAATGTAAATTTAACACAGAAGAATTTTAGACCGCTCTCTCTTTCATCACTGCCCAGGACCTTCCACATAAATTCCATTGAACTTTGCCTGTCTTGGATAAAGCTCTTGTCTCTGCCTTCATTGAGATAATGCAGATCAGTTTGAAAGGACACTGGCTGGCAGTTTGATTATTTGGGAGATAGCAAGGGAGTTTCCATGTTAATTAGTTTGGAAGAGTTATTGGTGCGAATATTGCAGTCACTTTTTCTGAAATAATCATAACTGGTTAAATTCCATGACAAGGAGAAAATGTAAAAGCTGCAAGTGGACTATTAGTCTCAGGACTAATTTAAGATAATTCCTTTGTACTAAATATATTAAACTGAAATACAAAGAGGTAAATATGCCCCGTTTATGAGATGGAATAAGAGCACTTTTACCGATATTTGCTTTATTTGGATAACAGAATATGAAGATACTGTGAAATTCTTTTATGCAGGGTAGGGGGAGAAACAACAAGAACAAAATCTTATTTCCTTAAGTAAATAGTCTTCATACCTGTAACAAATATAGGTGATTTTAATCTTTTCTGAAGTGTTACTTTTAAAACCTTTAAAATATTTCAGAATAAAGGGTCTGCTTCTATTGACGTTGAAGTCAGTGGCAAGACTCTCAATGTCTTCAGTGGGATGTGGATGATGCCCCCAAAGCCTGTTGGGGACAATGATGGTAGCTAGCGATAGGGTGACCATATGTCCCAGAGTAAAAACAGGACACCACAGAGGGCTGGCTTGAGCCACCTGGCATTGCCCCTGGCCCAAGCCCTGCACTGCTGGAGTCCAGTGCCACACAGCACTGGCTTGAGCCACCTGGCATTGCTCCTGGCCCAAGCCCTGCACTGCTGGAGTCCAGTGCCACACAGGGCTGGCTTGAGCCACCTGGCATTGCCCCTGGCCCGAGCCCTGCACTGCTGGAGCCTGGTGCCACCCAGGGCTGGGGCTGAAGCTGGCCACCTGAATCCTGCCACCCAGCGCCTTGCATAGGGTGACCAGATAGCAAGTGTGAAAAATCGGGATGGGGATGGAGAGGTGGGGGGGTAATAGGTGCCTATATAAGAAAAAGCCCCAAATATTGGGACTGTCCTTATAAAATTGGGATATCTGGTCACCCTAGCATTGCATCACCACTCACCCCTCCCCAAGAAAGTTCCTGTATGCTCCCCTAGAGGGGCACAGCCCACTTCTTTGACAAAACTGATCGTGAGTTGGCAGGAGCAAACAAATGTCTTGTAATATCCTCTAACACCATTGGTACGGTACGTAATTATCCTATAAAACTGCCTAGCAATCAAAGTGGTGATCAGTCTTGCTTCCTGTAGGTGCCTATTAAATCTTTGTAACTCTTCAGAGTGTTTCTTCTGATGGGAGAATGTTAAATGTTTTTGAAATTTCTTTTATTCTATTGTGTATTTTTTCTCCAGCTGATAAAAGCAGGTGATAGTTGGTTAACAAGGTTTTTTTAATGCCTCTATTTTTCCACACTCTAGAGATGTCTTATATGTTATGATTTACTAATGCATTATAAGACAAATAAAAGATAGCCTCTCTCAATATGCAATAACCCTGTTTTCATTGTTTGATGGGATATATATTATAAATCAAGCTTCCTTGATCAATGGTCATTAAATGGGCCCATGGGACTTATACAACATACATTCCTTTCAAAGAAATATTCTACTAGGCATAAAGCTATTACTTTAAAACAAATCTATAGATCTGTACTATGCTAATACTTACAACTGCAAGTACTCTATTGTTGAAAATAGTTTGTATTGGTTTGTGGAAAATTAACATCCACTTCCCATCATTTCTAGAACTGCTACTTATGGGGGTTTTTTACACATATTTAGGGCCAGATTCTATCTCCTTTACTCATCAGTGGGGCTACCTGGGGAGTAAGGTACTATTCAGAGTAAGACAAGGCTATCAAAATCTGATGCTCTGTGAATAATCTCATAGGTTTCAACAGAGCTACTCATAGATTTAAGATACACTGTTATTAAGGGTGCCCAAATCTGAACCCTTAAAGAGTTTAGAGTTTTGAAATGTATTGCATTCTTAAAATGTCATCTTGCAAAGAACATTGATTTGATTATATAGTGTATATTGAGTTTAGAGAGTGAATTCTAATTGCTGTAATCTGGTAGAAAAGATGAGAAAAGCACTTTCTTCTGAAAATAGCTCTGGGACTATCGGGTAAATATAAGCATAGATTTTGGCCAGAAAATTGGTAAACTGAGGTGGTAATTGGAAGCTGTATTGTGGGCGGGGGTGTGTGTGTGAGAGGGGGTTAGAATCTTAGTTATTTCTTTCCATGCTATTCAAATGATAACACACAGAGTAACTCTGTTTCAGTAGTTATGTTTCCATATCTATTTTTTTAAAGAAAAGTAGTTGTTCCATTAGTGTCTGATCTTGCTAAGACTTCTGTGCATGATTCATGTGCCTTTTTAAAATGTCAAACCATGAAGACAGAGTTTTATAAATGTCCCAGTGGTTAAATGGTTGGAAATATTAGGAAAATATGAGCTGGTTGTTATTTGAATTCTGCTTGCTAGACACTTCTGTGATATACTGTGTAATTAGAATCAAACATTTCATCCTTAAGAGGCCACAAAGATGAAACAGTGCAAGTGTCTTGAGTGATCACCAAGCATTAAGCATGCACATAATATGAGGAACAATTTCTTGCTAGCTCACTGTTTTTATTTGGCTGAATGTTACACTAGTCATTGCCTCACTGTGCAGTTATATTCTCCAGAAAGACCTGATTCTAGGAGGTGCTGAGTGCCCTGGACATTGTTAGAAGTCCACAGATGTTGAAGGTGCTGTGAACCCCCCAAGGAAACACTCAGCAGCTCACAGGATCAGGTCCTAAGTGGATAATTTTACTGTCAAAGTCACCAGAAAGGTTACGGCAGTCTGTAAAATGAAGGAAAGGGATTAGAATTCTAATGAGCCAAATCATTACCAATGAGAAAATAATAATCTTGTAATTAAAGCCTCCTCTTTTAGTCTAAACATTGACCATAAATAACTAAATCGTTTTTCAGTAATTGTTTAAAAAGGATTCGTAATTAAATATCCCCTGACATAGCTGTTTGGAGGAAATAATTTTTTTAAAAGTCTTCAGAGTCTGAATTTCAGTATTAGTTTCTTTAACCAAAAAGGAAAAGTTAATGCAGTATAGTTTTCTTCTAGTGCAATTCAGGATGCAGATATCAACCTTGGGCCTGGTCCTGTAAACTTATTGTAGTGCTGCTGAAGTCAAAAGGATTGCATCTGATATGTGTCTATAGGGTTGGGATCCATGATACTATTCATTGACCAGTCTTGGGAATTACTGAACTGCGTATGTTGTTCATTTTTCATTTGTGGTCATCCTGGTAACTTCAGAGCTAAAACTTCACATAGACATACTCTGTATTGAAACCACTGGACAGAAGGTTCTACTGCTCTTTCTGAATCAGCATTCAAAACCAATTGAGAGAGCCTTCAGACCGCTCTGATTCTGGATGGACTAGCACCTGTCATTGTTCAAGGATTGACCACAGGATTTGGAGAAATCTCTCTAGCAATGTGAATTATTGTTTTTATAGTACTGGAGACACACGTGCTTTACAGAGAGATGTGTGGTGGAAGAGCTATTCTTGGAAGGGGTTAGTTTAAAATTAGGTTAAAACAAAAGGACAAGAGACACCGAGGGTGATGGGAGGCGATGTTAAATGAAAGGAAGGGGATTGTGGTGCAATGTTAGTAAACTTTAAGCACAGGAAATAGCTGATATCCACAACTCACCTAGGTTGTGTTTTTTGTTTGTTTTGTTTTGAAGTAAAGCTTTATAGTAGCAAAGGAAAACAAAAACCATATAAGTGTTTTGTCGGGGTGACTTTTGCACAGATCCCTGTCACTCAGGAAGGGGGAAATGCAACTTCTTCCCTAAAAGCTATTCCCTCTCAGATTGCCTTTTGAGAGCTTGTCTCAATTTAAAATGCTACAGCGGCACAGCTATGCCCCTGCAGCTGTGCTGCTGTTGCACTGTAGTGTAGACACTACCTACCCTGATGGGAGGGATTCTCATGTTTGTGTAGGTAATCCACCTCCTCGAGAAGTGGTATAGCTAGATTGATGGAAGAATTCTTCCTTTGACCCAGTGCTGTCTACATGGAGACTTAGGTCAGCTTATCTACACCACTCAGGAGTGTGGATTTTTCACACCTTTGGGTGACATATTTATGTCAACCTAATTTTCTAGTGTACACAAGGCCTTAGATTCACTCGTTTATAGAAGCCTTTCTCATCATGCTTTTCTGGAAGCTAGTCCTGTAGGCCTCATGTACACTACATAGTTTTGCTGGCTAAAGTTGCCTTTGACTGACAAAATGGTGGAGATGCACACACTACAAAGTACTTTTGGCGGCAAAGCTCTGTTGTTTTGCTGACACAATAAAACCACCTCGATGACAGGCATAAAGCTTTTTGCAGCAAAGTTAAAGAGACAAAGCATCAGAATATAGACATTCTGTTTGTTATGTTGACATAACTGGTTTCCTGCCATCATAGGTGCTGAGTCTCTGGGTGCTCCGGGGAAAAATTTGCGGGTGCGCCGCACCCACCAGTAGCCAAGCTCCCCACTCCTCACCTCCTTCTCCCACCCCAAGTGCGCTACATTCCCGTTCCTTGCCCCCTCCCGCCACCTAACAGCTGTTTGGTGGTGCTTAGTACTTTCCAGGAGGGATGGGGAGAAGTTTGGATGCAGCAGGCTCAGGGGAGGAAGTGGAGAAAAGGCAGGGCAGGGGCGGGGACTTGGGGGAAGGGGGGCAATAGGGGCGGGAAGGGGTGGGCCTGGGGTGGGAAAGGGCAGGGTAGTGTGGGGATTTTGGGGAAGGGGTGGAATTGGGGTGGGGCAAGGGCGGTGCAAGGGTGGTAAGAGGTGGGACAGGGGTGGGGTCGAGCACCCACTGGGCAGAGGGGAAGTCAGTGCCTATGCCTGCCCTGGCTGCTCTGCTGACTGTTTTGATCTCTGCTGCCCTGCAGGCATGCACCTCTCCTCTTTCAAAGCTCCAGGAAGTATCTGGCAGCTGAGCCTGCGGCACCCTTTGGGAAACATAGAGCAAATCATTAGCATGGACTGCTGCTGGTCTCCCCTGCACTAGGAACACAGAAACAGGCAGACTGCTGCTGCGGAGAGTGTGTGTGGGGTGGGGAGGCGGGTGCGGGAGGAACTGCTGTGCTGCTTTAACATTCCTCAGCATGGAGAGCTCACAGAGCTGCTCAGGATGTGGCTCCCGACATCCGAGGAGGAAGTGAGAGAACTCGGATGGAATCACAGAACCACAGGCAGGCAAGCAGAGTGGGCTGCTTCTGCCAGGAATGGGAGCAGGGGGAGACTTCTGTACGGAGCAGAGCCGAGGGCTGATGTGGGGAGAGGTGTCCTCCTCCCCCTGCCTCAGGGTAGATCAGTCAGTCTGCTGTCTCCCCCACCACACACACACACCACTCTCCTCTCCCCTCTCACACATTTCAGTTGAAAAGTGGCTGACAATCTACTAGGATGCCCTTGGAATGGTGGGATTGAGAAATCTGCATCATGTGATGCTGTACCTGCCCTATGAGGCATTGCAAACCCTTCCCAAAGCACCCTGAGGCCAGTTGCACAGTGGGACAGCTACCACAGTGAACTGCTCTCTGTGTCGATGCAAGAGCTGCTAATGTGGATGCGCTCTGCTCAGGGGCAGCTCTAGGTATTTTGCTGCCCCAAACACGGCAGGCAGGCTGCCTTTGGCGGCTTGCCTGCGGGAGGTCCCCGGTCCCGTGGATTCGGCGGCACACCTGCGGGACCCTCCACAGGCATGCTGCTGAAGGCAATCTGCCTGCCACCCTCGCGGCAACCGGCAGAGTGCCCCCCGTGGCTTGCCGCCCCAGGCACGCGCTTGGCGTACTGGTGCCTGGAGCCGCCCCTGGCTCTGCCGACACAAGGAGCTAGTGTGGACATGTAACCGCAGTTTAATTAAAGTTCCTCCACCCCAGCCTTCTCTTTCCTGAAAAGGTGAGACATCATCACAAGGATTGAGAGGTAGTAAAAGCTAGTTGCATAGTGAACTTTCCCAGTAGTTACTGTGATGGGTTCGGTCACAGAGACCACCTTGGGACTGTCACCTGACATGCTGACTTTACCTCTGAGCCCATTTTCCCTGCCAGCTTGGGATTCCAGAACCCTGCCGTGTTGAGCCACACACGCTAGCCTGCTGCAACACTGACCCAGGTCTGGTCCATGCCCCCAAAGCTGCAGACTTTAACCAAAAACTGCTCAGCAGGTTTCTTATCTCCAGCACCAGACACCCAGCTCCCAATGGTATCCAAACCCCAAATAACTCTGTTTTAGTCTCTATAAAGCTTATACAGAGTAAACTCATAAAGTGTCCACCCTCTATGACACTGATAGAGAGATATGCACAGCTGTTTGCTCTCCCTAGTATTAATCACTTATTCTGAGTTAATTAATAAACAAAAGTGATTTTATTAAGTATAAAAAGTAGGATTTAAGTGGTTTCAAGTAATAACAGACAGAATAAAGTAAGTCACCAAGCAAAATAAAGCAAAAACATGCAAGTCTAAGCCTAATACATTAAGAATCTATTTACAGGTAAAATCTCTCCCTCAGGGATGTTCCAACTTCTTTCTCAAACTAAACTCCTTTCTAGTCTGGGCCCAATCCTTTCCCCTGGTACAGTCCTTGTTAGTTCCAGCTCAGGTGGTAACTAGGGGATTTCTCATGACTGGCAGCCCTCTTTGTTCTGTTCTGTTTATAGCTTTGGCCCAAGGCGGGAATCATTTGTCTCTCTGGGTCCCCACCCCTCCTTCTAAATGGAAATGTATCAGATTTAAGATGTGATATGGTCACCTGTCCTGTGAGACCCCCAGCCTCCATTCTCCCTGGGCTGGCTTTCATGAACACAGGAAGGCATGCAAATAAACAGAGCCATTTACAACCAATTGTCCTAGTCAATGGGAGCCATCAAGATTCTAAACCATCATCAATGATTCACACTTTGCATATTACAATAGTACCTCAGAGTTATACTTTATATTTCTAGCTTCAGATACAAGAATGATACATACATACAAATAGGACGAAAACACTCAATAGATTATAACCTTTGTAATGATACCTTACAAGAGACCTTTAGCATGAAGCATATTCCAGTTACATTATATTCACACTCATAAGCATATTTCCATAAAACATATGGAGTGCAACGTCACAGTTACTTCTTTGTATTATTCTATAAATATTTGCCTGGGTACATACATTAATTTTTCAATGGACTTGGTGGTTTTGAGGAAAACACAGGTTTTCAGGAGAGGCTTCAGTAGTGGAATGCTGGTTGTTTGGTGCACAAGATCAAGGAAAATCTTTCCAGATATAAGGGGAGAAGGCACAAATGGGAGAATGGGTTGAAGGAAGCAGTCAAGTAGAGGCTTTGGCAAAATGAATCATGCAAGAAAGGATTTAGGAAGGTGTCTGATGAGATATGGGCAAGAGGGCAGTCCTGCAGAGCCCTGAAAATCAAGAGCTTGAATATGGTGCAGAAGGCCAGGAGAAGTCACTGAAGGGATTGAATCACTTTCACTCAGGCCTGGTCTACATTAAGGGCGGGGGTCGAACTAGGGTACGCAAGTTCAGCTATGCGAATAGCGTAGTTGAACTTGAAGTACCCTAGTTCGACTGACTTACCCGTCCAGACGCGGCGCGGTCGAACTCCGCGGCTCCAAGGTCGACTCCGCCACCGCCGTTCGCGGTGGTGGAGTTCCAGAGTCGACCGCAGCGCTTCCGGAGTTCGAACTATCGCGTCTAGATCAGACGTGATAGTTCAAAGTCCGAGAAGTCGAACTCACCGCGTCGACCCGCGTGGTGAGTATGGACCTGCCCTCAGTGTCCTCCAAGGTGAAGACAGACAGTTGTCATATCTACTGCTGCTTATGAGAAGGATTAAGTAAGAAGTCTGCTCAGGAAGAAGTATAGGGTGAGAACAACTCCTCAAATAAAGATATCAGGACGATACAGTATTGTGTTCCATTTGTTCTGTTTGCCCAAACTAGGTTTTTAGGTTGCATATTAACTAGGACTAGGAAGAGTACTTCTCTTTTGCATGAATGCTTCTAAAAAGAGAACCTTAGAAGTTTCTTGGTGGAATACTTAAGATAAGGATTGCCTGTTGTGTGGCCCAGAGCCATAAAACACAGCTCCTGCAAGGTGAGGATAAAGCCAATCAACTGCAGATTTTTTATTGCTGAAGACAAAAAACACGTTCCTAGTGATTAACAGAAGTTGAGTTGTGTGCATTTATTTTTGATTACCTGAAGGCTAATGCAAAATAAATTCAGCCGTTCTGTCCTAGCAAGTCATCAGCTGTGTTAGACTGTGTAAATCAAGGCCCCTGTGAAGAGGCCTTGAAGATGCACCACTTAAATACTCAGGCTCAAGTAAAACTGAAGTGGTGCCTGGCTCTCAGGAGAGGGGTGAATCCTTCCCAGAGTGCAACAGAGAAAGTCTTCATATTTCAGAATCCACTGCAGATAGGTCTAAGGAAAATCCATATCCATTCCAAGAATGGACCTGCTCTGTTAGAGCTATACCTGCCTCAGGGACAAGGCTGAAAGGAGCCTAGGTTGCATGGGATGGCAGACATAGTTTAAAAAAAAATGTGGGGGGGAGAGCAAAATTTGAAGATAGGTCGTGGGACAGAGGCAGGTTGGTTACTGGAGACAGGACAGGTAAAATAGTAACATTTGAAGCAAGTCTTCGGTTTTGGTACAAACTAGTGAAGGGTCATCATTGGACAATACAGACCTAGCATGTCTTTGAGACTTTAAGACTTACTCATGGGTTTGATAGGGAGACTTTAGTAAACAGCAGATCACTCTGTGTTTAAGCACTGCTGGTCAGATGAACCATCTTTTGCTACTGCTGCTTTCCACTAAAAGATTCTTGCTAATAGCAAATTGGAAATAGACCTCCTTTTTGTTTCTCTATGCCCATTGCTAGTGTTTTCTTGGAAGATGGGGAATTCTGCATCTCTGCTGATACCAGAAACACTGTCATGGCCTAAAGCAATTTGCTTTTAGATTGATTATTCATTATTAATAATAAGGGGTGGCACCAGCTCCCATATAGTTGTTTGAAAAATGCCATTCAATTTAAAGTTCTACTTTTCTAAGTGCTGTAAAATTTGCACAGTTACTCAGATTGCCTTAACATTTGGTATGCTTCATGTAGGTGTGGGGTGCGGTTAGTGAACCAAATGTGGAATCATTTGAGCAAGAGGTTCCTGAAATACGGCCCCCCAAAATGAACAGCTTTTCTAAAGGTGGGCATATTCTGGCAATGTTTTGTTTCCTTCCTTCCACCATCCCCCTTCACCCCCCAGCCTAGAGATCAAACCAAGGATCTGATCTCAGTACAAATGTCTCAATGACTTGAGGCTCATCCTCAGAGAGTGCATGGCACCCACTAGCCCTTTTGGTGAGCAAAATTTAGAAAATTATTAGCAAGAGTTTAGTTTTCTAGTTTGGGGCTTGATCCTTACTCGAGAACCTAGCAGATCACGCAGAGCACGTTGTAGCCTTAAGGTTTAATCTGCTTGCTTGCATAGATATATTTTTTCTTATAAGTTTGAGTATTTGATGTAATAGGTTTATATATTTATATTAAAAATAAGTTTGGCTGTAATGCAAGAGACCTATAGGCTAAAACCCTGTATGTTGAGCTAAGGCAAAGTTAGCATATCTATATTGGGACCCTTTTCCTAGGAAAGTAAAGATGACGTATATAGATGTCTAGAAACAATGAAGGATGGCAAAGGGGATTTTTCAAAGTTGTACCCACAGATTTAACAAGTACACCACAAGTGCGAACATATCTGTCATCCATATGCACATACATACTAGCCTATGGGGGTAAGTGTACCCTAATATTTCTGTGGGGGAAGGATGGAATTTGGGCATAAGAGGAAGGATTTCCGACCAATGCCCTATAAAAAGGCGATTCATCTTGCCATTTGGGAGGCAATCTACCCACCTATCTACTCTTCATTGTCTCCATTTTCAATAACGTATCGATGCTACCCATCTACGACGGCTATTAACTATTAATAGGCCGTACTTTATTTCTTTTCAAACTTTAAGTTTTAAGGGGACTAGGCTAAGCTTCATTTACCTGTGCTTTATTTCAGTTTAAGGTTTATTGAGTTAAGTTAGAGAGTAAACAGCTTTAACAGGTCTGCATTAGCTTCCTCTGCTAGAGGTGTGAAGCCGGAACCGCCAGAGGCGTGGTCCTGTATCTTCCAACACAAGGTTATTAAAACAGAGTGTGAGTATTAACCACAGTTTGCAGCCCATAATATTGTATTATCATATGTATCTCTTGAATAACAGTAGTACAATTGCAACTCTGTAATTCTAACTCTTTTACCATTTCCTTACTATTTAATTGATTTTAATAAAAGGTCTTTACGACTATATCTGTCTCAGTGTGAGCTTCCTGTCATACCCCCGAAGGTCCTTTTATAAACTCTGTGAAGCCTGATTCAGGACAAACTTCTATCTTCTGATCAAACAAATTGGCGAGCCTAAACCCATACTAATTAATACCCATAATAATGATTAATAATATGAATTAAAATTCATTAAATAAAATTACATTAAGTGGATAAATTAAATCCACATTACTAACACACCCAAAATCAGGCTACAACGTGTAGAGAGCCTAGCTAAGAGGATTTGTAGGTGGACGCTTTATGGGACAGAGGCAGGTAACTCAAGAGGCTAAGCCCTTGATCCTGAGCCCGCCTCGTCCAGGGATAATTTGAGTTCCCTTTGGGCAGAAATCTGGAAAAGATCAGAAAACATATTGCTAAAATCTGTCTCTGTGAGGTAGGGGAATTTTTTTAAAACTAGACAGGGAAATGCTTGCTGGCAGGGGAAGGGCATTTTAGGGATGGAGGAGTGGGGAGTAGTTGGGGGTTGGGGCTGCATTGAGGGAAGGGGGTATGACATTCTGGGCTGTAATCCAGACCAATGAGAGGCTGTGCCACCACTTGCCCTCGTAGCTGGCAACCTGGGCTCCTCATAAACATCCACACAGCATGCAGGTCACTCCCTGAGTGTCTGTGTATAGCCACAGCTCTGGTTCAGCAGGTGTAACTCCAGCAGCCTGTCAGCAAACACCAGCCACACTCTGGTTCCAGCAGCCTTGCAGGATGACCCCAACACACTCCCAGTCCCGGATTTTCCCCCAGAAATGTGTGTGTTGCACGGTCCAGCCCTCTCCTGGACCGTCCAGATGTATTAGGTCCATTTCCCCATAAGGGAATCAATATTCAGCAGTCTGCTATGTTAAATGGAGTTACCCAAACAATCCACAGCACTGGCTTAGATTTAATTAAAGAATAAACCAAGTTTATTTAACTACAAAGAAAGAGATTTTAAGTGAGCACAAGTAATGAGGCATTAACATCAGAAATGGTTACAAGACGAATACAGATAAAACAGACTAAACTTAACAAACTACCTTTGGTTCAAGGTGACGTTCTTCCCATATATGCAATACCATACTGACCAAACTCTCGGGCCAGGATCTGCTCCTGAAGTCTATAGGCTGTTTCTTTTGTCTTGTTAGATAGAAAAAGAAGGATGGATATGGAGAGAGAGATTGGGGAGGTTTTGCCCTTTATTTTTATAGTTCAGTCATCCTTTGAAAAACATTTTCCTCAGTGTAACCCCTAGTTAAAATTCTTTGCAGCTGAGAGTAAGAAGACATAGTCTGGTGGATGTAGGAGGCTTCATGATGTTTCTTTTCACCTGCATATGCTGAAATGCAGATTCTTTTTGTCTTCCCCCTCTTGCTGTCTGAGGACTCTGTTTGCAGCTTATTCACAAATTGAGGCAAACATACATGCCCTTGTTTAAGACCGGCCTGCTTGACCAGTTCTACCTAATTGGGGCTGTATGAGTTTGAGCATGTGCCTTTAACATCATCGGGGGATTTCCTAACTTTACACATATTACTGCTCCATATGTTTCACTGTAATATTATTGACCAGTGAGTTTTTAATTTTCAAATAATACTTCACATGGCATATTTTATTCAAAGATTATTACAATAGCGGGTAGGGTGTGAATACAGGGAGGCATTCGGTCACAGGGAGATAAATGTGTATGGGTGGTAGGGGAGGTGAGAGGGGCTGTGGGGCTCAGGTGATGGGGAAGGACCTTGGGAAGGGGACATAAGAGTGAGTGGAGGGACACCTGTCAGCCCCACATTCTCCCTTTGTGTGTGTATGCCAGGTTCTGGGGCCTCCGTGCCCATCTAAAGGGGGCCTGACTGCCTCCCTTATGTGAGACAGTTTTGGGGGTGGGGGGATTTTTCTGGGTTTGGGTCTGAGTCCCACTCCCTCCCTTCCTCATTTGGTTTGGGATATAGGGACCCTGCCCCCAGGGGTGCATGAGCCCCTCTCCCTTCCTCCCATGTGTGTTTCAGGATCTAGGGGTTGCTACCCATCTTTGGGGGTCTGACCCCCTCTACCTGCCTGCCCCCCCATGTGAAACAGGTTCTGGAGGAGGCTTACTTTGCCTTTCTGGGGGCATCTGAGCCCCTCACCATATACCCTCATGTGAGACAGGATCTGGGAAGCCCTGCCCCAGGTTGGGAGCTTAGAATAGGCATGCTTGGACCATGTACCCAAAACTATCAGGTGAGAAAAGGAGTGAGGAGTTGAGAATGGGTATACTTGACACATATCAGAATCTCCCCAGCACTGGACACGGGGGATGGCAACACCCCGTGATATGAATGGAGCAGTTCACCCTTCTCAGAGTTATTGTTTCAGGCTGTATTTGTCTCCATTGTGCATTCTCTCTCAGATGAGAACATCTCGTTGAGATGACTGGGTCACATTACACCTCTGTGAGCTTACTATGTTGCTGATGGATGCGTACAGCCCCGCCCCTCCATTTCCCCTCTGATTTTGTACAGTCTTGTAGTGCAGGGCTAGCTCTGATTTAGCTGAGGTTAGGAAGCCCTTTCTGTTTAAAGGATGACTCTTCTAAGTGCTCTAAAATCCACATGTTTAAACTGATTGTTGTGAAATGCGTTATGCTTCAGGAGCGTGTAGGGTAGGGTGGGGTCCTTTGAGCAAGGAGTTCCCAAGGTACAGCCTCTGGGTAGTGGGGAATCAGTATTTTCATTACGTTCACAGATTTTTGCCACTTTGAAGTTTGAAATCCACTCTGGGCAGAACTGAGAACGAGCTGTAAATGTTTTGGGAAAAGTCTGCCTTTGTCAAGGTTATTTTATATTGGAGAATTGTAATCTGAGTACAGCCGATAAATAAGAAGGTGCTCAAACTGTTTTTGAAAAGAAAATAAGTGAGATATGTGATTGCTCACTGGGAAGGGATGATTAGGGGTACAAGAGGAGGTGGGAATGAGGGAGAGGGGTTTGTGTTTGTAGTGAGGGATGGGGTATTATAGGATTGGGGAGAAGGAAGAGGGCTTGGGGCTCAAGTAAAGAGGTGGGGAATTAGGAGGAGTGGGAAGGTCTCAAGATAGCAGATGAAGTTATGGATTCTCCCCCTCAGTGTATGTGCTGGGATCTGGGGGAGTCTACCCCACAGCAGGGCTCTGAGCCCCCACCCTGTCTGCTGTGTGTGCTGGAATCTGGGAGATCCTGCTCCCCTTGGGGGGTTTGAGGCCCTCTCCTTCCCCAGCCATGTAAGCTGGGATCTGCGGGGGTGGGAGCTGTGCTCTTTCTCTTCAATGGGCAGGAGTTACCTGCACTTTCCCTACATTCAAACAATGAGCTTATTCCCCGAAAGAATACCGCACTCGTAAAATTTAACGAGCGCTTCATAACCTTTTGCTACCCTTTACACTTGCACACAGGATACCACTTTAACCTGTGCTTTCCCCTGGCTACCATTAAATTCACAGACCGCTCTCCTATCCCACCTCATTACTGACCATATCAATAGCAAAAAGACCACAGTTCTTGTGCTGCTGACACAATATTCATCTCTTTCCTTTGATCGCTCTTGGGGGGGACGCAGACCCAAATCTACTCATTTCACAATTACAGCTCAATGACACTCCTCAGATTAATCCCCTGATCTTCTCAGATCACAAACCTCTAACAACTTGTCCCACTTACTGGCTCCACCATTCAGTACAGCTACACCTAAAACACTGAAAACAACCTGAGTGCGTGCAGATAATTCTCAGCGGCTCATGCCAGCTCCAGGAGGGCAGAGTTAAGGTTGCATGGCCTTCCTGGGTTTTAGAAGTTTGAGTTTTGCAAAACTCAACCTTCTGTAAGGGCATGAGCTATCACTGGGCAACAGTAACTCTGTGTTAATGACCATTTTTGCCATTTAATTTGAAAATAAGGTGTGACATGTTAGCAATGTTTTAATAACAAACTACCTAGTGTATTAATTGTCTTAAATGAAAAGTTTGCTTCTTAAGCCTTTATTTCAGAAACAATCGTTAAATGAACAGGCCTAGGGATACGTGTTCCACTTCCCAGTCCTTCTATTGCAGAAACTTAGAATTTCCTCAAATGGAAGGGGTCCGTATTTTAGGAGCAAGGGAACCTGAGTTCTAGCTCAGCTGTTCCAAATGATTGTGGTGAGCAGCTCAGGAACTATCATAAAGTTCTATGTAGCTACAGTTTTGTTACAATAATGTACTATAGTAAAGCAAACAAACCTCACATGGCAGATTTTAGTCATGTCAGTTAACACTTTACTGGAGGGCACTCAGATCCTACGGTGATTATGGCAGTATAAGAGCCTATAATAAGTAGAAATAACAATACTTAGCTCTTAGATAGTGACAGGTTTCAGAGTGGGAGCCGTGTTAGTCTGTATCAGCAAAAAGAACGAGGAGTCCTTGTGGCACCTTAGAGACCAACAATTACAGACCTAAAAGTCACAATTCTCCAACAAAAAAACCTTCAAAAACAGACTCCAATGAGAAACTGCAGAATTGGAATTAATTTGCAAACTGGACACCATTAAATTAGGCTTGAATATAGACTGGGAGTGGATGGGTCATTACACCAAGTAAAAACTATTTCCCCATGCTAATTTTCCCCCTACTGTTACTCACACCTTCTTGTCAACTGTTGGAAATGGGTCATCCTGATTATCACTACAAAAGTTTTTTTTTCTCCTGCTGATAATAGCCCTCCTTCATTGATTACTCTCATTACAGCTGGTATGGCAACCCCCATTTTTTCATGTTCTCTGTGTATATATATCTTCCTACTGTATTTTCCACTGCATGCATCTGGTGAAGTGGGCTGTAGCCCACGAAAGCTTATGCCCAATAAATGTGTTAGTCTCTAAGGTGCCACAAGTACTCCTGTTCTTTTAGCTCTTATATAGTGATTTCATCACTAAATCTCAAAGTGATTTACAAAGGAGATAAGTGCCACGATCCCCATTTTACAGTTGGGGAAAGTGACAGAAAGGTGAAATGACTTGCCCACGGCCACCCAGAGGCAGAGCTGGGAATTGAACTATGGCCTTAAGGCTCTCACCGCTAGGAGAAATGGCCTCCCCTAGCATCCTTTTCGTTTAAAATGTTGTGTTGTGGTTAGAGCAGAGGCCTGGGAGATGGCACTCCTGTGTTCTACTTCCAGCTTTTCCATTGTCTCCCTCTATAGCCTTGGGAAGTGATTTTACCTTTCTGTAGGTTTTTCCATCAGTAAAATGTGTCTCTGACAAAATGATGCTTGCTCACCTGACCAAAAAAATGAAAGGCTTTGTGAGTGGATGAACATTTATACCTCATGTTGAGCTCACTGGTTAAACAGCATTATGTAAGTGCAAAAGTATGACTGTGTGATTATTAGAGGCTAGTAGATGACCCCAACTTTTATCTGCTCTCATCCTACTTTCCCTGTTGCTCTTGATGATTGCTGCCTACTATCCTTCTGCCTGCTGAAAGGGTGAGATGAGCAGCTGCTTCCAAACCCATTGAGACTCCTGGCATGGGATGGAGGGCGGGGGAAGGTGTCTGAGTGGAAGGAGAGAGGTGCATCATACAATTGGATTATTTTCTGGCTTTCATGAAGTGTCAAGGCCACCTAAGATGCACCGTAATGTAACTTTATTTTTCACTGAACAAATTTAGTACTGCTACAATATATCCCCATCTAACCCTGATATACAGAGCAGTGAAATGCAAACGTTGAGCATAATATCCTCTGTGCAGTCATAAACCAGTGGGGGCGGGGGAAGGGCAGTAAGTATACGGAAAACATAATACTGAAGAATTCACTGGGGCTATTCAATTTCATGTAACTCATCCTCAGCTATGGATAATAAATAAACCCTGATATTCTGTGATTCTATGATTAGTCCCAACAGCTACCTCTGACAGTCCAGATCCAGGGGTCTGAGGAATATGTAGTCCATGCTATCCTTTACTTTAAACTGCAGAGTAGGATAATATACTGCCTAACCAATTGGGAGGGCTATGATCCCGAAGAATGCTCCTTGGAACCTGTTGCCCATGTCCATGCCCCTGACTTGGAAAAAGGTTTCATCAATACCACTTGGATAAACCAAGTCTGCAACCTATCCAGAGGAAGGGTGCCCCTAAGTGGTGGTGGGTGATGTAAGGTTCCAGGGATTAAAATCTGCAGAACCTGGGACATCTGATGTTCCCATAGTGCCACCAGGAGCCCAATCCTTGCTCATCACTACTGACTCTGACATGGACCCCAGTATAGCTGTGACTGCTAGGCCAGTCCACCTATGCCCTGGTCCCTCACAACCTGCCAGACCCAAATTCCTATCACTCTCCACCTGCGTCCATGAGCAAGACAATAACTTCTTTTGAGGGGGAGGATAATTTTATTAGTGAATGGCTTACCAAAAAAAAAAAAGGGGGGGGGGAGGGTAATAAATTCCTGACCAAATCTTCCCATGTTAGCAAGTACATTTAACTGTATCTTTATAAAGAAATATAGAAATGTTGTGGGCATAAGAGGAATTTCATTGTATTATAAGAATATTTCTGTCTATAATGATACAATGCTTAGTATACTAAGTTTCTTGTATGTTCGTGCCTCTATAGTACTTGGCATTATTCATAATATGGATTATGTGATGTTACACTATTCCTTCACAGTACAGGTTCATAAGTGTACAGTGTCGCCAACTCTTGAGTCTTTATCACAAACCTCCTGATATTTGGTGTTTTCCTGAAAGTTCTAGCTCTTGGATACATGTGATTATGTGAAAATCTCAGTTTATATAGAAAAAAAAATAATTCTCTAGCCCTGATGGTTGGAGAGAAAAGCATAAACTTGAACCCTAAAGGCCATAAGCAAAGCACAACTAAACAGAACCCCAAACAATTATTTTAAAAAACCAAACAAACAAAAACAACACAACAACTCATGATTTTAAGACAATAGCATGATTTTTGGGGCCTGAACTGTGATTTTTGAATTCTTGGCTGTGTAGTTCCTCGGAATGAACCTGTCAACTAATTTGCTTCTTCAAAACTTCCCTCTGGTTTTTACTAGTAGATGAATGTGATGGAGAGTGCCAGGCCTTTTAAGGCCCCTGTTGGGAGGCCTCAGGGTTCTACAACATCCTGCCCCAGGCAAGGAGCTGTGAAGGTTTGTCCTCCAGGGCTCTACCACCATTCCATCACCCCTGAAGAATCACAATTAGCATTTACAGGCTTGGTGGCCTGCAGAGTTTCCTCAGGCAGCAGATGTGAACAGTGGAACTATGCTGAACCAAGGTGCTAAAAGCATTACCTGATAGTAATTCAATTATAATCGGCATTACTGGGCAGGAATTCTCACTTGTGAAGCTTTGTATCATCTCCTTTCCCCTCTGCTCCATCAATATTCCCAGCCTTATGTACTTGTTTGTCAGTTTCGTGCACAATCATCTCTGTACCTTCTTCCACACGGCCCCCTGTGCTTGGTGTCACCTCCCTGATCTCATCCACATGGCTTTTACCCCGTCCATCTTTAAGTCCCTCTTAAAGACCCATTTCTGTCATGCTGCTTACTGTGAAGCGGAGACCTCTATAAATTGCCCATGGCTGTTCCCTTTACCCTGATATCTGCCAGCTTGTCTGTTTGCTTAGACTGTGAGCTCTGAGCTATCCATCTTGAATGTTTGGAAAAAAGCACTAAGCTTTGTACCCTGCTGTAAATCAACAAACAATGGGTCCAAAGCTGCAAAACATTGCCATCCTTAATGTCTATTGACGTTAGTGCCCATTGAAGTAAATGGGAGCCCACTGAAGTAAGTAACGGTGCTCAGCACAGAATTGGGCTTAAAATGAAGGTAGTAATTGGTTAAACTAACATTATAATTATGACGGTCACCGCTTGTTCAAATTCAGCTCAGTTTGGTGGAAAAGTGTTTTCTCATTTATATAGTTGATTATGCCACCCTCATCACTGTAGCATCTGAGCACCCTTCCAGCAGTTGAAACAACATCGCTGACATCTGTCACATGTAGTTTGTTTTCTCTCTCATCCTCTCCCCATGAGAAGAATCACGCATGTAGTGTAGAGTGTTTTGGAAGGGTCTCTTGTTGCTGTTGTGTGTTTTTTGGTTTTGTGTTAATATGTACCCGCAGCTCTGCGTTTATTAGAGAAGGCAGATCAAAGAAGTGCATCTTGCACTGGGAGAGGAAGGTGGTGAGATTTGAGATGGTCCTTAATTCTTGTGGAATTTTATTCCACAATCTGGGAGAAACCCCTAAGAAATTTCTATATCCTGAAGGTCCTGAGCCTGAGCTCCAGATCCAGTCTGAAAGTCTACACTACAATTAAACATCCCTGTATCCCGAGCCCTGCAAGCCCAGATGACTCGTGCCAGCTGCGGCTGTTTAATTGCTGCCTAGACAAACCCTATGTGGCTTGAAATAAGGGCTGAGGCCTTGAACTTGATTCAATATTCAATAGAAAGCCACTGTAGAGAGTGGAGGATATGCGGCATGCAATAATTTTTTTATTTTTGGAGTGTTCTGAATCTAAGCACTTTCCAAAGACTAAAGATGGATGGTCCCTGCTTCACGCTAGAGGTTGGAAAAGGACCATACACAAGCATTTTCTGCCCTGTAGTCTAGTCCAGGCGCAACATGTTAGTTATGACAGCAGTCAATCCTCTGACTGAACCATTTGACCTTCAGCATGTCAGAACTGGTCTGTCATAATGAGAATACCTCATGATATTACTTAAGAATAAACCCACTGGTCATGTCACATTAGACAGCTGTTGAGATTTCTAAAAGCTTCAGCTCCAAAATACAGAGCTGGATTCATAAGCCACGATGAACAGGATTTGCTGATACAGATGTGTTAGTTTTACACAAATCACACTGACCTTTGTTCCATTTGCTGGGCTCACTATCACTGTCTCACAATGAAGAATCCGTCTGGGTAGTGGGTTGCCCAAGCTTTGCACTCTTGATTCAACAGGGTTTTGTTTGTGCCTCATGGAAATGCTGTAGGTCTCCTGTGCAGCAGAATATAGTTATGAGGGTCTAGGAGCAATTGCTCATCCTCAGAGGACAAGACATTATACACCATCTCTTTACCCAGAGCATGATATCACTCTGTTTCCATAACAGAGCATTAGGGATTTCCTTCAGCATTGCTCAAGGAATCTCTCAGGCATCCTCATGGCAGACAATTGTGAGCCATTCAACTCAAGCGGAGGTCAAGATGTTGGTGATCTAGAAGAAAGCTTTTATGGTTTTGCCAAAGGAGTTTTAATTTCTCCAAAGGTCTCTTCAAAGTGATTGAGAAACTAAATAGTTTGAATATGGGGAAGAATAAATATATGCATTATTAATGATTTCTTTTGTAATAGCACTGAGAGATCCCACTCCATTGTGCTGGTCACTGTACAAACACTTATAAAAACAAGGTCCCTGCTCCAAACAGCTGAGTTTTGAAATTAATACACTATATTGTTTATGACCAGTGTACTACCAATGCAAGGAATGTGGATGACAAAAGCTCCATTTTTATTGTTTTTAATTAGGGATTTTGAAATATGGCTTGTTCTAGCTCCTACAGCAGTGAAAGGCCTTTTACTTTTTCTTGCTGACTTCCTGTTTTGAGAAGCAGATGAAATGGTTTCATTGGTGATTGGCAGGAAGCCTACTTCATTTACTGGCTGCAAGCCACTAGCACCTTGGCAAGAAGTGCTGAAAGGAAGATGAAGAGATTTGTACCCTCTGATTTCTGTCTGAGCAGGGACAAAGCAGTATGTGGATTTGTCAGTGGATTAAAAAAAAAAAATAAGGGTGGAATTTCCTGTTTCCCCACAGGTGTATTGTCACTGAAAATTAACAATTCAGCTGGTGTGGATGACAGATGGCTACACTCACAGTGATTCAAACCCAGGTGGAACTCTTAGTAAATATTAAATGCTACATCACTTTGCACATTCAGTGGGGTTTTTTTCTCCATTTAGAGACATTGCTAAGACATGTTAAGCCCAAAATTTAGGTTGTTTCAAAGAATATATATAAATTTACTGTGAATTAGAGATGGAACGAGGTCAAAGCCCACAGACCTGAACAAACTTCAGGGGAGCTGACATCTGAATCAGAACTTCATGTAATGCATCTATTTCTACTAGGCAAGAACAAAGCCCTGGATCTGAGCAACCTCTGACTTTTTTTAAGGTAGATGAGATTCAAGCCTGGTTATGGACTTTGGACCTCTCAGAAATCTATTACATAAACAAACACAGTCAGGATTGCATTTAAATAGTTAAATCAAAACTGCTTACTCAGACTTACTCAGCCCTGCCAAGCCTGGGGACAAATTAAGCCCTGAATGGTGGGCCGCGGGAGGCTAGAGCCTGAAGCCCCTCCTCCAGAGCCTGGGGCCTGCTGCTGTGCAATCTGAGCCTGCCCCCAGGGCTAAACCCCCACCACCCCTGGGAAGGTGGGGAACTCACCGGCTGCCTGCTCCTCCAGCATTGTGCCCCAGCTGTCTCCAGAGGGACATGGCCCAACCCAAGCTGGCAGCCCCAGCAACCAACACCAAGGCGGGGCATCCAGAAGCAATAGAGAGGGGGAGTGGCTGCTACTTTGCCCTTCCTCCAGCCCAGGAGACTGGCTGCAAGAAAAGCCCCTGGTGGCCACATGTGGCCACATTGGCTGCATTTGAGAAACGCTGTGCTAGTGCACTGAATCAGAAAGCAAAACTCACTAAGGCAAAGTAACTGACCATAAAGACATCTGACGCTCACAGAACATTTTCCTGCAGTATTAGTATCTAGATGGGAAAATAGAGTCAATCTTCACTGGTCACACTGAGTAAAGTTCAAGAAGTAAATAATCAGCGTAAAGGATGGCAAGGAAAATAGATTTTTAAATTCTTTATGTTGATAATGTGAGCTGAGCTTAATGTCAGCAACTGGTTAGGGGAAAGCCGTTTTGGAGATAATGGGCTAGATTGTTTCCTGTGCCAGGTAGGACAAGTCTGGCTCCCTGACTAGTACCGGCCGTGACTCAACCTGATTGCTGACAGGCAACTTTAAATTGCATGACTGGTTTAGACTCCTTAATAGGACTAAGCCAGTGAAGGATTGTTGTGCTGAAGTGGAACTTTGCGTTGTCCCTGTGCTGGAAAAGGATGCGGATGTGCCAGCAGGATGTCTTTCTGCTGGGCATTTGCACTTAGGTTATGGCTCCATTGTGCCACTTGAGTGTGTCACAAAGGGACAATTAACCAGCCTGTGTATTTGGCCTCAGACCTGGACAGTCCCTTTGAGACTATTTGTTTAGGTCATATATAGGTCATATAAGACTGTGTGATGGCTGAAAAATCTCTAGTACATACACTTTCTGCATGACTAGGTTTTAAAAATAACACTTCAGGCAAATTTGAAAATGGGAACTGGGGGCAGAGGGTAAACCCACCATAATTGTTGAGCATTGACTACAGATGACTTAATGGATCACAATAAAACTTTCTTTGCGGGGAATATTTCTGTGAGAATTGTCTTAATTCTTCAGATTGGGGCAGGGGGCTAACACTTTTTTCATCATTATGCATTTAAAAAAAAACCTATCTTTATTATGATCTCTTTCGGCTCCCTGTCACCCTCAGCTCTTACAAAGCCTCGCAATTGACTGTTCTCTTCATGTCACACATCCTTGGTGCCAGGCCCCTTCCTATGCAGCCCCCTATGTTAGTAACCACACATCTCCCCTCTCCTCCGCCAAGTCCATCCTTAATCCATATATTTAGCTTTTATAATGCTGTTTCTATCCCTTGCCGCCTGAGAACTTTTCACCTTAGCTCTCTCCGTAAAGGAGCCTTAACTAACTAGACACATCAGGCCAGATTCGCAGCTGGTGTAAATCAGCTACCGACTACAGTGACACATTAGCTTACACCAGCAGAGACTCCAACTCATTAATACTCCCCACACCCAAATAAGAGGACAGATTTGTAGAGCTAAGAAGATCTATGTTAAACAGTAGTGTCTGAGCACACAGATTTGTCTTGGTTTCTACTCCACCCCATTTGTTTTGCATTGACAGTTTTAAGACTAGATCCTGCAAGTGTTTATGCAGGTGCTTAAATTCACACCTGTGAGTAGTCACAGTTTGATTGGAGTCTTAGGGTAGGTCTTCACTACCCGCCGGATTGGCGGGCAGCGATCGATCCAGCGGGGATTGATTTATCGTATCTAGTCTAGATGCGATAAGTCGACCCCTGAGCGCTCTCCCATCGACTCCTGTACTCCAGCGTCACGAGAGGCACAGGCAGAGTCGACGGGGGAGCGGCAGCAGTCGACTCACCGCGGTGAAGACACCACGGTAAGTCAATCTAAGTATGTCGACTTCAGCTATGTTATTCCTCCCGCCTCCCCCAGTATTGACCAGGGCTCAGATTATAACTTCTCCAGTGAAAGGACATGGGATACAATTTCCTAAAGCACTTAAATGACTTAGGAGCCTAAACCTCACTGAAAGTTATGGTTATATAGGCTTCTAATTCGCTTAGGTACTTAGAAAATGTCCCCTCTGGTCTTTACAGGGTAGTTGTCTGTAAAGCATCTGGCACATTGTTTCTACTTTATAAAAAAACAATAACAGATATTATTGAGACTAATTCTAATAGAAATATACTATGATATACAGGAAAATGTTTTCAATACAACCCCAGGCATGTAGAGTAGTAGTTTAGCTAGTTTAACATTGCTAAGAAAATGCAAAATATTTTTATTATATTTTACATTAAATATAACTGTAGAGATGTCATGTGGGCTTATGATATATAATATGCAAACCTTATGGCATTTGACCCCTAAATCTCTAAGGTGAAATTCTACTGAAAGAATCTACTAAAAAAGATTTAATGGCACTATAGCAGAGATGGAGTAATAGGCTCCTAATTCAGTAATAGACTGCTACATGCAAATTGCAGAAATGACATCTTACTTTACCCTCAGATGCCTGGACTGAAAACAGTTTGATTCCTCTGAAGTGAATCCAAATGCTTTGCTTTTTTGGGGATAAATCTGGTTCAAAACATTTAAGCTTCTTTTGCTCTCTTGGCAGAAAGCGATATTACTCACTCTGGGATGGCAAAACAAAGAGGCACTAGCTAAGGGAACATCAGAATAGCATAATAAAAGGAGACTTTTTGGCGGGTGAATATTGAACATAAAGAGCATCTGTTAAATTTTTTTTTTAAATGGGGGGAAAAATGAGTGTCTGAAAGTAATTGATGTCCATAGACTGATGGATCCAGGGTTTGTTGCCAAAAGGTAACTTCCCACATGGGTCTGTGTGAACTAGTTAAATGCCCACCCCATTCTCAGCAGAGTGCATAGACCTGAATTGGAGTCCAAATTTATCTCCTTCCAGGTTCTTTTTTTTATTTTATTGTCTATAGCTGAAAACTAACACCACCACATGAGCCTAACCTTCCTTTTCACCTGTAAAGTTTCTGTCAGGATTTCTGCACCCGCCAAAAGACACTCCCATCTATTTTATCTAAAAAGAAAGGATGGTCTTGGGGAAACCCAAGTTTTGGTCCCTGTTCTGCTACAAACTGTGAGAGAGACCTGGGGTAAGTCATTTAAGATACATTTTTCAAAAGCACCTAAATAACTTAGGAGCCTAAGTCCTGTTTTTAAAACAAACTTACGTATGTAGGAGGCTATGTCTACACTACAAAATTAAGCTGACTTAAGCTACATTGATGTACAGCCACTGCTATAATTAAATTGCTCTTGCATGTTCACACTACACTTCTTGTGTCGGCACAGCGCATCCACAGTAGCAGCTCTTGCATCAACCCAGAGAGCAGTGCACCATGGGTAGCTATTGGCTGCAGGATGTCTTGGGAAGGATTTGCAATACCTTATGGGGTCAAGTTCAGCATCACATGATGCAGGTTTCTCAGTCCCATTCCAGCTGCTTTTCAACTGCGCTGGTAATCCGTAAGCTGGCCAGCTCTTGTCAGAAAGCATGAATCCTGCACTGCTCTTCAGTACTGTGCTGTGTATTCTGAACGCAAGGCTATCAGAGGAGCTCAGTGGGAGGAGGAGGGGACCTATTGGGCTGATGAAGGCCTTAAAGAAGCATGTTAACACTGAGCCACAGTAATGTGTGTTGCTGTAGTGTGCTGTCTCACATAGTTTGTTTGCACCGTGCTATGAATCTTGTAATGATTGTTGTGTGTGCCTGACTATAACAATGCACATGCACCTATTACTATTGTCTTGAATTTTAGCAGCAGCCATCACATGATGGAGAATAACAAAGATCAATTCAATTTCCATAAATAGATTTTTATTCCAGACCTATGCAAACATACCTATGTAATGCTGAGGTAAATTTCATACATGCAGGGAAAAGTGTCTTTAAAGGGCGGGGAACAGGGAATTCACAAGCCCATATCCAACGAGGCTCTCACAGCTGGGTGTATGTGTGGCTGTCATTGTGTTTACTCTGCCGGGGGGCAGAGTGCCTTGGGTACTGCTGTGGCCCCTGAAGATGCATGTAATGAGGAGAGTGGGTGGGGGAGGTAGGGAAATCCTTGTGATTCTCTTCCTCGCTTCCCTACAGCGATTTCTCCCCACAGACCCTTAGCTTCCTCTCCCCTCAGAGCCAGGAGATCCACCAACTCCTGTGTACTCCAGGCCAGAGCATGTTTGTTGTGTGAAGCTGGCATGTTCAGCTGGGCAGTTGCTATGTGAGCTCTCCATGACAATCAAGCAGGAAGAGCAATTTCAAAACTCCTTGGGGCTTTAAAAGGGGAGGGGTGCCTGCCTGTGTACCTGGCTGCAGGGCAGCAGAGTTCAAAATGGTGACCAGAGCAGTCACGGTGCGCATTTTGGGACACCTCCTAGAGGACCATGTAAGCAACACAGTGTTTACACTGACACTGCGTCACTCTAGCTATGTCGCCCTATGCGCTGCGCCTCTCATTGGGATAGTTTTATTATGTCAGCGTAGCAGGAGCGTTAAAGTGGCGGGAGCAGCATTGCAGTAAATACACCTCCATAGTTAGGTCGACATAAGCTGCCTTATGTCTACTTAACTCTGTAGTGTAAAAAAGGCCTTAGTGGGACTCCTAAGTACCTAAGTTCCCTCTAAAATTTTTTACCTTTAGTCCCTCTGCCTCAGTTCCCCAAAATGGAGATAATAACACTGGCCTGCTTCTCAGAAATGTCTTGAGGATAAATGTGTTAAAGACTGAGCACTTGGATGCTATATACGTATCTAAAATAGGTAGGTTACATTTGTGATGCCGCCTTCCCTGGGGTGTAACCTGGAACTGGGGTACCCCAAGCCATTTGTCTCACCAGCCTGGGCACCTCCTCTCACACTGTGCTTCTGTGACAAGCTGCAGACCGCTTCCAGTCCTGCGCTCACACAAACCTTTACACAGGCAGGGACACTCTCAGCTGCAGTTACCTGAAGACTTCTCCCCAGCTCCACAGCCTAGGACTCCAGAGCTGTACCATCTTGTCCCAGTCAAAAGCCTGACTGGTATAAATTTATTACCCAATCTGCCCCTCCCTCAAAGTGGAGAGGACCATGCACCAGTTGTTGTTACTGAGCAGATGCCCTAAGCACTTCTATCAAAATACACTGTTTTAGGTAAAAAATATAAAACAAATTTATGAAGTACAGAAAGATAGATTTTAAGTGAATATAAGTAATAGCGTACAGATCAAAGACAATTACAATAAGAAATAAAACAAAAACACAATCTAAGTTCTCTAAACTGGATAGGATTTGAATCAAGCAGTTTCTCACCATGTTAGATAGTACAAACAGTCCACCAAGCTTCCATATGCAGGCAAGCTTTCTTCTTTCCTGCCTGGCACCCCCTTCCCCATTCAATCTTTATTCCTTAGGTGTTTTCAGGTGCTGTGTTTTAGGGGGAGTGAGGCCAAGCGAGGATGTCACTTCCCCCTTTTCTATCTTCTTCCAACTTACTGGAAACATCTTTTGCTATGACCTGAGTCAACCAGTCTCCTTTGGGTATGTGCTATCTCTGAGAGGTTTCCATTGTCCACAGGTTCTGGGGTAATCTTCATGAGTGTTTGTATTCTCCTCAATGAGCCATCAACATTGTTTGGCCTTTTTATTGTTGTACCTGAAAGGCCGCTTGTGGGTGTTTCCAGCCTCACGACATATTTCAGCAACACATACATAGCATTTATGACTTCACATAAAATGATAGCACATACAATCCAATAGGATATTAATGTTCAATCGATCAAGACTTTTTAAAATTACCTCACAAGGCATATGTAACACCAATAGACCCTGGTGGTACCTGAGTTGGCAGGCAGGATCGAACAGGGGACCTCTGGGAGCTTTGTGCATGAACTGCTATAGCATGAGCTAAAAGTCAACTGCCTGTTAGCTAAGGCTGTAGAGCAGTCTCGCAGTCTCTCTCTCTCTCCCCCCCCCCCTCGGTGCCACTAGGTGGGACACAACACCACACTCAGAAGGTGTGTGGGTTACACAAACTTTGTACAAAACATATCATAATTATATCACCATGGTGAATATGAGGTGCAGAGTATCGCTTTGAGACACAGAGTATCACAATATTCTCACTGGAGTTACATGGAGGCACCTGCCAGCAGGCTTTAGCAGCAGTTACCTTGATTCCTAATGCAGGATTTTAAAATCACTGCCTCGAAAAACCTTATTTCCTATGTATATGGCCTTGGAGTCTGCCACCATCTTACAGTCTGACTTCTGAGTTTAGAAGTCTAGGCTCCTATCTACCTGTAGTAGTATCTGTGGCTGCTGTTAGCCACCTCTACGACTGGCTTCTTTCTATGATAAGATAGCCACTTAGCAGGCTCTCTGGAATTCCAAAGATGGTTATTTTTAGCAGTTGGGCTGAGTGGTACCTATGACTCCACTGCTAGGCAAAAGGCGATCAGGCTCATGGAAAAATACATTCAGGTAAAACCAGTTTGTCACTGGATGCTGTAAAGCAGCAGATGGGGTCTTCCTAGGATGGCTGACATTGTCTCAGCTAAGGAAGCATTTAAAAGTGGGCCTCTTAAAACAGTTGGTTCATTTCATCTACTGCGGCCATCTATGGGGACAGTGCTTTTCAATTCTATACTATGTAGGTTCTTGTACCACTCTCGTCATTGTAGTATCTGGATGCCTTAGTACATTAAATGGCATGGCTGATATCTGTCATGTGTAGTTTATTCTCTCTCGTATCCTATCCCCAGGGAGAGAATTGTGTGTGCAACCTATGTAGTATTTTTTGTTTCTTTTATGCACAAAATGTTATGTTTTTATGTTAGAAAACACTCAATTGAAGAAGAGTACCTTGCATTTGGAGTGGCAGGAAGTGAGGTTTGTGATGGTCGTTATGGGAGTTTGTGCCACAGTCTGGGACCATCCCCTGAGAAAACTCTGGCTCCTACATAGATGTAAGATGTATTGTAGAGTTCCATTGTGCCATAGGAGAAAAGCTGTTGATCACAGACCTTGCCATACTGGTTTAGGTGATCTTTTAGATATGTTGGGTCCAGGCCATTGAATGCCTTGAAAATAAGGACCAAGACTGAATTAATCCAGCCCTAGGAAATAATTTTTATGTGAGCTGCACAGATACAGCACAGGGGAGAAAAAGGGTTGGTGAATCATAATTCTTTTAGAAGCTTCTGTACAAGCATTTTCCTCCTCCCTCTGAGTATCTCTGCAATTCTCATCAGCTGTAATTTTTCATTTTAGTTGAGCATAATTTTTAATGGTTTTCATTTTTGCAGGCACAGTTTTGGGTCCAATTAATTGTGAAGGCAAATACTAGATTTAGACATCTGATTACTTGACTTTGCCCACAAATCAGGTAGCTAGATGGGTTACTGCTTGAAATTGGCACATACATTTGATTGCACATGCAAACATTGAGACTGGTTTTATGATCACTTTCAAAATTTGGTCCTATAAGTCAGCTTGCTGTACAGCAAGCATCTGCAACCTTGCTGGGCATGTGTTGGGCTAGTTGGCCATGGTATTGTATTGGCTTTGATCCTTCTATTGATTTATCTTCATGCTTAAGTTGTGGCTCCCTTGCCAACAATGCTGTTAAATTAGAGCTAAGCTTGCTTATATGTTCTTCCACGCAACACCACCTCACCAGGACAGTGATAGTGATGAGGAAATGCTAAGGGAAATTAGAGAGGCTATCAAAATTAAGAACTCAGTAATAGTGGGGGATTTCAATTATCCCCATATTGACTGGGAACATGTCACCTCAGGACAAAATGCAGAGACAAAATTTCTTGATACTTTAAATGACTGGCTCTTGGAGCAGCTGGTACAGGAACCCACAAGGAGAGAGGCAACTCTCGATTTAGTCCTGAGTGGAGCGCAGGAACTGGCCCAAGAGGTAACTATAACAGGACCGCTTGGAAATAGTTACCATAATATAATAACATTTAACATCCCTGTGGTGGAAAGAACACCCTCACATCTCAACAGCCCAACACTGTGGCATTTAATTTGAAAAAGGGGAACTATGCAAAAATGAGGGGGTTAGTTAAACAGAAACTAAAAGGTACAGTGACTAAAGTGAAATCCCTGCAAGCTGCATGGACGCTTTTTAAAGACACCATAATAGAGGCCCAACTTGAATGTATACCCCAAATTAAGAAACACAGTAAAAGATCTAAAAAAGAGCCACCGTGGCTTAACAACCATGTAAAAGAAGCAGTGAGAGATAAAAAGGCATCTTTTAAAAAGTGGAAGTCAAATCCTAGTGAGGTAAATAGAAAGGAGCATAAACACTGCCAAATTAAGTGTAAAAATGTAATAAGAAAAGCCAAAGAGGAGTTTGAAGAATGGCTAGCCAAAAACTCAAAAGGTAATAACAAAATGTTTAAGTACATCAGAAGCAGGAAGCCCATTAAACAACCAGTGATTGAGATACAAAAGGAGCACTTAAAGATGATAAAGTCATTGTGGAGAAACTAAATGGATTCTTTGCTTCAGTCTTCACGGCTGAGGATGTTAGGGAGATTCCCAGACCTGAGCCAGCTTTTGTAGGTGACAAATCTGAGGAACTGTCACAGATTGAAGTGTCACTAGAGGAGGTTTTGGAATTAATTGATAAACTTAACATTAACAGATCACTGGGACCAGATGACATTCACCGAAGAGTTCTGAAAGAACTCAAATGTGAAGTTGCAGAACTATTAACCATGGTTTGTAACCTGTCCTTTAAATCGGCTTCTGTACCCAATGACTGGAAGATAGCTAATGTAACACCAATATTTAAAAAGGGCTCTAGAGGGATCCCAGCAATTATAGACTGGTAAGTCTAATGTCAGTACTGGGCAAATTAGTTGAAACAATAGTAAAGAATAAAATTGTCAGACACATAGAAGAACATAAATTGTTGGGCAAAAGTCAACATGGTTTCTGTAAAGGGAAATCATGTCTTACTAATCTATTAGAGTTCTTTGAAGGGGTCAACAACCATGTGGACAAGATGGATCCAGTGGACATAGTGTACTTAGATTTCCAGAAAGCCTTTGACAAGGTCCCTCACCAAAGGCTCTTACGTAAATTAAGTTGTCATGAGATAAAAGGGAAGGTCCTTTCATGGATTGAGAACTGGTTAAAAGACAGGGAACAAAGAGTAGGAATAAATGGTAAATTCTCAGAATGGAGAGGGGTAACTAGTAGTGTTCCCCAAGGATCAGTCCTCGGACCAATCCTATTCAACTTATTCATAAATGAACCGGAGAAAGGGGTAAAAAGTAAGGTGGCAAAGTTGCAGATGATACTAAACTGCTCAAGATAGTTAAGACCAAAGCAAACTGTGAAGAACTTCAAAATGATCTCACAAAACTAAGTGATTGGGCAACAAAATGGCAAATGAAATTTAATGTGGATAAATGTAAAGTAATGCACATTGGAAAAAATAACCCCAACTATACATACAATATGATGGGGGCTAATTTGGCTACAACGAATCAAGAAAAAGATCTTGGGGTCATCATGGATAGTTCTCTGAAGATGTCCACGCAATGTGCAGAGGCGGTCAAAAAAGCAAACAGGATGTTAGGAATAATTAAAAAGGGGATAGAGAATAAGATAGAGAATATATTATTGCCCTTATATAAATCAATGGTATGCCCACATCTTGAATACTGAGTACAGGTGTGGTCTCCTCATCTCAAAAAAGATATACTGGCACTAGAAAAGGTTCAGAGAAGGGCAACTAAAATGATTAGGGGTTTGGAACAGGTCCCATATGAGGAGAGATTAAAGAATCTAGGACTTTTCAGCTTGGAAAAGAGGAGACTAAGGGGGGATATGATAGAGGTATACAAAATCATGAGTGATGTGGAGAAAGTAGATTAGGAAAAGTTATTTACTTATTCCCATAATACAAGAACTAGGGGCCACCAAATTAAATTAATGGGCAGAAGGTTTAAAACAAATAAAAGGAAGTTCTTCTTCAAACCGCGCCCAGTCAACTTGTGGATCTCCTTGCCTGAGGAGGTTGTGAAGGCTAGGACTATAACAGCATTTAAAAGAGAACTGAATAAATTCATTGAGGTTAAGTCCATTAATGGCTATTAGCCATGATGGCTAAGGAATGGTGTCCCTAGCCTCTGTTTGTCAGAGGGTGGAGATGGATGGCAGGAGAGCCATTTGATCATTACCTGTTAGGTTCATTCCCTTTGGGGCACCCTGGCATTGGCCACTGTCAGTAGACAGGATACTGGGCTAGATGGACCTTTGGTCTGACACAGTATGGCCATTCTTATGTTCTTATGTGTTGGAGAGGATGTCAGTCTGTTCGTGTAGATCTCAAACTGTGTGTTGGGAGCCCTCAGGGGATTGCAAGATTATTACATGGGGGGTCGTGAGCTGCCAGCCTCCACCCCAAACCCCACTTCACCTCCAGCATTTATAATGGTGTTAAATATATAACCAAGTGTTTTTAGTTCATAAAGGGGGTGTCAATTGGAGGCTTGCTATGTGAAAGGGATTACCAGTAGAAAAGTTTGAGAACCACTGGTGTAGATGCAAAGACTTGAGATGGAAGAATTGTGTTGGGTGTAAAAAGGTACCTTAACTTGTGATTTCTATGCGTTTTAGTGCTAATGCGTGGAAACATACTTAACCAATCTTAACTCTAGGAAATTCCACACACACTTTATTAATGTAGAGCAGGGGTCGGCAACCTTTCAGAAGTGGTGTGCCGAGTCTTTATTTATTCACTGTAATTTAAGTTTGCGCGTGCCAGTAATTCATTTTAACGTTTTTAGAAGGTCTCTTTCTCTATGTCTATAATATATAACTAAACTATTGTTGTATGTAAAGTAAATATGTTTTTTAAAATGTTTAAGAAGCTTCTTTTAAAATTAAATTAAGATGCAAAGCCTCCCTGACCAGTCGCCAGGACCTGGGCAGTGTGAGTGCCACTGAAAATCAGCTCGCGTGCTGCCTTCGGCACGAGTGCCATAGGTTGCCTACCCCTGATGTAGAGTTTTTATTTTGGTTTGGTTTTATAAATATGGCTGAGGTCTTAGGACTAGCCTAGCTGAGAAGATGGAAAGATACTCCTTGATCCCCTGAATAGCATGCTGATGAGGGTGATAAAAGGACCTGAATAGAATATGATAGAAAAGGGGCTAGCTGGGAAGTGAGGTTGTGGAACTAGTTGAAGAATCGTACCTCCTCTGCTTTGCACACCTGGTTTAGAAAGCTTTAAGGGCTGCTCCAGGGGGCTTTCAAAACATATTATTTGAAACATCAGGAACATGTCAGAATGAAAGGCTTTGAATGCCATTAAGCAAAAGCTTGAGCATTTTTCCTCCCCTAGGGGTGTAGTTTTAAACAGAGCTGAGATGAGTGTTTCACCAGTTTCCGTTGTGTCTCCTATCCCTGTCCCCTGGCCAGCTCCACTCCTGAGACATTCAGGGTACATTTGCACCACAAGTTAAGGTATAATTGTAGCAGGGGTAGGCACATCTGCACTATTTTTAATCTAGTTCGCATGTTTAACAATAATAGTGAAGACATGATGGCATGGGTTTCAGTATGTACAAGCAACCCAAGTACGTACCCAGGGTTCATGAGTGTGCCCATCTGCACTACAATTAAACCTTAACCTGCAGTGTAGCTGTACCCTCACTTTCCAGCCTCTGCTGTTTTTCCCATCCATTGCCCTTTGTCATTGTCTGGTCAAGTTTTCTTTTTTGAAAACTATATGTGTTTAAATTTTAGGTGTAATTGCATATGCATAAAATATCCTATTAAGATGCATTATGTTGAACAACTTAAAAGCTTGGTGAATCTTTCTAATTAGGTTGACAAAAGGGACTCAGAATAGCTCTATTGTAGAGGTTGAGGCATCTTCTCTGGTTGGCTTTCCATTATAAAAGTATTTTTAAATGTATATCATTAACTTCAATTTTCTCCCAGTAGGTTCTCCTAAATCAGAAATCTAAATTATATAGCTTTACCAGAAGCTTTTCATCAATGTTATTACCTCTACTGTGGTTTACTGCCTCCAATTTCCCAAGATGGGATTTGTAACAAGAAAGGAACCATTAGATGATATAATTACAAATTAACCCTTGCCCAAAAATACCTTTATTTAACCATATACTAAAATGCATGTTCTGTTCTAACATTTCTTCTGCATACTGCCTCAGCAAACTGAAGTGCCACTCCAGCAAATGTTTTCATTCATTCACCCCAAGCTAGAATTCCACCAACGCATTTAGGGTGCCCAACCACTAAAATGCAGCAACTTTTTGCAAGGAACATGACGGTTATTTAATGGTGCACAGCAATACTTCACAACCCTTTAGGAGAGGAAGAAAAAAGGAATCCTGTAGCCCAGGGGTTGGCAACCTTTCAGAAGTGGTGTGCTGAGTCATCATTTATTCATGCTAATTTAAGGTTTTGTGTGCCAGTAATACATTTTAACATTTTTCTATAGGTCTATAATGTATAACTAAACTATTGTTGTATGTTAAGTAAATAAGGTTTTTTTAAATGTTTAAGAAGCTTCACTTAAAATTAAATTAAAATGCAGAGCCCCCGGACCGGTGGCCAGGACCTGGGCAGTGTGAGTGCCACTGAAAATCAGCTCGCGTGCCGCCTTTGGCATGTGTGCCATAGGTTGCCTACCCCTGCTGTAGCGCTTTGAAACTGCAGAGATGAGAGGGTATTTTAATTGGATAGAAAGAAATTGCCCTAAGGGGAATTAGGACCTTACCTTTAGTATCTGAGCCAAAAACACCCACTATTGATGGAAGGGGAACCCTGTCATTGGTTCTGTGATGACCATAAGTGACCAAAACCTCATTTTTACATCTCTTCTAAAAAGACAGCATCTCCAGCAATGCAGTGCCACCAAACACTACTCTGTCACCCTGATTCAGCACAATCTCAATAGGAAAAGTTCCACTTACAGATATCACCAATTCAAGAATTATCATGAGTGATCCTTTAAGGTGCTTGTACAAGTACTGTTCAATCATGACCCATCTTAGTGTGTGAGATTTATATAGTATTATAGCCCAAACAAGTCTGGCTGCAAGCCATGAATACTGAATACATGATGGGTCATTACACAAAGTAAAACTATTTTCCCATGCTATTTTTCCCCCTACTGTTACTCACACCTTCTTGGGCCATCCTGATTATCACTACAAAACGTTTTTTTCTCCTGCTGATAATAGCCCACATTAATTGATTACTCTCATTATAGTTGGTATGGCAACACCCATTTTTTCATGTCCGTGTATATATATCTTCCTCCTGTATTTTCCACTGCATGCATCTAATGAAGTGGGTTTTAGCCCACAAAAACTTATGCTCAAATAAATTTGTTAGTCTCTAAGGTGCCACAAGTACTCCTCGTTCTTTTTGCTGATACAGACTAACACAGTTACCCCTCTGAAACCTGAATACATGCTGATACTTTTGTCCTCCTTTCTTTGCTGTTGACTCCCTGGCTCAGCTAATATCAGGGGCATGTGCCTGGGGCGGCAAGCTGCGAGGAGTGGCTTGCCGGTCGCCCTGAGGGTGGCAGTCAGGCAGCCTTCGGCGTCATGCCTGCGGGAAGTCCACCGGTCCCGCGGCTTCGGCGGCAATTTGGCGGCAGGTACGCCAAAGGCGCGGGACCAGCGGATCTTCCTCAGGCAAGCCACCGAAAGCCACCTGACTGCCGTGCTTGGGGTGGCAAAATACGTAGAGCCACCCCTGACTAATGTAGAGAGTTTTTCTAATGAAGATGAAGTAGAATAAAAATATGGGAAAGGAAAGATTAAAAAAATAAAATGAAAAAAAATAAATAAGGGAGAGCTAATTAGGAAGAGGTTTATGGAAGATTTTCTCTTCCAGACTCACTGCTGCTCTTTCTTTGGTGCTGCCTGAACCTAACAGAAGCATATAGCTCCTTTTCATTAACTTGGTTCCCTGCCCTTCAGCTATTGTGTGCATTGAAAGTGGGGAAAAAAGGTCTTGCCTTGATGTTATGTAACCTTGCAGACATTAATTTGAAACAAACAAAACACTTAAAGCAGCTCTCATTCAGGGGATTTTACTGAGTGTTACTAAATTGCTGAATATTTAATAGCTAATCATGCTCCAGACCCCAAGGTCTGTCCCCCAAATGATAAGGCTTTTTATTAAATGAACTTTAATTACTTAATAATTAGACCTTCTGTAGGGAAAGATGGGGATCCTGATAAGCTGCCAACCAGGCTGCAGGGCAAATCAGACTTGTGGGCCATTTTCAGATTAGAATTTAAAAGCAGGTCTGGGTGTAATGTTCTGAGACAGTGGGTGAAAGGCAGCCAGCCCAGTGTGTGAAAAGCCATGGATGACGTGAACCTGAACTGTGAAGTGGTTTATTTTTATGGTTATCTTAAAACTAGTATAGCTATGCAAGGGAATCAATGTCAGACTGTTAGACTAAACCAATTGAACCAGATGTCAATACTGTAATGAGGATTGTGTCTGGGTCTACTAATATTTAAAATACTTTAGGTGTGGTGGGGAAAACTCTGTGATAAATTGTTGACCGTGTGAGAAATGTTTTGACTGTCTCCGTATCTACTCATTAGTCCTCTTCCCCGAAACAAGCGTACAACATTTCAGGCTTCTGAGCAGCTTCAAAGAAAGATCTTTTTAAAAAAAAAAAAAAAGCCTAAAAATGTTGTGGAATTTCACCATAAAAACTACAGGCTTGAGGCCTTTGCCAGGCAATATATAGTCCTGGACCAGTGACAGCCCTGGGATATGCTATAGTGGGATCCTGGAGACCTATAAACAGGAGCATTGTACATAACCACTGGAAAAGAGAAGATCCCTGCTTTCCAATGGAACAGTACATGCTTCTAGACCTGCAAGGACCCAGGAGATCAGAAAGTAAAACCATGACATTTATATATATATATATATATATACAGTAAGCATAGGTAGATTATTTTTAAACTTTTTTTTTATGGCTCTCTCTGTGTTCTGAATGCTTGGACTGAGAATGAAGGTACCTGACCTTACAGATGCAGAAAAAATGCAAAGTCCCAATCATGTTTTTAAACTCTCTAAACATGCCTAAAATGTCTTTTCTGTAACAGATGTGGCATATATAGAACGTATGGTCGTGTTAAGTGGTGGTGCTTTGGGCTGAGTGCATAACTTGTGACTTAGCCTCGCATACGTAACATGGCCATCCAATCTCTGACTGATAAAATCCTTATACCACACTGCACCAATTTGTAGCTGTGTACAGGGTAGAATTTCAAAACTGCCTATGTAGCTAAGGAGCACAAGTCTCATTGGGGGGTCACAAAGTATTGTGCTTTTAAATCACTCAGGCACTCTTGAAAATCCTAACTGCAGTGTCTTTTTCCATCTTTTCCATGTGTTGTAACAATATGTGTGTTATATACAGTAGAGCCAAATTCACCACTGAAATAGGCATATCTCTCTCAGCCACCACCACTACTGTCCCCAGTACACCCTTGTTTAGAAGGGCTTTTTCCATAGCAAGAGTGCAAAGTCTGCAGTGACTTGCAATGCTTTGCATATGGGCTTGGAAGGAAGACCTCCAATCCTCCGCTCTCTCTAACCCCACCCCAAACTTGTGGGTCTGGATTCCCCCACAGAACCCATGAAGGGGTTTGTGTGGTGTCTGGGGAAAGGTGCATGTGCCACTAGGGTTCCAGGTGAAGTGAAGCATGTTCCCCCTTTCCTAAATGAAATCTGTGACATATGGAGTGTGATGGTGGTTTGTACTATACCTAAAATTCTTAAGGAGTTCTGGAGTCACTACCTAGGGTGGCCAGATCTAAGTGATTGTGAGAATCAGTCTTGGTCCCGCAGTTTTTTTATTTATTTTATTTGCCTAAAATGGAGATTCTTGAAATTGCTGCATGGACTCTTGAGGACAACCAGGTGTTTGTGACAAAAGCCTTGTTCATATGCTATCTTGACGGACAGGATTTTTTTTGTTTGTTTTGCTCCCTTAAACTTTCGTGAATCTTCTTTTCTGCTGATGTGAATACAGTGGTGGCTTTTAACAGCTTTCCGTCCACACGCATGTTGCTTTTAACTTTTTTAATTATTTATTTAAAGCAAAGCTAAAATAAAAAGCGTTCAATGCTTCTGTCTTTTGAGTTTACATCAGCTCTGCTTCATGAGAAAAGCTGTTACAGCCTGTGTCTGTGCCAACAGCTTCATTTGAAATGTAGCATTTTTGCTCTTTCTGTAGATTATGGAAGGGTGCAGCTGATGGTTGTTCACCTATAATAATAATAATAATAATAATTAATAATTGGAGATATACCTATCTCCAAGAATTGGAAGGGACCTTGAAAGGTCATCGAGTCCAGCCCCCTGCCTTCACTAGCAGGACCTGTGGTGTGGAATTCCAAACTACCACGCAGAGTTGAGTTGTTCTTTCTCTTTTCAGAGCAGGGTGCTCTTTAAATATGTATTAACGGTGATCATTATGATTACAAAGTACTAAATATGTAGGACAATGTGCAGTATGACTTTTTTTTTTTAACATGCAGGAATCTTTTCATAAGTTGCAGTTAATGTCATTAAAATTCATTATTGAGTTAAAGGAGACATGAGTTCCTTTCCTTCAACTGCATCCTTGACTGTTTAGCTAAATGTGTGTATATTATATGTGTGTTTGTACAGCAACTAGAACAGCGGGATCCTAGACCATGACTAGGGTTCCTAGGCACTATGGAAATATAAATAATAATATATAGTTCTTGCTACCATAGTGTCTGAGCACCTTACAATTGTTAATGGATTTTATCCTCACACCCCTGCCCTCCCCCCTTGTGTGAAGTATCTCAGGTGGTGAGCTGAGACAATGGGTAGATTATGTGACTTGACCCCAATCACACAGGAAATGTGGTTGAGCCAGGAATTGAACCCAGGTTTCCTGAATCCCACTCTAACAATACATTTATTAGACTATACTAGTTTCTGCCCTACCCACTCAGTGAAATTTTGACTGACTTTTTACTGGCCAAAATGCCAGAGCCCTTATTTTCTTTCTTCTCGAACTCTTGGTGGCCTCTGACACCACCGACCACTCCCCTACTTTTTGAAATATTGCACTTCGTTGACTTTGGAGGCTCTTGCCTCTTACTGGTCTCTTTCTATTTGCTTTCAAAATCTCTTTTGATGGGTTCTTTTCTTCACTCTCTCCCTTTGTCGATAGGCCTCTCCAAAAAGCTCTGTGCTTGTCCACCTGCTCTTCTCTCTCTACCTCCTATTTCTAAATGATCTTATCCATAAAAGTGGCTTCAAATGCCATCTTTATACCGATGGTTCACAGATCTATCTCTCTGCTAAAGACCTGTCTCCCTTTATCCAAACCCTAACTGCAACCTGTTTCTCTGACGACATCTGGTCATCATTTGGCAACTGAGCATTTCCTCTGCCCTTCTCCCTTGGTGTTCTGTTACCATTGATAACATCGCCATAGAGGCCTATAATCTGGGCATTATCTTTGACTCACTCAGGCCTGGTCCAATTCTTGCAGCTTCTACCTACTTGACATTTCACAGATCTGGCTTTTTAGTTTTGGTATCCTGGTGTACGTGGAGTGCGTGGGAATGGTTTGTTTGTATCACTAAAGACATTATCATGCTCAGATGTGCGAGGGGGCAGAATTACTGTTTCATTGGCAACCATAAATCTGGCATTTCCAGTGCTGCTGCCACTGTTGCTTTGAAAGATATTTACATCTTTCATTTGCATTCCTTGGGGGAAATGGTGATTTTTTTTAACAGTCTATATCTCAGCCAAAACCCAATGGAATTTCATGGTACAAGTAAAACACCCATGTCTAGCTCAAAGGCTTGGACCCTATTGAATTTTGCAATTCAACAGCTGTGTTGGAGCCTCTCAAAATATAGTCCTTCATAATGAAAAAGTGACAGGAGTTGCTACCTCTGCCTGCAATAACATGGATATAGACTTGGCTTGTTTCAATACAATGAATAGTATCCTTTCAGAGGACATGTCAGTCATACAGTTTGATGTGCAGCATGGAAGAAAGATTCCATTAGGTGGAAAGATGTGAAAATAACAAAAAGTTTCTTAATCCTACTTAATTTCAGTACATCTTTCTTTGAATTTCATCCTGTTCTGAATAGTGTGTATTGCAGAACACTGTGTTTGTACCTTGATAAAGTTATTCCTGAAGTAGTTTGTAAGTAACGTGTTGCTATTTGGTACTCTCTTATGTCAATAACACATCTATTATTTTCTTCTTTAAATTACACTCATTAGTGGCATACTGATAGTTATTCAGCAATCACGGAAGCCTCAAAGTACTTGTCTGAACATCACTTATTCTTCAGATTGGATGATTAGCCAAATCCAGATCAACACAGACACATTGTGCAATTTATATTTTCAGTGACTATATAATTGCTTCTTTTCCTTGTGCTTGCAGGACCATTGAGGTTTCTTTCCCAGACAGAATCTGTCACAGCTTTTGCAGGAGACACAGTTTTGTTAAAGTGTGAAGTAGTTGGAGAGCCTATGCCGATGGTACACTGGCAAAAAAACCTGGAGGACCTGATCCTGAGCCCCAGTGACACCCGAGTGGCTGTCTTGCCCTCTGGAGCTTTACAGATTAGCAGAATCCAAGCAGGAGACAGTGGGATCTATAGATGCCTTGCAAAAAATCCTGCTAGTTCCAGAACTGGAAATGAAGCAGAAGTCAGAGTTTTGACAGGTAAGAACCATATGATTTTACATTGTCCTTATGCTTCCCCAAGTATATGTGGCTCAAAAGCTTGTCTTTCACCAACTGAAGTTGGTCCAATAAAAAATATTACCTCACCCACCTTGTCGCTCCTGATGGGGGCAGTTAAGTTTTCTTTCCAGTTGCTTGTATGGGCTTATGAGTTCTTTATTTTGAAGAGCCTGGAGACATTTAGAAGCTTCTGGGTGTGAAGGTGAGTAGCTGGCGCTTATGTGACTAGCCAAATTTCCATAGGCCACGGTTTGAGAGCTGATGCAATTTTAGTTAAAGGTTTATGTTCCTGTATCTATATCCATATTCATTCTTGTATCCACATCTCGTTCTATGTACCTTTTGGCCTGCCAGGCTTTCCACCACTCCAACAGTCTTCCGTCTAGCTCCAGCTTCTTTATTTCTAGAAATATTACCATGAATATAATTGAGCAGCAGAAGATTGCTGTGCAGCATGATTCCGTGCAGAAATGCCTTGCCTTCTAGTCCTGTGTTTCTAAAGGCAAACACCAGTGAAATTCTACAAGGACATTAACCATCATATTTTTAGAATCTGCTCAAAAAGCCCTCCTGCTGGATGATCAAGTCTAAGGGGAAAAACAATTGAAGACAGTTGGCAGTTTTTCAAAGAGACATTATTAAGGGCACAAGAGCAAGCTATCCTACTCAGTAGGAAAGATAGGAAGTATGGCAAGAGACCACCCTGGCTTAACCAGGAGATCATCAACAATCTAAAATTCAAAAAAGAGTCATACAAAAAGTGGAAACTCGGTCAAATTATAAAGGATGTATACAAACAAATAACACAAATATGTAGGGACAAAATTAGAAAAGCCAAGGCACAAAACGAGATCTTGTTGCGACATTGGGCCAATTCTGTGGGCAGAATGCAGTCTCTCTCCCAACTCAGACGAGGTGGGGTTACCTAGATACCCTTCCCCCTGGCAGGAAAGGAGGCAGGCAGGATTGGAAATGAACAGACTCCAGAGCAAGCAGCCCCACAATCTCCACAATGGGAGTGAAGCCAAAATGGCAGCACACCAGATGTGGTTGCACCTGGGTCCCAGCCATGCTTCACACTATGGAGCACAGCCACCTCCTTCTCGTCCACTTCCCTACAAGTTGTGGATGAAGGGCACTGGGCACAGTACGGACACTGCAAATGGCAGTAAGGAGCCTTCATGTCCAGCTCTCTTCCCTTGCTGTGACCTCTGTAATCGCCCCTCAGCCCTCTACTGATATACCAGGGTTAGGAACTCCAGGAAAGAAAAAGACCTATTTGGCTCATGTGGATCCCATGCAACAGAGGGTTGTGATTCTGGGGACTTGAGACTCAGAATCCCAGATCCATACTTGAGACCTAGAAAGGGCCTATTTGGGAGAGGGACACAAATAGTTCCAGCCTCTCTTAGGACAGGGAGATGGCTCTGAAAATATTTAAAGTGGTTTACAATCTCTGGACCCAATTTCATTTCCTCATCTAAAGCAGGATTATGGGGACAAGCTCCCATAAATAACTGAATAATAAAATCAGCTCTGTTTCCTCTGCTCTCCTCCCTGGAATGCAGCAGGGCAACTGATCCTCAGCACCTGGTTCCCTGGTTCATGAGATGAGTGCAGCATGGCGGATCAATACAGAAAAGAATAGGCCATAAACATACTGATTCCTCTAGGCATGCATGCAGGCCCCTCACCACAAATAGAATTGTTCCTCCTTAGGGCAGGAAGGCCAGTGGTCAAAATCAGCGTTAGATAATCAAATATTTACAATATATCTAAAATACTCTACACTATATCTAAAATACTCTACTCTATATCTAAAATACTTCCTTAGGGAAGAAGGAAATTTACTTACCTCTTTCTGAACAATTTTTCTGATCACAGTTCTCTACAGAGAAAGCTGAAGCAAACACACAAAATTACATATTTCCTGGAATATCTTGGATTTAGAACAGACACAGACATATGATGCCTGGGAAGTCAATTATAGGCCTGAGTTGAGAATGAATACTATTGATATAAGGTTTTATCTCAGAAGAATGTGCACAAATATGAAGATGGCCATAATGTAATACAAGTGGTATCACTGAGATGGAAATCCAGTTCATACTCGAGCCTATTGAGAATTCTAAACTCATACACAGACATGATTCAATGATCCAGATTTTATATGATACCTATTCAGTAATTCCAGAGAAATCATCTACATCTCACTCAATTTCATCTGTTGGCAGAGATCTAGCTCCAGTTATATATTCTCTGCTTCTACAACAGCTAATTTTGTGCCAGTATTTAAAAAGGGTAAACAGAGTGACCGGGTAATTATAGACCTGTCAGTCTGACATAGATCCCAGGCAAGATAATGGAATGGCTGATATGGAACCTGACGAATACAGGGGTAGTAATTAATGCCAATCAATATGGGATTTTGGAAAAGAGATCCTCTCAAACTAACTTGATTTCCTTTTTGTTATTAGATTACCATTTTGGCTGATATAAGTTAACAGTGTTGATATAATATATTTAGACCTCTTTAAGGCATTTGACTTGGATACTGCACAACATTTTTATTTTAAAAGTAGCATGATATAAAATCAACATGGCACACTTTAAATAGATTTAAAACTGGCTAACTGATAGGTCTCAAAATATAATTGTAAATAGGGAATCGTCATTGAGCCGGTGTGTTTCTGCTGAGGTCCTGCAGGGATGTGTTCCTGGCCCTATGCTATTTACTATTTTTATCAAGATCTGGAAGAAAACATAAGATTATCCCAGATAAAATTAACAGATGACTCAAAAATTGGGACAATGGTAAATAATGAAGAGGACAGGTCACTGATACAGAGCAATCTGAAGTACATGGTAAGTGGGGTGTAAGCAAACAATATGCATTTTAATATTGTAAATGTAGAGATCTACAAAGGAAGTTGGCCCTACTTACAGGATGGGGGAATTCTGTCCTGGGAAGCAGTGAGTTTGAAAAAGATTTGCAGATGGTAGTGCATAGGCAGCTGAACCTGAGCTCCCCAGTGCAACAGTGGGGCCAAAAGGGCTAATGTAATCCTGGGATGCATAAACGGGGGAATCTCAAGTAGGAGTAGGGAGGTTATTTTATCTCCGTGTTTGACACTGGTGTGACTGTTGCTGGAATACTGTTTCCCAGTTCTGGTGCCCACAGTTCAAGAAGGGTGTTGATAAATTGGAGAAGGTTAAGAGAGGAGCCACAAGAATAGTTAAAAGATTAGAAAACGTGGCTTATTGTGATAGACACAGAGAGTTAGCCTTCTTTTTGTTCAATCTATTTCGTTTACGGGGTGATGTGATTCATGTCTATCAGTATCCACATAGGGAGAAAATATAGAATAATGGGCTCTTCAGTCTAGCCATGAAAAGTATGACATGATGCAGTGGCTGGAAGTTAAAGCTAGACAATTTTGGACTGGAAATAAGATTTACATTTTTAACAGTGAGGATAATTAGCCATTGTAACAACTTATCCAGTGTCATAGGGGATTCTCCATCAATGGCAATTTTAAATTCAGGATTGGATGTTTATCTAAAAGATATACTCTAGGAATTTTTTCAGGGCCTGTGTTATACAGGAGGTCAGACTAGATAACCACAATGGTCCCTTCTGACTTTGGAATCTGAGACAGGTGATTGCAGAGAATCAGATTTTAAAAAAAGTGATCTTTACAGTTCAGTTCAGGGAATGTGTACCAGAAACAGATTACAACATCCACCAAAACACAGTGATTCATTGGGTCTCACAACATTTGTATCTTCCATGTAGAGTGACCAGATACCAAGTGTGAAAAATCAGGACAGGGATTGGGGGGGTAATAGGCACCTATATAAGAAAAAGCCCTGAATATTGGGACTGCCCTATAAAATCAGGACATCTGGTCACTCTACTTCCATGGATAACAGACCTGCTGTGGTTGCAGCAGTTCGTGTGTCTGATGGGATTTTCATAATAAGTAGAAAGAACACAATCAGCTCCACTCCAGAGAGATTCTCTTGCCTTGGGTGGAGCAAAGTTGTGCACCGCCCAACAATGTGTAAGGATCCGCAAGTCTATAATCAGGGTTGCAGGGTCCTGGGCCACCAAGAAAGCAGCATCCAACAATTTCTTGGAATATTAGGCACCACAGGAAATACTACCTGAAGAGGCCAGAGAGACAGAATCCTGCAGCCCCCTGATTAGTCCACACCAACTATTTAAATTAGAACATTGTCCTGCAGAGTTGTCCAAGCAGGAATGAAGACTCTGGCTTGCTACAGATCTCGTCTTCACCCCATCTCACTCCTGACTCTTGCCTTTGACCTCAGCCCAGTGAAGTGTACCAGTCCAGCTGCCTCTGCCCCAGCCATTGTGCAAGCAGGAGGCAAACAGCATCAAGATCTACATGGCACATGTTGGATTAACAGGGTGGCTTCTGCACCCAGAAATATCTCACTCATCATAAGTAATTTGGTGGGCTGGTGATCAACTTCTTTGCAACTAGAAACAGAAAATAAAGTGCCCTGTGGCCTTTCTGTGTGTCAGGGCTCAGGATCTTAGGCAGTGAACGGCATCTTGCAAAGCTGGGCAAAGTCCCTGCTATATCTTCTAATTTTTTCCACTGCTCCACAGGCCAATACAAAACATGGGAATGAGATACAGCATATGCCTTTTTGGATGTAGAGACTATAACACTCAGGCTTGATTAGCTTGGCCCTGGAGCTTCAGATGCCTCTGTCTTACAGAGTGTGGCTATTGCAAAACCAGTCTTCCACCCAGGAGCAGGGAGGTTTACAATTGATACTTGCATGAAGTGGTGATTGCTCTCATAGAGCCCAACAGAGAAATCAACATATAGAACTTATTCTATTGGCTGGTTAAGCCAGTGAAACACATCCTTGAGTGGCCATAGCCCAGGAAGGCTCGGTGGTGGGTATATAACAGTGTCCAAGTGAAAAGATCAAGTCTCTATAGTATAAAGTTCTCAGCATGTTCAAGAAAAGGAAGTTTTTTATACAAATGCCAACCTCAAATGCTTTCTTGGTCATCAACCTTATTCCAGCTCGAGGGAATAGAATATGTCCTTGGAACCTCATTCTGCTCTTTACAGCACTACCTAGGTTGAACCCCTGCAGGGGCAATGTTCTCTATCCATTGGAGAAGGCCTTTCAACGTCATTTTTTTCCTCTTTTGGCAGAGTTTTTCTCCATGTGTGGTAACCATATTTAAAGGATGATTTTACTTCCCACTCTTGAGGCACATTGGCACAAAAATTAATTTTAATGGCTCAAAGAATAGGAAAACTTATCCATGCCTATCTGAAAATTGCCTTTTTTCAGGTAATAAGGTCCACAGATCTGGCCCACCCTTGAGACCAGTGGATTATGCAGAATAGAGATAAAAACTGGCATCCAAAGCTTAGGGTTAGTTGTCGGTGGGTGGAATTTACCATGTTCTGCAGCAGGAGAAATTTTTGTGGTTTTCCTCAAAGTATATTTAACAAAATCTGTAACTTAAGAAAGTGTATTTGAATTATTCTTATTGTAGAAACTTTCTCAACTGGAGGATGCATCAGGGGGAAAGTCGTTCCCCTGCTGCTAGTTACAGACAGGTCTGGCTGGCCCTAAGCTGCAAGCAGGTGGAAGGTTCCCATTGTAATGGATCTATAAGCCTCATTGCTTGAAGAAAGGGAATTTTTAGTTAAGCACGGATAAATACTCTTATTCTTTTGCTTTGGAAGTGGGGATGGGGAGGAAAACAAAATTTGACACCTTTAATCCATTTATCCACCAAATAGCACAAATTTATTTAGATCATTGAACCTACAACTCAAATGTTTCTTGTGGCATGATCAGTAATGCTCTAAATAAACAAGACACTACTGAACAAAAATAGGCAGAAGCAAGGCGTGTTCCTCTAAAATCAGAATGGAGGAAGGGAGGAATTCAAAAGAAGAAACATTTTGTTTTGGAAATGTCTTCCGCTAATCTTCTAAGAAAGTACTAAAAACTTGGCGAGAGATACTCTCTGTCAAATTCAGCCTGTAGATATGTGCTTCCAGCCCTCATTGATTTCAGTACAGGCACAACTCAGAGAGCAGTATCTGGCCAGAGAAAGATAGGTCTTGACAGCATTTTTTTACACTAAGTCATTTGAATTCCACCTTCTAAAACAACATTCCTGAGCCTCACTAGCAATATGGGAAGTGGATAGTTTGGATAAAATGCGAGCTGTCTCAGGCCATCATCCAAAGCCCAAACTAAAGCCAGATCTTTTCTGATGTCTGGAAAATTCAGTTTACATTGAGTTCTTGCACTTCCTGATTCTGTGTGGGACCAGAAGCAGTAGTGCCAAAATCCTGGGAGAATGGGTATTCTCACGGAATTTCCAACCTCACTGAAGCTAAGGAGAAGTGGAAATTTCACAAGAAATCCTGTTCTCAGTGTTTTCAGTGCTGGGTCAACATGGCTGAATTTGGGATAAACATCAATAAATTCAGTGTTGTGTTGTCCAGGGTTTAACAGGGGAATCCTGTAAATATCCCTCTGAGCCTATGGTAAATCCCATGTACCTGATGTGTGTATGATGGCAGAGAGGAGAGCTGAGGGACTGGAGAATCTATTCATTTATTTTCCCATTTAAACTGAAAATGTGCTGTCATTATCGTGACCAAAGACAGACACACCACATTCAACTCTTATTTATAATACCAAATAGATAAGGATGTCTGGGAGCATCCTCCCATGAGAATATTTTTGATAATACTTGCCAGTTGGTGCAATCTGGTTTATTCCAAAGGCAAAACATTTTCTCTTGCAATGTACTGTATGAGAACCTGGAGTAAGTCATCTCTGGCAGGTATGGGATGGTGTAGTAGTAGCCAAACTTGCCTTCAGCTTGGAGGCAGGATTTCAAAAAAATTGCCACTAGCCTCTGCTATCAGACTCCAACACATCACTGGATTAAATTTGGGATGAGCTTTGGAGCTACTGGATGCTTATCTGAGCAAAGGCTTTTTAACCAATCTAACACCCATTCATTGTTTCACTTCTTCCTTTGTTTTACGAATAGCCAGCACACATTTTCCCCCAAAGAATGCTTATTCCTGATGCACAGACCTAACCTTTAATTAAAATGCACCCCTTTACTTCACGTTCCAGAAACATAACCTCAGCCAGACACTTTGGACAGACACTACAAGACTGCAGAAAACGAGAGATGCTCACATCACCACATACGCTCCTCTAATCAATATAGAGAAAAGAATATTCTTGTACACAGAAAAGAATCCTAAGATACAAAATCACTCCCAAACTCATCCCTGGTGTAAATTGATTGGTCCGGTTGGTTTCTTGAGAAGCCTGTACCCTGCTGAAGTGCAATGATTTTTTTCCCCAATGCAAAAGTTGTGTAGTTCATTGTCTAAAAGCATTAATTTTCCTTTTGTAAATAATAACCCTGCATTGTCCTTAGGGGCAGATGATATTGATGGGTCTAGTGTTACCTATTCTGGAGTCTTCTCTTTTGTCTCACACAGCTTACCTCTGCTGAATTACAGTGCAGAATTTGCCACCCTACTTCCCCACAAAAAAATCACACACAATGTGCTCCACCAAGCACAGGCGCGGCTCCAGGCACCAGCGCAGCAAGTGCATGCGTGGGGCAGCAAGCCGGGGGAAGGGGGGTGAGTGGCCTGTCAGTCGTCGTGAGGGCGGCAGTCAGGGAGCCTTTGGTGGCGTTTCTGTGGGAGGTCTGCCGGTCCCCTGGTGGTGGGTACGCTGAAGGCATGGGACCGGTAGATCACCCACACAACCACTGCCGAATCCACGTGACCAGTGGACCTCCTGCAGAAATGCCGCCAAAGGCTGCCTGACTGCCGTGCTTGGGACGGCAAAAAACATAGAGCCGCCCCTGACCAAGGAAGAAGAAAAACTTGCAACCTGTTCTTATTTAATGAAAAATAGAGTTAATTTGCCTTTGGGTGATCAGCTCCATGTGCACACTTGGACTTATTGGAGGGAAGAGGGAGGAGGGTGAATGCACCATAGATGCTGTTGCTGTTCCTATTGAAGTAATACGACACACTCTGAATTGCATGAAGGGCTAAAATATGCTTTGATGGTTGTTAAGTAACTTCTGCATTAAAAGACCAGAGATTAGAACTTCACATCTGCTTAAGCACCACTTAACCCCACAGCAATGGCAGAAGGTGTTCTCATAAAAGTGGAATTACTGTCCCAGTTGAACAAAAGTCATCACTATTAGGCTAAATTGGTCCCCTGGGGTGCTACAGGAATCTGTTCTTGGCCAGTTCTATTCAATATGTTTATCAATGATGTGGAAGAAAATATAAAATCATTGTTGGTAAAGTTTGCAAATGACACAAAAATTGATGGAGTGGTAAATAATGATGGTGAGTGGTCTGGGATCACTTGAACAACACGTATTTTAATACTGCTAAATAGAACTAGGAGCCAAGAAATAGGATGAGGGACTTAAAAAAAAAGACTCAGAGTAATACTGAAGATAAGGAAGATGCCAGCCTCAGCCCAAACAACATACTGATATGGAAATTATTGCTTTAGACTTCTTTTTAATGCTATACTTAGCTTTCCTATCATCGGAGCATTAATTTATTTTGTTCTGGAACAGTTAGGTCAACTCAGCTGAATTATTCTCAGCATAGAATTATAGAATATTAGGGTTGGCAGAGACCTCAGGAGGTCATCTAGTCCAATCCCCTGCTCAAAGCAGGCCCAACGCCAACTAAATTATTTTAGCCAAGGCTTTGTCAAGCCGGGTCTTAAAAGCCTCTAAGGATGAAGATTCCACCACCTCCCATTCCAGTGCTTTACCACCCTCCTAGTGAAATAATGTTTCCTAATATTCAACCTAGACCTTCCCCACTGCAACTTGAGACCATTGCTTCTTGTTCTGTCATCTGCCACCACTGAGAACAGTCGAGCTCCATCCTCTTTGGAACCCCCCTTTGAAGGCTGCTATCAAATCCCGCCTCACTCTTCTCGTCTGCAGACTAAATAACCCCAGTTCCCTCAGCCTCTCCTTGTAAGTCATGTGCCCCAACCCCCTAATCATTTTTGTTGCCCTTTGCTGGACTTGTTCCAATTTGTCCAAATCCCTTCTGCAGTGGGGGGACCAAAACTGGACGCAATACTCCAGTGTGGCCTCACCAGTGCCGAATAGAGGGGAATAATCAGTTCCCTTGATCTGCAGACTGTCTCTATATTGCTCTTCCTCTCAATACAATGTTAGAAAAGAATTTTCTACTCTCCCCTGCCTCCCAAGCATGTTGGGGTTTGTGAAGTTTGCAAATACAAAAAATCTTATTTTTTATGGCCTGGTCCAATTGTCAAACTCTTTTCTTCACTACACATGAGGGTTTTTGCACTTTTTTAACTTAGTTGTCACTAATGTTGTGTTTGAAATTTACTGTGTATAAATATTTAATGTTCACTCCAGCGTAGCCAAGTCTTGCAATTTGATTACTGGGTTTGAAATATTTGGTGTTTTACTTAAATCCCCAGGTTCTGGATTCAAGTAACTGTTGGTTTCTGTTGGAGGAAGTGGTGAGAGTCTAGTCTCATTGGTTGAGGAGCCTAAGTGCACCTCACTGGCTCAGAAACCAGACAACAAATAAAAAGAACCCAACATTTATTATTTGACTTAAAATAATCAATTTTTTTTAATCTCATGATTTTGGGGGCCTCGCTGTAATGAAGTGGGAATTTTCTGTAATATAGTGACACCTATCTGTGCCTCAGTTTCCCTCAATTTTTGCAAGGCTATGATGTGGGGAGGGTAGAAAGATTGTTTTGCTCTCAGGGTAGGCAAGAGACACAGGTATGAATGCCACCTTGGTGTCTGAGCCTGAATGGGTCATTGAAAAAAGACTAGCTGAGACTGACCCCAATAGCAACAGAGAATCTGAGACAACAATGACAAATCCAGTCACCAGGACACTGACGCCAAGCAACCATAGGGAGATGGATTTCCCCACCTCTCTTAGCAGGAAGGCTGAGCAACATCCCCCAGCTAGAGAACAAAGGACAGAGGTGTCAGATAGGGAGGATAAGTGTTGGCTGCTGGAAGGAGTCAGGACTCTCACCTGGGATTTGATGAAGTAGGTCAGACTGAGAAACAGACAGACATCCTGAACATGGGGGTTCACTACAGCCTGGCAGGGCTCTGGACTAACCAGAATGGTTTATGTGCTTTAACCTTCAGTTCTCTATGCTAACCTTAGGACTTCCTATGTTGTGTTCCAATTGACTAATAAATCCTACAATTTTGACAATGCTATTTGAGTGTCATTGAAAAGGCTTGGTAAGGTGCATTAATCCCTGATGAGTGTACAGGAGCCTGTCTCATTTGGACTCGCTGGGTAAGGTTTGAAGCAGGGGTGCTCAAGGTGTGAAGCAGAAGGTGGCGAGGCCATGTGGCTTACCCTGGGGAAAGAGAGAGACCCCTTGGGGTTCTAGAACACTGAAAAAGTTCCTCCTGGAGACTGTTCCAAAACTAAGGCCTGTCACTGATCCTGTGGATTTGTGACACTAGCACATAATTTTTAAACTCTGTGTTTGCAGTCATATCATTTGTACTGTAATTTGTCAGTCATGGCACTCTTTATTAAGAATACAGAAATATTACAAGTATTGTGGTATTACATAGAGTAATAAAATAAAATGTTCAGTGGACAGCTGTGATTTTAGTTCAGGGAGAAAAAATGAAAGCAGCAAGACCCAATGAAACAAATACTAAAAATAAAATTATTGACCCTAAACATTTTATTCACATTTGATTATACATTAAGCAGGAAATATAACACACAGAGTGAAGAGGAATTCTTCTCAATAACACTCTGTGTACAATGTACTGTATAGCACACAATTTTAAGTATATAGGCAATGTATACCATGGTGAACAATGCAGTATAAGAACTTGAAAGGACAGGTTTGCACATATTTGAATGCTCAAGAATGCCGATAACTGTTGAAGAGAAGCTTCTTGAATAAAGAGCGGTGAAGTTGCAAGGTGCGGAGTGATAATTCAGTAACTCACACACGTTTTGTGAAGCTCAGTGTGTGTTTTTAATGTGCTAGACAAGTGAGAAGTGTTTTATTAAGGACAATAAGTGGGAAAAGTGGGAATAGAATTCTGGAGTTGTTGCTCATTTTTCTAGGCCATATGGGTGAGCTGGTTAGGGGGAGGTATTAGATTTCAAAAATACCTATGTTCTCCTCATAAGTCATAATTTTGCTCAAATTTTCTAGGAAAATTCACCTTTATGGAAGAGGCCAAACAGGGATAATTTCAACTCAAAAGCTGATTGTTTCAGAAAGGTTTAAGTGTGTGTGAAAATAGGATTATAATTATCATAGATACTGTTTTCAACCTTAACAGGTGTCTGACAGTAGCTGCTTTACTTATGTGCCTTATTTTGGAACCTAATCCTCCAACTCACATACCCAATAAGCAATTTTACTCATATGAGTAAGCCAAGACCAGTGGGGTTTCTCATCTGAGTGCAGGGTACAGAATCCTCATCAGGGTTCTGGTATGTTTTTTTTTTTTTTAGAGTTGCTTGTAGAAAATTTGACTAAATACTTAAATTATAAAAAAATAAAATCAGGATTTTGACTTCACTGAAGGATCAGGTAGGAAAGGCTGTCTGTTATCCCAGGGGGAGACAGGCTTTCTTGCTATTTAGCCATAGTGGAATGGAAATTTATGGAAGCACAACACAGAACAATAAATCCATATTATTAACATGATGTAGTTTCATTTTTTTCAAGTATGAAAGTATCTTTTATGTGACATACCCATTAATTATATAAAGGTTTTGTATTTCAAAGCTAGCTTTACACTAAGCTTTAACAAAACAGTGTCCTGAATTTCAGTCCTGGCTGTAAATAACGGTCCACTCATATAAATGTATATTTTTCCAGACACGGTATAAAATTTTATAGGTAGAAAATTAGTGTGTGATACTTAGAGAATATAATGGGATGCTGTTCAGAATAGGCCAATCTATTGGCTACACAACATGTAACATACCAATATCACTGTGTATAGCATATATACAGATGGATGGGGAAATAAATACAGATATAGGCATATATACCTAGTCAATGTGTCACTTTTTGCATAGAACTGGTATAAGTAAAATAACAGGAGTAACAGAACTGTAAGTAAAATAACAAATAGCTACCAAGAAACTTCTGACTTTTCCTTGTCTGCTCAAAACTCCTTGGCTTGTTGCCAGATTAGGGTTTTTCTTCTTTATTAAATAAATTCAGTTTCCTGTGATCAGTTTGGATAGGATTGATTTTTGTGTTTAAGGTATTCGATGCACAGACTTAGGTCAGAAGAAGGGCAATAATAGTATCATGTAATTTGCCTCTGAATGTATTTGAAATACAATTTGTTATTTGAAGACCCATTGTACAGGATGAACTTCATGAGATCTAACTAGATTGAGGATGATCTAACTAGATTGAAGATTGTCAGTAGGTGGGGAATAGATTAGTTTACAAATCTGGGGATAAGGACAAGAGTGGACTAGTTCTTTTCACTTTAAATCAATTTGGGACAATATGCCTTTATTTTCCCATGGCAAAGCTATTTTACACCACATAATAGCACTACAGATTTAATAATGAAAATTGTTGGGTGCTAAAAAATAAAATAAAAAAATTATTCTGTCATAGGAGAGCTGAAAAATTAGAAATACTGGGTTAGATTCTGAGAAGTGCACAGGTGAGGCATGTAAAGAGATGTGAAAGGTTGCATAAAGCTCATCTTCACCCTTCTCCAATCCTGGACCTGCTGTGTGTTGTGCAGCTGGGATCTTCTGGGTATAAAGAAACCCATGCACCTTTGTTTTACATACATCCACTGAAGGTGGAGGGAGGAGGAGTGGTATAGGAGCTGCTACTTTAGCTGTTCAAGACTCATAGGCACTTGTGCCAGATTCGGGACTAGGTTGTGTCAGTGTTGCAGCGCACACAGTGTTTACCTGCAACATGTAATGTGGGCAAATAGCTGTCCAGCAATTGTCCAGAATTAGGCAGGATTACCAGATGTTTAGAAGAGGGAACTGTGTGTAAGGGTTCCTGAGGATGTCCTCTCCCTCCTGTTATGGACTCTTTATTTTGCAGTGCCATTAAAACCCAGGGTCCAGCTCGAAGCGAATTCTCCCTGTGCAGGAATTGAGTAAGACAGCCATAGGCAGTTTTAGAAGGCTCCCTACACAAGTCTTGTTGTTACGGGGCAGGACCAGGGAGTGGAGGGGCAATGTCATAGTGGACACAGCTATAGCTACGGAAGGTGCAACAGAAAACAATTGTGAGCCAAATCATCTGGATGAAAGAATTAAATAGAAAAATGCAAATGATAACTGGGAACAGTTTCAATATATTTTACAAGATGCTCAAAAAGCCAAAATTGAGAGAGATTACATTGGTTAGAAAACAAGTGTGGCTGAGACGGGAAGTAGAAACTGTGTGTGTGTGTGTGTGTGTATTATATATATATTGAATACAAAAAAGGGACATTTTATAGTGATTAATATAAATTAGATGCTAGGAATTGCAGAAAAATGATAAGAGAAGCATAAGACAAAACCAGTGGCCAGCAGAGTTAAGGACAATGATTGTTTCAAGTATATTAGGAACAAAAGGGATCCTAACAGTACTTTTCCATCGCTACATAAAAATGGTAAAATTGTCAATATTAACGCAGAGAAGGCAGAAGTCTTCAACAAATATTTCTGTTCTGTGCTTGGGAAAAAAGACAGATTATGCATTTATATCATATGATGGTGATAAAATACTTTCCATTCCAACAGTAACTCAGGAGGATGTTAAAAAGTTAGACTTTTTAAAATCAGTAAGTCCAGATAAAACATGCATCTGTCAATATTAAGAGATGGCCAAGGAGCTCTCTGGACTGTTGTTAATGATTTTCAATAAATCACTGAACACTGGGGAAGTTCCAGAAAACTGGAAGAAAGCTAATGTTGTGTCAGGTGTCAGAATGGTAGCCGTGTTAGTCTGTATCAGCAAAAAGAACAGGAGTACTTGTGGCACCTTAGAGACTAACAAATTTATTTGACCATAAGCTTTCCTGGGCTACAGCCCACTTCATCGGATGCATGTAGTGGAAAATACAGTAGGAGATATATATTACACAGAGAACATGAAAAGATGGGTGTTGCCATACCAACTCTAAGGAGTCTAATCAATGAAGGTGGGCTATTATCAGGAGAAAAAAAAACGTTTGTAGTGATAATCAGGATGGCCCATTTCAAACAGTTGACAAGACGGCGTGAATAACAGTAGGGGACAAAGTCTGTTTTTGAAGTTTTTTAAAGTTGCAGTTCTGAAACAAAAAAGCTTCAAAAACAGATTTCGACGAGAAACTGCAGAACTAGAATTAATTTGCAAACTGGACACCATTAAATTAGGCTTGAATAAAGACTAGGAGTGGATGGGTCATTACACAGAGTAAAAACTATTTCCCCATGCTAATTTTCCCCTACTGTTATTCACACCTTCTTATTAACTGTTTGAAATGGGCCATCCTGATTATCACTACAAATGTGTTTTTTTTCTCCTGCTGATAATAGCCCACGTTAATTGATTATTCTCCTTAGAGTTGGTATGGCAACACCCATTTTTTCATGTTCTCTGTGTATATATTTTTTCCTTCTGTATTTTCCACTGCATGCATCTGATGAAGTGGGCTTTAGCCCATGAAAGCTTATGCCCAAATAAATTTGTTAGTCTCTAAGGTGCCACAAGTACTCCTCGTTCTTAATGTTGTGTCAGTATTTTAAAAAGATAGAGGATTAGGTAGGTAATTATAGACCCATCAGCCTGACATGGATCTTGGGGAAAAATAAGGAACAGTTGATACAAGGGTCAATCAAGAATTAAAGGGGGGTAATGTTATTAATGCCAATCAACATGGATTTATAGAAGACAGAACTTGTCAAACTAACTTTATCTTTTTGATGTGATTTCTTTGCTTGATCAAGGGAATAGTGTTGATGTAATATACTTAGTCTTCTGTAAACCATTTGATTTGGTACCACATGACATTTGGATTAAGAAACTAGAACAGTACAAAATCAATATGGCACACATTAAATGGATTAAGAACTGGCTAACTGATAGGTCTCAAAATGTAATTGTAAATGGGGAATCCTCACTGAGCAGATGTGTTTCTAGTGGAGTCCAGCAGGGATGGGTTTTTGGCCCTGTGCTATTTAACATTTTTTATTAATGGAAGAAAACATAAAATCATTACTGATAACGCTTCCAGATGACCCAAAGACTGGGGAAGTGGTACAGAATGGAGAGGATAGGTCACTAGTACAGAGCGATCTGGATTGTTCGGTAAGGCGGGTGTGAGCAAACAATACATATTTCAATATGGCCAAATGTAGAGTCATACATTTAGGAACAAAGAATGCAGGCCATTCTTACAGGATGAGGAGACTCCTGGGAAGCAGTGACTATGAAAAAGACTTGGGGGTAATGGTAATCATGAACTTCCAGTGTGGCCCTGAGGCCAAAAGAGCTAGTGCAATCCCTGAATGTATAAACAGAGCAATATTGAGTGGGGTTAAAGGAAATATGTAGGGTTACATTCATATTTTCTTGACTGTGTGGATTCATAGTTTATTAAGGTTATGGGCTAATTTAGCTGTATTACAGTTCCTGGAAGTGGAAGAAGCTTTTCCAAAACAACTGTTTTCTTGACAAAATTCTGGTACATTTAATTAAAAAAAAACCTCCACCTAAATAGCTAAAAGTAATAGCCCCAATAATAAAATGTTCGTTATTTCAAAGGCTTGTAAATATTTTTATTCCCATCACAAGTCAGGAAAACTGAAGGTTCAAGGTCACACAGCAAGGCAGCCGCAAAGCTGACTTCTAGTCCCATATTCCAGCCATTAGTTGACTGCCTCTTTTGCAAACTGTAAATGTATTTTGCAAATATTGTAGCAAGAAGAATGCCTTGATGGGTGTTAGTACAAATGTTATGATCTTTTTACCTCTTTATTGCTTATCCACATAGGCTCATATGACGTCCTATAGCTCTGCTAAGCCTGGCCTGAATTTCCTTCGGGGGGTGGAGAAGCAAAATCCCAAACACATTACTACATTGTGGTTATACACTTTAATGCATTCTGTATATTGACAGATCAGTATCATTTTAATGACAGATTTCTCTATCGTTCTTCACACATAACCTTTGCTTTTTTCGGTAGGATTAACTATGCAGCTTCTAGGCGTGATGGTAAGATCAGGTCAGGGAATTGGTTTGTCCTTGTCTCTGTGACAGGAGAGAGCAAAATTGGGTTTTAGTAAGTATGAATCTTTATCTCCTCTAATCAAATTTAGAAATGTGACTATGAGCACTTATAGACATTAATGTCATATTAAAGGAATCTGTTCCGCAGTTTGCAATAGAAAAACTGCTGCAATAATAAAATAACATTATACTGGCCTGATATACAGTATTAGCAAATATGTTCAGCAAAATTCATATATATATGATATGATAGTTTTCTTTCAGCTGAACAACTCTTACTAATTGACTGTAGTGCAAAAGTAATTGAGTACAATAAGAGACTGTGTATTTCAGGCCAGCAAAATAGGTCATTGTATGGAACCAGTCTCCATTTTCATAGTAATGTACAGCATAGCTCAAATGCAGTAGTGACAGTCTCTATCTCCTGCCTGGCACTCTCCATTTCTCTAAGGCTGAGTGAGCCAAATTCCCTGCAATTTCCTTTGTTATTCCTTCTTGGGGAGGCTCACGGGGTGGGATGTTAAACAGAATTTGAATTATTCTTGGCTGAATGCCATTTGAATTATGAGATTAAATGCATCACAACCCTTATTTATAAGATATGATGCAGACATAAAATGTACCCCTGGTTTGATTAAAGGATTAATCAGTAAATAATAATGAATAATAACAATAAATTATGATGAGGGGCACTAGCCTGAGAGTGGGGAGACCGGAGTTTAATTCCCTGCCACAGACTTCCTGTTTGGCTTTGGGTAAATCACTTAATCTCTCCGGGTCTCAGGTCCTCATCTGTGAAATGGGGATAAAAGTACTTCCTAAATTAATTATTTGTATCCAGCTCCAATGTAGAGGATGTGAGGGAGATTCCTATACGTGACCCATTCTTTTTAGGTGACATATCTAAGGAACTGTCCCAGTCTGAGGTGTCAGTAGGGATTTTAGAAGAAATTGATAAATTAAACAGTAATAAGTCAGCAGGACCAGATGGTTTTCACCCGAGACTTCTGAAGGAACTGCAAGATGAAATTCCAAAACTACTAGCTGTGGTATGTAACATCACTTAAATCAGCTTCTGTACCAGCTGACTGAAGGGTAGCTAATACAATATGAATTTTTTAAAAAGGCTCCAGAGGTGATCCTGGCAAGTACATGTCAGTAAGCCTATCTTCAGTACTAGGCAAATTGGTTATAAAACTATAAAGAATAGAATTATCAGGCACATAGATGAACAGAATATGCTACCCTCTCCGTTGGGTATACCTAAACCTCCAACTGCCAGAAGCTGGGAGAGAATGACAAGATGGATCACTCAATAATTGCCCTGTTCTGTTTATTCCCTCTGAAGCATTTGGCATTGACCTCTGTCAAAGACAGGATACAGGGCAAGATGGACCATTGACCTGTATGGCCATTCTTATGTAAGGACAGAATCAAGCTGTTGGTGTTTAAACCTAGGGCCTCCAGATTCACTGATAGATCATGCCTAATTGCTCCCTGCCATAATATTTGCCAGGGTTCACTGTGCACTCCCTCTGAACTGGGTGAGCATGCAGATGCTCCAGAGGAGCATAGTCCTTCACGTGCACTGGGACAGCATGGGCCTGAATGACCCCCTTTTAATGCTATCCCAGCTCTACTAACTGGTTGGGGCAGAACGGGGCTATGGGTTGTCTGTACTAAGCTCTCATGATCCTTGTGTACAATGTCTGTGAAGGATGCTGAAGGGGCAGGGTGAATTATTTTTTGACCACTTCCCTTCTCCTTTAGGCATACTTGAGTGTTATTACAGTATTTAGTTTCTGTTTCTTTTTCTTTTTCATTCTTTTCTTCTTCTTACCTTTTTTCTTCTCCCTTCATGTATAGAGTGTGAATATGGCAAGTACAAGTGACAAATTGCATACAGTTTGGGCAAAAATACAGAAAATGAATTTGTAATATTTGTATTGCTATTTTACCTCCTTCTGGCTAAGGAAAAATATCACCCAGTAAACTTTCATAATCCATTTTTTTTCACTAAATATCACTAATAAAATCACATTGGACCATAATCTCAAGCTGGTGAAATTGACATAGTTCCTCTGACTTCATTGGACCTTTTATATCAGCTGAGGATCTGCCCAATCAAACATAAAAACCAAAAAGTAACAGTAATAAATATGCTAATTGTGAAGTAATCAGTGCGTGCTGAAAGCTGTTCTTCTTTTCATGGCACAGAAAAAGTTTGTATAACACCCTGATGAGTGTTATTTTCAGAAGCCTGTAGTTGCATTCTTTTAGGTTAAAGTTGACATTCCAGTTAACCAGCATATGTGAGTTTTGGCAGTTGTTTTTGGGATTATATGTCAGGTTTGATACCCTGAGATACAGGCATCCAACGAAGTGGGTATTCACCCACGAAAGCTCATGCTCCAATATGTCTGTTAATCTATAAGGTGCCACAGGACTCTTTGCTACCCTGAGATAGCAGATCAAATCCTGTTTCCAAATATTGATGGTGGGACTAGCATTCAATACCCAAAATGTCCGATTTGCTCAGCAATTAACAAAATGTATCCCTCCTATCCTAAAATTTATTATAGCCTTTATACCGTTGGCATAAGGAAGGGCTAAGGTCCTGATTCTGTGAAGTGCTGATCACCTTTGGGGAAACATTGAACACATTCAACTCTTAATGATTTATATGGGAGATGAGAGCACAGTCATCAACTTCCAGGAGGTCCTCAGCACCTTACAGGATCTTGCCCCACTTTGTGCAGGAGTTCCTACCATTTCTAAGTAGATTTCAGGGATCTGAGACCAAAGATCCTATTCTTCCCTTAGCTTTTCAGAAAATTGTAGGTGATTTCCTCATCCTTCCTTTTTGTAATTGATTTTCTATTAAGATCTTTATGTACCATTCTGCTACAGTCTTTGACCATGCCCTGCATTCCCTCACTCAGGTAGAGCTTTCATTCAATTCTGCTGATGTTTCAAGAATGACTCATTTATAATTTGTATCTGCTTTTGAAGTGGACTTCCAAATGAAATACGGATGTGAAGATAATGCTGCCTTTTCAACTAGCATTTCTGTGTCTAAGCAGGAAAGAAAAGTTCAGATAGAGGTCTGGCCTTGCACTTGTAAGGTCTTAATGGGACAGTATATTGAAATGGTATTTGTTACCATACAGCACAGTATCTCTTTCTTGTGCCAGGCAATTTGTGCATTAATAAGTTGAAGCAGCTAGGTGACAGAGAGAGAGAGAGACAGCTGGGCTGAGTCTAAGGCACCACACTGCAAATTTAGAAACTACTGAAGATTTAAAAAAAAGCAGTCCTGCTAGGAAATAGGTGGTCAGAGGGTGAGGGAAGTCAGACAAATGAGGCTTGGATGAATGTAAAGAGCAAATTTTGGAGGGAAATTATGCAATGGTATTATACATATGTGTACTGAGAAACCGCGTGATTGCCTGTGCTGGTTGCCATTTGCCCACACAATCATGTTGTTTACATGTGCTAATGCAGGTGGGCAAATGTGCTCAAGCATCAAGCCTCCTGCTTTAAAACTCTGGTCTAAGGAAGATTTGGAAAAAAAAAAAGTTTCCTTGCAACTTAGATTTTTGTGTCTATCTTAATTATTTCATATAAATAGTTTAAGCTATGATTTGAAGTTATCATCAAAGAAAGGCTGAATACATTTCAGATTTAGATGAAATTTGGCAATTTCACATTCAGATAAGCATTCTCAAATTTAAAAAGTCATTAATCTATCTGTATCATTTTTAGTAGGGTTTCCATTAAAGTATGTGTTTCTGATACACTTCAGCTATATCAAAAATTTGGCCAGGCAAAATTGAAGCAATAGCGAAACAGATGAAATAACTAGGGCTGTCAATTAATCGCAGTTAACTAACGCAATTAACTCAAAAATTAATTGTGATTTAAAATTTTAATTGCGATTAATCGCAGTTTTAACCACACTGTTAAACAATAAAATACCAATTGAACTGTATTAAATATTTTTGGATGATTTCCTACATTTTCAGATATTTTGATTTAATTACAACACAGACTACAAAGTGTACAATGCTCACTTTATAATATTATTTTTATTACAAATATTTGCATTGTAAAAATGATAAAAGAAATAGTATTTTTCAATTTATCACATAACAGGTACTGTAGTGAAATCTCTTTATTGTGAAAGTACAATTTACAAATGTAGATATTTTTGTTACGTAACTGCAATCCAAAAAAAAAATAACGTACAACTTTAGAGCCTACAAGTCCACTTAGTCCTACTTCTTGTTCAGCCAATCACTCAACAAACAAGTTAGTTTACATTTACAGGAAATAATGTTGCCCGCTTCTTATTTACATCACCTGAAAGTGAGAACAGGTGTTCACATGGCACTTTTGTAGCTGGCATTACGTGCCAGATATGCTAAACATTCGTATGCCTCTGCATGCTTCAGCCACCATTCCAGAGGACATGTTTCCATGCTGACTATGCTTGTTAAAAAAATAATGCAAATAATGCATTAACTTATGACTGAACTTCTTGGGGGAGCATTATATGTTTCCTGCTGTTTTACCTGCATTCTGCCACTTATTTCATGTTATAACAATCTCAGATGATGACCCAGCACATGTTGTTCATTTTAAGAACACTTTCACTGCAGATTTGACAAAATGCAAAGACGGTACCAATGTGATATTTCTAAAAATAGCTACAGCACTTGACCCAAGGTTTAAGAATCTGACGTACCTTCCAAAATTTGAAAGGGACTAAGTGTGGAGCATGCTTTCAGAAGTCTTAAAAGCATAACACTCTGATGCGGAAACTACAGAACCTGAACCATCAAAAAGGAAAATCAACCTTCTGCTGGTGGCTTCTGACGCAGATGATGAAAATGAACATAGGCGTGTGCATGGGTGTGCTGGGTGTGCCCAGGCACACCCTAATGCAGGGATGGGAAAATGGCCCCACTCTCCTGGCGTGGCAAGCCGTGGGATCTGTGCTCCAGGGCTGGAGTGCCCGGCTGAGCATAGCAAGTCGACGGCCCCTGCCCCACCTTTCCTCCCTCCCCTGGACCCATGCTGCCACGCACACAGCGCTCTGGGGGCCGGGGCTGTGCGTTCCCGCGGGGCAGTGTTTGGCTCCGTGGGGAGGCAGACACACTCCCTGCTCATCCGGAGCCATGCTGCTCTGAGGGGTGGGGCTGCATGCTCCCGCGGGGCAGCGTGTCTGGCTCTGCGCGAAGCAAAACATGCTGCTAGGAGCCTCATGGTAAGGGATCCGGGACCGGGGGCGTTGGATAAGGGGTGGGAGCAGTCAGGGGACAGACAGCAGGGTGGGTTGGATAGGGGGTGGGATCACGGGGGGGTGGTTGGGGCGGAGGGTCTCTGGAGGGGGCAGTCAGGGAGCAGGGGGGGTTGGATTGGGCATGGGAGTCCGGGGGTCTGTCGAGGGGCAGGGGGTGGATATGGGTCAGGGCAATCAGGGGACAGGGAGTAAGGAGGGTCCGGGGTGGCAGTTAGGGTGTGGGGGGTCTCTGGAGTGGGTGGTCAGGGGACAAGGAGCTGTGGGGGGGTGGATGAGTTGGGAGTTCTGGGGGTCCTGTCAGGGGGTGGGGGGCAGTTGGATAGGCATGGGAGTCCCAGGGGTCTGTCTGGGGGCGGGAGTGTGGATAAGGGTCAGGGCAGTCAGGGGACAGGTAGGCGGTAGGGTCCTAGGGGGGCAGTCAGGGGACAAGGAGCAGGGAGGCTTAGATAGGGGGGGAGGTCCTGGGGGGCAGTTAGGGGCAGGGGTCCCAGAAGGGGGTAGTCAGGGGACAAGGAGTGGGGGGTTTGAGGGTTCTGGGGGGGCAGTCAGGGGGTGGGAAGTAGGAGGGAGTGGATGGGGGTGGGACAGGGCTTAGGGGAGGGTGGGGTGAGGCTAGGGCGGGGCTCCCTGGGTGCACACCCTAATGAAATGTGCTGTGCACGCCTATAAAAATGAATATGCATCAGTCCACACTGCTTTGGATCATTATCTACAAGAACCCATCATCAGCATGGATGTATTTCCTAGAATGGTGGTTGAAGCATGAAGGGACATAGGAATCTTTAGCATCTTTAGTGATGCTGGCTATAACAGTGCCATATGAACACTTGTTCTCACTTTCAGTTGACATTGTAAACAAGAAGTGGGCAGCATTATCTCCTGCAATGTAAACAAACTTGTTTGTCCGAGTGATTGGCTGTACAAGAAGTAGAACTGAGTGGATTTTCTAGGCTCTAAGGTTTTATATTGTTTTATTTTTGAATGAAGTTATTTTTTGCACATAATTCTATATTAGTAAGTTCAACTTTCATGTTAAAGAGATTGCACTTCAGTATTTGTATTATGTGAATTGAAAAATACTATTTCTTTTGTTTTTTTACAATGCAAATATTTGTAATAAAAAATAAATATAAAGTGAGCAGTCTACACTTCATATCTCTATTGTGATTGAAATAAAAATATTTGAAAATGTAGAAAACATCCAAAAATATTTAAAAAATGGTTTTCTATAATTGTTTAACAGCGTGAGTAATCATGCGATAAATCACAATTTTTTTTTAATTGCTTGACAGCCCGAGAAATAACAGATCATAAAATTTCACTGTTTTTTTTAAATATATAAAACTATGTCCTGCTTCATTGATTACCTCCAGTTAATAATGTCTTGATCTGAAAAAGGAGGATGCTGTTATCTGGAAACATTTTTTAAGAATGGCTAAACAAGAAGTTAAATAGCCATTATTAAATTTAACATTGTCCCTAGATTCTGATGGAATAAAAGATATTTAATTATCACTTTAATATAGGAATATATTAAACAGCTTCTTTCAAAATATACCAGAGAAATATGTATTGAATACTTCTGCCTTTTCTGCATCATGATGCATAATTTTATCATCCTTGAGTGTTAATTCAGACCTGTAATAGTGCTAGGCTTTAATTTATTCTTGATCTATTTAAAGAATTATTTCTTATTGCCCTTAACCTAACTGGCTGGAAAAAAAAATCACTGATACCTTTGGTCTCATTTTTGCATTTCCTAACTCCTAGTTTGTATTCATTGCTATCAGCTTCCCCGCTTTTTAATTTGTTTTCTGCATATTAGTTTTTACTGCTGCCTTTATCTCCCCTCTTAATCAGGACTTTTTTAACCAAAGAAACCTTCTTTTATGGTAGCAGAAGAGTGGGTTTTTCTGAGCATCTAATAAAGCAATCACAATTCCTAACTGGCATTCAAATTTTTATGTTCAAATATTGTCTCTTATTCAATTCTGTTCACAATTGTTTTTAGCTTTGGAAAATTGGCCTTTTTAAAGCAGCATGTAGATTTTTACTTCTGTATATTTGTTACGCCTTCTAAGGTAGTGATCGTAGAGGCCATTTTGATCATCTAATCCAACTTCCAGCAAAATTCAGCTCATAGAATTTCACAAAGTAAATCCTATGATGTGTCTACTAACTTGCGGTTGGGCATGGCATGTGTACCTTGGAAGGCTGGGTATACGGTAGGCATGGAGCAACAGATCATCCAGTGCATATTGTGACAGACCCAGACCAATGGGGTACAGGAGTCTGGTCAAGGGCAAATATACTGGTCACTGGATGAGTAGTTTTCTGTTCCCTGAGTGACCAGAGCCGGGGCTGCACTAGAGTAATCAGGAACCTGCTAGAACCAATTAAGGCAGACAGGCTGATTAGATCACCTGCAGCCAATCAAGGCAGGCTAATCAGGGCACCTGGGTTTAAAAAGGAGCTCACTTCAGTTTGTGGTGTGCGTGTGAGGAGCTGAGAGTGCTGCTGGAGGATTAAGGAGTGCAAGTGTTATCAGACACCAGGAGGAAGGTCCTGTGGTGAGGATAAAGAAGGTGTTTGGAGGAGGCCATGGGGAAGTAGCCCAGGGAGTTGTAGCTGTCATGCAGCTGTTACAGGAGGCACTATAGACAGCTGCAGTCCACAGGGCCCTGGGCTGGAACCCAGAGTAGAGGGCGGGCCCGGGTTCCCCCCAAATCTCCCAACTCCTGATCAGACGCAGGAGGAGTTGACCCAGACTGTGGGGAAGATCACTGAGGTGAGCAAATCTGCCAATAAGCGCAGGATCCACCAAGGTAGAGGAGGAACTTTGTCACAATACAAATAAATAAAATTTCTAGCTATATGTTTGGTAAAACAGAGCCATTACTTTGGACCTGATCCTGAGAGATGCTAAGTACTATGGCTTCCTGCTAACTTAAGTGAGATTTGCAGGTGTCAGTGTTTGTCAGGTGATATGGAAGTATACGTAATGGTAGTTATAGTGTGTGTGTGTGTGTCTTCAGAAATCATTTTAAATAGAGTTGGAACAGACTTAAGACATCTCATCCCCATGGCGTATCAGGAATTTCCACAGTTCTGTTCTCAAGTGTTTTATCTGCCCTGTAAACTAACATGCTATCTTAGTTAAACTTCTTGATGCTTACTATTTATATAGTCTGTCTGTGTTTGTCCAAACTTTTCACTTTGACTTTTTCCTGGTCACTCTTTCTGTCTATTTTTTGCCTGCCTTACTACCAACTAAATTTGAAGCTGTTTCTCAACATCCCTCCAGCAAATTTGAGCCAAAGGAGCTTTTTGGACACCACTCTTTCTCCTAGCTTCCTTCTCAGCTCAGACTTTCCATTTCTTTCCATGGTTCATAATGTTGATGACTTCCTTGATTTACTAGAGCTTCCCTTTTCCTCTCTCTCACCTCTCATATTTGTAAATCTGCTTACCACCACTTTCAAAATGCTGTGACTACCCTGACCCCAGCTTTTCTGACATCCTTATCATGCCTTTGTCTCTTTTTGCCTCAAGTGCAACTTTTTCTATGGCCTTCCCAAGACTCAGCTCTGACTCCAATCTCTAAAGAATGGTTCTGCAGCTATTAAAAAAGATAGCATCACCCCAGAATCAAACAGCTCCATTGGCTTCCATCCACAAACAGCTCCATCAGATCTCTGTTCCATAGCCCTTTCTATAATTCTTTATTAACGTTTTTTTTTCCTCTTCAGAGATAAGACTTAAAGACCTGAATTCCCTGGGTCCGTTATTGATAGGCTGTTTTGCTTCCATGTTCTGAACACAAACAGCATTTTATGATAACTCTCTCTTTTTCCTTCATAGATCCAGGTTTGCACAGACAGCAATTTTTCCTGCAGAGACCGTCAAATGTGGTAGCCCTTGAGGGAAAAGATGCCGTTCTTGAGTGCTGTGTTTCTGGGTTTCCCACACCCACCTTCACATGGATGCGAGGAGATGAAATTATTCCTGTCAGGTATTTCATACACGTGTCTCTTATGTAATGAAAGTTCGTTTCCCAGGGTGAAGTACGGGTAAAACATTAACTACCATTTTAAGTGTTGTCAGTTTGGTTCAGCTTTGAGGAGATCAAGCTTTCATTCTAAGTAATAAGACTGGATGTGCACATGAAACTCCTGTTTTCTTCATTTGCAGCTGTGCATGCACATCTGAGGGTAGAATTTGGCCATAAATGTCTTCTTTTATGAAATGGTATTTAAATCAGGTAGAGCAGCATCCAAAAGTTAATTATCACATTTAATAACAACATTATAAGATCAGAGCTAGCCAGCTGAGAAGGTTCTATGGAGTACCTTAGATCTTGAGTACTTTTCATTGGAGATGAATGTGAACATGGTTTTTTGTTTGTTTGGTTTTTTTTGGTCAATTTTACAGATCCAAAAAATATTCATTACTGGCTGGCAGTAACTTACTTATTTCTAATGTGACTGATGACGATTCTGGGACGTACACTTGCATTGTCAGCTACAAGAATGAGAACAGCAGTGCCTCTGCAGAGCTCACAGTTATGGGTGAGTACAGATTTCCGGATTCTGTGCAAGAGGAGTCCTTTGTTTTCCCAAGAGTGTTGATAACCATTAGTGCTTATATAACTCTTTCCTCTGCGGGTCTCCATGTACTTATCTGTAAACTGGTGGGGTTCCCACCTTACTTTGAACAGGATTTTCACTCACCGACAGCGGTATACACACATAATCAATATACCTCATGGAAGAACGTCAAACAGCAGAGTAAAACTTCTTACAATGTTTCTGGCTTATAATCTAATTGCTAGTAGAATATTTGTTGGTGTCAAATCCCAATTTGCCCAATTCAGTTAACTGTTTTTTCTTGTGTATGGCATCACAAATGGATACAATGGTGATCTGCAATCTTATTTTAGCAAGTTTTGCATAACTATAGTATTGCTTACTGAAATTGTTTTACTGCTTTTTCTTTATCTTACGACTCCATGGCCTTGCTTTAGCATCAGGTATTATGTGCCTATGTTCTTGCTTTTAGTGGAAACCATGAATAAGCAATGATGCAGTGAGGATTTCCTGTGTTACCTAGGGTGACCAGATAGAAAGTGTGAAAAATCAGGATAGAGAGTGAGGTGTAATAGGTCAATATAAGAAAAAATCCCGAATATCAGGACTGTCCCTATAAAATCAGGACATCTGATCACCCTGGTGTTACCTTCTACATTAAAAATGTTTTCTCCTTTGTTTCAGATGATAGGTTTACTGGCTAACTAACAAAATATGTTGTCTGAGAAACATGTGGAAAGATGTCTTAGACATTTTGAAACAGGCTTTTTTCCCCTATTGTGTCAAATTTTAATAGAACCATAATTATATTAAATTCTGAGAGGTGTTTTTTTTTAATCGGAGAACAATACCAAGCTACATTAGCATTATTCAATAAGATTTAAGAAACTACATAGATAATACTTTGTCAAACAATAGCATAATTTCAATGTGCTGTTCATTTTGCATTCTGGTTTTAAAGCTTATGCATAAAAATTCTTGCATTAGAGAACAGAGCCCCAAGTTGGATTATAGGATATTCAATGCTTGTATAACAATATCCTTTTATCAAGTCATAATTCAATGTTATAGTAATTACACATGATGGAAACTTTCATTCTATTGCTTTAGGTACATTAATACAATACAAATGTTTTATTTGCTACATTTTGAAAATTAAAAAAAATACTTTATAATTGCAAAAGTTCACTTTAACTATTTATTGTAAACCTACATTTCCAATTTGCAAAGAATCAAATGCAGAAATGGAAGATAAATTCTGGAATAAAATGCTTATTTAGCTTTGCTGAAAGATGCTCATTGGAAACCAACCATGAAATTATACACAACTGCACCTATTTGTGGATTGAGAAACACCTATCAATTATGTGAATCTTATTTTTTTTTCTCGCATATAGTAGATTATAGGATTCTGTGGCATGGACCAATGCTGAAATTTCAATGCTCTGTAGAGGATTTGGCTATCCAGTTTCCATGAAAATTAATAGAAATTTCACATCCAAATTTTTTAGGGTGTTGAAAATCCCACCCCATATCTTTATTCTCTGTAATGCACTTACCTATGGCTTGACTATGACTCTATAATAATGTTACGCTAAAAATGCATTGTATAGAATTAATTTTGTATTATTTTCATGCTTATACAGAGAGAAATATGTAACGGGGAGTGTAATACAATTTTGGGGATAAACTTGGATTCAGATACTTCAGTGATAATGGTCATATATGAATGGTAGAAGAGAGGTTTCAAAAGGTGGCACTTGTTACTTATTGAGCATCACAGATTGATTGGGGCTGTACCAACATAAAGGATAGCACAATCACTGACACAATGAAAATGAAATCTAAATCTGACAAAGAAACATGCATGTGCATGCAAAATACGTAATAAAAATGCATAATACAAACATTGTGCATGCAAAATAAATCAATTGTATATACAAAGTAAAATGGGTGTGGTTTTTTGCATAAGTGTCTAGTCACATAAGCTAATGAAATATGGGTGTAAGTTTTGGAGGTACAATTTTGATAACCTTTAAAAGTTTGGTCATTTATTTTCATAAGCAAGTAGCATGGCAGATTTAAATTAACACCATGCATCATATTGCTTAGCAACAGGTATTATGTTTGTATTGCTATAGTGAATATGTAAAAGATCCAACAAAAACTACACACCTACTAATGGAGGGCAATAGAAATCCTCATATATCCTTATTTTCATAAAAATTGGACATATATATTTGTTAAATTCATCTCCATAAGTAGGAAACTCTCTGAGAAGTTTACTGGAGTTGCTCATACCATTAACCTAATTTATTGACATGTAATAATTTGATTGTTTTATTCATTTCCCATTGGTAGGGTATAAATCTGTATATTTTCTTTAAAAAAATTGTTTTATTTATCAAACAAAACTGTGAATTGCAAATGCATATTTAGTTGTAAAGCATCCATTGTTTATTAGAAAGATAATTGCTTTCATGCAAACAGTTTGTGTGAGAGTATGTTCTGGAGAGAAGGGCAGGCAAAGCATTTTACACGTGTCAGCTAAAAAATTAAACACTCCAATAATTAAATCTTTCCTGAAGGCTATGTGAGTGGGCCAATACTACATCAAAGTTAGTTGCATCACATGATAGCGATAGCTTCATTATTTAAAAGATAAAAGACTATCTGACAGGAAAACGAATGTCTTTCACTGGGAAGATCCTATGTATCATTTCTTTTGTGGATCTTAAAACAACCCCTCACCTGTAGTGGCCATAATGCTAAAAATGCGGAGAGGAAAGAAGTTGCTGGAAAGGCTAAATAATATTTGTTAAATTTTGAACTTTGAATATTTCATGTAAAAATCCTTTTTGGCAGGATGTTTGTCGTGTCTCCTTGTGCAGTAGAAAGTTTAAAAGTCCAGTAAATATTACCTTCTCGCTTTATAAATCAGCTGCATGCTTGGCAATGATTTTAAAGGACTAGGCTAAGTAAAAACAAATGTTTAATGATGACAATCACTGGCAAGATGACTGCTATCGTTAGGTTTGCTAATGAGTGTCCATTATAGCTCCTTCTTTCTAGATCTTCTTAAGTTTTCAGAAGCATTCATCTTTTGGGGTTGGAATTTTTCCTGTTTGGTCTTTGGGAGTTGAATTTAAAGTTTGAACAAAACTCTTTTGCCATTTCTGTAGGGAAGACTGGGCCTGAGATGCACTGGATTATAGCACTCATCAAGCAAAGATCTTTATTCCTGCATGGAATCCCATTGATTTCAGTACAGTGTTATGCTGGAGCAAGAGTCAGGGTTTCCAGATACAGTCGCTGGATTGGAGCTTAATTTTGCAAAACTGACTTTTGCAAGCATTGTTTGTAATGAATGCATATCCCTGACAATCTCTAAATTCTATCAATTCCAATGACAAACATCATGTGACTACGTTATTTGAAATCTTTCAGAGTTAGAATTGTGCCTGTCAAGTCCAGGAAGGTGTACATGGCCTTTTGAGGATAAAGAAGATTTTTCATCAAATAAACAATTGCATATAAATGTGACACATTTTCAGGTTCATAATAAAATTGCACTTGGATCTCAAAGCTACTTTTAATTGGGTTGAGATTACTGTACATAACATAATCGTTGTGTTCTGTTTCTGTGATTTTAAAGATCCTGTAAATGTCCCTTGAGGAGCAATACAGAAGTGACTAGTTTCACAGCACTGCTAGGTCAGCAGACTGGGTTTGCATGGTTTCAGGTCACTGACTAGAGAGAGACTGCCAACAAAAGCAGAAGACTGGGTCCAAAAGGTGGTGTTGGCAGAAAAAACATTGTTCCTAGCTTTTACAAAGCAAGTTGTATGTAATCTATAAAGAGACAACTTAGAAAATGCTTCCAAACTGCAGCCAGGGAAACAAGCACCTTTTATGCCTGAATTTTTAGGATCAACTGTTTTTTGCATCAGTTTTATTTTCCAGCAAGAAAGTTAAGCCTCCATGGTGTTATGAGCCAGGTTTCCAACAAGTCTAGTTTAGTTTGCCAAGACCAAGAGTTAGTCAGTATTGCAAAGGATGGTCAATCCAAACTTTCTTGTTTGGTTTTATTTCCATTCCATAACATCCATTGCCAGAATATGTGTGCACAGATCAAATGGATGAAAAATGCTGACTGATGGAGGCCTGGAGCATGTTCCCGGGTGTGAATAATTTTAGGAACAGAGTAAATGCTAGGGGAAAAGCCCTATGTTGAAAAAACATGCCTAGGAACAAAAGCCAGACAATTATATATTAAGGCTTCAGAAGCATCTTTTAAACTTACCCTGCTGGGCACAAATTTTGATTCAGTCTACTTTGGATGTGAAAAATATGTCCAAGGATATACCATATTACTAAACATCAGTGGTAAAATATTGTAAAAGATCATTCACTGTTATTAAATCCTTGACACACAAACATTCTGGAGTAGATCCTCAACTGGTAGACATTGTAATAATTCCATTGAAGGTGCTGGAGTGATAACAATTTACACCAGTTGAGGATCTGTCCTTCTTTAGCTATGCTTGATAGGGTGAGTTAAGGATCCCACATCAGTCTGTTCTGCTAATATCTTTGAATGTTCTGTGTGTGGCCAATAGCTAACCCCACAGCAGCTAGCTGAAGTAGATTGTTCGGTAAGCTGTTTTATTCTGAATATTAAACACGGTTGAAGCTGTTTACTTATTCTCTAACTGAATCTCTCACTCTATCTGGAACATTGTATGTTTATATATACAATGGAAAGCTAAAGTGGAAACAGATAATCCAAAAGATTGTTCCAGGATGGTTTATCTCAGGCAATTCTTAAAAAAACAAAACAAAACAAAAACACACTCAAAAAATACCTCAAGTCACAAAAAGGCTGTAAAAACTCTCCAAGTCATTTTTACCATCTCTATAAGGTTAAGGTCCAAAAATAGAATATAGGATATCAGGGTTTTTTTTCATTTCTTCTGTATATATCCGAAATGAATGCAGAATCAAACTAAGGACACAAGAGGATAACTCATCCACCCTGTCATTTCCTCTTACTGTTATTGGAGTCCCTCCTCTTTTGCTTCCCCATGCCCCAGCTCTTCAGACCGAAGAATGGGCAAAGTGCTGCTGAGAGATTTGTCAGTTTCATCATGCTGCGTTGTCGATTTTCTTCTCATTCTTTTTAGGATTTCTCTCTTGATGGCGTTAGTGGGAATTATGTGGTTAAATTCCATGGAACTTTGAAACTGTACATTGACGTCTTTTGTTTCCAGGTGTTTTCACAGTAATATTAACTATCAAAAATATGTTTGAGATTTGACATGAGGTAAAAATAATGTATTTAGCTTGGGCATTGGGAACGTATTTTGCATTGTGCTGTTGAGAAATGGGATAGGCTGCCCATGCTCAAAGAAGTAGCAAGAGCTGAAAACATAAAAAAGAATGGATAAATCTATGAGGACTGCTGGCACTTCAGTGGTATATAAAATGCAGCTAGTCCTTCCAAAAGACAGGGGCTGAACTGGATGGATCAATAGTTCCTTTCATCTTTGTTTTCTCTTATTTAGAAATTTTTTTAAATACATATTATGCGATCAATAGATTTTAAGGGCGCCACAGGAGCAGTTATTTTCTATCCAGTAAACACCCATTTGGACAATGTTCAGAATGTGTTTTATGCAATTGATTGAGAGGCTGTAATGTTTCCTTGGGAATCACTCCATCCACTGTTGCATCATGCTTATGGAAAAAATGGAAGGATTGTGATGATGTTGATACAGATGCAGGTATTAAAAATGCTATGAAAAGCAATGCTATTGGGGATATACCCTGTATTTATCTTAAAATCTTATGAAGTCCTTTGCTAACATTTTGTTTAAGTAATTGAAAATTGTAGATGTTGTGTCATACAGAATGTTATATTTGTTGACTCTGTTTTTATTAAGGCTGAGATGGAAGTTTTACCTTACCTCATAAGTTGGGTGCCTGCATGCAAGACAGATCACCTAGGGTGGAGAAATCTGAGTACCTGATCATGAGTAGACCTTCTTGTGATTTACATCCCAGGTGAATTTTGCTTTTGGTGAGAAACGGAAATAAAAAGAGAGAGAAAAGCAGAAATGTGAGCAGAAATGGAGGGAATCAGAGGTGTGATGAAGATCTGTCTGCTTAGAGTCTCTGGTTCAAGTTTGCCTCGAGGAAAGAAAAATTTATTTCTAGAATATAGAAGATATTGAAGGTAGCATTGAAACCAAGAGTTTAGTAGGATTATAAAAAGAATGGACATTTTATATGGATAATGAAAACATCCAGAGTTGTTATAAACAAGGATTTAAAAAAATAGAGTTTTGGTAGAGATATAAATCTGTATGTTTACATGCATTAGTCAACATCTAACTAATGAAGGGTACAGAAGAAACTTTCTCTTTTGAGGTGGTGTTCCATAACTTTACTCTGCTTTACTCTGAACCTGCTGGAACTGGTCAATGTCAGAGATGGGATCCTGGACTAAGATGAGTACTGTTCGATCCAGTATAGCATTTCCTTTGTTGCTATGTTTCTTGCTTTCTTGAACCTGTTGGTGCAGATACGAGCAGTTAGGTCTGCAGCAGCATGATGGAAAACATTATGCTAGTGTTTTGCCTTTAATGGGCTCTCACAAGAGTGAATTGAAAATGAACCCAGATCAAGAATGTCTTGGATGGTGTTTGGTAATCTAAGAATAGGCACCTACTTTACATTGAATTTCAGTGAGAGCTGAGCCCCTAACTCATTCAGACACTTCTGAGAATGTAGTCCTTGTCAATACATCTGTCGGCTAGCATCTTACAGACGTACAGGCCACACCTCTCATGTGCTACTTATTTATGAGAGAGGCTTGAACAAAACTCCGCTTGTTGCCAGTTTCAGCTAATATGCATATTCATGTTCAACCCAACAGCGGAATATGTATGTAGGAAGGAGCTATTTGTTGTTGGTGCTCTCTCAAATGACCTAGGGGAAATTGATGGAGACACTGAATTTGAGGATGATTTCCCCAGATCTTTGTTGTGGCAATGGAAATGCATCAGTCCGTGGGAAAACCTGTTCAAATCCATCTGCACAGGAAGATCAGTATTGGCATGATGCCTTTGTTACTTCTATGCATAACTCTCTAATTTAGGAAATACGTCATTTTGTAGATCTGGCTGTAGTGATCAGTCAGATACTCTATAACAATCAGAATGGAAATTGCTCAGATTGTGCCTTATAAAAAGACTCAACTGTACTGCATAATAAGAAGTGAGATCTATTCTTCATAAAGGACAGATTATCACACTAGCAGGTAGTAATCTGTTCTGTATGGATAGTTTAATGATCTACTGCACATAAGTCCTCAAACCTGCAGAACAACAACTATACTGGTAACTAGAATGCTCTGTTTTTATTTATATCTCAACGTTCTGTAGTGACACCTATACACTTCCCCCTTATGGGCTACGCTAATGATTCTTCTGTTATAGGCAAACCAACAAATGCCAATTCGTACTGCTCTACCACAGCAGCTTGCTGTCACCCACGCAAACAGTTACTGGATGCTTTGCTGCTCTAGTCAACCACTTATGGCATCTGTATTGTGCAGCTGCCTATGCGTTCTGCTCGAGAAACTGTCAAAGATAATCACTTTTTAGGCTTTGGGTAAAATTTTCTGAACCAACTAAGTGATTTACGAGCTCAAGGGCCATTTTCAAAAAGGACTCAGGGCTGGGTGTACAAAGGTGCTTAAAGATGCAGATAGGTACCTATTGGGATTTTCAAAAGGTTAGGCACCTAACTCCCACAGGCTTCAAGTTAATCTTCTGTAAATCCTATGAGGCACCTATTTGTATCTTTAGGCACCTAAATACCTGTGTAAATCTGGCTTCTGGGCACTTAGGAATCTTATTCTAATTGAAAGTCAATGGGTGTTAGATTCCTAGGCACTTAAGACACTTTTGAAAATGATACAGTGGGAGATTTTCAAAGGCACAAAAGGAGAATGGCTGCCTAACTCCACATGACTTTCTGTGAGAGAAAGGAGTCTAACTGCTCCTTGTGCCTTTGAAAATCTCCCCCTTAAGTTACTTACTTGTTCTTCAAAATTTTACCTTCATCTAATATTTAAGGCCATGCCTTAGGTCCATGTTGGAAAACTAAGCTGTAGACTGTACTTTTTTTTTTTTTTTGGTACTACACCTCTACCCCAATATAACATGACCTCATATAATACAAATTCTGATATAATGCGGTAAAACAGTGCTCCAGGGGGGCAGAGCTGCGCGCTCCCGCGGATCAAAGCAAGTTTGATATAACGTGGTTTCACCTATAACGCAGTAAGATTTTTTTTGGCTCCCGAGGACAACGTTATATCGGGGTAGAGATGTATATTCATGTTTGGCTCATGAGGGTCAAAATTTAGGGCCTTATTCTGACACCACTGGAGTCAAGGTGGACTTTCCCCACTATTTCAGAGGCAGGATTGGGCCATATACGAACACGGCAGGCACATAGCTTCATTTGCTGTCCCTCCCACTCATGCTCACCACCCTGGTGTCCCTGACTATGCATGCAGATGTACACTGCTCTCTTTTAATTGAATCTCTTATTCTTCAGAAGCACTAATATTATTCATTATTTTTTCAATGTAGTGTAATTAAAAAGCAAAAACAGTTATTAAATTCCAATTTAAATATTTGTCTACCCCCTTCCCCCCCACTGAGAAATAAGCAACAGGAGAAAGGAACATACAAACAAACAAAAATCATGCATTCTTTTAATGCTGTTGCTTAGCAACTACACCATCTTGACTCAGACTGATTTTCAAAACTGGTTTGTATGCTGTTTCATAACTAATTTGCCCATACAAATGGTTGTCTGCTCTCAGATGCAGGGCTTGTGGTTGAGCACACATTTTTGAAAATCAGGCCAAAATGTCAATTCATTAAACTCCAAGATCTTCTACATTGCTCCAGTTTAGGGTTGTGACTGCATGATGGATTTTGCTAAGTTTTATTGTTGCTGTTTCTGACTCAGAATAGTTATGAGTAGGTAAAGCATGTGTTGACATCCATGGTAAAAGAGAATAAAATGTAATAAGTTCTAATAGAACATAGTATAGTTGTTAGCAAACTACCTAATAAATTAAAACTAATTGTTACCACTGTGTTATATATGTTGATTCTATGCCTTCTTGGCAGTCCTAGCACTATTCTACATTGTGCAGGAGAAAACATCAGTTTTAATGGCACCCCAATTTTCTTTCTTCCTCCAGTAATTAATCTGGTATTTATAACTCACTCCTCCATATTCTTCAAAAGATCAGAAAAGAAAACATGATTTGAGCCTGGATCTTGCAATTCATTGCATGTTGGCAAAACAGACTCTGCTCGTGAGGCAAATTACAGGAAATTACCAGATTCTGTTTTCCTATGGTGGATTATTATTGGCAAGACCTTAACAGTGGGACTATAAATACTTATTGTCTTTCAAAAGTGGAAGGATAATTTTGTGGTTAAGGCTGTGGACTGGCAAGACCTACATTTTCTGAATGACTGCAAATTAGCAGAATGTACAGTTCATCACGCCTGAGAGATCAGTCCCTGAACAATACTGTGGCAGATTCCCAGCAGATGTAAATCAAGACAACTCTGACCCTAAGTGCCTAACTTTCTCCAGCTTTAATATGGGAAGAGTAATGTCTGTCTGTCTCATTGTTTCGAAGATTAATCACTACAGGTGTCTTCGAAAACTCCTAGCCCTTTAAAATTTCTCCTAACCCACAGGAAAGGAGTGTAATTTATGGGAATTTAGGCTATGTCTAACCTTATGGTAATGTGTAGAGTACGTATTCTGCATGCACTCCGGCACAGGGGTGTGTGTGTGTGTGTGTATATATAATATAGCAGTGTAGATGGTGAAACGCTACTTAGGTGACTTGAGTAAAGACATGTCAGAATCGTAGGGTATGTGCCCTACACATCTCTCTACACCCAGTCAGTACCTGCCACATCTATGCTGCTATTCCCTATTTGTGACTGAAATAAGTAACTTTTTTTATTTTTGCATAAAGGCAAAGTCATTAAATATAGTTCCCACCCCCAAAAAAATCCATTCAGGAAAATTGAAATTACTTTTCATTTTACACTGGCAGGGGTTTGCTTTTTGCTTTTTTTTTAAGAGATACTGGCATCAACTGCTGCCAAACTGATTCACTGAATAACCCCCCCCCCCACAAAGCCCCCAACAAATAAATAAATCTTGAAAGAAAACATCTTTATTCTGCTTATAGTGAATTCCACACCCCCGTTACAGCAAGCCCCCCACAGGAGGTAATGGGACCAGATTTTCAAAAGCGCTTAGGGTCATATTTTCAAGTGCTCAGTACCCACATCAGGGCTGATTTTTAGAAAGAGTTCATTCCCCTTGAGACACCTGAATATGGGCTAGCTTTTCAAAAGAACTCAGACACTGAGATTTGGGTACTGAACCTTTCTGAGAGTTCTAGCCTTAAGGGTAATTTCAAAAATACACTGCGAAAGGCTCTTAAATATTGCATTGCATGTGCTGGGCTTGTATCACCCAGCATCTTCTCCTGTGTTGGATAATAAAGCTAGAAACCTCCATGTCATAGTACTGTCTTGTCATTAATATATTATGAATGTTAACATATTATTTATTTATTTGCGGTAGCATCGCCGGTGTGCTAGGCACATTCCAAAGATAGAAGATGTCAAGCTAGGAAAACACAAAATGAAAGGGGACTGTCCCTGTAGAGCTGACTGGTTTTGTGGAGTAAAAGTGACAGATCACCCTGCCACACTCACACAAACATACACACACAGACACTCCAAACAGCTTGTAAAAAAACAAACAAAACCAGGAGTGATTATACTGCTGAAGTCCTAAGAGAAGTAGGCCTCTTTCAGTCCAAAGCTTTCCTGTTGATGAGCTGTCTCATTTTTCTGGTTGGAGTTTTTTTCCTGATTCATACCTTGACCTTAATATGTTCAAATTTCCTGTTGGATTTTCACCATCTTGTTTTGTTACTTAGCAGCATGGACAGAAGTGCTTGTAGCTGAGTGCTTCTGAACATGAACTTTTAACTTTTAAGCTATAAGTTCAAGACTGCATAAATATATACCATAATGGGATAAGTGATTTCTTGTTTCTGTCAAAGTGTTTTGCACTACAGTTCTGGGTGAACATTTATTGAAGTGCTCAGGAGCACTTTCGGCAGCAAAGAGCTTGACAAAAATATCTTAGGCTGGTACATTTATAAACCTGTAAAATGTTGTCTAGTTTCATTATTATCATTTGAAAAAAATCGAATGTTTTTTGTTGGTCGAGGAAAATTTTAGGACGTGGAATTCTGTCCCTGAAATGGACCATCTAAAGCACCACATTTGGTGTGTACAGTTTCATAGAAAACGAGAAGCATGACACCTAAAATATTTTGTGGAACACCTGAATATTCCATTATTATAACTTGACATTCCTGACAATGTTCATTGGATCAGTCTCTACCCTTTTGCCTCAAAGTTCCAGTTTGATTCAACCTCCGACAAGAGTGATTGAACCTCAGCTTGATTAATGGTTTTAGTAGATCCTAAGTGAAGTGAATGGTGATCTCCACTCAATCAGATATGGATTATACAGTAGTCTACATAAAATGAGCACGTTTAACACAAATCGGTACAGCTGCTAACCTTCAATTTAAAAAAAACGCTCAGGCACACATTTCAGATATGCCTGAAGGGAATACTGATTTGTATCTATGTGATGGATACATCATTGTTCATATAAACTGCATAAGTAAATCTACATGAATTGCAAATGATTGCTAAATAAATGTGGATTTTTGGATGAGGTGCACTACTTTTTTCTCCCACCTAAAATAGAAGCTGGAAAGTAAAGTAAAAATCTTCCTAGTAAATGTATTTAAATGTATGATAATTATACAGTCAGCAGTAACCCATCCTTGCTTTGACTTTTTCCATAATTACATATCACAGTATAAATTCTTAGTAAGAGTGGTCTGTGTAAGCTGCGAAAGCTGCTAGAGTCCCTGAAATTCTCCATCATAGATTCATAGAATCATAGAATATCAGGGTTGGAAGGGACCTCAGAAGGTCATCTAGTCCACAGACTGCATATGGCACAAGCAGTAGCAATACATGCTTTAATGTTGTCAAATTAGTCTACACAGTGCTCAAAACAATCCCGAAGTGAAGTGAGAGTTTGACTGCATTAATAAAAAGCACAGTGTGATCAGTCAGAATCCAATTTTTAAATATGCAGCATTTTAGAATGCTCCAAATATCTTTAGTTGAATGTAGCTGGGAAAGACCAATATAGTTAGGATTTACTTTCTGGTTCCCTTTTAACTCTATTATAAGCATATTAGTTAAGCCTGGCAAGGGGTTTGTGAACAACGTTTTATTTCAGTTTATCTAATTAAACCATAGCTGTAGGCCAATTAGACTTAAGCAAGAGTGTTTTAACCACCTTTTATTTATAAGAAGAAATCATAAAATGAGGTCTCTTTTTCTCAGATAAAGGAGAGAGCTGCTGTTTATGCATAGACATTAAAACTCAGTGAGAAAATTAGCAGACTAGTCGGACAACTCTAGCTAGAACAGAGAATAAGGCATCAGCAGACTGCAGCATGCCTACTCTCGCTAAACTTTAGCTAGGCTATAGAAGGGAAAGTCACATGCAGCTTCCTGTTATCTTAACCTTCAACAGTAAGGTTCCCCCCTTGCCAATATTATCATTTTTACACTGATGGTTTGGTTGAAAGGATGAGAAGAATGAGTGGAGCAATTTTTAATGAACTCTTTTTTTTTTCTTTTTTCTTTCTTTTTTTTTTTTTTTAAGTGGGAGAGGAAATAGTCTTGATAAAGTGGTGGGAAGTAACAGAAGATTATTTCTAAATTATATGCGACAAGATACATTTCTCTAAAGGAGCCATCTGGGAAAAAGATACATTATGCAACTATGTATGAGGTCTAAACATTCTAAAATATCCAGAAAAAAGAGTGCACAGTCCCAGAAATGCAGTATATTTTGTGCTGACAATATACACTTTATGGTTTTCATGTTCCTATTTACTATCAGTGTTCCTGCAATAATGGATGCATCTCCCATAGTTGGGTTGTTTGATAGGGTTTTTTTTAAGAATCATACTACAAACTCTATAAAGTATGGATAGACATACAAGCTTGTACACAAGAAGAACCTTTCAGAGCCTTCAACCATCCTTCTAACCAAGAGTGAATCTTGGTTCAGGTTTTGAAAAGCCCTCTCCCCATAACCACAAAGTCCACCTGTTCCTTTTTACTTTAGTTCACTTCCTTGCTCTAACTGCTAACCCTATCTGACCCCATATCTATCCCCTCCTCCCTATCATCCAGCTCAGTCCAAACCAATCCCTCCCTTTTCCCATAGACAGAAGATACTAATGGATCTGTTCTTTGACTTGTTTTTCATCTGACCAAACCCTCTCTCTTTTTCACTGCTCTTTTCACTGCTCTTTTTCCTTCCCTGCAGTTCCCCCCCATACAATGTGCCTAAAACTTCTATGAATCTCTCTGTTCCAACATTAATGTTTGCTTCAAAGTTATGGGAGTTCTACCCACCCCAAGTATGCACAGCATGCTTTGAACTCTAGAGAATGCAATACTGAGCTCATGAATTTTAGTAAAAGCATTTTTTCATGGCTTGTAGTAGCTACCTATTAGCCAGCTTGACAAGGAAGTTTGCTGGACTTTCTTTCATCTGGTTTAATGAAAACAAAAACAACCACCCCCAAACCCAAAAGATCCTAATGTCACTAACCCTTATTTTTCTCATAACAGTTTCAGAGCTAATGGTTCATTTCCTTTGTTTCATCCCATATATTTATTATTGGATTTTAGAAGCAGTCAAGTTAGATATCTTCTCATGTTTGCAATTTAAGAGATTAAGCACAGCAATGCAAGGAAAAACTTTGTTCACAGTTTGTGTGGATTTGCTGACTTTGAACTTTGGATTCAAATGAACTCAAAGAAAACTTGTCAAAACTGTCTCAATTCACTGGTTTTGTTGTGAAATTAAATTAGCTCACGTTTGTTTGCAAAGTTTGTCATGAGATTGGGCTAGGAATCAAATTTGTAAAGAAACTCGTGTGATTTGGGGTTGTCTAATGAGTTTCACAAAACTATAAATGTTATTAGTCAAGTTGGAGCAAAAAGTCCATTTTTCTGAAAATAAGCTTGGGTTCTTTAATGACTTTGGTGGTCAAATCCCTAATTATTTTTGCAGCGGCAGCTTCTCTTTTGGTGAGGGTTTCCTGAATATGGTTAAAGTCCACAAATGTATAGTATCAGAGGGGTAGCCGTGTTAGTCTGGATCTGTAAAAGCAGCAAAGAATCCTGTGGCACCTTATACTAACAGACGTTTTGCAGCATGAGCTTTCGTGGGTGAATACCCACTTCTTCGGATGCAAATATATAGTGCATTAGTTGTTACAAGGGAACATTTTACTAATTTAGGGGGGTGTGTGTGTGTGTATGTATATATTGTTTCAAAAAGAGTCAATCTTTGAGACTGCTACTTGAGTGACTTAGCATGGGAGTGAATTGAAGTATCTATTTTGGCCATTATCTAGAAACACTGAATTTTAAAAGTATGTCTATTGATAGTGCATACATTTTTGATATTTACAAAGCAAAGTGTTACATGTAATTAAACTAGATTGGGAAGTGCTGTTGAACTGCATACAGTACCTTTAGAATTAGAGTTTCAAATATTTTTCAAATGGCTTTTGAATTTATTGTTTCATGAGGCTGGGATTCATCTTTGTTCATTTGTTAATTTTTAACATTCTTACAAATATATTATTTGTCTCGCTGCCAGAGTCTTTAATTCACAATAATTTGCAGCATGGCAGTTTTTCTCAGTCATCTGTTTATGCCAGCACACTAGCAATTGGTAAATATATACTTTAAACTGAATGGGTAGCTAATCATTTTCTTTTTTTTTTTTTTTTGGAATGGTTGGGAGTGGGAGAAAGCTTTTAAATCTGCAGTTCTTGCTACCAGACAGAATTCAAGAATTTGTCCTTACAACACCTTTGTGAGACTAGCACCCTAACCACTAAGCTATCTATCTGCTCAGGGTAGGAAACCTGTCTCTGAGGATTTTAGTGCTGTTTGTGAGGGATTCAGGGTCGGCTCCAGGCACCAGCGGAGGAAGCATGTGCTTGGGGCAGCACATGCTAAGGGGTGGCATTCCATCCATCCTTGGGGTAGCACAGTCCGAGTGGCTTTTTTTTTTTTCGGTTGGGGCAGCAAAAATGGTAGACCCAGCCCTGGAGGGATTAATGTTAAATTCTTGTAATGTGACTGGCTGAAATTCCTCTCTGGTTGTGTAATAGAAGCTTGGAATTAAACTCTTGTCAAATTGGTGCTTTCCCAGAAATGTTGCACAATTCATAGATTTTGGGTAGGCTATAAAAATATCTTTTGAAATCTGCTCTTTTAATGGCAGGAATCTCCAAGCACCAGAATATTAAGATTGGTTGCCTTTTGGATCTACCTCACTCCCCACATTTCTTCCCAATATAGAGTCTTATCGCAAGTAGCTTATTTCAGCACATAGGCATTAAGTGCCACATGGCCATGGATGCGGAGAACAGAAGTTGTTCTTGAATTCAGTCTAGTAGCAAAACCTGCAGATTTAAAAGCTTTCTCACCCCTTCTCTCCCCCCAACCACTCAAAAAAAAAAGTTTATCACAAATCATTGTTCTCTATCATTTTCTAATTTCCCATAAATAATGTCTGTAGAAAGAGGCAGAAAAGAAAAAGACCCCTTTAGGCAGAGGAGTAAATCTGAAATGTTCCATACAAATGTGGTCTGTTCTTCAGTGCAGCAGTTCTTTCCTATGTGAGTGTGTTACAGCCTCTGCAGAAAACTCCAGCACAATTTTATACAACTTCTCTTAAAATGAAGAGCATATTCCTGATAATTCACAATTTAAACAATCCCTGACCAGTAACTCATTAACAAGTGTTTAACAGGGGGAACTTGTCAGGGCCGCCCAAAGGATTCAGGGGGCCTGGGGCAAAGCAATTTTGGGGGCTTCTTCCATGAGAAAGTTGCAATACTATAGAATACTATATTCTCGTGGGGGCCCCTGCAGGGCTCAGGGCCTGGGGCAAATTGCCCCATTTTCTCTCCCCCCCCGCCTCTGGACAGCCCCGGAACTTGTCCTCTCCTCATGCCTCTGAGGACAAGAGGGAAGTTTTTTAAAATGTGAATGCTGGATACAGTGATTTCACACATAGAATCTTCTTTCATCCTAAAACCTGGCTCCCTCACTCTGGTTATATGGGCCCATATTTAAAAGGACATTTATTTCTCTGTGAAGGTAGCATGAAAAAGTCTAATTCAGTATTTGTGCTTCATAAAGATGGTACCCAATGCAAAGAGTGTGGGGTATTTTTTGTGGGAGTGGAAAAGATACAAGTCTTCTTTTGACTTTCTGTATCCTGTGCAAACTCTACAAAACACAGCACAGTGTGCACAAGAGTTTCATATACTGTATATGAAGGCAAATTATTTTGTTCTATTTAGTAAATAAATTAATCATATCATGCAAAGTTGCCCTGACCTCTGAATTAATATGGTAAATTTTTGCTTGATCTTCCAATACATATTTATGAATGGATTTAGAAGATGGAAATGGGATGGAGAAATTCTCGTGTCTCATTAATGTGTATATTCCTCATGGTATGCTATAACTCACTAATACTATGCTGGAAAACAGCCTCAAATTCTCTGTTTTACAGTTATTTGGTATCAGCTTAGAGCTATTTAAAGTGATTCTACTTGAATTTTTTTCAGTGAAAATTGTAGTTTCATCAAAATTAAAGTGTTTCGCAAAACAGTTGATTTAGGCAAACATTTTTTTTTCACACTAGAGAATTCAAAATGAAACAGAAGACTGTTTAGGCTTCAAAATAACACATTTGTTTAATTTTGGCTTTCAAAAAAACAAAATGAAATGAAAATTCAAAGGGAACCAAACATATCAATAAGAAATTAAATACACGTGTTTTTCCTTTTAAATATTTTAATCAAAAATCAAAATATTCTGCAAAAAAAAAATTAGAAATTCTTCACAGAGATAAAATGGGATATTTTTATCCAACTCTAGTATCAACAATATTAAGTGTTTTGGATGTCAGCTGAAAAATGAAGAGATGTAGCGTCCTTACAACAAGAAAGTTAGAATTTTTTTTGTTAGAGTATAATCCATGAGAAGTCTTCCTAAAACAAAAATCAAGTGGCTTTAGCAGTAGTAGAGAGAAGAAAGTGAATGGCTCATACAATTAGAACTAGAACAATTCATCTTTCATCTTCAGCTGTGATCTCCCTTAGCTAAAAAATTAAGTGGGTTAGTGGAAAATGAACATTATTACTAACTATAGTGTCAGGTGCCCATATGTGAAATGATTTTTGTGGTTTTGCAGAGGACAGAAGTCTGCATTACAAAAATTCACGACCACAATTGGCGTTGATCTCCTTTTCTTTCAGTAATGTAAGCAGAAATGCAAGAACTGAATTCACACGGAGACTGAACTACCCTTTCAGATTGTCTCTTTATATTATGAGGAAGTCACTATTGCTGTGTATATTGTGTATAGAAGACTTCATCTGGCACCTTTTTAGAAACACTAAAATTCACACTTGGAGGGGATCTTGACTTGAGCATCTGTATATAAAACATCTCATTTTGAACCTTTATATGTTGTCGATGATATATTTAGTCAGTGGCATGTCACTAATTTTTTTCCAAAGAAATTCCTGCAAGGAGACTTGATGGTTATTAGTGGTGCAGAGTCAAGTCTTTTTTCATTCTTCCTTTTCATTTTCATAAGCACTATTTCATTTACCCAGAGTTCTCCATTTAAGAGCTTTCACATTCTGACTGATTAGTCATCTTATCAAATCTTACTGGTTTGTGGCTCCCATGCTACCAATTGAGAATTATTAACTGGATTTAGGAATTTAGCTGGCTCAGCACAATTTGAATTGTGGCCTGTTTAGCAAGTGATGTCTAATTTCCCATGATTCCTAGTAAAATAGAATGGCTACCGAACGGCGGTATGACTGACTTTTGTGACTGTAGAAAATAGTATTCCAAGGAGAACATCTTCAATAGAGCATCCATATGCTTCGGGTCAAATTCTGCTTGCCATATGCAATCAGACCTCCCATTGAAATCCGTGGACATTTTGCTTGAGTAAGGACAGCAATTGAACCTTTATTTCCAAGAGATCACATATAAAATTCTTAATACTCCTAAATACATACTATAGTATAACATTTGGGGAAGGGCTATCATGGTTAAAAGAATAAAGTTCTCCTTCAGTGGAGACCAAAATCTTCCACTCGGTTGCCTTTTGCCCCTTTTTCCTAAATCACTGTTTTCTCTCTCCTTCTTCCTAAAGCACGGACAGTATTACATCTGTCACTGGTGCTGGTAGATCTGGTTAAGAGCAGAAACTATAGTTATTCAGTGTTTGTAGTTAAGTCTGCATTGTATCTTTGCTGCACCACATTATCTTCAAATGCATCATTGAATACAATTCTGAACCTCTCTTTGGCTATATATCTTCTTTATGTGGGGCAGCAGACTGTTGAATGCATCTGCATTCATAATTAAAAAAAAAAAGGAATAGTTTAGCCAGTGGGAATAGAAGGATGTTCAATCAGGACAATGTTAACTGCATTGGATCGTACTTGTCCACTTGGGTAAATTGCTGTCCACCTTTCTTGTGCATACCCGCTGATCCTACCACTCGCAGCAATATTTTCAATACTTCTTAAGTTCATGATATTAATCATCTAGCACTGGGGGAACATGGTTTAAAATGTTACAGGCTAGGTGCTGTATTGGCTAGTGCTCTCTCACTGAAATAGTGGGTGTCAGTTCTCTATGTCCCCCCACCCTGAGGGTTCTATGGGGCTGGAAGCAGTGGAGACGTCCTCAGGGTTGGGGGACATGAGATCACCTCCAGGAGCAACTACAGAAGTGATCCATGTGCTCCCTCTGCTTCCCCCTTCTCCTCCCTCTTGCCTTCAGCATGGTGGGCTGCTTGGCATGCGTTGGGCCACACTGCTTTTGACTGTTATTGAGCAGAACCCATCATCAGCATAGACGCATGTCCCCTGCATTGGTGGTTGAAACATGAAGGGACATATGAATCTTTAGCACATCTGGCACATACATATATTTTGACGCCAGCTACAACAGTGCTATGAGAATGTCTGTTCTCACTTTCCGGTGACCTTCTAAACAAGAAGCAGTCAGTGTTATATTCTGCAAATGCAAACAAACTGGTTTGTGTGAGTGATTGGCTGAACAAGAAGTAGGACTGGCTCTAAAATTTTAAATTGTTTTATTTCTGAATGCAGGGGTTTTTGTACATAATGCTACATTTGGAAGTTCAACTTTCACGATAAAGAGATTGCACTACAGTACTTGTATTAGGTGAATTAAAAATACATTTTTTAATTTTTTTTAACAGTGCAAATATTTGTAATCAAAAAATAAATAAAAAGTGAGCACTGTACACTTTGTATTCTGTGTTGTAATTGAAATCTATATATTGGAAAATGTAGAAAAGATCCACAAATATTTAAATAAATGGTATTCTATGGTTGTTTAATAGTGTGATTAATCACACAATTAAAAAAAATTTTAAATCACTTGAGAGCCCTATTTTACATTTGAAGCTATGTCTCTGAGATATTTTGATATTTTGAATTAAGGGCATATTGAGCTATGGAAGGCCTTTACAACTCTGTACTGTGTTGGTCTCAGCTTTTCATTGCTACTAACTGAAATGGTTTTGTTGCCTCAGGAAACAAACAGAAAGGACTTCCGCCAGTCAGTTCTCATTTTATTTGAAATATTTTTATTTCTAAGCAGAACACATGCCTCTGTATGAATGAGCTGTTAAGTTCTGCACCATTCTGAAGATTGTACCTAGAGCTTATTACACAAAAAAATTGTTGCACAATTTACAAATCAAAGTTGTTTTAATTCATTTCCAAGAAGAAATGAACACTTTGGATCAAACTCTGCTCATGATTCCATCAGAGTAAATCTGGAGTGACTCCAGCAAAGCTGATGGAATTACTATATTTTTACGTTAGGAGAACTGAGGGGAGAATGTATCCCTTACACTAGTAATGCTCCGGAAAATCTTTAGAAACCAGATATGATGTCAGAATTTTCAGAAACTGAATTTGAAAAAGCTACCACAGTATTTTGTGTTCTCTGCCTTTTGAGATGGTTCAAATTCTCCAGGCTTTAAAATAAAATTAAAACTAATCAGCAAGATCTTTACATTTTAAAAAGAAAACTGACATTTTGTAATATCATACTTAAGTTATAATGCAACACAAATTATTTGTTTGTTTATTACAGTACTCGAAAATAATGCTTTTATAATAAAAATAATTACAAAAGTTGTTATTTTACTTTCCTCAGGGGAATTTTATCACACTTTTGTGTGAAGCCTAATGGGTAGAAATGTTTGGCAGATCTTTTTCTTCACCTTATCTCATATCTTGGAAAGGACTCTGAAGTACCAGTTGCATGGGTTATGTGATAGCCAATAGGTCTCTGATTGTGATGTGTAGTGTTAAAATTTAGTACGACAATGACATGCATGCAGAATTGCTTGACTCTTACCACACCAATAGGACTGTCCTGCTTTTATGAGGCCCTGGTGCTACTGCTTCTTTTTTTATTGCTTTGTTTAGGACTCGGGGCAGCTGTTTTGTATAATGAGGCAGAGGGAAAATAGGTTGCAAGTCCCTATGTGCTATAGTAGCTAAAAAAAATAAAAGGCTTACTGAAGTCTTAAATTGTCATCCCCGAGAAACAGGAAGTATTTCAATGAGAAGGAGAACGTTGATATTTGTCAGACACTGTGTTTATATTTTTAATGTTGTCTCATTTTTTTTCCTCAATTCATAAGAGATTCTAGAGCATGCAATGCCATTGCAAGTGGTATGTATGAGGCAGTATACACTACTCTCACGAGTAATGTGTGTGTGTGTCTCCTGATTTTTGGATATCTACATAGAACACAAATATTGCAAAAAACAAACCCCAAAAAGCAGAAGCCCTAACTAGCTGACTTTGAATGTCCATCTATCAAAGTGAGTATCATCCAAGTTCTACTTTGTCTTCTGCATGGAGTGAAATCTAAAATGTATTATATGAGAACAGATATAAAGATAAAGGAAGATCGTGCAACACAACTGATGGCTAATTAGGTACAATTGCTTATATGATCTTAATTGTGTGCACAAATTAGGTGCACAGCTGCACAGACATTTTGAGCTTCCATCTGGCCTAGTAATTGGGCACCACATTTTATGTATTTGGATTTGTAAAATGATAAAAAGGAGGTGCGCACACAAAGATTCTGGGAGCCCTGTAATTGCTTAAGCACACACACAAATAATGCTATACTCAGAAGCCCTACTTTAAACAAAATCCAACCACAGTCAAATCAGAGAAATCACAGTAGAAGCCGGTACCTCATTTCATCTCTGTCTACTATCCTGTTGTTATACGGTTTCCCCCAAAGAACTCAGATGGCCTTGCAGAATGCCAGTTATCTTTAAAATGCTCTGAGTGATCAGCACCTTATAGGTTATATCAGACAGAGAGAGATTTCACATTTTTTTTTCTGTAATTGAAAATACTTTATGACCTACAGGAATGTATACTAATGTCTGCATTTCCTTAATACAGTAAAAAGAAATAGTACTTTGAATGTGAAAGCCAGTGCTGCCTTTGAATGTGATGTGGTATAGGGATGGTGTAGAGTAGTTATTTTTGGTTTGCTGTCAAAAAAGGACTTAGCAAGTGGGGTCTTGCAGGGGTCTGTCTTGGATCAGGGGCTATTCAATATGCTCATTAATGACTTGGAGTGGAGAGTATAATTATAGAATTTGCAGATGACAACAAGATGGGAGGAGTCCAGAGGCACCTTAAAGACTAACAGTTTTATTTGGGGATAAGCTTTCATTGGTAAAAAAACCCACTTCAGATCCATGCATCTGAATAGCACCTGATCCATGCATCTGAATAAGTGGGTTTTTTACCATGAAAACATATACCCAAATAAACCTGCATTGAGAGGCAGATTAAACTCTTGCACATCTTGTTGAGTGGAGCTGACTACGTCTTTCATGAGTTCCCCAACAAAGTGAAACTAGATTGTGCAAGGCAGAGCAGAAACGTTTCTCAGTCACACTTCAAAAACAGACTGGGTCCCACATATTGCTTGTCTGAAGATGTCTCAGAGAACTCTATGCTTGATTTTCAGAAGGCTGCCCCATCTCAGCATGCCATTTAGGAAAGCAACAGCCTGTAAATAATCAAGTGAGATTGACAGTGATCATTGGGCTTGCATTGAAAAGGTGTTTGTAGGATTAGGGAAAGGCTTAAATTTAACCGAACAAACAAAACAGGGAGGTGGGGCGGGGGGCGGAATACCCTTCTTCAGATTCGGAAGGAGGTGTTTTTAACTGAAAAGACCTACTTGGTGGAAGTTGTCACAGTGGATGACATTCATCCAAATAGTATTGTTGTATCATGGTCTGTTTGTTTTTCCCCTTCAGAGAGAGAGGCTTTTTTGGCTGTCCAACCTCAAGTTATTTCTGTCTTAGCTTATTTCCCTAAACACATGCAACACTTTTCTTTTTTAAACTGGAGATAGTGACAAGAAGTTGGGACGAGATCATGAGAAAATGTTCCCAAGACTGTGAAATTAGTCATGTCATAGAAAATTGTGACAAAAGGCTATTCTTAATGAGGATTATGCTGAGCCAGTAGACAATATAATAACTTATCTATTGCAGGTGTTCATAAATTTCACTAATCATCTCAATTAACTAAGTAAATTGTAGAGATTTAGGAAAACTTCTGAGATTATATTTTTATTGTGATAACACCTAGGACAGAACCTCATTGTGTTAATTAGTGTATAAACACACAGCAACAAAAAAAAGTCTGAAAGAGCATCAAACAGTTTACAAGCCAAAAGATGCAGTAGGTTTGGTAACATTAAAACATTTGAAAAGAAGCTTGAAGGTTTTCAAAAAGACACAAACAGGAGAGACCTAAAGATTGCAGTAGATTGTCCTTGAGCAGATATGTTGGAAACTCTAGTAATTTATGAGGCAAGCCTGATAATTAACATGGAGTATGCTCACAGGCATCTTTTTGAAGTTGCTGCATGTTCATAGGAATGTGGTCTTGGTTCATAAATTTTACAGACGTTATCCACCCTGTGTTGCATGAATAGACTTAATAAAAACCTGTTTGAGAAGTCATGTTTATCAATTTTTCTCTCATTTTAAGGTCCATAGACTTTGGATTTTGGTTCCCCAATATATTGACCTAACTAGTAGTGACTGGGAATAAATCACTGAATTTCAGGAATTAAAATCAATAATTTGAAGAAACTTAAGTTCAAAATCTTGTGTGTCACAATCAAACTGAAACAGATCAAAGATGAACTCCTGAAAAGCAAATAGACCGGTGAGAAATGTCCTCACCACTTGGGTAAAAGCTTGTGTTTTTTCTGCTTTCACAATATGTTTAATTTTTTTATTGTTGCGTATCAATAGTATGTGCAGGTGGAGGAGGCTGCAAACCACAAATTGTTTTTATGGATGAAGTATTTGCCATTTTGCTGCCCTGTGAGGACAATTTGTTTTTAAATAAACCACGGTGTTGCAATTTCACCACTGGCCAAAGTGGCAAATGTGCATACCCGTGCTCTCCCCCTCTCCCCCAGACAGTTACAAGTGTGGTTCCTCTTATAAATTTTGGCATGCCTTTATAAACTCAGTCTGTTCCTTCATTGCCCCATGTTTTGAAGCCGTTTAGCTCTGGTTTGACTACCAAGACAGTTGTTCAAAAGTGATAAGCTACTGACAAAACCATTTCATGTATCTATTTAAAAATGCCAAACTGTGATTCAAGGGCTGAACAAAATTCAAAAGAAATTCAGCAGTAGAAGGATCTATTAACACCAGCCCCACAACTAATTTCTAAATAAAATACTTGGGATTTTTGATGCTCATGTTCAAAAGGTCCATCTTGACTGTTGAGATTATTTTCATGGAAAAATATTGTGCAAATTCATGCTCAACAAATTCTCTCTCAATTTGTGATTGATTGAGAACCTGATTTATATATTGCTTTTTTATTATTTCCTCTCTTAATTTATACATACAGAATGCTGGTGATGTCTAATGTACTGAGAATGTTCCTTGACTGAGAACGCAGATGAATATTTCCTTCCAAATTTGTTGCTAATAATACTTTCTAGAATGATTGGGAAGGGGCACCAGGAGATCTACAGATGCTCCTCATCCCAATGGATGGGAGCTGAAAGTACCACCTCAGTTATGAACTCTATTTTCTCTGGTTTGGCATTTCAGAGCCTGAATCCCCAGTGGAAATCAGGTTTCCCAGTTGGCAGTGTAGCCTGCTGCTGGCATGACTGGGCTGGCTATAGTTCTTTGTTGTTTTTCTTGGCATTAGCCCAGGGAAGAGCTAGTGATAGGGCAAGAGTAGCAACAGTACTTATATTTATAGCAGGTGACATGCAAATAAATACTATGAAAATGATTAAAAAGTTCCATATTGACATGAAATGCACAAATGGCTCCTTTGCCATATAAGTGTCTTGGGGAAAAAAGAACATGCACTTTCAAAGAGTGATGATCTTTTGGTTAAGGCACAAAACTGGGACTCAAAATTCCTATGCCTGGCTCTACTGTAGATTTCTGGGAGGAGACTTAATTTCTGTGTGCCAAATTATTGTCTGCTGTAAATCAGTGCAGCTTGACTGAATACAGCAAAAGCTACCCTGGTTTTATACCACCTGAGAATCTAGCCTTCTGTAGCTTCACTACACATTGGGAAGAGTAACATTTCCTTGTCTCAACAGGGGTGTTCTGAGGATTAATTCATTAACTTTTGTCAGATTCTCAGATATCACATTGATGAACACAATGGGAACACAAATTCAAAACACCCACCTCACTATGTTGCTCTATGCATTTAAAAAAGAATAACTGAAAATGTTGATCCACAAATCTCTGCCCTTTGTTCTATTTCAGTTTTCCTATGATGATTGACTGCAAATATAGGGCGACACATACAGACTACAGAACTGGAGTTTTAAATAAATGGGTTTTGTAGAAGATGGTGATAATTAACCCTGGCCTGGATTCAGCAAAGAGTTTAAGCATTTGCTTAAGTCCTTGTCTTTGACTTCAGTAGGAGTGAATTGATTAAATGTGGTGCATGAGCTTAACAGTAGTTACACTAACAATGAAAGGTTCAGGACTGTAGATTTTGGAATTGAGTAAGATTAGTTCAACTTCCAGAGAAGCAAAGCAGTCCCTCTCTGTTTAGAATTCCATGTTGACCATCCTCTTCTGTCATTAAATATTCTCAGCTAATCTGTCTGCTATATGTTCCCCTTCCACGAAGCCTCTTTCATACATCTCCTTAAAAATAAAATTCACTGATTGCTGTTAAAAACTCAGTGTTGGCTAACAGTTACTACACCTTTACCAATGGATATCTCCTGTTCCAATTATAGGGGAAACTTTGGTATCTCAGACACTACTGTGTGGTAACTTATAAATGGTTTTAATTATTTCAGCTTTAAACATTTGTGAGTTTTTCAGTTTGATTTTACAGTGTTATTTGAGACAACACATTTCTACAGTCCCTATAAATAGTATAGACTTCATGTCAATGAGTATGTTCAGCTATGATCCACAAATGTGTGTGTTTGTATGTGGAGGGAGAGAGCAAGAATGAAGGCTGTTCTATGGTGATTAAATAAATTAATGTTTCTATGAGGAGTTCCTGCCTCATTTGGATCTCATTGTTTCTTAGTGTCCATGAAGCCCTGTGTATAATTACATAGTTGTCATCTTGGGTGCCTTGTTGATCTTCTCTTTTTGCATGCAGGTGGGGTTTAGTGGTATCTAACTGCTTGCTTCTGGCTCCTTATTACAATTCTCTTTCCTAAAACATTTAATGAATTACACAGGTGTTTTGGCCTTACTGTGGGAACGGGGTATGCTTTGTCAGGTCAAGAAGAGGGATCAATATGCCTCAGCTTCAGAATTCAGATTTTTTTTTAAAGGTGGCTGCTTTAGTGTCCAGCAAAACTACAATCCCAACCATGATTTCCAAACTTGTCTGCTCAAATGAAGTAATAGGACACTTTTCTAGTTGTGTGATTTCAGAGGAAGTAGCAATGGGTTGATGGGCTCCTCTGACAAATCTTTCCATCTACACTGTTGCATCTACAATGTTGATCTTCCTCCAGTGTATGTGTGTTGCTTCTTGCATCTATTAATCTCCTTACTCTGCCTTTCCTTACATGATTGCTTCATGTGTTTTTCATTTTAATTAGTTTGAACCCAGTCATCCCCATGCTGAACTCAATGACAAACTCAATGCGGGTAGGAACATGCCTTCTGTCTATACCTGCTCCTTCACATTGACTTTTCTTCTTAGTGTAATTTCCTTCTTCAGCCCTGAAAACTCCAAGAAGAGCCCAGTCCACTTAATGTTTCTTTCTCCCTCTAGTGAGCAGCGAGAAGACCCTGCACTGCACTTGTGCACTCCGTTTCCAGCTGGCACCAACATCTCCACTGCGGTTGCCATGGTGTCCCTGGTTGGAAGATCAGCAAGGGCTTTGTCAGCCACACCAAATGCATCATGGTTTTTAAGTGGCTATTTTTATAAGAGGCAATGAGTCCATTATCTCTTATGCTATAGATACTGGACCTTTGCAAACTACTTTGGTCTAGTGGGCTAAACATGGGAATAGAAGATGATTACTCCTGGCTTCTAATTCAGCCTCTTCCATAGAATCACTTTGTGGTCTAGGTGACTCACTAATAAATTGAAAGGAAACTGTATGAATGGACTGTGGTAACACTGTGGGCATTGAGTTTAATATTTAAACTTGGATGTCTAAATTTTGGCTATAGGCACCTAAGTCAAAGTGGCCTGATTTTCTTGACTTGGACATGACCGTGCATAGTGCCTTACATAATTGGTTGATTGGTTTTGTTATCTCCGTGCTGAGATATTGTCAGAACAGTAGGTGAAAGCAAATTCAAAGCAGAAATTAATAAATATTTGTAACACAGACATTTCCCATTCCCTTTTCTTAAAACTTCCAAAAATCTGTAGATGCTGTAAGGTCAGCTGTACTCTACAGAGATCTTCCAAAGACTTCTCAAGCCCTCAGACCTGTCCATGGTAGAATTCAGTGGCATGAGATCCGCTGGAGCTAATGCATACAAAATGTTAATGGAATGGAAAGGAGATGACAAATATACATTTGAAGAGGCATTAGAGTGATCAAATGTAATGATTGTTTCACAGAGTGTCTATGAATTAGGTCAGTAGGGAAGGTTGACAGTGTCGAATGGTCACCGTGTGTTGGACACTAAAACATTCAGTGAAAGGATTGCAAAAGTATACTCATTTTTATATCAGGGCTGATGTGCACTGTCAGAGCGTCATACAAATAATCTGTTGGTTTTTTTTTAAAGGGGAATGAAAGAGGAAGTGAGAGGAGAGACATTCACATTTCACGATGTATATCAAGACCCACAAATACTCATTTAGATTTCTTTTATGCAACTGGTCAGGGATTGTGGGGATGAAAACCCCCCTATCCAAAGTGTTGGCAGGATGTGGAATACTAGCGTTGGTGCTCCACGCTCACTACAACTGCCATGTGTTATGCAGAGCTTTGAAATGTAGAGTACGGTGCGTGGGTTATTATGTGTAAGTTTGCATGGCAAATTAGTTCAGTTATCAGAACGTTCTTGGACTGTAGTGGAATTTTGTGCAGTGCATCCATGTAGTCAGTTCCCATCCTGTGTATGGGTGGATTCTAATCTTCACCTTGGGACTCTATTATTACAGAGTGCCCTATTCTTTGGTATACAGGAGTTTTGGAGACCACTGCATCTCTTGTTCATGGCCTTCTCCCTCTGCACAGGAGAACTTGGTATTTTCTCTGTTGTTTCTTGTGTGCCAGCAAAAGTGTGTGTTGTGGGGGGGGGGGGGGAGTCAAGATTTGTCCACACAATAATTTACTGACAGCAGTATGGTGGACAGGAGTTAACTCTGAATCCTCACTTTTGGATTTCAGCCCTTCCTGGAGTTAGCTGAGTAGATTTCCTTTAAGCCTCTATAATTAAAAACACACCTATCCGGACTGCTTCATATAACATACTTCTAAATGTGAGAGTGACATTTACCTTCTGAGTCATTAGCTCAGCATCATAGAACTCAGAGAAGAGAGGGGGAAAAAAAACGATAAAGTTAGAGTCCATTTCCCTGCTAATGCAGGATTGTTAATTACTGGTTGAAAACTTAATTTGATAAAGATTAGTTATAGATCCTGGCTCGTGAAAAAGGTTTTGAGAATGTTGAAGATGCAGAGCACAACCCTAACTGTGTTAATTTCATTATGACTTTTATAGGTCTAAAAAGGAGCAATTGCCATAAGTAATTGTTGAAGGAGTGGTGTGTGCATGTTTGTATGGCGTTCTGCCAGTGCTTATCTACAATGCATAGTTCTTCAGATACTGCTTTTATGGAAAAGTTCATAGCAATGACATAACTGTGTAACACACAGAATACCATTAAAAATATAGATTTCAAACAGTCTGAAAGGAATCTTATTGCAGCATCTGTAGTTGGTTTTATTAAGAGCAGTTTAAATTCCCCAGCCTGGAGCAGTTTGGAATTAGAGATGGGCTGCAGAAATTTACATTTTAATTGAGGTGGAAGACAAAATAGGGCATGGCACAGCATTCACACATTACAAGGAAGAATAAATAAGATATGTATTAGCTGGGAGAAAAGAAATGACTGGTCGTTTTTCATTGCCTCCTGTGCTTTATTTTCTAACATTGCAATGAGCAGTACTAGGCAAATTTTTTTGTTCCCCATCAAATTGCAACAACCAAAAGCTACTGTGTTTCAGCAGGTTGTTTAATTAAAATCTGCTTTAAGACACATAAGAATGTTTTTTGAGAAAAACAACACAAAGGATCTCACAAAAAACTTTGTTAGTCTTTAAGGTGCCACAAGTACTCTTGTTCTTTTTACATAAAAGTTGTGTGTGTGTGTGTAATGCACTGCCATATTTGAAAGCAAATTACTAGAAATAGCATTTTGTCCAGACCCACACAATCTGGGCAGCTGTCTGCAAGTATAATAGGCTAAATCCTTCTTACCCAACCAAAAGCCACTCTGACTTCAATGCGGGTTTTGCCCGAGTAAGGACTTCTGGATTTCAACTTCGATGAGGATGTTTTAAGTAATAATTCAATGTGGAATGGAGTAAGGGTCTATACTGCTCAGATTGTTTTGGAAAGGACTGGCATGCTCAGGGTCAAATCCTGCTTGCCTTATCTCAGTAGATGCTTTGAATTTAAAATAATTCATCTCATGACCAGAGTGACTTAGTGTTTTTGTTGTTTTATTGTGATCTTTGAGGGATGTGTTCATAGATTCTAAGGCCAGAAGGGACCATTGTGATAATCTAGTCTGATCTCCTGTGTAACACAGGCCATAGAATTTACCCAACATCATTCCTAGAGCAGATCTTTTAGAAGAACATCCAGTCTTGATTTAAACATGGTCAGTGATGGAGAATCCGCCATGGTCCTTGGTAAATTGTTGCACTGGTAAATTACTCTTACTGTTAAAAGTGCACATATTATTTCCAGTCTCAATTTCCTAGCTTCAACTTCCAGACTTTGGATTACTTTGATTATTACTATTTATATGACAGCAACATGTTACGACCCCAACCAAGATCAAAGCCCCATTTTGTGAAGCGCTGTACAAACGTGCAGATAATAGAACAGAGAGTTCACTTAAGCAGTTAACTTCTGGATACTTATCCCATGATTCACCCATTGCTAATTATGAGCAATGACCTTAAAGATCCATCAGGATCATTTTAATATCAAACAACAAAACATTTAGAATAGGGTTCAAAAATAAGTATTTTACAGCTTTGAAACAATTCTTGTTTTAGTACCAGCTGTCAATACAGTATCTACTATTTTAGGTTCTTGGGTTCTAATAGTATAGGGTACACCTGGTAGCAACTGCTGTGGTGAAGATTTCTGTAGTGTGTGTTTGATGCTTCCTGTTTAAAGTGATATGTATCCAAATAATTACTAAGGTCTTGTGATTTGAACAAAAAATATTCTCATTGAATGATGCTTAATTAAATGCCATTTGCTCTGGGGATGGAATTCCTGGTTTCCTCTCTAAAATAGAAGATCCCCGATCAGCAATAGCTCTGTTGGTACTGTGCTGCTAAGGAGGTGGAAGATAGATCTTTGCACCCACAGCTGTGGCCTCAGCAGCTCCTCCAAAGTTTGGGAGATGAATGCTTTGTCATTTCCACAGGGGACAAGGAAGGTAAATCCTGGCCACCAATTCAAGAATTAGGAGTTAACTCTCAGTAAAACCAGAGAGTTTCTTATTCCCTGTACATACGTTATTGTCCTGTAGAGGAACATGGCACCTAAACACAGAGCTACATCCTGTAGACTACCCAATAAATGCTGTGTTAGTCTCTTCACTGAGATATTGAATGTCAGAAACTGGTGGTCAGGTTGGAAAAAAAAATAGCATGAACAGACTGGAGGAACCCGACATAAAAACACCCTATATTTTCAACTGACTTTTTTTTCTTCCCAGCAGAGAAAGGAAGTGTGTGAATGGAAGGGTGTTGTCATTCCAAATTAAACTTGTAAATGTGTTAAATAATAGTCCTTTACTACGTATGTCCATGAAACAGTATGTGCATTTTCTAGGCCACTAGAGAGATCAAGTGACAGGGCTGGAAAGCTGGCAAATATGTTCCAACATGTGAGTCATCTTTATGGCTGCCCTAGAAATGCTGAGATCTTACTCATTCAGACCAGAGGAAGTGCTAAAAAGCATCTTTGCTCTGACAATCCCAGAGATAATTCTTTTCTGTAATCCTCCCTGTAGTTTATCTTTCTTCTCCTTTTCTAAAAACATATGGAATAAAATCTCCCACATATTTGTCTTGAAGGGATTAGCCTTTGTGTGATAAAGAAGTAATAATTTTTGTTCTTTAATCCCCTGAGTTTTGACCTTCGTTGTCTTTGATCTAAATAGCTGATCGAACGAGAATTTATTTTTGATGTTATTTCAGAATTTGGCTTCCTGCTGGGTTTTGAAGTTGTTACTGGGAAATGACCCAGGCCCCAGGAGAGTGATGCCTATTAACATAATCAGGAGAGCATGATTTTCCCCTCCAGTCCGTCCTAAAGGCAGCAGCCAAAACAATCTTCCTGGTCCATCATTTGGACCATATCATTCCCATGCTCAAATCACTCCAGTGGTTCCCCTTAATCTTCCATATTAAAGTCAAGATTATTTTCTTTGCCTCCAAGGCTCTGTACAATGATGCCTCCCTCTCTGATCGTCTTCCTTGAAACATCCTACCTATTTTCCTTTTCACTCTGTCACAGACTCCAGGCTCCTTGGCTTGTTTCTCAATCCTCCAACTTTCACGTTCTTTACACATGTTCTAGAACAATTCTAGTCTCCCTTTATTCAAATCCCTCCTGCAAATGCACTTCCTTGAGAGACCTACAGAAGCTATCCCCTGTGGTGCCATAACTAACTCCATTTCTTGAATAAAATAGATATTTTAGTTATGCATCACCTTCCTCTGGGTCATAAGCATTCTTGTCTGATCTTTCTGTTTTAAAAATGACGAGTCCTCAAGACAGCAATATATTTAAGTATAAAAGTGGGCTAACCAGGTGGTGAATCTGACCCTGGATCTGTATTGAGTCTTGCCCAGTTCTCTCTCTCATCTTATCTATCGACTTAACTGGATCAGAATCTATGCACACATTTTTGGTGCATAATAAATAATAATCACATGACTTTCAGACCATGTTTATCAAGAAAGTATCACTAGCAACATTTATCCCCCAAACAACTTTGATTGTTTTGGTAAAGGTGGACTGCTTTCATTCTCCCTTTTCTCTAGAGGCATATATTTCCCCTTTTGGTGCCATTGTGTGCATATAGTCTAATTGAGAAGAATCGGATATCATGAAAACTATTGGCTGGATTCTTCTCTTAATACTCATATACAGCTACCAATAAATGAACAGGAGCTGCTCCTCAGTATCCGAGGGAAGAGTTCCTTGAAGAGAGCTCAGTTTTGAGTTTTTCAGATTTGTACTATAGTGTCTTTCATGGGGTATTTTCATCCATCGACATGATACATGTTATTTTCAAAACTTAGCACAATGTAAAATTTGGTTAATACAATGAACCAAAATGTTTTTTATTTCCTCAATGATGGGTTTCTTTTTTCATGTGGGCTGGCTAAGTAAAGATAGAGATTATAAAATAAAAAAAATCCCCTGGAGACAAATGCAATTATTTTGTGATATCTACTGGGGAACATAAAAGTTTAAAATAATAGAAAGCAGAACCATGAGATTGAATGGAGAACATAACTATGAATACAGTGCATATATGATGCACTTTTTTTTCTTCTTGGAGGCATTTTGTTTTTTCTTTGGGAGATATTGTAGCACAGAAGATCACTTGTTGAAAGGTGCTGGAGTACTAGATTTTTCTCATTAGAGTGGGCACAATTTCAGTCTCTGGATTAAAATGAACCAAACTCTCTTTTTGGTCAGTAGTTCAGGATTTGCTATAAACCATGATGAATTTAGTAGTTCTCTTGTGCTTTCTGTGTGCATGTTGAACGCAGTATTACCGTCACCCTCTGTGCCCAATCTTCACGGGATATGAGTCTGCTACAATCCTACCTAACAAAACCTTGACCTTTTAGCTTAAGTTTTAGAAACTCATGCTCTGGAGGGTCCTTAGTTCAATCCTCATTATGTCATCAGAGATGGTGACCACTGCATGTTGCCCTTGAAGATTACACTTGAATGTTATGACTATAATTTCAGGTTGCAGCTGGCCCCTCTTGGGGACCATGCAGAGTCATATCACCCCATGGATATTGAGGAAGGTGCAATCCTTCCTGGAATTCATAGGAGTTCGGAAGCTCCAGGTAAGCGGCACCGGGCCAGAGCCCACACCCCGAAACTCTCCTGCAGCCTGCACCCCAATGCCCTGCCCCGAGCCCCCTGCTGTACTCCTCCCTGCACCCCCAAGCCCTGCCCTGAGCCCCCTCATACACTCAATCCATGATCTGTAAAAACTTCTACTGTTAATTTATTTGAATCTGCACTCCAAGATCAGCTGCCCAGTTCTCTTGCCTCCCTGCATGCTGCTGGCAAACTACGTGCCAGCAACACGAGCCCAGCTCTAGTGTCTTGTCTACTTGTGAATCAAAACATTTCAATTCAGGGAATGTTGTTTATGCTATAAACCTGTGCTATGCATTACTAGCTTCTTCACAACCGACAGTTACTTATCTGTTTTGGGAATAAAAGGCAGCTGATCCAAGCTGTATGTGTATTTTTAATATAGTTGATTTTAGTGTGTTTATAAAGGCAAGGTCTACTGGGAGAGGGAATCACCACTGTTGTTCTTCTTTACCCCTCTTCCTATCATCAGATGCTGCTGCTTTCTATCTCCCATCTCTTCTTTTTCCTTTGGAAGTGATTTAAATTTACTGTTAATACTTGAGTTACATTTGATACTTTGGCTTTCAGGGACTGCATATTAGACCTTTATGCTTCAGTTTTGGGTCTGCTTTAACACATATAAACTTGTATGACACTGCTAAAACGAACACTGTATCATTATAATCAGGGCCGGCTCCAGGCACCAGCTCAGCAAGCTGGTGCTTGGGGCGGCCAAGGGGAAGGAGCGGGTCTTCAGCAGCGGGTCCTTTGGTCTCTCTCGGAGGGAAGGACCTGCCGTCGAATTTCCGCCGAAGAAGAAAGTGGTGCGGTGGAACTGCCACCAATCGCAATCGTGGCTTTTTTTTTTTGCTGCTGCTTGGGGCAGCAAAAACCCTGGAGCAAGCATTTAATTTACTAATAATACTTAACTATTTAGGGGGTGATTTTTAAAGGCACAAAGTTAAGTGAGGTACCCAACGCCCATTTAAATTCCCATTAAATTCTCTTAAATTCCCCATCACTGACAACAACCTTAGATAACGAGTTTGCATTTGTAGATCTCAAACTGGTTTCAGAGGTGGGAACCAAACAGCTACATTTTATTGCTGCACAGAGAGAGATTACACAACACATTAGTATAAGAACCAGGAATAGAGTCCAATAGTTTTGAATGCAGTCCTTGCCTCTAACAATGGGACCACATTATCTTCTTGCATAAGGAGCATTTTCACTGACTTCCAGCAGGTAGTGTGGATGACGTTGAGCTTGTCATGAGTCTCTGCTGTTTGCTATTCATGAGATACAATAATATATAGGAAATGCAGTCCTTATTTGCTAAATATATAGTCAGTTTTCACACACTTTCACATACTTTCCCAGGCACCCTTGAGAAATACACACTGCCCCAAAATATTCATGTGGCAAGCAAATGATGCAAACTGCCGTTTTCAGTCCCTTCTTATATTCTCTCAAATGTTTGTTTTTATAATGCTTATATCACGTTTGTAAACTAACATTGGGGAGATCAGTAGGAGACACCGGAAGCCTTTGTCTTGGCTGATGTCTATTAAAACTTTCTCCTTGTTCAGATGCATAGAGGAGGCAAGCTTAAGCTGATTGGGACAATTCTGGTTCCAGTTGCTTCCTTCCCTCTTCTTCACTAAGGGGAAAGACCTGTATGTCAAGGGAAATGGAGTCCCCAAGTCCACTGCTGTCTTATTGTGAATTTGAGTTTTGGGACTTGAACTTACGGCACCAAAGAGTATAGAGGTTCAGTGCACTGCAGAAGGGAGCAATTAGTGGTGACTTGTGTCACAAAGCCAGTCAGATATTATGAGTACGAGAAGGGGTGTTTAGTTGGAGAAATGACAGCCATTAAATGATTTAAGCACTCTTTTAAAGATTTTGCTCTCATCAAATATGCACAATCCATGTAGTAGCCTTAAAGGTGTGAGTACAATGGTATCATTATTAAAAGATGCTTTTCAATGGGGTGAGATTTTTTTTTATTGAATATTGGCTTTTTAGAGCTCGGTATGAAACAAGCAATATATTTTAAGCTATTTCTTGCAACAACAGCATATCATGCCTACTCATGGGGAATAACTTCCCATATATTGTATTTTTTTAATTCAGATACTGTTAATAAGACACTTCTGGCATTTTACAGAAATAGAAGTCTTACTCCAGTGTATCTTCTGTGGATAGGGATTTTCTGTTGCTGCTTTTTGCAGTATTCTCTTGTTTTCAATAAACTATGCAAAAAAAGAAAAAAATATCTTGAGTATCATAACATTATATGGAGATATAACTTAGCTATACACACAGCACCAGTCAAAAGTCAATCTGATGGCCACATTTTGATAAGCTTTTCGAATATAAATTATTACGGTGTCTAAAAATATGCTGGACTTTCTGTAATAAAAAAAAAAAGAATTTAGGACCTGATGGCTTGCGTTTTTTCCATTGACTCGAATGGAAACGGGATGAAGCCCTGAATCTCATACCACATACAGTGCTATGTGCTCTGCTGGGGTATGTACATTGCTGTGAGCACTTGCAATGATGTGAGCTCGGGTGTAGCTCTGCTGATCTGAACTGGGACAATGAGCCGCAATGAGTATGCAGTCTAGGGACCTGATCATACAAGACTCCTGTTCAAGCACAAAAATCCACCCAGGAGGAACACTGCAGGATGGGGTCCTTATTTAGATGTGGTATAAGAAGTTGGGTAACAAGCAATGGAGAGATAAAGAATAGTGTTATAGCAGTAATATCACATATCTACTTAGTTTAGATGTCTCAGTTGAAAGTATATTTGTTTCATTCACTTAATAATTCTGCTGGGTGTATGTGAATGTGTGTGTATTTTATTATACATGCACATGTGTGTACATATACCCACTAATTATTATGGTTGACTCACTTCCTATGTGCATCATGGTTACTGAAGCTTATGGTGCTAATGGACCTAATATTACATTTGACGAAGGCTGATTCCACCTTACATTTGAGTAACACAGATTTCAAAATGAAATTCTAGGTATTCATTTTTTCCCAAAAGGGTTGCACTCCCTTCACATCTTAATGTAGTCTGATGTGGATGTTCTACTTTCATATGTTTTTAGATGCATCTTAGTGCATTATTCTTTAATACAGTAGGTCTGCTTATGATTTCTAATAGGACCTTTGTCCTCATCATGTGTCCCGGGCCTCATACTGTTGCATGAAACCACCAAATGTCCATCATGTCCAGCACCTGAAGTTTTATAGTAGATGTTGATATGTTTCTTTAAGGTATTTCTTCCAATTATTACAATACCTATGCTAATTAAATTAAAGCTATAGGGACTCTTTGCTATCATTCTAGAGAGGTACTTTGTATGTATATTCTGTGTCTGTCCCAGAATCATACACATCTTACTGACTAGTATCTTAGGTTTCCATTTTAAGCTGTTTTTTTCCCCTAGTGCCAACTTCATTGTTACATCAGGATTTCTGTTCAGTTAAATAGTTCTGTGACTAATGTACAAGTTGTTTCACTGAGTGATTTTTTTTGAATGCAGAAATTTGACCTATAATGCCATCCATTATTTTAACTAATAGCATAGCACTATTATTTCAGAATCAATAACAATTGCTAAAGGGGAACCAAAAGAAGTTGATGAACTATTAACCTAGTTTAAAGATTTATTTTAAATTTTTTTGTCAATATTCTTGTATGTGAAAACGTCAAGTAAAGTCACTTTAAAAAAAAACAACAGAATTTTCACATTTTCTCACATCAAATCCAAACCCACTCACCTCCTGGGTGTGATGCTCTGTCCCCTTCTAGTGGCACTGAGACCACTTAGAGATGAATGAATCTGCCACCACCTTAGCCAAGAGCCATGTGGCTTTTAGCTCATGCCGTAGACGCTCATGCATTAAGCTTCAGAAATCCCAGGTTCGATCCCGCCCGCCCGCGGATGACCAGGGTCTGTCGGTGTTACACCAGTACCTTACTGACTGAAAACACTCTTTAGATTATAAAGCCATGACACTCACTGATTTTTACGAAGCTCAAACATTCACCCCTGCATTCCAATAGGTTGTCAGAGTGGGCATTGGCAGTTCAACTCAATAGTTAGAACTGGGCTGAGGGAGCCAGGAACTAGAGTTGAGGGCAAAGGGTCAGAGCCGAAGTCGGAAACCAGAGCCAGGGGTTGGAGACGGAGCCAGGCAGCAGAGCCGGAATAGGAACCGGGGTCAGCGCCAGAGACAGAAACCATAACTATTGGTTGAACCCAAAGTCAGGAACTGGGAGCTGGAGCTAGGAACCAGGAAGGGAACACAGGGCTGCAGCAGGACAGGAACAAGGCGGGGGCAGAACCAGGGCAGGACTGGAGCAGGGCAGGAGCAGGCAGAGGCAAGAATGATTGCATCTGCAGGCAGAAACACTGAGCAGCTGGTCAAACATTGAACAGCCAGTGACCAGCTGCTGCTGTTGGGCTTAAAAGCAGGCCTGCTGGCTCCCTTCAGCCAATCAGGCAGGCTAGCCAATCAGAAGATCCTACAGCAACCCAGCTGGGCTCATTAATCAGCCTGGAGGCTGGGCTGGCTAGTGCTTAGGCTCAACCGAAGGTAATTTATTTTACGTCGGGGATTGCGAAGAGTTGGGAGAATTGCACACTGTGCCTGGAGAGCAAGCTAAGGACTCCTGCTAGGAAAATGTGTACCCTCAAACAAACTTTAAATACTTATTTAATATATATCATAGTTGTAAAATCAATGGATGGTCTAATATTCCAGTCTGATTAATAGGGAAGGTGCTCAGATGCTACAGTGGTGGGCAGTAGTACAAACCCCTAAGATACGTAGAAAGTATTGGGTAGGACAAGACAGCTAGTGTTCTGTCTTCCTTGATGATGAAGAGTAGGGGAGACAGTCTTATTCTGTCAGTGTAGGGACTCTGATTAAAGACTTCATCCAGGCATAGTGCTAATGATGCAATACTGCATTTTATGGAAATATAAATAACTTTATATCTTCAGATCATGTCATGGTTTTGCTTTCTTCTTAGTCATGTTTTAAATTTAGTGCAGTGATGGGTAGACTTCAAGGGATTGGATTCAGATAAACTTACAAAAATGTAAGTTGCCAGAAGCTGGGAATGGGCTACAAGGGATGGATCACTTGATGATTACCTGTTCTGTTCATTACCTCTGCAGCAGCTGGCACTGGCCATTGTCGGTAGACAGGACACTGGGCTAGATGGACCTTTGGTCTGACCCAGTATGGCCATTCTTATGTGGATATTCACTGGTTCTGTTTGAATAAAAAGTCCTTGTTCAGGAAAGTACTTTAAGCCGTGCTTAAATCCATCAATGTTACATAAACGTGTGTTTAAAGTCAAGCACATGCATTCGTGCTTTCCTAAATAGGGATGAACTTAAACACACACTTAGGTGCTTTCCTGAATCAGAGCCATTGAGCCTAGAATTCAGGTAGGAAAGATCTTGGGAATAGGTTTTCTGTTATCACTTACTACACCCTTTCAGTAAGTTTGGAAATACCTTTTTTACATAAGAATATAAGAATGGCCATACTGGGTTAGACCAAAGGTCCATCTAGCCCAGTATCCTATCTTCCAACTCTTTCTTGAGTGGTAACAGCTAATTTAGACCCTATCCTTTTATTTGTATAGTTGGGATTATGTTTTCCAATGTGCATTACTTTGCATGTATCAACACTGAATTTTATCTGCCATTTTGTCAGTCACCCAGTTTTGAGATCCTTTTGTAGCTCTTCACAGTTTGCCTGGGACTTAACTATCTTGAGTAGTTTTGTTTCATCTGCAAATATTGCCAGCTTACTGTTTTCAGATCATGAATGAATATGTTGAATAGGATTGGTCCCGTTACGGACCCCTGAGGAACACCACTATTTACCTCTCTCCATTCTGAAAACTGATCATTTATTCCTACCCTTTGTTTCCTATCTTTTAATGAGTTACGAATCAATGAGAGAGCCTTCCCTCTTATCCCATGACTGCTTACTTTGCTTAAGAATCTTTGGTGAGGGACCTTGTCAAAGGCTTTCTGAAAAATCTAAATACACTATATCCAGTGGATTCCTCCTTGTACACATGCTTTTTGATCCCCTCAAGAATTCTAGTAGATTGAGAATCATGGTTTCCCTTTACAAAAACCATATTGACTATTCCCCAACAAGTTATGTTCATCTATGTGTCTGACAATTTTGTTCTTTACTGTAGTTTCAACCGATTTGCCCGGGACTGAAGTCAGGCTTACTGGCCTGTAATTACTAGGGACATCTCTGGAGCCCTTTTAAAAAAATTGGCGTCACATTAGCTATCCTCCAGTCATTTGGTACACACGCTGATTTAAATGATAGGTTACAGATAACAGTTAGTAGTCCTGCAATTTCATAATTGAGTTCCTTCAGAACTCTTGGGTCTTGGTGATTTATTACTGTTTAGTTTATCAATTTTTTTCCAAAAACCTTCTCTAATGACACCTCAATCTGGGACAGTTCTTCAAATGTCACCTAAAAAGAATGGCTCAGGTTTGGGAATCTACCTCATATCCTCAACCGTGCAAACCAATGCAAAGAATTCATGTAGTTTCTCCACAATGGCCTTATTATCCTTGAGTGCTCCTTTAGCATCTCAATTGTCCAGTGGCACCACTGGTTGTTTAGCAGGCTTCCTGCTTCTGATGTACTTAAACAGTTTTTTGCTATTAATTTTTGAGTCTATGGCTGGCTGTTCTTCAGATTCTTTTTTGGCCTTCCTAATTATATTTTTTCACTTAATTTGCCAGTTTATGCCCCTTTCTATTTTCCTCATTAGGATTTAACTTCCACTTTTTAAAGGTGCCTTTTTGCCTCTCACTGCGTCTTTTACTCTGTTGTCTCTTTTTTGATTCGCTTACTATATTTTTTAATTTGGGGTATACATTGAAGTTGAGTCTCTATTATGGTGTCTTTAAAAAGTTTCCATGTGGCTTGCAGGGATTTTACTTTTGGTGCTGTATCTTTTAATTTCTGTTTAACTAACCTCATTGTTGTATAGTTCCCCTTTCTGAAATTAAATGCTACAGTGTTAGGCGGCTGTGGTGTTTTCCCCGCCACAGGGATGTTAATTTTAATTATATTATGGTCACTATTACCAAGCGGTCCAGCTATAATCACCTCTTGAACGTGATCCTGTGCTCCACTTAGGAATTCTATGGTACAGTTTGGTTCATTTAAGATTTTTACTTCATTTGATCCTACGTTTTCTTTCACATATAGTGCCACTCCCTCACCAGCACAACCTATTCTGTGCTTCCAATATATTTTTACCCTGGTATTACTGTGTCCCATTGATTATCCTTATTCCACCAAGTTTCTGTGAAATAGGTATAAAATATTTGTTTAAATTGAACTATAGAAGAAATAAGGCAACCTGAACTATGATTTCAAATGATAGAGAACTCCACCAGAGCAGGGACTAGATTCTTATTTCATTTATACTAACATGAATCCAAAGTAAATCTACTAGCTTCAGAGGCTAATTCCATTGTCTTAGTGGATTTATATTAGTAAACCAAAGTAACCCAGAGTCTTGTGCTAAAGTCACATAATTAAATGCTGCAAAGAAAGCATGAGAAGTCAGATCAGAAGGTGAACGTGCAAGAAAACCACTCCAGAGATAAGCAGAAGTAAACAGGACCTGACTTTCGGCCAAACTTCAAACCAGTTTCTGATTTTTCACCCAGTGTTTGGTGCTGGCAACAAATTGTAGGTACAAATGAAAATGAGTGAACACTTTAACCACTTATATGTTCCCGAAATCATTTAATTGGATGTTTAATTGCTACCACTTGGGGCCATGGCTTCTTGTAAGTGCAAACTTGTAGGTTCCAAACTTTTAGGTGTAATGTTGTGGGTATAACATAATATTGTGTGTATAAAATTACAGGTCATTTCTGAATGTTTATACCAAAGAGTCTACTATGACAGAAAGATTTTGTATTCCTTGTGAAATTTGAAAGCTAGCCTGAATAAAATATTTGCATGCTACTGATGCAAGTAAACAACAGAGTCAAATGAACCGCACAATTTGGTCACACTTTATATATACACTATATATAAGGTTCAATTTCTATAGTTTAAGGATGGTTAATAATTGTTTAATAGATATGTTATTAAATGGTTAATTAGTTATTGAGACTAAAAGGTCAATATGTTGCTTATAACTATGTTGTATAATCATCCATAACACCTACTTCTGTGCTTAGAACTATCTATAGCGCACATAAATCATGTCAGTAACATGCTTATGGCATCCATTTATCATTTATTAACCATTTATAAAGTATTGGTAAATGGAACACACACATAATTATATAAAGTGTGACCTTTGTTTTGATTAATGTTGTTTCTGTTACATAATGAATTTGGGATACATGACTTGATTTATTTCCCCCTCCGTTCTGCATGTGTCTCTCCTTTTGACATTAGTGTGTGGCTCAAGAGGAGGATAATAAGCTTTGATGTTAAAAGACCATATTTGTTAGAATATGTATTCCATTAAACTTTTGCAGGAGTTGAGAGGATATAGCCTATTAAGTCATCAGTTAAGCTGTTGTGACAATGGATGATAGCAGTGTAGCACTGAAGGAATGCAGTGCCAGAGATTCCCAACTTGGTATCATGCTCACCCCAGAGGGGCCTTGACTTAGAATGGTCACCAAGATTGCCTTTGATTCAGAGGTCCTATTAAATAACATGAACAGAGAAGGCAGGTATTTCCCGAGAAACTATTTTCCCCATGTGGATGGTACTCTTTGGAGGCATTGAAGGTATCTTTAACCAACTTGTATTTCTTCTTCGTGATCTATTTAATTATGCTTGAAATATCAAATGTTAAAAAGCAGCACACAGACAGTAGCTGCAAGCATGAAACTTCTCCTCCAGAGTAAATAAGCAATGGGAGGATGCCACAGAATGAGATAAGGACAGCTTCTGATATTCAGATTTCCTTATTTGTTGTTCCTCTCTACTAAGTACTGTGTAATTGTCTGCCCATCCTTAAATTTTGAACATTTGTGGGCAGGGAATGTCCTGGTTTGAGTATCTGAAAGCATATTTTGGGAACTACTAACAGCAATTAGCATTAACAACAACAACAACAAAAATCAAGCTGCTTTTATGAAAAATAATACTGATTTGCTGAGTGTGTGATTTCAGGGGAACTCTAAATTCACATTTGTGTTCTCATCTCAGGTTTTTCTCATATAAACCCTTTGCTGGATGTGTCATGTTCTTTTTCCTGATGTCCAGGCTGGCATGTTCAGTAACTTTAGTCCTAATCTGTTTATATGCAGGAAAAAGCTGTGCACTTCCTCCCTGCACCTTAGAAGCACAATTTTGCTTGTGTAGCTGATGCTGTCATGGTACCTTACCTCTGGTTGGGAAGATAGACATATGGCTCCTTTCAACAATGAGACTAATAGTATTTTCTGAATCTGTATAGCCAGTAGTGCTGATCCAGTAAGACAGCCAACATCTTTCTCACAGCAATGTGTATATGCTACAATACCTGTGGTTATTCTGCAGTATGATTTAATATCCTTCACTACATGGCAAGAGAGGGGTTAGAGCGCCCACTGCTGCACAGAATTCTCAGAGTACAGCAGTGAAGCTGAAGCCCTTATTGCCAATGCACATGCATTGTTCCTTTCCTACACAGGGCTCTCTCTCTCTAACACTTTTAAGCCATCTTCATCTAACCCAAGAAAGAAGTGGCAAATAGCCTTCAAACTCACCAAAGGAGAAGGGATTCCACTTTTATTTGTCTATTTTAGAAATGTTGTTGGCACAGGCATGTTGTGGCTCGTGGTGCTTGTGTGGGTGGGGTGGGGGGTCACAAGATCCTCTGACATGACTCTATAATCTACCAGCATGGGGCTTCTTTAAGGCAGTCAGAAATCTGATTGTACTGTCACTATATCATTGAGCTACCTGTTGGTGAGAGTATCAGAGCTCTACCCTGGAAGTGTATGTATGCTGCAGTTGGAGTCTGTATGAGGAAACCTACACATGTGAAGCAACAGGGCACAGTATGAATTTGTAATATCTTGAAGCCAGAGCCAGGGCCGGCTCCAGGCACCAGCCGAGCAAGCTCGTGCTTGGGGCGGCAGATTGCAAGGGGTGGCATTTGCTGCTTCGGCCGCCCCCGCAGGTTTTTTTCTTTTTTGTGTTTGGTTCGCTGCTCCGGCCGCCCTGTAGGGGGCAGCAGTGCAGAGGAGAGGCGCGCCCTGCTGGGAGCGGTGCCAGGTCTGTAGCAAGCACGGCAGGGCAGCCCGCGTCCTTCCCTGCCCGCCGACCCGAGCGGCGCGGAGCCCTCCTGGCAGGCAGCGTGGCGAGCACCCCGCTGAAGAAAGCCCTGGCTGCCCCCCTTCTCCCTCCCCGCCCGCTGCCCGGGGCACATCTGCAGGGCCGGGGGTCCCCCCTGCACCCGCGCTCCAGCCGCCCTCCAGGTTTGTTTGGTCCCCCCCACACTTTGCTGCTCCAGCCGCCCTCCAGGTTTTTTTGGTCCCCCCCCCCACTTTGCTGCTCCGGCCGGCCTGCAGGCTTATTTGTCCCCCCTCGCTGCTCCGGCCGGCTTGCAGAATTTTTTTGCTTGGGGTGGCAAAAATGCCAGTGCCGGCCCCGGCCAGAACCACTATAAGGTACCTAGAAAATGCTAAATCGGTGTTTCCACAAGATATTTCCAGCAAGCCCAGTCCTACCTAGCAAGTTTACCTAGCGTGTTTGCTTTCCATCAGCTCAAATGTTCCTTGGGTACTTGAGACACCCTACATGGTCATTTACTTAGTACTTAAAATGCTGGAAAGAATTCTTAAATTTTAAAATATTTTTTAAAAGGATTATTGAAAGAAAACCATCAATAAATGATTGAAAAGGTTTTTAAATGAAGAGTTTCTAAGCAAAGAGATCTATATTATTATTATGTAGCATCATGTAATACCTAACACATGGACTACAAAGATAACAAGATTACTATCAGTTTGCCTTTTCACCTTTTACACAGAATGAGTCCAGGACTGGGGGAGGAGACATACTTTGTAATAGAAACCATTTTGACTTTCACTTACTGTAGGGGGGAGATAGTATTAAAATTCAGCTTTCTACGTCTCTCTGTTTTTAAAAAGAATTCTATTGCACATCGCCTTTGTGATGAATACTGAAAAAAAAGTTCAGTTTGGATAAGCAGCCCAAGTCCTGACACTTACCTCCTACACAAACTTAGCAAACTCCTCAACAAAATCTGGACCTGTGAAGAAATTCCACCTGACTTTAAGAATGCCAACATTGTTACAATATTCAAGAAAGGGGAAAAAATTTTGTGTGGGAACTACAGAGGTATTGCCCTCCTCTCCATCGCAGGCAAGATCCTTGCCCGGATCCTATTAAACCACCTTCTCCCCGTTGCTGAGGAACTCCTCCCCGAATCACAGTGTGGCTTCAGGCCATCCCGAGGCACAACCGACATGGTCTTCATGGCACGACAGGTTCAGAAGAAGTGCAGAGAGCAACAACAGGAACTCCTCATGGCATTCATCAATCTCACCAAGGCCTTTGACTCTATCAATTGTGATGCTCTATGGAAGGTGCGGTGCAGGTTTAGCTGTCCACAGAAATTCATTTCCATTTTCTGACTACTCTATGATGGGATGACTGCCACCACTCTGTACAACAGGTCAGAGACTGAGCCATTCTTCATTCGCACTGGTGTCAAGCAGGGCTGTGTCATAGCTCCAACACTCTTCTCAATTTACCTTGCTGTGATCCTGATTCTCATCCGTGACCACCTTTCTGACAGAATCAGGCTTGAGTATCGTATGGATGGCCAACTCCTCAATCTCCGACATCTCCAAACAAAATCTAAGATCAGGAGAATTGGCATCACTGACCTTCAGTATGCAGATGACTGTGTCATCCTCGCACACACAGAGGCCAACCTGCAAAGCACCCTAAATAGCACCCTAAATCTTTGTGCAGGTTCCTATCACAGCCTGAATCTCTCTCTCAACATCGGGAAAATCAAGGTACTCTACCAGCCCTCACCTGCACAAACTACTCTTCATACTCCATAAATCTCCATCAGCGGAAAACCCCTGGAAAAAGTGGACCATTTTCCATATGTTGGCAGCCATCTCTCCCAAGCAGCCAGCATTGACACAGAAATCGAATACAGGATCCGCTGTGCAAGCACATCCTTTGGAAGACCACTGAAACAAGTCTTCAGTGATAGGGATCTGCAAACAGGCACAAAGATCTTGGTTTACAAGGCAGTTGTCATCCCCACCCTTCTCTATGGGCGTGAGACCTAGGTAACCTACAGACAACATCTCAAGCGGCTGGAGTGGTTCCAGCAGTGCTACCTCAGGAGGATTCTCAGGATCAGCTGGGATGACTTACACACTAACATCCACGCTCTCTCTGCAGCCAACATCAGCAGTGTAGAAGCGCAGGTCATGAAACAGCAACTCCGCTGGGCTGACCACTGTGTATGTATGCCTTACACTCGCCTCCCGAAGCAAATAATCTTCTCAGTCAAGTCAGAGAAGAAGGGCTCGCGGAGGGCAGCAGAAGCATTTCAAAGACATACTGAAAGTACACCTTAAAAAGGGAGGCATCAACCCAACAAACTGGGAGGACTTGGCGCGGAACAGAACACAGTGGCGCCACACCATACACCAAGACACAGCCCACTTTGAGGAGAACAGACGTGCTCACAAGACAGAGAAGCAACAGAGGAGGAAAGAAAGGGCACAACACTCCAGCTAACAACTATGTCTCCCCCAAAATTACCCCTGTCATCTCTGTAGGAAAATCTGCAGGGCACAAATTGGGATCCTCAGCCACCTAAAAACCCATCAATGGAAGCCCCTTGGCAGACATCATCCTTGCATCAAGGGATAGCCGAAGACCTCTTAGATATTAAAGCTAGAAGGGAACATTATGATGGTCTGACCTCTTGCATAACACAGGCTGTAGACTTTCCCTAAATGATTCCTACATCAAATCCATAGCTGCAGGTTGAGTTAGTATACATCCATTAGAAAGGTACAGCATTCATTCTTTAAATCAAAGACTTCAGGTATTGGAGAACCCCCCACAGACCTCACTAGGTAAATTGGTTCAATGGTTTCAATGAATGGTTAAGAACCAACACTGTTAAAAAATTGCACATTATTTATAGTATGAATTGGTCTAGTTTCAGTTTCTAGTGATTGGATCTTGAACACTTATCTGAATTCTTTGGTCTGGAAATTGAGTGAAAAAGCTCACAAGATGCTGCTTTCCCAGATGATTACCAGCAGTTTTTTACTTTTCATTTAGTTTCTAGTAGCTCTAGGCCAGAAACAAACCAAGAGCAGACTTTCTCATAGTATTTTGGTGTTTTTCACTCCCAACCCTCCCCCCCAAAAATGTAACAAACCCCAAAACAGGACAAACAGGGGCATTTGATTTTTTTTTAAATAAGAGGCAAAAAGTTAGCTTAACTTTCTACCGACCCCAGAAACCTGTTTGCATTGGTTCCCATGTTATTCAAATCCGTTTGCCCATCTCTATTTATTTACTTTCATTTCTGTAAATATAATAAAGGGTACTGATCCCAAGTTCTAACTGCCTTTGGTAAATCTTTAATTATTATTGAGCCAGTCATTTCACTTCAACCCCCCTCACAAAGTATATCTAGCCAACAAAATAAATAAATACCCTTTCCACTTCACCTTTCTTTCTCTTTTTCAAAGGCTCTGGGGAATAAATAGCATTATAGCAATACATTTGGGTTATTTGGGAGCAAGGAACGAGGTTAGTTCTTGTTTTTTAAAGAATAAAAAAGGATACATCAGAAACCCTAGGACTATTTGAAGAATGCATATTTTCCAAGTTACCATGGCTAAACATACCAGTAGAGGGATCCTGAAGATGTGAATGCCAAAAATACAGAGAACAGGATAGCTTGAGCCCCAACCAAATTGAAAGAGGGAGGTTTGTTTTAGTATGTGCTTTCTCCTGGAACCCGGCAGTGGTGAACTGAGAATGGAAATAGTGGGAAAGAGGCTTGAAGACATAGAATCATAAAATCTCAGGGTTGGAAGGGACCTCAGGAGGTCATCTAGTCCAACCCCCTGCTCAAAGCAGGACCAAACCCAACTAAATCATCCCAGCCAGGGCTTTGTCAAGCCTGACCTTAAAAACCTCTAAGGAAGGAGATTCCACCACCTCCCTAGGTAACCCATTCCAGTGCTTCACCACCCTTAATCCTTTGCTCTTCATTCCCAGGGGAGTGTTGCCTTTTTAACTTGCATGCAGGGCCAGTGCAACCTATTAGGCGACCTAGGGCGCTAGGATTTGGGAGGCGGCATTTTCTTCGGTGGCGACTGCAGCGGCCGGAACTTCGGCCACCCCGGTCACCACCGGCATTTAGGCGGAGGGAGCTGGGGCAGGGGGGCAAGGGGAAGGGGGGCAGCACGCAGGGAAGTAAGGGGGGGGCAGCACGCAGGGAAACTCCCAGCCCCAGCTCACCCCTGCTCCGCCTCCTCTCCGAGCACGCCATGGCTGCTTCACTTCTCCCGCCTCCCAGGCTTGCGGCGCTTAAGCTGATTGGTGCCACAAGCCTGGGAGGCGGGAGAAGTGAAGCATGGCATGCTCGGGGAGGAGGCAGAGTAGGGGTGAGCTGGGGCGGGCAGCTGCTGCACGGCCATGGTGAGGGGGGTGCTTCAGGGTGGAGGGGGGGTGGGGAGCTGCCGCAGGGGGAGAGCCTCAGGGTGGAGGGGGGGAGCTGCCGCAGGGCTCGGGGACGGGGGAGGGTGCAAGGTGGAAGTTTCGCCTAGAGCGCGAAACATCCTTGCACTGGCCCTGTTTGTGTGGGATCCAGACTCACAAATAGAGACTATTCCTTAAGCAGATAGGCCGGATAGTTGAAGTTGGATTTTCCAGAAACATTCAAAAATTATAATCGTTGTCATTAAAATTGAGAAAGCTAGCATGATTTACTGCTCCCATTAGTTTCTTGTGCAAATCTGCAGGGAAAGAGCTATGCTGGAGGGTAGTAGTAATAATGGCTTAGAGGGGGTACCCGTACAATATGCATCTCTCCATCATGCTGGTACAAATGAGAGGAAAATAGCTAGTAGGGAACACCTCTATGGTGTTTATTCTGCTCTGCTACCAACGGGCAAGTGTGAGATGGTCAGAAAAGAATACAAGAGCAAATAGGACAGCATATAGGATATGATCTACCATGCTCTACTATGACTGAGTAATGCTCTGATCACAAATTGGATAAATAAGTGTTCAAAAAGCATGAGAAAAATTATCACCATCATGCACTACAGACACCGATTCCCGCTACATGTATGATTTGGAAAGCTTGTTCCGTTAGCTGATTACATGCCCAGAGGGAGCACTAATGGAACCTGCCCTGTTTAAGGCCCAGATTCAGCAAAGCATTTAAGCATATGCTAAGGCCAGCCCAAAGCAGTGGCAGCCTAAAGTTGCTTCGTGGCTATTCACAATACTTATATGGCAGTGAGTTTGGTGGATTCGGTGGAGAGGTGTCAATCTATTTTAAGCCCCCCTATTAACTGACACTCATTAGTGTTAGCTTACTCAGGAGGCCAAGGTTTGAATGAGAATTTGTGCTGATGGATCTTGTATATGAAGCTTGTATATGGTCTGTCCAGGTCAGGAATGAGGAAGCACTCAAGGAAAGACGTGGGAAAATTTGCACTGCCAATGCCCCTATGCTATATTTGTAGTGTTGCTAAAGGACTTTTGTCTTTAGGGCTGTTAGTCTGGCAAACAGACAAGACATCCTTTATCCAATATGATTCTTGCCCTCTGTGACAGTTTTAACTTCACTGGTCAGTCAGCTTTCTTTTTTGCTCCGTGAAGATGACAGTCAATCTCAGTATCTTTTTATAAGCTTAATAGGATGGACACTGTTGTTCTGGCCTTTTAGCTGCCTCATAATTGACCACATAAAAGTTAGTGCGGTGAAACAGTTTTGGTACAGCTGCTGCCACTGCTGTTCACGCTGTTTTCATTTCTCCTTCCTGGTGCACAGTATGCTTCTGGCTGAAGCAAAATACTACTTTTTTCTCCTTCAGTAATAAGCACTGGCAGTACTTTGGTAGGAAGAACCTTTGATTTACCTTTGTGGTATGTGCTAGTGATAGGATTTTGAGGGCAGGCTATCAGAAACTGTATTTCCCACCAAGATCTGCGCCTCAGGCTCAAAGCTGCTTCTTTCAGTGCTTTTTTTGTGTTGCTTCCCCATTTCTCTAACTTCTGTTCCTATAGGTATCATCAAGTGAAGAATACCAAGCATGCTGTTGGAGCTCCCATCCAGCTGAAAAGGATTTCAGGGAGGGGGAAGAGAGCAGATGTGGGAGAAAAAATCGCTACTGATCTGTTTCTTTTAGTTAATTTTCCTGTGCCTAAAGCTTTACAGTGAAATCCTCATGTATTTAATGGTTAACTTTCCCCATTATATTGATGTATGTTAAAAACCCACAACTCCAATATAATCACAGGTGCTCTGCCCCTCTCTGGGCCAAAGCCCTTGATTAGCAATCTATACTGTCTCAGGTAATTCCAATAAAGTGTACTACCCTGGGTAAAACTACTCACACTTTCCATAAGGATTTGGATTTGAATTAATTTGTGTCAGTTTCCTGCAGAAATGCAGTACTTTTTCTGCTGAGGTCACTAATCATGTGGGTTTTTGTTGTTCTTCTTCTTCTTCCATTAACAAAGCCCAGCGTGCCTTAAATGTCAGAAAGGAAGAAAAAAAATCAATACTATTCTCATGGTGTCTCCCACTGTGGCTGCCATTTATTAAGCGAAAGCCAAGCTTGCTGGTGGGAGACAATGATGAAGTCAATGAAAGTGCACCCAGGCAAGCTTATCTCTGTAGCTCTTGCTGGAGCTTTAGCATATCCAGTTTACATTTGCCTTCTGCCATCGTTAAAAAAAAATGATTGCCTAGGCCTTTCTTATGTCGTGTTATCTCTTGGCTATTATTTGAACACCCAAATCCTTTTGATCATATAAACAAATAGCTGGAACGTCCAAACTGGTTACATACACCATGTTAAAACTGCAGAGCAGCAGCCTTCAAGGTGCTTTAAATTAATATTTGGAAAAGGTGTCTAATATACTTTTGGTTATGATTAAAGTGTAGAATTAGCGCTTTTCAAGGTGTATATTGCTTGATTTAATTACAGTGCTTCCTCCTCAGCGTCAAAATGCTTAGCTTAAGAACAGTGGTATGAATCTATTCCTTCTCTGTCGATGCTGAGCTAGGATGAACGGAAAAGCCCTGTGCAAGGTTAGCAGGTCTGCCTTGTAAAATAAAGCATTTTAGAGGCCTAGGAAAAGAAGCAGTGCAATCACCAGAAAGGGAAAACAAACCTAGTAAACTACTCTACAGATGTCAGAATAGCAGCTGTGTTAGTCTGTATCAGCAAAAGAATGAGGAGTACTTGTGGCACCTTAGAGACTAACAAATTTATTTGAGCATAAGATTTTGTGGGCTAAAACCCACTTCATCGGATGCATGCAGTGGAAAATACAGTAGGAAGATATATATACACACAGAGAACATGAAAAAAATAGGTGTTGCCAGATGATAATCCATGCCCACAAAAATTGACTGAAGAATATGAAGTGAAGAAGCAAATCATAGCACAGACAGTACGTTTTCAATGGGAGTTTCTTATATACTATGAATATTTTCAGTTTAAATGAAGTACATGGAAAGAAGTGTAGAAACAAAGACTGATGTCAAAGCCATATTGTACAGTAGCTGTTCAACTCAGCTCCATTATATTATCCCGGAGCTGCTCTGCCCTTGTCAGATCTGGTGAGAAGAGAGCTTAAGTCATGGACCCTGTCAATAAATATGTGGCAGCTGGTTCAGTTCAATCAGGGCATGACAAGGTCTCGGGAGTTTTGTGCTGTGCCCTGACAAATGATAATGACCCTGGAGAGTCAGAGGAATTATTTAGCAGCCTTCAATGTGCCAAATCACCAGTGATGTGCATAAGTGTGACGTACTAATTGTAATGGGATACTTCAGTGCAAGCACATCGTCACATCAGGACTTTAGGTTAGTCGTGCCATTGTGTAACAACTTGTTAAGTAGATGTCTAGGAAACTATTTATACCTTGCTTGGTTATCTGCAATGGGGCAGCAAGATTGGACTGTATTTTAATTTGGGATACGGGAGGAGAACTAGACTTGGATGTAATAATTAAGATTGCTAGTGTAATGGCCAAAATGGACATTGAAAAATCTAAAAGCAAATCTTCAATAATGTCAGAAGCGGATGTCAGTCAACTGAATATGTAGAAGCCAGAATTTACCATTTCATTTACTGTCACCTGTCAGTTGTTTCAAGAGTTACTAGGTGGTAAGGCCTGAAAATTTGAAGAGGGAATCTATCAAGACAGAGAGAGTTTAATAGAGAAGGGGTGACAAAAGATGTTTCTATGGCTTGCTGCATAGATCTGTAGCCTTCTGGGGCTCCCTATTTCAACCCCACCCTTACACTAGTATGTTGGGTCTTCTTTGGTGCCAGGGGCTGGGTTCATCACCAGTTTGGGGATTTAGACGGGATTCTTCCCCTGTAACAAATTGGCAAACTGCCATGTGGCATCCTGGAGGTCTGGTTTTGGGAGCGTAAATTACAATTGCCACAACTTGGGCGGGTTCCAGGGCAGCTGGTGGGTGTAGAGGGGGCATGACCTTCATCTCCCCCTCCCAAGGTGTAATACCCCATTGATGCCAGTTGTAGTCCATACTGGAACAGCCCTGCTAGGTCTGGGTAGTTTGGGGGTGGTTACTCCAACTGGGTAATTGTTTTAATTGAAGTTGCTGCCTCTCTATTTAACCATACTCTGGTGTTGTGTCTCATTGTTTTCCTGGCCACATCAATGCCTTTGACACAACAGATGCACACTACTGTGTACATTTATAGATAGGCAAACCAGTTCAGCCTGGTACTGCTCCACTGTGGCTGCAGCCTTCAGACGATGTAAAGCTCATGCTATCAATAGCGAATGCTCTTCTTAGCGTGAATGGAGGCCTGTTTTTTTGAGAAGTTATTAAAGTGCTGTTTTACTCTGAAAATGACAATGATGGAGGGAGGGATAGCTCAGTGGTTTGAGCATGGGCCTGCTAAACCCAGGGTTGTGAGTTCAATCCTGGAGGAGGCCATTTGGTGATTGGTCCTGCTTTGAGCAGGGGGTTGGACTAGATGATCTCTTGAGGTCCCTTCCAACCCTAATAATCTATGATTCTATGGTGATTTATTGCCATAGCACCTCAGAGCCCTAGTCACGGACAAAGGCTCCCCTAGTGTACTAGGTGTTGTACAAACACAGAGCAAAAAGGTAGTCCCTGCCCTCAAGCGCTTACCTTCTACATAGACAAGACAGACATGTGGCAAGGGCAGAGTGGAACACACAAGGTGAGGACAACAAATGTCCTGTTAGTGCCACTATTGTTTCTTTCTTGTGGGTATAATTAGGAATGGATCAGAGGTTTTCTTCTTGTGTGTATTCAGAGCCATATCAACTTTAGTGACAAAAAAAAAGGGATGGAGGTTTTGTTATTTTTACTTTTTACTCCTGTTAAATTGTAGCCAGACCAGCAATAGGAGAATGAACTGAAGTTTCTTTTCTTTTTCACTTGCCATCAACAGAATTATTAATTTAGTTTTAATTTCAGTGATGAATTTTGTGCTCCATCATTTATTTTATTTATTCCTGCCTATACTAAAATGAACAAGAGTGCCCATCTACACATCTTTGACAAACATTAGAAATGAATACAATAAAATTAATGGATTCCAATGATTACTCCCAGATAATGCTTTCTTGGCAGCAACATAGGTTAACACACATTTAATAAACCTCACTAACAAAGTTTAACACGGCTACCCCTCTGATACTCACTAACAAAGTTATCACCAGACTTTTTACCTCTAACCACTCTTATAGCTTTACCCATCTCCCAGTTCCCCATGGACCAGTGAGAAAAGAAGGGTTTTGCACTGCCACTGTGCACTGTAGGTTAACAATCTTAGGTTGTTACAGAGCAGGTGGAAGTGGGTTCCAACCCTCTTGGAGAAGACTAGACCATAACTTGAAGAAAATGAGGCAGCCAAAGGTCTACCTGAGGACATAATTTGGCCTAAAGAATCTTTATTTCTGGTGAAATTGTGCAAGAAGAAGGTTGACATTAGATCCCAGGGGAATTTGCAATGCTGCTAGTGTGAACCCTTCACCCCCCTCTCTGAATAATTTTACTTATGAACTGACCAAATTTTATCTGGATATCACTGAGATATTAAACATGGAACCCTATATTGTTCTTTATGAGAGTTCCTTTTCACAATAGAACTGCACTTTAAATTATACTATCAAATCCACATGTATTTGCTTAGTTGGTGACCACAGTGTCAGAATGAGTTTGGCCATGGAGTTATTGGAATATTTCAGTTTATTTTCTTATCTTTCACTGTTGGGCAAAATTACCTTGGAGCTGGTAATTCTTGTAGTAAAAATATTGCCTCACATTTCTATTTCCATATGAGCTCCTAGTTCGCCAGGACTGTAATCAATATGCATATATAATTGGCTAGATAAAACATTATGCTTAACCATTCTCCACTGTGCACATCTAAAATAGGCTTCTTTTTTCCCCCTTTTTTTAACCTAACAGAACTACCTATGTTGTCACATGAGCTCCTAACATCAAAGGCTATAGGGCAGTGGTGGGCAACCTGCAGCCCACCAGGGTAATCTGATTGCGGGCTGTGAGACATTTTGCTGACGTTGACCGTCTGCAGGCCTGGCCTCCGCAGCTCCCAATGGTCATGGTTTGCCATTCCCACCAATGCTATAGAGCTACAGGAAGTAGACCAGAGGGGGGAATAATAAACTCTAATAGCAGAGAAAAAGGACAGAGAATAGATAGCGAGACAAAGTGGGTGAGATAATATCTTTTATTGCAGTGGTTCTCAACCAGGGGGCCACAAGCAGGTTTCAGGGGATCCGCCGAGCATGGTTGGCATTAGACTCGCTAGGGCCCAGGCAGAAAGCCGAACCCCCCGCCATGCGGGACTGCAGCCCAGGGACCTGAGCCCTACCGCCTGCATCTGAAACCAAAGCCTGAGCAACTTAGCTTTGTGGTGCCCTTTGTGGTGTACGGCCCCAGGCAACTGCCCTGCTTGCTACCCCATAATGCTGGACCTGGCTTTTGTATGCAGAAAAAACAGTTGTTGTGGAACAGGTAGGGCTTGGAGTTTTTGTAGCATGTTGGGGGGGCCTCAGGAAAAAAAAGACTGAGAACCCCTGTTTTATTGGATCAGCTTCTATTGGTGAGAGAGACAAGCTTTTGAGCTCTTCTTCTAGTCTGGGAGAAGTACTCAGTGTCACAGCTAAATGCAAGGCACAACAGATTGTTTAGCATAAGCAGTTAGCACATATTCACTGGGACCATTCAAGACAGAGTGGCCATGGACCGACATGGCTATAGCTACAGTACATACAGAGAATAGATAGTTAAAAGAAAAACAAGTTGGCCATCCAGCTGTGTGGCTTATATTTCTTTTAACATAGCTATATCTGATGGAAGATGAGTGCAGTCTAGTTCTGGTCCATCACAATTATTCAGCTATATACCCAGGGGAAAGACAACTTTTTTTTTAATATTGTCATGTTTTAATATAGTAAGTAGGAAATGCAAACGATCCCTAAACTGAATGAAAATATCAGTGTATCAAAAGTTCTGAAATGATCCCTTGTTGTGACTGATATTTTATTTTATCTTTAATTTCCTGGTGGGAAGTAGCTTATTTCCTATCCAATTGTTAATGAATAAGAACCTGAAATGTCAGTGCCACTGAGATTGGTTGTCATGTCAACACTGTGCCTGAGTGGGACTTTATCCTCTCAGAAGATGCAGTGAAGCCATAGGAGCATCTCTTTAAAATTAATATGACAAATGCTTTTTTAAAGTCAAATACATCAAGTGTTATTACCATTTTATATTTGTTTAAAAAGTGATTAGGCCCAGTTGTGTGATATTGCCTTATACCAGTTCTGTTTTGTTTAGTTAATGGTGCAGTTAATCTTAGCAAAAATCTAATTTGTCCCTGGGCTGCTTTCATGCCATGATCAGTTTGTCTAAATCTAGTGCAGCGCCTCTCCCATCCGGTCTAATCAGAACTGTTATTCTTATTGGGAATAGCAGCAGGTTTATGGTGTTTTGTTATAGAGTGATAAAATTATGTCCTCTGGAGACTGATGTATTTAATCTAATTATTATGAAGATTGTTTGTCATAATATAGTTCTTAATGTTACTTTTTTTTCTCTTGTAATAGTTTGCTAAATGTCGAATAGGGGCACTTCACAACACATAATGCATCGCTGCTTGGACATAAGCACTTAGGCAATATGGGCTTTGATGAACCAGAATCCTTACGTCTAGCAAAACGAGCAAATGTACCCTTACATCATACATTAGAGTGAATGTAAGATTGATGTTTAATTATTACTGACATGAATATGATCCTTTTCATTTCACCTCGACTGTGTTAGTTGGGTGAAATAAGGGCATTGCTTAGAACTCTTCTAGCAGGCAAACACTGAAATCTTTACCAGTGGATATCCCCGTCCTTTGGCAATGACTCTTTCTCTGTCTCATCCTATAATCTGAGTATCTGTGACCTCCTCCCATTGGATTCTTGGCCAAAACTGTCCTGCCTCTGCCCACACCGATAGAGACTCTATGATACCCAAGATAGTTTACTTTTAACTATATATAAAAAAAATTGAACTTGTCCTGATGGAATACAACCAGCAAGAATTTAGCTAGGCTATATGTAGACTGACCGATAATTCAGATAATGTGCCTCACTGCACAGCATGCGGATGGGAAAGAAACACATGCAGGGAAACAAAACTGGCTCTGTGCCTTTCCCATCAGCAGCCTTAAAAATGTAGCTCCTTGGGGCCCAAGGGGTAATTAATCACATTGTGTGACACAAACTTGGACTGAGATGCGTGAGGAGCCCTGAAATTGACTTCAATGTAGCTATGCCAAGTTATACCAGCTGAAAACCTGGCATAGGGTGCTTATAACATTTCCTCATTTGTTCTTAATGATTCAGGAAAGTACAGTAATAAATGTCAGTCATAATATACCAGGCATATATATAGACCATAATTCTTTCAAATTTGATTCCCTTTCTCAAACTGATCAGTGTACCTTTAATGTTAAAAATAAGAGCACTTTCATAATATAACACTGAGTAATTACATATAAACCTTCATCCAAGGAGCTCTAAATATCTTTATAAAGATGGGCATTTTTCTTCCATTTCACAGATGGCATGACCGAGGCACAGAGGGGCAGCTTTTCATTTACACTAGGGCCCCTTTATACCACTGCCAATGAAAAGGAGCCTTAAAGTATAATATACCAACACTGGTTAAAAAGCCCAAAACTTCTTGACAAAAAATTTTGTTGAAACATTCATGTTGCAAATGAAGTTTTCATCAATATTTTGATCAACTTTAATTTATGCTCACTTTAAAACCCATAGCAGTGTGAAGGGGCCATAAAGTGAATAGAACAAGGCCTACATACGTTGCCGAGGGTCACATAGGGAATTAGCCGTAGTATCAGGACCACGTTTCCAGGCTCCTCCGTATCCCTTGGCTAGACCACCCTGCTCTGTCTGAGAATAAGGAAGATGTTTATTAGCATATCAATGCATTTTATGGGGTTTTTGTTTTGTTTTTCTGCTTTGGTGTGGTTTTATTCTACTGCTATAAAATAAGTAAAAGTTTAATCATTGTAACAAATAAGACTAAATACAGAATTCCAAGGCTTTACTATATACACTAAATGTGAAAGTGAAAATGTCACTTTTATAAACAAATTGCCCTACACTCATTTTGTAAACACTCTGTGTGAAGGCTGTTATCAGAGTGTGAAAATAAAGCAGTGTACTTAAGGTAAATGAATTGGTGGATGGAAGACATTTCAATAATTCAATTGGATTGTAAAGCATATAATCTGCAGGAAACCAGTAACTTGCCACTTAAAGAGCTATTTATGTGTCATGAAAATCTTCAATAAACATTCTATTAAAAACAACTCTTTTTTATGTCCTATATTTTCTGTATTTTTCTCCTAGTTTTTTTATAATTGAACTTATTTACATGAAAACAGGATCTTTTTTCATATTTATCTACTCCTACAGCTTATTTCTCACCTGACGTTATAATTCTGTCTTCACAATGACATAATTGCTTCCACAGCGGTCGGTTCCGATAGTTCAAGAATTTCCACTTCAAGCGGGGAAATGAGCCACCAGGGGTTGGAGATACATTTTAGCAACCAAAATCCCATTTTTAGACAGAAGTCATTAGTTAGGAAGGACAAATGATGAGAAGTAGGGGACGTATGGACTATAGAAGCAGAACTCTTTCTAGCGTAGCTGTCCATGAGGCACTGGTAGTTATTTAATATTTCACTGAGGATGAAATTCACTCCTGTGCAGAGGGTCTATGCACTACTTAAGTCCTCCAAATAGGGTGTAAGTGTAGCAAAGGCTTTGTCCTTGTCCTCCAAAGAGGGCTGATGTTTAGTTAGAGCAAACTGCCAAATCTCTCCTGAAAGATTTTATACTTTAAATCAGAGCTAGAGAGTTGTTTGGAACCAACCAAACTTAGCTGAAGTTCAGATCTGGGTCCCAGATGTCAGAGATGAGCCCTGTCTCCGATCTAAGCTATGCAAAGATGTATAAACTCTTATGAGTAAAATAAGAGCCACACAAACCTGCATTCAGTCTTCAAACTGGACTAAAACTTTTCCTAGCTCCTTTCTGTGCCCAGTGCCATGCCGCGAGTCTCTTTCAGGGTGCCATTTCAGATTTGGAGGGAGGGGGAGAAGCAACTTTAACTGTGATTCCAGAGGCTACTTGGGCACCTGAAAACTTTTTTTTTTTTTGTAAATAACTTAGGTACAGTGCTCCGGTCAGATAATAATTTCTAACCTGCTAGGTGCTTTTGAAAACCCCACTAGGTGCGTAAATACCTTTGAAAATACTGCTCTACCTCACTCAGGGGCTGTGATGTGAGGCACTCAGATACTACGGTGATGGGGCCACATAAGTACCACAGGTAGAGTAGGAACTTCTCTATACCACTGCTATCCCTTCCCTGGGTTTTGGCCCCTTCTTTTCACTTATGCCCCTCACATCTTCCTCTTTTCTGAATGTAACCTTGGCACAAAGGGCTTGGCTGTATTTCTTCTGAGTCCCCTGTGTTCCCTCTTCAACTCCCCTCCCCTCCACTACCACCCACAGAGGGATTCCTGTTTTACAGGTTCATCTAATGACTTCCAGATCCTTAATTTAATTACCAGCCTTTTTCTTATCTTAATCACCCTGCCTCTGTTTGTAAACAAAACACTGACTCGGGGCCCCAGGGACACAGGCTGGGAGAAGCGCCTCTCTGCAGAACTCACATGCCACACTCATGCTGAGCAGTTAAGAGCTCCACCTGGAAACACCCCCCCTGTGTGAAACTGGGCGGGGGAGGAGGGAAGATGGGGTGGCAGCCCTCCCCTGCCCTACCTAATTGGTGCCTTTGGTCTCTTCCGCATTGTTCTTCAGATCACCCCTATATTGCTGAGGCCTGTCCCACACTCATAGAAAGGTAGGGCTAGAAGGGACCTCAAAAAGTTACCATGTCCAGACTCCTGCGCAAGAAAACGTAGACCGTCCCTGACAGGTGTTTGTCCAATCTGTTCTTAAGAACCTCCAGCTATGAGATTCCACAACCTTTCTTGGAAGCCTATTTCAGGGCTTAATTACCCTTATAGCTAAAAAACTTTCCCTAATATCTAACCTAAATCTCTCTTGCTACAGATTAACCTCATTATTTCATATTCTACCTCTAGAGGACCTGGAGAACAATAGATCACAGTTTTCTTTATGACAGGCCTCAACATATTTGAAGACTATTATAGGTCCATCCTCAGTAGTCTTTTTTCAAGTCTACACATGACTAGTTTTTTAAACCTTTTCCTCACCGGTCAGGTTTTCTTAACCTTTTATCATTTTTTGTTGCCCTTCTCTGGACTCTTTGCAATTTGCCCATGTCTTTCCTAAAGTGCGGTGCCCAGAACTGGACACAATACTCCAGCTATGACCTCACTAGGTCCTTTTCCGCAGTACTACCACCTAGCTAGTTATTCTCCATTTTGGAGTTGTACATTTCATTTTACCTTCCTTCATTCAGTCGCTTGACCAAGGAATAGAACTCTGGTCTTATGACCCACCAGTCAGGTGCTCACACATGCTTGCACTGCTTTGCTAACACATGGCAGGGAAGGTATGAATGGGAGCACTGCAGATGCTTTCTACATCTCAAGAGTAGTGGGCATATGGGGTCTGATTCTGTATTCACACAGGTTATATACTAGTGAAATTGCTTTTGACATGTGTGGATTTATATGCCTAGTTTACACAACTGGGAGGAGAACTGAGCCATGAAGTACAAACATCTGGCATATTACTGCAAGCTGTATGGCATTTTTGGTTTGTATGTAGTACTTTTAATAAGCTAATTTGTAGAAATAAGTTTGTAATGAATGGTATATTTAAAATTAAATATATCACATGCTGTGGGCATCATCAGGTATTGCTTAAGTACCTTCATATTTGGATGTTAAGTCTTTTAAATATTGGGACTAGAGCTGTCGATTAATCCCAGTTAACTCACACAATTAACTAAAAAAATTAATTACGATTAATCATAGCTTTAATCACACAGTCATACAATAGCATACCAATTGAAAATTATTAAATATTTTGGATGTTTTTCTACATTTTCAAATATATTGATTTCAGTTTCAACATAGAATACGAAGTGTACAATGTTCACTTTATATAATTTTTTTATTTCAAATATTTGCACAATGATAAAAGAAATTATTTTTCATTTCACATCATACAAGTACTGTAGTGCATTCTCTTTCTCATGAAAGTGCAGCTTACAAATGTAGATTTTTTTTGTTACATAACTGCACTCAAAAAGAAAACAATGTAAAACTGAAGAGCCTACAAGTCCACTCAGTCCTACTTCTTGTTCAGCCAATCACTAAGACAAACAAGTTTGTTTACATTTATGGGAGATGTTGCTGCCTGCTTCTTATTTACGTCACCTGAAAGTGAGAACAGGTGTTCGCATGGCACTTTTGTAGCTGGCATTACAAGGTACTTATGTGCCAGATATGCTAAATATTTTTATGTCCCTTCATGCTTCGGCCATCATTCTAGAGGACATGCCTCCATGCTGATGATGATCATTTTAAAAAAAAGTGTTAATTAAATTTGTGACTAAGGGGAAAATTGTATGTCTCCTGCTCTGTTTTACCCACATTCTGCCATATATTTCATATTATAGCAGTCTCAGATGATGACCCAGCACATGTTGTTTGTTTTAAGAACACTTTCACTGCAGATTTGACAAAATACAAAGAAGGTACCAATGTGAGATTTCTAAAGATGGCTACAGCACTTGACCCAAGAAGGTTCAAGAATCTGAAGTGCTTTCCAAAATCCGAGAGGGACGAGGCGTGGAGCATGCTTTCAGAAGTCTTAAAAGAGCAATAGTGTGATGTGGAATCTCCAGAACCCGATGCACCAAAAAAAAAAATCAACCATCTGCTGATGGCATGTGTCTGAGAGGATGAAAATGAACATGCATTGCTCCATACTGCTTTGGATTGTTATCAAGCAGAACCCATCATCAGCATGTTATCAAGCAAAACCCATCATCAGAAAGTCCTCTGGAATGGTGGTTGAAGCATGAAGGGATGTATGAATCTTGCGATTCTGGCTACAACAGTGCCATGTGAATGCCTGTTCTGACTTTCAGGTGACATTGTAAACAAGAAGTGGGCAGCATTATCTCCTGCAAAAGTGAACACACTTGTTTGTCTGAGTGATTGGCTGAACAAGAAGTAGGACTGAGTGGAGTTGTAGGTTCTACAGTTTTACATTGTTTTGTTTTTGAATGCAGGGTGTTTTGTACATAATTCTACATTTGTAAGTTCAACTTTCATGATGAAGAGATTGCACTACAGTACTTGTATTCGGTGAATTGGAAAATACTATTTCTTTTGGGTTTTTACAGTGCAAATACTTAAAATAAAAAATAAATATAAAGTGAGCACTGTACACTTTGTATTCTGTGTTGTAACTGAAATCAGTGTACTTGAAAATGTTGAAAACATCCAAAACATCCAAACATATTTTAAATAAATGGTATTCTATTATTATTTAACAGTGCGATTAATCACAATTATTTTTTAATTGTTAGATTAATCGCAATTAATTTTTTTAATCACTTGACAGCCCTAATTGAGACTAATCTCTATATTTATCAGATGAGAAAAAAATTCAAGTGCAAGAGGGTTTCTGGCTTATTACTCCTCCAAGTACTGTCTTGTGGAGATTAAAAAAAAAAAGGCACCAAAAAAAATAAAAAAGCTCATGTACCAACAGGGCTTGAGTTCCCTACTTATTGCTGTAAAGGGACTTAAAGGCACACTGTCATTATGAAGCTTCAGCATCATTTTTAGTTAAATGGAGAAATATCTTTGTATGGTTGGTTTCATTCCAGAGTTATCCATGTTCTAGAAAAATTGGGTGGAAGTCTCTTTTTTATTAAAGTAGGCTGATTGGCTGAGTGGGATATTCCAGGTGAAAGACTAGAGGTTAACCATTCCTCTCCTGTGGAAAGTACTCTATGTACTTCTGGCAATACAAATGTGTAGTGATTTCTGGCTGCTCTAGTAACTTCATGAAATGGACTAGTGGACTGTAATAATTTTTAGCCCATTAAAAAGCCTTAGGGGACCAAACCTGTCCAAGGGATCACATATGTAAAGCAACAAACTTTAGTTACTGTTCCTCTGTATCCTAATATGTGTATAATACAAGAATTGTATTTTCAACAGAGCTGTTTGCAATAGCTACAGTAATTCCCCACATATTACTTCTTTTACATGTCATTGGTCATCAAAGTGCTTGTGTTATAAAACTTCATTGTAGTCTCTTTATTATTATTATTTTATTTTGCATTATAATTACAGTGGACCAAATTATCTGATGACTTCACCCTGCATAATCCCTTTATTTCAGTTAGATTACATAGGGTGACAACAGTGCAGTATTAGACCCAGGGTTTTGCTTCTTGTTTCTATCAGCATTGCAGCAACCGTCATCTGTTAGTGACAAGTTTCTATCCAGTGTTGCAGCAGCCCCCTTCAAGTAATGATAGGTAAGCCTCAATAACCTTGGAGATTCTGATTCTGATAAAGTAGTAGCTTTTTCAGAAGTTTGGATGCTGATCTGAACTGTCTGACCCTCTCAAGTATTAAAGCTGAACATAGAATCTCATGAGTGAAAAGCTCTACGTTTTTAACCGGTAAGGCTGAAAGGGGGAGTGAAAGAGCAAAAATCAGAACAGACTTTTTTGCTGTATTTCTCCTGTTGACATTTACTGTCCAGAATAAAGAAGCATGGGATGATGCATGGTCAGTGTTCAATATACATTTTTGTTTTGGAAATAAGTATAAGAAACTTTGCCAGTGGTTAAATGCTTTGTATATGCTCTGAAGTTATTGTTAGAGGGGTTGATGCTGAAGGGCCAGGGTCTTCAGCCTACTCTATATCCCGAATCAATGGGCCATATCTATATTAGTGGGCCAGTGCCATACAGGTAAAACTTCTAACTGACGTGGAATTTTGCTTCAGTAATAACAATAGAATTTGGCTCAATGTTATTACCATGTCAATTTGATACACTGAAACTAACAATTTTAGAAGATCCTATTACCATTGATCCCACCCTTCAAATACTAACTCTGAAGAACATCCAGTCAGTGATCCTCATGTGTATGTTTGATTTTCTTGGCTGGATATTTCCCAAATTACTAAAGGAAATACGGTTTCTTCTTATGGTGAGGTGAGAGAGAATCAATGCTTCAGGCACTAACTTTGTTGACTGGAGGAGAGTTTTCGCACTCAGATAACTTGTTTTTTTGTAACCTGTTTTTGTTTCTTAATTGTAATATATTTTTTTCATTGCCAAAAGACAATACACATAGTTTAGATATATACAAATATACTCATTTTCAAACCACTAAAAAGCTTTGATTTAAGTTTTGGGCAAAGTTTTCAGTCCGTTCTGATTTGTATACTTTATTTAAATCAGGTGGTCCTCCGCTACCGGTTATGTACTAAAAATTACCGTAGCTTTATATAAAAACCTGCCAATCATGGCTGTACTTAAGGCTTAAGTTGACCACGTAGGTCCACTTCTGTGGTCAATAGGTAGAAACTCCCATTGATTTCATTGTGGATTGCATTGATGATTCCTCAAACATTTCACTCTCCAAAGTATCTCGATTATCTCTGAGAAGAGCATTTGTCTATTTATTTATTACTTGTTTGTTTGTTTATTTTTAATACCATAGCACCTAGGAGGCTCATCATGGACCAGGACCCCATTGCAACAGGTACTGTAAGAGAACAAAAAAATAAGACAAGGAGTCAGGAGACTTGGTTTTCATTCCTAGCTCTGTCACCTTCTTCTTCCTTGGTTAATTCATTTAACGTCTCCATGGTTCCACTTCTCCTGTATATACTGTGGATAATAATACAGTACCTATCTCAGAGGAACATAGTAAAATTTACTTGATTAGTTTTAGTAAAATATTTTGAGATTTACAAATGGAAAACGCCATACAAGTGCAAAGTAGTATTAGAATCAATTAATTGCAAATGTCTTACAAAATAATGGCCAGATTTCAAATCCCTTAGTCAAACTGGACAACGTCATATATCAGAGGTAGCCCCATTGCATGAGACAACATGTTAAGCAGGATACTACTCAATGTGAGTAGAGGAGCAGAACCAAGAGGAAGAATGCAGCGTGGTTGAAATACTAATCTGGGATTTATGAGGTTCAGTACCCTGGTTTGGCATAGACTTCTCCTGTTACCTTGGATAAGTCACTTATACTTTCCTTTCCCCGTGAAATGGGGCTAATACCACTTCTCTACCTCTCATGGATCCTGTGAGGGTACATACCTCCTTTAAATGTTGCAAGCTGCTCAGATACTCTAGAAATGGAGGCTATATGAGTTCCTAAGGTAAATAGTCCTAACTTTGGCAGTGCAACTTCATTAAGTGTAAGCACGAGGAGATTCTGGGCCTTAGGGTGTGGTCTCTTCAAAACCTTATATTCTGTTTGATGGCTCAACATCAGTATCAATGAAACCCAGTTTAAAGAGCTGATAGAAGCTTCTCTCTTGTGGCAGTTTGATGCTGGATCGATAGTGAGTATTCCAAGAGTCCGGAGAGGCTTGTGCTGTCTGTAAATAACATAATTTGATTTTTCTTGTTCTTTTTATATATTATTCTATGCCTGAATTACACTGAAAAAGCAACTCGAGGTATATGTATTATTTAGTGTGTAAGCTCCTTTGTTTCCTGTGATGTGCAGTAGTGTTAACACATTGATGATTGATTTAGATACCATTAGTGGATGGGGTACTGGAGAAAAGGGACTGCACTTGTGGAAGGATTAGGTCAGTAGTCCCCAACCTTTTTGTCTGGCGGGTGCCAGACGAAGGACCGTGGTGGCGGTGGAGCACCCGCCGAAATGCCACCGAATTTCTGCGGCATTGCGGCAGCGACGCCTCTCGATGACATCACTTGTCGGCGGCAAGTGACGTCATCGAGAGGCGTCGCCGCCGAATTTCTGCGACGTTTCGGCGGCGATGCCTCTCGATGACATCACTTGCCGCTGACAAGTGACATCATTGAGAGGTGTCACCGCCGAAATGCCGCAGAAATTCGGCACCATTTCGGCGGATGCTCCACCACCGGCTAGGATGTGGGCGCATTTAGATGCCCCCACGGGCGCCATGGTACCCGCGGGCACCGCGTTGGGGACCCCTGGATTAGGTAATTGTTATAAATTGTTATAAATTCTTTGTTTATGAATTATGTAAAATGAAGTAATCTATCCGCGGAAGGGAGGAGGGGGAGGGAAAGCCTATGAATAGCAGAAGCACACGAGCTATTTAAATCAGAAATTCAGATGCTTTCAGATCTCTTCTTTCAGAGAGATGAGATAGGCAAGACATAAAATGAACTCTTGTGACAGTGGGAGTGTAATGGAAAGTCTACCATCATGAAGACAGATCAGAAGTTTTGCACTTACTTTGCTCTCAATTAGAATGAAAAGTGTTATGATCAGGGAATCCATATTAACTGGTTCTTTGAAGCATCATACACCTCTACAGAGCTACATATATAATAAAGTTATACCAGTGTAAATCTAATAATTTCAGTGACATTGAGTTTTTGATTCACAAAGGTGTAGCTGAAAGTAGAAGCTAGCCAATTGTTCAGATTTTGTTTTCAGTCTTCAAGACCACGTATCTTGTGGGTCTGTGTATTAGAAAACATATATTTAAACATAAATTTATCATAAAAACAAAACTCCAATAATCCTGAATTTTCTTTTTCTTTTGTTTTGTTTAAATCTTTAGCTTTGATCCTAAATTTCCCAAAGCAGCATTTACTCACTTGAAATATGTCTGGGAAGCTTACTTTGGAAATTCCTGATGTCTGCGTGTAAATTTTCAGATACAATATTGCATGAATGTAGGTTTCCTATCTTACTCAAAAGCGTAAGCAAACTCTGTAAGTAGCTGATTACATTTAAAAGATTCCAAATGGCCCAACAATAATCAGACTGTTACTATGGGTCGAGCTATATTATTAGCCACTGAGAAAATAATTAAAGAGATTCCCTTTAGTTGGCACAAGTCCAATAAAGATTTAGCTCTCATTTCCTCCCCCTTCCCGCCACACCCCAATTCTCTCCATAACACCTAAAACTGACTTTGGTGTTGACATACAAAAATAACAGAAGGAAAAGAAAAAAAGAAAAGAAAAGCTACAGATATGTCTAGATATGCTCATTCCTAGCCTTTCCTGATTCCTTAAGAATATTTACACTTCAGAATACTATCTCATATAAACAACCAAATAGCTTTCATTGGTGATTAGTTCTGTTAGCTACCAACTTGAGTGGCATTTAGACTAGTGGAGTGGTCTTTTCAAAAGTATTCAGTCTTGTTTTAAGTCTGTTGAAGTCGATGGTAAAACTCCCATTGACTGCAATGAGGCCAGAGTCGGGTCAATGCTTTTGTTTTTGAAAATCCCACCATCATTTTATAAAAAAGCTCCATAGTCCATAACTTTTAAATTCAGGTATTTAGGTGGCATGTAGATTTGGCACTGATTTTGGTAAGGAACATGGCTCACAAGCCGAACGTCATTTCTTAATTTTGCTCTAATGTTGGGAGGAAGTGGGGGAAACAGATGACATTTTCTAAAACAATCACAGCTGACTACAGCTGAGCAAAATTTTGTATTTCTATCCCAAACCAATTCTGACAATTTAAAATTTGTTTTTGTCCCAAATCAGGACAAAGTTGAAAATGGTAATGTTTTTGCAGCACAGATATTTTGAAAACATTCAAAATTTCATTTTGAGTGAGTTCAATATTAAAAACAATTTTCCCATTGTGGCACTTTGCCTCATGATAGTTGCAATTTGGGAGCCTTATGCCCCCTTTCTCTCCTACAGGCCAGGATTCTTGATCAGACTACATCTCCCTTAATGCACCCAGAGTCTTGTGACTCCTATACAGCTTGATCCAGAGGGAAATCTACATTACATTATGAGATATGTAGTCCTCCAGGTTCAACCCTAGGATACAGTGGGTGGATGGGAGCAAACTACAAATCTCATAAGGCAACGCACTGATAGGAAAATGCAGTTTAATGTTTGTGGAATTGATTTGAAACAAAACATTTTGCATCAGTTCAAAAAAAACTTCCATCCTAGAATGAAATATTTCATTTTGATTTCTTCAATGGAAAATTGAAAATGTTGAGCAAAATCCCACAGAAAATTCTGATTTTTTTGGCCTTTGTGTTTTCCATCAGCAAATCATTTTGATGGAAAATTCCCAATGAGATCTACAATTCACTAAGATTATTTAAAAAAAATTACACTACATTAGGTTCTATTGAGGCTTGAAACATTTAATTCTACAATATTTATAAGCTCCTGAGCCTTACAGTATTTAACACAAGCAAGATTTTGAAATACAAACCATTAGTGCTCTGCCTGCTTTCACAGATTGCAGATATTAACATGAGCAACACCCTACTCTGATTTTATAGCACTTCTAGGACATGTATTTTCAAGCCACTTTATAAATAATCAGTAAGTAGGAACTATTATAACATACGCCTGATAAAAATGGAGTTCAAAAGAGCATAAATATGGATGCCCCAGTAATTGTAAATAGCTTGTTGAAACAAATAGGTTGACATAGGCAAGATTTAAACTGTAATTTGTTTCTGAACCCCTGATTAAATTGAGTTCACTAATGGGACCATTGTGACTGAAAGTTTTGGTTCCCTGAGGGTGCAATGCCAGCACTGGTAAACAAAGCAGCATACAGACTGGTGGTTAATGTTAGCTACTACTTTCATAAATGAGTGAGAGAGGCCCAAACACTTTCAGCTCAGCTCAGCTAGTGCAAACTGACTTAAGTGGAACTACACCGGTTTATGCTAGCTGAGATTCTGGACCTCATACTTTAGCACGAGTAATAAAACATTAAAATCAATCCTGGAAACAAAAGAGGCCATTAGAGATGGTGAATTATGCATTCCCTTCCTAAGATTGAATGGGTGTAAACCTTGCACTCAGGAGCTAAACTTATTAAACTGAAGCTTTCTCACATCAAAATATCCATAGCTCCAGATAAACACAACATTTTCATGATCTGTTGTTGTATCTGCCAAGAAGGATGCTCCATAGTCCATGAATCCGAGCCATCCAGCTGTTAAATGTCATGTCATGGTTTTTTAATCTGGCAGGTCATAGCTATGCATTTCCTTGTAACTTACAAACCATTAGTGAATTGGAATGGTGGTAGTCTGTGCTCTTACAGTCACTGTAAATGCAGTTTTTATTTGAAGAAAACACCAACCTCCAAAGGTCATTGAATACCAATCTCTAACCTTTTGCCTGCTAGCAGAATGGCATAAATGGTTTGCTCGTCTCTTATATCTTGAAAGCCTCAAAGCCATAGCTAATCTATGGTATTCACATGGCTCCCCATTGTAGTTTCTGCCAATATGCAGGAGATTATGTTGAGTGGTTATGCAATATTTATGTGAGGAGAACAAAGAAATATACAACTGAGCACCCTTTAAAAATGTCAGGGTAGCTGTTGTTATAGGATGCACTCAAGCACTATGATGATGGGGTCCATAGTAATAGCTCACTAGATAAAGAGATACATAGACCTGAGCATAAAACTCAAACTTAGAAATCAAAACATGATTCAACCTGAACATATTGCAACATGGTAACAAGCATACGTAATAATTGTGTGTTCAACAGATAAGTAAAAATATCCCTTGCCAGGTTAGCTGAGTGATGTTACTGTGTCCCACTCAATAAGGATTTTGCACATTAATGCTTCTTCACATTCCTCCATTCACTTGCAGCAAGGTTCCATGCTCTTCATCTGTAGCAGGATGACAATTACTTCCAGAGTCACATAAACCTGCTGCAGTTTCTTTTCTCTGGTACTAATTACAAAGCCTGCAGAGCAAACCCCTGAAGCTTACATACATTCTCTTTCCCTTACCATGAGGAAGATATAGCCAAAGCTGGCTTTTGTGTGTGTGTGTGTGTGCATCCATGTTGTTGCAGTTCTTTAGGTAACTGCACCTCTGACCTATTCATGATCACCTTGAGGGCACTCCCACTTTGATTTCAGACCTCTAGTTATCTTGGGATAGGATCCCACAATCTTTCCCCTCCAGACCAGTGACTTTAGGCTGCAATTCACTGAGATGATCTTAGCAGGTCTAACTTGAGTTCAGCACCTGCAGTTCTGTTCGCTCTGGGGCAATGACAGGGTTAACCAGTGATCAACCCACTCTCAAAAAGCAAAGTACTATTTATTTAAAACAAAAAAAAAACATTAGAGAGAAAACATATACAAATAATAAATCACTCCGGTGTAGCTTTCCAGGCAATCATCCAACTTCCACATGAAGACCAGGAGAAGATTCAAGTACTTCAGGCTCATTGCTCAGGTCCTGTCTCTCTTGGATCGAGTGTGAGTGATGGGTCGGGGCAGCCATTTTGTACAGTTTTAAGTTCTTTGTCTGAAAGGCCCCTTGAACTACGTCAAACCAGTCTATACTATTTCCCCCCAAGGTGGAACTTTCACAGACTTTTATCTGCATTAAGGATTTGCATTAACTACCTCTTCCCACAATGACTTTAGTTGCTGTACGAAGAATCAATTAGCTCACCCATTGAGCCAGCAATGCAATCGCTAGCCTTCCCAGGAAGATGCACATAATATTTATAAAGTCTGCATAATAGTTGTTGATTATTCCATGTGTCCTGAGCATCTGTCACATCTCCGTATAATGGTCTTTGAATATTCCATGTTTCCAAAGTATTACATCTGTCACACATGTAAGATATGAGAGTTAATGATGCTGGTTGCTATTGGTATGATGTATAGCAATGCATTTACTTTTAAGACTGTCATTTACTGTATGAAAATCTTACAACAGAGTTGAATGTATGCAAGTGTAAAGGACATAGCAAATCTGAAAATTCGCAGGTCAAATAGTAAAGGGGAGAGCTGGAAGAGGGAATAATTTAAAGGCTGGGCTTCAGGCATGGAATGTTAAAAACGCCCTAGAACACAACTTCAAGTACTAGCAGTATAGACTTCGTGTTTCCATCTTTTGGAAGTAAATAGAGTACCAGGCAGTTCTCTGCATATGTGTGCATTTCAGATGGAGGTCTTAATACAGAAGGTCAGGGTGGACATTAGAGATTGAATAGTATGTTGTGTTTGCCCCAGGACTCTTGGCCACAATTGTTTCCACCTTTGCATTCTGCAGAATGTAGTGTACTTAGTTTCCACCCTGCAGACCAGAGGAGAGATTTCTTTCAGTGGTGACTTAATCTGTCAGTTTGTCCAGATGAAAGGTGTTAGATAAATATTACACATATTCATTAAAATATAAAGACACAGGAAATGCAAAATTCTCCTCTGTGTAGTGTGGCTCTCTAGTGCATATGCCGCACATAAATCTTCTACTAATGTCAACAGAAATTCCACTCAGACAGAACAAACGTGGAATGTGCAACCAAACTCTGGACTGCAGATTGAAAGGCAGATTGTTTCCTTTATAACTGGACAAATATTTGGTCAATCAAAGATGGTCTCTACAACTTTTTTTCAACCTAATTTCCTGAATCCATAAAAATACTATTCAAATAAAAAATGTACTAACATTTTAATATAAAACATTTTTAGAGGGGAAAAAAGGCCATTAAAGAAGTTAGTACCCTGCTTTTCTGTTTGGTGTTTCCATGTCTTTTATATTAGACTTTAACAATTCCTTAGAACACATGGATAGTGAAATAAAATAGTTCTAATGGCTCGCTTGTTGCATTAGTAGGAGCTGGGATCTGACTCTGACAAGTGTTTTTGCTCAGCTCTCCAGGAGGTTGGCCCCTACTTGTGGGGTTTAAACTTAAAAATAAGCCCTCATTCATCACATTAAGTTGATAGGAGGAAAAAAGAGGTAGAGTTCAAGAGATTATTTCCAGTAGCTTTTTATTTTTCAGAGCTTCCTAAATTCTTTTTAGGAGAATAATGGGGAATGGGTCATATAGTTGCATATAGTCACAGAGGGATCCAACACTGTTCCCAATGATGCACAGCTCATTAATTTCAATAAAGCTCCCAAATGAGAACATGGAACAGTGGTATAAAGTGGATTTTTAGAGAGAGGTTCTCATTGAAAATCAAATGTGATTATGATCGGGTTTTTTTTGTTTGTTGGTTTGTTTGTTTGTTTTGCCAGAATTAAGATATTCAAACTAATAATGTAATTACTGGAAATTGACAATCAAAATATTACATTTAGCCAGGAGATTTGGGAAGTATTTATAAAAAAATGAAGGCAACATCAGCTGCGAGAAAGATATTAGAAATGATTTTGTGGGATTTAATGTGAGAGCATAATTTGAATAGAGACTGCCAACATGAATTTATGAGAAGACAGTCTTGCTTAAATAACCTGTTGATCTTCTCTGAAGATATTACTTTAATGGTAGACTAGAGAAATAATATTGGATGTTATACGCTAATTTTTTCAAAGCCATTTACTAAGGTTTAATATGTAAATAAGGTTTCACACTGAAGATTATTGATAAGATTAGGTACTACATAGGAGGTAAAATTGCATGTTGGACAGAAAATTGGCAAACTTCAGAAAATTGCCAATACATAAGTATTATTTCTAGCTGGAAAGAACATGAAACTGCCAAGAGGTAATTTGTTGGGGACTTCCTTGTTGTGTGTGTGTATATATATAACATATAGGAAACAGAGAGATATGAAATAAGGTGGATGGAAAGAGGTACAGTTCTGATGTGCTGATGATACCAGATTTGAAGACATATGGTAGAACTGTGACCTTGAATCTATACTGAGGACTTCCGTTTCACATTATGCTCTCCATTCTAGTTCAGGTCTTGCGTTCTGATCAATGTCAATTTTGTCCTTAATGAGGAATAATGCAGCCAGATTTAGAAGGGCTTAGTTTTTGTGGTGACTCAGCAAAATGAATGAAAACATAGTGTGATATAGACAAATGTGATATAGGTCTGGAGGCAATGAACCAAGCTAGGAAATACATGCGACTATAATAGGAAAATCCTTGAGGCCATCATCTTAGCTTTTTGATAAAGTAAAATAGAAAAGATGTTATTGAGATCCATCAGCAGCAGAAGAGAATATAAATCATTAGAGTTTTGCAGAAATGGAGTGATTTCTTTGCATCGAACTCTTTGATGTTCAGTGGACTTCATGGTGCATGGAAGGAAGGAGTATTATGGCTGGGGTCACTAGATGATGCTGTTAGGCATAGTCTGTCTTAGTATGTGAGCAAGTTTTAGTCTTGAAAGAAATGCTGTGTTTTGTTGCAGTTTTTGTTGGAGCTGAGGCAAATAAGGAGGGTGTTTGCTCACTGCCTTAATTTCTCTACCTAGAGTCAATTAAATGAGCCAGAACTGATCCCTTGGATGTGGGCATGAGTGTTTGGGGTGAAAGAATGGCGAATTCTGCAGGTGTGGAGATTGCCTGCACACTATTTGCGACCACCTATATTCCAGGATTTATTATATGAGTTAATAAACAACAAGTTGACTCATCCTTTTTCCGCCTCCATCACTATACTCTGTCACAGACTGAGCGAGGTTAGGATGGAGACCCAGCTTGTGGGGGGCAGGATGTTCAGAGGCACCTCAGAACATCTTGCTCTGCTGAGAGCAGCTCTGTGCAGTCCCAGTGTGGGATTAAGTGGTTCTGAGGCCCTTCTGAAGATTAAAACTAATGCATACTGAAACGAAAAAAAAAAAAGATGCTGCTGGGACAGAATATTAACTGACTGGGGTCTATACCAGTGGTTCTCAACCAGGGGTACGTGTACCCATGGGGGTATGCAGAGGTCTTCCAGGGTGGTACATGAATTCATCTAGATATTTGCCTAGTTTTACAGCAGGGTACATAAAAAAGCACTAGTGTAGTCAGTACAAACACTTGTTTATACTGGTCTATACACTGAAATGTAACTACAGTATTTATATTCCAATTGATTTATTTTATATTTAAATGGTGAAAGTAAGCAATTTTTCAGTAATAGCGTGCTGTGACACTTTTGTAAGTTTGTCTGATTTTGTAAGCAAGTAGTTTTTAAGTGATGTGAAACTTGGGGGTCCACAAAGACACGTCAGGCTCCTCAAAGGGGTACAGTAGTCTGGAAAGGTTGAGAACCACTGGTCTGTACAATAATAAATGACATTTTGATGGCTAAATAACAATGGGCTTCCCTTGAAAGTTTGGAATTAAAAGTTAATTCCTCTGGTGAAAACATCTGCCAAATTTGGGGGAGATTCAAACTTTGTGGCTTAAGCATATCTTTGGTTTAGGGGCTCTGCTTGGTTTCAATAAACTCCAAAATGTTTAGTAATGAACCATGAGAAATATATAGGTTTGGCAGACTGGCTGAATTCTGCTTCTACTGAACTCAGAGGAAATGCTTACATTGACTTCAGTGGAAGCAGGCCAGGAGCTGTTGGATTGGAAATTTAGTGAGAACAGGATTTCTTGCAAGATTTTTGATATTTTTCCTGATTTCAGTTAGCAGAAGGATGGCTTGGTACTAACTTTCATCAGGAAGTGCACAAAAATGTAATTAAAAAAAGATTTTAAAATGTTCCCTGAACTTTTTCAAACCACCAGAGAAGTTCAGCTTGAGTTTTGGCTGTGAGTACATATCAGCTTGTGTTTTATCCCAACTTGTTCATCTATTCTTTCTATAATGTGGAGTTAGCACTTACTGTAGAAAAAACAAATTCCCTCTGACAGATGTACAGGCTTTGTGTAATGCGCGACATTTTTCTTTTACTTTCATCTCTGTTTTTAATTTTCAGTGAAAGGTTTCTTGTGGCTTTTTCCCCCCCCCAAGGTTTTTTCCCCTTCAACTTATTTTTTCATTGTATCTCTCTCCTTTCAAAAGAGCTCTGTGCCTTAATCAAAAGAGAGAAAACTAAAGCTAGAGAGAGAGAGAGATGAAGACAGAACTAGAGGTGGATTCCTGTGGTAAAATAACAAAAGGAAAAGAATTTTTTGTGCCAACTTCTTGTTTCTTTATCATTTAACTCTGCAGTGAGGACCTAAGTGAGGGCCACAAGATTTGCTACCAAGTGTGAAAGGCCCCTCACTTATTACTGTAGAGTGGAGAAGATACAAATTCAGAAATATTTTTTGTCATGAGATGCTCTGAGTGTTGCCAGAAGGCCCTTTTTGCACCCAGAAAAATGAACTTTTGCTGAACATGGTTTTCAGCATTGATTTCTCTGAACTAATATTGAAAACTGATTAAATGCTAAGGTAGATCAGGCAAAAGAGATTTCAATACCATTTCACAAAACTGGATTGAGAATCCAATCTCAGTAGGATTGTCTATACTAGGAAATTGAGCCATTTCTAAATCTTGCATCCACCAAGTCTCAGTAATGCTTTCTGAAATGATGTTAAAATAGTTTTGTCAGATCTTCACTAGCACATACATCATTTTTCAATACATTTTTGTGGGAACCTGTGCTAAGAACCATTTTCAGTAACTGTTCATTTTCCTAGCAGGCACAAGGCTAACATGAAAAGAGTGAAGGCTTGGGTTTCTGCCAAGTGCAGATAGATGCAATACTACAAGTATCTGCCCATGATAAGCAAGTAATTGAAGCAATCAAGGAAACAAAAGAAAATTGGCTGTTCTCATGGAGTTGGCCATTTTAAAGGATGAATCAAACTGTACTGCAAACCCTGAATTACTTATAGGAAACTGTCTACCTCTCCCTATCCCCCGGCAACCAGTAACTTTCTTTGTTTACATTTATATTCTTCCTGCCTGCCTGAAGTACTTACTTACTTACTTATGACCTGAAATAAGTACTTACTTCCTTTCTACCTGAAGTAATTTTTTAGATGATGTACTGAGATCCCTTCCAGTCCTACATTTCTATGATTCTAATAGCACACACAACTGAGGAGGAGAAAGCCACCTCCCTTATAACATTTATTCCAGTGTTAAGGTACTCACCTGGGATGTGGGAGACACCAGTTTAGTTTTCTTCCTGTGCCTAATGTGGAGAAGGTATTTGATTGGGGTCCCACGTTTCATGTAAATGCCCTAACCACTGGACTGTAGAGTAATTCTCATTCTTTCTGTGGCCCATTTAATACAAAGTGGAATGGCTTCAACATGAAAAATTAAGAGGAACCTACATCAGAATATCCCATAGTCCAGTGGTTCGAGCAGTCATCTGAGAAGTGGCGAACCCCTGTTCAAATCCCTTTTCTGCATCAGGAAGAAGTGGAAATTGAACCAAGGTCTTTCACATCCTAGATGAGTACCCTAACACCTGGGTAAAGGCAGGGGCGGCTCTAAGATTTTGGCCGCCCCAAGCAGGGCGGCATGCTGCGGGGGGCGCTCTAGCAGTCGCCGGTCCCGCGGCTCCGGTGGACCTCCCGCAGACGTGCCTGTGTAGGGTCCGCTGGCCCCGCGGTTCCGGTCCATCGGAGCCGCGGGACCAGCGGCCCCTCCGCAGGCACGTCTGCGGGAGGTCTACCAGAGCCGCGGTGCCAGCGCCTGCCGCCCTCCCACTGGAATGCCGCCCCAAGTGCACGCTTGGCACGCTGGGGTCTGGAGCCGGCCCGGGGTAAAGGTTATGATGGAGGTCTCCTGCCCTGCCATTTTGTGTGGAGTTAGATGGGCTCTGAGCATGCCTACAGGATCAGGCCCTGCAGATGAGATAAGAGTTGCTCTGCCTATCTTTACCTGGTGCTTAGGCATAAGATAGGTACTCGGACATCTCTTTGAGGCACCAGTGCCCATGCCCAGAGGCTGAAACACAGGCAAGTAGGGAACGTTTACAGCAAACATTAAGGTACCAAGTGAGTTTAGGTGGCAGCTGAGCGTGGATTTTGTGGATCGCAGTAGTCTCTAAATCTAGGGTTTAGTCAATGAAGTCTCTTTGTGGAGCTGAGCCTCAGAGCCTAGGGCCAGGGGTTGTATCTTTTGTTTTTTCTTCAAGTGCCTAGAACACTGGGGTTGTATAAACAATAATATCACTGGTGCACACATTGTGCAGTGAACGGATGTATGTAACTATTTTGCCAGTTGAAACTATAAGGGAAATGAACATAGGCAAAAAGTAATCCCTTACATTGAGATTTGGCCAGCACACCAGAGTTAACACTGTCCTTTTCTTGTGAAAAAGGTGCTCTAGGCAATTCAGTCACCACAAGTAAGTGGTGAGGACTTCAATTTCCAGTTTAATTAAAAGAGACAGCACCTCCAGCCGCATAATACCATGATGGGCCATTGATTTAGTGCTCACTTTCAAAGAAGAGTTGCTGATGAGTGGAGACTGAAATTCAGTAATATGGTCCCAGTTCAGTAAAGCACTTGGGCACACACTTAACTTTAACCTTGTGAGTCGTGCCACTTACATAAATAAGTGCATGCCCATTGGTAACAACTGCACTGTGTGTGTTTAGTGTTAAACATGTGTTTAAATGCTTTGCTGAAGTGGGGCCTGAATGACGGACACTATAGGATTTCCTTGAAGGTCTCCCATCCACAAGTCAACAAAGTCCTGTTCTGATGAGTACATGGTCCAAGGCGCAGATGTGGTTTGTTTGTATTTAGACAAAAGGGGTTCAGTTTGCATGAGTTAGCCTGAGTGATTGTTGTATCACCTTAATCATCCCTATAAGCGAGGACGGCTCCAGGCACCAGCTAAGGAAGCAATTAGGGCGGCCAGTAGAAAGGGGTGGCACTCTGTCTGGGTCTTCGGCGGCAGGTCCCTCAGTCCCTCTCCTCCTCTTTGAGCTGCCGCCGAAGTGCCACCGAAAAGGAAGAGAGAGAGTGACGGACCCGCCACTGAATTGCTGCAGAAGACTGAAGTGAACCAATTCAACTGCCGCCGAAGTGCCACCGATCGGCTTTTCTTTTTTCTTTTTCCTCCCCGCCTCTTGGGGCGGCAAAAAAGCTGGAGCTGGCCCTGCCTATAAGCAGGCTTAAGTGTGGCCTAGTTCTATACGGTGAAACAAATTTAAATTTGCCATGTTGCACACATGATAGCAGTTAAAGTGATTTGGGCTCTTTAAGAATTACAGTAAAATATTGCATGCCTGCAAATTATAAAATATAATTAATTAATATTAATTAATTCATAATGCAGTAGCATTCTGGAGCCGCTAATGGTTTTATTAGGATAAAGTAAATAAGAGGTTTAAATCAGTATAATTGTAGCCGTATCTGTCCCAGGATATTAGAGAGACAAAATGTGTGGGGGTAATATCTTTTATTGAACCAGCTTCTCTTGGTGAGAAAGACAATCTATCGAGCCACACAGACTGCTCTTCAGGACTGGGAAAGATACTCCCAGTGTCACAACAAAATGCAAGGTGGAACAGATTGTTTAGCATAAGTAAGTATTGTAAGGGACCATTCAAGTTAGAGTGGCCTAACACCTCTGCAGTCAGAGGACAAAAAGAGGAGGTTAGTGGGTTACAGCTTGTTGTAATAAGCAATAAATCCAGTGTCTCTGTTCAGTCCATGATTTTTAGTGTCTAGCAGAGTAATGAATTTAAGTTCCTAGGCTTGTCTTTTGAAAGTGTCGTGCAGGTTTCTTTTGAGGATGAGGACTGATAAGTCAGATAGAGTGATCACATTGTGAAAAGTGTTCACCCACAGGTAATAGGGTGTTTTTGTCATTTATCATTTTCCTGTGTGAGCTCATTCGAGAGTGTAACTTAAATTCATTACTTTCATTAGAAGATGTTATCTCACCTACATTCTGTCTCTAATAACAAGCTTAAAGCATTTTGCATCTAAGGATAGCATGTGGTCATATTTCCAGTCAGTGTAGAGATGCTACAGTATGATAGAAAGATTTTCAAGCTATATGACTGAATGTATTATTATGTCTTATATGTATATTTAACTATGTGCTGTACAATACCTAGGGTTGCTTGCAAAAGCACCAGTAGCTTGGTAACTGGCAGGAAAGTAGTGATGTAGTTTCAAATTTGTGTGGAGTTGCTTTCACTTTTATACAAAAGATGGCAATAAACAAAAAATGCACAGTGGAACTAGAATAATTGGAAACTGTTTCTGAACCATTGTGTGTGACTTCACTCCTAAAAAGTATGACATTTCATTTGGCCACAAAAAACATATTGGCAGTATAGTAAAAACCAATGATATTTTATTCCGTTCCTGTTTTAGCAGTTTGGCTGTGTGGCAGACATGTATTGATCTGACCTTTCTTTTGTGATTTATGGCAGTGATTTTTTTTTTAAATACATACTCTAAATATGCAGCTTAATACCACTTATTATTCTGCGAGAGGAAACAAGACAGGAACTTAGGACTTTCTTCCCATGCTCTGCCATTCTATTAACTTGATCCTTTTGTTTGGGCAAGTCATTTACGTCTAGATTGTAATGCCATTGTCTGCCCACAGTAAGAGGCAGTGTGTAGTTGTATTTCCCCAGGAACAGACCAGGCACTCTATTACTTGGAGGGGTCACTATTTGGTTCCTCTTCTCCTTTGGTACAGTAAAGTGTGACAGCTCATTTCCTGAACAAAAGGCTACACTTAAGTTTCCTGAAGTAAATGACTTGGCTGTTGTCAACTTATGTTTCACTGAACACCACATGTAAAACTGAAACACTTTTATTCCCAATAACCTTGGATTACTTAAAAAGCAGTTGACATTCAAATTAGAGTTCGTTGATTCCTTTCTATCAGATCAAAATACAACTGCCTCACCCAAAGCAGAAGGGTAGTATTGCAATGGACTGTCCGTAGTTGAGGGGCCTGTTTGACTCCCTCTCATCTATCTGCGTTTAACTTTTAATGCTGAGAACAAAGGTTATTGTGTCCCCAGAGCATCGAATGGCAGAACAGGGAAGAAAACAACCCACAACAACCTTCGCTCCATTTAAAGTATTTTTAACATTTTCTATAATTTTAGTCATATTGTATCTTGGCTAAGCTAGTGGGTGGAATTGCTATCCGAAGAAACCCTACTTCACAAGTTACCTGCATAATACATGTTTTTTAATCCAATTGCAGTTTTTAGATGGTTTTTGTTAGAAGTTGATTGCTGACTGGGGCACAACTGAAAATGAGTCTACACCTAACGAAGATTAGTTCATTTTGAAAGGAGATGTGCACTGGTGTAGAAGCAGGGAGACATAGACATTAGAGCTGGAAAAGACTGTATATTATATTCTTTCCTACAGTATATTATTTTCCAGTGCTTTGTCTAGACTCATGACTCCCCCAAGCTTTGTAAATAATGGGAAAGGGACAAAATATTGTTACTTTTCCATTAATTCCTCCCTTACTGATTATTTGTCCTGTGTTCTGTCTCTGACCTGCTCATCTTAGATTGTAAGCTTTGTGGGGCAGAGACCATCACTTTACTTCCTCTGGGACAGATTTCAACCACCCTTATTCAAGTTGGGTAGTGCTTCCCTCCATGAATAGTCCTGTTGGTTTGAATAGGACTTTTGGCAGAGTTAGGTATTATTTACTCATGTGTTTAGCATGAGTAAATAGTATCAGAATTCGGCCCATGTAAAACATCATATACACCTGTGACACTGAACACAAGTGTTAGATATAATGTATATAGTGCCCCTTTAATTGACAGCTGTTCCTTTCCTGCCCTGGCCTGCTCTTGCACTGTGACAGACTGTCACCATACCTCAGCATGGCAGAATACAAACTCAGCCTGCACAGTTCGGTGTTTCCTTGGCAAATGCAAATGGTGCTGCTTTGACTGGATTCCTGGTTTTGTTTTTGCTCCCCCTCCTCCTCTTCCACACACCCCAACAACCATTCATCAGCCTTAATGCCTATATTATTTTGCAAGTATTCTGGTGCCCAAATTAAATTGGTGACTTTGATGTCCCATAAGAGGGAATATAATTGGAGTGTCATGGGGGCTGAACCTTTAAGGGAAGTCAGGGCCCAGCCTACCTGTGACAGGCTCCTGCAAAGGAGAAGGCTGGGGTGTGGCAGGTTGTCTTCCTCCTGGGCATTCCCCTTTCTCACTATAGATCTGCTGCGTGGGGGTCTGTCCTTTTAGTAACTCAGCCCGGCATCCCAGTCACATGTTTCAGGACACTTATTTTGGGGGTACACATGAAGAATCCAATGATGAAGAAATCTACAGGAGTCAGTAAGGACTTCAGGGCTTCTCCCCTTGGGTTGGGGTTTTAGCATCTGGACCCTTGCACCTTCATAATCTGGACTCCAGTTAGCTTCCCTGCCAAGAGATGGACTTCTGGCAATGTCCCCTCCTTAGAGGGTGATAGGAGAGTATGATCCACCTTCTCCACCAGGCTCCAATCCAGGGCCCAATGGTAGCCAGCTAAGACTTGCATCTTAGGGTGCTATGTAGCTGCCTCCCGGGATGACTTCCTACCAGGATCCTCTCTTCCTGCACATCTCTGTAGACCCCTGGATCTGTGGAAGGATTCTTCCCAGGTTGTAGCAAGAGACCTGATTCCAGGAAAGGGACCTGAGCTGAGAGAACCCTACTGCAGGGGAGTGATGAACCCAGGTGAGGATGGAGAAACTAAATTATTCTATTTCCGCTAAGATCCAGGGTGAAGCCTTTCTTGTATTTTCATTTGGTCTTTGATTAATCACTAGACCCCTCAAAAGGGGCATTGTTTCCTATATAAAGCTTTGTTAAACTTATTGATGACATTAAGGTAAACTGAGGCAGGGAGGACCTACAATGCCACATTTGGCAAGCAGGACATGCTTGAGGAGGTGCACCCCATGACATGGGGTTAACACAATGACATTAAGAAAGGGTAATTGTATGGTGACTACTAGGAAAAAAAAGTTTCCTCTGTTACACTGTGAAATAGACTCAAGAGAGAAGAGGTGGATAGAGGATACCCCATTGTTTCGGACATTTTAAAAGCAGATTAGACAAAGCATTGATTTTGTGGTTACAGCAAAGGAATGGGAGTTAGAAGATCTGGAGTCTGTTCCTGACCTCCTAGAGTTTAGACCTTTGTCTATTATTTTTCTTAAGACGTCTTCTGTGATAGAAATTAAAAACAACTCCTACTCCTTAATTATGGAATCATACAGGTCTGTGTGCACAAGGGGGATGTATATAGCCCTATCACATAGAGCAGAACATAGCACTGTCAATAAATTTCATTTCACTACATCGCAAGCTACATACACAGCCTTATCTTTACAATTTGTCACACTACCTATTTTCTTGCGTGTTTTTATATGTCACTGGAATCTCATCTCTCCCCAACCTGTTGCTACAGGCTATGTAGCTCTCAGATATAATGAAAAAAAGTTAAAAAAAAAAAAAAGTTAATAGCCACAGCTACCCTGTTGGCTTCTACTCCCACAGGCTCGTCAGCCACATTCTGCAATATCAACCAAATCCTGAGTTAGAGGGGCACGCTGTTGTAATTTCTATTGCTGTTGTTACTCTGCAAAACGTTCGGTGTCACAAAAGGTAGGAACATTTCCCAGGCGCAGGACTTGCAGCCTGGTGATGGTGCTAGTTGTAAAATTGGTATAATAATGAGCAAACAAAGCCCTTTAATTACCAAAGCCTGCTACAGAGACCGCAACAGACTGAAAACATGTATTACTGGGAGAGGTAGGTAGGAAAATTCTCTCTCTCATCCCTCTCCTCACATGTACAGTATTTTCATCTGATTGCAGCCTCTCTAATTTCTCATTAAATGAGAATACCAGTTGATATTCTTCTCTTGATGCAGAGTATTGGGAAGAGCAGAAAACTGTAGATCTGGCTCAATTATTGAGCTGACTAGAGAGGAGAGTCACTAGGTCACTTTCTTTCTCAGGTGGGAACTAATGGTTATAATAAGAGCCTGTGACTTGGGAGGACTCTCAACCCAGTTATCACCTGCCCGTGAACCTCAATTTGAAAAAAAAAAGAATCCGAGATTATGTAAGCGAAATAAAAGCAGCTCTGTGTAATAGACACAGTGACAACTTGGTTTTACAGTGAATATTCTGGGGCAAACAGTCAGTCAGGATTTTCGTAACCCCTTCTCCTCCACCACAAAAAAACCTACAGCTTTGGCTACAGATGCCCAGAAAGGGAGGGGCAGGGATCTTAGAAGTGTGGACTGCCACACAGGGATGCAGATTAATTATGCTGTTTTATAATTGTCACTGATTCATAGCACAAGATTCATAGAACGACCTTGAGAAAGTCATTTACACTGTCTCTCTGTATTAGTTCACCCATCTGCAAACTACTTAGTGACTTTCAACATCTGCAAAGAGCTTTGAGTGAAAAGTGCTAGTGCACATGAGTGGAAAGTGTCACAGAGTATGTGCATGTGTCTTAACAAGAGAATCCCACAAAATGTTCCTCCTTGGTCTTTGGCAAACCACAGGGACCAGGGTGCTTATGCTTCCATAGAGCATAAAGGCCTGAGGTAGGTGTTTATTTTCAGTCCTCTTAGAAAAGGCGTGAACATTTTCTTTAAAAGACCTGAAAGGCGATGGCTGCAGTGCTCTTGCGGAGCAAATGTCTGAGCTATTCTCTATTAGTATAAAATTCATGACCTTTTTGGGCTGTCTTCCTTTTTAGTAGTCACTGGCCATCCTTAGGTACAGAGACAAGATATGGCGGGGAGGGAGGGGGAAGCCTGGGAAAATTCCATTGTTCTTGTAATTTTTCTTATGAGTTAAATCTTTCTTTCATGTTACATTTTCCAGTCACAATTTAACTAAATCCCAGTCCTTAGAAGCTTCCATACATATTGGTGTCTGACACATGCTTAGCTGCTATTGAGCTCAATGGGAATCATGTTCACGCATCTAAGGGCAAAAATTTGTCCACTGTTAGGTATAAAGTGCACAGTGAAAAAAATAAGGCACATTTATCCACACTGCAGATGGTGTGTGGTCAATAACTGATGTCTGTACTGTAAGTCATAAAGGCAGCACTAAAATAAAATCTTTAGGCTGTTAAGAAGTGACAGATAACTGTGACCTTTGATTTCTCTCCCTATTTTCCCCATTAGGAGTCGATTACATGGAGAGAACATTTATTAACATCCTGCTACTGTGGTCTTCAAACAGGCATCCTCATTCAAGAATCATATTGAAGTCTGTACTTAGCACAAGCAGTATTTTTCGTAACATATTGTGAGATTTAACTGCTTGTATGCCTAGAATGTAGGGTCAAAATCCCTCACCCATGCTTCTCCATATTACAACAACAAAACTTACACCTTTATTCTGTAATAATGATCCAGAATGCTATTGCTTAAAATGGCATCACCATATTTTGGATCATTAGAAGGGAATGCTCTTATAATTCATCTATGATTAGTTCTATAAGTCCTTATAGAAAAGTCCTGTGGGCTTTGAGAGGATACATTTTACATACTATTTAAAAAAGTCTATTAAAATTTAACAGAAAATTATATTTGTGCTGAAGAATTCTTTGCAATGGTTCATAAAATCTACAGAAAGGATATCCTATGTGTTTTTAAGGTAATCTATGTAGATCCAATTAAAAGTCTATAGATCCCTATTAAACTGACTTCATCCCTATTTAATTCTATAGGTCTTTTCTGTAAGAGCAGAATGTATACAGTCCCATCGGCACTGAAATGCTGATGTTACAGTAACCTAGCAATAGCCAGAGAGAGCTTCTAGTAATTTAAACAGATGATTTACTAACCTTACCAAAGTTATTAGAGACTAATTACCAGGAGGCTTGTAAAGTTTGAGTTCCTACTAGCCACATGGCCAGGGTAGCAAACCCCCTTAAAGCCAACAGAATTTTTATTCTTAGATACAGATTATCTCTTTGTTAGGTTTTAAAAAATAACTCCTCAGACTTTTTATTTTATTCTCTAAGCAAAAATATGATCATTCTTAACACACATTACCAGGAACATCTCTCATTTTTTAATAATATACCTGCATTCAGGTCTCTAAACAATATACAATTATACCACAAACCCACCACTTTGTTGTAAACTCTTTTTTCCACAAGAGTAAACATCCATGGAGGAGAAGTACAAGTTTCACACATGTGTGATACAAGGATCTTGCATGTAATATTCAAGAGTGTAAAATTTAAATGCTGTGAGCTGAATGGAGCAGTGATCTGAGGAGAAATTGGTACTCCGCAGTGTACTGGTTCTTTGGAAGCAGCAGGTCGGTGAATACTGTGAGTGTCCAGTGGACCAAGGGCTGGATGCTCCAGGGAGACACTCAGAGGGCTCAAGGGTTAGAGTTTGGCAATCACTAACCTGTAGAGACAAAGCGTGGACAGCGAGGCCTAGAGGGGAAAGCTTGTGTTGTCCATGCCCAGAGGAGTTGGGGACCTGACCTGTGGCTGGGGTGACCAGACGTCTGGATTTTATGGGGACAGTCCCAATTCTGGAGGCTTTTTCTTGTCTAGGGACCTGTTACCCCTCATCCCCTGTCCTGATTTTTCACACTTGCTATCTGGTCACCCCGTGGCAGGCCCAGACAAGGTTTTCTCACACTAACAGCATGTGGTAGCAAGATGCCTCACAACCCTGTGCACTCCTGGGAGAAGTAAAATTCACAGCTTCCAAAGAAACAGTATAACCCAGAATACCAGGTTCACCTTGGCTGATACACCACACTTAGATTTGTTTATAGTGAAATCAAGTACAAATTTATTAAACAAAGCATAGAGATTCAAGTAGTAACAATTAGAAGTATTGGAAACAAATGGTTACGTATAAAACAAAACCATAACACACAGTCCAGAGTCTAGACTTAATTAACAAAATATTTTCAAGTCTACTAAAGTACTGATTACACTTGAAGAGCCTTACAGCCAAGCTAGGCTAGGCTAGGCATGATCCCTGCATAAACCCTCAATACTTATGTGTGGTCCTGGCACTGTTATTAATATGGGTATTTTTTTATTGTTGTAATGGAGACAATGAAAATAATCCCTTCTATAAAATGATTTTTGCATCAGTATATAATGAAGACAGTAGAAAAGGTTGGCAGCTTCTGAACTGATCAATGTGACATTCAATTGGACTCTTTTTTCATAGGAAATAAGGGGTGAATGATGATAATTTCTTGTCCTATCCTCTTCTCTCTCTGATAGATTTACCAAGCAGTGGAGTTCCACTAGCTGGGCCATAGCTGACTCCACATCACCCTGCATTGTAGCAATGGAAGCATTAAGAGGGGGAAAAGGTGTTGGCTAAGCACAGCTGTGCTTTGGTGGTCCATGGCTGCTGGAATGACCTTTTGGGATCATGAAAAGTTGGGTACAATATAGAGAAATTCAGAGGCTGTTCTAAGTTATGCTAGAACATTGGTTGACTCCAGAACTGGAGACTTTAATTGGTTAAAAATAACCTTTGCACCCACTTGCACCAAGCATGTCTCAGCTGCAATTGAGGATCAAGCTCAAAATGCTCTGATCACCCATGCCTACTCTAACCACATGACATATTTCCAAATCCTCTACAGCTACTTTTCATGCATAAGTACAGTGATATTTCATTTTCATTTCTGATGGCTCCAGTCTGTTCCCCTTCAGAGCCATGAAGATCTGCTGTTGTGAATTTTTGCACTAACTGACCTTCATGTTGAAAACTACAGAAGCATGAAATTAATCAAAAAGCATCAAAGAAGACACGAAGGATCTTTACGTGATTGAAGTGCAAGGCTTTATGTAGAATATCAGTATTAGTTTTCTTAAGACACTATTGTTTCCAAGGCTGGTCCGATGGGAGATATATTGAGAATTTACTGTCTCGGTTTGGATAGGCCATGGCCGGTCAGACTATTTAAATTGTTGCTGAGCAATAGGGAGCAATAGAGCAGTCTGAAGCAGTTAGGAGCACAGCACTGGAAAGTATACATGCCACTGAAACTAGGACCTTTGAATGTACATAGGAAAAGGGATATCATAGAGTCATAGAATTGTAGGACTGAAAGGAACCTCAAGAGGCTTTCTACTCCAGTCCCCTGCACTCAGGCAGGACTAAGTATTATGTACACCAAGGGTAGTCAATAGGGAGATGTGGGCCAAATCCAGACTGCCTGATGCTTTTGAATGGACCTGAAACGTTTTTATTTACTTATTATCATTATTGTTAGTATTTTTATTATTTTCTTCAGAGCCTGGACCTTGATTATATCTTGACCCAGAAATTTAGACCTTGACAAAAAATAATTGACTACCACTGATGTAGACCATCCCTGACAGGGGTTTGTCCAACCTGCTCTTAAAAATCTCTAATGACAGAGATTCCATAACCTCCCAAGGCAATTTCTTCCAGTGCTTAACCTCCCTGATAGTTAGGAAATGTTTCCTAATGTCCAATCTAAACTGCCTTGTTGCAATTTTAGCCCACTGCTTCCTGTCCTATCCTCAGAGGGTAAAGAGAACATTTTTTCTCCCTCCTCCTTGGGGCAACCTCCTATGTACTTAAAAACTGTTATCATGCCCCCTCTCAGTCTTCTCTTCTCCAGACTAAACAAACCCAATTTTTTCAATCTCCCCTCATAGGTCATGTTTTCTAGACCTTTAATCATTTTTGTTGCTCTTCTCTGGACTTTCCCCAATTTATCCACATCCTTCCTGAAATGTGGTGCCCAGACTTGGTCACAATACTCCAGTTGAGGTCTAATCAGCACAGAGTAAAGTGGAAGAATTACTTCATGTGTCTTTCTTACAACACTCCTGCTAAGACATCCCAGAATGACTTTTGCTTTCTTTGCAACAGTGTTACATTGTTGACTCATATTTAGCTTGTGATCCACTATGACCCGCAGGTCCTTTTCTGCAGTACTGCTTCCTAGGCAGTCATTTCCCATTTTGTATGTATACAACTGATTGTTCCTTCTAAGACTGAGAGGGGACATTTGTCCTTATTGAATTTCATCCTATTTACTTCAGACCATTTCTCCAATTTGTCCAGGTCATTTTGAATTTTAATCCTATCCTCCAAAGCACTTGCAATCCCTCCCCAACTTTGTATCATCTGCAGACTTTATAAGTGTACTCTCTATGCCATTATCTGAATCATTGATGAAGATATTGAATAGAACCAGACCCAGAATTGATCCCTAAGGGATCCCACTGGATATGCCCTTCCAGCTTGACTATCAACCACTGATAACTACTCTCTGGGAATGGTTTTCCAACCTGTTATACAGTCACCTTATAGTATCTCCATCTAGGTTCTATTTTCCTAGTTTGTTTATGAAAAGGTCACATGACACCGTATCAAAAGCTTACTAAAGTCAAGATATACCACATCTACCACTTCCCCCTTATCCACAAGGGTTATCACTCCGTCAACGAAATCTACGAGGCTTGTTAACCTGTCAAAGAGAAAAGTTTGCTAGCTCATGAACTTCCCAAACAGTCACTGATATCTGTATTTTAACATTATTTTCAGAGGTAAGGCTTCTGCTTGCAGTAATACTAACATGATTCATTTATTAAGTGTACCTGCAATATACAGCAGGATGGGGGTAAATGAGTACTCACAAGTATTTATCTTGAAATGTCTCATGTTAATGCCCAATTTCAACACAGCAACCTTAACAAAATAGTGGGCCAATTTTACTCCCACAAACAAAGTTCATCTGGAGAGAAGCATTCTTTCTCTGAAAGACTGCTTTAAATTCCAGTCAGATATCCATAGGAACCTTGACTATGGAAGCTATTTGCAAGGTGCCCTGAATTAGGCTATCTTGTGGTGACCTAGCCTGTTTTGAGGACAGAGCCAAGGAGAAAAGATGCCTCATCTTTTTAGTTAGTACCTTTCACCTCAAAGCACTTTATAACCTCAGACCCTGATCCTGAAGTGATTTCAGAAGTGATCCTGGACCTCATTCTGCTGCAAGAGACCAGTGTAGAATGCTGGCTGCCGAAAGAGTCCACCCTTGCTGGAGAGTCATGAAAGAGATGTAGTGCAGATAGGGTTGGATAAGAGCTATGTGACTGGGAGCAAGCAGCAGAGATGGATGCAGATGGCAGGGATAGGAAGCAGGGTCAGATGTGTGTGCTCCCAGCTGAAGTTATGATCATTATGAGAGTTGATATCTACAGAGCAATTTAAAAATCCTGCATTTCCTTACAATTGCTTTCCTTTGTCCTATGTTTTAATTTCACTGAATTACTCCAGTATAGCTTCTCGTGACCTGGGAATATTTGATCTGTCAAATGATGTTATGTACAGATGGTCCAAAGCAGCTATTCAGACTTTAAGAAGACAAGAAACAGAGGAGACAATAAATAAAGGGTTCAAATTCTGCCCTCAGTTATACCATTGTAAATATGGAGTAATTCCAGTGGGTACTCTGAATTTACCCCAGTCTAAGACAGTTAGATTGTGGCGCATTTGCTTAAATGTAGCTTTTTAAAAAATTCACGCCTTGCAAGTTAACACTGAAAAATGCAAGGAAAATGTTTTTAAAAGATCTGAATATATGAGATGACAAGCCCACCTTTTAACTACATGCACTTGAGAGTCTTCCCAGTCTCAGTGTTGACAGGGGTTGGGCAACTGGTGACAGCTGTTATCTTTTTTGGGTCAGTAGGAACACATTCTTTATTCAAACATACAAAGAGAAGACACTTTGCATTAGGAAAAGCTGCCATTTCTCCGAGTTAAAAATGTGTCCTCTTGTCGTAAGATCAGCTGTCGTTTCACAGAAGGTATTTCTAGAAATATTGAGGTCATCCCAACACGCAGCTCTCTAAAGTAGCTGTTCCTGCTGGCAAGCACTCAATTAGTCTCTACAGCTCTTTTGCAGACTCATTACAGAGATTCTCTGACATTTTCTGTAGTAAATGCATCCTCCTGTGTACCTTAAGGAGGAAGTCCCATTTGTCAGTATCCAGACTGAGACCCAATATTCTAAGCCACAGTGGAATCCCCAGGAAAGGTACATCTTTGACTGACCTTTCAAGAAACTCTTTGGAAGATGCCACAGTACTGTTCTCTTAGATCCAGAGTGTCAACCTGTGATAATTTTGGTGTCACATTTAGTGGTGAACTGCAAAAGAAACATTACAGTTGAGTTAAACCCAGCTTTTTTCTTTGAGTGACCTCACCAGCAAGATTGCCAGGTGCACTCAGCATAGAAATGTATAAACTAACCATTTAAAAAATCTTTTCTCTATATAAAATGTCTTGGTTATCCCTGGTGCCTAGATGTCATAGCATATGATGTTACATACACCAGATATCTGCATGAGAAACCATGGTATTTGTTTTAAAAAAATTAGATGATGACAGGCCTAATCTTGAAATCATTATTAATTTAACTGGCCCCACTTACATCAATGAGATTATTAGCAAATAAACATAACTGCACATTAGGGTTCATATTTTTGTGCTGAATGTCCTCCACAGCATTATTAGTGAGGACATTGGCACAGAAATCTGGGCTAAACTACATTTCATTCTTTCTTTGATCCTCTGCAAAGGCCAACTGCGATGTCAACATCAAGAACAAAGACTTATTACCTAGATTACTGACCTAGTGGATAGGAGGAAGCAGTAGACATGATATATCTTGGTTTTAGTAAGACCTTTGACACAATCCCATATGACATTCTCATAAACAAACTAGGAGAATGTAGTCTAGATTAAATTACTATACGGTGGGTGCAAAACCATACTCAAAGAATAGTTATCAATGGTTCTTTGCCAAACTGGGGAGCCTTATCTTGCTGCAAGGGTCTGTACTGAGTTGGGCACTATTCAATATATTAATTAATGGTTTGCATAAAGGAGTGGAAAGTATGCTCTTAAAATTTACAGATGACACCAACCTGGGAGGAGTTGCTAGCACTTTGGAGAACAGGAGTAGAGTTTAAAATGACCTTGACCAGGAGAATTGGTCTGAAATCAAACAAGATGAAATTCAGTAAAGACAAGTGCAAAGTAGGCCCCTTAGGAAGGAGAAATCAAATGCATGGCTACAAAATGGGGAATAACTGGCTAGGCAGTAGTACTGCTGAAAACAATCTGGGGGAGCTAATTATCCCTGGTCAGGCCTCAGCTGGAGTACTGTGTCCATTACTGAATGCCACATTTTAAGAAAGATGTGGACACACTGGAGAGAGTCCAGAGGAGGGCAACAAGAATGATAAAAGATATAGAAAACTCAACCTATGAGGAAATTAAAACAAATAAACTGGGCATGTTTAATATTGAGGAAAGAAGACTGAGCAGAGGACCTGATAACAGTTTTCAAATCTTTTAAGATGTGTTATAAAGAGGATGGTGATTAATTGTTATCCATGTCCACTGAGGGTAGGACGTGAAGTAATGGGCTTAATCTGCAGCAATGCAGATTTAGGTTAGATATTGGGAAAAGCTTTCCAACTATAGGGGAGTTAAGTGCTGGAATAGGCTTCCAAGGGAGGTTGTGGAATTCCCTTCACTGGAGGTTTTTAAGAACATGTTAGACAAACACCTGTCAGGGATTATTTAGGTCAGTGGTTCTCAGCCTGCAGTCTGTGCGCTAATTGTGGGCCAATCAGCGCACAGCTGTGGTCTGTGATATCCTCAGGGCCATACAGGTAGTATATATGCATACGTCTCCCACAATGGTAAATAGGTTGAGAACCGCTAATCTAGGTATATGTGGTCCTGCCTCACTGGCTGGGCTGCACTAGATGACCTCAAGGTCCCTTCCAGCCCTACATTTCTATGAATAAAATTTTCTTTCCTTTATTCCTAAGAACTCTTAGGCCTGGTCTACACTAGGGGGTGGGGGGGTTGATCTAAGGTACACAACTTCAGCTACGTGAATAGCATAGCTGAAGTCGAAGTACCTTAGCTCAAATTACTTACCCGTCCTCACGGCGCGGGATCGACGTCCGCGGCTCCCCCGTCGACTCCGCTACCACCACTCGCTCCGGTGGAGTTCCGGAGTCGACGGGAGCGCGTTCGGGGTTCGATATATCGCATCTGGATGAGACGCGATATATTGAACTCCGAGAAATTGATTGCTACCTGCCGATCCGGCGGGTAGTGAAGACGTACCCTTAGATTGCTAAAACAACTTAGATTATAAGATTATTATTTATTATTGTGTGTTTGTACAGTTTCTAGCATGCTTGGAGGGGTCCTAGGCAGAGCTGGCTAGAAAACAACAATTCTGTTTTGTGAAAAAAAAAGAGCTTTTGGAATTTGGAGTTCTGATTGGGGGTGGGTGGATGCGGGGAAAAAGACCTTCAGAAATGTTTCAGTGCAAAAACAGAGAAAAAGAGATTTCTTTAGGGCATTCTCCTGGGATGCAATAGACACAGGCTCAAGTCCCTGCTCTGCCTTGATTCTGAGCAGGGATTTAAACCTGGGTGTTCTAGATCCCAGGAGATGTTTTATATATTGGTCTCAGTCTTGGTCTCTCTCTCTCATTCATATATGTGCCATAACCACCAAGCTATTCTCTGTGTATATATGAGAGAAAGACACACAGAATAACTTGGTCGTTATGGCACATATATGAATGAAAGAGAGACCAAGACTGAGACCAAAAATTCCAGTTTGTACTTGAGAAACATTCCCACAAAAAGTTCAGATAAATCTTTTGATTTTCAACAGAAAAGAGAATAGCTGAAAATGTTTGGATATGTTTTATTCCTGGGAACTACTGCAATATAAATAACAATACAGATGCTCTTAGCTTCTATTTTATTTTTTGTTTTATTCATGGGTCCCATCAATAACTTTCTATGCACATACCTATTCTTAAGGTTTTTCATTGTAGTATCTAAGTCTTTCTCAGTTTACTGCTATACAATGTATTAGCCAAAGAAACCATACATATTACTAAGAGTAGTGTCTTCTTTAGTAAAAAGAAATCCTGCTCTAAAATTTGGGACATACATAAATTACCCAAAGTGTGTGTATATAAACCTCTTCAGATATACAACCAGCTACAAATGAAACTCCCTAGACAAAATAAAACACACACACACAATCAAACTCAACACATAAATAAGAATATCAGACAGTATCAAGCAATCGCTGTACTTTCCAGGCATCATCACTGAGCTGAAGGAAATGGATGAGCAGATACAAGGGTATCGAAGAAGGATTACAAACTTCAGGCCATATTCCAGTCTCAGTCCCCACACAAACCACTCACTGACTCCAGTCCAAACTCCTGAAGTGGAACAATGTAATCTGGATTATGACCCTTTTTTTGCATGAGAAAAGTAGAGAGCCCATAGTTTGCTTATAGGAAAACAAGAACTGATAAATACACTGCACCCCGGGGCTGGTAATTACCTCCCTTAGATTATATTTACTGATAGCAAGGCATTTCTTTCTGATTGACATGGTTATAACTGGTGTCCTAACTGCCTTCTTCCCAGCATGAGCCTCGTGTTACATTCATGGACCTAATGACGTGGATGTATGTTTTTTGCAGCCTAGAAAAACTACAGCAATAAAGAAAAATGGGGGAGAGGGAAGCAACTCTGTTTTATAGCGGAAAACGAACAGCTCACACAAGTAGAGGTCAGACTCCTTGAGTTGTGTTTATATACAGAATAACTCACGGGTATCTATGAATTACAAGTCTATACATTCATTGAGAGTTTCTGGTAAAATCATAATAAACTATACAAGTGAAGAGTGAGTGGTTTATGATTTTGACAGAGTCTGAAATGTATTTATGGCTTGCGAGCCACACAATTTTTATTTGACTTTAATGCATGTATTAGACTAAGACAAATAAGAAAAAAGAATTAATAGATGAATATATTTCCTCTTATCCCATTTTTGTCCTTCAACTCTTTTACATCCAGTTACACATCTTGTATCTTCTTGCTGTTTCCTTGACCAAGATGCAACCCTGATATAAGGGAGCACAGCTCCCTCTGACTTCGGAGGCAGCTACATTCACTAAATTTTCTCTCCGTGTTTTTCTCTCGACTCCAGTTAAAGCAAAACAAAACAAAACAAAAAAACCCCACAAATTGCTTTAATTAGAATTTACTCACCAATGTTCCCCTCATAAAGGATTGTCTATATGAAAAACAAATCACAGGAGGCATTTCCTTTTTCTCTTTTATTATTATGTGTTCTTTCTATCGTGGTAGCATCTGGGAGCCCCAGTCATGGATCAAGTCCCCATTGTGCCAGGCGATGTACAAACACCCAACAAAAGGTGGTATCACTCCCCAAATGCTTACAGTCTAAGTATGTATACAGTGGTGGTGTAGCTGTGTTGGTCCCAGGATATTAGAGAGACAAGGTGGGTGAGGCAGTATCTTTTATTGCACCAACTTCTGTTGGTGAGCATGACAAGCTTTGGAGGTTACACAGAGCTCTTCTTCAGGTCAGTTGAAGCTCAAAAGCTTGTCCCACTCACCAACAGAAGTTGGTCCAATAAAAGATATTACCTCACCCACCTTGTTTCTCTACAATCTAACTAAAGACAAGAGACAGCAGGTGGATATGACAGACAAGGGTGCACAAGGAAACAATGAGACAGTCTTAGTCAACAGGATAGGAAGTGGTCTCAGCACCCCAGCTGCCTAATTTAAGTAAAGTTTTAAAGCAGTGCGAAAAAGTTTGAAAGTAGCACTTACTATCTGGGGTGCCTTCTGCAAATGACGATGCATCCATTTGTAGTTCTGCTCACATTGAAAAGTCCCTGAAAACTGACAGTGACTACAATCATGAGGCCAAATTTGGAGATGAGTCTAAGCTGGTGTATATTATATCTTCTTCTGATCCCCTCAGGGTGTGTTTTGCAGCAGTTTAGAATCTGGTTGATTTACTTGCTTTCTCAGTATCTCACCCACATACCAATCTGTAATTTACATTCTCACCATTCTCTTCTGAATTTGACCCATTGAGTCAATATGAATGTAACAATGTCTATTTTACAATGCCTTACATATCACCTACATAATGTAAAGCATCAGCTTGAAAGTTGCATCTGCAGTGTTTCGGGGAAAGGTCAAATCATGATCTTTGTGTGTGAAAACCAATAACTTACGGGGATGACTTTTGGGATGTTACTGATATACACACTGCATGGTCTGCAGCGTTAAACTCCTGTACATTCCTTGAACTATCATTGCTACAATAGCTAAAATACCAGAAAGTGATAGGTGGGTAACTATTTATGTGTAAAGTAATTAGGCCAAAATCTGACATAAAACCCCAGCAGCCCAGTAGAGATCAAGGCAGAATTTGTCCCATTAAAAAATAGCTGCATTGATCAAAAGCTTAATCTTTATAATTTGCAAAGGTAAGTATAAAAGTGGATTGCTTTCGTTGGGAGACACATCCTTTGACAATAAGTGGGTCTAAATCTCTCCCAGCTCTCTACAGTCAATTCAACTTATTTCATTATCTTGCACTCCCCTCTCCTCACCCTTCATGTTGTTGGATCCTTTTGTTGGCTCTTATACTTTGGGCTAGGGATGTCTTTCTATTTTTTGTTTGTACAGTGCCTAGCACAATAGTACTAGGGACACTAGGTGCTACCAAAATACAAAGAATAATAATGACCGATTATTTAGTTAACCACAAAATAAAATAAATCGATACAATAGCAGTTAGTTTTTTATAAAATATTATACGTGCAGCTAATAGAAACTGCAACTGCAAACTACTAAGTGGCCTGTTTTTCTTTGAGTGTCATCATGCCATGTTAAGATATTTACAAGGCCCAGAAATCCAATACTTACTATTTGTGAATAAGTATTTACATTTAAAACCCTATTCCCAATTCCAAGTGGAATATACTCTAGCAAACTCATTATGATGGCAAGTAATAGGGTTCATTGTAGAATGGGCCATTTCACCAACTTTGATGTTTCCATTTTAAATAACCAGTTTACGTTAAGTACACAAATAACACCCATGGCTAGGTGCAGCATCCTTTGTGGCTGAGGAGATTCAGTGCTCTGTTGTAATGGCTATAAAGAAGGGGATATTTTATGTAGGACTCTGGATATGGACCTTGTGGTTCTCATTTTTTAACTGCCAGGCTAGCACTGAATGCAGCCTGTGCTGTCTAGAATCGCCACACAGGGTCTCCCAAAGTCCTGGGTGAGACTTAGTTGGCATGGAAATTCAGTCAGATTTTCTGATTGACAAGAACAGTGACAGCAACTATTTTGAAACTCCTAATTTTAGTAATAAGTTAACTGCTTCAGTGCTGCTGAATATGTGAGTTGGATAAGGCAAAGCAGGGCTGCCTTGTGGACCCGGTGTGGCGCCTTTGAGCTGCTGATATTCTAACTGAGACAACCTTATGATGTTCTCCCACTGCACAGAGACAGCGGCAAGTACCAGTCGGGAAGGGCTAGCGCTTTCCTTAGCTCTCCTTTTATAAGCCACAATAGAAATCCTGAAAGCTTCAAACATGACCTGGGCTCTGAATATTAATATGTTCTTTATATATCTGCCATAGGCTGAAAATTGGGAAATTGCAAACTACACAGGAAAACCCATCCACTCTTTGTCATTTGTTATTCACAAACGCACAGTGCATGTACCATATTGTGAACTATGCAAGGTTACTCTCACACACTTAAAACAACCAAACAAAATCAGCCACACAATAGTGCATGGAGTATTTTTAAATGTGCACTGACTTTTAGGAACAAAAGCAATGATAAAAATCAACAGCTCTAATAATAACAACATTGTACTAAGAACATCTTTCATCTTAGAAACTCAAAATGCTTTATATGTTTAATTAACAAAAGTTTGCACTACTCCTCTAGGTAGGCAAATAATATCCCCCCCCACCCAGTGTGTGTGTGTGTATAATGTAGGTAAACACCAATAGAGAGATTATGCAACTTGCCCAAAGTGAGGCAATAGTACAACTGTCAAACTATCATAAAAGTACAGTCAATTTACCTACCCATTAGACCAGTGGTTCTCAAACTTTTTTTTCACAGACCACTTGAAAATTGCTGAGGGTCTCGGCGGACCGCTTAATGATCTTTTCAAATGTTGTGTATACCGTTCGCTAACTATTGTAAAGCATTTTGGATAAAAGTGCTATATAATAATAATTGTTTTTTTTGTTCTACAAATAAAAACACACAACACATATTTTAATATCAGTAGTCTTATCTTTCTAATATGATGGATGTGCCCTTTCTTCCCTGCCATGGCAGCCCCTGAGATTGGACTGGGAAGGAGGGGGTGGGTCTCTGCCTCTCTCTCCCACTGCAGCTGCCCCTGAGCTGGGGCTGGAAAGGAGGGGGTTCTCTCCCGCATCACAGCAGCCACAGAGCTGAAGCTGGGAAGGAGGAGGGCCTTCTCTCCCTGGTAGCTGCAGCCCTGGAGCTGGGGAAAGTCACTTGTTTCTCTAGCCGCCATACCCCTGCACATCTCAAATTCCCCCCGCCCCCTTTCTCATCCCACTGCTCCCCTCCCATCTATCCCTTATTCCCCCTAAGGCCACCACCTCATCTTAGATGTGCGTCTTCTCCAGAGTCCAGGTACCTAATTAATGGAGCCACGCCTGCATGGCTTCACTAATTAGGTGGGTGGCCCTTCAGCCTCCCATGTGCGGCTGCCCAGGCGCGCACCTTAGAGGGAACTATCCATGGACCCAGGGCCGGGTGCAAGGATGTTTCATGACCTAGGCGAAACTTCCACCTTGCGCCCCTCCCGCGCCCCCGGCCTGAGGCGCCCCCCTCCCCCGCGGCAGCTCCACCCCCTGCCCTGAGGCGCCCCCCTTGCAGCAGCTCCCCACCCCCCATCCTCCGCCCTGAGGCACCCCCCTGCCCCAGCTCACCACTGCTCCGCGCATGAGCACTCCAAGCACATTGTCGCTGCTTCACTTCTCCCGCCTCCCAGGCTTGCGGTGCCTAAGCTGATTGGCAGCCGCAAGCCTGGGAGGCAGGAGAAGAGAAGCGGCCAAGACGTGCTTGGGGAGGAGGTGGGGCAGGGTTGAGCTGCTTCATTTCTCCCGCCTCCCAGGCTTGTGGCGCCAATCAGCTTAGGCGCCACAAGCCTGGGAGGTGGGAGAAGTGAAGCAGCCATGGTGTGCTTGGGGAGGAGGCGGAGCAGGGGTGAGCTGGGGTGGGGACGAGCTGGGGTGGGGTGGCGTGCCGCGCCCCCCCCCATTATTTGTTGCAGGCAGCCCTCCCCGCACTTCCCTGCCCCAGATCCCTCCACCTAAATGCCGGCAGTGACCGGGGTGGCCGAAGATCTGGCCGCCGCAGTCGCTGCCGAAGAAAATGGCGCCCCCCAAATCCCAGCGCGGTCGCCTAAATGGTTGCACCAGCCCTGCATGGACCACCTGAATGGAACTCACGGACCACAGTTTGAGAACCACTGCACTGGACAACACTGTATCACTATGATATTAACTGCCCACACGCTGCTGAATGTTCCTGCTGTATTGAGCAAAACATATGTTACATTGTAGGCTGTCTATTGTACTTGATATAACACTGTGAAGTGCTAGGGAGAGAAGTTCCAGTAGATCATTCTGAAATGCTAGTGGAAAAACTTGGAATTTCAAAGCAATGGAAACGTAACCTTGCATAGACTAAAGAACAGAAGCTGGAGTGGAAAAAAGGAGCCTTTGGTTCATTGATGCCACTTCCTAGACTAGAATTAAAAGATGGTTTCTAGTTACTTACAAGTAGGCGAAACACGTGAACATCTAGTCTTGACTGCATTGCACAAGTCTATCTGCTCATATAAATAGAAAAGCTCTACAAAATTATTCTTTAGAGCAGTCTCGTGGCTCGCCCTCATGTTGTTCCCCTTCTACAGATTTGAGTTGGGAAGTTATAAAAAGATTCTTGTTCCTCATTCATTCAAAACACTGATTCAGTGTTCCTAAAGTGAATTGAAAAATGATTTGTCACTGATTTTTAGCAAGTAAATATTATTGCCTCTCACTGGAGGTAATGGGAGCTCTGATTAGAAATTGAGGTTTTCTGGACTTGGGGTTAATTTATTTCTGACCATGAATCTGTGCTTTGGAATCAGTTTAGTTTAATTTATCACTATGACTACGTAATTGGTGAAGGATTAAAATAAATACCTTATCTACAACTATACAATATCACATCTGTATTTTGGTAAGCATGACGTGAAACTGATGCTAAGAAGCTTTCACAAAATTAAAGATTGTGGATTATCTTAGCTCTTTTTATACTATACTTTGGTAAATATGATATTTCTGTTCTCTGTTCAACAATCCTGTGTATTAAAGTAATTTACAGTATTACATGTGGCCCAGTACGTACCTGTATCCCTTCCATTCTCCTGTTAGTGTTCTGGGAGATTAATTCTGTTTCATTTCTTCTGAAAAGAACAGAAGAAATAGGAAAAGTGAAGAAAGGTAGAGAGAGGAGAAAAAAAGGAAGGGGAGAAGAACCTATTTTCTATTCTAATCATTTAGGGTTACCATACGTCCGTATTTTACCGGACATGTCCAGCTTTTTGGTTCTTAAATCGCTGTCTGGGAGGAATTTTTAAATATCTAAAAAGACCCGGGATTTTGCCATTATTATTTTTCCCCAAAGAAGAGTGGATCATTCAAGAAAGAGAGTGAATGTTGATCATTCGAGAAAGAAAGTGAATGTTGATCACTCCAGAGAGTGCCTGCTTTTCCCCCCTAGCTCCCAGCGCTTGCACCGCGAAACAGTTGTTTCGTGTGGCTGGGAGGGAGGAGGGAGAATGCAGCATGCTCAGGGGAGGGGGCGGGGCCAGAGAGGGGATTTGGGGAAGGGGTCCAATGGGGAATGGAGGGGGCGGAGTTGGGGTGGGGACTTTGGGGAAGAGGTTGGAATGAGGGCGGGGAAAGGTTGGAGTTGGGGCCAGGCTGGGGGCCCCCGTGGAGTCTCCTCTTTTTTGAATGTTTAAATATGGTAACCCTATTCTAATCTCTCACTGGGGTGTATGATTGCCTACCAAGAGTTTATTAAAAAGAAGCATCTGCCCCATGTAGTTCTTCTTTCTCTCTCCCTCTCGTGAGGAGGAAATAGTCTGTGGATTAATAAAGTTTCTGCTGCTGTGTGTTTTTATTAAAGTATGCCTTGCACTTGGAGTGAAAAGTGGTGAGATGTGTGATGGTTCTGAGATGCTGCAGGAGTTCATTCCATCCTTTGATGGCCCCTCAGAAAGATCTGAGTCCTGCATAAATGAGCTTTGCTCTTCCAGCAGAGTATTCTCTTATACCAGAGAAGAGCCATGGTTCTTGATCAGAACATCTAGCCCAGTATCCTGTCTTCTGACATTGGCCAGTGCCAGATGCTTCAGAGGGAATGAACAAAATAGGGCACTTTCGAGTGATCCATCCCCTGTCATCTGCTCCCAGGTTCTGGCAGTTGGAGGTTTAGGAACACCCATAGCATGGGGTTGCATCCCTGATTATCTTAACTAATAGCCATTGATGAACTTATCTAATTCTTTTTGAACCCAGTTATACTTTTGGTTTTCAGAACATCCCATGGCAATGAGTTTCACAGGTTAATTGTGCATTGTGTGAAGAAGTACTTCCTTATGCTTGTCTTAAACTTGCTGCCTATTAATTTCATTGAGTGACCTGTAGTTCTTGTTATATGATGGGGTAAAAAACACTTCCCTATTCACTTTCTCCATCATGATTTTACAGTCCTCTACCATATTCCCCGCTAGTCATCTCTTTTCTAAACCAAACAGCCCCAGTTTTTTAGTCCCTCCTCATATGGAAGCTGTTCCATAACTTCTAAACCTTCTTGTTGCCCTTCTCTGTACTTTTCCCAATTTTAATATATCTTTCGTGAGATGGGATGAACAAAGTATTCAAGGTGTGGGCGTACCATGGATTTATATAGTGGAATTATAATATTTTGTGTTTTAGTATCTGTGTCTTTCCTAATGGCTCCTAGCATTCTGTTAGCTTTTTTGACTGCAACTGCACATTGAGCAAATCTTTTCAGGGAAATATCCACAATGACTCCATTTTGTATGTACAGTTGGGATTATTTTTCCCAATGTGCATTGGTTTGCACATATCAACATAGAATTTCATCTGCTATTTTGTCATCCAGTCACCCCATTTAGTGAGATCCCTTTGTAACTCTTCACATTCAGCTTTAGACTTAACAATCTTGAGTAATTTTGTATCGTCTCCAGTTTTTGCCACCTCACTGTTTGCCCCATTTTCTAAATCATTTATGAATATATTGAATAGCACAGGTCCAAGTACAGATCTTTAGGGGGCCACACTATTTACCTCTCTCCATCTGAAAAATGAGCATTTATTCCTACCCTTTGTTATCTATCCTTTAACCAGTTACTGATCCATGAGAGGGCCTTCCCTCTTATCCCACGACTGCTTAGTTTGTTTAAGAGCTTATGGTGAAGGACCTTGTCAAAGGCTTTCTGAAAGTCCAAGTACAGTATATCCACTGGATTACCCGTGTCCACATGCTTGTTGACAGCCTCTAAGAATTCTAATAGCTGGTGCAGCATGATTGCCCTTACAAAAGCTATGCTGACTCTTCCCCAACATATCATGTCTATCTGTGTCTCAGATCATTCTGTTCTTTCCTATAGTTTTGATCAATTTGCCTGGTAGTGAAGTTAGGCTTACCAGACTGTAATTGTCAGGATCGGCACTGGAGCCTTTTTAAAAAATTGGGATTACGTTAGCTACCCTGGTTCCGAGCCTTGTTCTTTTAGGTATCCCTGATCATTAAGCACCCTGACTGAGCTGAGGGGGAGGTAGAGAAGAAACTGGGAAAAGGACAAGGACAGGCTAGAGGGGTGTGACACTTCTCAAGGTGCCTGGGATAGTGAGTCACTATGTTACCCCCCAACTTAGAGAGAGAGAAAGAGAGACTTGCTGGTGCTAAACTGGGTGTCAGCTCTCTGACACCACCAGCCAATTAGTCACCCAAATAATCTCCTCATGGCTCTCCCAGCTCTTACTTTGCCTTGCAGGTTAACATCTGGTGTACCCCAGTCTCCAAGCTTCTCTGAAGCATCCGTCTGCAATGTCCAGCCCCTACCATTGGACACTCACAGTAATGTGTGAGTCCCAAGAGAACAGCATACACTCAGCTTGATTGGTACAACTCCAGATCATGGATATATAGAGCTATAGTGAAACAATCCTACATTTATTATCAAAGATTAAGATTTAAGAAATAATGAGTAAGGATAATGAGTGGAAACAGAAATGGTTACACATATAATGGAAAAACATAAAATGCAATCCTAGGTCTACACTTATTTAATGGTTACCTCTCCTATTTAATAAAGTAGATTTTGTCCCAAGAGTTCAGTCTTTGACAGAGCTTCTGGTTTTCAGTCATAACCAGGATCCAAGTTTTCATGAACAACCCACACCATTCAAGGGATTTCCTCCATGACTGGATGACAAAGTGCTTTACTTGTCCCCTAGTTATAGTCCAGTAAACCTTTGAAGAGCCCTTCTGTTGTTTGTTCTTCCATGTGCTGACCCCCGTGTTGACATCATATTCTCATGGTGACTTGGAATGCAAATGTAGCTCCCACTGTGTTTGGCTTACAGTGCTTAATTTACATCAAAGATAGGAGTGAATAGACATGCTTTTGTCTGGCAGAAAACCTGTTTATTACCTTTGCCCTGTTACATGGTTTAAAATATATTTTAGTAGGTACACATAACTTACACAAAAACAACGAGGAGTCTTTGTGGCACCTTAGAGACTAACACATTTATTTGGGCATAAGCTTTCATGGTCTATAACCCACTTCAACTCCTCGTTGTTTTTGCTGATACAGACTAACATGGCTACCCCTCTATAACTTACACACCATCTGTAGATACATCTCACAATGCTTATGATGACTAGTGTGTCACTGTGGCTTTCATTTAATGCCTTAATGACATTATCTGTGGATAAATGATATCAAAGTGTCATGTTAGATGTAGTGAGTTTATCAGGTCTGATAGGAGTTGCTGTTATAGAATGGTGAACCCTGGCATTGAGAGGTTCTGAGAGTTTCAAGGGTCCTGGGCAGAAGAGTCTATAACTCCTAGATAATATTTCCCTCGGAACCTGCAGTGGAACATAGGATTCCTGAGTCACAACATTACTTCCTTTGTTGCATAAGTTGAAGGTATGTAGTGAGTGAGGCAGGAGATTGCAGGAAGAGTAAGGATGGACTCATGGTTAAGGTAATTAAATGCCACCCTGGAGAATTGGATTCTATCTCTGCTTGCCACAGATTTCCTATGTGATTTTGGATAAGTCACTTAACCAAAACTTTTCACAGGCAGCCACGGTGTTATTCATTTTATGGGTGGCCAACTTGAGATCCTGAGGTCTAATTTGCAGAAGTGCTGAGCACTCACAACTGAAATAGACATCCATGAGAGCTGAGTTTTAAACATGTAAAGTGCTATATAGTGCTGTGTACTCTGAAAAAATCAGATCGCAAGTTGGGCAACCAAAGTTATTGGGCACTTTTGACCTTTAATTTCTTGGTATCGCAGCTCCCCATCTGTGAAATAGGGATACTCACCCCTGACCTCACAGGGATGTTATGAAAATTAATTAATTAATTTGAAATGTGCAGAAATTATAGTGATGAGTTCAGTAGAAAAGCCCAGGAGGAAATTTGTAATTCTGTGTTCAGAGCGGGGTCTGAATAGTATGCAGTAAATAAGGCTGCAGTGGAATTTCGGTAGTGGTTTAGAGACAATCCACTGTGTCAGTGTGGACAGCCACAAGCTATGACACACATTGTTGAAAACTGCAACTGAAGTCTTTGTGCCTTGAACATCCTTGATAAGAACACTGTGGCTTGGCTTGACCGGATCGCATATGCCAAATAAATAATAAAAAGGCACAGGGCCACATGTTGAACAATGAGGAGAAAACAAAATATTGAATAACAGCTAATAAAGTGAGTCACATCCATTCTGTGCACTAAAAGAAGCAGGAGACCTGTGGTCATTTAATTAAATACACAATCATGATGTATAAGCACAAGGAGTCAAATTATTTCTGTTCTTTTCTAACTTTTGAGTGCTTGATTTTGCAATGTGAACAGACTTTTCATGTCAATTGTTCTCCCCCCCCCACCCCCCTTTAATGGATTTGGATATATTATAAATCAGACATTGGAAATGGTTGCTTGAGAAATACAATTGCATTTTCTGTTCAAACGAGAAGTCATGGATGCTACCTAGGAATGAATGTAATCTGGCTTCCTAGCAACTATGAATATTCAAAATAGTAAACATTGTTCCCCTGTGAAAGCTGATGAACTGTATGTGAATTGTTTTTTCTGTGACAGGGAGCTCATTAGAAATTTGATGTTATTAGCAGTTTTCCTCAAATTGCAAATCTCCATCATACCAGTATTATGGTAATGATGAAATTAAATTAAATTAGCATATCGTATACCATACTGCAAAAATGGGAATATATTATAGTAATACAAGGCAACAGATAATTGCTATCTTAATAAGAATTTGTCCTCAGCAAAGATAATCCAGATTGTTTCTTCTTTCTATCATCATGGACAAAATTCATTCTTATTAGTGAAATCCTCATATTTTGTAAATCCAGTCACAAGTTCCACTTGGTTATATGAAACTGTTTTCTCAAGCCTAAATATACTTCATTCTGCACTGACAGTCAGTGTACTTGTCTAAAAGCTACCGACCTGCATATTAATGTGCACATCACGTTTGTGCATGCTTTTGGCACCTGATCCATTGAATGAGCTTTGGATCAGGCCCCTGGTTACTCAGGTGCTTACTGTGTATATTTCACACAAATCTTAAGTACTCTCCATACTGGGTTCTCAAGCTTCCTTTTTTGCAAAAATCATATGACTGTTCAACTGTATTCACTAAAATAAATGTTTTCCCTAGTATTTGATTTAAAAAAAAACAACTGAGGGTTTAGGGGAATAATTTGATTTGCAGATATGTTTTCTATTTCTGTCTAATATTTTCCAGGCCTAGTGAAATTATTGGGTTGCTAAATTTACATTCACATCCACTCACTACTTGTTTTGTTTTTTATCTCTCCCCTTGCAGTTCCTCCATGGTTTTTAAATCACCCTTCAAACCTCTATGCCTATGAAAGTATGGACATTGAGTTTGAATGTGCTGTTTCTGGTAAGCCTGTCCCTACCGTGGATTGGATCAAGAATGGAGAAGTGGTCATTCCTAGTGATTATTTTCAGATAGTGGTAATTATCTGACTTTTGTCATTGCAAATTCACTATTAGACTTAAAGTATGTTTTTATTTCTCATTTGTTCATTCTTTTCATAACCAGTGTTTTAACTAGTTTAGCAGAAGCAGGAAACATCTAAGCAAAACAGATTAAATCTCTCTTGCCTCCTGGTGGACAAAGGGATATGGCACCAGAGTGCTCTATTATGGTCTGACCCAAAGCCCATTGAAGTCTTCCCACTGATTTCACTGGGATTTGGATCAGGCCCTTACTCTTTCGTTCAACAGTAGTTTAGATTTTTGTTTAGGATCTCCTCAAGCACAGAACATTTACCATAACTTCATGTCACATTTTCAATTAAATTATTATTATTTATCACCTGTTATTGATAAAGTGCCATCAGTGTCTCCTATGATGCTTTACTACAGACAAAAAATGATGAATCCACGCGCTGAGGAAATTACACTTTCAGATGTAAGTTAGTAAGGGATGACAAACAAAGGGAAGGAAGTGACTGTGGGAGGATGAAGAATACAACAGTGGTCAATCATCAACTGTGCTTATTGTTAAATGCACAACTTCTTAGTCTGTCCTTTTAAAAATAGATATGTTTAAATCTGAAGATAGTGGATCAACAATTACAATGGAGGTTAGTGATACTTCACACATCGGCATGAGCAAAGGGGTAAAGCCTTTCTAGCTAGAGAAAACGGGCTGTGAGCCACAATGCAGCAGTGGGGATAATCTCGGACAAAGGGGAAACAGGGCTTAATATCTTCAAGCCTCTGTTTTAAGGATACGCTACTGTACATATTTTAAGTAATCATAAGTGAGAAAGGTAAATGTCTTAGAAGAGAGCTAACAAATGCCATCTGGAATTCACAGAAGTGTGCAGATCTTGCAGCTTCTTAGCATTTTCTTCCCCTGCGTAATTTCATTTGGAACCACAGGAGTTAAAAGTGAAACAGATATTTCTGCCACAGGTATGACATTCAGCTGGTATCCCTCCCTACATTGTTTTCAAATCTGTTTTAGAACATATTTGCAGAACTTGATCTTTCAGTGACGATCCATCAGTTTCTTCAAATGCAAAGTATTTTCACCACAGTTAAATTAATAATGATAATGGTCATTTGACATGTACACAATTTTGTCGCCATAGCATATAATTGATAGTGTGATATCATGTCACATTCCCATCTTTTATTGCACAAATAGCATTATATGTGAGGCATTAAAAGTTAAACATCAATGGTGGAATTTTCAAAAGCATTGGCCTAAATACTCTCATGAAAGTCAACAAGAGTTTTATCATTGATTTCAATGGGAGCAGAGTTGAGACACTGCAGAGTGCTTCAGAAAATCCCGTCCCCAATATGTCTATCTTTTGTTGCAGCATGATAAAAATATCCACAGGCCATGAGATAATATTGTTCTTTTGATGACTTTGGCATAAGAAGGTTAACATGCCTCATTCACATAGATCAGATTGCAATATTTAATGCCAATTTCCTAGTGAATGCACATTCTAATCAATAAAATGGACTACGTTCCTGTAAATTAAACATCTTCCAATGAAGAAAGGTTGGTTTTTACCATATTTTTCTTGTGGAGAATATTTATTCAGTTATATGGAATCACAAGTTCGTGCTACTTTACACAGCATCACTATTTGTTATGAGGAGGATCAGACAGCAATAAGTGTACTTGCCAAGGAATGGAAAGTCCCTTTATTATTATTATAATGGGGAGGGGAATTATCCTTTCAATTTTTATTTCCTGAAGAAATATTTATAGCAAGGGAATCTCTCTTGCAGCATTTTCTTATGTAAAGAATTGTCCCTTAGAAGCCAACATTTGCCACATCACTTAATTCTGCTTGTGCTAGCAGCAGCTAAAACTGAAATCCTGCGCACCAGCAGCACACATTGAGTAACTCTTCTGTTGCTGTGGGTCTTTGGGTCTCATGTCATGATGTAGGATCTGACCTTAAGAACACTGTTTGTACACAAGGTACAAAAGTTGGAAGTTCTTTTATATCTCCCCTGCTGCAAAAAGCCAACGCAAAGCTCTATTCACCACTCAAGTCCCTCTCTAGCTTTTAATATGGGGTTTAACTGTTGCATAGGGGGTTGAGCTGGCCCTTCTCTGTACCAAAGTGAATAAGGACAAGCACCATCATTGTAACAGAGTGGTGCAAAGAGAACAAAAGGAATCAGTTGATTCCAATGAACGTGCATTTTATTACAATCCACCGGAGTCAAAGACAATATGAACGGAGGCTGAGGTTTCCTAATACTCTCTGCTCTTGTTTCACAAACAAAATATTATTGAAGCTCCTTAGCAAGTGTCATTCAGTTTGACAGTTTTGTCTAATTATTTCCCTCCCCTTCCTCTCTCCCCTCTTTGTCTCTCTAGGGTGGCAGCAACTTGCGGATTCTGGGCCTCGTAAAGTCAGATGAAGGTTTTTACCAGTGTGTAGCTGAAAATGATGCTGGGAATGCACAGACCAGTGCACAGCTAATCATCCCTGAGCCGGGTAAGATACAAAGGACACAGAGAATCATATCAGTGATTAATACAATTAGCATAAATCCTAGTTGGGCACCTAATGTCGTCGTCCCCCCGCTGCCTTCACCACTTCACGTAGCCATGTTAACAAATATTTAGCTAGCTGGGTGGCTTGACTTGTAACAGTGTGTTTCTTCTTAGCATTAGGGGAGATGCAGGTCTGTCTTGGTGTAACCTTGAGACTTTCTGTCACTGAGACAATTACAGATGCTAGGTGCATCCCAGAAGTGACACTGGAGGTCAGAATCTCAGCATGAAAAATCAAAGACGGTGTCTTCCCTTTCAACCACTGGGTTCATCTTGCTGAAATATGAGAAGAGGCTGGGGATTATAAAGGGCCAGGGGGAGAGTGTGGGGGTGGGGGGGAGATGGAAGAAACAGTCCATACAGAATGGAGAATAAAATACTGTATGGTTCCACTTTGAACACACAGAATATTTGTCATAGGGGAAAAGGTAAGTGAAATTTAGCCCTGTGATAGCGGGGGTAGCAAAGAGTCCTGACTGAAAGGCTGGTGTCCCTTATACATCAAGGGAACAAAAGTGTGTTTCTGTGGCACAGAAATGAATAGTTTCGCAAGAATTATAAACTGTCCTTTCTTGTGCCAATACTGGTGGGGTTTGTTTCTTTATGGAATATTAAACTGTAAATACATAAAAACTATGCATTCATTTTAAACCAGATAAGGTAAAACATTTCTAAATGCCTTTAATGTGCTTTCTGTGTTTTATATGATAGTTGTTTACTTGAAGTGGATTCTGCTGTATTTGTTAATTATGTAGAATTGTGGAATATTCAGAAATATAGGCCACATGTACACTTGGAGCTAGGGATGTGATTCCCAGCCCAGTAGAAATACTTGCTCTAGCCTCACTGAGCTAGTGTGCTACAAATAGCAGTGTCGCTGCGGTAGTACGACAAGTGTCATGGGCTAGACACCTCCAGTAGAAACCCACCTGGACCCCATAGGTACATATTCGGGGTGGGTGCCCATGCGGCAATAGCTATGCTACTATTTTTAGCATGCTGGCTCGATGAGAGCTAGCACAGGTATGTCTTTGTGAGCTGGGAATCACCACCCTCGTTTGTAGCGTTGTAGCGTCGATGCAGCCTCACACCCTGACCTGGACTGGAAAAAGTAGGAAATTGGTAGTTCATAGTTGTTGATAGATTTTAAAACCAGAAGGGACCACTTTGATCATCTTGTTTGACCTGTTTTATAGCCCAGGCTATAGAATTTGTTTTTGAAAAGTGCGCACAGAATCATTTTAAAATTGTAAAGCTTTACTTAAACTCTGCCATTATTTGAAAAAAAAAACCAGTGTTCTCCAGTAATGGCCCATAACTGCAGTAACACGCCCACCCACTGTAGTGTTTTAGACCAGTAATATGGAACACTCTAATAACATTGTAATGTGATGTTAAAGACCATCGATTTCCTGAAAGGCTTTGATGCTGCAAGCCTTTGTCCTGTGGGCAGTAGAATGCCAGGTAGTTGCACTGCAATGCAAATGCAAGTAGTGACTCCAGCTGGGCACAACAAAGGTTAACTGCTAGGTCCAATGCTCCACACTGAGTAGTTCTAAGTCTCCAGTCCCTGGCATAACAATTCCCTTACAACAAGTACACGGTAAACAGAAAAGGGAACAGGACCAAGGGCCTTTCTCTCTGTTTGTTCCTGAGTACAGAATGAATGACTGCCTGAGCTCAAATTTTAAACCTCTTAGCAGTTTGTCACTCCCATTCCCTCTCCCTTGCTATCCAATCCCTCCTTCATTCACTCATTGTTTCTCCGACCAACCCATGTCCAAAATGCAACACCAGCAGCACCTGGGGAAGGCATGGATCACTTCCCAGACCTCACCCCGAGCCAGCTTCCTTGTGCAATAATCCCCCACTGTGAACTGTGCCTGCTAGCAGGGGATGCAGCTATGCACTGACATTGCTTAATGGGAACCCTGGACAGCGCCATGATTTTCATTGTCCTTGTGCTAATGAGACGCTTCACATGCAACTCTCCTCTTAGGCCTGACTCATGCTATTAGTAGACTGGATGTCTGCACAGCAGGATCAGGCTACACTTGTGCTCCCTGTATGGCTCATCACTTTTTACTTGGCCTTTATGCACTCTACACTCGCACAGTGCAGAATCAAGCCAGATGAGTATTTCTCTCCTGTGCAGAGTCACCAGTGGCTAGAAAAGGTGTTACCTTTCCTCTGGGGAAAACACAAACATAAGAAGGTGCTTAAAGAAAAAACCTTGGCACAGTAACTATACATAGCATATAACAGGGTTTCTTTAGGTATGTTAGCAACAGGAAGAAAGTCAAGGAAAGTGTGGGCCCCTTGCTGAATGAGGGAGGGAACCTAGTGACAGAGGATGTGGAGAAAGCTAGTGTACTCAATGCTTTTTTTGCCTCTGTCTTCACAGACAAGGTCAGCTCCCAGACAGCTGCACTCTGCAGCACAGTATGGGGAGTAGGTGACCAGCTCTCTGTGGAGAAAGAAGTAGTTCGGGGCTATTTAGGAAAGCTGGACGAGCACAAGTCCATGGGGCCGGATGCGCTGCATCCGAGGGTGCTAAAGGAGTTGGCCGATGAGATTGCAGAGCCATTGGCCATTATCTTTGAAAAATCATGGTGATCGGGGGAGGTCCTGGATGACTGGAAAAAAGCTAATGTAGTGCCCATCTTTAAAAAAGGGAAGAAGGAAGATCCAGGGAACTACAGGCCAGTCAGTCTCACCTCAGTCCCTGGAAAAATCATGGAACAGGTCCTCAAGGAATCAATCCTGAACCACTTAAAGGAGGGGAAAGTGATCAGGAACAGTCAGCATGGATTCACCAAGGGCAAGTCCTGCCTGACTAACCTAATTGCCTTCTATGACGAGATAACCGGCTCTGTGGATGAGGGGAAAGCAGTGGATGTGCTATTTCTGGACTTTAGCAAAGCTTTTGATACAGTCTCCCACAGTATTCTTGCCAGCAAGTTAAAGAAGTCTGGGCTGGATGAATGGACGGTAAGGTGGATAGAAAACTGGCTAGATGGTCAGGCTCAACGGGTAGTGATCAATGGTTCCATGTCTAGTTGGCAGCCGGTATCAAGTGGAGTGCCCCAAGGGTCGGTGCTGGGGCCGGTTTTATTCAATATCTTCATTAACGATCTGGAGGATGGTGTGGACTGCACCCTTAGCAAGTTTGCAGATGACACTAAACTGAGAGGAGTGGTTGATACGCTGGAGGGTAGGGCTAGGATACAGAGGGACCTAGACAAATTAGAGGATTGGGCCAAAAGAAATATGATGAGGTTCAACAAGGACAAGTGCAGAGTCCTGCACTTAGGACGGAAGAATCCCATGCACTGCTACAGACTAGGTACCGAATGGCTGGGCAGCAGTTCTGCAGAAAAGGACCTAGGGGTTACGGTGGACGAAAAGCTGAATATGAGTCAACAGTGTGCCCTTGTTGCCAAGAAGGCTAATGGCATTTTGGGTTGTATAAGTAGGGGCATTTCCAGCAGATCAAGGGATGTGATCATTCCCCTCTACTCAGCACTGGTGAGGCCTCATTTGGAGTACTGTGTCCAGTTTTGGGCCCCGCACTACAAGAAGGATGTGGATAAATTGGAGAGAGTCCAGCGGAGGGCAACAAAAATGATTAGGGGGCTGGAGCACATGACTTATGAGGAGAGGCTGAGGGAACTGGGATTGTTTAGTCTGCAGAAGAGAAGAATGAGGGGGGATTTGATAGCTGCTTTCAACTACCTGAAAGGGGGTTCCAAAGAGGATGGATCTAGACTGTTCTCAGTGGTAGCAGATAACAGAACAAGGAGTAATGGTCTCAAGTTGCAGAGGGGGAGGTTTAGGCTGGATATTAGGAAAAACTTTTTCACTAGTAGGGTGGTGAAGAACTGGAATGGGTTACCTAGGGAGGTAGTGGAATCTCCTTCCTTAGAGGTTTTTAAGGTCAGGCTTGACAAAGCCGTGGCTGGGATGATTTAGTTGAGTTTGGTTCTGCTTTGAGCAGGGGGTTGGACTAGATGACCTCCTGAGGTCCCTTCCAACCCTGAGATTCTATGATTCTATGATTCTATGATAACCCCACTGATATTTAGATGGGCAGCTGGGATCAGAATGATATAATGGTACCTAAAAATAAGTTAATCCCTATTAAACATCATAACGGGGGGAAAGAGGTTATTTGTGGGGCAGGAGGGTTTGATTTTTTTTAAAAGCTGAATCTTGCATTTAGCTCATGCTTCTGGAATATATTTAGACAGGTGCAACCCTGAAGAAAAGGGGCCACCGTGAAGTGAAATGTAGTTCTATTTCTCAATAGGACCAGTCTAAAGGAAATGGGATAATTCATTACGGTTTCCACCTAGATGTTCAAATGCTGTCAGTAAATTCTGTACTTTCGGTCAGCGTTTATTATATTTGGCATTGGATTAGAATGAAAGTAAAAGAAAATGAAGGCAAAATCCTAAAGAGCTACGGGATACTATTGTAACTGTCTCCATTTCCCTTTATAAATGATGGATTACTTTTTCCTGGCTATTTAATCAGATCTTCAAACAATGCCACTCCAATTCCTCTGAGATGTGGAGAAGGCCAGCATGCACAGATGGCAGAGAAGCCAGCTATAAATATAAATTAAGTGCTGGGGCCGACCATGGTGGGAAGCACATCGCCCTCTCTGTTTAAATTTAGTCAATATATGGTCACCATATCTTTCACACTCAGTGTGAGCTCTGCACTGCACAGCTGTTCAGTTTTGGCCTGTCCACAGGCCTCAAACTAAGGGTTACCCCTAGCAACCGTGACAATCTGCTTCTTGCTAAGGCATAGACAATGACCTGTTAAATCCAGTATTCTCTGTTGGTGAGTATTTACGAGAGCCTAATGAAGTTTCAATATAGTCTTTTATAAATAGTTATATACCCCTTTTTGTAACCACTAATTTTGAGGGAACAGTGTCCAAGACATGTAAAAGACCTAACAGAGTTTTCTTTTTCCAATAGCCAGGATCAGGATTATCAAAAAGCCCCTTAGATAAATTAATACTCTTTTTATTCCCTAAAGTAACATTATGGGGAAAATAAATAGATGACCATTTATCCTCCATGAGATTCTTAAAATCAGGGGTACTGGCATTTTAGTTAGTTGCAAATATTCTTGGCCAGCCTATTAATTTAAAAGTTGGAGTGTCATCTATTCAATGGCTGATACGTAGTTTATTGGAGATATCCAGTATAATATCTGGTAGGGGGTAAATCGGAAGATCTTAAGATTCTTTTCTGTCTCTAGTTACTATGATCCTGCTCTGATACCAAATCTTGCTGTTGTCATTACACAAACATGCAGCTTGTTCATCTTATTCTGACCTGATTTAACAGCAGTTACTCCTGGTTTACAGGAGTAACACCACCGATGTTAACTATAAAACCAGTGTGAGATCTGATTCAGACCCATAAATTATGTTCAGTGTAAATACTATGGTATCCTGAGTTGAAACTAGACAACACTGAAATGAGTAATGCAAGCTAATGGGTTTACACAGATTATAACCTTTTACGTCTAGAATTCCAGATGGGGTTATAAGATGTTAAATGCTATTTAAATATATATTGGTTAGACATTGGGGAGCAAGAGAGCCTCCTGGGAAAATTAACTGAAATTATAGCTTTTAGCTGCAATTATAGTTATGGAGGCATTGTATTTAACATTATGTTATGAACTATATGAGATAGAAATATGATATATGCATAGTTTATAATACATGGTTTACTCAACAAATTGAAGTCTAGGACTTTGGACTATAGGATACTTTGGGCAAATAAATCTTGGGTTAGGGTTCTTTTTCTTTCATTTCATCATCTTTGAAATACATATTGGAGAAATTGCTCTTCTTTCCATAATGAAGGCTGCAATCATTGTCCTGTTATAACCATCTCCTTTGCATCCCTTAGAAAAAAAAATTGTTTCCAAAATGTTTAACTCATCTTCTGCAGCTCAGCTTCCCTGTGTTCTTCAGCCTCCCCTTATGCTCCCAGGATAACCTGTTTTGTTCCTGCTCCCACTAAAGAAGAGCCATCCCTATGGACCTTTTATAATCTGTAGGATCTGCTGCTAGAGGTTTGCTAGAATAAAGCCCCCTCTATGTACTTCATAAAGAGAACAGGATGGTTAATAGTGAAGTTTTTGTTAGTGAATTATTTATTTTTAGAACTTAAAAAAACATCATTTGTACATCTAAAAATGAAACATGATGGACATGCATAACTGCAGATATGATGGACATGATCCCAGAGGAAAATTCTCCCCAAAGAACTTGCAAACAATTATTTTCATACTTTCACTCAGATCGATTCTTCAAATAGCTTGGTGGGGGAGGGAAAGAAGCAGTGGGAGGAGAATTATTTACTCCATAGCGTGCAAGAACAGATAAAGAAACTAGCCAATATAATCCTGAAATAATGAACTCACATAAATGGATAATTGTCAACTATGGTTCTTTAATAAATTCCTTGCTAGCCAAATTTTAACTTAAGGATATATACTTTACCATGTATGCGTGAGAATATTATTTACCATTGGTAGCTCCAGACATTATAAGTAGCTAACTTGAAAACAGAAAGATAAAGAAAATCATCTGTTATATAAAATAACTAGACAACAGGAAAGTATATGGGCTATTTATGTTACACAGGGGGGATATACTGTATTGGAAATATTTTAAAAATCAGTTATTATGTGTCCATCCACAGCTACAGGAAATGGGAGAGGCAGTTTCAAACTACAGACTCTGAAGCATTGAGGGTTATAAAGAAAATGTTTGGCAAGCTTTACTTCAATTTCACAATTTCAGATGTTTATATGTGAAAGGTCATGGTGTTGTAACCATGGGGGTCCTGACCCAAAATGGGATCATGATGGCAGGGGGGTTGCAAACTTGTAGGGGTGTCCCAAGATTGCCACCCTCACTTCTGTGCTGCCTTCAGTGCTGGGCTCTGAAAACAACACCCTCCAAGCTTCCTGCAGTTAGAAGAGGTTCCTGGAGGCAGAGGAGAATAAGATCTCCCCCATGCTGCTGGGAGTGCCCCAGCCAGGGCGCCTAGCTGCTGGTCCATGCCAGAGATAGATTAAGGCATGGACTCCTGCCAATTTGCCCCTCCCCACCAGGAAAAATGGGTGCCCCAGCCCTGGAAGAAGCCCTAGGGCAGAAGCCCCTACTGGATCACCCCAAGCACCAAGAGGTTCCACGGGGGGAGGAAGCCCAGAGCCCGGGCTGCCCCAGATGGAGCAGTGGAGGAAGTCTGTTGCCCGATCTTTAGATTGTGTATTAATTATGTTGATTACTTAAGAATCCCCAGTTATTACTTTGAGGGTTGACAGGTTCTTGTCCCAAGGTCAGGCCCAGTATTATTTTAATTATTATATAGTTGGGAACCCCGATGTGCACAGTTGCAACACTCACACTATCAGAACTCTTTTATATTTACAAATATAGTTTATTTAGTCACAAACACCTCAACTCAGTCAGGTAGATAGAGATAATACAGAATGTACATCTGCACATCCATATACTCACACCATCCCTTGTAGAACAACCTGAAATGTTAGCCATTGTCTTTTTCATCACCATCACGTTTCCCATCATCACCAGTGGCCAAAATTCTGGCACCTCCCAAGGGCTACATCTCCTTATCCGACCGCCCCTGGGCTGGGATGCCACTTTTATAATATGTTATGCTGAAACCGCTATGTTCTATGCATATTCAGTAGGGGATTTTCCCCCTTTTCCTTATTTGTATTTCCTCACCTTACTAATGTTGGACTGTCTTTTTTCTATAGATTACTATATCAATGATTTCAATTTATTATCGTATATGCAATTCGTTACCATGGCCCTTTTGTGGTTAGGTATCACATTTGTTATTTCTGTCTCAAACGGTTATTTCAGTTATTTCTAACTTCCATGTTATAGCTCAGTGGTTTGAGCATTGGCCTGCTAAACCCAGGGTTATGAGTTCAATCCTTGAGGAGGCCACTTAGGGATCTGGGGCAAAAATCAGTACTTGGTCCTGCTAGTGAAGGAAGGGGCTGGACTCAATGACCCTTCAGGGTCCTTTCCAGTTCTATGAGATAGGTATATCTCAATATATTATTGTGGTGTACCTGTTAAGTTTAATAGTGTATGAACTTAGAAAGCCCCCTATGCCAACCTACTTCAACACATCCTTTATGTTAAAGGTTGCAGCCATATATGGATCTTATGCTTTAGCTCATCGCCATCTATCTAGGTGAAAGGTCCCAAACGTGTATGCTAACTTTGCATTAGCTGAACCTACAGGATGTGGCCTGTAAGTCCCTTGTGTTACAGCCAAAATATAGTCTAATATAAACCTATTATAATAAAACAAATAATCAAGCTCATAAGAAAATAAGAAACATATAAGAAAAGATATATAGGCAAGCAAGCAGGCTAGCCTTAGATATATCTCATGTACCTGTTGTGTACGTCAGTTCATTGCCAGGACACTTCTGTAGTTGACTCATGTACCTGAGGACAGAACTTCCCTTTAAATTCTATTTTCAGCTCCCCAAATACTTGGGGTTTTTCACTGGGCCATTTATCTGTTCAAAGTTCATAGGCCTCAAACCTTGTGCTAACCTGCTGATGCTAATGTCTTACAGGATACAGACCTGTAGGTTTCTTGCATTATTGCTGAATATAATGCAAAGCAGAATATAATGCAAAGTAGTGAATATAATAAAGGCAAGCTAGCCCACTGGGCTATAAGCTCCCAGCTGGAGTGGCAGGGGGCAGAAGACCCGAGCCTGGGCTGCCCGTGCCCCAGCTTCAGCCACTGGGAGTGGAAGCCCCCGGGGAGGATATACCACCCTCATTTCTGCGCTGCCTCTGGAGGTGGGACTGATCTCCCCACCAAGAGTGGCCGTGCAGGGGAAGGACAACTCCTGTCCCTCCCCAGCATGACCAGACTAGCAGCTAGGAGCCCTGGGATCCCAGCAGCAAGGGAGATCAGATTTCATGGCCGTTAAATTGGTAGGGCCCTACCCTACCAATGCGCCAGGTTGCAATGTCTGGAGTGGGAAGCCACGCCCAGCCCCGTGGGGCAGAAGCTGCCACTCTCAAGCCACCCTCCCCCCTTTCTCTGGACCTTCCTCCTAACTAGGCCAGGTTTAGTGTTGCAGTGCTGGGGCAGAGGGTGCGGCTGCAGCTGGTTGTTGCCCCCTTGTCAATTTAGTATAGGGTACTGTGACATCCTGACACCCCAGTATTCACCACTGCCCTGTAATTAGGATATGCCTTATACAACATGTTGGGAGGATAAAAACATCCACAAGTTAGCTTTCAGGTATGACAGTAAAAAGGTCAAACAATGTTAATGGTTTATTGAGGAAATGCACACAAGCACAAGGATTACCCCAGGAACTGTGTACAATAGAAACCTCTCAGAGATAGCATTATGCAATGGGAACTGTTTGACCCAGAGCTTTCCAGAAAGTGAGGAGAAGATATAAAAGGGGGAAAATGACATCATGGGGGGACCTCACTCTCCCTACAACAATACACCTGGAAACACCCGAGGAACAAAGACTGAACTGTGGGAAGTAATGGTCCCAGGCTAGAAGCCAAGGCAGCTTGGGCCTTAAGAATCTGCCAGTCTTTTTATCATTCAGGGTGAGAATTTGCTAATTTATGTCCTACCTGTCTAGTATGTTAAGCTCACTTTGCGGTTTTTGTTTATTTACTAAGGTCATCTGCTTTGATCTGTTTACTATCACTTATAACCACTTAAAATCTATCTTTTGTAGTTAATAAATTTATTTTGTTTTGTCTCTAAAGCTCATACTTGGGGCAGAAAGCTGTTGCATACCTCTCTCCATATTGAGGGAGAGGGTGAATTTTATGAACTTACTCTGTATGGTTCTCTGTGCAATGCAAGATGCTACAGTTTTAGGTTTACACTCCAGAGGAGATGTGCACTTGCATGCTGGGCAATTCCTTTAGAGCTGATCTCAGCATCTATGTGAATATAGCTGCAGCTGGATGTGTGTCTACCAGTGTGTGTGTGCAGGAAGGGGGCTTGAAAGCCTGTCACAGCAGCACAGAGTAAGGGGAATCCAGGCTGGTGGGACAGCGGGGCTCAGTGATGCTACATTGACTCTGTTCTCACTGTTTTTAGCCTTATATTCAAGTTTCCCCATATTTTTCTCAAGGCCAGCACATTTAACAGACAAACCCTCACATTTTTCCTCAGAGGAAGGAAGAATGAGCTGGAGTTTGTCATCTGTGATGTGCAAAGGGACTAGAAAAGTTTACAATGCTATTTCCTGTAAGTTAGCCAGAGGTAGAGTGGTACAGGAGGAGGAGTGGGAATTACAGGAGAGCTCTCAGAAGTTGCAGTGCATGCAGGAAAAGAATACGTTTTATCGCCTTGCCTTCTCTTTGTATGTTGATAATACAAACTTTTTCTAGAGGTGTTTTTTGACAGAGTTGTATGAGTGAGTGGTCTAACTCTGGCAGGTGGGAGCTAGGGCCATCTCTCTCAATGCGTATACTAATTAATAGCGGGTGTATTAAGAATATACTATGTCATTATCAAGCCTGGAATCCTGCTTCCATCAGTGGCTACTAAGTGAAGCTTTAGGGGAAAGCAAAAAGCCCTAATAACATAAAGCATATAGCCAGGTGTACACTGTCATAAATGGGATGTGGAATGGCTTCCTGAACCCATCATGACCTGTTTATGTCCTGAAACTAGAGAGTTGATTGCCTTTGTCTAGTATGCATACATAGCTAGTGTGCTGTTCAAGTGTAAAGCACCGTATAAGCAGTAATATTAATGATAAATATACATTTTGTTTATGTATGTTATGGCGGCCTTCACCATAATATCATGACTGTGAATTTATAAAATGAAACCATGCAAAAATGCCAAGTTAGCCAAATACTTTTTGGCGTAAAACATTTCCACTTAAGTTGCCTTGTGACAGAGCCCAGCCTAAAACTATCTGAGCTGAAAGCCTGATAGAAGATGGGTGCCTTGCTGAAGGCTACCAATTTCAGGCTGTAGCAGGCCATCACAAGGAGCAATTTCCAGAGTCCATTTTCAAAAGCGACTGTAGTGAGGCGGATGGGCCTCCCTTCCCCGGGGTGAGTGAGGGAGCGTTACCCGCCCCTGGGAGGGCGGAGCCTAAGCCTCCCCATCCCCCTTGCTGGAAGGAGAAGGGCAGGGCCGGAAGTATAAAAGACCAGACTCGCAGCCCATTCGGGGGGAAACCTGCAGAGGAGAAGGACGTCCCGCTGGTTCCAGAGCAGCTCGAGGCAGATCTCCTGCCTATCCTGGTCCACACTCCAGACGCGGACGATGACTGGCCTGGAGTGCCCGCTGCTGTTTACCCGGAGGAGCTGGACAATGCCTGGACGCAGGAGGTACCCACCCCAGGGGAGGCAGGATGTGGCCCAGGGGCATCTGCCGTAGGAATGGCTGCAAAGCCCAGACCCCCAGCGTCGGCATGTTGCGGCTGGATCCCCGCCGACCCCGGGGCAGCTGACTCTACCCCTGCCAGGGCCCTGGGCTGGGACGCGGTGGAGTAGGGAGGGCCCACATCCCCTTGCCCCTCCCCCTGGGTGGCTGACCCTCCTTCATCTGCAAAGGGCTCTCACTCTGAAGAGAAGTGGCCCCAGCCCCCTTAAGACTGTGTTGTTTGCTGGCTGCCTGAGCTCTGCAAGCCCAGGCCCCAGCCTATCCCTCAAGACTGTGTTGTTTGCTGGCTGCCTGAGCCCCGCCCAGGCTATAGCCAGCCCCCTTAAAACTGTCGGGGGACGGGCTGCCCAGGGCCGCCCAGAGGATTTAGGAGGCCTGGGGCAAAGCAATTTTGGGAGCCCCTTCCATCAAAAAAAAAGTTGCAGTATTATAGAATTCTATGTTCTTGTGGGGGCCTGGGGCAAATTGCCCCACTTGCCCCCCCCCTCCCATCTGGGCAGCCCTGGGGCTGCCTGAGCCCAGGCAAGCCCAGTAAGCAGGTAAACAGAGACAAGCCTGGAGACAGGCTATTGCAGCCCTCCAGGGACCTCTTGCTTTTTGGGAGTCCTTGGGTCAAGTCCTTGCTGTGTCACAGGCTTCCTCTGTGACTGTGGGCAAATTACTTAGTGTCACTGTGCCTCCATTTCCCATCTGATAAAATGGGAATATTAGCACATCCTTACATTAGAGGGGCGTTATTAAAGATTGTGAAGTTCTCAGATACAACAGTAATAGGCCCATATAAATATATATCTAGGAGCCAAAGTTCCACTGGTTCTCAGTGAGACTTGGACATCTAAGTCACCTCTGAAAATAGAATTTAGGGTCACATTTTCAAAAGGTACTTAATTCACTTAGGAACCTTGTTCTGGTTGAAAGTTGACAGGACTGAGGCTCCTTAGTCATTTAGACACCTTTTGAAAATTCAAATTTAGAATATAACAAAGATGAAAACATTAAGGCCCAATAGAAATATAATAGAATTTTACAAACTTTATTCTAAAAACGTAAAGTGTTTAAGGGAGAATCTCTTATCTATAGCTTAGCAGGGACATTATTATTTATTAAATTATATACAAATAGTTTAATTTAAAAATAACTATAAAAAGGTTATGTTTTTCTCTTAAATAGATAGTTTGTTCTTAAACCCAGCTACAGAATCTAATGAATATGGGTTTTTTTTATTTTCTTAATAAATAATACATAATAGTAATAAATAATAGTCACGGGAAAGCTGGAAGGCATTTTGCTAACACATTGTAATTAAGTGATGCTAATTACAATATCCCTTACTGTATATTGACCTTACATAGTAACTTCAGAAGAATCACAAGATGGAGTGAATAAGTGCACAATTAGTCCTAATACTTCAGGATCAGTTAGCAATTAATTTGTTAGGTAATAGCACTGAATTGACTATCCATGAGTATGAAAAATGATCTACTTCCTAGTCTCGTATTAGTTACTTGCAGACAATTAAGTGTAATTATTATCACTTAATATAGGAACTCCTACTATAAATTCAGAGCCTTGTTTTCATTTCATTTCATTTCAACCTAGAAAAAGAAGAAATGTGTTGTGGTGTTAACAAGCATTATGTGGATGACTAGACTGTTAAACCCTGGAAGCCTCATTTCCCAGGGAGGAATTTTTGTGTGCAAAGCCAATGTTTCCTTGAACGGTGTTAGAGGGCTTTCCCTTCACCCTGTCCCCTGGTTCTTGTCACATGGACAGAAAGCAGAAGACCAGACGTCCGAAGTGTAGACAATGAGATGTTTATTGGGGTTATTTCCAGCAAATATGTATTCCATAACTCTGATGCCACAGAGTCTTGTTTTCCAGTGTCTCATCCCCCTCTCCTCAGGAGACATAATTATACTTGAAATGCACATCCACAGTCCCACCCCTTACAGCTTAGTGGCATGTTCCATTTTGGGTCTGGGGTCTTCATTCCACCTCTTTTGTACCCCCTGGGAGGGGTAAGGAGTGAGGTTGTGCTCCAGTCAGGGACGGGCATTTCTTTGGTCTTTGGTTTTATACTCCCCCCTCCCCTCCAGACCTTTTGCCCCTCCTGACTGGTTGCTTGATTTTGACTTGAGATAGGGGTTGAGGCAATCTTAGACTGTGCTCTGAGTAACACTTTAATTACTCTTATCTATTCCCATTGCACTAACAAATCCATCTGACTAGGCAGAAGCAACATCACAGTGTCTTTGTCCTTTGTTTACATATATTAGTAAAAGAGTATCAAAAAGTCAAACCCAAAATTTGATCCCAGGGCTAACAAACAGACCAGATACTAACAAACAGCTCATGTAATAGTTGCTCATTCAGGTTTGGCACAACCTCAGGCTTTTATGTCTTCACTTACAGTAATATAGCACATTACATAGTGATCTAGCGCTGTAGAAAAAAATCCCCAGAATTTGCTGACTCAAGTTTTAGCTAAGCCTTAATAGGTTATAATGTCAGTTAAGTTTGGGGAATTCAAATTGTTGATGTTTATTGCTACCTGCATCTAACAGTTATCCATCTGTTTCCACTCATCTCTGAATGTGGCAATACTCAAAAGTAATGTGCACTGAGAAGGTTGATGGGTTTGTTTTATTTCCCATTGTGTGAACTGCAGACTTATAATTCCAAGGATGAAACTATATATATATATATATATATATAATGTTATGTGGTTATTTTTTTGAGTTTTACATTAAGTTACAGGTGAAGAAGAAAGCGACAATCATTATATATGTGATATATGCACGCATATGTTTACTCATAAACAAAGGAAATCAAGTACGCAGTGAAGATGTAATAGTCATTGCATCTTTTGTTCAAGGTATCAAATAATTAAGCGCTTAAAGGAAGCCCAGCTGCATCAGCATATTTTAGTCATAAACAGAACAGTTAGCTTCTGCAGGGTATTTGGTGCTGACTGTAAAGTGAAAGGAAAAAAGAACAAGAGGAGAAGAAACAAAACAAAATGATAAAGGAGAAGGGCTTATATGCATCGCTGGTGAAACTCCACTGACATTCAGTAGAGGTGAATGTGACTCAAACAGTGATTCCAGTACAGGTTTCAGAGGAGGCATCATGGAGATTGTTGTTATCTTGTTAACCTGTTTTGAGAGTAGGAAGTGACACAACTGGATCTCAATTTTCAAGCATAAGTGCATATGTCAGGGCACTCAGATCTACTTTCGAGCCCTCGAACTGGAAGCAAGGCACATAAAATGGGTGTCTGGGTACCTACAGTAAATGTTAATTTGAATACCCCAATTTACACACTCAGGTTTGGAAGCTGGGCTCCTTTTGGAGGGAATGGAGATTTAAAACAAAGCACAAGATTCCCTCTTGACAATCACAGTTCTCCTAGAACCTTTATATTCCACTATCCTCCACAAAGATTTCTTGATCAATAGGGTGAATTAGGGTACCCATGTTAACATTTACTATAGGTAGCTAGAAACCCATTTTGTTTGCCTTAGTGCCAGCTTGAGTTCTTAAATGTGGAACTGAGTCCCCTGACATTTGCACCCAGGCTTGAAAATAACAAAAAGGCACCTATAAAAATGTGAAATGTCAGTGGTAATGTTGGGAAGGAATACAGTGTGCAGGTTCAACAAGGATTCACGCACAATTACAGGAATTTGTCAACAAGTCTAGCATTTCCCTTTGTACCACATTATAGTTTAAAGATTATATATGGAGTCTAGGGAGCATAAGCAACTTCCACACAGTAATTTGTAAAATTAATAGGCAGGGATATCTAGGTGCAAAATGGTAATATACTTTTCCATATAAATCACATTGGAGGCAACTCTAAGCTCAAACTGCTTGCAACTTGCAAGTACAGCAAATCTACCTTTAAGAGCTTTGTCTGGATCATTTTTAACCTCTCCAGGTAAAGTAACTTCACTAAGTTAAGATTAACATATTCAATCACTTACTTCACTAAAAGAATTCCATAAGAGAACACTGCAGATTTCGCAGAACAAACTCAAATAGTTGAAAGCCATGGCATTTCAAGATAAAGTTACACTTTACAAAAAACAAGTTAAAATGTTTGAAAGGGTGCAAAGATTATCCAACCACCCTTAACTCTGCCTTTTCAGCACCATACTGCAAGTAGTGTTTTCCAGGACACAAATGGGTCAACTTTTGTGATGGGTAGATGAAGTTGTCTCTGATTGCTGTTGAAGTGCCATTATGAGACATGCAGTGTTGTTATAGTCGTGTTGGTCCCAGGATATTAGAGAGACAAGGTAGGTGAGGTAATATATTTTATTTGCCAACCATATTCATTGTAAGATGTCTGCCATTATGCTAGGCATTTAAGATGTTTTGTCTAACATAAACTGAGCATTTTGTTTCTGAAGTAGAAATCTTAATCTGGAATTTCCAGACTTTTTATTTTTTTACCTAGTGTTCTCTGATGTGTTTATTTGCTGAAGTGATAGATTATTTAATCCCTAACTCCAGAGTGATGCAGCTTTTTGCATAGGAATTTCCTTAGGCTTAAAAACAAGTTTAAGAATTGCTCAGAAGCAGGAATTCTTGCGGTTCTGGGACTCTGGTGGCCCTTGTAAAGATGGGTTCCAGGCCTTTCCAGAGGATTTCCCACCTCCACATGTGGCTATTCTCTTCCATTCCCCAGTCAGTGCCTTAGAGAGGAAGAATCACTCAGTGGTTAGGGCACTGATATAGGACTTGTGAGATTAGGGTTCAAGTCTTTGCTCTGCCACAGACTGTAAAATGGGGATAATAGCACTTCCTTACCTCACAGGAGTGATGAGGATAAATACAAGAAAGATTGTGAGGTACTCAAAATACTCCAGCAATAGAGGTGTGGGTCACATAAGTACCTGGGATAGATGGACCTGTTTACTCCAAATTGCTTCTTTCCTTCTAGGCTAGGCACATGTGCTTACCGCATCATTTTGCTGACTTGAGTTATGTGTGCTGGGGCTCTGACTTTACATGCTATGTGTCAGCCCAGAGAAATTTAATCCAAGAGTTAACCCTACACTTTCTCCTAAACATATTAGTTTCTAATGGAGGCTTAGATGGAGCTGCAGTACTAAGCCCCATTGTAATAAGATCACCACATTCATTGTAAGCCGTCCGAGTACTGACTGGTTTTATAACGAGTGCGCTAGCCTGTCATCCTCACAACAGGGAAGGAAGGATTTAAAGCTGGAAGCCTTTCTTTTGAGTTGCTGCTTGTTCAAAGGCAAGAAAGGCTTAGACATATCTGAGCGTGTTTTGTTTGTGGGGAAACAGCAAGCTGATCATTAGGCATTTTTTGTCAGTAATGTTCACTTGCTGGCTCTGCTCCCTGACGCTAAAGGATTTAGAAAAAGAGAGCATGCAGTCACACAAGTGGCCCACTTACAATGCTGCTTGATCTAGAGCTGGTGGTGCGTTTGTTCACAGCATATGATTGTCTGTACCTGAGCTCCATCCGATCGGGTATAAAATGAAAGAAAATATTACAGATTGGTTCAGAAGTTTAGAAACCATCTAGCCTCAGTAGAGTGAATTAATGTTTGAGAATGAAATGCATTCCACAAGTGCCCAGGATCATTATCATTTGGCTAATTCCACACCTTGCCTGGGCATCTTGTAGGTATGTTAATTTAGGGTAAATCAGGGGATCCATGCCATGGAGATAGATTAGAGGGGGATGTGGAACAGCGGTGAAGTAACTCTGCAACCAAGACTAGCAGAGTTATTAAAGGAAGTCGGGACCTTCTGCAAATTAGCCTAAATGGCCCTTTATGTATTAGGGTCCATCATAGGAGATCAGGGATCAGGGCCCGAAAGTTTCCCTCATGAGTAGGTGTGGGAATCCTAGAGGTCTGTACTCTCTCTCCACTTCTGATTGCCCAGTATGTATATCGGTGAGAGTATAATTGTCAGCCCTGCTGCAATAATGTTGCCTGAGAACTACAGAGATGCCAGTGAAGGCAAGCAGATCCTATGCCCCTTGTATGAAGTAAAAGCTTAGACTAACTACCTAACTAGGTTAGAACACATGATAGAATTTAATTTAAATGGAGCTATGAGCAAGTCGAATTTCCATCCCAATCCAAATAAAGTCTCCACATGTTACATAAAGTCAAACTTACCTGGGGCTTGGCTGTTTTCATAACTGAGAAAATACCAAGGTACTTATAGAACCAGAGTACTTATGGCACCTTAGTACTCCTGTTCTTTTTGCAGATACAGACTAACACGGTTGTTACTCTGAAACAAGGTACTTATATGTCATTGTCATATCCGGCTGCCTCACAATCATTAATTTGATTTTATCTTCACAACACCCGTTTGAGGTATGGAAAAGTATTATCGCCATTCTACAGATGGGGGACTAACAACAGACTGAATGATTTGCACAAGGTGTCGGGAGATGGGGCTTTAGTGTCCATACCTGGTAGTACCACCTAGTGGCAATACTCTGGGCTGTGCCATAGAATAATAGAATATCAGGGTTGGAAGAGACCTCAGGAGGTCATCTAGTCTAACCCCCTGCTCAAAGCAGGACCAACCCCAACTAAATCATCCCAGCCAGGGCTTTGTCAAGCTGGGCCTTAAAAACCTCTAAGAATGGAGATTCCACCACTTCCCGAGGTAACCTATTCCAGTGCTTCACCACCCTTCTAATGAAATAGTTTTTCCTAATATCCAACCTAAACCTCCCCCACTGCAACTTGAGACCATTGCTCCTTGTTCTGTCATCTGTCACCACTGAGGACAGCCGAGTTCCATCCTCTTTGGAACCCCCCTTCAGGTAGTTGAAAGCTGCTGTCAAATCCCCCTCACTCTTCTCTTCTGCAGACTAAATAAGCCCAATTCCCTCCACCTCACCTCGTAAGTCATGTGCCCCAGCTCCCTAATCATTTTTGTTGCCCTCCATTGGACTCTCTCCAATTTGCCCGTATCAAAAACTTTGCTAAAGACAAGGTATATCACGTTCACCTTTTACTGAGGCAGATATTGACTCCAAGTCTCCTGATTTCCTCTCCAAGGCCCCATCTACTAGACCATTTTTTTTCAAACTTTTTAGTTTGGTGTCTCTTTATTTAAAGTTGAATCTTTTTGCAATCTTGTTACATTTAGTGTAAAATGAAGATAAGCCTATATAATTTGTGGAGAGGTTTGACCTTGAAGGGCTAGGTTGTGTGGGAGAAGGTCACCTTTGTGGACATAGCTAGATTGCACATCTCCAACTACTATGTGTGACCTCACAAACTTTGAAAGTATTTGATCCCCCACAGTTATTCTTGAAAAATAATTTTTCTTTGATTTAGATTGTAATAACATTTTCAATGCCCCACAACCCACCTGATTGCCTTCTGTGACAACCCAGAAAACTAGCTGAGAAATACTGTGTTAGACCATCCTAACTATACAGAATAAACCTTAGCCTAAGCTTTCTCCCAAGATCTGGTTGCCCTTAATCAAGAATTTTTGTTGTTGTTGTTCTGTGGAAAATTACATTGAAAACAAAAACATTTTTGGCTTCGTCAACATTCCCACATGAATTTTCAATTTTGTGTCAGAAAAATCAAAACTGATTTTTGGGGGTTGCTGAACAGTAAAAAAACATTTAATTTTCTTTCTTTTGGTTTTCTAGTGAAAAACTGGAATTTTTCAGAGAAAGCAGACACTTTCTGTAAACATTTTCAATTAATTAAAAACAAAATCTTCTGTCAAAAATGTATCGTTGGAAAATTTTCACCCAGCTCTATTCTACCTTTTTCCTTCAGCACCTCCCAGGAAATGCCCCTAGTTCCTCCTAACCAGAAAGTCATATTCCCTTCTCTCACATACTGATGGATTAACAAGGGAAACCCATCACAATATTTGCCCAGCAGATTTCTTCAACTCACAGAGTAACTCCAACTCCAACTCTAACTCCAACTCACAGAGTAAGCCAACAGAACAGATCTGCCTCTCTTTGTGGTATCTTAGCACTTATAATGGGAGCCCATTGGTGTGTAGTTATTACTAACATATAATTGACAGCAAAGTTCTGCCTTGCAAAATGAGCATGCTACATCTTCTTCCATAATGGGCTTGATGGGCTTGAAAAGCCTTTTTATCTTCCACTGATGTAACAAATGCCCATGCTCTCCGTATATATGGTATAATATTGCAGGGTATTTGAGGAGTGTATTGCATCAATGATGCACTTTGTTGTAACAGGACAACATGGGGATCATTAGCATAAGATAACAAAAGTATGTTGTCAATATCGCCCTGAAAACTGTTCTATATTGATTTGATTAGCACTTAGAGATCCAATGATAGAAGACTGTCAGAGTTTTTTCTTCTCATTGTGTGTGGGTGTGTGAGAGACAGAGTGAGTCTGTCTCCTTTTACATGCAAAAGATTTTTGGTTAATGTTGCGAAATATTAGAGCCTAGAAAAGAATTAAAAGAGGAAGGGCAAGCTTTGGCTCTCTGCCACCTAGAAATAAAATCTACTTAATTCACCCTGAATATCCTTGTTATAGTGTTAAATATAGACTAAATAGTTTAATATGGATTTACGTAATGAGCTCACAAATTGATTTTGCAGTGCAAGCTCAGTTTAGAGTTTAGGGACACGCAAATCTCTTAATAAGATCAAAACAGCGTTCTTGCATTCTGACATTTCAGAATATGCTCTTGTTCGTGAAGATGATGTTTTCTTTGTTTAGTTTCTGATGTGGACTGTGACCCATCACCATCCTTTCTGTCTATTTATTTACTTATTTACATCTGCAGGATCAAACAGTGACCAGAAAAAGCCTTGTGCAACCTCCTAAGGGAGGAAACAGGCACATTTCTTGTAGGAATGCAAATATCTTCTCTCTCTGAGTGACAGATAAAACAGGCTTCCTCTATTTACACTTTTTCTTCTCCATCCTTCCCTCCCACTTCCCCCTCCCCACCACTCAGGAATAATCTCATGCACCTTATTTAAACATTAATTATTTAGCTTGGGTGATCCACCGATAATTTGCAGAATGAAATTCCTTGGAAGTTTTGGAGATGAATTCCTGAGAAGGTGCCTCTTTCATCCAGTCCTCTCCTCTGTCTGGCTCAGTGGCCTCAGTTAGATGTAATTGTAATTGGTGTCTGGGCTGCGATGACAGTGTCAGCCTATCATTTCAGGGTTTAGAGCTGTACATCCGATAGCCAGATTTGTAATTATAATGTGCTTTATTCCTATTTATATTCAGCAACATTCTCGCCTTTCGATTCCTTCCCCTGGAGTGGGGAGTGAAGGCTTTGCAGCAGTAAAATCCGCTCTTTGCACAGAATACACTCCAATTCTGCAAGGTATAGAAGGCCAAGGTGACCAGCTATCAAAGGTTAGAATTTATAGCTCACAGGTTCTCAATCTAAACTCTGTTTTTGTCAAAATTAAATATGCTGAACCCTTCAATTATATTAATTGGAATTTTAGTGGAAGGCTCAGATAGGGGTTATCAGTTATGCGAACTAAAACTGTGCCCTGGCCACACACTCTATGGAATATTTGAGTTCTGAATTATTTTTTTTTATGATGCATCAATTATCACAGTTTTAGCCTGAGGACCTGCTTCTTATTGCAATTGCACTGATTTAAATCCATTAAAATGGCCAAACTTACACCCGGGGGCGGCTCTAGCGATTTCGCCACTCGCAGCACGCAGCGGGGGGCGCTCTGCCGGTCGCCGGTCCCGCGGCTCCGGTGGACCTCCCACAGACGTGCCTGCGGATGCTCCACCGAAGCCGCGGGACCAGCGGACCCTCCGCAGGCACGCCTGCGGGAGGTCTGCCGGAGCCACCTGCCACCCTCCCAGTGACCGGCAGAGTGCCCCCCGTGGCATGCCGCCCCAAGCACACGCTTGGCGTGCTGGGGTCTGGAGTCGGCCCTGCTTACACCATTGTACCTGAGATCAGAATCTGTCACCAAGTTTACTATGACCATTCATGTAATCATAAACGTTAATTCTTAAAAGGACTTGCTAGGACTTGATTATGCAGAGGGATGCCCACTGATTTTGTTCACTACATGCAAGACGTGGCTGTAAAACTGGGCACCCATTAGTCAGTCCTCAGCCATGGCAGGATTGTTTCCCTTGGTGTGTTTCTTTCTAGGTCTTCAACCAGTCTAATCCACTTGTTTCACATATCCTTTTGGGAGACTTTTTCATAAGCTAGTAGATCTCACAACCTGGGGATTTTCCCTTCAAGCTGTTTAATATTTTTCTTTTCTTAATTTCATCCCATTGTTCTTACGCCCATCAAGGAATTTCTCTCCTGCCTTGGTGTCTACTTCCTGCAAATACTGACACAGGTTATCATCTCTTTCTCATATTTGCAGCTACCACTGTTCTGAAGAGTACTTAGTTGAGAAATTAGTCCAGAATCCTCAGCTACTCTGTGTGTGCGCACTCATGTGTGAGAGAAATAAGAACATTCCTTCTAGTTACCTGTAATCTTTCTTCTCCTCCTGGGCCCATGATACCTCTGTATGTGATTTTAAAAAATCTTTTGAAACGTAAATTCAGAGTAAAACTTATTTGCAGCTGCCATTGTGAGAAGGAAAATGAATTCATTCAGTCAAGTGCTCATAAGTAGCTGCATTTACTATTAATACCTGTATAGAAGGGGACAGAGTTTCATTTAGTGAATTGAAATGTGGAGGTTTCCTGGTAAATCTGAAAAGGAACTCTCTTAGGTTACAATGATTATTAAACTTTTTGGCCCAGATTCTTCCTGAGTTTCAGACACTGGCACAAGGCAGCCTAAAGCTGATGTAGCCATCTGTGAGAGGATGAACTCCAGTGGTATAGAGCTGGCATTAGAGCTCCCACACCGCTGTGCTCACCATTAATGGCCTCTGGGGATGGCTATCCCTTCCTTATCTCCTGGTGATCTTTGGCTGTTGTAAGGGCCCTTAGGGCCTTTTGTAAGTATAATGTAGAGTAGCCTGTATTTTCCACTTGTTGGTTTTGCTAAAAAATGTGGTAATGTAGCCTGGAGACTGATCCAGTTCACAGTCCAGTCTGCACTAGGACAGTGCAAAGGAGACGTAAACTGCATTTGTGAACACATTCTTCCTGAGATACATTGTGCCATTGTGGCTGCAGCTGAGGAAGCCTTTGTTCTGATGACTCCTCTTTGAGGAGACCTTCATTTCTTTCTGAGAGGTTCTGCAAGCCCCCTTGAGAGGTGTCTGAGTTATTCCCTTTCCTCCCCACCACCCTTGAAAGAGAGAGGGCCATGGTATCCCTTTCAGTATGGTAAGAGGGCTGGATACAGCTCCATCGGCAGGCTGTCAGCAACATTCTTTGATGTAAATTCATCTCACATATACTGATGTAACTCTGGAATAGCTACATTGATTTAAAGGGAATTTCTCCTGATTTAACTGAGAGCAGAATTGGGCTTACACGCATCTACCAGAAGGTTTTGATAGAAGTGCAACAAAAAATTACTTGGAAGGTCATTTCCTCCCTGGCTTAGAGCCAGACACTAAATAAGATCCCTACTGGACAGGGGAGGCTCTAGCAATTTCGCCGCCCCAAGCAGGGCAGCATGCCGCGGGGGGTGCTCTGGCGGTCTCCGGTCCCGCAGCTCCGGTGGACCTCCCGCAGACGTGCCTGCGGAGGGTCCGCTGGTCCCGCAGCTCCGGTGGAGCATCCGCAGGCACGCCTGCGGGAGGTCCACCGGAGCCACCTGCCGCCCTCCCGGCATCAGTCAGAGCGCCCCTCGCGGTATGCCGCCCCAAGCACGTGCTTGGCGCGCTGGGGTCTGGAGCCGGCCCTGCTACTGGATCAACTCTTAAGAATTTTGGATTTGATTCTTCTCACATTTATACCAGTGTTGGCTTCAGTGTGATTACTCCTGATCATTGGTGTTACAATGCTATAAATGAAAAGGTAATAAGGCCCTTTATGCTTACATGTCAGCATAACTTCATCAGTGTAAATAATGTGCCCTATGTAGAAAACAATATTTTTGGCTCTCACAGTTTTTGAAAATCCTTCTAGTCTGCTTACATCCTAGATCTAGAGTTCTGTTATGAGTATTACAGGATTTCAAGCACAGCTAGCAACCTATTCTCTGTTTCAGCAAAGAAGCTCTGAGTCAAAGCATATAATATTTGAAGGGCACTACAGTAGAACCTCAGAGTTACGAACACTTCAAGAATGGAGGTTGTTCATAACTCTGAACAAAACGTTGTGGTTCTTGCTAAAGTTTGCCGCTGAACATTGACTTAATACAGCTTTGAAACTTTACTATGTAGAAGGAAAATGCTGCTTTTAACCATGTTAATTTAAATGAAACAAGCACAGCAACAGTTTCCTTACCTTGTGAAATCTTTTTTTTTAATCTTTCCCTTTATATTTTTAGTAGTTTACATTTAATACAGTACTGTACTGCATTTGCTTTTTTGGTCTCTGATGCTGCCTGATTGCGTACTTCCGGTTCCAAATGAGATGTGTGGTTGACCTGTCGGTTTGTAACTCTGGTGTTCATAACTCTGAAGTTCTACTGTACTATTCTATTGTAGAAGAAAACATACTAAGGCTTGTAAAAGTTTTTCTTTGTATTGCATAGCATTTGTTGTTTCTTTTAGAACCAGGAATAAGAAAATCTAGATCTTTTAATTAGCAGTCTTATAGTCTGTTCTAACAGTGTATGGTAGATTATTGGGTCAGTCACTCATGTGAAAGATTCCCTAAAGAGAAACAACCAGCAGGATTTTCCTTACCAAACCTTTATAGCCATCCTTCAGGCTGCAACAACTGTTTCCAGTTGTTGTCAATTAAGCCTTTGTGCCAGCAGTTTACGTTTGGTAACTAAAATTTTATAGATCCAACAGTTGGAATGAGAACCTTGAAATATTTGTCACAATTGCTAACTGTGCAAAAGAAACAAAAATTAAATAAACCAGAACCAGATAACCCAATCATGATGGACCAGATTCTGCCTTCCTTATTCTTAGGCCTTGTCTACACTACAAGACTATTTCGAATCAACTTAGTTCGAATTTGTGGATTCGACCTTATGAAGTCGAATTTGTGTATCCATACTAAATACACTAATTCGAATTTCTGAGTCCACATTCACGGGTCCAGCGTCGACTTTGGAAGCGGTGCACTGTGGGAAGCTATCCCACAGTTCCCGCAGTCCCCGCTGCCCATTGGAATGCTGGGTAGAGCCCCCAATGCCTGCTGGGGGGAGAAATGTGTCGAGGGTGGTTTTGGGTAAGTGTCATCATTGAACCGTCAATCACAACCTCCCTCCCTCCCTCCTTGAAAGCGCCAGCGGGCAATCTGTTCGTGCACTTTTCTGGTCAGTGACAGCGCGGACGCCACAGCACTGCAAGCATGGAGCCCGCTGCGATCATCGCCGTTTTCTCCTCCACGCACTTTATCGTCCACCTCTTCCACAGTCAGCTGATGAGAAATTGGGCTACTTTTCAATGGTGCTGCAAGCACTGGGGGACCATAGGGGACGTTTTGAAAACATCAACGTTGGGTGGCCAGGCAAGGTTCATGATGCGTGTGTTTTCAGGAACTGTGGGCTGCTCAGACGCCTGCAGGAAGGTAGTTTCTTCCCGGACCACGAAATAACTGTTGTGGATGAGCAGATTCCTAAAGTCATCCTCGGGGACCCAGCCTGCCCGCTAATGCACTTGCTCATGAAGCCCTATACAGGCGCCTGGGACAGCGACAAGGAACTCTTCAAATACCAGCGAGCAGCGTGACCTGTGACTGTTCAGTTTCCTTACAGAGAAGCTGAACCTGCCCCTGTTTCTTTACCCACTGACTGTTGACTCTCCTCTTCGGTTACATACCCCGTTCACCCTGTTTCCCCCACTTCCAACACACGTGTAAACATAAAATACATGTCCCATTGTTACTGAAGAAAGGTTTCTTTATTCATGACTTTGCGTTAAAGGGTTGAAACTGGGAGGCAGACTGTGCTGGGTAGGGTGTGCGGTGATGTAAAGACCGCCTCTAAACTCAACGAATGACAGGCTCCTGCTCCTAGAGCGGTCCGCAGTGCCGGAATGCTTCTTTCAACGGAGCCTGCCATCCCTCTTTTTCGAATTCTGTGTGCAGGGGGATATGTGACCTTGTGGCGGAGGAGTACGGATACAGATTCCTTTGCTGCGTGACTCAGCGGTCCAGGACAAGGACCGCTGCATAAGATCTGTAACCGCCCTCCCCCGCTACAAAGTCACATCCCCCCCCGCCCACACAGAACCTGGAAACCACCTCCCATACCGACCATGGTGCCTACTGACTGCACTGTGTGTGTGACCCGCTGCTGATCCTGCCCCCGTGTCTGTACCCTGGGAAAGGTGACTGTCCTATGCAATTAACCACCCCCTTCCCCACGCCCCCCATTCAAACACAGTCTTCTTTGAAAAAACATGACGGAAACAGTAATTAACAGCAAAGTATTTTTATTACTTAAGTAGACACTTAGGGGATGGAACTGGGATTGGGACTTGCGTGAGTCCGGAAGGGAACGACTTCTGCAAATGTAGGCTATGAGAGCTTTTTGGTACTTGAGCACTCTGCTGGGGTGCAGTGACAGTGTACACGGCCTCTGGCGCCCCTCCTTCTGGTTATTTTGGGTGAGGGGGGTATGGGACTTTGTGGCGGGGGAGGGCGGTTGCAGATACACTGCAGGGGGGCTCTGTCCTCCTGCGGTCCTGCAGAACATCCACAAGGCGCCTGAGCGTGTCCGTTTGCTCCCTCACTAGTGCAAACATTGTTTGAGTCGCCTGCTTGTCTTCCTCACGCCACCTCTCCTCCCGTTCGCTGTGTGAGCGCTGGTACAGAGAGATGGTCTCCCTCCACTGGCTCTGCTGGTCCGCCTCGGCTAGGTAGCAGCCCATACTTTCATCGAACATCTTTTCCCTTGTCTTTTTCTTTCTCCGCCTAATCTTTGCCAGCCTCTGTGAGGGGGATGCTGTGGCAGGTCTGGAGACAGTGGAAGCTGTGAGATGGGAAACAGGGAGTGAATTCCTTTCAAAGATACATTTTTGTGAACAATTAACTGAGTCTAGGCTGTCTCTGTGAATTCTGGGTTGAGACCCCTGTGCCTGCTGGGGCACGAATAATTTTCGCGGTGGATTCTGGGTAAATGTCGCCAGTCATTCCTTCCTCCGGGAAAGCAACGGCAGACAATCATTTCAAGCCCGTTTTCCCAGAATTGCCCTGGCATACGCCATAGCGTGGCAACCATGGACACTGTTTTGCCTTTTGTGTATGTCACCGTATGTGTACTAGATGCCGCTGACAGAGGCGGTCCAGCAGCGCTACACAGCAGCATGCTTTTGCTTTTGCATGACAGCAGAGATGGTTACCAGCCATATTGTACCATCTACCATACCATAAATTGGTAATAAGATGGTAATAAGATGGGCATGGTTACCTGTCCTTTTGCACTGCACCATTTGGTGCTGTCATAAGTGCCCCTGGCCGAGCAGCCAGGGGCTCAAAAGCCAAAATTGGGAATGACTCCCTGAGTCAATCCCTCCTTTTTGGTATCTAAAAATAGAATCAGTCCTGCCTAGAATATAGGCAAGTGTACTAGAGAACAACTGTATCAGAGAACCAGAGAGCACAGCTGCTCTGTGTCAGATCCTGCATAGATTATGAGCTGTATGCTATTCACAGGGGGTGCTCCTGCAACAACCCCACCTGTTCATTCCATTCTTCCCCAGCCTTCCTGGGCTACCATAGCATTGTCCCCCAACCTGTGTGATGAAGTAATAAAGAATGCAGGAATAAGACACAGTGACTTGTTAGTGAGAAATGAGTGGAAGGCAGCCTCCAGTTGCTATGATAGTCCACATAGGACATTAAGGAGTGTGGAGGAGAGGAGCCCAGCATCCTGCTGCTAGTCCAGGGGCAATTGAATCTTTTCTTTACACATGAAGGGTGGGGGCTGATGAAGCTCAGCCCCCTGTTGCTATGATGACGATGGTTACCAGCCATATTGTACCATCTACCAGGAAAAATTAGGTTCACCTGACACTGGGGAACCTGAGAGATAGTAGTCGGCATGGTTACCAGTCCTTTTGCACTGCCCCATGTGCCAATAGGCTGATGTTGAGGACGGATACCCATCTTTTTGTACCATCAGCCATCCATAGCGTGGGGGGAGCAAGGATGTTGGTGTTGAGTGCTGCACCATCGCCTCTATCTGCAGCATTCAGTAAAGATACGGTGACATGTAAAAGAGTCAAGAGAGGATTGTTTTCCCTTTCACTTCTGGGGTGGGTGGGGGGGTGCGTAAATTGCCGAGCTATGCCCTGACCCACCGCGGACACTGTTTTTGTCCCTAGAAGCATTTGGAGCTCAGCCAAGAATGCAAATCATTTTCGGAGACAGCAGGAACTGTGGGATACCTTGCGTCCTCAGTCACCCCTCCCTCCATGAGCGTCCATTTGATTCTTTGGCTTTCCGTTACGCTCGTCTCGCAGCAGCGTGCTGAGTCTCTGCTATGCCATCTGTCCGGAGGTTTTTTAAAAATACTTTGGACCAGGCGTAAGATTACAGTAATTCCCCTAATTAGATGCATGAGTCTCCTAGCGAGATCACCGTGAGGACGGGCACTGAAGGAGATAGAGAGCGCATGCTGTGTGAAATCTATCACAAACCACGGACCGATGAAGCCGTGGTCGGGGAGGCAATGCTCCCTGAATACCGCATGAAAGCCTCGCGCGGAAAAGGGTGCTATCACGGAGCACCCAATAAGGCAGCTCTCCCCAGGAACCTCCTGCTGATGCTTATCGATTAACGGAAGTAGAGCTTCGTGGAGATCTCCCAGGAGGATTTCTGATCTATCACCATATATAGAGAGACCTCCTTCTCACACACTTCAGATTCCTGTTATATTAAGAATAAAAGTTAACATGGTTAAAGCACTTACCGACTGCTCCTTCCCCTGATTCAGGATCCGGGTTCATGGCCGGGGAGGGTTGGTAGGGGATCTCCGTGACGGTGATGAATAGATCCTGGCTGTCCGGGAAACCAGCGTTGTAAGCGCTCTCGCCTTCCTCGTCCTCCACAAACACTTCCTCATCTTCCCCGTCCGTGAACATCGTCGAGGAACTGTCCGTCGACACTGTCCCATCATCAGAGTCCATGGTCACTGGTGGGGCAGTGGTGGCAGGCTCCGTAGCGTCCATTTGCCGCTTTGATTTTTTGGTAGCCTTGTCTGGGGTCCTTGGTTTTCACGCGGCGATGCGTTGCATGACGGCTGTATCCTCTGTCTGGATCATGGCTTTGGAGACCTTCTCGTAGGTCTTTGCATTTCGTTTGTTGGAGCGCAGCTCCGAAAGCACAGACTCCTCGCCCCACACACCGATCAGATCCAAGAGTTCCCGGTCAGTCTAAGCCGGGTCCCTCTTTCTATTCAGAGATTACATGAACTCCTCTGCTGGAGAGCTCTGCATCGCTGCCGGTGCTGCTGAGCTCGCCCCGATGTCCAACCACGAAATGAGATTCTAACTGTCCAGAAAGGAAAAGGAATTCAAATTTTCCCGGGTCGTTTCCTGTGTGGCTGCTCAGAGCATCGAAGCTCGGACTGCTGTCCAGAGCGTCAACAGAGTGGTGCACTGTGGGATAGCTCCCGGAGCTACTAAGTTCGATTTGCATCCACACCTAGCCTAATTCGAGCTAGCCATGTCGAATTTAGCGTTACTCCACCTGTTGGGGTGGAGTACCAAATTCGAACTAAAGAGCCCTCTAGTTCGAATTAAATGGCTTCCTGGTGTGGACGGTTGAGCGGTTAGTTTGAATTAACGCTGCTAAATTCGAATTAAAGTCCTAGTGTAGACCAGGCCTTAATGAGTAGCACTTTACTATGTGAGAAGTGCTATTGTAATGAAGGAGGCTACTCATGGAGCAGTGCTATTCAGTATAAGTTAGATGAGCAGAATCTGATGCTATGTAATGAATAATGAGACTCTGATATGTTGGTAACTTTGTTCACTTTGAGTGCCTGATCCAATTCCCACTGAAGTCAGCAGGACTCTTCTCTGACTTCAGTGGCAGCTGGCATGGGCCATTTCCCCAAGAGTATTGATGTCTGTGCCATACCCACACTTTTGCCCGCAGTTTGGTCAAGCTGAAGAAGAGGTGTGGATGAGAAAGAGGAATTTGAAGATGGCTAGTAAAGAGAGGAGGAACATTGCACTTTTTCTTGTACACCATTTCTTTTCTCACCTAGTTTTATCTCAGTGTTGGTCTATGTGTCTCTTAGAGTTCTCTATGCCCTGAACTCACCATCCATGCATAGTCTAGCAATAAGAAATGGGTCAGATTCTGATGTGAGTTCCTCCGATGTGAGCTCCCTTGAAATCAAAGTTACTCTGGATTTACATTGGTGCAAATGAGATCAGGATCTTTTTCATTACCCCTTGTCAGTATTTTTCCTACCCTTTACGATGCACCTAACTTGGTGAAATGTATCTCTGTATGTAAATGTCAGTTAGTGATATAAAACAAAAATAATCTATTATCCATTATTTTTATTATATTTATTTTGCACAGTGTTCAAGGCATGCTTAACAATGCCCTGTTTTAAACCACACTATTTCATATAAATGTAAAGCTACATGTGATATGACATTGTTTATGTTATGTAACTATGCATACTTCTTTACAAACCTCTAAAAATAAACCATAGAATGTTTTATTCGCTGGCTTCCAATTACTTGAAATCCCATTAAAAAAATGACTACAGAATGCAGGAAGCAGCCTTATATTGGTAATGAATCGGTGAGCAAAGTACAGTAGTACTGTGAATGCCTTCTCTGCAGGAAGGTTCAGTTTAACTAGTACATTTCTGCCATGTCATCAGCAATCACTTACAATTAGTATGGGATGGAGATTATACTCAGAGATTTTTTTCCCTCAAAAAAGCTTAACCACCATTCTATAAAAGCAGCAAAGAGTCTTGTGGCACCTTATAGACTAACAGACGTTTTGGAGCATGAGCTTTCGTGAGTGAATACCCACTTTGTCGGATGCCATTCTATAGGTTTTTCATTCAGTTTTTTACCAAATAAAGGGCCTATATGTGACATTTTGCCACTTGCCTGCATCAGCTGCAGAGGGTGGAATCCTTTCCTTAGTGGATCGATTCAGAGGGGAAGTATGCAAATTGCATCATGTTTTAGATGGAGAAGTCCACCCTCTCTGGGGTGGGACTGTGGCCAACTCTGCATAGAACTGTGGAGAGTGGGCAGAACAGGGGAGGTTCTCCCTACTTCCCCTGGGGCAATGCACAGCCTGCTATGTGCACAGAGGGAAATATCCTTGAACTCCCCTGAGTTCAGGAATTGCAACTGGGAGTAGCACTTGTGCAGGATGTGATGGGAAGGAATACTGCTTGCATACTATCTCTCCCCCACACCCTATGCACCCAAGTAAGAGCCAGGCAGCCTTCATATTATTTCCCTAAGCAGTTTGTAGCATCTTCGATTCAATGTTCTAAAGCATCTCATCCCATGGGCAGTTCACAAGCTCCTCTCAAAAGAATTTGTTGGGGGGGAGGGGGAAATAGTCACCGCAAAATACTTTTAATGTAAATTGATCCACTTATTCTTTGATACTTGTGATTTTAATTCTAATACACAAGTCTCTGTGAACACTGTTGAATTGAATTAAGCAAATATATTTCTTTCACTACTCTGGGCACAATACTGCATTCCTTACGTAGGCCATCTATAGGTACATGTACTGTTGAAGACCATGAGAGTTTTGTCTGAACAAGGACAGCATAATCTGGAATTAAAAACTCTGGGTGATGTTCATGTTAGGTGCCATTAAGCCGTGTAAAACCTCTTTATGAAAGTTTAAGTGAGCACTCTGCTCTGGGGATTCAGAGGTAGCAAAAGCTTCACATCATTGCAGTGACGATTGACTAACAAATGGTCATGGAGAATTTAAGAGCTGCCAGCCTTATTGCCCTTGTTTTGTCACAATGATGGACTTTGAACCCAGTTTTCCAGGTGTGATCATTAATAAAGTATATTGCCTGGCTCCCTATATTGGGGTAGGATCACTAATATATCTAATATTTTGTGTGCCACCTTGCCCCAACATTAATCCTTTCATTCTGATTTACCACTTAGCAGCCCGGAGATGAACGCCATATTGTGTTCCCTCTCTTTTTACCACTCCTTGCCCTCCACAAGCCAGCTTTCCTTGACCAGTTTCTGCAACCAGCAGAACCAGCATGTTGTTCCACCTTTCCATCCAGCCAACATGGCTGCAGCTCCTCCTGTAGGCCAGCCAGAAGAGCTGCAGCTGCTAAACATGTGCTTGCTGGTCAGTCGCCTCTCCTGGTCCCTCTGTTTTCTTGACTCCCACCTGCCATCCAGGCTGCCTTTCCAATATAACATCTACATAATCTCCCCACATTCTAGGCCCAGGACTCTTGAGCCTGTCGGTTTAATATTCCCTGTTCCTCCATCCAATATTATTAAAATATATTTAGTATTCAGAGCTTTAGATCCTGACCTTCTATAATTATTGACACCTATTTAATTTCTCCTTTCATCCATAGCCAACTCTGGTACAGCTGCTATGGCACATGTATATACATCATTGTTGCCAGCACAAGCTGATTGGCATTCATGCTTGAGTGTCTTTTTATTTTCTCCTTGGCTGCTGGGAGCAGCCTGAGTAGCTCAGAAACTAAAGAGCTTCATCTATTAGGCGTGACAGATTTGTATTCAGCGGTAAATGCCTGACCTTGCTCAAACTCCCTCATCCGTTCCCATCATCCCCTCCCCAGATGAAAGATTCTGCTTAACTCCTGCTTCCTGTCTGTTGCCTTGGAAACATGGACTAAGCAATTCAGCCTAAGAGAATAACTAATAAGAGCATATCCCATTTTAAGAATAAAAATACATTTAAAAAAAATTGGTGCTCACTGCAACCTAAATGTGAGGAGTTTCAACGGGAGAATTTTAAAGACAATCAAACAAACATGAAGAATGTTAATATCCCATAGTGAAATGGGTCAATAAGTAAATTGTCATGCTAAAACCTTCAGCTACAGGACAATGCATTTAGGCTTGTAGTTTCCATATGGGTTACATAACAGGAATAGAATACTTTGGCAATAAAATGACTTATACAGAGCTATTGTATGAGGAGGTGAGAAGAATGTATGCATGTAAGTCTGTACATTATAAGGGAGGCTTAATCTCTGGAGATGCATTACTGATATCTATCTGCAGTCATTTCCCTTCTCCCTCCTCCTCCTCCTCCTCATAATTCCTTGATTAACCTATTTCTTTAACCCCTCACCCTTGCAGGTTAAAGTCTAGCTTTTTCACCAAAAACAGCCCTGATGTTAGCAGGAAGTTTTAGCCCTTATCCCTGGGTTGACTTTAGCCTTGAACCATTATTAATCCCTGAATAGCAGCTATTCTGGTTTCCCAAAGGGCTCATTTACAATGGAAGGACTGTACTAATTCAAAAGTCTCAAGAAAGGCTTTTTTCTCACTGTTTGCTAGAATTAGCAGAATGTGTATCTGGCTTGCAAAAAAATTATACTGAACACATCTACGAATTTCAATAGATGTCTACTAACTCATCATGCTACATCCCACAAATCATACAACGTTGATTCCACTATTTTCAACCAACAGCACTGGGCTAGCTCCTTCAGTTCAGAAGAACCCAACAGAACAGAAGGACTTTTTATATCATAGACACGTGCTAGTGTTGCTGCTTGCTCTATGGTCAAATGTTATCTAACAGCAATTGCATTTGGCATCTAGGTCAGGAAACCCTGTGTTAGCTAATACATATATGTTAGGCATACCACGTTATACGGATTATCTGCATGGTATTAATACTATCTATATTATATATATGGGTGTTGGGAAATTACGTTAACTGAATGTATTATGCTCTTCCCACAATTCTGTTCATCCATGCCTGACATCCTAAAAAACTCTGCAAACCTGATGTCAGCTTCGGCATTAGAAAATAGGAAGACTCTCAAAGCAAAGATGCACAAATACTTTGTAACATATACGGCTAGAGAGTTCGTTCATGGCTTACCAACACTTGGAACGAAGTATTCAAAATGAGATGTGGGAAAATATAGGCAGGGCCGGCGCAACCCATTAGGTGACCTAGGCGGTCACCTAGGGCACTAACATTTGGGGGGCGGTAACCGCGGCAGCCGGATGTTCGGCCGCCGCGGTCATCGTCGGTATTTCGGGGAGGGACCTTCTGCTGCCTCCGTCGGGGGCGCCATTTCGGGGGTGGGACCTTCCGCCGCCTAGGGTGCCAAAAAGGCTGCCAGCACTCCTGAGTATAGGGCAGTATCATAGACAAAGCTGGTACAAACTAGTGAGCTAACCTTAAACTTAAAGTGACGTGTAAAGAGTTCTGTAACTTATAAAATCATACTATAAACACTGCTAGCTGAAATTCGAATCTTTGAAGCACACATTACACAGAAGTGCGTAAGGTGAACAATCTGCTAGAATTTGCTCCCCATAACTTCTATTGATTCACACAATGGACTAAAACATTCTTGATCTTGACGGAGGTGTTATGATGTTTTAAGGCCATTTATAAATTCCCCACTTCTGATAAGCAATTCCTGTTGCTCACGCAACTCCCCAGTAAAGCATAGGATTGGTGGGCCTTGATTATCTCCTTTTGGGCAGCCTAAAATAGTCACAAAGCAAACAGGTGTCCTGGCTGATATAATTGACAGCAGAGACACTTCACAATGAGCTTTGAAAATGGTTTCTAAAGCAATCCAACCCAGTAGCCACAGTGTTTGTAGAGCTGTAATGGTGGTTAGAATTTTTGTGTTTCTCATGCATGTCTGAAGTGACTGTTACATCACCCAGCAGTGTGCGAGTGGTTTTCAGGGACACGTTTTGCTTCATCAAACTGATTATCACTATCTGCCATCTGCCACTGGGGAGAGCTGGAGAGTAATGGATGAAAATTGATTACATTTGGGGGTGGTTTGTGTGTGTGTGTGTGTTGGGTCTGTGCCACTGGTGTGTGTGTGTGTGTGTGAGAGAGAGAGAGAGAGAGAGAGAGCGCAATTTGGCACTTTAGGTGCCATATTTAAGCCCTTTACATTGGACATAGCAATAAAGTGTGGTAGATGTCTAAATGCCAGCCAAATGCTGCAGTGATTGTTTTGGACTGGTGGTAGTGGTGGTGATTACTTATGCTATGATCAGAATATATGAAGATGTTTATTCTGTATTATTGTGTTTGTCCATGATACTATTACCAAATAACTATGCTAAAACTTTACTAGTGACTGTCCATTGCAATACTATATTTATCTAGCTTCTGTCACTCAAACCTTATTCCTAAAATATTTTACAGAATTAAATAATGTAGTTTCAAAGTTTAATTACAATATTAGAAAGAGAGCAGAAGGGGTCAGAATAAAGGGGCTTAGATAAGGGACATAATGTGGTTGTAAATTAATTGCATCTTAATTTATATTCATGCTTAAAGAGATACCAAGGTGACAGCCACCTTACAAATTCTTACACTAGGTAAATGAGTAAATAAGAGTAGGAGAGAGAGCATTTCAAGGAGGATAAGAGAAAAATGACAATTGCAAGGCTGCAAAGGAGAAGGCTCTTGTATTAGCCATGGTGTGACTGGGTAAAGGGAAAGAAGAATAGCCATGCTAGACAAGATGGAAGGAATGCCTAGTGGATAGGGCAACAGACCGGGACTTGGGAGAGTAGTGCTGAATTCCTAGTTAAAGCACAACTTCCTATGTGTCTTTGAGCCAGTCACTTAACTTACCTGGGGCCTGAGTACTTTCTCTATAAAAATAAGGATAATACTTTGCTATCCTCAGATGCACTCAGCTAAAGGAGGAGTCAAGGTGCCAGTTTAAAACAAAGAATTTATGTAATGCATTCTTCCATTATGAAAAACAGTTCCTTGGAGGAGGATGAGAGAAAACAGAAGAGAAAATGTTGCACACATTTTATCCACTAACTTAGCAGCTGCTTAAAGTGTTAGCGAAGGTTAAAAGCAGAAAAGTGGGAAAGGTACCTGAGCTACCTGTGTGTTTTCAAAAAAGCAAGACTCTGTTTTATTGACTTTAAATGCATTTTTATCTAGTCTGCTAGAAATAGCATAAGATCAAAGAAGTGCCTGGTGTTACTACATGAAGGCTTCATAAATTCCAGTTTAGACCTGGCAGTCAGTAGATGACCTTTAGGCTAATTCAGACACAACAACCTTAGTTTTGAATTGAATTGATGTAAACAAAGTAATATATACTTTTGACTATCTAACAGTGCTAGGCTTTATTTCTGGTTGTTTCAATCTTTTCTGGATGGATTCAACTTTGTTTTGGAAGGAAAATAGAAATGAAAAGGGAAAGATTTGATGCCTCTCTAAAAGAAATAAATAATTAGAGCTGAGCAAAATTTCAACATTTGTTTTCAGCCCACATTGGAAGTTGAAATTTCAATTTTTTTGCAGATATTCCTAAACAAATTGATTCCAGAAATGTTGAAATGCATTATTTCAATCAGAACAAAATATTTAAATGTTCCTGAAATCAAATGTTTCATTCTGGTTATTTGAAATGTCCCAGAAATGCTTATTTTGTGTCAGTTCAACATTAAACTGCAGGTTTCCATTGTGTCACAATGCCTCACAGGAAAAGTCGTTAGAGAGTCTTATGCTCCCAGTAGGCCTGAATAAGTTGCACTCAAGAGTCCTAGAAGAGTTGGCTGAGGAGATCTCTGGCCCTCTGATGTTAATTTTTAATAAATATTGGAATATTGGGTAAATCCCTGAAGATTGGAAGAGTGCTAATATTGTGCCGATATTAAAAAATGGTAAGCAGAATGACACCAGTTACTATTGGCCAGTTTGCCTGACATTAGTCCTCAGCAAAATAAAGAAAAAGCTGATATGGGACTTATTGATAAAGAATAGTGATACAGTTAATTCCATACTATATGGTTTATGAAAAATAAGTCTTGTCAACCAAACCTGAGATCATTCTTTGATGAGATTACAAGTCTGGTAATATACTTAGAGTTTTATAAGGCATTTGACTTAGTATCACCCAATGTTCTGATTAAAAAATCAGAGCTATCAATATAGCAATTGTTAATTGGATTAGAATTGGCTAAATGGCAGTGCTCAAAAAGTAGTTGTCATTGTGGGATCATCATTGAATGAGGATATTTCTAGTGGGATTCCATGAGGATTAGTACTAACCCTGACACTGCTGAGGGCAGGGCAGTCATACAGAGCTATCTGGATCACGAGGTAAGTAGGGCCCATTCTAACAAAATGGGTTTTAATACAACCAAAGACAAAATGATACCTCTAGGAACAAAGGAATACAAGCCATATTTACAGAAAGGGAGACTGTATGCTGAAAAGCAGTGACTTTGAAAAGGATTTAGGGGTCATACTGGACAAGCAACTTAACATGATCTCCCAATTTGACAGTGGGGCCAAAAAAGCCAGGCAATCCTTGGATGTATAAACAAGGGAGTACTGAGTAGAAATAGAATTTTACCTCTGCATGTGGTACTGGCGAGACTGATGCTGGAATACAGCATCTGATGTACACATTTTTAAAAGGATGTTAAAAAGTTGGAGAGGACACTGAAAACATCCACAAAAATGATTTGAGGGCTGAAAAAATGTCTTGCAATAAAAAACGTAAGGAGCTCAATCTGTTTATTTTATCAAAAAGAAGATTCAGAGATGGTTTGATTACAGCATATCAGTACTTTAATGGATAGAAAATACCAGGTAATAAAGCACTCTTGAATCTAGGGGAGAAAGGCATTACCTGTTTCCAAGTCATTGACCCCTTGGAAGAAAATCATCCTGATTGCATATTAATCACTGTCTTAACCGATAAAGCACAAAATGGGGTGCTGCAGACCATCCAATCACATTAGGGAACAGGATGACCTGTTCCTTACACATCTATCTATAATGTGTGGGGAAAAAATCTGTGTGATCCTGGGGGACTCTAATGTGAGTAACATATGTTGGAGGTCTCATGCCGCTAGTACTAAAACATCCTTGGAATGTCTAAATATTATAGAAGACAATTTCCTAACTCAAGAAGTGTTGCATCCAACATACAGGAATTCTGTATTAGGCCTCATCTTGACAGACAAGGAGCAATTGATCACAGTACTAAAAAATACTGGTAAACTAGGTACAAGTGATCATGACTTGATTACATTTATAATGTGCAAATAGAATAAAGTCAAGATCGATCTATCTAGCTATCTATCCATCCTCTGTGCTTTAAAAGGGCCAATTTCACAAAGCTGAAAACAGTTGTGAGCCAGATCAGCTGGGAAGAAGATATATAAACAGGGGAATCTTGAGTAGGAGTAGGGAGATTATTTTAACTCTGTATTTGGAACTGGTGCAACTGCTGCTGGAATAGTGTGTCTAGTTCTGGTGCCCACAGTTCAAGAAGGATGTTGACAAATTGGAAAGAGTTCAGAGAAGAACCATGAGAATGATTAAAGGATTAGAAAACCTGCCTTATAGTGATAGATTAATCAATAGCTTAACAAAGAGAAGGTTAAGGGGCAATTTGATTGCAGTCAAGGTTGATGATAAGTTTATTACAGTGGAGAACAAATATTTAATAATGAGCTCACTGATGATTTTTAAAACAAGATTGGATTCTTTTCTAAAAGATATGCTGCAGGAATTATTTTGGAGAAGTTCTTTGGCCAGTGTTATTCAGGAGGTCAGGCTAGATAATCACAATGGTTCCTTTTGGCTTTGGACTCTGTGATCAAGAATCAATGGTTGAAAACTGAAGGCAGACAAATTCAAATAAAAAAATAGACACAATTTTTTAGCAACAAGGGTGATTAATCACAAAAGGGAAGTAGTGGATTCTCCATTTTTCTGTCTTCAAATCAAGACTGTTTGCCTTTCTGGAAGATATGCTTTAATCAAACACAAACTATTGGTCAGATTAGATGATCTGATGGTCCCTTCTGGTCTTATACTCCGGAAGCATCCTACATTCAAACTCTAGAGGCATGTGTGTCCCATGATGCACCACACAGAGCTTGGTGAGAAGGAAATCCACATTGCATATGGCAGATGTAGTCTTCCAGGGAGCTCAGCCCATAGGAGAGAATGGAGACTCAAACTATAACTTCCATGAGACAAAGCACCACAGTAGGAAAATGCAGTTTAATGTTTTATTGAACTGATTAAAAACTAAACTTTCTGGGTCAGTTCAAAAAACTAAATATTCTTATTAAGGTCAAAATGACCAGAAATAAAATGTTTAATTTAATCAATTTTTTTTCAGTAGAGTCTAGATTTTTCTGCATAAAATTTTGATTTTGCAGAAACTGCATTTTCTGTCAGAAATTCATTTGCTAGAAAATTCCCATCCAGCTCTCTATATAATACATTTTAACCAGACCGCAAGATATCATTTTTTGAGAACCCAAAGTCTTAAGGTGAACAACCCCTCCCCCACCCTTGATTTGCTACCTCTCTTTTAATATAATTCATTTGATCTGTCCATAGATAGATTTAATAGATTGTAGATGGCTAGATATGAGAGACTGTAGTCTATCTAATCAAATTCTTCACCTGGTAACTGAGAATTGCAAAATTCTGGAACATAATTGTCCCATCTAATGTATGTGCTGTTGGTATTTACATGCTTGGCCTTTTTTGCATGAGAGTGTATGTCTTATGGCAAACTCTTCCATTATGCAAATAGTGTATGTAAAATCCATATGGAGCCAGAGTGAGAGGGAATGGTGGAGCTGCTGGCAAAAAATAAGCAAGTTGCAATGATCTTTGAAGTAAAAATAAATAAAATAATAAATAACCTTACCAAATGTTTAAATGAAAAATTACACAAACAAGTTACATCTGCAGATCTGCCTCCAGACAGCTGTTACTTGAGCTAATAGTATTTTCAGAGCTGATAACCCAAGGTCTTCATAACCTTGGCAGAATCACAGGGGCAATCTTTGCATAAAGAGGAAACAATTTCTCCAGTATATTAGTCACACCCTGACTTTTCTTCAACATCAGATATGCATGGATATTTGTTCCAGCAGTTCCTTTCCCCTTAAACATGTTGGACCAAATACTGCCCTACATGTGGTTCTCGTCAATTTCATAAGGAACTGAGTGTGTCTATCTGGTAGCAGAATGCGACCTTTCTAGTGAAGCAAAGAAAAGAAATTGAAGCCCGCTTTTCACTGATTTTTGAATTTCTTCTATGCCCTTTTCACCAGCCCTGGATAGCAATGCATTAGACAGTTCCAAACCTTGGGGGGGGTGGGGAAGGGGAGGGTTGGCTTTGCCTGCAAGACTCTTGTGCCACAGAATCAATTCTGTTTATTATCAGTGTTGCCAGCAGTTCCTTCCTTCTGGACACTAAAATTAATTTTCCTCATCTTGGCATGTATAGGACATGAGCATCCCTCTTGACCCATTGCCAGGGCATATGCAATTATCCTAAGTGTGGAGGTTATGAAGGAGGCAGCTTTTAAAGCATTAGAAATGGCAGCTTTCAGACATTAGCAGACCGTGGATTTAGGCAATTCTTCCAGAATTCTAACCAGTTTCTATCGTATACAGTAGATTGACGATAGCTATTCTCCTTTATCACTGGATACTATGGTGGTATAAGACTTGCACACAACTGTTCCTTTGTATGGACACATGATAAGAATCCTACGTCTATGTATAAAATCCATGCTCACATTATTCTGTCAGTCATACTCTGTAATGTCAGCACTGCAATAATCCCCAATAAAAGAAATAAAGGCAAAGCCACTCAAATATACATCAAAACTATAGGCAGTACTGTAGCATTAAAATACCATCTGCCCTATGGAATGAATTCCATTGACTCCTTGGGAGGCAGATAAAGCAATGAGCTAAGACAAGGGAGGCCTGGATTCAATTCTCACCTCAGCTACTGTCCTGCACTTTGATCTTGGCCGAAGCATTTAATCTCTCTGTTTTTTATTTGTCCTGTCTATAAAAAGGGATAATGCTACTTCCCTCACTTTGTATAGCGCTTTGAGATCTATTGAAAGAGCTATATCAGAACTACGTAGTATTATTCACTATTATTATTTTAAGTGGAATTTTAAGACTCCAACCTTTTATTAGAGCATAACACAAAATGACTGGTTAAAGCAGTATAAATACAATAAGATAAGAGTTTCCTAAAGACAGATAGGGTTAGGTTTTTGAAATCTGGACTCCCCTTCTTGCCTGCATTTGCAGGTGCAATTAATGTTAGCTACATATTGGACTACTGTACCTGATGTACAGGTATAATCAGCTAGATAAACAGCCAAATGGTATAAGCTGCAGACACAACAAGGACAAATTAGTTAACACGGAGCTGAAAACAAGGCCATTTGTAGCTCATTAGCCTAAAGTCATGCTCATATGGAGATGGTAGAACATGAAATATTCTGGCCCCTTGTGGATTTCCAGCAACATGTGCCTCTCTCTGATTGCCTGGAGAGAGGCAGCTTCTTTAACCCCATAGACAGGGAATATGACCATATTAGAGAATAAAACACTATTTTGCTTAAAGTTAGAGTGGTGGCCTGAAACTTTTACTCTATGTAGTCAGTATTTTGGAGAGATGTTTTCCTGAATATTTTACAATCCATTCTACTCTTTCAACACACTGACAATATGTGGTGGGGAGAAAGATACTTTCAGACTTGAACCCTGAATGTGTTCCTCCAAGTTGTTTAATACCTTTTACATGTACTAACTTCTGACAGCTTTCATTATAGATGGTGATGGTTGCAACAGTTGCCCAAGTTCCCTTTTCCTGGCAATTAACTGTGGCTTTTGACTGACAATGCAACATTTACTGTGCATTGGCATTAAGGGCTGGATTTTCAAAATTGTGTGATAGCATTTATGCCCATAGAACTGGTAACATGGCGTGCCAATAGATACAGTGCTCATGTCATACACTGGATTAGTGCCTGTGATCGTGTCTCCCTCTAGTGGCTGATACCAGTAAAGATAAGCATCTGCTCCATTCTGAAAGATGTTGGAGTTACTCCCTTATATAAAATGGTAGTTGTTTCTGCTGATTGCAGATGCAGAGAGTTGTGTATGAATATTTTGTGATTGCAGTTTAGCCTTTAAGTTATGAAAATTAGATCGTAAAGATCGTATAGCTTTTCCTGATCTAAGCTTAAAATTCTTAAACAGTCTAAAATGCTGCCAAATAAACAAACAAACAAACAAAAACCACAGATGCACAACCTGTCATTGAGATCCCTGACCCAAAGCATAACAAAAAAAGTAATGTATGTGGTTTTCATCTGTGACCTGTCAGCTTTATCATGCATAGCAATAGCATTAACTGTCGTAAAGCAGATTATTTTTTATCAGATTTCATAAATTATCAGATATTTCTTGATTAGGTGGAATTTTCCCACATACAATTTGTAGCAATTGGATCACAATAAAGTTACTCTTAACAAGCTGTAATTAAAAAAAATAAAATAAACCAATATCTAAATGGACCTAATGGCCACCAAAACTATTGTTTTGCACTTTGAGGTAAATTATATGGTTCCATTATTGCCTCCTGTTCTTATTTCAATGCAACATGAATTTCTGGAGCCTGGAAAATGTAATGCATTTTTGCTGCAGATAGATTATTTTCTTATCAGTTTCTGACAATTTGTATTCTAACACCCCAGCTTTTTGCCATCATACCAGACTCGGAGAATTATTCTAGTGTGACCACTGTTTGAATGTACTCTTTGGTGTACTCTTGAATTTTGCCTGAGGCAGTTTGTCTGCCTGCCATTTTTTACATTACCCTGATGACCTGAAAAAGAAAGCACGATCTGTAAAGTAGAAAATGGTCTACTGTTTAAAGTAGTGTTTTGCATTAAGAGATTCTTATCTTTTTATTTGAATATATGAATTGTAAATATATATCAAACCACTCACTTTTCATTTAACAAACATAGCAGAAAACCTGCCAGTTCTATGTATGATGGATAATTTTGTGTTCCCTCCTTTGTCATTCATAAGTAAACCGAAACAAATGCTTTATATTGTAGCTTGTCCTCATAGGATTAAGTTAGGTACCCACTGTAAAGTATATGAACACAGCATCAACACATCCTCCATGAAATTTGACTGGTGCTGTAATCCCTGTTGATCGCTGTTACTCTCTTTAACAGCTACTGTCAAATACCACTTTCTACACACGGTGTGTGTGTGTGTTTATTTCATATATTTATATAGATCTTCTATTTCTATGTTTATATATATATACATCCCAATCCAGCAAAACATTCAACACATTCTTAATTTTAAACATGCGAGGACTCCTGTTAAGGTCAACGCTTAAAGGCTTTGCTGGATAGGAGCCATATTGAACACTTTATAGTTATTAAGGGTTTTATTGGCATGCATTTGAGGCATCTGAGTGCTGGGAACTCACGGGTATTGACAAAACTATCACAGCACATCACGCTTTCATATTTTCTGTATATGTTATAAAAAAGGATTTGGGGAATGTTTTAGTGAGTTTTAAACATTAATTTATTGGGATTATTTTTTTGTATTGATTTAATTGCAAAGTGAGTTACCATGTGTCCAATTGTATAGAATTTAGAGAGAGAAAAAATGGTAACTAATATATTTTAAATATATCTAAAATTGACCTTAAATAGTTTTTCAATATCTAAATATATCAACTATCTTGGGACCGCCTAGGGCTTGAAGCAAGCATTGTATGTCACATAGAAAAGCTGGGACTCTCTCCTTTTTAATTCCCTGTGACAATCAAATTTCTTCTTTCCCCCGCTCCCTCCAAGTAGCTGTATTGTGAGAGGAAGTTAGCCATTTAGGACTCTCGCCTAGATTTTGGAAGACCCAGTTTCAAGTCCCTTAGACACTCTGTGCCTCAGTTTCCCATCTATAAAATACGGATAACAGCACTTTCATAGCTCACAGGGGTGTTTTGAGGGTAAATGCATTATAGATTATGAGACACATTCAGACCTTACAGTAATTAGGCCATATAAATACCTAGAGCTGGCTACAATTTTTTGGATAAAACTGGTTCTTGTTGGGTTGTTTATTGTTTTGCTAAAAAATGCAAATTCAGGTCAACAGAAACATTTTCTGAATTCACGTCAATTTCAATAAATTGTTTCTCTCCAAACAAAAAGAAGAAAAAACACTCCGTAATGCTGAAACAAAACATTTCAAATTTTCAGTCTGGGGTTACCAGGGGATTTCGGCAGAAGACATTGTGCTGGTGGTGGTACTGCCCCTCGTATGCCATTTAGCCCTGTGATTGGAACGCTCATGGGGGAAGCGGAAGACCCCTATTTTAATCTTTTCTCTGGAATAGTGACATGTGATGGAGCAGAGAAACCTCACACCATCAGAAAAAGGTTTCAAGGGAGACTGAGAGCCTATGGGCCCAGCTAGCCCTGTCCTGCTAAACCTGCAGCCGATGCCAGGCCTGGAGGGGGAAGAAAAGGAGAGAACCTGGCTCAGTTCATGGCTGAATGGAGGTAGCTCTGCCTCTGTATGTGAGGGGAGCTTCACCACAAGTCTGGCAGCTGTGACAGCCACTGGGAGAAAAGCCCTGCATCCCTGGCTGAGGGAGAGACTGTTGAGGAGACTGAGGAGCACCCAACTGTGAGTCAACTTTACTGTTTGACTGTCAGAACATTGTGGGGCTAGGTCCCCTACAACCATACATCTGCCCTGGCCTAGAGGGACCTGAGGGCATGGCCGGATGCTGCAAAAGGTATACAAGACTGGACTTTGGGTGCCACACCCCAAACTTAAGGGCCATAGGTAGGAAGTAGCCATGGCCAGGGGCCTTAGACCCTCTGCTGGAAGGACCCTGTCAGTGTTGCTTAACACAAGGCCCTGGGCTGGAACCCAGGGGAGGAGAGAGTTCAGGTCCCCCTATCACACCCTCTTGAGGACTGAGGCCCAGAAGTGAGTGGAGGCCAGAAGGTTCACAGCCAAAGATGAGAAACCAGGGACCTCTGCTGATCAGTCAGAAAAAGCAAGGGGCTGCAAGTCAGATGTGCTAACTATTATGCCACCCGTCCATCAAGCACCCTATCAGACACTTGAAACCAGGTCTCCCCCCAGGTGAATACACTGGCCACTGGGCCATTGGTTATTCTGTTGAAGCTGTTCCACTTTGTGTAAAATACTTGAGTAGTCATTGGGCCACAGAGCAAGACAATGACTATATAGCCATGTGGCTAGGGCACTCATCTGTAAGGAGGGAGACCTAGGTTCAAGTCCCTCCTTAAGAGCAGGGATTCAAATCTAGGTCTCCTCCATCCAATCTCTGAGCTAAAGGTTATAAGAGTGGCACCACCACCAGTTTTGTGAATCTAGCCCTTCATTGGCTTTGCTTGGGGGAAAAAAAAGCCCAAAACAGAATGTTTTGTTTGACCTGGACCATTTTTATTATTATTATTATTATTACTTTCTAACTGCCAGCTAACTGAAAAATACGTTTTTTCCTCACAGTTCTAAGAATCACAGAGAAACTCCTCCCTTCAGGCATAGAAATGTGTTGACCCTTTGTATCAGACCTATCTGCCCCTCAAACTCATTTGGTTGTGCGTTCTTATTTTAGCACCATCCAGGAAAAAAAATGTGTATCTGGATAGAAGGCCACACTTTTTCCCCTGGCTTGATCCCTTTGTGTTTGAATTTCTTTTCCAAATATTGTCTGTTCCTGTTTATGTGCCATTTGTACTCGGTTTCAAGAATGAGATTGGAATACTGACTTGCATATCAAAGAAGTAAGAATTTTTTTTTGATCCCAGCCTGATTTTTCTCTTGCTGGGCTTCTAGCTCATGACTGATTTATAGGATCAATACAATGCAGCACTTGTGCCATGAGAGGTTTTTCATTAAATGGGTTCCTAGGATTCCACAGGTTCAAAATGGAATGTTAAAAATAGTATTTTAGACATTCATTTGAAATCCAGTGAATGACGAGGCACTGAATGTACTTTTGGAAACAATGTAAAATCTAAGTTGAACTAGAGTAACAGCTGATGTATATTTTATCTTTAAAAATATATATATACAGGATGAAAACTGATATAACATTTCATTCAGGAGTCTTTTCTGTGAATGGACTATAGAGCAGACAAACTGATCTAGATATACTATGTGCAGCCAGAGACTATACCAGGGGTGGCTAAGCTTACTGATCCTCTGAGCCACATATGATAAACTTCAGAAGTGCGAGGACGCAAGACACACACAACCTGCCCCACACCTGCTGGGGTGTTATGCTTCTGCCCCAATGCCTCCCTGCTAAAGCCCCAAGACCCCCTCCCTGCATGGCAGAAGCCTCTAGCCCTACCACCCTGCCACAGGGCAGAAACCCCAAACTCCCCCCTCCTGTCTGGTAAGTGGACAATGGGGTAGGGTGTGGGGGCTCCGCAAGCTGCACTTTAACTGTAAAAGAGCCACATGTGTCTCATGAGCTGTGGTTTGGCCACACCTGGACTATACATTTGTCTATGTTAATATAGATAGAGAATTGATACTATTTTCTTGGGTTAGAGGGCCACATACTCTCCCTTGTTGTGACTCCTCTGGAAGCCAGCTGGATCTCTGCAATTGGGGATTCCCCAAGCACAAGTAGTCCCCACTGGGTGTAGAGCAGGCAAAGCCAGCATCTATATTACCTCCTCTTGTTCCATTACATTATTGACCACTTTCAGAGACAGGATACTGGTCTAGATGGAACCTGGGTCTGACCAAATAGGCAATTCTTATGTTTCTATGGAGTGGGGATGCCAGGGGCATGTCAGAGAGAGGCAGGGATGGGGCTGTAGCATAATGATCCCCAGCTGATTGGAACCACAGTCAACAGCCTAGTTCTGAGTCTGCTTGAAACCATACTGGGGTCTGCACAGAACTGGCCCCGGAATCAAGGAGCTGCAAACGTCTCTCTTTTAGCTCTCTACACTGCTGTACATAACAGATACTGGTGCAATCGAGAATCTAGCCCGCTATTTATCAAATAGCCATCAAAATGGTGCTCTCTTTTTAACATCCTACACCATATTGTTGTACAGATTTATTTTGTCCTGTACAAACTTTGTTTTCTCCCCTAAAAAATAAATTGCCTTATGTATCCACGGAAAGCAAAATGTAGCCATACGGAGATGTAGCTTAACTAGGGATATGTGTCCAGTCATTTGCTCAGTTCAGTGATGCTTGACTACTTCAGTTTCCATACACTCTTTTGCCAAAAGTTATAACTTATGTCCTTTTATCTTTATCAGAGACCTGCATTGCATTTGGACTTAATTGGCAATGGGCAATTAAATGCAGGCATATTAAGCTGACATAAACCAGTCAGGAGGAACCTTATCTCTTTGGATTTCTTTCTACTGAATTACTGAAGAATGTTGCTTAATTTGGCATCACTAAATTCTGTGTTGGTGGCCACTTTCTACAACCAATGTGGGTTGCAATCTTACTTTCCTTGTCCTAAGTAACACTCGCTAGCTTCCCTATTGTTCCTGCCTTTCGTTGCTGCATTGGAGACACCATGTTAATAGTCTCCATGGAAATACCTAAGGACCTGATCGTGATCCCACTTGCAACAATAAATTCTGATTACTTCAGTGGTGTTCTACCTAATTTACACCAGCTTAAGTGATATTGGAATCAGGCCTTTTCAAATTTTACTCTGTGGGACATTCTGCAACAAAACATTAAAAATTCTGAGCCAAAGATATAAAAATTATGTGCATAATATTTTAAAATTTGGCAAATTCTGCAAATTTTATTTGCCAAATAAATGTGGAGGCTCTAGCATGGCATGCACAGAGATGGGAGATCACTGTGCAGCTCCCTCCTGGGACACAGACTCAAAGGTGAGGTTGCACCCAACTCTGACAGCTCAAAGACCGGGCCTGCCCCAGAAAAACCCCAGGGCCCTGCCTCTCCTAGCCAGGTGCAACAGGTGTGGGCAGGCAGGCTCAGAAAGGTAGGATCCAAGTGTGAAGGGGCTTAGTGTGAGGGGGATCCAGGTGTGGGTTGAGAGGGTTCTGTGTGGGGCAATCTGGGTGTGGGTGGCTCAGTGGGGGATCCAGGTCGGGGGGGGATCTGGATGCACAGGGGCTTGTTGGGGGGTTCTGGGTGCAATGGTAATGGGACTCTGCAGGGGGGTCCCGATGAAGGTGGTTGGGGCTCAGCAGGGGAGGTCTCGGAGTGGGGGGATAGAGCTCGGCAGGGATATCTGGGTGTAGGAGGCTCAGTGGAGAGTCCAGATACTGGGGGAGTGGGGATCAGTGGTGGTGTGGGGATCCAGGTGCAGCTGGTTTAGGGCTTGGTAGGGTGGGGATCTGGGTGTGGGTGGCTTGTTGGGGTGGTCCAGGTGCAGGGGGAAGTGGGGATCATCGAGGGGGGTTCTGGGTGTGTGTGTGGGAGGCTCGGTGGGAGGGTCTGGGGATACACGGGTTTGGGTGGATGGGGGATCAGCTTCCTATATAGTGACCCCCTCACCCTACAGCTGAGGAGCGATGGGTGCAGAGCTTTCTACAGCTGGGGGAGAAATCTGGGGGTGGGTCTGACACAGCCCCCGATGTCGTGTAGGGGAAGAGGAAGTCCCATCCTACCCAGCCCAGCCAGGACTAGCAGTTGAGCCTGGCACAGGGCAGGAGTCACCATCCGGGTCTTCCCCAGTCCCTCCCTCTTCCCCACAGTGATTTACCTCTCTGCCGACTGCCCTGGGCACCCGAAACATACTGCTGGGGAGGGTCGCATGACCACTCTTGTGCCTTCCCTTTGCTTCCCTGTCAGAAAGTCATTTTTCAGTGGGGAAGCAAAGAAATCTACAGGGGACATCAATTCTGTGCATATGCAATGGCACAGAATTCCCCCTGGATTAAAATTTGTTGATGCCCTTGTTATGAACCATGGCTACACTTTAGATCTGTTATTAAAAGAAGAAATTAAAAAAAAAAAGAACCAAACTAACTGGCTAGTGTTGTCTTATGTCCCTTTGTGATAATAACAAAACATAATATATTAATTTTCATATAGATTTAATTACTTTCTACCAAATAGTCATTAGTAGTGCCAGTTGGTAGCATTTGTTTCAAATTTTGGCAATGCTTCAATTTAAAACTATATCCATTTTAAATGACATTTTCCCATTTATTGCTGCACATGAGATATGATGCCGACAACACAGGAAATATTTAAGTTCTTTTCGATTTATATAAGATGGTTAATGCTCCATGGAATAGCCAGTGTTTGCCAGCGACATAATGTGTTCCCCAGAGAATCAGCTCATGCATAAACTAACAGCAGTCACATAAAGAGGTAATTCTATGTATAAAATAGACTGGAATGTGTTTGCTCTCCTGCTTTGGTATGCAGTGCAGGGTAGAACTTTTGAGGTTTGTTTTAGAACAATCAGCTGAAAAAGTACAAACTTAAGAAGCAATCCTTGAAAAGCAGGCAGAAGGGAGTGTGTTGTGGCAATAGTCTTAGACAGAACAAATGGCTCTCCAGGGTTGCAAAAAGTGCAGCATTCTGTCACTCTTTCAAACCATGGTGGTAGATTATTTATATGCAGATCATCCACAAAGTGCTGAGTTGCTCCTGTATAGAATAATTCAGGCCTTCAAATCACTCTGAATAGACCAGGCCAAAGCTATAGATTTCTGCAGACCTTTCTGTTTGATTACATTTAGGTTGGATTCACAAATTTGTCAAAATAAGTCAGCTCATTTATTTAGGGCTAAATGGAATACACGTGAAGAAATGTTATACATCTGATGAAAGAAATGTCCAAATCCAATTATAATCTTGAACTCTGAAAGCTCACACCCACTGCAATCAGTACTAGTGCATGAACCCCTGTAGGTTCTGGCTTGCATGATAAACTCTGGTTTAAATGAACTCTACCGTTCTCATTTACCTCAAATGTTGTGTGTATTTTTGCAGACTTTCTTAAGGGAAGAGATTTAAGAATATTAGCAAATTTATAACCAGGCGCACTGTCCTTGTGATAGAAGCAGGTTCCTGTTTAAAGAAACAAGAACAAAACAACAACAATGAGCAAACATGCTTAGACCCCTCCATCTCCAGTTGTTGGGGTTGTGTAGAAGGGAGGGGTATTTCCATTTGCTGGAGATTCTATGTTTTGTTCTTTTTTCTATTCCCCCATTGCAGAATCATTCCCAAGGGCCGTCTCTTTACTTGCCTCTTCTTTATCAAAGAAGAGGTTTAGTCTTGATTACAATGGACTCAATCTCTATTGTCAACCCTCTAAGTGACAGGCATGAACAGTCAACAAAGGAGAAGCACATGACTTCTCTGAAGTTCTTCTTTGACTAACGCATCCCCTAAAATAGGATAACTGTCTACTCTACAGTTTCTAATTGATCTATGTTTTAATCAAGCTCCTATCATGTTAATACTTGAGTGCCTCTCAGAAAAAGAGCTAACACAAGATAGGGCCCTGCATGTGTATTGTATTTCTCCCTCCTCTCTAGGAGGTTTCTGGAATTACTCTTATTCACACCTCTCCTTTCAACATGTACATGCGAGAGTGTCTCCTCTTTCTTCTCCTATCATCTTAGTCTTATGGTAGGGTAGACTAAATAAAGTCCTGCATTTTGTTCTACAGGCAATGAACTCTGTGGTCTGCCAGAAAGCAGATACATGGTCCTGCACTAGTTGCTGAAAAGGCTCTGTGCCCCACATTCACAAATGTGACCTTTGGGGATTAACGATTTCATAATTCACAATTCACATAATTTCACAATTACAGTGCAGCACAATGGTTGAGGGAGATCTCAGCCCCTGTGAGGGGATGAATTACTTTCCAATTATGAGCTTCAGACAGTGCCTCACTTTACCCATAGATTGGGTGGTTTTAGCTTCTTGGTGCAAACAAAAACTCCCCCTTTTTTGGGAAAAAAAACCCTCTTCCTGGAGAAACAATCTGAGTTCAGGTGAGCCTTTTTCCATTCTCTTAATAGGCACCATAGTGATTCTCTTGGTTCAATGATGCACTCTACTAAATTCTCCTTCTTCTCCAATTCTTCCTTCACTTTAGAAGCAGCAAAATTAGTATCCTCTGTACTGTGCTGAGAAAATAGGGTACATCCCTTTCTTTCTATAGAATCCACCCTGATTCTTCCTTTAAGCAGGACTTTTTCACCAAACACCATATCTGCTTTTTCAGTCTCTTTTATGAGGCCCATCTCAACGGTTGGGGCTCACGTCAAAGAGGATACTTGCCATGACTCAATTAGTGACAAATGCATCCTCTTTGCCTTTCTGCCATAGGTGGTATGGTCTTCTAACTGACCCAGACAACCTTATCTCTCCCTTTAGGCTATTGATCACTTCCTTGGACTGCTCTAACAAAACATCTGTGTCCCTGAATTAATCTCCTGAATCAGTTCTAAACTTAATAGTATTTTAGATCTTGAGTTAAACAGTGAATGCTGTCTTTGGACACAGATCCCTGGAAATAAGTATGACTTACCTATCTCCTTAATTCCTTTGCTCCAACAGACAACCTCTCAAGTTCTGTTTTTTCTTACATTTCCTGCACATGTTCCACTAGCTGGGCAAACTCCATTTGTTGTGTATTGGCCTTTGTCATGTCTCTACCTGGCATACTCTTAAGAGGCTTTTTTTTTAATGGTTCTTCCCTTTTCTCCCTGAAGATTTTTTCTGTGCTATTTGTTAGACCATGCTTCCATTCCTTTTTTTTTTTTTGCATCTTGCAACAGGCATGGCAGTCGGAGCTAATGAAATGCATTGTCTTTTCTAAAGTTTGCGTAAATATTAACTTTAATTTTTCTAGCAGTTGCCTGTTTAAGATCTCATTTACTGGAAAATGTCTTATGTATTCTACTGTATTCAAACTAAAGCTATAATACCGTGCTTGTTCATGTAGGTCCCTTATAAAAATGTTCCTACTTTCTCCCACTCTCTTGCCAAAAGCCTATGTGTGAGTATTACATTGCCCTTTGGATCGGAATATTCATCCAACATTTTAAGAACAATGCAGAGCTATTTTCATCTTTGTACAAATGAAAAATGAAAAGTTTATCCACACTTTAAAAAGGAAAAAGCCCTGCTTAATTGTAAATATTTGAAAACTTCATCTCAAGGAGACTTAACTACTCCGCCCAGAACACTTCCAGTCTGAGTCTTAAAGCCAAGGACTTGTTTAAAGCATTTCAAAAAAAGAAAACTGAAACTTCTCCCATGTGTTATAGGACAACTTCTAACTTTTTTTGGGGGTGGGGAAGGAGGGGCAAAAAAACCAACAACACATGGTTGCAGGTTGACATCAAATATTCAGGGCTAAGAGCGAACATTCAGAAATACCTGGGTGTCAGATAATTTTTGTTTAATCCACTGTCTTGTATTGTAAACTGAGTAGTTACTTTCTGCGAGGGTCACAGAGAATTCAATATCACAAAGACCATGGTACTTGGTATTACAGATATTACCTTAACTGCTGAATAGTGGAAAAGTGCTGGCAGTAAAATCCTGGTGCCCTTTTCCCATCAGTGAATAGCTGTAAAATAATTTTACTGGCAGGATTTGTGATCACTTCCACCTGCCAGCAATTTGTGATGAGCTGTGCTTCATAAGAAATTTGAAGAAAGCTGTTTTATCCATCTACCACTTTAGCTGCAGTTTGACATATCCCAGTTGAGAAGATTTCCTTTTCTTTAACCAATGAAATCATGTTCCACTTGAACATTGTTTCATTTTCCACCCCATAAGTATATTGTATCAACAGGTGATATAGATTTAACTGTTCCTTTTTAACATGCAAGTCTGACTAACAATGTTCATGTCAGCATAGTGTATATTTTACCTAAATACTTGGGACCAGATCCTCCAACTCTTCCCTAGGGTTAGTAGCTTATACCACAATTAGCACCACTGAGTTCAAACTATTCATGATGTAATGTGCATGAGGGTATCACAGTCCAGCCCTATACATCACATTTTTTTAGTGGTGTTTCTAATTCCATACTGATTTATAGGCCCTATCCTGCACCCTAGAAATCAATGAGAGATTTGCCACCATTAACTTCAGTGGGAAAAGGAGCAGAGGCATAATTAAACATATGATTTTTAAAAGCAAGCTCTAGAAGTCGTCACTTTAATAAATGGGGTTTTCTTCTTTTTCACATGCTAGAGAACCATTTCTTCCTATATTGAATTTTAGATGAGGGATTATAATAAATAGAAGGCAAATTAACTCAGTGTTGTTCTAACCTCTCTGGTTATAAGAATCAGTCATGTAAATTACAAGTGATATAGTGTAAAACTTACACAACTAATAATCATCGTAATGATTATAAATAATGAATCTTGGGATGCTATTACACAATAAACATCCCCCCATGCTGTGTCTCTGTGTCTCACTGTTCAATTATTTAAGACTCCGTGATAATTATAGACTTGTTTTAAGTCTGTCTCCTTAGATGATTAGGAACTGTAACCCCAGCCAAAATATCAACACTTTTATTTTTTGACACCACCGTTCAAAATAAAATCACATTGAATATTGAAAAAGGAAAGGATTATTTTGTTTAATCCTCCAATTTTTCTGTGAGGAAATGCTATTTCAGTTGAAAGCACTATCCCGGAAAAGAAATAAAACCAGCACTTCAGACCACAGCACTATGATTATGATCCTCCAAGGAAAGGAGTTGGAGATGCGGGGGGGAGATAAATCATGTTATCATCTCTTTAAAAATTAATTGCACTAATATATGAATTATATATAAAATAATATTTATCTCCCTTGACATGAATTCTGCTGATGAAGTTTCTTGCAGTAGTGGGTCCTCTGTGGTTGAAACTCTCCATTACTCAAATCACAACATGGCAGCGCTACTCACATTCTGGTGGGATGCCACAAAACTTAAAAATGGGCACTTCCCTCCTGTGTGCCTCAGCAAATCTACAGCTAAGGAGATTCCTAGCCATTTAGGAGAACCAGGACAAGAGGAGTATCCTGGGGATTGAAGAGCTCATGAGAAGGGGGCTCAGGAAGCCTGGGAGCACAGAAGCCCTTGCTTCAGCCCATGTACACTTCTCAGGAGGGTAGGGCTTGTCTACACTGCACCGGCAAAGCAAACTAAAGGGGTGTATCTTGTAAAGCACACTAGTGTGTTACACTCTGACTGCCCCATGTAGACCTGCTGGTACGATCTAAAAGGTATTGTAAATGGGTCGACTCACCCCTGCGGCACCTCCTGCTGGTGACTCTGGGGAATTAGCTCTTTCCAGCCCTGGAGTGCCCTCTGCAGGCCGGTGATCCCCCTGTATAGTACTGGCCCCGTGTCCTCCCAGGACCCCGGTGCCCCTTTAACCTTTAATTGGGTTTCCCCTTCCCAGGGGAACCCCACCCTACTATCCCCACTTCACCTCAGTAGTGGCTACTGCCCAGTCTCTATCTAGCCCCCGTTCACTGGGGCAGACTGCAGTAGCCAGCACTCATCATCAGCAAAGCGGGGTTTGGACCTGCTACCTTGGCCTACCCCTAGGTTGCCCCCTGCAACCCCCAGTACCTTTTGCCCTATGCTAGGCCACAGCCTGGGGCTTTCTAGGCTGGAGCTTCCCCAGCTCCTCAGCCTTTCCCCAGCCCTGCTTCACCCTAGGTACCTTGTCTCAATTCCCTGCAGCCAGGCCCTTCTCTCTCTGAAGGCAGCGAGAGACTGACTGGGCTCCTGGCTCATAGCCTTTTATAGGGGCCAGCTGTGGCCTGATTGGGGTGTGGCCCAGCTGCGGCTACTTCCCCAATCAGCCCAGCTTTGACAGCAGCAGCTCTCAAGACCTGCCAAGCCGCTTTTAAACCCCTTAAAACCAGGAGCAGGGATCCACCCTGCTACACACCTCCCCCCTTAAAACCCCCACCCCTGGGGATAGGGAGGTTTCTTGGCCTGGCTTAGCCGCCCATGTGCCTCCAGTACCACTCGCTTCTTTTCAGATTCCTGCAACAGTTTCCTCAAGCGGACCTCCTCCTCTACGATGGCCGCATAGTCTTTAGCGAGCTCCACCCCACTTGCTTCAGACTCGCGGAGGGCTCACACTGCTGCCTCAAGCCGTGCCTGTAGATTTGAGTCCCCCAGGCCCTCTTCCCTCAGGGTCTGGGTTCCGGTGGTGGTCTGTCCCACAACCACCTGGGTCCATTTTGTTTCTTGGACCTGTCTCCCGTGGGCTCCAGCCTCCTGCTGGGCCCACTCCGTCTGGGTCTCTCTCTCCGTGACTGGCGGGGTGATGGTCTGGGTCCCAGCCTCCTGCGGGGTCCCCACGATTGCCACCTCCGCCGGTGTCACCTTCTCCAAATCCAGCGTGGCCCCTTCTGGACCTCCAGACACCTCCATCGGCCGACCCTCAACTCTCTTGAGGGGGCAGTGCCTCCTAATGTGGCCCGGCTTCTGGCAGCCCCAGCAGGCTCCTTGCCTCCTCGCTGCCTTGGGCCTTCTCCGTCCCTTCATGGGCCTAGCCTTCCCTGGGCTGCCCTGCATCGTGTTCCCTGGGCCTAGACAGTCCCTCCAGAAGTGGCCCGTCTGCCCACAGGTCCAACACGCCAGCAGCTGCCTGGGTTCCATCACCTGGCAGACTGCCTGAGGGACCTGCCGCTGCCCCTTCTCTGGGTGAGGCACCTTGCTCCCAACCCAGTAGGGACAGTCCCTCTTTATATGTCCTTGCCTTAAACAGGCATAACATGTCCGGCGCTCAGCCACGGGCCTCCTGGTCCCAGCTCTCCGCCTCTCCAATCTGTCTCCACCACGCCTCCGGAACTCCGTCCTGAGGATGTTTACCAGGGCCCGCTGTTCCTGTACCAGCTGGCCCAACTGTTCCTGGAGGGCCTCCTGCACCCCCCACATGTCCTGTTGGGCCTCCCGGATCCCCTGCAGGTTGTCAGTCCCCTTTCTCCGGGGCACTGACACCAGGGCCCAACCAGGGACTGCATCTGCGGCCTCTGCATAGTAGACCCCCGTGTACCCAGGATCCATCATCCCCTGGGTCACTCCAGTCCAGGCAATAGTCCACAGTCCTTGCATTGGCCCCTTGTATCAGGGGCGGACCGCTCCTGCCCGCATTCTCCACCACGTGTAAACGGGTCGACTCACCCCTGCGGCGCCTCCTGCTGGTGACTCTGGGGAATTAGCTCTTTCCAGCCCTGGAGCGCCCTCTGCAGGCCGGTGATCCCCCTGTTTAGTACTGGCCCCGTGTCCCTCCCAGGACCCTGGTGCCCCTTTAATTGGGTTTCCCCTTCCCAGGGGAACCCCCACCCTACTATCCCCACTTCACCTCAGTAGTGGCTACTGCCCAGTCTCTATCTAGCCCCCGTTCACTGGGGCAGACTGCAGTAGCCAGCACTCATCATCAGCAAAGGGGGGTTTGGACCTGCTGCCTTGGCCTACCCCTAGGTTGCCCCCTGCAACCCCCAGTACCTTTTGCCCTATGCGAGGCCGCAGCCTGGGGCTTTCTAGGCTGGAGCTTCCCCAGCTCCTCAGCCTTTCCCCAGCCCTGCTTCACCCTAGGTACCTTGTCTCAATTCCCTGCAGCCAGGCCCTTCTCTCTCTGAAGGCAGAGAGAGACTGACTGGGCTCCTGGCTCATAGCCTTTTATAGGGGCCAGCTGTGGCCTGATTGGGGTGTGGTCCAGCTGCGGCTACTTCCCCAATCAGCCCAGCTTTGACAGCAGCAGCTCTCAAGCCCTGCCAAGCCGCTTTTACACCCCTTAAAACCAGGAGCAGGGCTCCACCCTACTACAGGTATCTAGTTTAATACTATGTTAACCCGAACTAGGTACCTTTTAGAGAACTCCAGTAAGGTCTACATGGGGCCGTTAGAGTGCGGAATGTTAGTGCACTTCACAAAGCACGCCCCTCTGGTGTCCTTTGCTGCATCGTGTAGACAAGCTCTTAATCAAGTACACACAGCCAGTGGTGAGCTGGAGCCGGTTCCCACTGGTTCCCAAGAACCAGTTGCTAAAATTAGACCTCAGTGGAGAACCAGTTGTTAAAGGGCCAGGAGGTGGGCAAAGAACTCCAGTCCGTGGACCGGACCACCCTGTTGCTCCCAGGATTCCCAGCTGGGGAGGCTGAGGCTCCCTGGGCCCCTTCCCCGCTTTCCCCCAGCTGCAGCATGGCCAGCCGCCGGCACCAGCTGGGCAGCTCAGCTGAGCTCTGGAGTCATCCTGCTGCCGCTTTTGAGTGGCCCGGCAAGGTGGGGGTGGGGCTGCTGCAAGCTCCAGGGCTGGCCATAGGGGAGGAGAGGGGGCAAGTGGGCCAATTTTTCCCAGGCCCTGCAGGGGCCCCCGGCCCCACGAGTATGTCTCCCCCGCCCCTTCCCCGTTAAATCAGAACTTTTTATAGGGAACCGATTGTTAAGATTTTGGCAGCTCATCACTGCACACAGCCTTCCCTCGCTGTGCACTTTACAAGCTTTTTTCACCCACTAGTCAAAATGTGCTGCACATTGATGGAGTGTAACTTTCAAAGGCTCGTAATTTGGTCTAATCAAAACCCTTTTCTTGGAACGTTCAAAGTCACTGATCAGTGACATTTCTTTCCTGGCTAAATTTCAATGTTGTGGGCCCACCAATTTTAGTGATGAAACTGATTGCAATAAAAAATGGTCACAAGACTGTTTTTCCATAATGAGGAAAATGTTTCCTCCCACCCCAATCTCTACTCTTCCTCCTCCTAAAACAATAATCACTGCTGTGCAGATACTGACACTGGAAAATTGCAACCTGATAGGTTAACATTTTGAAAGTTATGAGTGACTGTAAGGAGAAAATTAGTATGGAAACCATTCAGCAACTTTTAATTGCTGATAATGCTCCATTTGGTTGTCAACAATCCCTATTCTCCGCCCTTAGCCTAATAGCTAAAACACTGCGGGGAGAGGACGGGGCAGAATTACATCAGGAATTTTGGTTGGCAAGTGACCAAGTTTCAGCCCTAAAAAGGACTTCAAATGTGGTCCACTGGTTGGATCATCAATTTCCCCAGTACAAATCAGGTACTCATGGAGTGTGCGAGAAGAACACTGATCCACTGATTTCTGAAGACACGGTGAATATGTAATTGCTGTTCCAAAACTGGGGAAAGACCCACATAATATTGCAAGCTATCAACAAATATCTCTGTCTGTGCCATTCAAGGTGCTGGAGCACCTCATTCTTTAGTGCATCTCTCCAGAAATGGAGTCAATACTCAGCATTGAGCAAGCAGGCTTTTGGAGAAGTCGGACCACTTGCAAACAAATTCTAGCTTTGACAATATTAGTCAAAGACAGATTTCAGAAAAACATGAAGGCAGGTTTTGTGTTTCTGGACTTGACAACAGCAGATGACCGACCTTTCACTATACACACACCTTTTTGACCATCCAAGAGCACGCTGTCATTGTGGGGCCACTTGCCTTGCTCCAATTTCTCTGTGATATCGACGTGCTGTGAAGAATGGTCTGCGGCTGATGTTAGAAACAAGTCTCTTATTACTGACCCAATCACCCATGTACCCAGCTTTGATTTGCAACACCACTCTGGAGCCCTGGCGAACTGATCTGGAATGGGCTAGAGTCAATGCGTAGCCAGTCTTCCTACCTGGGGTCAGTGAGAGGATCCCACGTGTGGTTACGGCCAAAGACAGACAATGTCACACATCACTGATGACTGCCGTCTGACCAGATGTGAGGGGTCTGCACTTCACTGATGAGGCTGCTGCAAATTGGTTTGGCAAGTTCCACATCCTATAAAAAGAAGCAACTTTAAAGATAGCAGCCACTACCATTATAATGTATAATTCTTTTTAAATCTATGTGAAAGTAGATAATGTTAACAAAACCATTAGTGTCGTAACCTGCTATATATATTTCCTGTTGTCTAAAAGAAACTGCTTTTCTAATGGGACACAGTGAGTTTCATTAAGGTATAGATTAGCTCAGCTGGTTTCCTTCTTATGTCTGTAAAATTCAATATTCTAGGAGAATTTTATCTTAGGAAAACATGTAGCAAACACAACTAAAAATATGCATTTTGTCATTGTGTCATTTTGATAACAGAACCTGCAGCTACCAATTGTATCATTGTAGAGGACAGGGTATAATAAGAAATGTTTTTACATGTCTTTTCACATTGTATCAAGACCTTACAAATCTCTGGCCACTTCTCTTTTGTGAGAACTGTACCTTGATTCTCAGTTAGGATTTTGGGTGAATTGTAGTAAATTTGAAGCAATAATTCTTTCACACTGGGAATCCTCTCAGATACTTATTTTGGCAAGTAATACTTGAAAACAAAAACATGAAATCTGGGAATCAACTGCCTTAGACATCTTGCAGATCTTTTGATTGAGTAAAAAAAAAGAAGCCACAAAGGAAGATTGTGAACAGATTTCATTTAATGCCTTTAAACTTTGGCTCAAGAAATACAGGCTATAACCATTTAGGTCCCTATCCTTCAAACATTAGACATATGCTTAATTCAACATATGTGAGTAGGTCCATTGAGTTCAATGTGTGTGAAGTTAAGCATATGCAAGTGTAAGCACAAGTGTTTACAGGATCATGGTCTTATTCTCCTTTACCTCTTAACAGTAGTTGAGCTTTTATTTTCTGTAAGCCAGTCATTAGGGGGCAGTAGTACATCTGCCTATTATGGGATGAGCAGGGTTCTGTTTGCATGAGCTAACCAAATCTGATTTCTTTTGGTGTTGGTGCATAGGGCTTGGCACCATCCATTCCCTGCAGGAGGTTGGAGTTTTGCAGAATCTGAACCCCCAAGAAACTTTGCCCTCATGACAGCTTCATCTCCCTTTCCCCTCAAACCCATTGCACACCCTAGGTCATCAGCAATTTCTTGACGATGCTGCACCACTCGTCCATTTAGTTGGATGTGATGGAGATGAGACCTGTAGAAATGTCTATACAGAAATGAAATTTGTGAATAAATAAACAGTCCTGCCTTTAGGCCAATGGCCTCTCCCTGAGGTTATTTCAGGGTCCCCATCTCACAGCTTCAGTGATGCCATTTGCCCCAATCCACATCATCTTCTGGGAAGACTGAGAATGAGGAAGAACGTCCCTGGTTCCTAGCACAGTTGCAGAGATAGGTTAACTGCAACAAGTTGAGACTGACCTGCCACCTTGCAGATAACATCTCTGACATCCGAGTCCCTTGCTGATCACTACAACACTTCATTCTGATTGCATTACACCTCTTCAAAGAACCCATAGGCAGGCTTTTTTCTCCTTCTGTGCAGTCATGTGGTTTAGTTTTAAAAGTCTTGAAGGTCGAAGTAACTGCAAATCTCTCTCCTTTAAAAACACTTTTCTCGAGATACCTTGGTGGATAATGTCCATTTTGCACAGGGCATCTGGAAAGCCTCCAGTTTTGTGATGATTTTGCTTACTCTGCCACAGATTCATGGGCTTTTTTAAAGCAGTCGTTTCTGTGATGTAGGGGGAAAAAAAACCCTTTTTATTCTGGCTGGGCATTCTTTCCTTACCATTAAACATGTCTTAGCCAATTAAAGTTGCTGCTTTATAGCCATATTCTCGTCTTATTTTTGGCAGATACCATTTAAGCCCCCAGAACCCTGGCACATACTATCTTTGATGTGCAGTAATGCTGATATAATCTGTGCTTTTGGGTCATAGTGGTTGTGCTTTCAGTGAGCAATCTTTCCAGTCTGTGACTGCCATCCAGTTATCTGCCGTGCTCTCATTCTTGTGTTCCCTGACTTTTGTGCTCAGCTGGATTAAACCACACAAAAGATCCCTGCACCATGCATATACTACAGATGCAGTATGCACTGTTGTCTGGGATGGTAGCGCAGCTCTGGGTACACACAGCCTTTGGCTGTGCCTTGGCTGTAAAGCAACCAGAACATCTGGAAGAGGTAGATCGTCCTGAACTGCTCTTTGGGTAACATTTTCTGAGCTGTTTGCTGATTTCATTGGTGACCTTGTTATCCCAGCTGTTTGTGCCAGGTGTTATACCAAAAGAGTTGTGTGCATTACAAGCAGTGAAGGAAGTCATTGAAGAGCTGGCCAGATTGTTAAAAATCTCACTGTTTCAGCTGTTTCTTTTATGTGTTTATTTTGAAGCTAGATGGTGTAATGGTCTCCACTCAGGGTCTCGTTGGGAAGCGTGGTGTGATGAGGTGGGAATGTTCTTGATGTGTTCTTTGAATACTGAGTGGGGAGTATTGACCTGGGAAGGTTGCAGGGGAGTTTTGCTGGGACTTCCTGCATTGGGGAAGGGACCATACCTGAGCATACCAGGAGGGGGATTGGAGGCCAGGTAACACCTCTGCCTGGGAAACTGGACAAAGGACACAAAGGCTGGGGGAGGAGCTGGGGGGAGGCTGAGTGAGAGGCTGAAGGGAGTTACAGTTTGGAGCTGGCTAGGAAATAAAGAGGGGTGACCCAACCAACAGGGCTGTGGCCTCCCTGGGGCCCCCATATGGACCTAACTAAATGGGGTCCTGTTGTCTGCATCGGCAAGACCTGTTTTCGACTGTGTTCCTGTCGTCTAAATAAACCTTCTGGTTTACTGGTTGGCTGAGAGTCGTGGTGAATCGCAGGAAGCCACGGGTGCAGGGGCTTGTCTTCCCTACACTCCGTGACACGTGGCTTCCTGGTCACAGCCACAATCCCGGATTGCCAAGGGGGTTTTGGGAAGAGGAGCCCAGGCCCTCCCACTCCACAAGCCCCCAACCCAGGGCCCTTTTAGCTACCAGTAACCTAGCAACCAAGACTACTTAAGGCTGTCCTCCCTGGGTCTTTTCCTCTCATCTTCCCCCCCGGTCACCTCAGTCCAAGGCCTTCTCCTGATGGGAAAATTCAAATCCCAAAGAAGCAAGAGGGGGTCACCACTGTCCAGGGCCACAGAATACTTCCCTCTCTGCAGAGGGTCCTCCCTTTCCTCACGGGGGGCCCCTTTGGGAAGTTGTGTCAGAGCCTTTAGGTTTTACTCTGCACTGCGCTGCAGAGCTGCTCACCTTCAGCACTGCTCACCAACGGCGCTAATTTGCTGCCTTTTAATTCCTCCAGCAGATGGAGCATTTGCTGCAGGTGTGGCTGGCTGAGCCCAAAATAAGCCCTTAAACCCTTGTTGCTCAGTGTGGGATTTGTACACCCCATCACAGATGGTAAAATTTGTTTTAGCCACCTTGTTTGCACACAGAGGAGTTTACAATAAAATGATGGGTTCAAAAGGAAATGCAGAATGACTGAATCGATGAAGCTCCTCTGTCAGGAAAGGGTAATAGTAAGAGCAAAGCAAGCATGACACCTGGGAATTTAGAAATGGGAAAAGACCTCTTATATTCTCATCTATCTATGTCAGTACTTATATCACCATACGTTTTGAGTGCCTCTCAAACATTAATACATTTATCCTCACAACACTCTGTTCTTGCATCACGACTTGAATTTAGGGTATGTCTTCATTGCAATCTACAGTTTGATTTCAGCATGGCTGAAAATAGCAGTGCAGATGTAGCGGAACGGGCTTCAGAATAGGCTGTACAAGCACACTGGGTATGGACTTGTGTTGCTTGTCTGCATGGAGGCCCATGCCTCTGCATATACACTAATATTGTTAGCGGTGCTAGCATCGGAATGGGTGCCCGGACTGTAATAACACCTCACGCTGCAGTGTCAGCATACCCTAACATGGTCAACTCTTTGGGAATATCTCATATATTTGGACAGCACCTAGTATGGTGAGACCGCCACGTGCTATGATAAAAGACATACAGAAGAAGAATACAGACTATTATGGTCATTTTATAAATGAGGCAGCTGAAACACAGAAAGTGAGAAACTGCGCCAAACCCAGGAATCAAACCCAATTCTGCTGAGTGCCAGACACAGGGCATTAATCACATGACCTCTTTTCCACCTACTCTTGATGATTGTTTGTTTTCTCTGATCAAACTGCAGTTTGTTTATGTAAAATTATCTGCAAGTATTAATAAATAATTTTTATTATAGTAAAGCAACTCATCAGCTCAGATTTGCTTTTCCCCTAGCATTCACAGAGTCAGGATGTGGTAGATGTTCAATTAAAAAAACAAACAAACAATGGCATGCAGATTTTGCACTTAACCAAGAGACCTAAAAACCCATTGTGGAACATTAACATTCATTTCTGCTGTGAGCAATGGTGGTACAGCCAGTTCTTTGCAGCATGACAAAGTGAAGTTTGCACAGACTCAGGAATGTTTGGGAACTAAAAATTCCTCCTAAGGAAAATTGCTGTGCGAGATTTGATTAATTTATTTATAGGTTTGTTTCCAATCTATAACAATAGTAGCTAGGTGCTACGCAATTGATTAAAAACAGATTCATAGCAAGGGTAAGGTCACTATGCAATAATCATCATAAACCTGCAGGCCAGGAAAACTCTTATTTCCCCTTGGGACAAGTAGAAGTGGCAAATTTCCTGCATGCCAATCAAGGAGAGCAGGGGAAGCTGACTGAGAACCATAATGCACAATAGTATTGAGAGGATGATGGCTGAAGCTGAATTGCCTCAGGCGTGGGGCTGAGCAGGGCAGTAGAACTGAGCTGTCAGTCACAAGGGGGGAGCTGAGCAGAGCAAAAGAATTAAACTGCCCATCAGAAGTGAGGGGGATAGGCTTAATGCCAGCCATGCAAGTGATGCCTTGGGAGAAGGGGTGGAACCAAGGAGAAGGGCACTGCTGAACATACTTGAAATAAAGACTCCCTTTGAATATGCCGTCAGGCAGTCCAAAGACAGTTCTTGTTGTCAGATAGTCTAGCAACAGTTTAATTTTCCTTCCAAGCCAGAATAGACTGTGTAGCAGCTTTTAGAGCCTTGTGAATTTAGGGCGACTGCTGTAAGAGAGTTTGATTTGATTCTGAGAGCGAGAATAAAGCTTGCAAACTATAGGCCATAGTCACATAGTTCAAAGGCAGATATGTTTGGTCAGGAAGGACGGGGATAGTTCAGTTTGTCAACTAAGCCAGACTGGATTTTGTAATAAAATAAACTACAATTTGATCACTCACTGCTGCCTCAAACCACAGATTTGATTTCCTCTGAGGAGGAAGATGGTGTCTTTAATAGTGGTTTACTGCATCTGCAATTGTAAATTAGCTTTTTTGCCAGTGCCTCATTCAGTGCCCAGGATGGATGGTGCTCACATAATGAAAAGCTATTCTCATTGATGTTCAATGTGTGACATCATGCCTTATTTACAGAAATGAGTTCAAACCTTGCTCTAAAGAGAGAATTATTAATTTCCTCATGGGCTTTTCTATGATGCTCATCACTATAATGTCTGAGTGCTTCACAACGCATTTATTTTTGCAGCACCCTCTAAGGTGAATTATTAACCCCATTTTACAGATGGGGAACTGTGGTGCAGAGAGATTATGGTTCAAAGTATTCACTAATGTTGAGGGCCCAGTGTGAGATGCCTAAGATCTGATTGTTTTTTTCTGAGCATTTTATAATGAGCTCTTTAATCTAACTGAGGAAGGTATAACATGATCCAATGGCTGGAAGTTGAAGCTAGACAAATTCAGAGTGGAAATAAGAGGCGCATTTTTAACAGTGAGGGTAATTAACCATTGGAACAATTTTAAAATCAAGATTGGATTTTTTTTTAAAAACATATGCTCTCTGAGTTATTTTGGGGAAGTCCTGTGGGCAGTGTAATACAGGAGGTCAGAGTAGACAGTCACAATAGTTCCTTCTGGCCTTGAAATTTATGACTATATGATGGGAGATAGATGAGATGCCTTAATCTTTTGAAGTATAAAAATATACCTAGTGTGGCCTCTCAACATTTTTGTGTACAAGAATTAAGGCTGTGTGACTGTCACAGAGCTCACAGAAGTCATGGATTCTGTGACTTTCCATGACCTCTGTGACTTCTGCAGCAGCAGGTGCTGGCTCCGGGGAGCTCCTGGGCCAGCAGGAGCAGTTTGGGTGTGTGGGAGGGGGCACTTACCTTAGTGTGTGCAGGGCTTCCTGGCTCCCACTGGCATGTCTCTGCAGCTCCTAGGAGCAGGGGCCAAGGGGCTCTGCGGGCTGCCCACACTCGCAGGCACTGCCCCAGAACCTCTCATTGACTGTGGTTCCTGGCCAATGGGAGCTGTGGAGCCAGCACTTGTAGCGGGAGCAGTGCGTGGAGCCCCTCTGGCTGCCTCTCCTCCTAGGAGCTGCAGGGACACACACAGCTGGGTAGGGAGCCTGCGAGCCCTGCTAACCCTCCCCCCCCAGCACCAGTGGGGGTCCCAGGCCACACGTCACCACTCGCCTCCCCCACAGCACCAGAGGGGGTTCTGGACTGCCCCCCAAGAGCACCCCAGCCCAAATTTTAGTTAGGGGTATATAGTAAAAGTCACAGACAGGCCACGGGCCGTGAATTTTTGTTTACTGCCTGTGACCTGTCCATGACTTTTACTAAAAATACCTGTAACTAAAACGTAGCCGTAACAATAATAATCACATACCTACTTTCATCATTTCAGGTCAGAATCAACTAACTCTAAACATACAGAAGGCCTCATATCTTACCCTACTCCAGTTTCTCATATGGAAAACACTGAATAAAGGGGGAAGTCTTGAAAAGTGCCCAAACTCAAGCTGTGAGCAAATGGCTGAGCAAATTCTTCCATTGAGAAAACTCTGTCCGAAGCCCATATGTACCAATCTAAGATTCGCTGGCCCCAGTATTACAATGTCTCAACCAGAGTGTAGGTACTAGGTACCTTTCATTAGTGCTTTTTTTCAATGAAAACCTGAATATCAATATTAATTATAGTGATTTTGTTATGTTTCTCATTTTATTTATCATTTTATGTTAGATTATGTTGAGTATAACAGCGTTTAAAAGAGAACTGGATAAATTCATGGAGGTTAAGTCCATTAATGGCTATTAGCCAGGATGGGTAAGGAATGGTGTCCCTAGCCTCTGTTTGTCAGAGGGTGGAGATGGATGGCAGGAGAGAGATCACTTGTTCATTACCTGTTAGGTTCACTCCCTCTGGGGCACCTGGCATTGGTCACTGTTGGTAGACAGGATACTGGGCTAGATGGACCTTTGGTCTGACCCAGTACGGCTGTTCTTATGTTCTTATGACTTTGTACATTTGTCTGTGTTTTGGACTAGTTGACTTATAATTAATTATAATTAAGTCCACTGGGTTTTTTTCCCACAGCCCAGAAGATCAATAGACTTAATTTTCTGCAGAAAATAGTGATTTTCTATTTGACACAGCTCCCAATTCTTTTCATAGATTTGGAGAGTGAAACTGGCAAATTGTATGAGACACTCATCCAATAATAAACAGCTATGATTACAACATATTTTATCATATATTATTTATAGAATATCAGAAGTACATGTGATGCTTCACAGAGTACATAAAAGATAAGACTTGAAATCCTGGCTCTATTGAAATCAGTGGTTAAGCTCCCAAAGACTTCAATGGGACCAGTATTTCAAGGTCCCCTGGTCCCAGCAGCTTAAATTTTAAGCCAAAGAAATATCACTGTATGTAGAACAGTTCAAACAATGAAGGGGGGGAACCATTTCAGCAAAATGAAGCCTGAATTATATGGCTACAAAACCCAGTGTAGTATCTAGGCTAAATTCAGTGGCGATGCGTAAACGGAGATGCAAGTTACAAACAATGGCTGTACATCAGTCACAGAATGGCTGTGGATGGGTGACAAAGCATCATAATTTTCACCAATTTGATCAGTCAGTGAGAGCCACGGGACAGCATATTTAGTAGCAGCAAACAACCTAGGCTATTCCCACCTGGATCCTACAGCATTACTGATTCTTCTCACCTGTACATAGAGCAAAGTCACAGGAAGGATGATGATTGTGATCAATAAAAAGATATATCAACGCATAATAAGCTCATGAGGAGCAGCAACAGATAGATAGATGTTCCAGCCACAGTATCACCTTCCTGAGCATTGCAAAGCATTGCTGAATATGGCCTGTAGAAATAATAAATACATTCACAGTTACTTATGCTGAACTGAAGACATATAACAATTACATTTTCTGCTTAACACTGTTGATATTTGGCTGTGAAATTTATTTGGAAGTCCCCTGGCCACTTGAAACAAATCTTTTGTTTATTTCTGCTTTTACGGTGAAAGGCAGCTATTGTTCAATGAGTCAAAGATTGTTGACTAGATTAACTGGCCAGCATTTCCTAAGAGAATATTTGCCAGTGATTGAATTTCTTACAATCAACAAACTACAGTATTTTCTCCCCAACAATTTTTCTTGTTGACCAATTGATTATGACAACTGTCACATGAGCTATGAAGCCAATGCTGCAGGATTGAGGGTGTACGTAAAAGTCCTTCTTTTGAAATTGGTGAGCTGATTATTGGTGTTTTTGTTCATTGATTTTGTTTCCAGTGTGGTGTCAGTTAATTACTAAGATCTGGTCATTGCATAGAAGTAAGCAATCATTATGGTCGTATTTCCAATTGTTGTTGTTTTTTTTTCACCCTGCAAATATGAACAACAATTTGCCTGGCTGTAGAAGAGAAGTAAAATATATAATATAATGTATAAATACCTCAAACAAAACATGATAAAGATTCTAACATTCCCAACTGTACCACTTTAGTGTTCTGATAATTGAAGACCCAAACAGGAGCTCCTCACAACTGTGTCCAAAAAGGATTTGGACGTGTAAATAAAAACATGTAAGAAAGTATTGCATTTAAGGAAAATAAACAAATGTAGATAATATTAACTATAGATGCCATCTTTCTAAAAAGAATAATAGCAGACTAGGTTTTGGACAGAATTGTGGTTGGGTGAAAATGGTAAAGAATCACAGAAAACTCACTTTCTTCTAACGGTGAACAAGGAACTTTATTACAACAAAGAAAATCATATTATCCATAAGAGTGCTTTCTCTCCCCCACCCCTCTGCTGTAGTGCTGCTGCTTAGATCCTTGTCCCAGCCCTCTGCTTGTGTCTCATGGCAGATTTAAATAAATAATACATATCACGATTGCAGTGATTGTGCACAGTATTGTTCCACCTGTATAGCAGAAAATTAGCAACTGTGATTCATGTAATATCTTCCTTAATTTGATCATCCACTAACTACATTTTATTTAGCTTTTCAAAATAAACATGATCACCCAGGGTTAATTCAAATTTACAGAGTCTTGTAATATTATATTGCATTGCTAGATTTTCTAAATAATATAGAAAAAATCTTTTTCGTGCACATATGGTTGTAAAAGAGATATGCATACTTAGTATTTCCTTGACAAAATTACATTGCTTTAAGGTGCCACAAGTACTCCTGTTCTTTTTGCGGATACAGACTAACACGGCTGCTACTCTGAAACATTGCATTGATTACATATGTTATTCCTGAGGGCATTCTGCACCAAAAATTAAAAATTCTATGCACAATATTTTAAAATTCTGCAAAAATCTGCAAGTTTTATTTGTCAATAAGTAAATGCAGAGGCTCCAGCATGGCAGTGGGGAGCACAGGCCACTGACTGCACGAAGGTGGGAGATCACCCTGCAACACCACCTCCGCTCCCCCAGGACATGGACACAGTGGTGAGACTGCACCCAACCCTGACACAGCACAAGGCCTGGGCCTTCCCCCAAAACACCCTGGGGCCCTGCCCCTCTGCGCCAAACACACCAGGTGTGGGCAGGCAGACGCAACCAGGCAGGATCTAAATGGGAAGGAGCCCAGTGTGGGGTGATCCAGGTGTGGGGTGAAAGGATTCTGTATGGGACAATCTGGATGCAGGCAGCTCAGTGGGGGGTCTAGGAGTGGGAGATCTGAATGCACAGAGGCTCATTGGAGAGATTCCAGGGCCAGGGGCAATGGGGCTCAGCAGAGGGATCTGGATGATGGGGTGTGGGGCTTGGTGGGGTGGGGGTCTGGGTGCAGCTAATTGGAAGTCAGTGGCATGGAGTTCTGGATATGGGGGCTCAGGAAGATGCAGGGGTGGGACTCAGGGAGCTCAGTGGGGGATGGTCTGGGTGCAGGGGTTTGGGTCTGGAGGCAGGGGGCCTAGGTGGGGTTTCAGATGCAGGAATTGAGGTTCAGTGTGGTGGGGTTCAGGTATGGAGGACTAGGGGGATTCTGGGTACATGGGGTGAAGCTTGGCAGGGATGTCTGGGCATGGAAGGTCAGGATGCATGGGGAGTTGGGCAGATGGGGGAGCAGCTCCCCTACAGTGACCTCTCCCCCCGCAGCTGAGGAGCGATGGGGCAGGAAGCAGGGGAGGATGCTGAGCTTCCTGCACCTGTGGGCGGTTTCTGGGGTGGGTTTAACACAGCCCCAGCCACTCCTTCCAGGGAAAGAGGAAGTCCCGCCCTCTCCTGCCTCCAGCCCAGCCAGGACTGATTCCGGCTCTGGGTAGGAGCCATCGGCTGGGGTGTCCCCAACTCCACAGTGTTTTACCTCTCTGCCAGTTGCTCTGGGTGCCTGAAACATTGTACCTGCACTGTTAGGGAGTGGTGTGTGACTGCTCTTGCAGCTTCCCTGTCAGAAAGTCATTTTTCTGCAGGGAAGCAAAGAAATCTGTGGGGAACATGAATTCTGCACATGTGCAGTGACACAGATTTCCCCCAGGAGTCAATGAGGGAGTTGAAAGCCCAGGGCCTGTCCTCCATGTGAGCTGGGGCTGCAAGAGCAGAGTAAGGCAGCGCTGGGGAGAATGCAGCAGGCCAGAGCATCAGTCCGGAGTCTTTGTTTAATCCTGAGCACTTTGACACCATCAGCTCAGGATTAAACAAAGACTGTGAATGGCTAGCCAACTACAAAAGCAGTTTCTCCTCCCTTGGTATTCACACCTCAACTGCTAGAAGAGGGTCTCATCCTCCCTGACTGAACTAACCTCGTTATCTCTAGACTGATTCTTGCCTGCATATTTATACCTGCCTCTGGAAATTTCCACCACATGTGTCTGACGAAGTGGGTATTCTCCCACGAAAGCTTATGCTCCAATACTTCTGTTAGTCTATAAGGTGCCACAGCACTCTGTTACTTTTTACAGATCCAGACTAACACGGCTACCCCTCTGACACTTACAAGAGATCTTTTGCATAAAGCATATTTGTTACATTATATTCACATTCAAAGCATATTTTCATAAAACATATGGAGTGCAACGTCACAGTATGATTTTCCTTGCAATTCATTCCCCCATCTACTGACTGCTGACTCTGACATAATTGTGAAGTCTGACAAAACTGAAGTCCCTGTTTACCACAGATCTTCAGCATGCCCTCACACTCACACTAATTTAAGGAGACTATGAGCTTCCTTAAACAGAGCTGACTACTAAGCTGTAACTAAAGTAACAATGGATGCCTGAATGACTAATACTCTAGCACTGAAACGATCATTGGGTGGAAGTCTGTCCTCCCCAAGAGAAACCAAAATAACCTGGCTTTGTGCAAGTCACCAAATGGGGACTGGTGGGGATGGAATTTAACTTCACCATGATCAGCAAACCCCTGGGCACATTGTACTGTCTTTATGCATGCATTATTCAGGTCTCTGGGTTGGAACAGTGGCTACTGCTAGTCCATGCTCCCAGCATAGGCCTATTTTTAGCCTAACTCCAATTGCTCCCTGGAAGCTGACTTTTCAGCATCGTTGCAGAGTCATACACAGCAACATGCCAAAAGGGTGCAGTGCCTCCACAACCCTGAGAGGGCAAATCTGGTATCTCTTCATAGGTACCCTCCCAGCACTAGCAGAATTTCTCTGCATGTAATCCCAGTAAGATCTGTGCTAAAGGGTGGGAGCAAATGCACAGATTGCTCTCTGCAGAGGTATCCCTGTTTACTAGTTTTAGAGCACAGCTGCTTAGCAGATAACTAGCCTCCTTCCTCCACTCTATCAAAACTTAGCAATTAAACTATTAGTCTTATGTGCTTCTCTGTTTCTTGTGTTTAAGAAAAAGAAGCTGGAGGAAAAGAGAAAGCAATGAATGGTTTAATTTTGGTCTGGTTATTATAGCACAGAGGTAGATCTATCAAAAATCTCTTACCGCTTCCTTTTCCTCTTTTTATTTTTTTATTATTTTTTTTAAGAGCTTTGGGTCTGATCCTGAAAGGTGCTGCGTGAATTCCTCAGTCTTTCCATTTTCTAGTAACTTCAAGCATTATTAGCACAGGCCTATAAATAATTTACACCTCCACCCCGATATAACGCTGTCCTCAGGAGCCAAAAAATCTTACCGCGTTATAGGTGAAACCGCATTATATCGAACTTGCTTTGATCCACCGGAGTGCGCAGCCCCACCCCCTCGGAGTGCTGCTTTACTGTGTTACATCCGAATTCATGTTATATCGGGTCGCATTATATTGGGGTAGAAGTGTATTTATTACAGGTCCCCTAATGTCACAAAGGAGGCATAGTAAAAATTAGCACTGCACCACTTAGTTCTAAGGACATCGTTATGGACCCAAGAAATAATGCATTTCCGTGCAAGTGCAAAAGTAGGTGAAGTTTGTGTGGCAATCAAAACCAATCTTATATTCATTACTTTACTTTAGCATCATTGCCACAGGCTAACATTTTAAAAGAAGGATATGCTGCTATTTACTTACACTGTGGCATATACTCAGCCTAAATGGAGCAGCATATTGCATTTTTGCACTCACATTAGGCAAGTGTAAACATGTGCATGCACTTAGCCCTTTGAAAATATGGGGCACAATTCATAGGCTGGATGAACATTTCTCCTTTAAAATGTAAGGGCCAAATGCTACCTTTTATCCCACTGAAAATAAATGGGAGTTTTATATCCAGAGAAGAGTAATACTTCAGCTAATCAAAACTAGTGATCCTCCAGGGCTAATCTAATATACTTATGAGACCCTAAATCATTAGAATTTTCCTGTCTGCTTTCTTTCTAGCCATTAGAATCCAGGTTAAAATGTATCTACAGTAGCCTAAAAGTGAGACTGTGTTGTCTAATGTCTTAACCAAAAACTGGGAGTCATCATTGGTTCTCATTTCTTACTCTTGTTGATTTACTGTGCAACACTGAACACATCTCTTAACTGATGTGTGAAATTCACCTGCCTCATATAAGTAGTGGCTTACTGATATATTCAATGTGCTTTGTGATCTGTGTGCATGAGAACAATAATACAGCTCATTCCATCTTAGGATCACAGCATGCATTGTTAAATAATGAAGTCATATTAATACAATTGCAATTGTAAAGTCAAATTAGACTATAAATTCTTTGTGTCAGGCATGATAATGTAGATGGATGTAGAACTGAAGCTATCCTCTAACTTTCTGAGTTGCCTGGAGTTTGGGGATTTAAAGACACATTTCATATTTAAAATAAACAGGAATTCTGTAAAACTAAGTCACAACCAATTCTTTGAAATATACATAAGTTCTAAACTATGAAAGGGCAGGTTAAAACTGATAGCTGATATTATATATATTAACACTTTTTTTTATGGAAAGATGCCTCACTTTCTAGATACCTAATGGCTTTTCCTGCAACTTGCTTTTTTCCCCTCACCCATATCTATTACAATTGGGCCTTACTTATGTTCAGTCAAACTACTTTTGAAAATGTTGGGTACTTCTCCAAACACAGCGTACACAAAAGTCTCCTGAATGTATAGTGATTCTTGTGCAATAAGTGGTAATCATGTGTTTTAATGTTCCTGGAGCTAACACTCCCCTTAGGTAGCATTTCCTTTTAACATGAAGGCCTCAGAAATAGGAATGGATTGATGTTCTTATGTCATGCCTGAAATATCACATTTCTGCATCAGGATGTTGGATGTGTTTAGAATATCAGCCATAGAGTTGATTGTAAAATAGGATGATTTTTTCATAAACCTTTATGTGATCGATTTATTGTTGTTTGTGTTGCTGAAAAACTTTGAATTTCAAAACTTTTCAGCCACTACTGCGCTATATTGTAGGGGTGAGGGTAGCATGCTGTAGATGTCTTTATTCTGGAGCAGTTCTATTTATAAATTTAAAACATTTATAACAAATATTTTGGATGGGTTTCATTTCACTCCATTTACACCCTGATAATATTCAAATCCACTACTAATTAGGTAACACTGAAAGTCATCCTCTTCCATTCAAACATAGTATGACCTCAGAAAAGTTACTCTCTCTATAGCCACCAGAAAAAATAATATAATAAATCTTTTCAAGGATGATGGGCCACCACACAGGGGTGTGGTGACACGTTATATTTGTAAAAAGCTTTGAGATCCTTGGATGAATGTCATTAAATATGTGTCTATTATTATTACTGAAATATCAACAGAACTATGTTGATTTATATTAGCTGATGATCTGCCCCGAATGTGGATATTCAGAATAACTTGCAACAAAAAATTTTAAAAGTCAGAGCTGTAGAGCTGTTTAATTGCACTGTTTAATTGTAGTGTAGATGTTCGGGTGCAGACTGGAGCTTGGGCTCTAGGACCCTGAAGGGTGGGACAGTCCCAAACCCAAATGCCTACACCACAGTTAAACAGCCCCTTATCTGAAACCCCACACGCCTGAGTCAGCTGGCATGGGGCAGCTGTGCGTGTCCAATTGCGATGTAGACATACCCTAAATGGCCTGATTTTCAGAAGCTAAGTGCTCAGCAGTTTTGGAAAATCTGACCCCATTATGGTGTTAAGGTGACACCCAGAACTGCTAGTCACGCCTGAAAACATGGGCCATGATTTTTTGGGGGGGGGTGGATTTACTGTTACTGGCCACTGTTCATATTTCATTTGAACAGAGGTTTTTGTGTGTGTGTGTGTATATATTTTATTAGTAATAAAGGCATATAGAATGTTGCCATTGATCTAGAAAAATCATCACTACATTGCAATAGGCGTAATTGTCCCTAATTATGAGTGATTGCCTCATGTATCTCTGTGTGAACTTTGAGTATGTTGTATTTCGAACTTTTTGTGTTTCGTTAACAAGTAATTTTAACATCTGCAATTATATGCCATTTCCTGCCACTGGTCAGTAACTTTTTCGAACAGTAACATTCTTTCACAGCAGAAGTGTTGTTGTTATTTTTTTAAATATTTAACACATCATTATTTCACAAACTCCAGAAATTAATATTTTTCTATTTAAAGTGACAGTAAATGAGATGGCGGTTGATGCATGTCCACGATTTATGATTACATAATGAGTTTTTATTACCTTAATTAATCATTGCTAGTAGTTATTCCTTTCATTTGCCTACTTAATGGGTTTTAAGTACAAGAGCCGTTCTCGCCAATGAGCCCTTTTTATGCTTTACAGCTTTACTATCAATTTCCCCTCTCCAATACATTAAAAAAATGAGATTAGCCAGGTTGGCATGGTAACAAATTAATGTGCTAGCCCACTGACCATACTTCATTCCAAAATGGGAGTTTTAATCAGAAGGTAGATATTGCATCCACTCTCAGTTTGAGCAGTGCAGAAACAATTGGGAGAGAAAGTGCTATATGGAGAAGAAATAGACATGTGCTGAATAAATTTGTTTCCCACAACCTGTATCTTAAACTGCATTCCAGAATTAAATGATACATAATAGCAGAGAGACAAAGTAAGTGATATAGGCAAAGGAGTGGGAAGATGTTTGAAATGAAGACGGTGAAAATACATGAATCATAGAATCATAGAATCTCAGGGTTGGAAGGGACCTCAGGAGGTCATCCAGTCCAACCCCCTGCTCAAAGCAGGACCAAACCCAACTAAGTCATCCCAGCCAGGGCTTTGTCAAGTCTGACCTTAAAAACCTCTAAGGAAGGAGATTCCACCACCTCCCTAGGTAACCCATTCCAGTTCTTCACCACCCTACTAGTGAAAAAGTTTTTCCTAATATCCAACCTAAACCTCCCCCTCTGCAACTTGAGACCATTACTCCTTGTTCTGTCATCTTCTACCACTGAGAACAGTCTAGATCCATCCTCTTTGGAACCCCCTTTCAGGTAGTTGAAAGCAGCTATCAAATCCCCCCTCATTCTTCTCTTCTGCAGACTAAACAATCCCAGTTCCCTCAGCCTCTCCTCATAAGTCATGTGCTCCAGCCCCCTAATCATTTTTGTTGCCCTCCGCTGGACTCTCTCCAATTTATCCACATCCTTCTTGTAGTGTGGGGCCCAAAACTGGACACAGTACTCCAAATGAGGCCTCACCAGTGCTGAGTAGAGGGGAATGATCACATCCCTTGATCTGCTGGAAATGCTCCTACTTATACAACCCAAAATGCCATTAGCCTTCTTGGCAACAAGGGCACACTTTTGACTCATATTCAGCTTTTCGTCCACTGTAACCCCTAGGTCCTTTTCTGCAGAACTGCTGCCCAGCCATTCGGTCCCTAGTCTGTAGCAGTGCATGGGATTCTTCCATCCTAAGTGCAGGACTCTGCACTTGTCCTTGTTGAACCTCATCATATTTCTTTTGGCCCAATCCTCTAATTTGTCTAGGTCCCTCTGTATCCTAGCCCTACCCTCCAGCGTATCAACCACTCCTCCCAGTTTAGTGTCATCTGCAAACTTGCTAAGGGTGCAGTCCACACCATCCTCCAGATCGTTAATGAAATGCAGAAGAGACAGAGAGACAGAAAAGGCTGTTCCACATGGCAAGACAAAGAAGGTGGCTCTTACATAGGGAGATTGTGGAAATGGATTGGTGCTTGTACAGTAGAAAAGTGAAATCCAGGAGCTACAGCTGACTGTCCATTGGATAGGTTTAAACACGGAGGATTATTTTTAATTGCATCCTGAAATGAGTGTGAAACTAGTGGAGCTGTCTGAAGGAGGGAGGTGATATGTCTGTGCTTTAAATCTGTGGAAATGTGGACAGGTGGTTTATTTTATTTGTTGTTCCTACAGCACTTTCACTGCTCGCAGCAATTACAGTTTGGCTAGATGGATGCAACTCATCCATCTGGATCAGGACCTCACTGTAGTTCGCAAATCCCAATATTCTCTTCATGGGGCTACACCTGAAGTCCATTTGGAAAATTTCAGCTCGTGCAGAATATAGTTGGTTGCTTTCTTGCTCACTGCTGCTTCCCACAGAGAGCATGTTGCTCTGTGTTCATGGAAGACAAGTGAGAGTCCAGAGGACTGGAAAAGGGCAAATATAGTGCCAATCTATAAAATGGGGCATAAGGACAACCCAGGGAATTGCAGACCAGTCAATTTAACTTCAGTACCCAGAAAGATAATGGGGCAAATAATTAAGCAATCAGTTTGCAGACACCTAGAAGATAATAAGGTGATAAGTAACAGCATGGATTTGTCAAGAACAAATCATGTCAAACCAACCGAATAGCTTTCTTTGATAGGGTAACAAGCCTCGAGGATGGGGGAAGCAGTAGACGTGATCTATCTTGACTTTAGTAAAGCTTTTGATACTGTCTCGCATGATGTTCTCATAAACAAACTAGGGAAATACAACCTAGATGGAGCTACCATAAGGTGGGTGCATAATTGGTTAGAAAATTGTTCCCAGAGAGTAGTTATCAGTGGTTCACATAGACTCATAGACTTTAAGGTCAGAAGGGATCATTATTATCATCTAGTCTGACCTCCTGCACAATGCAGGCCACAGAATCTCACCCACCCACTCCTATATCAAACCTGTGTCTGAGCCATTGAAGTAATCAAATCATGGTTTAAAGACTTCAAGATGCAGAGAATCTTCCAGCAAGTGACCCGTGCTCCATGCTGCAGAAGAAGGCGAAAAAACCCCAGGGCTTCCGCCAATCTGCAAGTTGGAAAGGCATATTGAGTGGGGTACCACAGGGATCAGTTCTAGGTCCAGTTCTGTTCAATATCTTCATCAGTGATTTAGATAATGGTATAGTAAGTAAATTTATAAAGTTTGCAGATGATGCCAAGCTGGGAGGGGTTGCTAGTGCTTTGGAGGATAGGATTAAAATTCAAAATGATCTGGACAAACTGGAGAAATTCTCTGAAGTAAATAGGATGAAATTCAATAAGGACAAATGCAAAGTACTCCACTAAGGAGGGAATAATCACTTGTACACATACCAAATGGGAAATGACTGCCTAGGAAGGAGTACTGTGGAAAGGAATCTGGGGGTCATAGTGGATCACAAGCTAAATATAAGTCAACAATGTAACACTGTTGCAAAACAAGCAAACATCATTCTACCTCAGTTGGAGTATTGTGACCAAATCTAGGCAACCGCATTTCAGGAATGATGTGAACAAATTGGAGAAAGTCCAGAGAAGAGCAACAAAAATGATTAAAGGTCTAGAAAACATGACCTATGAGGGAAAATTGAAAAAACTGTGTTTGTTTAGTCTGGAGAAGAGAAGACTGACAGAGGACAGTCACAGTTTTCAAGTACATAAAAGATTGTTATAAGCAGGAGGGAGAAAAAGTGTTCTCTTTAACCTCCGAGGATAGAACCAGAAGCAATGGGCTTAAATTGTAGCAAGGGCAGTTTAAGTTGGACATTAGGAAAAACTTCCTGTCATGGTGGTTAAGCACTGGAATAAATTGCCTAGGGAGGTTGTGGAATCTCCATCATTGGAGATTTTTAAGAGCAGTTTAGACAAACACTTGTCAGGGATGGTCTAGATAATACTTAGTCCTGCCTTGAGTGCAGGGTACTGGAAGACCTCTTGAGGTCTTTACTCACTGGCTGCTGGTTTTGTTCTGGTGCAAATGAACTTGCTGGTTTTAATGGACAGCGGTGTAAGTGCCTTATTTGACCATTGGCCTTTCACCTCGTGGGACTCCATGGCAGCTGAGATCAGCTGTGGCACAGCATTGGTTTAGCCTAATAGGGACTGAGGAGGGCATTTACACAAATGAATCTCAGCTTCACAACTTGTTTTGTCACTGAACTTTGGTTCGACAGAGCCCGAGTCTGCTGATTTTCTAGGCAGTCAGTAAAGCTTATATACAGTATTTCTACTAGACTTTTGAGAAAGGAATAGTTTAGGAAGAGTGTCTTCTAGGGGGTGCTATCTACAGTATTGTCAGCCCCAAACATTCAAAAACCATGAGTGCAGTCCCCCAAACTCATGAGAGTGGCCTAAAATACAAGCTATATTTTTAAAAGATATTAAATATTGGATCATTTTTATTTGCCTTTAGGATTTTCAGCCGTAGGGTGCACTTGTTTCTTATTTTCAAGCTATCCTCTACAATCCTGAGGTTTTAGGGCCAGAAACATACTTTAAAAGAAAACAAATGAAATTCTCATGCATTAGTATGATTATGGCAGATGGGGCTTTAAGGGAAAAAAACGTGAGACTCTGGATGTACTCATGGAAGTTAGCAACATTGTATTTATAACAGTTGATAGGCTGTTGGGATGAAGGGAATTCTTTGTTTTGTAAAAGTTGTTATTGTTGGTTTGCATGCAGTTGGAGCCGTGGATGGGACATAGATTTTTATTCAATCTATATATTATATATAAAATATATATAATAATTAATAATTTGATCCTGCAAACATGTATGTGCATGTTTAAGTTTACTCATGTGAGCAGTCCCATTGAAGTCAAGAGAATTACTCATGTAAGAAAAACTGATAGCCATGCGTGGCAGTGGGCATATACATTATGTGATTGGAGGGAATTAAGTTTATATTCAGTAAAACTCAACTGTACATAACATCTGGCTTTTGACTGTGTGCCATGATGGTTTAGGATGGAAGGAGCTTTGTCCTTGGGGAGAGTTTGCAAATAATTTATTTTTAATTTTGAAAACACAGAGCAAGATGTGTTAAATGAACATCTTATATAGTGCTTTCTCATTAGCCTGTGGGTCAGGGTTCTAGGAAAAGATTCGGCTTATCCAAGAAGGGAGTCCTCAAGTAAAGATCTCATTCCCCCCAGGTACACAGGATCAGCTCCATGCATGCTTTGGGTACAGGAAAATGAGCTTCAAGGGAGGGAAAAAACCAAAAAAATTGCTTTTCATTTTTTAAAATAAATAATGCGAACCCAGAGGAAAATTAAAATGATTTTTTGCAATTTTCCATGATTTTTTAAAAATCTTCTATATCTTTATCTGCTAATCATGCTGATCTGTGCCAAGCTGTGTGGTGATGATATGGACAAATGTTGCTAGGGCCTTGCATGAGATCACCAGACTTATTTTGACTTAACATTTTACTAGGATTTGCATACAGGTCTCTCAGTGAAAGGCTAATGAATTAACCTGTGTCATCTCCCCATGCCTCCCCATTGCACAGATAATACTTTTATGAATGTACCTTCTTGGAAGAATTGTACACCCCCTTGCATTCATTTCACATTTCTTACTGTATGCAACATGTCAACATTAGAATTTAATAACACTATTTCAAAGGAGGAGAGATGCTGCTGTTATGATCAAATGAGTAATACCTCTCCCTGTGTATATTTTCATCTGGGGTTTTTTTTGTTTGTTTTTGGGGGGGGTTTGTAAGAAAGCAACAATTCTACATTCAATTCTGGCTGTCCTAGATTTGACGGGGTTAAAACTACAATTACAAGGGTCATTTGGGTATCAGAGCTTCCTCTATGAGCCATGTTGCATATCCCTATTACTTAATATTACAAGTATGTATGTATTCTAGTTTTGCATATAGAGCCCCTCTTGAATAGGACAGGATGAGTGCAGAAAATGCAATAGAGATTCTAGTGCCAATCACATTGTCTGGCTATACCAAAAGAAGGACAGGAGACACTTGATATGGTTTTAATCAGGCCACAACTTTACTATTAGATGTCTGGGACTACCAGGCAGATAAAAGTGTACAGTGAAGGTAACCCTCTGTCCATTCAATAACTACCTGGGGGGCTACTGCTAGCCCCCCCCTTTTTTCCATCCAGATCCCCCAGTTAATCCATTGCTGGAACCTTACAATCCATTCCCCTTTGTAGAAGGGGTAAGGTGGACTATAAGAAAGGGTGGTTGGCTTCCTGCCGTACCATTTATAGGAGCTCCAACAACCCATCATTCCATTCCATACACCTCCTTTTTAAGTCCTTACTAAGCCTATTATCTGGTCACTATATACCTTCCCTATGGAGTGCCTCCACTGAACATCCGCCACAAAGAGGTGCCAGCAATTAGCCTGGCTGCCTCTTCCCTGAACACAATCGGGTTCCTAATGCCCTATTTTATATCTGACAAAAATATGTCTCCACCCAAGTCTGACAGGTGAACCTCATCCTCCCGAAATAACTGGTACCCTGTATGCTGTGCCAGGATGTGAAATTTCTGTCCCTCCTATGGCCCCAAGGATTTGGCCACCTCCATGTTCACATATCTCGTCTACCTGGGGGTGGCCTCAGAGCTCCCCACCAGACCCTGCGTTAAAGCATGTATGACCACACCATTTTAACTCCTGGGAAAAGTTCAAGAATTAGCTTCAAGTCACTCTTCACTCTGAGCATTAATTCCACCCCTTCACACATTCCCAATTTTTTTTTCCCAAGATGCACCACAATTATATCTGGGGACTGCTGACTAGTCCCCATAGTATTCAGCAGTGGTGTTGACTGGTCCCCTAACATGGCCCTCTTTCCATGCCAACTCAGGAAAGTTTCTCTGCTGAACCCCAGCTGCGAACCCTCAGGCGACCTGGACCCCTGCCTATGCTCCCAAAAAAGACAAGACTGTACCTGTGGATCCACACCACCATCTGCATGGCCGGTCTTCCAACATCTGGAATGAGATTACAACAAATTAATGCTGATTTCCCACTAGGGGTCTTGCATACATTCTGTATGCTTCTGAATGCCAATACCACATTGCCTGAATTGCCTCTGCCTTCATACCCAGTTGTTCGGCTGCTGTTGCTGCCATGGTTCGGAATGAACAGGAACCAAATTCCTGGGCTGGCAGCCCCAACCTCATCAGTCCCTGTCTCAACACCATAATAAATGGATATTTTGTGAGGGGACTCCTGCCACCGTGCATAAAGAAGGGCCCATCCCCTTCCCCAGTCATATTGCCATGTGGGCCCTCAAAGCTTCCATGGGGCAGACCCCAGGATCACCACCCTCCCATAGGATAACAGATTCACCCTGGCCTCCTTGATCCATCCTCAATTTTCGCAAGTTTAGTAGCACTGCTTGCCACTGCCAGTGTACATCAAAAAGTTTCAATGCCCTTCCCATGCCCTACAGGACCCAGGTACGAGCTCACTGATCCTGAAAGCACCAAAAAAAATGCTATTCTGAACAACGCTGCCTCCGGTCCACTACAATACATGGTGCCAAGGATCTGCACAAGATCCCTGAGCATGTTAACTGTGATGTGAATCCTTCCTGGGGTCATTGGTATGCAACTACCCCACCAGAAACCTTCAAACTAAGCCCATTTAATACCCTACTAGGTCCATCCCCATCTCCCAGATACAAAGCCTCAGAGGAACAAATAATGACGGACCCTGCATCTCACCAAGGCACCCCACCATCGATACTTATTGCCACATTGTGTGGCAGGGGCCAACCTGTACCACATGTCCCCTCAGCCTCCACCCAATGCAGATCCAAATCACCCTTGCAATCAGCAACCTCCATCTGCTGTTGATCAAATGCACTCCTGCCATCAGTGTCGCCCTTATCTCCTGCGATCCGCTGAGTAAAACAGGGTGACCCCATATACTTTGGAGGCCTGTAATGCTGTAGAAATAACCTCAGAGGCAAAAGCCTGACCACTTGCTGGCTGTCTCATCAGAAAACATAGCCAGCTCACCTGTGTGGGTGTTTGCTTTCCCTGGAGATCCCCCGTACCTGCCATCAGCCTAGGAGGCTGCCTTTGATAATCAAACACACCATCCCGGGCCCCACCAGAACTCATTGTGGGGCCAGGCCTCTGCCATTCTTGTGAGAATCCTACCTCTGGCTCACCACTGACTCCCACAATCCCGCTCCATCTGCGCTTCACAGTGTTTGAATCCACCCCCGCACATCTCTGTCCCTGCTTTCCCCCTTTCAACCCTGCCAGTCCCAGGGGATGAGTCAGTGTGGCCATGCTGATCCATTCCCCCCTTTTTGCAGCACCTTCTGACCTTGCTCTCCCCTCCACACCCATAGAGCACTCTTCGCTTTCCCTCAGCCAGCCGGACAACATCTTCCTCACTTAAAGGTGCGGCACAATCAAATGCATAGGGTAGATCAGAGAAAATGTTGCCCTTCATTTCTATAAAATAGTTTGGTGATGTACAGCTGGTGCTGCCTGTGCCCTATTCATAAGAACGTCCTGTGTAAAAGCTGCGTTGTGCACCTAACTCTGACACACCTCTCATTTCCTATAGGACTTTTGTCCTGCAGGGATGGATCCTACAACCAGAATTTTCAGAGAAGCTCAAAGTTTCAAAAGAGTTTCAAAAGAGCTCAGCCAGATTAATAATCTAGATGTTTATTTAGGTGTCTAAATGGGAATTGAGCTCTCTTGACAATGTGGCCCTATGTGCATCTGTTGCCATGATCTCCACTGAATCTTGTGTAGGCATTTATGCCTGTGCAAAGTGACTCAGAACTGTAGTGTTTTACGCTCACTTTACATAGGAGTAAATGATTATTCAAGGTGCCAAGACAGTAGAGAAATATCCACTGTTTACAGAGTGGGAACAAATGGGACAAATTCATCCCTGGTCAGATGCAAGTGAATTGATCCAGGATATTCATATGAAACTTTCAAGGATTTTAGGATGTTACTTATTGAGATAAATGGCAAGGTAACAGGTTATTTCTGTATTGTAAGCATAAATGCGTATGTGCTGTTCACTGCTAACAACTATAAAAGTGAAATAGTTTTTACTGGAGTTAGCAGAAAATCTATATTTCAAGTACTACAGTATTTACTGAAAGCAATAAGAAGCGGGTAGACCCTCCAGCTCCCAACCTTGATACTTTTCCCCTCAGCCCTTTCATTACCCTGCATAAAGTTGGGGTTGATCTTACAAAAATCTGTCAACTTAATAACATTTCTATCGTATCAGTCAACTAAAAACTTTGCAAAGATTCTTGGTGCTTCCATAATGCCCTTATGCAGTCTAGCATTCATTAATAGGCCTGATTAAGGCATGTGGCATTGGTGTTGATATACAAATTAGACCAAAAGTCAGAATCTCTCTTAGTATTGCAAATCAGTTGTTGTTCCATTGCAACAAATGGAGTTTCACCGCTGGAAGAAGTGAGTGGAAAATTTCACTTTTTGTTCTGCATTTATACAGCTCCTAGCACAAATCAGCCCTGTACAGGACTGGGACTTCCAGGAAATATAACTACACAAAACAAATAAAATAATAATAGTTGATCATAAATATGCCCCAGGTGACAAGAGCTGTCAAGACTATGGCCTTTCTTTTCCACCAGATAGGTGCATAAGGAATATCACAGAGAAATTCAGTGGGCTTCACAATTCTTCCACTGAGGACAATTATCCTTCAAGCATTACTACTTTTTAATGGACACCACCATACTGAGTATTGTATTTAATAAAAAGGAGTATTTCTGCTCATGAAAATAGTCAAAAGATGTGGCCATATTTTGCACATCTCGTTAACAGCAGGGTTCTAGAATTTGAGGACAAGAACATGAAAATAAGTTCATTAGTTGATCTAATATTCAATGCAAATTACTTTTTTTTTGCATTTTGATGAACACATCAAGCCGTCCTTTATATGCCATTTAGATAACACAGTTCATGAACTGTTAATGAGCACAGTGTAAGTTAATGTTTATAACACTGTTCATAGCACACACCAAAAACTAAAAAGAGGTTGCAGACAACCATAGAGATTATTGCTTCATGGCCGATAAAGCTGAATAGTTATGAAAAAAAGTAATTTCTTTAGGTGCACTATCAGTGGCAAATTTCTGTTTTTAAATGATGCATTTTATTTTTTAAGTGGCTTATGTCAGGCTTCTATTCTACTTATTTTGTACAATACTATGATGAACCAGTTTATTTTTTTTTCTTATTGAAGTTTATCAAACTTATCAAAGGTGCCTATCTGCTACTCTGTGGGCATTTGATATTATTTAAAACAACAACACAACAAAACCAAAACCAATAATAAACACCCAGAAGAAAACTCCACCCCTAGCATTACTCACCAGGGGGACTTCCCCAGTAAGCTTGCATCCTCCATAAACAATCTCTCCTTTTGGGCACTTGACCAGATAAGTGGACCATTCAAAAAGTTATAACAATATGCTGGTATTCTATGAATGGCTGTGTTTCTCCATGACAACAGACAAGGAAGTTGTGATTGTGGTAACAGCAACGGGCCTGTGAGATTAAGCATTGGACTTCACATTAGGTCACAAAGGAAGAAAGATGATTGTGGATGCTGGTTATGGAGTTCACATGCTAAGACAGTATGTAACTGGAACTGCAACCTATAAGACAAACATTTAGTGTTCAACACACACAAATACTTTTGTAAATTTCACAACCTGAACCTTGAGTTAGCCATTTAGTCGTTTTACTGTTTATATACCTGGTGTGTTTTGACTTTTTTTTTTAACTCAAAACCAAATGCACCAAAATTAAAATTATTCCGTTCTGCTTTTTATCATATTGAACTTGGGAGCAATCATCCATTAAGTAATTTGTAGAAGAGTTAGAATCATAGAATATTAGGGTTGGAAGGGACCTCAGGAGGTCATCTAGTCCAACCCCCTGCTCAAAGCAGGGCCAATCCCCAACTCAATCCCCAAATCACTCCCTCAAAGATTGAGCTCACAACCCTAGGTTTAGCAGGCCAATGCTCAAACCACTGAGCTATCAGTTTCTGCCTTTCCCAGTCCAATAAGCGTGGTTCTTGTACAAAATAGATTTTTAAGAGTTGCTAAAAATTATTTGTTTGTCAGATAACTAAAGATCTGTGAGTGCGCAATGCAATTTTTAGAGTTTGTGATCATACACGTAAGAGAGAAGCTCTGAATATTAGCAGGACAGTAACCCATCTAATGTATGTTTGTTGCTGTTGAACTTTGTGGATTGTTGTTTGCGCAGAATGTTGTATTTTAAAGTGTGGTTTTACTGTCAGTTTTCTCTTTTTTTTCCCTCCCATTCATTTTATTCACACACTTCCATTTCACCTTGGCCCTTTGTTTTCTAACACATCAGTTGTGCCAACTACAGTACTTCCCACCAGTCCTGAAACCCTTGTTCCACCAACCTCTCTGACTGATTCCTCTCCTTCCCCTTCAGCTATCCCAAGTTCCAGTGTCCTCCCCTCTGCTCCCCGAGATGTGGTCCCTGTTTTGGTCTCCAGTCGATTTGTCCGTCTCAGCTGGCGCCCACCTGCAGAAACTAAAGGGAATATCCTGGCATACACTGTCTACTTCTCCAGGGAAAGCATCAACAGGTAGGTGCCAATCACTAAGACAACGTAAGCAGCCCACTACTGTTATCAGGTGTTCATGGTCCTAACGCTGCACCAGGTTTTTAATAGTGTCTCACAAACTATTCTTATGTTTTTGGATACAATACTTCACAATAATAGCCAGGATGAAGACAGAGATTGTCTACTGTAATTTATCTAAATTCATATATCATGCTTAATACCTTGATATCAGAGCACCTTTGTGGCTAGAATGGTAGTATATTGACTGTAGCTTATGCAATCCCAATTTACTTGTAACAACTTTATCATCCTAATTACTTGTCTAATATATGGCTAGTAGATTAGCACATTTTCTTTTCATTCCCCTCTGGAGATACAGGTTCAAATTCTGTTAAAATCACAAGTGAAAGTAAATTTGGTGAGCTTTTCTTAATTGATCAAGGAGGATAGCTCCAGCACAAAGCCAATGTCTAATTCAGCAATGGTGTGTAAGAGTGGTACAGGTATTACAGGTGAGAACTGAGGTGTTAATAGCAGAGTTATGTTTTGGAGATTGCACTATGCTATGCCTCAGTTTCATAAGTATTTATAGTTGGACATTGAAAAGTTATTCTATAATAAAGATGTTGTGGGGGGTCTTGTTTATTGCTCACATGATTCCCTGTCTAATGTGCTCAGGATACATGTGAAAAAGATGTTTTTAGTTTAGCTTTGTTTTTCTAATGGGCAAAATCAGCCTGGGATCTGAGAGTTAAGTTGGATTTTTCCTTTTCTTCACATCATTGTCAGTAATCCAGATCGAGTTTATTAAATGTCACTTTCACCTTAACTGCACTTGTAATACACCTCAACTATGTGATGGTTAATGGTACTCTTGTAGGAGCCAGAAGGAACACAGATTCTGAGGGTGAATTAGAATGAAACCTATATTGATTTGAGAAGTAAATGGATTTGCAATGAAATCATTGAGAACTAATGAACTTGGAACCCCGGGATCATTTTGTATAGTCATTTTCCCCAAAAACCTTTTCCCACATTTTGATCTCATTTTATGAGGTAGAGTAGCATCTGCAAAGAGAAATTTTTAGGTTTAGCCTTGTTGTTTTGGGAACTATGCCGTATCCACAGTGAAGTATGTGCTTAGCTGTGGAGGACCCAGTCCCATTCTCTCATTGTTTATTTGTATCTCCTGTCTGTATCCATCTGTTGTCTCTTGTCTTATACTTATATTGTAAGTCCCTTGGAGCAGGGACTGTGTGTGCTGTGTTTGTGCGGTGTGTAGCACAGGGGTCAGCAACCTTTCAGAAGTGGTGTGCCGAGTCTTCCTTTATTCACTCTGATTTAAGGTTTCACATGCCAGTAATACATTTTAACCTTTTTAGGAGGTCTCTTTCTATAAGTCTATAATATATAACTAAACTATTGTTGTATGTAAAGTAAATAAGGTTTTTAAAATGTTTAAGAAGCTTCATTTAAAATTAAATTAAAATGCAGAGCCCCCCAGACCGGTGGCCAGGACCCGGGCAGTGTGAGTGCCACTGAAAATCAGCTCGTGTGCCGCCTTTGGCACGCGTGCCATAGGTTGCCT